>NW_026606155.1:28376500-29655000 GCF_029834395.1 Sorex fumeus
CCAGGGAGATTAAATGACACCTTCCTGAAGCAGAGGAAGTACAATTAGAACATAGATCTAGGGTTTTAAGAAAAAATTATGCTCAATATTTAATAGATGATTTATTTGTCATTCTCTTTTAAATTTCAGGTCTCCCAAAGAAGAATAGAAAGAGCTCTGCTTGGAATATCACGTTTCACTCAAATGAGAGAACGAATCCGGAGTTCTGACATCCGTCGACGATCAAGGATCAGGGACGCTGTCTCATTTGCCAAGGTGTCGAAAATCAGATGGGCTGGTCACGTAATGAGATTTAAAGACGACCGTTGGACTAGAGCTGTTACTGATTGGATTCCACGGGATGTCAAGAGACCGCGTGGCCGCCCACCTACCAGATGGTCAGACTTCTTTGTCAAGGTCATGAACGATCGGTTTGAGGCCCTCCATGTTCCCGGAGCGAAGAGATGCCATTGGGCTACACTAGCACGCGACAGGGACAAATGGAGACGTTACTGGCGCCCGCTCGAGCAAATCGACGACTAACGGGAAGTTAAGTGATTAAGTGATTTAAATTTCCTTCACTTTATTTTTCTAGCTAGTTTCAGATACTCTCTACCTCTTAAACATATTATGTTGCTTCCTAGACTTTTCATCCTCAGTTTCTGTGGTTGTTGCTTTGTCTTGTTTTAGGCAAATCCTGATTGTGTATTCAAGTCTTTTTTTCTTCTTTCTATTTGATGGCTATTTACCTGGTTCAAGACTTTGGTACATTTCAGAGGACTACTACAATGACCTCCTACCTCTAGCCTCCTCCAACTTCTCTTAGAGACGGGGATCCGATTGCAAAGATTAATTGTCCTAAAACATAATATGGATTGTAAAATTTTCAGCAGCAGGTGACTCTTCCTTTCTACTTAGAGCTATTTAAATTGCTTAGTGTCCATAATCTGGCTCTTGCTGTCTTGCTCAGTGCTCCTAAACTGAACATGCTCAGCACTGTCCCATTTCTTTGATTTCACTCATAGCATTTGCTCTTTGTATCCAGTATATTCTTGTTGCTCCTTTTTCTAATTCAAAGACTCTCTCTTCAGCATTCCACTCTGAAATTGTCCATATCTCAACTTAGTGTGTGTAATTCCTTTCTTTTACTTCATGACTTTTACTACACACACATACACACACACACACACACACACATATCAAAATAGAGACTGCCTCATTCATAGAATTTTTCATGATTGTTTTCCTTTGTTTCAGCTAAAACAAAGTATTCCGATGCTCTCTTTAGAGGACATTTCACAGTCACAGTCCTCCCATTGTTCATCGATTTGCTCAAGCGGGCCCAGTAACGCCTCCATTGGAGACTTTGTTGTTACTGTGTTTGGCATATAGAATACATCACGGGTAGCATGCTAGGCTTTGCCGTGCAGGCGAGACACTATCGGGGCTCTCCGAGAGGGGCGGAGGAATCGAACTCGGGTCGGCCATGTTGGCTACGTGCAAGGCAAACGCCCTACCACTGTGCTATCGCTCCAGCCCAGAGGACATTTCATTTTAACTTATTTGTGCCCATGTCTCAGAGTTAGGTGATGTGTTCTACTATTTATTTTTAATCTCATCCCAGAGCCTGCCACAGTGCCTCATATATAACTGAAAGGCACTAAAAGCACGCACAACTAAGCAAGATTGAGTTTGTGCCAGAAGACAAGTGAAATAATCAATCTTTCATGAGATAAAAATAAAAGTATTAATGTCTGACATCATTTAAAAATTTCATGGTTTAAACTGGAGTCAATCTTGTTTTGTGGTCACATGTGGTGGTGCTCAGAGCTAACTCCTGGTGAGGGGCTTACATGAAGTGCTGAGGACAGAACCACTGTGGTCCGCATGCAAGGCAAGTGCTTTACCTGCTGTATATTGCTCCAGCCCCAGTAAACTGGAGCTTCTCAACGAAGAGGCTTCATGGCCCGTTGTGTGTTCCTAGGATATTTTGGGGGTCATGGGTGTAAATCATGTAAATGGCAGGGGAAGGAGGGAGACTACGGATCCAACTGGTAGAACAGGGCAGCCATAGGAAGGAAACAAGATCAGAAGTAGACTATGATTCGATGAAGGTTGAAAAACACAGGTTTAAATAATAAGTGATTCAGAATACATGCAGAATGTACTAATTGTATGATTAGGTACTAATTATGTATTAAAGATAAGGCTGCTGCTAGATTTATCCTGCCTTTAGAAAATCAGAAGAAACGTTTTCCTGTAATAGCTATCTCTAGAATTTATATAAATTTAGTTTAATTCATTTTGAAATAAAATCCTGGGAAGGAATTGATAGTCAAAAATTCTACCCACTGCATATATTCTTATAAAGCATATCAGCAAATACAATGTTATCGATTTTAATACTCTAGATTGGAATATAGGCAAAACTACATTACTGTGAAGTTCATCTGATACTCTTGGACACTAAAGACTTGTGAAAGGCCAAAAGACAAATATCATTTGTAGAAACTCCTCCCCTATGATCATTTGCTTCTATTTTAGGTTTCTGGCAAAGGTGACTAAGAATGCCTTGAAGTGTTCTTTGTTTCTTAATAGAACCATTTTTCTCTCTCCATTTAAGTTCAGTAAAATGTACCTCTGTGTTCTTTCCTTATGTTCTTTTATGTGCATGACTGAAGTTGGACTATTCCATTCCCCAGGTTAGACAGTAACTTAGAAGTGGGTCAAGTAAGGGGAGAGATTTCTATTGGTGCTCATATGACAACAATCAGCTCAAAAACTTGGTACAAATTAAAGATTTGGAGGAAAGGAATAGGTAAAGAAAAATTCTATTGGAAAATAAAGCAAAATCTTTTATTGGAATTACATGACAATAAAGCAGAGGCCAAAGATGTAATTAGGAAGTAAAAAGGGGCTATATGATTATAGATGTATCAAGAAATTTGTCGTGGACCACTTCCTTTCCAAACAGCCAAAGAGAGAGGCCCAAAATCTAACCTGGGAGTGGAGCATATCCAGTGAGTTTGATTCAGGGAAGTAGGAAGCTGAATTCTACTAGCCTACATAAAGGTGAAGTGATGCCTACCACTTGAAAGACAGTGTGAAGAGAGAGACTTTGGGAATAGTTTCTCCATTGCAGGACTCCCAGAACATAAAGGCAGGAAAGAAAATGCACCAAAACATCTATCTGAATTCCTTTGCTCTTAACTACTCTGTTCCAGAACCCACAGTGACTACTGGGTACCAGGGATCACAATGAAACTTGGTGGAATTTGTTCCATACCTGAAGTGTCTGAATCAGTTCTCAAGCTCCTGTAAAAATAAACAGCACATTTCATAATTTGCCAGTGTAACTACAAACATTTCAAAGACCTGCCAGGTATGAGATAACTGACCACTCTTTAAATGCTTTATGGGTAGAAGTGAAACATTCTTAGCAAGCCTAGGGTATTGTCAATCACAATATATGTAAGAGTCAAATGACCAAAATTCTGTAACATGCAAGCTTTCCAACCTGTAAAAGCCTAGAGACGAATGATATGTAATACTATAGATCCTATCTTTAGTAGATCTACCACTCATCATATCATGATGCTTTGGCCTTGGCCTTCCTGTACCTGAAAACTTTTGAGGCAGTTGAGACTGAAAAAAATGCTGCTACTCAGAAATATGTACATCTAACTCATTTCAGTCTTCACCAAATTTTTATTTTTTGAACTTCTTTTTTTGATATAGTGTCAGGGATTGAACCCAGGTCTTATGAATGAAAGGCATGCACTTTACAACTAAGCCACCTCCCTAAGCCCTCTTGATATTTGATATTTAAGAGCTCTCTTAAATATTTTAAAAATATTTAAATAAACACGTGAAGCATTACTATTTCATATAAAAAGAACCCTTCGGTAATAATAATTATCCTTAAAAAACAAAAAATAATTATCCTTAGATAATGTCTTCTGAGATCAATGTATAAAAAATATTTATGATTTTTTGTTTTGGTTTTGGGCTGTATTTTGTGGTACCTGGAGGTTACTCCCAACTGTGCTTAGGGAATCACACAGTGCCATGGATTGAACCCATAGTCCCTGCATGCAAAGTGTGCACTCAGCCCACTCACTGTGCTATCTCCCAACCCTTTTTATAAAATACTTATTAATAACTAATTATTATTTGGGAGGTTTGGGACACACTTGATGATGCTTAGGGCTTATTCCTGGCGTGCTCAAGGGACCATATGCGGCGCTAGGGATCAAACCTGGTTGGCCACATGCAAGTAGGTGTTTTAGTCAGTATACTATCTCTCTGGATCTTTCCTTGGCATTTTATGATCTATTTTGGTGCGGGGCATACTCTGCAATGCTCAGTGCTTACATCTGGCTCTGTGCTCAGGAATCACTCCTGGTGGGGCTTGAAAGACCCAAATGTGGTGCTGGGAATCAAACCTGCATTGTTCATGTACAAGGCCAGTGTCCTATCTGCTATTATTTTTTTTTAAACTGAATCACCATGAGGTACAGAGTTGCAAAACTGATCATGGTCAGGTTTCAGTCATACAGTCTTCCAACACCCATCTCTCCACCAGTATACCTTTCCCACCACTGATATCTCCAGTTTCCTTCCTGACACCCTCCCCCCAAGTCTGTCGCTATGGCAGGCACTTTCCTTTTCTGTTTCTCCCCTCTCCCTCTCCTTCCCTCCCTCCCTCCCTCCCTCCCTCCCTCTTTCCCTCCCTCCTTCTCTCTCTCTCTCTTTCTCTCTCTCTCTCTCTCTCTCTCTCTCTCTCTCTCTCTCTCATCTTCCCTTTAGGGCATTATGGTTTGCTATCTTATTTTTTCCTCTTTTTTAAATTGAATCACCATGAGATACAGTTACAGACTTATGAACTTTCATGATTACATTTCAGTCACATAATGATTGAGCACCTATCCCTCCACCAGTGCCAATTCTCTACCACCAATGTTCCCAATATCCCTCCCTCCACTGCCACCCCTTCCCACCCCCTGTCTCTGTGGCAGGCACATTCCCTCTTATTCTCTCTCTCCTTTTGGGTGTATGGTTTGCAATACAGTTACTAAGAGGCCATCTGGTTTGGTCCTTTATCTACTTTCAGCACACATCTCCCAACCCAAATGATCACTCCAACCATCATTTACTTAGTGTTCCCTTCTCTATTCCAGCTGCCTTTTCCCTCAGCATATGAGACCAGCTTCCAAGCTGTGGTACGATCCTCCTGGCCCTTATCTCTACTGTCCTTAGGTGTTCGTTTCATATTGTCACTTTATATTCCACAAATGAGTGCAGTCATTCTATGTCTGTCCCTCTCTTTTTGACTAATTTCACTTAGCATGATACTCTCCAGGTCCATCCACTAATATACAAATTTCATGATTTCATCTTTTCTAACAGCTGCATAGTATTCCACAAGTGGTGCTGGGAAACTGAATAACTACAAGCAAAAAAATGAACTCAGACCTCTGTCTAATGCCAAGCACAAAAGTCAGATCCAAATGGATTAAAGACCTCAATATCAGACCTGAATCCATAAAGTACATAGAGGGAAATGTAGGGAGAACCCTCTATGATACTGAAGCTAAAGCATCTTCAAGGATCAAACAACACTGACCAAGCAAGTGGAAACAAATGTAAATAAATGGGATTACATTAACTAAGAAGCTCCTATGCCTCAAAAGAAACAGTGACCAAATACAGAAAAAGCCCATGGAATGGGAAAAATTATCTACCCAATTTCCATCAGATAGGGGCTTAATATCCAGGATATACAAGATACTGGTAGAGCTTTACAAGAAAAAAACCTCCAACGTTGTCAAAAATGGGGAGAAGAAACAGAAACTTTCTCAGAAAAGAAATTCAAATGGCCAAAAGGCACATGAAAAAAAGTGCTCTACATCACTAATTATCAAGGAGTTGCAAATGAAAACAATAATGAGATATCACTTTACATCACAGAAACTGGCACACATCAAAAAGTACAAGAAAAATCAGTGCTGGCATAGATTCGGGGAGAAAGGGACTCCCATTCATTGTTGGTGGGAATGCTGACTGGTCCAGCCTTTTTGGAAAAACAATATGGATATTCCTCCAAAAACTAGAAATTGAGCTCCCATATTGACCCATCAAAACCACTCTGGGAATATATCCGGAGGTGCAAAAAAAAGTACAGTAGAAATGACATCTGCACTTGTATGTTTATTGCAGCACTATTTACAATAGCCAGAATCTGGAAAAAACACGAGTGCTTGAGAATAGATAACTGCTTGAAGGAACTTTGGTACAACTACACAATGGTCTGCTATCTTTATGGCACCCTTTGTGATCCTTTTTAAGAGGTCTGGCAAATACATTGAGTTCAAGTTCTATAATGACTCTTTCAAAAATAAATTACTTTGCTAAGGAATTTTCAAAATACATCTGGTGACTTAAATTTAGTGCAGTTTATGGTTGCACTTAATGATAAAAGTTTTCAAGAGACTGAGAAATTTCGAGTAAACATACTTAAAATAAAGGCTGACATTTTCTTCTTTAAAATAAAGGGAAGAGTCACAGTAGCAAGTAGTACTATTGTCAAGGTATAAGAAGAAATACAAATGCTTTAGAGAGTAAATCTTTGACTTCTAAGGCACCTAAAGTAACATTATAGAATTATCCACAATCTTTGGATTATCTATATTTAATAGTTCAATTTACATTTAAAGATAAATTAATTTGAGGGCAAAATATTAATCTAGATCATTACTTTTTTTTCTTCCAGTAACCTAGTGTTATTTAAACCCTTTTTTTGGTGCAGAAAAGGAAAAGATATACAACCTTTTTCAGTCTCAGAATGATCCTGACTTAATCCTACAAATGTCCAAGGAATAAAACATGAAGGAATGCCATTCCATTCTATTCTTAGACCTTACATCTTTCATTTATAATACTCTAAAATTAGCCCTAGTTAGTAACAATGTCCCAGATGAAAACAGGCAATAAAAATATCATCCATGCTTGATTAAATTGAGCTTGAGAGCATTTCTTGGAACTAAAGTTTATTTTTTTGCTTCTTTATTTCTTCTCTCCTCTCCCCCACCTTCTCTTTATAAATCTTTCCCTTTGCTCTGTTAAGGTGGCTGTTGTGACGATACACACACAAGGTGCTTGCATATTTGGTTGTGGTATTTGCACACTTGTCTTGTTGCTCACCTGCAGCTACTCCTTCAGCTGTGGTGCTTGTAAATGTGCTTATCAGGATCATGCTTATTTAGCTGTGGTAAGCATCCTACCTGAGAGTACTTGCTGGAGATTATGAATTTTAATTGTGATGCTGACACAATGGGATGGGGAACTGTGGAGGTGGCAGAAGTAGTTGGTAGAACTCTATTTTCTAAGTGCTAAAATATTCTGTTAATCTTAAATGCTACTTAAAAATAAAATCTAAAGGTTGAGAGATAGTACAGTGGGTAAGGAAGGCACTTGACTTGTACATGGCAAACTCTGGTTCAATCCCTGGCACCACATATGGTCCCCCAACTGCCACCAGGAGTGTTTCATAAACACAGGACCAGGAATAAGCCCTGAGATTTTCTATAAAACAAAAAATAACTATTAACCTTAATTAAAATTTTTTTTCTTGTTGCCAGGGATTAAGGCATGGACTTCACACATGCAAGGCAAGTGCTCTACTGCTGAGCTATATACTATGACCTATTATTTGTTAATAGTTTGTTGAAAAGGAAAAAGGTTATGTAATGTATCAGGGTATCCATTCTGTGCAAAAAGGCAAGTAAAAGAAGTTTAAATGATCTAAACAGTTAACACCTTGTGAGATGTTTAATTATGGAGTATTTTTAAAGATATAGATAAGTAGAACAGAGTTTCGAACATATGGATGTGCTAAAGTAGAACAAGGCATCAGAGTCAATAGATTTGATCATCTTCTTTTTGGTACAAATTGTTAAACTGGATGGATTCATTTTTCTGTCATTTGTGTTTTCAGACTCCCATGTCCATCGTTTAGATTCTGCCTTCTGGAACTGTGAGTTACCATGAATGGTCTTGGTCGACATGATGAACTCAGACAGTCTCTCACCCTGTTCGTTCCATTCTAGGCCATGGGTTCCGATGTGAAGTTCTTCAGCTGATCTTCTCGGTCCTATCTTGGCATTAAAATCACCCACAATGATCTTGTAGAAGGTGTGGTCTTCTTTATAGAACTTCTCTAGCTCCATGTAGAACTTCTCGATTTCTCTTTCATCATAATGAGATGTTGGTGCGTAGACAACGAAGATAGAAACTGCAGGCAGTGAGCCACATCTATTCAAATGTAAACGTCCGATTCGGGTTGTTAGGCATTCGAATGAATCAATGCTCTTGGCCAAGTTTGTGTTGACAAGGACACCGACGCCTCCAACACCTCTTTTATCGCATGTTCCGAGGAACAATTCTTCTCCAGTGTCGAAAACGGCATGGTGAGATTCGTGTCTTCTTGTCTCGGTCAGACCAATGATGTCGTACTTGATCATTCGCGCTTGTACCATCAGGTCCTCGATGGATGCATCTGATGCTAGCGTACGTGCATTGAAAGTACAGACGATCATTTTTGTCTTCCTTCGTTGTGGCAGCCTAGGTCGGCCTTGAGATTTTGTCGGCCTCTCCTTTCTCATCCTTCTCAGTGCTGCCATGTCGGTGAAGCCTTCAGGGTCAGGTGAATGAGACCAGTTGTAGTTACTGGTTTTGGCATATCGAATACACAGCGGATAGCTTGCCAGGCTCTTCCGTGCGGGCGGAATACTCTCGGTAGCTTGCCAGTCTTTCCGAGAGGTATAGAGGCTTTTGGGGTGACCTCTAATCACCCTTGTAGGTGTTACCATATTTGAACCCTATCAAATATGGTACGACAATTCCAGAAGATGGGTATTTAGTGTCTTATGATGTGTCGCGCGGCCACTTGCGGCCGCGCGGGTCCGGAAAGCGTCCTGGAGTGTGGCGACGGCTGGGTAGTGGAAGTAGTGTCGAGAGTGGAAGTCTGCCAGTGGGGTATTTATCTGGGTAGGGTGGGTCTCCTGTGCACAATTCGATCCCTGGGTGGCTGATGGAAGCAGACAGGGCAGGGTAGGGTGGGGCTCCTGATTAGAATCCCTTTGTCACCTGTGGTGGTGGGAGCAAGCAGAGAAGCTCTGTCCCTGGGTCCGCCGAGCCTGGAGTCCAAGGTCTCAGAGAGTTCCGCTTACCTTGTTCTGTGGGTCTTCAGTTGTGCGTGGGTCTTGGCCGGAGCTGCCGCGCGGGTCCGGAAAGCGTCCTGGAGTGTGGCGACGGCTGGGTAGTGGAAGTAGTGTCCACTAAACGATGGACATGGGAGTCTCCCGGTGGACGATTCCACAACGAAATAGACCACATCATATTCAATCGACGGTTTTGCCTGACTGATGTCGCTGTTGTCCCAAAATTTCGAACGGGATCGGACCACCGTCTCCTTCGTGCAAAATTCTACTTCACAGAGCGGGGAGAAAGGGCTGCAAAGTTCAAAAAGAGAACTCCCAGAACGACCACCAACTGGGAACTCTTTGGTACTATTGCAGCAACATGGGAAGATGCCATTGTTGACAACATTGACGAGGAATACGATCGACTGGTTCAGCACCTCCATGAATGTGCGAGGAACGCCAAGAGAGAGATAGCCACAAAAAGTCGCCTATCTTCGAAAACTCTTGAGCTAATTCGCCAGCGTGGTTTGGCGCATGCCTCAGGCAACCGCAAGCTAACGTCCGAGCTTGCAAAGCAGTGCAGAGATGCGATCAAGGAAGACCTCAAAGAGAGAAGAGCAGAAGTATTGGTAGATGCGGCAGAAGCCGGGAAAAGTATTCGTAACGCCCGCCTGTCCTTCGCCAACTATAAGACCAAGATGACTGCCCTCCGACGTCCTGATGGATCCATCACATCCTCCAGAACGGCAATGGAGAAGATTATCCATGACTTCTACTCAAATCTCTTCGATAGCCATGTCCACTTGCCGACATACCAAATTCCACAGGATGGGTATGTCGTTCCCAACGTTCTCCCTTCCGAAATCCGACACGCCATTTCGTCAGTAAAGAAGCAAACAGCACCCGGCCCAGACAAGGTCAGACCTGAACACCTGAAGAACCTGCCGTCAGTACTCATCAATACACTGGCTCGGCTCTTCACTCGCTACCTGTCTGAATGCAAGGTTCCATCTCAATGGAAAACCAGCAGGACCGTACTACTGTTCAAGAAGGGAGACATCCATGACATTGGCAACTATCGCCCGATCTGCCTATTGTCTGTCATCTACAAGTTGTTCACTCGAGTCATCCTGAATAGGATTGGCAGAACACTAGATGAAGGACAACCATGTGAGCAAGCAGGGTTCCGCAAAGGATTCAGCACCATCGACCATATCCACACGATAACCAAACTCATTGAGGTTTCTCGGGAGTTCAAGATGCCGCTCTGCTTAACGTTCATTGATTTAAAGAAGGCCTTTGATTCTGTTGAGACGGAAGTGGTCATTGAAGCCCTAGCCAATCAGGGCATTCAAGCCCAATACATCAGGATCCTCCCTGAGCTGTATTGCGGATTCACTACCAGGATCTCACCATTCTACAAAGAAGTGATCGTTGATGTCAAGAGAGGGGTGCGGCAGGGTGATACCATTTCACCAAAACTCTTCAGCGCCACCCTCGAGAACATCATGCAACGACTGGAATGGGAAGGAATGGGAGTGAAGATAGATGGTCGGCAACTACACCACCTCCGCTTTGCTGATGACATTGTTTTAATAACACCAAACATCAGCCAAGCGGCACAAATGCTGGCCGACTTTGACCGTGAGTGTGGAAAGGTAGGACTACAGCTGAATCTTACGAAGACAATGTTTATGAGAAACAGCCTTGTTCCTGACGCCCCATTCGCTCTCAATGGAACGACCATCTCCGAATGCAACAGCTATGTGTACCTAGGTCGAGAGGTCAACATGACAAATGACCTGGCACCCGAGCTGCGCTGGAGGAAGAGAGCGGCTTGGAACGCCTTCAAGAACGTCGAAGAAATAGCTAAGAGGACGAAGAACCTCCGGCTCCGGGCACATCTCTTTGATTCCACTGTTCTTCCTGCATTAACATATGCCTCAGAGACCTGGGCCCTACGCAAACAAGATGAGAACGCCATTCAGGTCTCCCAAAGAAGAATAGAAAGAGCTATGCTTGGAATATCACGTTTCACTCAAATGAGAGAAAGAATCCGGAGTTCTGACATCCGTCGACGATCAAGGATCAGGGATGCTGTCTCATATGCCAAGGTGTCGAAAATCAGATGGGCTGGTCACGTAATGAGATTTAAAGACGACCGTTGGACTAGAGCTATTACTGATTGGATTCCACGGGATGTCAAGAGACCGCGTGGCCGCCCACCTACCAGATGGTCAGACTTCTTTGTCAAGGTCATGAACGATCGGTTTGAGGCCCTCCATGTTCCCGGAGCGAAGAGATGCCATTGGGCTACACTAGCACGCGACAGGGACAAATGGAGACGTTACTGGCGCCCGCTCGAGCAAATCGCCGACTAACGGGAAGTTAAGTGATTAAGTGATTAAGTGTTTTCAGAAATCTATGCTTTTCTATACAGGACATGAAAAGGAACAAAAGTTAAGTCTTCAAGTGGCTCTTGCACCTGTAATTTTGTGTCTTAAATCCCTTTCTCTTTCTTCCACTATTTCTAACCGATTGTTCTTAAATTTTTTTTATATCCCTTCCTCACTTTTCCTGTCTCCTAGTTTTTCCTCATTTTTGTCTTTCTTTCTCTTCCAACATAACACCAATAGTCCTCTCGGTATTTAGTTCCACTGAAAGAACTCAATTGATACATAATGAAATAAATGATCAACGTTTTGGAAGAAGTTTCACTTCTTTTCTATCTCCAACTGAAGCAGGAAAATTTCTTGAATATTAAACCAAGTCTTATGATTAAGAAATTATTGTATGAAGTCAGAATCCAAATTTCCTGGTCATATGTGGGAACTTTATGCAGGCACCCTTGAGTTTGAGTTTGGTTTCTTCTTGGGCTCTAGAAGAACCTTATTTTGACTATAGTGAGTGCTGCAGAATTTCTTTCTTGTGGGGGAAAAATTCTTGCTAGACCTTACTTTGTTTGTGATACTGGCTTCTGAGAAGGCAACTGTTCTCAAACATAATCATGCTTTAGAGTCTAGCTTCTTAATACTGTGGGTTGTGACCATAACAGAATGTGTGGGTTACAAAATATTTGGCAACAGCAAAAATGTTTCTGAATATGCAATGACCAAAAATTAATTAAAAAATCAACTTTGGAATTACTCCAAGGTATTTCTAGCAGAACTCACTCAAGATTTTTTTCCCCCAGTTGGTCAAAGGGTTTTGAGCGGAAAAAGTTTCAGAAGCTCTGTATTAGACTCATTTGGAGTCTATTATAATACCCAATACTGAGCCTATTTCAAGTTTTTTTGGTCAGAAGAATGGGGTTGCACCCAAGAATGTTCCATTCTAACAAGTCCTCAGGTGCTGCTGCTCACTGTTCACACTGAGAATTACTGGTATATAACACTAGAAAGCAAGTGGTGTTTTGCTTAAGAGCAAGCAACGAAAACGATTATAAATCTTAACTGAGACCTGCCAACACATTACCTTGGATCTAGAGACTCTGAATTATGAAAGGTATGTCTCCGAGAGGGGCAGAGGAATTGAACTCGTGGCCAACCTGAGTTCTATTCTTCTGCCCCTCTGGGAGAGCCAGGCAAGTTACTGAGAGTATTTTGCCCACATGGCAAAGCCTGGCAAGCTACCCATGATGTATTCAATATGCCAAACACAGTAACAACAAATCTCACAAAGGAGACATTACTGGGCCCGCTCCAGCAAATCAATGAACAACCGCAGGACAGTGTTAGAGTGCTATGTAGTCCAAAAGCTATCATAATTCTGAGTTCAAGGTCTGTCAATATCTTGAGTTTTTCTCATGGGTTCTTTTATTTCCCTTATCAAGAGTTAGCTAAGAGATAAAAATTAAGAGAAAGTCCATACAGAGCAGTTAATCCTTAGATCATTAAAATAGCTTTATATTTTAGTTTTTGGGCTATGCCTAGCAGTATTCAAAGCATACTCCTGGATCTGTGCTCAGGGATTACTCTTGGTAATGTTCAGAGGTACCGTGTGCAGTGCGGGGGTTTTAACTGGGATTGGCCATATACATGCAACACGAGCACCTTATCCCTGTGATATTTTTCTGGCCACTCTTTAAAATAGCTTTGAGTATTTTTTTTAAACTCAAGACAAATTTTTTTACTCACCCTCATACTTCTAATAATCTCTCTTTCTCTCTGACTTGCTCTCTTTCTCTCTTAAGGAGTAGCGAGAAGAGAAAGAAACACAGTAGAGAAATGGACCTTAATAATTTCAATATATCTATGAGGGCCATAAAATATATAAAGCAATATATGAAGATTCACCAACTCTGTAAATTTAATTTTTCTTATTCAAGCTGCCTTTTAGTTTTTCCATTAACATTTTGATAAATAAAAACCAAATTAAAAAAACATTTTGTTGGCTTGGTTTGGTTTTGGGGCCACACTTGACTGTTCTTGGGAGCTACTGCTGGCTCTGTGTTGTCACTCCTGGTGGTGTAGAGGAGACCATGCAATGCTGGAGACTGAACTTGGACATTGCATGCAAAGTATGAACTCCAGTGTGTTGAGCTTTCTCTGGCTTTTAGAAAAAGCTCTTTATCCCTCTGAAGGATAACTATTTTGTGAATCATTATCATAACAATGTCATGTCAATAAAATGTATCTCAAGTATTATGATTCTTCTGCTCTTCTATGTTTAAGAAATTATATTGATAGTATATTTAAATTTTTTATGGGTATTTGTTTTGGATCACATCCAGCAGTACTCAGGACTTACTCCTGGCTCTGCCTAATTCGTAATTCTCAGGAATTACTCCTGGAGGACTTAGGGGACCATAAGGGATGCCAGGTATTGAATCCTAGATGGCCACGGTGCAAGACAAGTACCTTACCCACTGTACCAGCCCCATAAAGTATCCTTAATTTTATATTACTCTTGTAATATTTTGCATGCATGTATTCTACAAATTTTATACTTACTGTTAAAAGTAGCCATATTCTAGAATTCCCTTGTGATTTTAAAAACTTTTTTTTTATTGAATCACTGTGAGATAGACCCTTACACAAAGCTATTCATGATTGGATTTCAGTCACACAGTTTTCCAACACCCATCCCTCCACTAGTGTACATTTCCCCAGGTTCCCTTCCATCAACCCACACGCCCTCCTCCCAGCCTGCCTTTATGGTAGGTGCTATTCTTCTCTCTCTGTCTTCCTCTCTCTCTTCTTTTGGGCTTTGTAGTTTGCAATATTAATACTGAAAGGTTATCAAGAATATACATTTACCTATTTTTAACACTCAGATCTTGTCCAGTGTGATCATTCTCAGCTATTATTGTCATACTGGTCTCTTCTCTATCTTACCTATTCTCTGCTCCCCACACACTTGTGGTTGATTCCAACCACTGACCAGTTCTCCTAGCCCCTGTTTTCCCTGATCATGGAGATTAGTCTTCCACTATATATTTTTTATATACCACAAATGAATGCAGTCATTCTCTATCTGTCCCTCTACTTCATATTTATTTCAGCATGATACTCTCCAAATCCATCCATTTATAGACAAATTTCATGACTTCACTTTTCCTAACAGCTGCATAGTATTCCATTATGTAGATGTGCCATAGTTTCCTTGTCCATTCGTCTGTTCTTGGGCACTCAGGTTGTTTCCAGGTCCTGGCTATTGTGAATAGTGCTGCAATGAACATAGGAGTGCAGATAATGTTTCTGCTGTGTGTTTTTGGGCCCCCAGGGTATATTCCCAGAAGTGGTCTTGCTGGGTCAAATGGGAGTTCAATTTCTAGTTTTTTGAGGAATGTGCTTATTGCCTTGTAGGTTTTATTTAGGCTTTACAATCAAGAGTTATTTGCTTCATAAAAATTAGAAAAGCAAAATTTAGCTTCTTTACATTTAAAAGAAATTATATGAAACAAGAGGTAATTCTTTGAGTAACTGAAAAATGGGTCAGTAAAAGTCATAACTCTGTTCTTTTATAGCACCTCTAGGATTTTTTTTTGTGGGATGGGGCAGTGTCTCAATTGCCAATCAGTCAGTGGTTAAATTCAGTGCTTCTCAGTACCTGTGATACTCAGGTCTGCACCAAGATCAGATTATGCTAGGCAAGAGCCCTAACTGGTGTACTATATACTGGTTCTTTTTGGATAATTTTTTCTGGTGTTTTCTAGCTCTGATTGAACCATTTTATCACATATATATGTATGTGTTTCCCCTTCTTCTATTTTGGTGTTTGTGCCACACCCTGTGGTGCTCAGGGTTTACTCCTGGCTCTATACTCAGGGATCATTCCTAGCAAGCTAAAGGTACCATATGGGGTTCCAATGATTGAACCTGGGTCAGCCGTGTGCAAGGCAAGCACCCTACCTGCTCTACTGCTGTCCCTATTGTATTTTCTTTAGCATAAAAACCACTACAGGAAGAGAGGCCAGGATGACAATTGAATAGTGGGAGAAGCTGGTGAGAATATAAAAGTCAGCTAAGATTGAACCAACTGATTGAGTTAATTATATATTCATATAATTTCATTGTATCTGTGTCTGAGAATCTTCAGCAAAAACTGCTGCATATACCTATTTTCATTACTTCCCATCTTAGCTTCCCTCACATTTCCCTATTTCACATACCTGGATACTTCGTTCTTTTTGGTCATGTGTTTAAGATAAGTTGTCTTTGTTTCAAGGGTTCCATCCATTTCACTGTATGAACACACCTCGCTTTTGTCTGGATTCAAGGTGGAGAAAATACATTTTTCACCTTCAAAAGTCAGCGTTAAGTTTGAGATGGTGACATGTTTTGAGGGTTCTTTGATTTCACTCTTAGTTTTTGAGTCTCGTAGACATCCAGGCTTCAGAATGTTTTTTACTTCCTATAGATATAATAAGCAGTAGCAAATTAAATAACAGAAAAGCATCAGATACAGAATACTTATGAACCTATGTCTCACACAGCCATCATATTCCATTTGTATTTACTGAATTCCCTTCTTGTGCACAAGTAATGAGGAGTAAAAGTGGGTAGATGTTGCCAGACCATTGATGAGTTGGGTCCTATTGTGGATACTGGGGCTGGCAACATGCAGATATAAAATAGCACATGCAAAAGCTCATGTGTTCATGCATGCATTCAAACAAGAATATCAGCATTTAATTACTATAGCACTTTATTTTCCTGAATTGTCAGAGAGAAGGCTTTGTACAACTGCTTTGCCAGCTGCTTACTCAAACTGAGGTTGCTCTTGGTTTAAGAACCTCTAATAGGTAATAGGAGTTGGTGGTTCATACTAATAGTAAAGAATTTGTTTTTACTTATTATTATTATTATTTTAATAATATATACCAACATTTTTTTTCTGTTCTGGGGCCATACCTGGTAGTGCTCATGACTTACTCCTGACTCTGTGCTCAGGGATAACTACTGGCTGTGCTTGGGGACTGTATGTGGTATCCAGGTATTGATACCTGATATTGAAGTGCAAGGCAAGCACCTACACACTGTACTATCTCTCTAGCCCGATAATCTTTTTCTTATGTCATCAAAATTGTGTGAAACCTTTTTGTTTTCAAAATAAAATTATTTTTATGAAAACTCTAAATTTAGAAAGTATAAATTGCCTATAATCCCACTATTATAGAAATAGATTTAACAATATGATCTGTTCCTTTCCTATTGTCTGCATATACACATGTAATTTTAGGTAAGAGAGTCGTAATCTTCATCTCATTATTTTATCATAAACATTTTTCTATGTATATAAAAGCTCTACAATAGTTTTAGGCATATTCCTTGCATGACGTCAACCACAGTTTGATGTCTGGCACCACATGGCCTCCACCTTTACCTCCCTGTCCTAGAATTGCTAGGAGGTGCCTCTAGGCCTCCTGAGCACTGTTTGACAGGGCCTCATCAACCCCAAACATTTACAATTGTTTATACAGAATAGACATATATTTAACAGAAGTTCACTGAACACATATGGTCTTCTTGGCTGATACTCCTGAAGATCAATAGCTATTTACCCTTCTTGGATTTATTAAATCCACTTAGTTATTTCCCTATGTTTAGGTTACTTCATTTAATATTCACTAAATAGAAACAGAGAGACAGATTCATATGTTGAACACATGCCTTGTATGTAGGAAGCCTGGGTTCAATCCTGAGCAGTGCACACTGCCCTGTGCACCACTGAAAGTAACCCCTGAACACAGAACTGGGAGTATCCCCAAGCACTGTTGAATGTGGTGCAGAAAACAATAACAAAATATTTATGAAAGATTTCCATTATTTAATTTTTGTAAACACTTTCTATAGCCATATCACACTGAATGCACCCAATTTTGTCTAATTTTTGTAAACATGGTATAGGTATGATATGATTTCTTTTCTTTTTCTTCTTTCTTTCCCAAATTGGTATCTTGGTAGGTAATACGTCATTTTTTATTTTCAGATGAATTACCTATAAAATACTCTTAGAATCTGAATCACTGAGTCAAATGGACCTTGATTCTTAATGATTTTAGAAATATTTGCATCAATTCTCATCCCAATTACATATTTGTATAAATTTCAAATTGACTATACTTACAGACATGTTCACTGTTAACATTTTTTTTCTTTTTTTATTAGTGAAAAACCATGAGATACAGTTATAGGCTTACAAATTTTGTGCTTGGGTTTCAGTTATACAATGATCAAGTGCCCATCCCTCCACCAGTGCCCGTCATCCATCCCCATGGGTCCCAGCATCCCCCCCACCCTCATCCCCCCCCCCGTCACTGTTAACATTTTTTGTGGTCACTGTTGTTGAAATTTTGGGGGGGAGCTAAACATGCTATGATCAAGGATCACTATGGTAGTGCTTGAGTAATTTAATGCAGTGCTGGTAATTTAATTTGGGTCAGTAATGTGAACACAAGTGCCTAAATAACTGTGTATTTTTTAATATGGCCCTGTTTATATTCTTTTAATGGTTTTGTAGGTGATATTATTTTTGTTAAGTTCTCATTTCTTGATTATTAGCAAAGTTAAAACTTTCCCAATTATCAGCAATTTTTTTCCTGTAAAATATCTATTC
Organism: Sorex fumeus; assembly: GCF_029834395.1. Taxonomy (NCBI): domain Eukaryota; kingdom Metazoa; phylum Chordata; class Mammalia; order Eulipotyphla; family Soricidae; genus Sorex; species Sorex fumeus. Next base: position 28,394,743 of record NW_026606155.1, read on the forward strand.
TAGCCCCTTGTCATATTTTTGTTGTCACCCACTCTACCTTGGACATTTTTTGGCAGCAGTCTCCATACTTACCTATTTACCTACAACCTATCCTGCCATCATATTAAAACAGTTAAAAATACAGTTCAAATAAAATACAACTTTGTAACCCACAGTGTTTGAAGAAAATTTAAAAAAATGGAGAGAATGAAAAAAAATACAAGTTCTTTCATTTTGTTACTTGGAGGCCTTTGGTGACTCATATTTACCAATGGGTCAAGTCCATACTTTTAAACTTGTCATTCAATAGCCAAGATAAGTACCAGGAGATTCACTCCATGGCTTGGAGGCCAGCCACACATGCTGAGGGAAAAGGCAGCTCAGATTGAGAGGGGAGCACCAAGTAAAGGGTGTTGGGAGGACCCTTCCAGGATGAGAGATGCATGCTGAAAATAGACTATAGACCGAACATGATAGCCTCTCAATGCTTCTTTTGTAAACCACAGCATCCAAAAGGAGAGAGAGAACAAAAGGAAATGCCCTGCCACTGGGGTGGAGTGGGATGGGGGGTGGGGGGGTGGGAGGGATGCTGGGAGCATTGGAGGTGGGGAATGGGCATTGGTGAAGGGATGAGTACTCAATCATTGTAATAAGTGAAACCCAAGCACAAAAAATTGTAAGTCTACAACTGTACCTCATGGTGTTTCACTAATAAAAATTTAAAAAAAAATTGTCATTCAAAATTTGCTAACTATTTTCTAATCCTGTATTCTTTTTGTTTGTGTAGTTGGTGTTTGCTTTTTGTCTTGTTTTGGGGGCCACTGGGGCTATTCCAAGCTCAGGGGTAGCACTACGTTCTTAGGGGATCACTCTGCATACAAAGTGTTCATCCTCGCTCATTGGGTCATATCTCCATCCATTCCTATATTCTAATATTCTATCTCTCTCTCTCTCTCTCTCTCTCTCTCTCTCTCTCTCTCTCTCTCCTCTCTCACTCTCATGATCCAGTCAAACTGAACCATTCTCAGTCATGACTCTTTATTATTCCATTTTCTGGTTTTTCCTATTTTCACCATTACTTTAATCTACTGAAATTTCACCAAATCCTTCAAGGTAGTGAGTAATTTTGTAATCACTTAAATTTTAAGTTAAACCATATGTGATATTAATATCCTCATTCTAAAAATGAGGAACCGAGGAACCAAGGCTCATATAGGTTCAGTGAATCAACTAATATGTAGCAGGGTACATATTACATAGGGTACTTATTACTCAACTAATAAGTAGACAGTCTAACCCTAGGTCTTCTGATTCCAAAGTTTTTTCCTCCCCATCATAGTATTTTGATATCAGATTAAATCTGAAGTTGATGATAGTGACTTCCAATTTAATGAGATCATATCTTACAACTCTTTCACTAGATTTTAGAAATCTTTTCACTAGATTTCAGTGATCAAAAAAATCTCACTGTGGGAGTGATCCTTCAGGCTCGGGAAATTAGTACAGGAGGTAGGGTGCATACAGATCTGATTTCTATCATTGGTACCAGATGGCCTCCCAAGCATACCATGTGTGGCCTTGGAGGTGCCTGAACACTACTCGGGTAACCCCGAAGAAACCCAAAAATGCAGGACACAAATTACTGGCATATTCAGATCCTTGGCTGAGTATTACTAGATGTAAGCCTTGTTCCCTGGAGCACCACTGGGGATGCTCCCTCTCCCCAACAGAAAAAAAAAGAAAAAATCAGATGTCAATGTTACATCAATAAGTCAATGAATTCCACAGCATTTTGATATTCAATTTTAGGAAGCTAACTAATAAGAGTAATGTCTACACTCTTGTTCTCAATTATCAGAAAATAGTCTTTTATATCATGTACCTTTTCTTCCTTTGTGGACTCTTTTATGTCATCATTTTCAAATACCACTGTGACAGTTGAGGCAGCTTTGATCTCACAGGTATCCTGGACCTCTATAACTTCCGTGACAATTTTTACATCTGGGACCTCTGTGACTTCATTTTCTGGAATATCCGTAACATCAGTGACATAAGTGTTCCTGGTGATATCGGAGAAGTCTACGCTTTCAGTGACATGTTCACATGCACTTAAGTGCACGCATGGGGACTGGTCCTCTGTGAACTCCACAAAATCCATGATATCCGTTGAACATGTGTTGTCTGTGCTGTTTGTGATTTCTGAGAGGCTTGAGATTTCTGACATTTTGGAAGCTTTGGCTTTCTCCTGATTTAGAAAGGAGATGAGCTCTACCCATTGATAAAACAAAGTGTCCTGAATGCATGCAGGGGCGCAGAGCTGAAGGTAGTAGGCTTTTCTACTCACTAACTTTATTTTCAGTATCATTTTATCAAAATCATGCACACTAAGAGTAACAAATTGGAGAGGAAGAAACCTGCAATCAAAATGCAAATGTTATCCAGAGGTATGATTTGAAAACTATCGAAAGACCTTTCTATAAAATGATTTATTTATTTTTATTGAATTAATGTGAGATAGTCAAGTTGTTCATGATTGGGTTTCAGTCATACAATGTTTCAACACCTGTTCCTTCACCAGTGTACATTTTCCAACACTAATGTCCCCAGTTTCCCTCCCAACCTCCTGCCTCTATGGCAGAAAATTTCCTACTTGCCCCCCGTCCCCCGCCAAAAGATCTTTTTGTTTGTTCTTTTTCTTTTTGGTGGTACTGGGGATTGAATCTTATACACACAAAGCAAGTGCTCGACTGCTAAACCACATTCCTAGGCCCTCTACTTCTGCTTTATAGTAGCTGAAGAGATTTAGTAAAACAGTTTGTCTCCCAGGCAGGCCTGGGAAGTGGCAGTCATAGAGTGGGAAGTACTAAATGGCAGCCACAAGGTACCCAGGTCTGGTGCTTAGCTTTTGCAGTTCAAACCATTTTTGTAGGAGGATGGGGCCAAAAAAAGAACCAAAGTTTAAAATTCCCTGCATTTCCTAACTAAAAAAAAAAATTGTGGACATAAGTCATGACTGGGCCTCACACTGAAAAACTAATCACAGACAAATGAGCTGCTATAGAGGTGTCTCTGCTAGAAAAAGTACTGGAACAGAATTTGGAGGCACAGCTGAGTAACTTCCCTCCTGCTTCAAGGGAGGGAGTGGTTGCCAGAAAAGGATAGAGAACTGAGACCAGAATGTGCCCCAGGTTCAGGTGTCAGGCAGTGCCTATACATGGTGGGGAACTCAGAGCCCAGAGGGAATGCCAGTGTGGATGGTCCCAAGCACTGGAGGGCCCAAAGCAGAGGATCAACAGTTGTACAGCTTCAGCAGTCCCCTCCCCTCCCAGTCCCCATTCTGAAGAGAGTGTCATGAGGACACACTTGACATTTTGTAGAATACATGGTCCCTAGGGAAAAGCAGTTAACAGCATAGACCCTCAGGCTACCTTGAATGGAGCATTAAGCAGACGGGCACTCCAGTGTAGGCATTCTGCGGTGAACAGATGGAATGCTGGTCAGAGGAAACTGAGAAACAGGCTGTGCTTTCTCCAATGCCAGTGTATGCCTGAATGCCTACTAGTGGTTCCCAGGTTGCCCCAAACAAAGAAAACAGGCAGGTACACACTTGAGTGCAGCTGCCCCCTGGTGAACAGATAGCTTGTAGTTCAAAGTTCTCTGAACTGAGGAACAGGCTAGGCATTTGCTTCAACACAGGCAGCCTAATGCCTGAGGGTGGAAAGTTCACAAGGTGACAGGAATTTAAAAGGAACTGGGGGCTGAAGAGATAATAGCAGAGATAAGAAGCTTGCTTTTCATGCGGCATGCCTCAGTTCAATTCCTGGCTCCATATATGGGCCCCTATGCACAGAACTAGGAGTAAACTGAGAATACTGTGGCATGTGGCCCAAACCCATCCCCCAACAACCAAAAAGAAAGAAAAAAGAAAGAAAGAAAGAAAAAGAAAGAAAGAAAGAAGGAAAGAAAGAAGGAAAGAAGGAAAGAAGGAAAGAAGGAAAGAAAGAAGGAAAGAAAAAGGATAGAGGAAAGGGAACTGGAAACATGTTCGAGAGGGAATGCTCTGGATGAACAGATAATGGATAGAGGACAAGATCCCCAGAATTTCACCTGAAAACAGGTTTGTACACAGGAATACAATGGTTGGCAAGACAATAGATACAGAGAGGCCCCAGCTGCCAATTAAGCCTTCTCAGCTGAGTGACTCAGGCTGGGGCAGTACTGAAGCCAAGCCCTCTCCTCCCTGTCCCCAACTCCCCAAGGTGGAACAAACTTGGCTCACAGCTATCTGTGGTCATGTACAAATCTGATTTCTTTTACTGTAACCATCTGGGACTTTTGAAGCTGGTGAAAGAGCATCCATAGCTATCAGAAATCATTAGAGTCACAGGTACCAGTCTGATCTTGTGAATAGGAGCATTGATTTTCTGCTTGGAACAGTTTGGACCTTCATCTTTAGGTCCCTATGTAGTACCGGTAATAATGTGAAAATGGAGAAATTCAGTCACAATAAATGATGACAAAAGTCCAGGAAGAATCTTAATTATATCAGGTATTTCTAAATTGCCCAAAGAAGACTACAACAACAATCCTCACAAAGTTAAATTATCTGAAACTAAATCATTTGAACGGAGAATCAATAGTTTGAAGAGTCTGATAGAAAAAAGAAAAATCTGAAAGAACATATTTAAACAGTAATAAAGGAGCTAAAGAATATAGTAGTAAGTCTCAACAGCAGAATACAAAAGCTGAAAAATCAATGATGACAGGTCACACACCATTTATGAAGAAAAGGTAGCAGAAAAGAGAGTAAGATTGAATGAAGAGGATTGAAGATATATATTTGATATTATCAGGGAAATCCAAAGAGTGCCAATCAAAACAAATCCAACGGAGGTCAGAGATGCAGGAGTCCCTGGCTCCAACTTTGGAACCACATGATTCCCCAAGCGCTTGGGGAACCCCAGAAGTGATTCATTAGAAAACAAAACAATATAAAGTCAAAGGGAACATGAAGACATCATAATAAAAATAGCAAGACACAAAGACAGAGATTTTTTAAAGCAGCAAGTACAAAGCAAGGACTCATATATAAGGAAGCAACATAAAACTCACATCAAATTTTTCAAATAAAATTTACAAGCTAGGGGGCAACAAAGCTGAACGGCTCCAATTCCAACAGGTACAGCCCGCCCCCAAGGGCCTGGGTCCCTCTCTGGGCACGCGCAGCTAGAAACAGCCCCTAGACAGCCGGTTTTCAACCCCTGATCTGCGTGGGACGGGCACAGAGGCCCAGCTCTGGGCAACAAAGCTGAACGGCTCCAATTCCAAACAGGAGACGTTCCCAACTCCTCGCCCAGTGCCAGGGACTCTTTCCGGAGCCACGGCCGCTGACGCGGCCGCGAAATATTTTCCCACTATATATGCCATAGGAACCATAAGCTAACTTCTTAGATGGAAACTTCTCTATTTTAGCTCAGCCACTAGAAACACAGTAGCCAATAACTCAGAAGCCTATCTTAACTCACACTGCATATCAAGCAGAATAGTAACAGTGAACGTGAAGGACTAAACCACACCTCTCACAATGGTAAAGCAACGCAAAAGCCCACCAAACTTTCATATTGAAGAGTCTAGCCCAGATGACACCAACAGTACTGTAGTGTTAGACAACCTCTCTGACAAGGAATTCAGAAGGGAGCTACTTGGGATGCTTAGGGAATTAAAAGAAACAATGGAAAGCAATGCCAATAGAAGACAAGAGGATCTGAAGGCAGAAATGAGGAAAATGCAATCAGAAATGTCAGACCTGAAAAATCTCGTAGGCGAATTGAAAAGCTCAGTGGAAGGCCTCAGCAGCAGAGTAAGAGCGGCTGAGAACAGAATCAGTGAGCTCGAAGATGAAGTTCAGAGACTCTCCAGAAAAGAGCAGAAAATGGAAAAGAGACTCACAATTCGGGAACAGATGGCAAGAGAAGATCGTGATGAAGCCAAGAGGGGTAACATAAGAATTATTGGAGTCCCAGAGGGACAGGAAGAAAACCTCGATGAAGAAGAAACTGTCAAAGAAATCATTGCTACAACATTTCCAGAGCTGAAGAAAACTTGTGACCACATTCAGGAGGCCCGAAGGGTACCAGCTAGAAGAAATCCGAATAAAAATACCCCAAGACACATCCTGATCAAAATGACCAAAACCTTAGACAGAGACAAAATTCTGAAAGCAGCAAGATCGAAGAAAGAAATCTCTTACAAAGGAGCATCCTTAAAATTCACAGCTGATTTTTCTGATGAAACCCTCATGGCCCGAAAACAGTGGTGGGACATAGTAAAAAAACTCAATGAAATAAATGCCTCCCCAAAAATACTTTTCCCAGCAAGACTCTCATTCATAATAGAAGGAACAACACACAGTTTCACAGACAAACAACAGCTCAGGAACTTCATAGACTCAAAACCATGGTTACAAGAACAACTAAATGGGCTACTTTAAGGCAAGAAAGGGCCCTCAAATACACCAAATTTTAACAGAACAATGGGACAAAATCCCATAACAATAATCTCTCTCAATGTCAATGGGCTAAACGCACCAATTAAAAGACATAGAGTGGCAGGATGGATTAGAAAATTGAACCCAACATTCTGCTGCCTGCAAGAAACGCATCTCAATAGTCAAAGCAAACACAGACTCAGAGTCAAAGGCTGGAAAACAATCCTACAGGCAAACAGCTCCCATAAAAAAGCGGGGGTAGCCATCCTTATATCAGACCACATCGATTTCAGAGTGAGGAAGGTCATAAGAGACAGTGAAGGCCATTTCTTATTGATCAAAGGATCTGTACAACAGGAAGAACTTACAATAATAAATGTATATGCACCTAATGAGAGACCAGCAAAGTACTTAAAACAACTACTCATAGATTTGGAAAAAGACATCAATAGCAACACAATACTAGTGGGAGACTTCAACACTGCTTTGTCACCTCTTGATAGATCAACCAGACTCAAGCTTAGCAAGGACATACTTCATTTGAGGGAAACAATGGAAGAAAGGGACTTAGTAGATATATACAGGACACTTCATCCACAAAAAGCTGAATACACATTCTTCTCAAGCGTACATGGAACATTCTCCAAGATAGACCACATGCTGAGCCACAAAACATGCCTCCATAAAATTAAGAAGGTAGAGATTGCATCAACAATCTTCTCAGACCATAATGCGCTGAAATTAGAAGTAAATCACACACAAAAACAGAAAACTAAATCAAACACCTGGAAATTAAACAGTGCACTATTGAACAACGAGTGGATTAGACAGGAAATCAAAGAGGAAATCAAAAGATTCCTAGAAACGAATGAAAATGAGAACACGAGTTACCAAAACTTATGGGACACAGCAAAGGCTGTGTTAAGAGGAAAGTTTATAGCTCTACAAGCATTCCTCAGGAAGGAGGAGCGAGCACACATAAGTAACCTAACCTCACAGCTTAAGAGCTTGGAGAAGGACCAAAAAAAGGAGCACAACCCGAACAGGAGAAAGGAAATAATAAAACTCAGAGCAGAGATTAATGAGATGGAAACCCAAAAAACAATCCGAAAGATCAATGAAACCAAAAGCTGGTTCTTCGAGAAAATTAACAAGATCGATAAGCCTCTAGCAAAACTCACAAAGAAAGGGAGAGAGAAAACCCTAATAAACCGAATCAGAAATGAAAAGGGGGTCATTACAACAGAAACCACAGAAATTCAGAGGATCCTCAGGGAGTACTTTGAGAAGCTTTATGCCACAGAACATCAAAACCTCGAGGAAATGGATAAATTCCTAGACTCCTACAGACTCCCAAGGCTGAACCAAGAAGACCTGGAATACCTGAACAGACCTATCACCATCAAGGAAATTGAAATGGTAATAAAAAGTCTCCCCAAGCACAAAAGTCCTGGCCCGGATGGATTCACTAGTGAATTCTTCCAAATCTTTAAAGAGGACTTACTCCCGATGCTCTTTAAGCTTTTCCATGAAATTGAAATATCAAAAACACTTCCGAACAGTTTCTACGAAGCAAATATCACACTGATACCAAAAGCAGACAGAGATACCACAAAGAAAGAGAATTACAGGCCGATATCCCTGATGAACACAGATGCAAAGATCCTCAACAAACTACTAGCAAATAGAATCCAACTACTCATCAAAAAGATCATACACCATGACCAAGTAGGATTCATCCCAGGGATGCAAGGATGGTTTAACATTCAGAAATCAATCAACATAATCCACCATATCAACAAAAGAAAAGATAAAAAGCATATGATCATATCAATAGATGCAGAGAAAGCATTTGATAAGATCCAGCACCCCTTTATGATGAAAACCCTAGCCAAAATGGGTATAGAGGGGACCTTCCTCAACATAATTAAAGCCATATACCACAAGCCTACAGCAAGCATCATCCTCAATGGGGAAAAACTGAGAGCCTTCCCTCTAAGATCAGGGACGAGACAGGGATGCCCACTCTCTCCACTATTGTTCAATATAGTACTGGAAGTACTTGCAATAGCGATTAGGCAGGAAAAAGATATTAAGGGCATTCAGGTAGGAAAGGAAGAAATCAAGCTCTCACTATTCGCAGATGATATGATACTTTACTTAGAGAACCCAATAACTTCCACCAAAAAACTCCTAGAAACAATAGACTCGTATAGTAAAGTTGCAGGTTTTTATAAAATCAATACCCAAAAGTCCATGGCTTTCCTATACGCAAACAGTGAGAGAGAAGAAAGCAACATGAAAAGAATAATTCCATTCACAATTGTGCCCCAGAAAATCAAGTACCTAGGAATCACCTTAACTAAGGGAGTAAAGGACCTGTACAAAGAAAACTACAAAACGCTACTTCAGGAAATAAAAGAGGACATGAGGAAATGGAAAGATATCCCCTGCTCATGGGTCGGGAGACTTAACATTGTCAAAATGGCAATACTACCGAAAGCATTGTATAAATTCAATGCAATCCCTATAAGGATACCCATGACATTCTTCAAAGAAATGGAGCAAACACTCTTGAAATTTATATGGAACAATAAGCCCCCATGAATAGCTAAAGCAATTCTTGGGAAAAAGAAAATGGGAGGAATCAACCTCCCGAACTTCAAACTGTACTACAAAGCAGTAATAATTAAAACAGCATGGTACTGGAACAAAGGCAGAACTGCAGACCAATGGAACAGGGTTGAATACACTGACATCTCTCCTCAATCATATGCTCATCTAATCTTTGATAAAGGTGCAAGTAATGTGAAGTGGAGTAAGGAAAGCCTCTTTAATAAATTGTGTTGGCATCACTGGACGGCTACATGCAAAAAAATAGGCTCAGAACTCTGCCTAACACCATGTACAAAAGTAAGATCAAAATGGATTAAAGACCTCAACATCAGACCAGAAACCATAAGGTACATTGAAGATAAAGTTGGCAAAACCCTCCATGACATTGAAGCTAATGGTATCTTCAAAGATGCCACGCCACTGGCCGAGCAAGTGAAAACAGAGATAGATAAATGGGACTATCTTAAACTAAGAAGCTTCTGCACCTCCAAAGAAACAGTGACCAAAATACAAAGACAGTCTACAGAATGGGAAAGGATATTCACCGAATACACATCTGACAAGGGGTTGATATCCAGGATATACAAAATACTGGTTAAACTCCACAAGAAGAAAACATCCAACCCCATCCAAAAATGGGGCAATGAAATGAACAGAAACTTTCTCAAAGAAGAAATCCGAATGGCAAAAAAGCACATGAGAAAATGCTCTACATCATTAATCATCAGGGAGATGCAGATCAAAACCACAATGAGATACCATCTCACACCTCAGAGACTGGCCCACATTCAAAAGAACAAAAGCAACCGATGCTGGCGTGGATGTGGCGAGAAAGGGACACTCCTTCACTGTTGGTGGGAATGTCCACTGGTTCAGCCCTTCTGGAAAACAGTATGGACGATTCTCAAAAAATTAGAAATCGAGCTCCCATTTGACCCAGCAATACCACTCCTGGGAATATATCCCAGAGAGGCAAAAATGTGTAGTCGAAGTGACATCTGCACTTGTTTGTTCATTGCAGCACTCTTTACAATAGCCAGAAACTGGAAGAAACCTGAATGCCCAAGAACAGATGACTGGTTAAAGAAACTTTGGTACATCTACACAATGGAGTACTATGTAGCTCTTAGAAAAGATGAAGTCATGAAATTTACATACAAGTGGTACAATATGGAAAGTATCATGCTAAGCGAAATGAGTCAGAAAGAGAGGGATAGACATAGAAAGATTGCATTCATCTGGGGGATATAAAGAAACAAAGTATGAGATTAATACCCAAGAATAGCTGAGATCAGCACCAGGAGGATTACTCCATAACTTAGAGGCCAGCCGGGTATCCTAGAGGAAAGGGCAGCTCAGATAGAGAAGGGAACACCAAATAAAGGATGTTTGGAGGATCCTCCCAGGAGGGGAGATGCATGTCGAAAGTAGACTATGGACTGAACATGTTTGCCACTCAATGCCTCTTTTGCAGACCACAACACCCAAAAGGAGAGAGAGAACACAGGGGATTGCCCTGCCACAGAGACAGGGGGGATGGGGGGATGGGGGTGGGAGGGATATTATCTATGGTGGTGGAAAATGGGCACTGGTGGAGGGATGGGTATCTGATCATTGTATAATTGAAACCAAAGCACAAAAAATTGTAAATCTACAACTTTAAAAAAAATAAAATAAAATAAAGGAAAAAAAATTTACAAGCTAGAAGAGAATAATATGATGTATTCAAAGTACTGAATGAAAAGAACCTCCAAATGAGAGCTATTTACTCTTCAAGGTCATCACTTAAATTTTAAGGAGTGATGAAATGAATTTTTTCACATCCAAATCAGCTCTGCAAGGGATGCTGAATGGTCTCATATAAAAAGGAAATATTAAATGGGAAAAACAAAAATCCTCTTTAAAAAATAATATCCATGTACTGGAATGACAGTATAGCAGGTAAAGTGCTTGCCTTGTATGCACCCCACCTGACTTCAATCTCTGGCACACCATATGGTCCCCTGAGCACCACCAGGAGTGATCCCTGAGAAGAGTCAGTAGTAAGCGCTAAAGCATTGCCAGGAATGGCACCCAAACAAACAAAAAATGGCATCAAGATCCTTAATCTCAAAGACCCACGTCCCACCACTACTGCTATGACCATGTAAACTCATCTACCAGCTTTGTTCCAGGGACTTGTAAATAAATCTCAAAATATATCAACTAGCCACAAAAATTTCTTGGACACTCACATCTGCCTGAGACCTCTGAGGCAATCTTGGATAGGGGCAGGCCAGATCCCACCCTAACAAAGCCCTGACAGCTGCTCCCACACCCCAAAGCCACCATCATGCCTCCAGCTGAACTGCCCAATTCTGAATTTCCTGGAGTGCACATTTTCTCAAACTCTACAATACTGTCATCCTAGTAGCGGCATACCAGATTGAATAGAATGCAACACAGAAGCAATCTCAAGTAACAAAATCATTAACACAGAAGGTTTGACTTGCAAGAGCAGCTTAGTAAACCCTCAGACAAAAACTTAATGCCCTCAAAGTGATGTACAACAATTTTCACAAAATTTCTTCTACAAAATATTTTTTGATCAACTAAATATTTTTACCCAGTGGTAACAAACAATATAAAACAAATTACTGTGGGCCTGTTAACATGGCAGACGTGAGGAATGATTGGGAAAATGGAGATAATGATGGAAGGAAGGTGACCGTGATGGTAGGACCGGGGTTGGAATATTGAATGCCTAGAACAAATGATCATGTAGACCATGTACAAACTTTGTAGACCATGGTGTTTAAAATAAAGTGGGAAAAAAATCCTTCATATAAAAAATATATCTAAATACCATGGATTAAACTATTTCATCAAAAGGTACAGAGTAGGGGGTATGGTGCCACCAGCAGGTCAATCTGTACCTGTGAGGAAAGTGCATTAGCAGCCTGATGGCGCCTTCAGACTTCCAGATACCCCAAAATTGCTGCTATGCTTTTGGCCAGACCCCAAAGTTGGGGTAAAGTTTACCAAGAAAGTAAACGGCCAAAAGTTAGGTATGTAGGAGACACACCCATAAACCACCTCCGGCATAGCTATATAATTGGAGGCATGGCCTCTCTGGTTCCTGATTAAACTGCTTAATGGCCATGATCCTAGAGACTCAGAAACAAATCTTGAAACCCAGCAGCTTTTGGCAGAAATGCGTTCGGTCCCTGCAGTAGGTTACTGGTGCTGGGCCAAACCAGGTGGGAATAGGTTTCGTGCCTTGGCCTGTTCCCCCTGGCGGCCTCGTGGCCGCCATCCTCCAGAGGCCACTGGACAGTCAGGTTTGGGTCCGCAGTGATGAGACATTTTGGGCCTCACGGGATGGGGGTGGGAGCCGGTTCTGTCCTCCCCACCCCAACAAGACCCCAAGTCATCGCCCACAAATGGCCTCTCTGCTCCTAATCAAGCTGCTTAATGGAAAAGATCCCAGAGATTCAGAAACAAATCTCAAAACCCAGCGGCTTTTGGCAGAAATTCGTCCAGACCCCACAGTAGGTTACTGTTGCCAGGCCACCCCAGGGGGGAAAGGGTGTTGTCCCTCTGCCTGCTCCCCCTTGGCAGCTCGGTGGCTGTCATCCTCCAGAGGTCATTGGACAGTCAGGCTTGTGCTTTCAGTGACAAACTTGTTGGGACTCACGGGATGGGGGTGGAGCCGGTTCTGTCCTCCCCATCCCAACAAGACCCCAAGTCATCACCCATGAACGGCCTCTCTGGCTCCTGATCAAGCTGCTTAATGGCCATGATCCCAGAGACTCAGAAACAAATCTTGAAACCCACCGGCTTTTGGCAGAAATGCGTTTGGACCCCGCAGTAGGTTACTGTCGCCGGTCCACCCCAGGGGGGAAAAGGTGCTGTCCCTCCGCCTGCTCCCCCTTGGTGGCTCGGTGGCCGCCATCCTCCAGAGACCATTGGACAGTCAGGTTTGGGCCCACAGTGACGAGACATTCTGGGCCTCACGGGAGCTGGTTCTGTCCTCCCCACCCCAACGAGACCCCAAGTCATTGCCCACGAACGGTCTTTCTGGCTCCTGATCAAGCTGCTTAACGGCCATGATCCCAGAGACTCAGAAGCAAATCTCGGGACCCAGCATGTTTCGGCAGAAATCCCTCTAGATTTAAGTGTTAAAATTTTGAAATTTTAAAATTACGTGGCCATTACTGCAGCCATGCGACATCATATGTTATTCATAACCAGCAATAGAAAACAAATTGTCTACTGTTGCCTTTTCAGCAGATCTGAGTGTTGGGGTAAAATCTCAAATAATAATGGTGGGTCTGGTGTCAAAATATTGAATGTGATCAAATAGAGAGAGAGAGTAATGTGGAAATCATCTGCCCCACGGGTAAGGGGAGGGTGTGGGATGAAGGTATACTGGGGTTGTTGGGGGTGGAGAATGGGCACTGGTGAAGGTACGGGTGTTTCATTGTATGACCGAGACAGATCCGAAAGCTTTGTAACTGCTCTCATGGTGATTCAATAAATAAAATTATAAAAAATGAAAAAAAAAGTAAGGTGGAGTTTATACACAATTCAATCAGCTAACCAGTGGCTGAATAAATAGCAGTACTCCTACATAAAAAAAAAAGGTACAGAGTGACTGAATGTATCAGGCAATAAAATGCAAGTAAATGGTTTCATATGAAAAAGAAATGTTAGGGCCTGAGCAACAGCAGGGAGGGTGCTTGCTTTGCACCCAGCCAACCCAGGTTTGAACGCCAGCATCCCATATGGTTCTCCGAGCACTGCCAGGAGTAATACCTGAGTGTAGAACCAGAAGCGACCCCTGAGCATTGCTGAATGTGACTCAAAAAGTTAAAAAAAAAAAGTTAAATGGTAAAAATCAAAATCCTCTTTAAAAAATAGAGTCAATGGGTTGGAATGATAGTCAGCAGGTAAAGTGCTTGCCTTGTATGCAGCTAACCTGGGTTCAATCCCTGGTTGTAAGAAGCTGAAGCTTCTTACAAGAGACACACTTGAACTCTCACCACAACACAGATTCAGGTAAAAGACTGAAAAACAATCATAAAAGTTAATGGTACACTAAAATTAGGGATGGCTATACTTACATCACACTAAATAGCATTTAAGTTAAAAAAAGAGAGAGAGAGGGATGGAGATATTATATACTTGTTAAGGGATCAATAGGTTAACCAAATAAAGTTACAGAAAATTTTATAAAGCAAGTTTATGATAGATTAATGGCAACACAATAGTAGTGAGTGAACTGAACATGCTACTCATAATTGGGCAGAAAAACCACACAAAATATCATTAAGGAAACAAGAGCTGTAAAAGATGACTAGTTAGAAACTGGTATTAATGAACATGTAGCACTGTAGCACTGCACTGTCCTCTTGTTGTTCATCGATTTGCTCGAGTGGGCACCAGGAATGTCTCCATTGTGAAACTTGTTACTGTTTTTGGCATATCAATTACGCCACGGGTAGCTTGCCAGGCTCTGCCATGTGGGTGAGATAAGTTTTGGTAGCTTGTCAGGCTCTCCAAGAGGGATGGAGGAATTGAACCCGGGTCTGCCACATGCAAGGCAAACACCCTACCCGCTGTGCTATCACTCTAGTCCTAATGAACATGTACCTGGATTAATTCCACCACTATAAAACCCAATATAGGAGCTGGAGGAATAGTACAAGAGTTAAAGCATGTGTCTTGCATGTAGCTGACCTCATATTGATTCCTGGCATTATAAATGGTCCCCTGAACATTGTCAGAAGTCATCCTTGAGCACAGAGCCAGGAATAATCCCTGGGCACCACCACATGTGGTCCTAATCTCCCCCCTGGAAAACACTCAATAAGTGTTTTTTATTGAATGTCAAGTACACTAGTGAGGATATAAAAGCAAACTAAATGTTCAATGACAGATGAGTGGATTAAAAAACTGTGGTATAGTGGCCAGAGTGACAGTACATAAGGTAGGGCATTTGCCTTGCATTCAGGCATCCTGGGTTCGATCTCCCAAGAATTGCCAGGAGTAATTCCTGAGTGCAGATCCAGGAGTAACCCCTAAGCATTGCCTGGTTTGACCCAAAAAAGAAAAAAATAATGAATATTTATCAGGGGTTGGGGTGGGTGGAGGGTAGCTGAGATAGAGAGGGTGCGTTATGACAACATTAGTTGAAAATAATCACTATGGACCAGAACTGAGTGTTGAAAGTAGGTAAAGTAGGTAAAGGGATATACACATGATAACCTTTTAGCATCCGCATTGCAAACTATCACTCTATCACTGTATCACTGTCATCCCGTTGTTCGTCGTTTACTCAAGCTGGTGCCAGTAACGTCTCTATTACTTCCAGCCCTGAGATTTTAGCAGCCTATTCTTACTCATCTTTCCCCAATGATTGGAGGCTCTTTCAGGGTCAGGGGAATGAGACCTGTAGTCCTTACTGGTTTTGGCATATCGAATATGCCAAGGGTAGCTTGCCAGGCTCTTGCTGGGCTCTCCAAGAGGCATATATTTATATATTTCTCCTGTTATTTGTTGCCTACTGTCTGTACCCCATCAAATATGGTGTGGGTAATTATTGAAAATGGGTAGGGTAGGAAGTGTCTTATAATGTGTTTGCGACCACATGGTCCGGAAAGCGACCTGGAGTGTGGCGGCAGTTGGATAGTGGAGGTTGGCTGCTGGGGCTGGGACCCTTGGGGCGAGAAGGGCTCTCACCCACCCCACTCTGGGGTGCCCCGGGTGAAAACTGCCTGAAATGGAGTCTCACTGCAAACCATAATGCTTAAAATGAGAGAGAGAGAGAGAGAGAGAGAGAGAGAGAGAGAGAGAGAGAGAGAGAGAGATCTTCCCTAGGGGCAGGCTGGGGTGGGGGGTGGGGACTTGGTGCTGGGAAATTACACTGGTGGAAGGATGGGTTTTGGAACATTGTATGACTGAAATCTAATCATGAACAGCTTTATAATGCTCTATCTCATGGTGATACAATATAATGAAAAATTAAATTTAAAAAACATGAACTTTATTGAAATGTTAAATAAAAAGCTGTGGCATATACACATAGTGAAATGTTATGCAACTATGAAAAAATATAAAATATTGCAGCTTGCAGCAACTTTGAAGCAACTGAAGGGTATTATATTGAGTGAGATAAGAGGGAGAACATTACTCAATGATCTCATTCATCTGTGGTTTTTGGAGAAACAGAACACGGGAATAGATAATACCAAATGATTACAAATCTTTGGCCTTTGATTGTAGAACTGAGAGGTGTGGTGGTGGTGGTGAGAAGATGGACTAGTGTTACCATAAACACGGTAGTGGTAGGTCTTAAGCACTTTGATGTTGGTGAGGGTGTAAAGATAGATCGAGGGAGTGAGAGAGAGAGAGAGGGTACCTGCCACAGAGGCAGGCTGGGGGTAGGGGGTGGGGGATGATGGGAGGGAACCTGGGGACACTGGAGCTGGGAAATGTACACTTGTGGAGGGATGGGTATTGGTATACTGTATGACTGAAACATAATCATTAACAGCTTTGTAAGGGTCTATCTCACAGCGATTCAATAAAAGTCAAATACATAAATGAACAAATAAAATAAAAAAGACTTTATTAAAACTACAAAAGCTGGGGCTGGAGCAATAGCACCGCGGGTAGGCATTTGCCTTGCTAATTCCTGAGCGCAGAGCCAGGAGTAACCCCTGTGCATTGCCGGATGTGATCTAAAAAGCAAAAAAAAAAAAAAAAAAAAACCCACTAAAAAAGTTAATGCTATTGTATTCATATTACCTGAATTATAAGTTAAAAAAATCTTTTAATATATGTCAGACTCTGGAGGGCCATTTCATCCTAATTCTAATCCTAAAACTCTGATGCTCTAAAAGAAGTAGCAATTATCTACTATTGTGAGATGTCCCACTTAATTTTGCCAAGTTGAATTTACAGAAGTGATTTACCCTTGCACATTCAGCTAGTTAATGACCTGAAACAATACTAGAGTATCAACAATACTGATATAAATTGGGATGGTGAAGGGAGAGAGGGCATATTGAGAAGAATTTTTACGAATCTTCAGAATCTTCAGTTCTTTTAATTACAAAGTAATTAAAAATAGCTTCAATGCTCACATTTGAGAGGCACAAATACTCAAATTTAATATACTCTAGATTTTTCCCCCTTTGCTTTTGGGGCCACATTTGAAGGTGCTTAGGGACTCTTCCAGGTTCTGTGCTTGAAGGACCATATGATGCCAAGGATTGAAACTGGGGTTCACTCATGCAAAGCATGTGCTCAGCCTGTTGAGCTCTCTCTGGCCAAACTATGATGAATTAAAATTGGAATGATAGAGAATATTAGTATGGATCAGCACACGAATTACATAAGAATTCAAGAAACACTGTAATTAACTTCCTGCTTGATGGCCAGGTTGTCACATTGATTTTTGAGACTGAAAAACTTTCATTTGGCACAAGTGAGATGCTCCCTTGGAGCATTTGTTGTAGTTTCTATTTTCAACTCCTGGGGGGAAGAATATACTTTCTGAGAGATCCTTAACCTCCAACCTTTATAGCTCACCTGGTGAGTACCAGTGTCTCTGGAGAGGATGATGATGTCAGGAGACTTCTGAAAAGGGGATCTGTATCTCTATTGGCGGCAGATGTTAGATGGGCTAGCAGCATCACGTTGGGAATCTTGTTGGTGTGGCTGGTAGAGCAGATGCCGACAGTCACCCAGTTGGCTCTGTTATGAAGATAAATGGATTCACCTTTCCTGTTGACCTAAGGCAGAGAATAGGAAGAGAAGTTTCCTGATAACATGCATGGTCCTTAAAAATCTTGCTTATCTGAGCAAAGGAGGAATGGAAAAGAAATGAGTCATGACATGTTGGTTCATTCAGTTGTTCTTGTAAATTCTTGGAGTCATTCCACCTTAATGAGCAGGCAGACCCAAGTCAGTGACCCTGAGCGTCTGTTAGGAAAGTATAACTTGTGGAGCTCATGCTCAATTCAATCAGCTTAATCAATGGCTGAACAATAATGTAGCAGTACTCTTACATTACTGAATAAAATAAAATAAAAAGAAAGGAGAACTTTTTATTTATTTGTGAGAGGACACTCAACAGTGCTAGGTTATTCCTGGATCTATACTTAGAGGTTATTACTTGGGGTGTTCAGGGACCATATGTGGTGCCAGGGTCAGCTCCATGTAAGGCAAGAGCCTTAACCTCCATGCTATCTCTTAGGTCCAGGGAAATGAACTTCAATAGTATGCCATTATTAGTGTAAGAGGTTTTACCAAGTGTTAAGTACTATGTTAAAATAGGGGCTGAGAGTATAATATAAGCAGTGTCTTGCTGATAAAAACCAACTATCTTTCAGTGCTGGGAATAGAACCCAGGTCTCATGTATGCAAGAAACACACCTTACCATTGAGTCATATTCCTGGCTAACAACTGTCTCTTGAAATACACATATTTGCAATGAATTTTACTGCTAAGTAAAATTAGAGTAAAATAAGAGTATCGCACAAAGAAAAAACAGTTATATGCAATATTCTATTTAAAATTTTACATAGTCAATGGATTTCCACAGATGTCCTCATTAATCTTTGGCAAATTCCTGTGTCCACAATCCGAAGAACATGTAATATTAAAATAAAATAAAATAGTAGAAGTAGTTATTTCTGAGTATTTGTTGCCCAGTTGTTGAATATAATTTAATTGTAAATTTACACAATTTAATTTTTAATAATTGTTGTTTAATGACTGACTTGCCAATGTCTTCCACAGTTTTTAAATAGCTAATTCCAGGACATACCTTTGGCATCAGGCTACTAGGAAAGTGTTCCCTAAGGAAGAATGTCTAGCTGAGACCTGGAAAATGTGGGAGATCAACTGGTTTGGTGAACAAAGATGAGAAGGAAGCCAGAAAGGGTCAGCACTTGGTTTCAATAACTGGTTCAACAACAACAAAAAAGTCATGGAAAAACAAACATACTCAGCGAGGTTTCAGGGATCAGAAAGATGGGTCAAAGCCTTGAGCAGATGCTTTGTATGTGGAAGACCTGGGCTTGATCCCAGCACCACATGGTACCCTGATCACCACCAGAAGGACCAAGCCATAAGCAGCCCAAGAATACTGCCAGATGTAGCCCCTCCATAAACATGAGGTTTTAACTCCCAATAATTATTCCCTATATACACTCATGTCCTTCTTCTTCCTTATTAACATAATTATGATATTGTTCAGTACTCCCCTCACAGGGATGATAGGTGTGAATCCTGATTAAGTTAAACTAGTGATCCCATCACTCCCAGAAGTCTGTGACTGCTTTCAGCAGACTCATGTAATTCACGCATGGCCAAAGAAGCATAAGTGGGTGCCTCTTGGTCTCTATGGAAAAACTTTCTCAGCCCTCACAGGGAGGTAAGATTTATATATTTAATACAATATTACCGAAGCTAAAGAAACTAAAGAAACAAAAATAACTACATCTAAAAATTTAAAAACATTAATGACATTATTTTTATAAAAAGTGTTGTGAGGATGAGATTTCTTTCTACTATATTGCATTTGGGCACTCTTCTGAACTAGAGAGAAATAGAACAAACACAGAAGACTTGTAACTTCTTTTGACATTGTATATATGGGTAACCTGTGCATTGTGGCTTTTTCACTCTATTTAAAATTATTTTTCTTCATTGTGTTTTGGCTTATGTTGCAGAGGTCACATCTGGTAGTGCTGCAGGCTCCTGGTTATTTATATTTAAGGAATTATGTGATTCTGGGGAGCAAACCCAGGGCATTATACATGCAAGGCATGTTCTCTTCCACTTGAATCACATCCCTACTTCATGTTGCTCTTTCTGAGTTTAAATTTTCAGAGAGGTGCCTCTGGCAGTGAATAACTTGTCCACTTATGGTATGGAACTGTTTGGTTTACTGAATGCTAATTACCGTCCCCCCCCCCCCCCAGCATTCATTAGAACATTTCAAAATACTTAGATTTGATTATTTGGAAAGGATGCAAGAAGCAATGCAAAAAATTAAAAATATCATTGATGGGAAAGAGAGAAGTAGGAGGTAAAGTGCACCATCAAATCATGTGTGTTCTGAGATGTCACTCATTATTATTCCCCAAGGATAGAATCACCCCTTGCCTAGAGTGTTCTTTAGGTGAGGGGGTGGCTGTAGTACCCAGGCATCAATTTGTGCATCAATGAAAACATGTGCATTGAAGATAGAGGTGTTTCTGGAGTTTCCCTGTTCTCTGTAGATGTAAGCTGAGGATCAGCTTGAGGGTGTGTTTCATGTTAGCCTTGTCTGTAGCATTTCTGTGACGTTTAAGGGTTAGTCCTATACCACTGAACTTTTCCCTCTATTCCTCTGTTTGAAAATTTAAATTAGGAAGTTTAGAGAAGAATGAGAAATGCTCCTTAATGCAATGAAATGTCTGTTTCATAACGTAGGCACTTTTTTATGAGAAGGAAACTTTTCTCCTAAACACAATTTAGCAATTGTTGTTTATCTTCAGAATTAATCAAAATATATTCATTGTAATGTCTAGCTGTGCGACAGATGTTATTTAAAAAATTTTCTCCAAATTTTTTTTTGTTTTTGTTTTGGGACCTCATCCAGAGGTAATCAAGAATTACTCAGGCAGGTTTGGGGTCAATATGTGGCACTGGGGATCAAGCCTGGGTTGACATTGTGCAAGGTTAATGCTTAAACTCTCTGGCCCTGATCTCTGGAATCTAAGAAAGAAATTATCTAAATACTTTCCTTTGATAGAACATTCTAAAAATCACCATATTCTCTTAATGCAATTTTGGAAAGCTTAGAATATAATGGCAATTATGGTAGAGTTAGGATAGAATTCCTAAATGAGAATGTGTTGGGAAAACTGGAATGAACCATCTTAAGTTATTTATTATTGATTACAACAGTGTTGTCATGGTTTTGATATTCAAAGTTACTGTACCTCACCACTCATAAATTTTTCTTTAACCTTATAAATTCAAGGTGGTTTTAGGTCCTAAAACTGTTCTGCTTGATTGTCTCACACATTCCCTTGTCAAAATGATTCTATCAAACTCTTCAATTGACTTTATGAAGTTTACTGGAGTCATTATATGGTAATTCAGGGTTTAAATATTATTTACCTGAATAAAATTGCTTTCTAACATGGGAGGAGATATAAAAGGGGCATACTCTCCTTCATTCAACATATCTTGAAGATTTGCTGAATCCTGGGAGGATGACATAAACATGTCACTTTGTGTTTTCATCTTTGTGGTAGCCTTCTTATTGCTCTTCTTCATTGTGCTTGATAAAAAACATACAAACATATTAAATATAATTAAAAAGATATAAAACATACAAAATCATATTAAATGGAAAACTTGTTTTACTGACATGATGGAGACTTACCTCTTGCTTGTGAACTAGTGGGTATCTATCTAATCCATGAGAGTTGTTCATCTACTATTGGGTAGAATAGAAGATAAGAAACTGGATATCTCCTTGAAAATGAATTCAACAATTGGACTTCATCTTTCATTACCAGAAATGACAGAATTTCAAGAAGGGAACAAAGTTCCCCAGAATATAATTCTGTTTGTTTTCAAAATACCACTCATCCCTTATCATAGACTCTATGTTAGTTAAAAGAAGGAAGCCTTGTAGATATTTCTACCCTAGTGCTTCCCAGCAGTCTTGTCTTTTCTCTAATTCAAGCTAAAGTGATAAATAATGAATATGTCTTGTTGCTATCCCAGAGTATGGCACACAGATACCACAGCTGCATGATATCCCATAACTTTTGAGACTGCTCATGGGAGCTATAGTAATTTCTCGATACTCTGCTAGTTGGAATTCAGTGTCTCCTTTGGGACAGTTTACACACAAACACAGGAAAACTGAAAGTCAATAAGAGCAAGGGAGAGCTGGAGTGATAACACAGCAGGGAGGGTGTTTGCCTTGCATGCGCTGACCCGGGTTTGATTACCAGCATCCCATATGGTCCCCTGGGGTAGTTCTGGAAAATCAGGTTTGAGCCCACAGTGACAAGACATGTGGGGCCTCATGGGATGGGTCTGGAGCTGGCCCTTTCCCTCCCAACCCAATGAGACCCCAAGTTGCCACCCACAAACGGCCTCTCTGGCTCCTGATCAAGCTGCTTAATGGCCATGATCCCAGAGACTCAGAAACAAATCTCAAAACCCAGTGTCTTTTGGCAGAAATGCATCCAGTCCCTGCAGTAGGTTACTGTCGCCGGGCTACCCCAGGTGGAAATAGGTTTCGTGCCTTGGCCTCTTCCCGTGGCGGTTCGGTGGCTGCCATCCTCCAGAGGTCACTGGACAGTCAGGTTTGGGCCCGCAGTGACAAGACAAGTGGGGTCTCATGGGTTGGGGATGAAGCCGGCCCTTTCCTCCCCATCCCAATGAAAGCCCAATCGCCGCCCATGAACGATCTCTCTGGCTCCTGATCAAGCTGCTAAACGCCATGATACCAGAGAATCAGGAACAAATCTCGGAACCCAGCAGGTTTTGGCAGAAATCCTTCCAGATTTAATTGTTAAAATTTCAGAATGACATCATATGTTATTCATAACCAGGAATAGAAAACAAATTGTCTACTGTTGCCTTTTTGGCAGATCCGAGTGTTGGGGTAATATCCCAAATAATAATGGTGGGTCAGGTGTCAAAATACTGAATGTAATCAAAGTAGAGAGAGAGAGTAATGTGGAAATTATCTCCCCCACAGGTAGTGGGAGGGTGTGGGATGGGGGTATACTGGGGTTCTGGGGGATGGAGAATGGGCACTGGTGAAGGTACGGGTGTTTCACTGTATGACCGAGACCTAAACCCGAAAGCTTTGTAACTGCTCTCACAGTGTTTCAATAAATAAAATTATGAAGAATGAAAAAAAGAATCAGACCAAAAGAGAGCATATATATATATAAAAAAAGAAGAAAACAATTATTTAGAAAAAGAGATGATGAGGAATTAAAAACAATAAAATGTACTTAGATCTTGCTACATAGCAATCACTATAGACTTTGCACCCATTATCTCATTTAATTCTGGTAATACTATGAAGTAGCATTATTTTAATATTTCATGTAACTGAAGCAAAAAAGGGAAGAATTACCTACCCAAGTTTCCACAGTTTTTAAGTCCAACATCAGTATGCAGAAGTCTGATGTTGGACTACTACTATGACTAGATGAACTTCTACCCTCTAGTTACAAGGTTCAACCCTGCCTTGAGTAACTGAAAAGAAGGATGTGAGAATGGACGGAGTCAACAGCATCCATGATGAATAGGAATGGTGAAAGGGAGGAAGAACCAAAAACATACAGTAGGTAACTTTCCTTGTCTTCATCCTATTTTCTCCTATTACTGAACAATTAAGTTCTAAATTCAAAAGTAAGGACAACACAAAGAAGGAATCTTTACTGGTGAGGTCAGTACTCAAGGAAGGCAAGAGGAAAGGGGTTTTCAGATTAGTGTGAAAGGTTAAGGGGCAGAATAGCGCAAGGAGGGCACTCTAGTGGGACAGGGGGAGGTGAAAGAGATGGGTAATCAGTTATAAGCAGATGATAAAATGAGTTAGAAACCATGAAAATCCATACTGACATAAATGACATTAGAGTACAAGTCTGATGAGGAACAGAACATTTAAATAACTCAGACTGAAGAAGACTAAAGAAGACAAAATAAGGAAATACAATTTGAAACTCTGAAATAAATCCTTTAACTTTGCAGGTCATTATTGGGACAATTGGTAAAATCTGACAGATCTCAGAGTTACATTGAGTAACATGTAATGTGTAGGAACTGATTTTTCTGTTTGTTTTTTGTGCCATTCCTGGTTTTGGTTTTGATTTTTGAATCACTCCTGGCAGTGCTTGGGAGACCATATTGGATACAAGGAATTGAACCTAGGTTGGTCGCATGCAAGGCAAATACACTACACACTGTAACATTGCTCCAGCTCCAACATGAACTGATTGGAGGGCTGTATTTTGTTTGTGTTGGAGAATGTCCTTGAACATAGGAAATACTAACTAAAATACTTGGGATTATAGTCATCAAACTGTAAAATATTATCAAAAGGTTTTACTTTTCTTGTAGTATTTATGTTAAGTTTATGATTATTTAAAATTTAAAGAAAAATGCAAGAAATGAGGAAGTACAAGAAGGTAGGGAGGAGACAATTGGAGAAGGAAGACAGAGAAATTCTGAGATCTAAATCAAGAGTACAAAAAGCTTTGCTTAGCCATTTCAGGTTTCCAAAGAGAGAGCTTTGTAACAGCAATGGAACAATTCTCACAGTGATAGAATTCTCACAGGTTAGGGGAAACAAGCACAGAAATGCTGTCATCTTTGTTTTCGCTCCTCCATTACTTACCCAGTAGAACAACTTGCAGACTTACAGAATCAGAGGTCTCAGCAAGTGTTCACAATTGTATTTTTAAAATCTTATATAAGGCATCATTAAAAGAATAATTTTAAAATAACAAGGTATGATGGGTGAAGAAAAGCAAAGATGAGCAAATTTTTCGGTTAGGGTTATAAAACATATCTCAGCAATTGTTTACTCTTTCCAGAAATGTCACGAGATTTTACATTTTGTCTCTCTCAACCCATATACTCTTATCTCTGTCCATATCCTTTCTTGAGATCTACAAGGAACTTTTTGGAACACTGAGTTTTAAGAGGGAAAAAAAAGGAGGAAGGCAGGGAAAGTGAACTAAATAAAAGAGCAAGGGACAGAGAAAAAGTTTAAAAGGAAAAAGCAATGATTTTGTTCATAAAGGAACATACATTAAGAAATGCATCTTACCTCAACTCAGGACTAAGTCTGAATTGTCAGTTGGAAGCAATGTTTTTAAACTTACTTCAGTTTGTGTTTCCTTTTCATGATGCAGTCTCTTGTAAAACAAACAAATAAACAAAATATAAGTGTAGAAAATCTCAATACAATTCTCACTCTTATTTCAAACATGATATCAGTGCCTTAGAGCTCTCTAAACTAGGTTAGTAAGATGACAGAGCACTTTTATCCACTGTTGATGATGATCCTGGACATGTTCTTTTGGTGAGTTGAAGTGGGGAGTTTTGAGTCCATTGTTTATAGTTGGCCTGAACCTGACAAACAGGGAAACCCTGGGTTCCTCTAGCCAATGAAGATATCTGATAATGTGATGAAGTGAAAGACCCAAATAACCTTTCAATAGAGGGCTTTTAGCATCCTGATAATCTTTTTTTTTTCCTGTAAAAAGTTAGAAAAGTTAGAACCATGCAATGCTCTAAACCTCTTCTATCTTCCCATATTATATTTCCTTTCCTTAAGAGTTTTGACTTCAGGAAAACCTGGACCAGGGAACTGCAATTATAATCACTATCAGAACTCAAGTGCTATAAGATCAGCATGAAAAGTGGTATGGTGGGAATACAATGGGTTTTGGAAATAGGTAGATCCAGGTTCTGGATATTTAGACTCAACCTGCTATTTCTCTCACCTTGGACTCATTACTTAACATCTTTGTGCTAAATTTCTTTGTCTATATAAAGAGGATAAAATGACCCAACTAAATTCAGTGTTGGGATGAATGAACACATGGGTGAAGAGAAACACTAAGAACCGTGGCTATCACAAAGTAAACACTTAAGTAATGTCTGTGCTGGTCTACCATACATGACTTGTGTCTAAAAGTATAAACGTACCCATCATTTGTTTGACTGAGTTCCTTTTTGTTCACTGATAGTTTCTTGGCTCACAAACCTCCAATACATTCTAAGAAACATTTATTGTTAACTAACAACTCTGAGGTAGAATGTGCCTTCTGATTTATTTCTGCTAGAGTAGGAGGCAATCAAATAAAATAGTTGTCAGTTGGCTGCATAGGCAGGAACTTTGTCATAGTTGTTTCCACTGTATATATTAATTATGCTACATTTGTTGTATTTCATTGTTACTTGAAATGTGTTCCTGAAAATTGTTTTTGATAGCTTCTGATAATATTAAGTTAGTTCTAGGATAAAACTTGGGAAATGCATGTTAGACACTCGGAAGTCCTAAAGACTACAGGGAATCCTTAAGCTATAAGGAAACTAAGGATGAGGATCGGGCCCCTGGCTCAGTGGTGGAGCACCTGTCTTGCATGAGGTACCTCACATTTGACAGGAACAATGCCCTCTCTCCCAGATTTTTCCAATTATTCTGGTCAACTAGTTGAGACAACAAGACAACCCCACCCTCAATCATACTTGGTAATCCTCAGGGCCTCATTCTGGCTCTAGGCTCAGGAGTGATCCCAGATGGTGCTCCAACAAAGTGCTTGGGATTTGAACTAGATTGCCAAGTGCAAGGAAGTACCCTACTTCTTGTACTGTCTCTCCAGCCCAAGACTGCATTATTATTTTTTAAATAATTAATTTTAAAATTTGTTTACTAAAACACTGTGATTTACAAAGCTACTCATAATACAATTGGATCAAGCATGCAATGTTCCAATATCAATCTCACTCAAGTGTTACCTTCCTCTACCAATTTCCCCAGTTTCCCTCCCCCATCAGCAATCCCCTTATTTCATATTGCTTACTATAAGAAAATTTAGAGGAATGGTGAATGCAATTAGCAGAAAATAAATCAATAAAAGTAAATTTGTGATAACTGCTGTATGATTTTTAACCTATGTAAATAAAATTAAAATAATGTAATGCAATATAGTGGCTATTCTCATTTATATAGCAAAGCTTTCAACTCTTGTATTTAAAATATACTGCACTAAAGATAATGCCCAACTGAAATACATCTGGACTGTGTATTTAACTATGGTGCTATGCCGCCCTGGGAGGGGAAGGGTGTCTGTACCTCCGCCTGTCCCCCTCTGTGGCGGCGACATGGTGTCCTGCATTTTTTAGAGCCTAATGAACAGTCAGGTATGTGACTGCATTGACGAGACACATGGGGCTTCATGAGATGGGGGATGGAATTGGCCCTGCTCCTCGCCATGACAATGCTCCGGGTTGCCACCCTCAAATGCCTCCTCCGGCTTCTGATCGACCATGAACCCAGAGGCACACACACTAATCTTGGAACCCACGGGCTTCTGGCAGTGATCCTTCTAGGTTTCTTACTAAAATATTAGAATTCCAAATTCGTGTGATTGCTATTGTGGCCACACAACATCATATGCTCTTCATAATCAACATTAGAAAACAAATTTTCTAATGATGTCTTTGTGGCAGGTCTGAATGTTGGGGAAAATTCCAAATAACAGTGTGGGTCTTTTGTCATAATATTGAATGTGATCAATGTAGGGAGAGAGAGAGTAAAGTGGAAATCTACCACACAGGTGGGAGGTGGGTGGGAGCGGGGGGTATACTGGGGTTCTTGGTGGTGGAAAATGTGCACTGGTGAAGAGATGGGTGTTTGATCATTGTATGACCGACTGAGACTTGAACTGAAAGGCTTTGTTACTGTTCTCACGGTGATTCAACAAATAAAAAAATGGTTAGTGAGGAAGACATTTAAAAAAATATATTGCACTAACTTATTTTGTATTTAGGTCTCATTATGGTAATAATCGTGTCTTCCCTATCATTAAAAAACATTAAAAAATGTTTACATGAAATAGGTAGTGCCTGCAACTATAAAATTTAGTAAGATTGAAAAAAAAATTAGGAAAATTTAAAGGGCAAACTTTGAATAGGCCTATGAAAGTACAAAGTATTTTATCCTAAGAAAGGAAAAATTGAAAAGACTAACAATCCATAGAACATTCAATATAAATGAGACATTAAAACCTTCCTTAATATAATAGAGGGCGATAAGCACCCTGATTGAATGCCATACTCAATGTGCTATGTGCCTAAGAAGTTTATCCTGTCCTTTAAAGCTCCTTTAATATTTCTTGTAAAACTGGTTCCAAGGCTATGAATTTCCTATGCTGTTGCCTGTCCCTGAAGCTCTGTATTGTTCTTAAGTGCACGTGCTCACATACACACACACACCTCAAAAAACTGAATGACAAGCCAGAGCAATAGTAGAACAGGTAGGTAGGGTGTTTTACATTGCAAATGGCTGGGCTGAGCACAACCCAAACACAACCCAAACACAAACCCAAGCACAACCCATCAGTTCCCTGGCATCCCATATGTCTGCCAGCATTGTCAGGAGTAATTCTGACTGTAGAGCCAGGAGTAACCCCTGATAATCACCGAGTGTGGTGCTCCAAAACCAACAAGAACAAGAATAAGAACAAGAACAATCCCATTGCAGCACTCTTTACAATAGCCAGAATCTGGAAAAAAACCGAGAACAGATGGCTGGTTAAAGAAACTTTGGTTTACACAATGGAGTACTATGTAGCTGTTAGAAAAGAGGAAGTCACGAAATTTACATACAAGTGGTACTACATGGAAAGTATCATGTTAAGTTAAACGACTCAGAAAGAAAGGGATAGACATAGAAAGATCGCATTCATCTGGGGAACATAAAGTAACAAAATAGGAGACTAACACCCAAGAATAGCCGAGATTAGTACCAGGAATTTTACTCCATGGCTTGTAGGCCAACCACACATGCTAGGGGAAAAGGGAGCTCAGATAGAGAAGGGAACACCAAATAAAGGTGTTGGGAGGATCCTCCCAGGATAGGAGAAGCATGCTGAAAGTAGACTATAGACCAAACATGATTGTCACCCATTGCCTCTTTTGCAAACCACAACACCCAATAAGAGAGAGAGAGAACAAAAGGGAATGCCCTGCCACAGAGGCAGGGTGGGATGGGGGAATGGGGGTGGGAGGAATACCGTGGTGGTGGGAAATGGGCACTGGTGGAGGGATGGGTATTTGGTCATTGTATAATTGAAACCCAAGCACAAAAATGTGTAAGTACCTCATGATGTCTCACTATTAAAAAAAATTAAAACAACAACAACAACAACAACAACAACAACAAAGAACAAGAACAATCCAACCAAGTAAACAAAAAACCTGATAATCTAACTGGATAGAGTATTCTTGGTGAGGTGTTCATTTCATTGGGTTTTTGTTCTTTGTCCTTCCATTCCCTTCTGGCTCATAGTCTCGTTTGGTAGATCTGTGAATGTACCTTGTATGCAAGTTTCTTTGTTGATCTTGCTGCTTTCATTATTATTTATCTTTTGAGTTTTTTGAGTATGATGTGTCTCGGAATTTTCCTAGTTCAGTCTATTTTCACTGGAATCTTTCAGGCTCTTGGATTTTCATGCCTGTAGTCTTCAAGTCTTGGAAATTCCTGTTATTTCTTGAAAATTAAAAAAAAATATTACTTTTAATGTTTTTTTCCTATTTACTTTTCTGTTCTTCAAGGACTCTGATGATTCTTTTATTGTTCCTCTTGAACTTGTCCTGTACGTCTATTGTATGGTGTTCCATTTCTTTCAGACTATTTTCTACCTTCTGTTTTCTATTTCCTTCATATCATCCTGGACTAAGGATGAGGTCCCGGATGAAATGACCAAACTCAGATGTTAATCTACTGTTCAGAGCTTCTATTAAGTTTTGAATTTTTAAAATAACCTACCATGATCTTCATTTCTGCTCTTAAGTTTTCTCATTTCACCACTCATTCTTTCTTCTGCACTGCTGGCTTTGCTGACTACCTGTGCTACTGCTTCTTTTGATATCGTTTAACATCCTCAGAAGTTTTGCGAAAGTCACTGAGGATTTTCTGAACTGGTGATGTTTGAACTTTCTGTGTTCTTGTTTTCACTCATTGAGCTTGATGTGCTCTTACATGTCTTCCTCACAGGTGCTCCCATTGCGCTGGGATGGTGTGGGGGCATAATTGTTCCCCTGGAGCTTGTCCTGTACTTCTCTGGTATGTTGTTCATTTCTTTCAGACTATTTTCTCTTTCTTTTTTTTTTTTTTGCTTTTTGGGTCACACCCAGCAATGCACAGGGGTTACTCCTGGCTCTGCGCTCAGGAATTACCCCTGGCGGTGCTCAGGGGATTATATGGGATGCTGGGAATCGAACCCGGGTTGGCCGCGTGCAAAGCAAACGCCCTACCCGCTGTGCTATTGCTCCAGCCCCCTCTTTCAGACTATTTTCTACTTTTTGTTTTCTATTTCCTTCATCGTATTCTATATGACAAACACAGTAACAAGTGTGACAGTGGAGATGTTACTGGGCCCACTTGAGCAAATCGATGAACACTGGGAAGACAGTGACAGTGATTTCTTTTATATCCTGGACCAAGGATGAGGTCCCAGATGAAATGACCAAACTCAGCTGAGTTCAGAGTTCAGAAATTGTGGAGCTGGGCACCTTGCTATGGTGGAGATCAGGTGTGCCACACCTACTGAATGGAAAGAGAATCCACCTGCCCCCCTGTATAGAAAGGTCAAGGATTTGGTCTTTGTCTGATCCATCAGTCAGGAAATGGATCTATCTGGGATGGTGTGGTGGTGTGCAGATTCAGAAGTTGTAGAGCTGGGCACCTTGCTATGGTGGAGTTCTACTGCATTATTCTTAATACATTATTCTTAATATCGGGCTGGAGTGGTAGTATAGCGGGTAGGGCATTTGCCTTGCAAGTGGTCAACCTGGGTTCCATTCCTCCATCCTTCTTGAAGAGCCCATCAAGCTACAGAGAGTATCCTGCCCAGATGGCAGAGCCTGGCAAGCTCCCTGTGGCATATTTGGTATGCCAAAAACAGTAATAACACATCTCACAACGGAGACATTACTGGTGCCCGCTCAAGCAAATTGATGAACAATGGGAGGACAGTGCTACAGTGCATTCTTAATACAAATGAATTGTTATGTGAAAACAATTCTTCACTCTCTCCACTATACATTTTGTCAACCATTAAAGAGCAGTATCAGCTGTTAAAATAAAAATTTACTTGGTTTACTCTCAAAACCCAGAGATGGCATTAAAGTTTCAGCATGTCTTTTCAGTTATGCTTTATATACACCCATTGTATATATAATACATATATATCATATCTACTACATTGCATAGAGTATATATTAATTTTCTTTGGTGGTGCTGGGGATCTAACTCAGGACCTGGGTTAGATAAGCTAACATGAAAGACATGTGTTTTCTCTCTAAATTCCTGGTCCAACATTAAATATATATACATATATATATATATACACACACATATATATATATATATACACATACACATATATATTACAGATTTTTTTTTTGCTTTTTGGGTCACACCTGGCAATACACAGGGGTTACTCCTGGCTCATGCACTCAGAAATTGCTCCTGGTGGTGCTCGGGGAACCCTATGGGATGCTGGGAATCGAACCCAGGTCCGCTGCGTGCAAGGCAAATGCCCACCCTGCTGTGCTATTGCTCCAGCCTCAACATTAAATATTTTTTGACACAGAATTCACCAGTCAAGAAGTGATCTATTAGAACATCACAATCTCTCAAGTTTTTCACTATGATACTCCTTGTGCTCTCCTGTTGGGGTATTGAAGAGAAAGTTGAAAACTTTCTCACAGTGCCCAGCCTTCTTCCCCAAAGTCCCCAAGGTGCACACCTTAATGAGTGATTCAAATTAGTTAATTTGTGTCTGCTTTCCTAATATTTCAATCTATCAATGAGTTCTTAGTATAGTTTTATTAGAAATAATTTATAAGGCTAGAGAGATAGCAGAAGGGTTTAGGCATTTTCTGTGCATGCAGTCAGCCAGCCCCAGTTTGATCCCTAGCACCAAATACAGTGCCTCAAGCACTGCCAGGAGCGAACCCCCTGCCCCTCCAACAAAAGAAATAATTTACATAGCCATTAATTTCACTCATTTAAGGAATACATTTTAATGAGTTTTGAGAGTTTTACAACCATTGTGTAATAGACATAGAAGAGTTTTGTTTATACATTGTTTATACAGACAGTGCATTTTGGTATCTTTTGCATCATTTCATGACCATTGAATGTCAGAGAATAGTATGACCATAGCATTGATGATAAAAATCAGAGGAGAAAGGTGATACAAATGAAATTTGCATAATTCTATTTAAATTAGTGATACAAATATTGGTAAATCTTATATAGTGTTTTTTAAAATAAGGCTTATTTATGCAAATTCTTTATGAAAGTTCATACAATCATGTCTTAATAAAATTATATTTCAGTAGAAGCCTATCATTTAAAACTCAGAAAGTAAATTCCAGTATTAAAACAGATTAATCACACACAGGGCTATGAGTGTATATAATACAGAAATATAGTAAGTGCTGGATAATTGTGTGAATTAAAGCAAAGAAGGCAAGCAGGGATGCTATAGGTCATGTGGTAACACTGAACTGGCTTCATTTCAAACATACACAAAATCTTTCTTTTTTATAGAAAAATTCTTTAATCAAGATAAGTTATTTTGTTCTACCTGGATTTTGTACTAAATTTTTACTATCATAGTTTATATTTTACAATAGTTTATATCTCTCACTAGTCCCTTAAGTGTCTTCACATTTCATTTAGACATTATTAATATTGAAGATGACCTTTAGCCTTCTTTTGAACAAGGAGAGCATAGTCTTTAATTTTTTCGAGATTGACCCCATCTTAGTACCAATTAATTTCTCTCTTCAGATTCTTTACATTCTTTGTTATTTTTTAAATTAGTGATTTCTGTCTTCTAATTATTTTTTTCTTTTCAGCTCTAATTACATGAAAGTGAATTCAGCAGTTATATTAGTTGGCACTTTCCTGAAGAATTACAGTATATATTTCATTTGAAAAGCACTTGAATACTTGATTTTGAACAGGTCCATACCTCATGGTGTTGGGTAGAAGGGTGTGGGTCAGGGATCACTTGATCTTTTGGTCCTTAGGGGCCACCAGGGCAACACTTGATGCTTGTGGTGAGGGCATGAAGTGCCACAGATCAAACTTAGAATCTTCTACTTGAAAGGCATGTGTCCACTAATTTGAGTCATATCTTAATCCCTTCTAGCTAATTTTAATTTAAAAAGGCTAAATTAAATTTGTGTTAAAACTTAACTGCAGAAAGTTGATTGCAGGTACCTGCAGATTCATTGGTATTTCAACTTGAAATGTGTAATTTCTTTCTTTTACTTTATGGTGCATTCTTCATCGTGGAAACTGCTCACGATGAAACTTGAGATGTGTACTTTTGTTTTTTTCCCCTCTGAAGAAGCCCATGTTCTGTCTTGAACTTCTCTGTTTTTCTCTCTCTGTCTCTCTTTGTCTCTTTCTATCTCTGTCTCTCTGTCTCTGTCTGTCTCTCTCCATACCTCAGATTTCTAAATAAAACTTTAGTTAAAAAAACCAACCTGATTACAGACCAGAAACAAATGCTAGTGGATTAAAGGAGAAATATAGCACAAAGAAGCAATGATGTATACATTTTAGGGGTAAAATATTTCAGCTTTTTTGTTCTGCCAAGATACCTGCACTATTCCATTTGGGTAATACTGTTCAAGAATGACAAGTTCCCATTTAGGTTAAGAACAGTGTGGACTCATTTGTGGTATATAAAAAACATAGCTCCCCGTGATGTATTCGATATGCCAAACACAGTAATAACAAATTCTCACACTAGAGACGTTACTGGGCCCGCTCGAGAAAATCAATGAACAATGGAAGGACAGTGACAGTGACAGTGACAGTATAAGACTATTACCCAAAGACAGTAGAAATGAGGGCCAGGACTACTGGCCCATGGTTGGAAGCTTGCCACAAGTATGGGGTAGGGGACTTGGAAAAGGCAGTTAGGATAGAAAAGGGGCCACTATGACAATAATAGTTGAAAATGATCACTCTGGACAAGAACTGAATGCTGAAAGTAGGTAACCTTACATGATAACCTTCAGTACCTGTACTGCAACCACAATGACCAAAAGGAGAAAGAGACAGAAGAGATATGAGAGAGAGAGAGAGAGAGAGAGAGAGAGAGAGAGAGAGAGAGAGAGAGAAAGTGCCTGCCATAGAGGTAGGCAGAGATGGGAGGGGGGGAGAAAGGGAAACTGGTGGTGAGAAATGTAGACAAGTGAAGGGATGTGTGTTGGAACACTGTTTGACTGAAACCCAATCATGAACAACTTTGTAACTTTGTATTCTCAGGTAATTTAATGAAAAAATAATTTAATTAAAAATAAGCCAAAGAATGCAAAAAATTTAAATGTAAGATTTTACCTTTGATAAGACATACAGTAATATTTAGAATACTAAAAAAAACCCAGTGTGTATATGAAGTATATTTACCCTATATTCGTGGTGAGATGCCCATTCTCCAGCAATAAATATAGTTACTGGGAATTTCTGGAAGTGGCAGCTGGAGTTGGAAAGAAAACTGAGAAAGGGAGGTACTGGGAATCCAGGAGTTTCTGACCTCGAAATTCAGATAATTTATAAATGCCCCTAAACTGTTCTGTGTTTGCTACTTTCTAGTCCCATATGGTAATCTTTTATGACATTTGATTATAAAAATTTTCAGACCTAGTACAAAGTTAAAATAACCTGATAGCTAACATTCCTATATCAATTCTCTTGTCTGTTTCTTTTTTGGCTATTTGTAATAACACAAAATCTCTTAATGACAGAGTTTACTTGCCACTTGTTAAAGATATTTTCTGTGATCTTGATGTTTTGGCATTAGTTTTTTGTGACATTCTGAAGCATAGCATTTACTTAGCTGTTTTTTCCCCCCTAAGTTTCCTAAACATACTAATAGACATATTTTAGAACTGGTTCATTACAATTTTAAGTTGCAATTCTATATGCACCTTTAGGAAGTTCAAACTGTATAATCCTCCCCAAACCCCTCCACCGGGTAAACTTTCCCGAAACAACCTTTCAGTTTTGAACAGAAAAGTGCTGTGTGCCGGGTTTTCTCTCTCATTTGAATAATTTCCAATAACTGTCCATAAATTTACTCAATTCTGTTACTGAGAATTTGGCTAACAGTTTAAAAATAAAAAATTTAAAATAATCTGAAAATGGTCTTAATTTCAAATTTAAAACTCAATGAAATTATTTTAAGAAAAAGAAATTTTGTAAGTAGGAGTTAAGCATCTGATTGCTCTTTTTTTTTTTTTGGTGTGGTACAGAAATGAAAGGGGAAGATGAAAAAAAAGACACTTGTTTTCCATTTCTTAGAATTCAGTGAACTATTCATTTCCTTCTCCTTCAGGTTTTTATCAGAATTGCAAAACCAGTTACTTACATAGAGGTGAGGCTGAAATAGATCTTTGGAAATCTCTTGAACGTCTATTAGGAGAATAGTCTCCCAAAAACACGTTTCCACTCTTTTCACATTTCTTTAGCAGAAAGTGTTGATGTCTACTAGGCAGGCAACTAACCACTTCATCTAAAGAAGTTCTAGGCACTGTTCTAAGGTTCCTGCATCATAATGCGCTGACACAGTCTTTGAAGTAAGAGAACAGGGAAAGAGAAGCCCTGAAGGTCAGTCTGTGAGATAAGTTTTCAGTGTTCCTCACATGCCCATTCATTTCCAGAGTGGTGAGAAGTTTTCAGTGCTTCCTTGGAGAGAAAAGTCAATTTAATAGTGTTGTAGTAAAGATATCCTACCAAGGAAGTTGAGAACTCCTTATGTTGTTTACCATTCTCTCTACTACCCAGTTTTCAGAGACTTAAACCTATCTAATTCACCTTGAACTTCTGTAAGGAAAAACTCTGAGTGTCATAGTCTTAGATGGCAGAGGCCTCTGTTGTCTTCTAGTATCTAGTATATTTGAGATGTTAGCATAGGCTTGTTGGATGAATAGATACACACAAATTGATGATTCGGAAGTTATTCTTTCAGGGATATGTGATTAGGTTGTATTTGTTGATGAATACTATACTGACTAGATTTCTACTCATTCATTTTTACATTCACCTTTTAAAATCTTGTCCTGTTCTTCCTGCTTCAGGGTCACAAATACTTTTGTTTTTGTTGGGTTTTTGGGGTCACAGTTGGTGGTGTTCAGGGCTTACTATTGGTTCTGAGATCAGGGACCATATGTGGCGCTGGACATCAAACCCAGGTTGATGGCATGCAAAGGAAACGCCCGATCCTTTCTCTCTCTACACTATCTCTCCAGCCCCCATCTGGAAACATTTCTGTACAAATATAATCTTATTTCCTCCATACTGATATTACTAATTTAATTTTGATGTAACTTGAAACTTTGGCATTATCTTACTTCCACTTTTTCTGAGGTTCCTGGTATATTAAATAGTAAAAAAATGACCTCGCCGAATACACATCTGACAAGGGGTTGATATCCAGGATATACAAAATACTGGTTAAACTCCACAAGAAGAAAACATCCAACCCCATCCAAAAATGAACAGAAATGAACAGAAACTTTCTCAAAGAAGAAATCCGAATGACAAAAAAGCACATGAGAAAATGCTCTACATCATTAATCATCAGGGAGATGCAGATCAAAACCACAATGAGATACCATCTCACACCTCAGAGACTGGCCCACATTCAAAAGAACAAAAGCAACCGATGCTGGCGTGGATGTGGCGAGAAAGGGACACTCCTTCACTGTTGGTGGGAATGTCCACTGGTTCAGCCCTTCTGGAAAACAGTATGGACGATTCTCAAAAAATTAGAAATTGAACTCCCATTTGACCCAGCAATACCACTCCTGGGAATATATCCCAGAGAGGCAAAAATGTATAGTCGAAGTGACATCTGCACTTGTTTGTTCATTGCAGCACTCTTTACAATAGCCAGAAACTGGAAGAAACCTGAATGCCCAAGAACAGATGACTGGTTAAAGAAACTTTGGTACATCTACACAATGGAGTACTATGTAGCTCTTAGAAAAGATGAAGTCATGAAATTTACATACAAGTGGTACAACATAGAAAGTATCATGCTAAGCGAAATGAGTCAGAAAGAGAGGGATAGACATAGAAAGATTGCATTCATCTGGGAGATATAAAGTAACAAAATATGAGATTAATACCCAAGAATAGCTGAGATCAGCACCAGGAGGATTATTCCATAGCTTAGTGGCCAATCGGGCATTCTAGAGAAAAGGGCAGTTCAGATAGAGAAGGGAACACCAAATAAAGGGTGTTTGGAGGATCCTCCCAGGAGGGGAGATGCATGTCGAAAGTGGACTATGGACTGAACATGTTTGCCACTCAATGCCTCTTTTGCAGACCACAACACCCAAAAGGAGAGAGAGAACACAGGGGATTGCCCTGCCACAGAGGCAGGGGGGGATGTGGGGATGTGGGTGGGAGGGATATTATCCATGGTGGTGGAAAATGGGCACTGGTGGAGGGATGGGTATCTGATCATTGTATAATCAAACCCAAGCACAAAAAATTGTAAATCTACAACTGTACCTCATGGTGTTTCACTAATAAAAAAAATTTAAAAAAATGACCGAAAAACTACAGTAATTTTAAATATTTACCTTTAGAATATTAATAGCTTTAAACATGAAGAGAATGTAAAATCATGCATAAATTCATTGTAAAAGGTGTCACAAAACAATATTTGAGGTGAAGTCTGATTAGGAAGGCCTCTGTTCTTGTTCTTCATGAGATGTGCATGTATGCTTCTAATCTGCAAGGGGGCCTGTCTGCAGGATATGTTTTCTTGCTAGTTCTGTCTCTGACTTCCTGGTGAGAGTTATAGAAGGTCAGTTCTATTGGTCAGTTTGGTAAAGAGTACTCTTTACTGGGCACTGAGCCATGCTATAAAGGTGAACAGTCTCTCAAGGAACCATCAGGTGGGAGAGATAGCAGATGATTCTTGTAAGAGGTAATAGTAAGCAGACACAAATGAGGGAGCATTTAGTTCAATTTGGGGAACTATAGAAGGACTCCTGGAAGTTAATGACCATAATAAATCTGGAAATATAAGCCTTAGCAAAGACAATGCATAAAACTGACATAATTTGAAAGTGTAACTGTAAATGGTTCCTGCTACATAAAAAAATGGGTGGGTGGTAGGGCGGGGAATGAAGTTTGGAGAGAAGAACTAGATTGTAGAGGGTTTTGAATGCCTTAACTGGGGTCCTGGATCTAATTTGCTGTGGTTCCTTCATTTGTTTATTCATTCCTTCCTTCTTGCCACAACTGGCAGTGCTCATGAATCACTCCTGGTATATCTCAGGGGACGATATAAGGTGCTAGAAATAGAACACAGGCTAGCCACATGCAAGGTAAGCAACTTATCTGCTGTACTATCTCTCCCGCCCTTTCTTCCTTCCTCTCTTCCTTCCTCTCTTCCCTCCCTTCCTTCCTTCCTTCCTTCCTTCCTTCCTTCCTTCCTTCCTAAAAAACCTTTCTGGTCTTTATTTTTGGACCTACTAAGCAGTGGGCAGGAAGCCTGGGGTTCTCTCTGGAAGATTCTTGGCCAACTGTGTCAGATGCTTCAAAGCTAGGAACTCAGGAAGCTGTGCTGCTTGAGCTCTGTAGTGCTGAGGACCAGAAGGGTAACCCTGTGATACTCAGGGGCTGCCAGGACAGCACCTGGTGATGCTCAGGATGCTACACGGTACCAGGGACCAAACCCAGGTGGGTTGCATAAAGGGCATTTGTTTTAAATCCCCTGCATGTGTCCTATAGTAGTTTTTCCAATGAAGAGTTAAATGGAGAGATCTGTGTTCTGAATTGGTCACTTTGATAGGCAGAATTTTTCGAAGGAAATTCTGGAGATAAGAGAGACACCAGTGTGGTAGCAGGGGGGACAGAAAAAGAGAGTTTTGGGTTGGAGAGATAGCTCAAAACGCTGAGTATGTGCTTTAGATGTGGGAGGCTCAAGTCTGATCTGCACTGTATCATCCCCCTGAACACCATCAAGAATGTTATCCCCACTCTCAATATAGAGCTTGAAATAGTTTTGTGTGGCCCCCAAACCAAAACACAAAAAACAAACAATGCTCCCCCCACCCAACTAAAAAAAAAGGTTAATTTTAAGAACTACAGTAGAGATGACAGATTTTTGTGGCTAACAGGGTGTAGGAAGTGTGAAGAAAGAGACTTTCCTGGTTTGGGAAACTGGGTACGTGGTGATCCATTAACCGAGAAACAAAATAAAGGCAGAAATGGAGGCAGAGAGTATCAGTTTCTTTTTGCAGGAGCCCCTATTTAGTATGATAACTTATTTTCAGTATGTTCATAGTAATTATTTTTTACTTAAACCTTCAGTAGCTTTACCAAAGCTCAGAGTACTTGACATATATCACATTATGTTATGTTGTGTATAAGTGTATGAGTTTTACAGTACATCCAAGAATGTATACATTTGTAAATACCTTCATCCTGGCTGGCTTCAGCTCTCTCCAACTACATCTCAGAATCTCTTTCCTTTCCATACTTTGTCTTCTTATTGATATCAATTTTGTTAATATTCTTTCTCTGAAATATCTGCTCTCAGTTCTATTGTATTGTTTGTTTGTTTTTGGGCTACACTCAGTGGTGGTAAGGAACCACACCTGATTCTGTGCTCAGAGGTTGCTCCTGGTGGTGTTATGGGGACCACACAGTGGCAGAAATTGAACCTGGGCCTCCTGCATGTGAAGCTTGTGCTCCAACCCATTGAGCTACCTCTCTGGCACTCAGTACTCAACTTGTGTGTGTGTGTGTGTGGGTGTGGGTGTGTGGTGAGCAGAGGGAACAGACACAGTTGGAAGTGTTCAGGGAAAACTCCAAGGCACATGCACTATCTGTGTTACTAGCTTTCTGGCCCATCATCTCTAAATTCTTAACACATGGGGGTTATTTTCATTCTTCATACTGAAGTTCAAATGTTACCACAAAACACATGACTGTCTCTCAGTTATAAATCCACTACTGCAATCTGTATTGTGGTGCTGGAGCTTAAACTGTGAAAACTACATTTCTTTTCCAGCTGGCTTCATATTCTACAGTTGGTTGCACTGGGATCTTGGAAAGCAAAGATAGAAGGGACTGGTGTTGATTACTGTTTGATTCTTGTTTTCTGTCACTGTCACCGTGGCAACAAAAACTGGCTTTTAGTTTCTGTTATTTTTTTGACACTCTTAGAATCTGCAGTTGGGTCCTGGTCTTTCCGTTAGAGGACTGAGTTCTAGATTCGGATTAACCTTTCCTTTCTACCTTCCCAAGCTCGAGTGGTAATTGCTTCCTGCAGTTTATTAGCTCTGTGGTCTCTCAGTGTTTCCTTTATGCTTTTCCAGGCTTCTAACACCCATTAAACTTATTCCCACATAAAAATCTCTTTGCATTATTTCTGCTTTTAAAAACTGCTGGACCCTGACAGTTAAAATGATGATTTATCTCTGGCTCCTGATCAAGCTGCTTAATGGCCATGATCGAAGAGACTCAGAAACAAATCTCGGAACCCAGTGGCTTTTAGGAGAAATGCATCTAGACCCTGCAGTAGGTTACTGTCGCCGGGCGATTCCAGGGGGGAAAGGGTGCTGTCCCTCCACCTGCTTCCCCTAGGCGGCTCAGTGGCCGCCATCCTCCAGAGGCCATTGAACAATCAGGCTTGTGCCCTCAGTGATGAGACACGTAGGGTCTCAGGGGATGAGGGTAGAGCCGGTTCTTTCCTCCCCGTCCCAACAAGACCTGAGTCGCCAACCACTAACAGCCTTTATGGCTCCTGATCAAGCTGCTTAACGGCCATGATCCAAGAGACTCTGAAACAAATCTCGGAACCCAGCAGGTTTTGGCAGAAATCCCTCCAGATTTAAGTGTTAAAATTTCAGAATTTCAAAAAATCTCGCGGCCACTACTGCAGCCACGTGACATCATGTTATTCATAACCAGTAATAGAAAACAAATTGTTTACTGTTGCCTTTTCAGCAGATCTGAGTGTTGGAGTAAAATCCCAAATAATAATGGTGGGTCTGGTGTCAAAATATTGAATATAATCAAAGTAGAGAGAGA
The DNA here is from genome assembly GCF_029834395.1 of Sorex fumeus. Classification (NCBI taxonomy): domain Eukaryota; kingdom Metazoa; phylum Chordata; class Mammalia; order Eulipotyphla; family Soricidae; genus Sorex; species Sorex fumeus. The sequence goes on from NW_026606155.1 coordinate 28,435,726, forward strand.
GTGATGTGGAAATCATCTGCCCCACAGGTAGGGGGAGCGTGTGGGATGGGGGTATACTGGGGTTTTTGGGGGTGGAGAATGGGCACTGGTGAAGGTACGGGTGTTTCACTGTATGACCGAGACTTAAACCCAAAAGCTTCATAACTGCGCTCACAGTGATTCAATAAATAAAATTATAAAAAAGGAAAAAAAAAGTAAGGTGGAGTTTATGCCCAATTCAATCAGCTAATCAGTGGCTGAATAAATAGCAGAACTCCAACATAAAAAAAAATAATGATTTGGACTTCTAGTCAGTTTCTCTCTATTATACTGGATCTCCATTGACTTTCTACTTCTTTTAAAAATTTCACTTTCTCAGTTATTTTCTACACCAGGATATCAGGATCTTTTTTCCTTTATCACTCTACCCTTAGTGTCTACCATGGTGCCTGGTGCCTGGCATACTGTAGAGACTGAAAATTTTAACTTATTTAACTATAATGAATAATGGTAATTGACTGCACAAAATTGCCATAAGTGAGAAATTCTTCAAACCTGTTGGCTCCAGGACAATTTATTGCTGAGCTCTAATAGCACAACTGTTAAAGGGAATCAAGCTTGGCTTATTCCTTTAAGCAGCTGAATGAAATGCATTTTCAAACTTAGATTCACCATCATTGAAAAATAAGATACATAGTCTATTTGCTGTGAATTCTGCAGTTGCATAACTCCACACTTTCCATAGTTGTGGATGAAAATGACTTACCTTTCAGGGTTTCATGAAGACTGAGAGTTGGTTACAGGTTAGAATCTTAGCTGTCTTGGTTAGTAAATAATAATAATAATAAAGAAAGTTATACAAAAAAAGAAAAAACATTTGTAACTTGTGACATCACTTAAAAGCACTTACTTGGAAAGTACAATTTTCTCTTAATTTTGTGATACGGTTCAAAAAAAACAAAACATGTAGGGCCAGGGAGACAGTACAGCAGATAAGGTGCTTGCCTTACATGTGATCAACAAAGATTTAATCCCAAGCACCTTATATAGTCCCCCTAGCTCTCTACTAGGGGTGAGCCCCTGAGCACAGAGCCAGGAATCTGTGTGTGACCCGGAAAACATAACAAAAACAAAAAACAAACCAACAATAACCAAAAACAAATCAACCAACCCTACACTGAATAAAACAAACAAACCAAAAAACAGGTGAAAGGATCAGCTTAAATTTCACATGTAAGAACTTCCTGGGGCTGAAGAGGTAATACGGCAGTAGGGTGCTTGCCTTGCACGTGGTTGACCTAGGTTCAATCCCTGGAGTCCCAGACAGCCTCCTAAGGACCTCCAGGAGTAATCTCTGAGCACAGAGCCAGGAATATAGACCCCGAGCACCACCGGTTGTGCCCCCCTCTCCCTCCCCCAAAGAAACAATAACAAAAAGAATTTCATTAGAATCTGAAAATATATTAGTCTTTTATTTAAATATTACATATTTTAATATATTACATATGCAAGATACTAAAATAATTTTTGTTAAATAAAGATGAATGATTAGAAGACATTCATTTCTATGGTGAAATGCAGAACTATTAACTTTAAAAGGAAATTTCCATTGCGTTAATTAAAAATGTGTTAGTATTTCTTTCCTTTTTTCTTGGAAGAAAAAATATTCCTTTTATTCTTCAGGTTAATTAGGTCACCAGGATCCTAAAATTCAGCCTTTGTTTTTCTTCTTTATTGATCTTGAACCCCCCCCCTTTTTTTTAACATATCCACGACTATTGCTTCTCTTTCAAAACTCCACAGAATCTATCTGAATATCTGTTCAAGCTATCATCTTGTTTTTCTCATGAGCAAATTACCAAGAACTCATGGTTTTTATTTTTCTTTATCAGTAGGGTTTTTTTTTTTTGCCTTAACGTTGACATTTCTTTCAGACACTAGATTATGATTCCTTCTGGAAATTCTCCTCTTTTATTTTTTTTTTTTGGACACTGAACACTGTTTCTTCTTTTCTATAAACCTCTATTTCCTTTCATTTCATTCATGATCTCTTCTTCCAACACTCTAAAACAAAGTTCTCCCTAAGGCCATGGCCTCTTTTCTTAGAAAACCTTTTCTTAATAAGCTTTCCCATTAACCCTTACATTTTCTGAATTTCTAACCTGTATTTTCAAATGCTAATAGGTCATGTCTACCTTAGGTTCCATTTGGTATAGGAAACACAATGTGTCCAAACTCACCAATCCCTCTGCAAAAAATGTTTTCAGGAATTTTTTTTAAGCGTTTAAACATTTTCTCTTACATTTTTTAACTTCCTTTCCAAGATTTGAAATCAATCACCAAAAACTTTTTATTCTTTTTGTTTGCAGTCACGTTAATTTCTTGTGACGTTCCCTTCCCATCCCGTTATAATCTCCTCCATCACTATGGTCAAAGGTATAATCATTCCTCTCCTATGATACCACAATGAACTCTTTTTGTTTGTTTGTTTATTTTTGGGTCCCATCTGATAGAGGTTAGGTGTGTGTGTTGGGGCGAGGGGTATCTAGGGGGAGAAGAGGAGGACGATTTATCATGTGCTCCAGTCACTGGATCTCTATAGCTTACAACCATACACTTCAGCTCTCAGCTGGAGTTATTATGGTAGTTTCTTCCTAAAATTGATGCTACTTGACTCTCTTTGAGCTTTTTACCTAAACTGATGCTAATATTTTCGTAATCAAGAATTTCTATCAGCTTGCCTCTGATACAAATTAAAAATCCTAATAGAGCCTTAAACATGTTTTTTGCTTTCCCTCCTGCTCTTTTGGTATTACAAACATAACTTTCATTTCTATAGCTTAGTATTTAAGAGTATGGTCTGAAATGCCAGACTTCTAAATTTGAATCTCAGCTTTTCCTATTACTGTTTGACATGGACAAATTTCTTAAACTTTCTGTGCCTCGGTGTACTCATTTGTAATATGGAAATAATAAACTTTATAGGGTTATAAAAATTATATTCAAGTGTTTAGAAAAGTACCTGGCATTATAGTAAACTCTGGATATTGTATTTCATTGAACAAGTACTTTCCGATACTTAAAAATACATATACATGCTAGACACTCTTCAAAGTACTTGGGGAAAATACCAAAGGGGGAAAAAAAGTCCTTACCCTTGTGAATCTCACCTTCTATAATAAAAATAATAAATATTAAAGGTTCATGATCCTGTTACTGGCATACCCTTTTCTTGTATTATTAAAAAAATACCAACCTTTCTTTACGATACACAGCAATGGTATCTCATCTCTTGAAATCTTACCTTAGAGAAGGTTCTCATCTGAGCCCCTACAATTCTCTACACCTGAATTATAGCACTTATTACATATATGTACTCTATCATTTATTTTAATAGCAAAGTAAAATATTATGGTTACTTGCTCATGTTTTTGTAATCTCCCTTGATGGAGTATTTCATCTGGTACTGTTCCTACTCATCTTTGCAAAAAGTAGCACGATGTACCTGCATCCAAGCACACAGTAAACAATTAATAAATATATCTTGAATGCATTTAGGTAAAGAATTCTTTTTATAATCTCTAATTTACCTTTGTTAACTAAATTCATCATCTTTAATTGCAAATATAACAAATTTAAAATATAGAACACCTTATTTTTAACTGAAGATATCAAATACCAATCAAATATTTATTTTCTACTTAGTTTTATATATCACCATCATTTAGCACCATATTTACTTGGTTAATTTTTGTTTTTTGTTTTACTATGCATAGTCTCTATATACTTAATGTTCTGTGTTGACACAACCTTTTAAAAGAGTCCCTAAATTTTTACTGAAGGAACCACTGTGGATGAAGTATCTGTTGTATTGCTATGGTCAGTACATTTTAAAAAATCTTTCTTTTGTGAATGAAAACCCAGATACTCACCTGCAGTTTATTGGCTCATTACTTGTCTACTCTTCCACTCTAATCATAAACTTGAATTTTCATGGTATCTAAAATAAGAAGTTAGTTTTTCCACTACCATTATCAATCATCTTTCCCCTAAATTTGGAATTCTCTAGCTATAAGTACAAAAATCCAGAATAACAGCAGAATTCCTCCAATTTTCTTACCTCTATTTTTACAATGCTACAGTATAATGTATTAAACCACATTTAAAATAATCTTTATACTACTTAACCTTGTGAATAAACTACTCTTTTATCTAAGCAGGCCTCATTAGAATGACAATCTTTTCCTTTTCAAATAACAAGTCCAACACAATGGTTTTTAAATAATGATCAAGGATTTTTTTTTATTCATTAAGTTTTTAGTATCATTACAGAAAATGTTATGGTACAGAGTTGTTTAACATTATTTTTTCTTTGCTTTTGAATTCCACATGAATGCTGGTAACACTAATATCTGTACAAGATCAGTCTTTGATTTTATTTTTTTTCTGTACAATTTTAAATGTATTGGTTAAAAAGGCTGTCAGCACTTAAGGAAGCAATTCCCCCTCCCCAGTTTGTTCGAATAAAAGGTATCCAGTTACTGCCCAGGAGTTCGGTGCCATTAGGCTTCTGGGTGAGAAACTTCCCTGGACACTGCAGGGGGTAGTTCTCCTGGAGGCAGGGCAGAGTCTCCACCCAGCCACTCTTCTTTTGGCACTGTGCACATAAACACGAGATACATGATAAAGAACAAGCAAAAGCTCTCTGTAAAGCGGTTATGAAGCATACTAAGAAGGGAAATCCAAGTGTTGCCTACACTAGTATAAATAAGCAGACAGCCTTGATTTAAGAGCATAAGTAGTCGCGTATTTTAAAGATGAGAAAAACACAAGTTCTGCAGGCACCTACTGCTGTCTACTAAAAGCTATCGCTATCAGACCTAGCATTGAACACACAAAGCAATTTGCGAGAAAGGAAAAATTTGCTTTGATATAATCAGAATAGAGTTGTCTGTTAAATTTATTTTTAGGTGTTTTCTTTTATTTAAAAGGTATTTAAATTCTTTTGAAATATAGTTCAAGATGTTGACTATACAGATCAACTTTTATCCAAATCAGAAAAACTAGCTGTGCCGTTGCATATTACAGGATACAGTCAATGATATGTGGACATGCATCAAAGCTTTCTCCCACTGCAACCATCATAGCCGGCCAATGACCATGACGTCCACCACCTCGCCTTTGTGAAGCTCCACATACTGTTCTGTCTTTGGAGGTAGCATCAATAATCCGTTGGCGCTGCGCATGCTCATCAGACGGCTGCTCATCTGATTGCCTAGGAAAGAATACTCTAATTACAGCACCAGAACAGGTACAGTATGTACTTGGAATCCTTGTAGTTCTTCAAAAGGACAAGTGATCAAATTTTCTACTGCCTTTTATAGCAGCCACACCACTGAATCTTACTATCTTTTCAATAAACTTTAAAAAGAGACACTATACATTACACTTAAAAGAACAAAATCAGATTTTTTTAGCATTATGCAAAGTGCCACAGAATTTCTCAATTTTTAATGAAATGTCTGTGTATCTGAAAAGTGTGACTTTTAAAACTATAATAATTATTTATACAGAGCAATAAGAATAGTATTTACTAAATAGCAGACATAAAAATTGGCAGGCACTTAACTATCTTATTTAATTCTCACAGAAGTTGAAAGAGTTGAAGAGTTGAAAGAGTTGAAAGGTTAACTTCCCCAGGGTCCTAGATGGTGGCTAATCTGAGTTCTAATCTCAGATGGCAAAGCTCGTGCACTCAGTCACTGTATAGGTCACATTTTCACTCGATAAGACCTTTGTTTAGAGGGTTACATGATTTTTCTGGAGTCTTATCAAAAGTTAGGCAAAACATAACTACGGAAGTTGGGAATAAAAGTTTGATGTTTAGTTGCCAGAGCAATAGTATAGTGGGTTCAGCTGACCGACCTGACCTGGGTTTGACCCTGGCAACCTATATAAACTACAGGGTACCCTGAGCCCTGTCAGGAATAATTTCTGAGTACAGAGCTAGGAGTAACCCCTGAACACCACCAGGTGTAGTTCAAACACTTAAAAAAAAAAAAGAAAAAGAAAAAAAAGGAGAGAAAAAGTTCAATGTTTAAAATTTAAGGTTTAATAAAGGCTATCAAGAATTAGTCTGTAATTGGGCTTTAATTTCACAATAAGGGTGGCATAATCAATGTACTCTCATTTTTGTAAGACAAAATTTCTGTCTAGAATTTATAAGTTGAATAAATAAATAAATAAATAAATAAAACCTGTCCTGAGGCTAGGGATGTGGCTCAATGACAGTACATACTTTGGATGGGTGAGGTCCTGAGCTTCCAGGCTTAGCACCATACCAAAAACAAGAAACAAACAAATAAACAAACAAACATCTCTGTAATTTGTAATTCTAGATTTGTATTTCAAATGTTCATCCAGAAAACAGGTCTGCATGGAAAAATTAAACTTTCATTAAATCTTTATTTTCATTTTTTAGGGAGTTTTTTCATACTTAGAATAATATGCTTGGATTTGTGGCCAGGAGTGACTACTGTTGGTGTCCAGGGGACCATATGCAAATGCTGAGAAATTTGGGTCACCTGCATGTAAGGCAAAACATTTTATCCCCTTTACTATTTCTCTGGTCCCTATTAATTTTTAAATTCTTGTTATGTTTTATGCTATATGATTTAACAATAACAATATAACTCATTAAATCTTTCAAAATGGAAAATTACAGAATTACTAAAAGGAAGATCTATATGTATTATGTGTATGTTTTTTGATGAATTATATAATACCTGCAGGAGTGAATGACTAACCTGTACTTTGTGCCCAAGGTAGTGGTTCTTGGTGATGCCAAGTCAATATACACCGATGGTATTCTGGACGAGGATCCAGTTTTACATCACATGATAACTAGGGAAAAAAAAAAAGAAAGGAAAACAAACCCGATTACCTAAACACTTCTTAAAATCAGAATAGGGAGGTTGTATAAAGAATATAACAAACATACAAAATAGCTTTCTGCTGCTTTTCCTGTTATGATGGAAAGTTAGTGGTTGTGTTGCTCTGATGAAAAAAGGTAACTAATAAGTTGGTACTCATAGTAGAGAAAAGGAAAATTTTAAAAATACAAGTTTTTTATGAAGTGAAGCAAGGAAAGCCTTTTCAACAAGTGATGGTGGGAAAACAGGTCAGCTACATGCAATCCCCCCACCCCCAGTAAATAAACTCAATCTCTTTCTAATGCCAGGCACAAAAGTCAAACTAAAATGGATTAGAGACCTTAATATCAGACCTAAATTCATAAGTACACAGAGGAAAATACAGGCAAAACTCTCCATGACTCTCCATTGAAGCTACAGGCATCTTCAAGGATGAAACATCACTGAGCAAGCAAGTGGAAGCAAAAATAAACAAATGGGACATAAATTCAGAAGCTCTATACCTCAAAGGAAATGATGACCAGGATGCAAAGACAGCCCATGGAATGGGAAAAATTATTTACTCAACACTCATCTGATATGTATCTAAGAAATTTAAGGCACTGGTAGAACTTTACAAGAAAAAAACACATCCAACCCCATTAAAAAATGGGGAGAAGAGATGAACAAAAACTTCCTCAAAGAAGAAATACACCTGGTCAAAAGGCACATGAAAAAAGGTTCTACATTAATGTCCTATCATCAGGAAGGTGCAAATCAAAACAATACTGAGATATCATCTCACACCTCAGAAACAGCACACATCAAAAAGAACAAGAACAATCAGTACTGACATAGATATGGGGAGAAAGGGACTCTCATTCACTGCTGGTGGAAATGCTGATTAGGTCCAGTCTTTTTGGAAAACAACATGGACATTCCTGAAAAAACTAGAAATTGAACTTCCATATGACCCAGTAATACCACTCTTGGGAATATACCCTAGGAGCCCCAAAGCACAATGCAGGAAAGTATTCTGTCTGCATTTCTATGTTTGTTGCAGCACTGACCTCCCATTGTACATCGATTTGCTCGAGTGGGCCTAGTAATGTCTCCATTGTGAGACTTGTTGTTACTGTGTTTGGCATATTGAATGCATCACGGGTAGCTTGCCAGGCTTTGCCGTGCGGGTGAGATACTCTCGGTAGCTTGCCAGGCTCTCTGAGAGGGGTAGAGGAATTGAACCCGGGTTGGCCTGGCCGGCTGCGTGCAAAGCAAATGCCCTATTGCTGTGTTACTGTTTGTCACAGCCCCATTCACAATTGCCAGATCTAGTAATAATCCAAGCACCTGAGAATAGATTAGTGGATAAAGAAACTATGGTACATCTAAACAATAGAATAATGCATAGCCATTACAAAAAAATGAAGTAATGAAATTTACTTATACATGGGTGGACATGGAAATTATCATGCTGGGTGAAATGAATAGAGGGAGAAGGACAGACAGAATGATGGCGCTCATTTGTGGAATATGAAAAAAAGACAGTATGAGACTAAAACACAAAGACAATAAAAATGAGGAGTAGGAGGACTGGTTCATGGTAGGAAGCTTGCCACAGCGGGGTGTAGTTAGAACAAAGAAGGGACCACTATGACAATGACAGTTGGAAATGATCACTCTGGAGAGGAACTGGGTACTGAAAGGAGTAAAGTGATATTTAAGATACCCTTTCAGTAACAGTATTAAAAACCTAAGTGCCTAAATGGAAAAAAGGAAAAAAAAAGGAGAGAGAGGGAAGGAAGGAGGGAAGGAAGGAAGGAAGGAAAGAATGAAGGAAGGAGAGAGGAGAGAGAAAGAGGGGAGGGAGGGAGGGATGTCTGCCATAGAAGCATGCTGGGGGGTGGGGGGTAGAAGGGCAACGGGAGATGTTGGTGGTGGGAAAAATGTACACTGGTGAAGGGATGGGTGTTAGACCATTGTATGACTGAAACTCAATCATGAACAACTTTTTAACTGTGTATCTCATGGTGATCCATTACCAAGAGACACAAATTTTACTTTTCAAGTGTAATTTTATGAGTTTTGAGGATAGATGCCTCTGATCTAGGAATTGAGAAATCAAGTAGAATTTTAGCATTAAACAAAAAAGTAAGTAGACCTAAACAAACAACTTCGATACTCATTTACTGAGGCACTGTTTAGCCACTGTTAAAAATATACCTTAAATAAAAAATTTATAGGACCTTTTTGTTTCTTTTCTGAATATTCCCCTAGTGTAGCAGTATTATTACAGCGAAGAAAAATTGTCTGTTTGGAAAATTAAACCACTTTGGTCTAGCCTTCACTGGTATTAAAATAATTCCTTTCAATTAGTCTTTGCTACAGATGGCATCTTCTACATCTTTCTAACAAAGATAAGATTTTTTATAATTAGCAACTTGAATTTATAAACATGATATAGACTGATGAACCAATAAACCTGGAGATATTTTTAAAAATCTGTCTCATTAAATTCATGCCGAAATCTGATAAATCAAAGTGGTAATGTTTTGATAGAAGGGGTCTAAGAGGTATTCCTTGAACATATAATTCAGACTGTAGCCCACCAAAGTAGTTCAATATAACTGGAAATAAGACATTCCAGTGGCTAAAGAGCAGTAACTGGACCTTTGTATTAACTCACGTGATAAGTACTATAGATGTTTAGATACTTATTGATTGATATACCAGTGATTCTAATTTTCTTGTGTAAAATTTACCATGTAAACTTATTTTGATATTTGGGCAATACTTGTCAGTACTCAGGGATTACTCCTGTATCTGCTCAGAGATCACTCTTAGCAGTGCATGGGAGACCAAATGGGATCTCTGGGATCGGATGGACTAAACTTGGATTTCAGTTGTGTAAGGCAATTAATTGCCTTAGCTATTGTACTATATCTCTGATTTCCTTAAGTTTACAATATAATTTTAAATTTACATCATAAAATTTAACATGTACTGTATATACTGGTATGAATTGGTTTCAAATTCATTTTTCAAAGTTCCTATAATCCTATTTTATCTTTCACTTCTTGATGTTATTATGATTTAAGTTTCGTATTACAAATGGTCAGTTCCATGATTTAAATATATTGTTAATTAATAAATCATCTTATATAAAGTCTTATATAAAGAAATAATCTTTTGATGATCAAGGATGGATACTACCATAGTAAACAATTCTCTATGTAGTTGTAAACATCTTAACAGTTTTCAAATATAACTATTTTGTTGTATTCCTTTTATTATACTGTTTATGGCATCAGTCAGGAAAAATCTATCATGTTCATACAGAATGCAGGACAGTAAGGCAAGAGAAGACTGAAAGTTGACAAATTATAATAGCTTAGTAATGTTTCAAAGCTCTCTCTCTTAGGACAGGCTGACCTGAATTCATGGGAGAAGAAGGCATTGCCCTTCTCTTAATCACTGCTTGAAATGAGTTATTTCAGATAGGTTTCTACATAAAATAGTGCTATTTTATACAGCTGTTTATTAACAGTGCTAAAACAGTGCTGTTTAAGATCTTTACAAAGAATATTGAGGAGGTGTAATATAGGGTAACATTTTATGGAAAAGTTTGGTCAGTTACTCTATTTCATGGGCTGGAGCAATAGCACAGCGGGTAGGGCGTTTGCCTTGCACGCAGCCAACATGGCCGACCTGAGTTCAACTCCTCCGCCCCTCTTGGAGAGCCTGGAAAGCTACTGAGAGTATCTCGCCCGCACGGCAAAGCCTGGCAAGTACCTGTGACGTGTTCGATATGCCAAACACAGTAACAAGTCTCACAATGTTACTGGGCCCGCTCCAGCAAATCGATAAACAATGGGAGGACAGTGATACAGTGATTCTATTTCATGAATTGCAAGGATTGTACTTCTGATTATGTACTAAAGATCAGTATTTTTGTTTTCTTGTTTGGTTTTTGGTCCATACAGGGCTATGATCAGAGATTACTCTTGGCTTTGTGTTCAGGGATCACTTCTGGCTGGGTTTGGAGACCATATGAAGTCTTGAGGATAATGACCTTGTGAGGCATGTGCCTCACCTGTTGTCTCTTCAGCTCCTGAAGATCAGTTTTTCCAACTTCAATCATAAAAGAACAAAGCACAGAGCAAAGTGTTTATTTTTAATTGATACTCCTCAGAATAATCGACATCAAAGGATGATTCTTTTGGTACTAACTTTTCAAAGTCATACAACATTAGCAAGATAGTGTACTAGTGAGAGTCCAGCAGTGTGAGTTACTAACACAGGATTTACACTCTATATCACTTCCCCAGAATGGTAAGAATTTGGAAAGATCATTGTGACAGCCATTATGGAGAATATTGACCAAAGGTGGCCATACAGCATCTTTGATGGTCAGAAAACAGATAATGAGATGGAAATGAATAAGGTTATGTTTAAAGTGGCACTTAAAAAGTTGTGGGGGCCCGGTGATCATGAGCTTCTACAAGCATGGCTCTGGCATGCGGGTACCAGGACATTTTTTCTGAACCACGTGGCCACGTAAACTGCTGCTTTGCATTTCCTTATATGCAAAGTGATCAATGGAAAGTAAATCATCCAGGATTTCTCCCTGAAAATCAGGCTTGAATGGTGGTGGGAAAATCTGAGGAAAAGATAATGCCCAACCGAAATGCATCTGGACTGTGTATTTAACTATGGTGCTATTCCACCCTGGGAGGGGAAGGGTGTCTGTCCCTCCGCCTGTCTGCCTCTGTGGTGGCGACACGGTGTCCTGCATTTTTTAGAGCCTAATGAACAGCCAGGTATGTGACTGCATTGACGAGGCATGTGGGGCTTCATGGGATGGGGGGTGGAATTGGCGCTGTTCCCTGCCATGACAATGCTCCAGGTTGCCACCCTCAAATGCCTCCTCTGGCTTCTGACTGACCATGAACCCAGAGGCACACATACTAATCTCGGAACCCAGGAGCTTCCGGCAATAATCCCTCTAGGTTTTTTACTAAAACATTAGAATTCTAAATTCTCGTGGCTGCTATTGTGGCCACACAACATCATATGCTCTTCATAATCAACATTAGAAAACAAATTTTCTAATGATGTCTTTGTGGTAGGTCTGAATGTTGGGGAAAATTCCAAATAACAGTGGTGGGTCTTGTGTAGTAATATTGAATGTGATCACCGGGGGGGGGGGGGGGGGAGAGACAGAGAGAGAGAGACCGAGAGAGACAGAGAGAGAAACAGAGAGAGAGAGAGTGTAAAGTGGAAATCTGCCACACAGGTTGGAGGGAGTGAATACTGGGGTTCTTGGTGGTGGAAAACGTGTACAGGTGAAGGGACAGGTATTTGATCATTATATGACCAACCGAGACTTGAACTGAAAGGCTTTGCTACTGTTCTCATGGATTTAACAACAACAACAACAAAAAGTTGTGGGGGGTAATTTGGCGAACTGAAAATAGGAAAGGGAACAGCCAAGCATTTTGTCAATTCATTTGGATGGTTCTAGTGACACTTTAGGAGAAAGGAGTTCTACAGATTCTTACACCAGTGCTCAAGTCTGGGAGTTGACAGGAGTGAGGAATGTACTAACCATGGTCCAATTTCAGAGCACTACCTCACTATTATTGTCAGTCCAGTGTTCTTTTTACAGATGGCAGATGTTAAAACAGAAATAAGAACTACTAGAGCTTCCTAGAGCTAAAGAGAAGTCTTTTTTTCTTATAACTGTGAATTTTTTTTATTTCCCAACTTTAAATAAGTCTATAAGAATAGTGAGTGAGCAAATTCAGTATTACTGGTCTATATGTCAAAGTTTGTGACTGATCTGACTTGACCAGTAAGCTTTTTTTCTGGTGATTCTCTTCATTTTTCATTTAATTTAAAGACCACCATTGTAATTATTGAGAAACTCCCATAAAATTTTGTTTACAGAGGTATTTAGTAAAATTTTTACTAAAATTTTAAGAAAAAGACTTTTTTTTAATATACTGGTCTATAACAATCTCAATATCTAGGTCAATGCTAAAAATATTTGACACCTATACTTTTCATGATGGTTTTATCCTACATATCATCAGAATAATATTTATATTTCTTCCTTCTCTTCTATGGTTTATGTTCTTTCTTTGAACTATAATTAGAACTATAACTAATTGTAATTAATATTTGAATTAATTTCAGAGTTCTTGAAAGTAAGCATTTGCACATGGAGGAAACATGCTAAATACAAGCAAAAGAATAACACTGAATGCCTGTACTACACTATATAGAAAACCAAATAAAATTTAATTGAAGACTTAAATGTCAAACCTGAAACTCTAAACTCATAGAATAAAGCATAAAGGAAAAGATTCTTGACATCAGCAATGCTTTCTTGATATTACAACAAAAAGCACAGGTAATATAATAAAAAAATGAAAGTAAGACTATATCATACATTCATAAGTACTACTGCAAAGCAATAAAACAGTCAGCAGAATCAAAAGGCAACCTACATACTGGGAGAAAATACTTTCAATCTATCTAATAACAGTTTAAAATCCAAAAGATAGGATTTCATATCTCATAATTCACTTGAACTCATAACTCAAAAGGATCTCACAAGTGAATAGTGAAAAACAAATCTGTTGAAAAGTAAGGAAATGGCTTAAACATTTCTCCAAATAAGACATGGTCACCAGGGGATGGGGGGTGGGGGGGATGCTGGGACCCGTGGTGGTGGATGATGGGCACTGGTGGAGGGATGGGTACTTGATCATTGTATGACTGAAACCCAAGCACAAAATTTGTAAGTCTATAACTGTACCTCATGGTGTTTCACTAATAAAAAAAGAAAAAAGACATGGTCACCAGCTATATAAAAAAAGGTGCTCAACATCACAGGCTACCAGGGAAATTCAGATCAAAACCACAATGAACATCACCTCATACATGTTAGGCTATTATGTAAAAAATACAAAATAAGAAACACTGGCAAGGTTGTAGAGAAACTGGAACTCTTTTTACACTATTGGTAGAAATGCAGACTGATAGAGATACTATGAAAGTTTCTCATATTAAAATAAATCCATCATAATTCAGTAAGCCTCCTTTGAATATATGTCTATTCTTTTAGTATGCCTATTATTATTTTAATAGTCAGGAGAGAATTTTTTTTTTGGTGGTACAGAGGATTGAATCCAGGGCATTGCATAGGCCAGGCAAATGCTCTACTACTAAGCCACATCCCCCCCACAAAATATCTCTAAGTGCTGGAACATATACACTGCATGTGGGAAGTCTGGCTTTGATTCCCAGCACTGCATGATCTTCCCATGGAAATAATCCAAATGTCCATTAAAAGATAAATGGATATGGAAAATGTGGAATATACATATAGTGAAATATTATTCAGCTTAAAAAGGACATTTAGGCTAAAAGACACATGAGAAAATGTTCCACATCATTAATCATCAGGGAGATGCAGATCAAAACCACAATGAGGTATCACCTCACACCACAGAGACTGGCCCATATCCACAAGAACAAAAGCAACCAGTGCTGGCGCGGATGTGGTGAGAAAGGGACACTCCTTCACTGTTGGTGGGAATGCCGACTGGTTCAGCCCTTCTGGAAAGCAGTATGGATGATTCTCAAAAAACTAGAAATTGAGCTCCCATTTGACCCAGCAATACCACTCCTGGGAATATATCCCAGAGAGGCAAAAAAGTATAGCCGAAGTGACATCTACAATTTTCTGTTTATTGCAGCACTCTTTACAATAGCCAGAATCTGGAAAAAACCTGAGTGCCCGAGAACAGATGACTGGTTGAAGAAACTCTGGCACATTTACACAATGGAGTACTATGCAGCTGTTAGGAAAGACGAAGTCATGAAGTTTACATACAAGTGGTAGGTAAAGTAAAGGTAAAGGCCCTCCCGTTGATCGTCGATTTGCTTGAACGGGCCCAGTAACATCTCCATTGGAGACTTTGTTGTTACTGTGTCTGGCATATCAAATACTCTCGGTAGCTTGCCGGGCTCTCCGAGAGTGGCGGAGGAATCGAACTTGGGTCGGCCATGTTGGCCGCTTGTAAGGCGAACGCCCTATACACTGTGCTATCGCTCCAGCCCTTGCTAGGACAAATAACTGTCCTTATGTAAAGTACATAAAACAGTTAAACTTACAACAGCAGAGAACAAAATGGTGACTGCAAGGAACAGAGGGGAAGAGGAAGAGAGGAACTGTTGGATAGATATCAAGTTTCTGTTATGCCTTTTTCAGTCAGTTCTGGAGAGTCACTTGAAAACACAGTACCTATAGTTAACTTTTTCTATGATATAGAAAACTTGTGAGAAGCCCTCTTACCATGAAATAAATAAAATCACATAAAGTTACCTGTTTCTGGTCCATTGAGTCCTGGTCTTAGTCTTAACTCTTTTATGGAG
Organism: Sorex fumeus; assembly: GCF_029834395.1. NCBI lineage: Eukaryota > Metazoa > Chordata > Mammalia > Eulipotyphla > Soricidae > Sorex > Sorex fumeus. The sequence goes on from NW_026606155.1 coordinate 28,451,061, forward strand.
GGGAAGGTTGGGTCATACACAGATATGCTCAGGGTTTATTCCTGGCTCTGTGCTCAGGGATCACTTTTAGAGTGACTTGGGAGACTACATGTTGTGCAAGAATATAACCAGGGTCAGCCATGTGCAAGGCAAACATCTTAAACCCTGCACCTGTACTATCTCTTTGGCTCCTTGCCTTTTTCTGAACTTTCAAAAATTATGAGTGAGGTAACCTAAAAAGTGAATAGGTAAACTGCTGTCCTTAAGAGTCTACATAGGTAAAAGGACTTCTTGTCCTCCCACCCACAGAGCAGGTATAGTGGCAATCAGTGTTAAGGTGCACCACTTACAATCTACTGACCATATGTCATTACATATGCATACCCCAATAGATTTCCAAATGGAAAAAATTAGTTACTTTGAAAATCACAGAGAAAATGAGGGAAGAAAGCGAAGGGTCCCCTTTTCCTCCACTGGAAGTAAATATAATTGCACTTGCCTCAAAATTAATGTATAACATTCTAGAAGTTGTTTGGGACAATTAGGAAATAATATCTATTCACAATTATTAGGCTTTAGCTTTGGTTCCTGATCACTGGAAAACATTACCCTGGCTTTGATGATGGTTGGCCGAGGATCCAAGATGCCCTGCATCTTTCTCAGTGCAGGCACAACAAAGAGATTGCAGGTAACCACGGCTGATACAGGATTCCCTGAAAGTCAACCAACAGAAATTTATAGCACGTACACAAAAATTTTGCAAAATCATTATGTCTGTCTATATTTTCAGGTATAAAAGAGACAGAAATGACTAATAACTAGTCTTCCTCTTTTGAATCACCGTGACCCTCAAAGGTTGCAGAAATTAAGCTACAGTCATCCATATGTCACACAGTGTAAACATTTAGTTCTACCAGTGAAACATAGGAACTTCTGCTGCCTGTTTAATTCCATTTATTTCTACTTTCTAGAGGGCCATACTTACAAAAGTTACTAATAAAAATTGGCAAGTGTTAAAGCAGTTTCCACATGTTGTTTTCCCCCCCCCACCAATACAAAATTACTACAAAAATCAGATAATAAAATAAGCAAAGTAAATTCATTCATAATGCCTCCTACCCAGTTATTTTTTTAAATTAGAAGTACTTAAAGATCAATGTACCCTCAGTTTTGGTATTGCAACCATAATATGAGGGGGTGAGGGGAGAGAGAAAGTGCCCATCATAAAGGCAGGTTGGAAGGGGCGTTGGCAGGAAGGTTAAGGAGGATATTGGTGATAGGAAATATCTGGTGGAGGGATGGGTATTGGAACATTGTATGACTGAAACCCGATCATGAAAGCTTTGTAACTGTATCTCACAGTAATTCAATAAAAAATGATTAACAACATTATAAACCAAATGTGTCCCTTCAAATTACTATGTTGAATGTTTACCCCCTCCCAATGAGCCTATAGTTGAAAACAGGGCCTTTAGGAAGTAATTAAAGTTATGTGAGTTAATAACAGTGAGGTTCTAATCAAACAGAAATGGTGTCCTTCAAAAAGGAACAAATATTGGGAGTGTATAAACACAGAAGAAAGACTTTACCAAGACCATAGTGAGAAGCTGGCAATTTATCTACAAGCCAGGAAGAAAGAACTCAACAGAAACCAGTTTGGCTGCATCTTTATTTTATATTTTTTTGGACCACAGCTGGCTGTGCTCAGGGATTATTTCTGGCTTAATGCTCAGAGATCACTCCTGGGATCAAATTGAGGTCAGTTCTGTGCAAGGCAAGAGCCTTACCTGTTATACTATCTCTCTGGCACAGGACAGCATCTTGATCTTATATTTCCAATCCCTAGGACTGTGAGAAATTAACTTTTTTTGATGTTGTAAACTAGTCATATAGTCAGTGACATTTTGTTATGGTAGCTTATAAAAAATACCAAGTTTTTTTAAAGATATAAGAAAATATTGGAAATCAGTTTTTTTTCTCCAAGATGAAATCTGAGTGTGTTATACACTTTAAAGGAAAAAAATGGTGGTCTATGGAAAAAAACACTGGGCAGAGAATGATAGATTTAATTTCTTGTGTGGGCCTGTTAAATAACCAAGGTTGTGAACCTGGTGAGTTTTAAACCTTTACTCACCCACAAAATTAAACATTTGAACTAAATAATTTTTAATGCCCAGTTTCACTTTATTAATACTTTTTATAGTGTATGTGAATATAAGTATATATAAACTTGGAGCAAGGATGGACTATTTCTGGGTTGCCTTGGTCTCACTCTGTGTTGCTAATTGTAGCAGATGAAAGTAAAAGACAATGATATATTTAGTAAAAACCGTATCTTTAATTTTCTTCTACAGACAAAAGTAGTGACAATCATATTTTTTAAGTCATAAAAATGATCAATGATACTATTATTTCAATTTAAAAAATGACTTTCCAACAGAATATCAGATTCTTAATCAAGGGAATTTTTTAACAGTAACAAGGGAATCAATTGCTTTTCCCTTGTTACTGTTAAAAAATAATTGCAGAGATCCTGTAACTACTCCTTCATACAATTAATCTACAAAAAGTTATATGCTCTAAGAAAAAAGGATTAGAAAAACCATTACCAAAAAACTTTATATAGTGGTTATTTTCAGGGAGACAGAGATCACTGATACCATTTCTTAATGTTCATGTGTCTTTTACAATGTGTTATAATTAATATTCAAGTTTAAAAAAGAACAAGTAAATACCCATAACTTTCGTTTTGTTATTTTTCTTGTTTTTTCTTGGCTATACCTGGTAGTGTTCAGGTCTACTCCCAATGATGATGTCGCATGGGGAAACATACTATACTGTTCAGGGAATAGAATGCAGGACTCCTAAAGCATGTTGCTGGCCCTGGCATCATAACTTTGAAACTGATTTAAAACTTAGGAGGGTTAGTAGTGGCTTTAAATGCATGGCCCTCGGGAAAGCAGAAAACAAGCTCACCCTTAAAATTCTCATAAAAGGGGCTGAGTTCTTCAATTTGAACATGTGTTGTTGCTGCCCTCTTTTGGTTTCTCTCAGGTTGAGCACAGAAAACTTAAAATAATAGGGCCAATTTGAAAACCGGTTAATTATCACTTCTTTGGTAAACCAACTTCCTTAGCAATTGTGAAAAAGACTCCCACTATAAAATTCTTTGTCATAAAGATACTTTGAATATCTGTAAATAAACTTCATTATATATATATTTATACTACTGATGGGCTCTAGTTCAAGTCATATATACCTTGCAGACAAAATTAACAATCTCTTCTAGGTAAAATGAAGCTAGAAGAGAATCACAAGTCTTTACATAATGGTCTTCTGAGTATCTAAAGATATATTAAGGGGTCCAAGAGATTCCATACTGTAATTACATTGTAAAGACTACTTACATATCTTCTCTCAAAATTTTCTATTTGTAGACATCTTATCTCTTCTATAGTTACACAAAGGAGGTTTAAAATGTTCTAAAAATTTCTCTTACATTCTTACTATTTATTTTTAAATATTTATTGATATAAAAAATTAGAGAACTATATTAGGAACCCATGTGAAAGGAATAAGTCAGTTATTTTCTGAAGGGATCTGTGCCAAAGATAAAGAGACTAAGACACCGGTACATATTGGAAGATAACTTTAAAAATTGAAAATTTAAGTTAGATCTGCAAAATTTCTAAATTACTTTAAAATTAAAAGTAGTAATAGTTTTAAAAGTATGGTTTTAAAAGCAGTGACAAAAAAAGCAATAAAAAATGGAATTGAACAAATATTTGTAAACTAAACCACTTTCCTTTTTTGACAATATGAACCCATGGAAATAAGGGTGGGGTCAGTCACAGACTTGACTGAGAAGCAACAATACTAGCAGTACTGCCTGGAATATTAATCTTCCTCTATCCCCTTCCCAGTCCAAATCTAGCAAAGACCAAACGTGGCTTTGTATTTTTTTGTTCAAGACTTACATGAGTAATGTAAGGTCATTGGTCCCTTCATTATATTATTTCTAGCTGTGGGAATTAATTAGATTGCTAATTTTGAACACATTTCCTACAAGGAGGTTTCCTAGAAAATCGAAAGTTAGGTAACAGCTAACCCTTGGTTATCATTCTATGGTTTATACTGTTTTAAAAAGAAACTTCTCTTAACTTGCACATCAAACAATTAAGTAGATATTAGCCCCAGTTTATACATGAAGAAACAACATCAGAATGTTTAAGTTATTTGTTCAAGGTCAAAATCAGGTATTTGGACAGGGAAATTACCACCTAGGATAAAAAGACCAAAAAAAAAATTGGATAATTTTCACAGAGAAATTAAAAAGAAAAATGGATTTCAATTATTCTTACCTGGTAGTGCAAAGATTATTTTTCTTACACCATCAATATCCAAGGTTGCAAATGTTGTTGGCAGGCTAAAGAGAACAAAAAGTTGTTCATTACATGCTACTAAGTAGAATGATAAGTATATTAATTATCCCAGTTTTGTTATATGGCACTCAATTCAGATCATTTATTAAATAAAAAGACTTCCTGTTAACTCTTAAGCCAATCTTAATACTTAAGTCAATCTTAAAATCTTTATACTCTAAGTTATTTCAAAAGCATTAAAATAAATCTGTTTTTAGCATCCTCCATTTTCAAATAACAGAATCTTTTTTTTGTTGTAGCTTAGTTTTCTCCCCTTTACTGTTGTGCCATAGAAGCCACACTCATATTCTGGAGTTTATCTTTCCAGTTAATAATGTCTACACTATGCTTTTTTTTTCTTTTTCTTTTTTTAAAATTTTTATTAGTGAAACACCATGAGGTACAGTTGTAGACTTACAAGTTTTTGTGCTTGGGTTTCAGTTATACAATGATCCCTCCACCAGTGGACCCATCCCTCCACCAGTGCCCATTGTCCACCACCAATGATCCCCGTATCCCCCCCCCCCATACCCCCCCCGCCCCCCGCCTCCGTGGCAGGGCATTCCCTTTTGTTCTCTCTCTCCTTTTGGGTGCTGTGGTTTGCAAAAGAGGAATTGAGTGGCAATCATGTTTGGTCTAGTCTACTTTCAGCATGCATCTCCCATCCTGGCAGGATCCTCCCAACACCCTTTACTTGGTGCTCACTTCTCTCTCTGAGCTGCCTTTTCCCCTAGCATGTGTGGCTGGCCTTCAAGCCATGGAGTGAAACTCCTGGTACTTATCTCGACTATTCTTGGGTGTTAGTCTCCTATTCTGTTACTTTATATTCCTCAGGGGCTGGAGCAATAGCACAGCGGGTAGGGCATTTGCCTTGCAAGCGGCCAACATGGCTAACCCGAGTTTGAGTCCTCTGCCCCCTCGGAGAGCCGGGCAAGCCACCGAGAGTATCTTGCCCACACAGTAAAGTCTGGCAAGCTACCCGTGGTGTATTCAATATGCCAAACACAGTAACAATTGTCACAATGGAGATGTTACTGGGCCCGCTCGAGCAAATCGATGAACAACGGGAGGACAGTGACAGTGATATTCCTCAGATGAATGCAATCTTTCTATGTCTGTCCCTCTCTTCCTGACTCATTTCACTTAGCATGATAGTCTACACTATTCTTGATGGAAATTTATAACAATAATTCCTTTTGCACACAGCCGACCAAAGTTCAATCCCCAGCATTCCATATGGTCCCCAAGCACTGCCCAGTAGTAATTCCTGAGTGCAGAGCCAGAAGTAACTCCTGAGCATCGCTGGGTGTGACCCCCCCAAAAAAAATTATAACCCAGAGAAATAGACAAAAAAATCTGTGCATTTATAGCATAATATAATGTATGCTTAACACCCCCCCCCCCCCCCACACACACACAGAATTGGTGGTTTGGCCTCACTAAGAGATGCTTGGGGCTATTCCTAGCTCAGAAGTGACCCTTGGTAACTCACATATGTAGTTCCAGTATTTAAACCTGGGTCAACTGCATGCAAGTCAAAATACTTTAACCTGTGTGCTAGCTCAACACCCCCAAAATGAAATATTCTTAAGAACTATCCAACTATCCAAAACCAACAGTTTAAATAATAAATTGAGAAAAAAAATATGGCCCTGTCAGCTGCAACCATATTGGAACAACTACAAATAATATATAAAATGCCAGGAATTCTAAATTGTATTAAATTGTGGAAAATGTTTTAGAGATCATCTTAATTTCATTGTGAAATGACAAAATCAAGGAAGCAAAGTCTGATCTGGAACTGACAAGTGGAACCCATTAAATCTGAAAAATTGGGAAGACTAACTCGGCTTGGCACTCAAAAGGATTCTTGAATCTGTAGATAACTCCCATAGCTCACATTTTTGGGGAGTAGGGTGGGATTAGTCATCATCCAAGTGATGACTTCTAGCAGTGTTCAGGGGACAATATGTGGTGCATGGATTGAACCTGGACTGATTGCGTGCAAGGATTGCCCTTTAACCTCTGTACTATCTCTATAGGTCCAAGGTTACTCTTTAACAACTGGGAAGTCTCTACTCTTTTAAGGTTCATAAGGACATCCATTAGAATAGAATTCTCTCCTGTTTTGCGTATATGTGGTTTGGGGAATTGAACCCAGTGGCTCACACTCACTGAGTGACATCCTAGAACCTGACAATGTAATTTTGAATTAAAGCATCATCTCTAATGTTGCTGAGAGCAGAGACGTGCCAGAATGTTCACATATCTTTGAAAAAGGAATCGGTTTATAGAATTTCAAGGTTCTGAACAGTCATATTGTTAGTTTAATGATGTGGTAACAAATGTTTGAACACTAATTCTTGGTATTATTTTAGGATTTACAACTGATTACAGAACGTTCCCCTATCTGTCTTTAGGTAATATGCAAGATTCTGTTGTTTCTTCCTTGGAGGTAGTTATAAGCATTATGAAATCCTACTTATTAAGCATGTTTGCAAAGGAAAATAATCAAATCTGAACCTAACAAACCCTTTAGATCTAACTTCTAGTTTATATAGAAAGAGAGAGGAACAAATTAAGGAAGCAATTAGTGAATCCTGTGTCTTGGGAAGGTGATTTAGTTTATTTAATAAGTTAACTGCATGAAAAAAATGACAGGGAGGGGGAAGTAAATGTTTTTGTTTTAGTCAAATACAATAAGAAGACCTGACCTGAATTCTAATAAAAAATTAAGGGGAAATATTCTTTTTTGTTGATATTTGGAAGAGTTTTGAATATTTTCTTAGCATTAGATGAATAAAAGTATTTGTTTTCTTAGGCAAGAGAATAATATTATACAAGAGAATGCTGCTGCTATGATTTAAGTTGTAAACCAAAATGACAAAATATCTATAGAGTTTGATTTTAAAAAATTCCATCCTCTGTTCCCATAAAAGATAAGAAGAGGATTCATAAAAAAATTGTGAAAAATGTTGATAATTACTGAAGCTGGGTGATAGGTACATAGAAGATTCATTGTTCTCCCCAATTTTGCATGTTAGAGAATTTTCATAGAAAAATTGCTTAGTAAAAAATGAGAAAGAAGTAGTATAAGGAGACAGAAAAAGAAAAAGGAATAAAATTATGGGATCAAAGGGGAAAAAGGTTGTGAGAGTTATTTTGCTTCATTTATACCAAACCTGGTGACGGATGAGTCCAAATTTCAACTAAAAGCTAAATTTTGTGCAAATATTTCTAAGTATTATATAATATTTTTTGTTTGAATAACTCACAATAGAAGATGCAAACTTTGATTATCAACCAAGTCAAACCAACTACATTTGTGAGATAACAAGATTATTTTCATACCCTGGTTTCATAAAAACCCTGCCAAAGTGGATCTGAGCATGAAGATCAATGTCCAGCACCTGCTTGAGATAGTCCTGCAAATATAAAAAAATAATAATTTTACTCCAAACATTCAAACATTTTAATACCAGACTTTCAAAACATTAAATTAAAATGAAATAAATTCCTAAGACTGAAAGTTGAAGTGAAATTGATTGCTTAAGACATATATTTCTGTATCAATTCCATAGTCATCAATATCTTTTTTTTAAAATTTTTTAATAGTGAGACATCATGACGTACAGTTGCAGACTTACACATTTTTGTGCTTGGGTTTCAATTATACAATGATCAAATATCCATCCCTCCACCAGTGCCCATTTCCCACCACCACGGATCCCAGTATCCCTCCCACACCCCATCCCCCCTATCCTACCCTGCCTCTGTGGCAGGGCATTCCCTTTTGTTCTCTCTCTCTTATTGGATGTTGTGGTTTGCAAAAGAGGCAATGGGTAACAATCATGTTTAGTCTATAGTCTACTTTCCGCATGCTTCTCCCATCCTGGGAGGATCCTCCCAACATCTTTATTTGGTGTTCCTTTCTTTATCTGAGCTCCCTTTTCCCCTAGTATGTGTGGTTGGCCTCCAAGCCATGGAGTAAAATTCCTGGTACTAATTTTGGCCATTCTTGGGTATTGGTCTCCTATTTTGTTACTTTATGTTCCCCAGATGAATGCAATCTTTCTATGTCTATCCCTTTCTTTCTGAGTCATTTCGCTTAACATAATACTTTCCATGTAGTACCACTTGTATGTAAATTTCGTGACTTCGTCTTTTCTAACAGCTACATAGTACTCCATTGTGTAAATGTACCAAAGTTTCTTTAACCAGTTATCTGTTCTCGGGCACTCAGGTTTTTTCCAGATTCTGGCTATTTTAAAGAGTGCTGCAATAAACAGAAAATTGCAGATGTCACTTCGACTGTACTTTTTTGCCTTTCTGGGTTATATTCCCAGGAGTGGCATTGCTGGATAAAATGGGAGCTCAATTTCTAATTTTTTGAGAATCGTCCATACTGTTTTCCAAAAGGGCTGAACCAGTCGGCATTCCCACCAACAGTGAAGGAGTGTCCCTTTCTCACCACATCCGCGCCAGCACCGGTTGCTTATGTTCTTGTGGATATGGGCCAGTCTCTGTGGTGTGAAGTGATATCTCATTGTGGTTTTGATCTGCATCTCCCTGAGTCATCAATATCTTCATTAAATAAATATTTATCAAACACCTGATATATGCTGATTACTAAGTCAGGCATCAGGAGATAAAATTATGAATAAAAGAAATAATGTCTCCAAAAGAGACAACAGAAAGTACATCCCTGTCGCCCAAAACTGAGAAACCACATTAATTTATAATACCATTATGGAATTACTGCTGTTCTTTTAAGACAAACTTAAAAATTTTTTTTTGTGCTACACCTGGTGGTGCTCAGAGCTTACTCTTGTCTCCGGGCTCAGGAATCACTCCTGGTGGGGCTGGGTCACCATATAGGTTCCCAGAATATGGGTTGGCTACATGCAAGGTAAGCACCTTGCCTACTGTACTATCTCTCCAGCCCCAGACAAAGTTTTTAGAAAATAGGGTCAACTTCAGCAATGCTTGGGGTCTGGAGGCCACTTTCAGAGCAGTATGGACCTGGTGATTCGGTGTTTGGATCAGTAATATGGTAATGCTTGGTCTAATAGCTTTGTCTGCCACCAGGGCCATCCTTGTTGGTCCTGGAAATAAAACATAGAACCTTTGGAAAAGAACACTTTGGAACTATGTTTCTGGCCTTGACAGTGTTTTAAACATTTATTTCATTTTTTTTGGGGGGAGGGGAGTTTCCTAAATGGTTATTTAGGATGCCTGGGGGTTCTTTCTAGTGATTCTTGGGTGAGGTGGAGGTTCAATTAAAGTGCTTGTGGATGGTGCTGTCTGGACCTTGTGGTTCAGGGTATTAATTACCTGGGCCATCTGGTGGTGCTCAGGGACCTCCGTGGCTGCACCCTGTGATACTTGGGGACCATGAGGTACCAGGGATGGGATCAGGTTGGTAACATGCAAGGAATGTGCCTTAATTTCTGAGCTACCTTTATGGCCTCTCAGGACAGTTTTAATGTCAGAGAAATAATGTTAAATATAGTTTAATGCTTGGTAAGAAAGACATACATATACATTTTATACTATTTGCTTTATAGATTTAATATAACATAATGTATATTTCTGAAAAAAAAAACTGGACATTTGTCCACTAGATTACCAAATATAAGTCAATTAAAATGAATAATACATAGAAAGCTCTAAAATGAAATGCCAGGAAGTTTAGCTCTTTTACTTTACAATCCACCACAAACAACCTCAATGGTCTAACAAGACCTGATCTTTGGAAATGAAATGCAGCAGTGCCTGAAGTTGCTTTTGTGGGCACAAAGAAAATTTGTGCCTACAAAATATCTTTGTGGGGATTAAGCTCTGAACCTCAGGCTTGTCCCAGGTGCTTTCTATGTAACTGAGTCATCTTGCAAGCTGTTTTATCTATCTCTGGGTCTCTCACAAATAGTGGGACTATCCTAATTACCTCTGTGCAAGTGGTGACATATAGATTTAAACTTACAATCTCATTTACCAGGCAAGAGCCTTAAATCTCTGAGCTACATTTCTGGGCAAATAATTTAAGATCGTAGTTTTTATAGTTGTTCATGATGGATCGGTTGGTTTAAACAAGTTATTTCACTACAGGAGAAACAGAAATCTTTAGATCTTTCTCATACATGTGCTTTTATGATATTGTGTCCTTCTGATATCTTACATTGCAATTGCCTAAACATTCATACATGATCTTTATTATAATATGAGGTTTGTGAGAATAGAAACCTTCTCTCTAGTTCTCTCTCTTAAACACACACACACACACACACACACACAGAATCCTTACTAAACAGCATGTCTTCATTTACTTATCCAAAACCCCAGTATACTCCCATGCCACACGCTCCCCTACCTGTGGGGCAGATGATTTCCACATCACTCTCTCTCTACTTTGCTTACATTCAATATTTTGACACCAGACCTGCCATTATTATTTGGGATTTTACCCCAAAACTCAGATCTGCTCAAAAGGCAACTGTAGACAATTTGTTTCCTAATGCTGGTTAAGAATAACATGATGTCGCGTGGCTGCAGTAGGGGCCCTGTCATTTGGAAATTCTGAAATTTTAACACTTAAATCTGAAGGGATTTCTGCCAAAACCTGCTGGGCTCTGAGATTTGTTCCTGAGTCTCTGTGATCATGGCCATTAAGCAGTTTGATCAGGAGCGAGAAAGGCCATTCATAGGTGGTGACTCGGGTCTCATGGGACAGGGAGGAAAGGGCCGGCTCCACCCCCATCCCGTGAGGCACTGAGGGCCCAAATCTTACTGTCCAGTGGCCTCTGGAGGATGGTGGCCACCAGGCTGCCGGGGGAACAGGCCAAGGCACGAAACCTATTCCCACCTGGGGTGGCACAGCGCTGGTAACCTACTGTAGGGACTAGATGCATTTCTGCCAAAAGCTGCTGGGTTCAGAGATTTGTTTCTCAGTCTTTGGGATCATGGCCATTAAACGGCTTGATCAGGAGTGAGAGAGGCCGTTTGTGGGAGGTGACTCGGGGTCTCGTTGGGATGGGGAGGAGAGAAGCGGCTCCACATCCATCCTGTGAGGCCCTGCGTGTCTCATCACAGGGGGCCCAAAACTGACTGTCCAGGGACCTCTGGTGGATGGTGGTCACCGAGCCACCAAGGGGGAGCAGGTGGAGGGATGGCACCATTTCCTTCCTGGGATGGCCCGGCAACAGTAACCTACTGTGGGGTCCAGGTGCATTTCTGCCAAAAGCCGCTGGGTTTTGAGATTTGTTTCTGAGTCTCTGGGATTATGGCCATTAAGCAGCTTGATCAGGAGCTAGAGAGGCCATTTGTGGGCGGCGACTCGAGGTCTCGTTGAGGTGGGGTGCAAAGGGCTTTTCTGAAACTACTTTTCTGAACCAATTTAGCAAGTTGTTTCAATTTTAATATAAAAAAATTTTTTTTAAATTAAATCACCATGAAGTACACAGTTACAAAGCTGATCATGGTCAGGTTTCAGTCATATAGTGTTCCAACAGTTATCCCTCCACCAGTATACATTTCCTACCACCAGTGTCTCTAGTTTCCTTCTTGTCACCCTCTCCTAGCCTATCCCCATGGCAGGGATTCTCTCTCTCTCTCTCTGTCTCTCTGTCCCTCTGTCTCTCTGTCTCTCTCTCTCTCTCCTTTGGGGCATTATGGTTAGTTTAGCAATTTTTTAAAGTTGTTTTTTTCCTATACCTAGTGATGCTTACTCTGTACTCTGAGATCTCTGTACTCTGAGACTCTGTACTCAGAGATCACTCCTGGAGGTGGAGGGGCTCAGGGGGGTGCTGAAATCAAACCTCAGTCATCCTAATGGAGGGCAAGTGCCCTAACTGCTGTATTATCTCTCTGACTCTGAATCTAAAAAATTTTAAATGTGCTATACACAAATTATTTTCAGTATAATTAAAAAAATTAGTTTATGTTGTATTAAGAAAAATACTTAGGAATTGAGACTAGAACAATTATTTTGTTTTTAAAGAAAATGTAGTCATGGGGCTGGAGCAATAGCACAGCGGGTAGGGCGTTTGTCTAACACGCGGCCGACCCGGGTTCGATTCCGAGCATACCATATGGTCCCCCAAGCACCGCCAGGAGTGATTCCTGAGTGCATGAACCAGGAGTAACTCCTGTGCATCGCTGGGTGTGACCCAAAAAAGAAAAAAAGAAAAAGAAAACATAGTCATAAACTTAGTCGTTTATTAATGTTAGAAATTAATAGACAAATATATTTTACTTCATTTAGGTTTGTTTTTCTTACATTTATGTAGGTTTAGTAATAAAATATGCCAAAAGTATTCCTACAAAATATTTAAGATTGTAAAACTGGGTTCATTTTAAACTGAATTTTTCTATACACTTTTAATTTAAATAGTAATCATGTTTAGAATGTTAGTTTGAAATCACTTTAAGACCTTTAACTTAAAATTTCAAATTGATAATAAATATCATCACATCCCTAGGTGAATTCTAAATAACAGAATACTGAATATCAGATTACTAAGCATGATTTTAAGTTGATTTTGACCTCTTGTCCATAACTTTACTTTTTTTAAATATATATTCTAGAAATATGTGTCTGGATCATGGTAATGAATATGTTCATATTTGCAATATTATTAAGAGGCTACAAAAGGGATGTACATAGTTATAGAAAATTGTGTTCTGTGTGTTTAAGACGTGCTAGTCTGAGAAAATGTTTACATATAATTTAGCAATTATCTATGTCTCTTGGTATTCCCTGTATAACAGATTTTTTTGGGGGGGCCACACCCAGCAGTGCTCAGGGCTTACTCCTGGCTCTGAACTCAAGGCAGGGCATGGGAAACTATATGGAATGACAAGGATGCAACCTGGGTTGGCATGTGCAAGACAAGCACTCAGATTACTGGACTATTCATACAGCCCCGAGATTATTTTCTGAAATATTACAAAATAAGCCTGGGTGGTTGCACCTATATACTAGGAATAATAATAACAGGGAAACAAAACTATGTATGCTCTATTATTTTGCATACACATACATACATACATACATATTGATATTTACCTATCATATGTAATTTTCTTGTTTTTAAATTTTGTAGTATTTTTATATTATTTTAAAATTTGAAATTTCTTTAACATTTAGCTTAATTAATGTTAGAGAATTATATGTTTATGTATTCATGAAATATTACACATCATATAGCCATCAGGAAAAGAATTCTACATTCACAAGTAAAAATATCAGATATAATCTTAGTTTCATTATAAAAATAATTTCAGGTCACTCTTGACAGTACTGTGGGTATAGAGGTGATGAGGGGCCACCATGGTTAAGCCTGGTGCTACTCAGGGGAACGTGCTTTTTTAACAAAAAAACCAGGGCTTTGACACATGGGAGGCATGTGCTGCACTACGTGAGCCACATCCCCTGTCCTGTGAAAATAAAGTTGACATTGTAGATCCACCTAAAAGGTCTCAGGCACCATCACACGTTTGGGGACTATTCTCTTCTAAAATAAAATGTGTTCCAAAAATATAGAAAGAGTATAATAAGGATCAAAAGTTTGAAAGTGACTTATTTACTATGGCTTATAATATTTCTGTTTAAGATGAAGCTAGGACAAATATCAAACTTTTACTATGTTTTGATAAGGTTATTTCTTTGTCTTACTGATTAATACCTTTCCTATAACAGAAAAGATTATGATTTTGTGTAATTTGTCTTTCTATACTTTATTTAATTTTTCATTTGGCTATTTAAGGAAATAAAAAAGATCAAAGGTTTTTCTTTGTGAATGAGCTAAAATAATTTACAATCATGTCACCTTCTATTTTATGCTATTTTTTGAATACTTTGTTGCTTTGAAAATTAGGTAAATAAGAACTATTTCTCAGGTATCCACAATCCCACTTTTATCAAGTCCCAGATTCTTTTCTGATCCTTTTTTTTTCTTTTTTGGTCGCACAGGGTGATGCACAGGGGTTACTCCTGTCTCTGCACTCAGGAATTACTCCTGGCAGTGCTTAGGGGACCATATGGGATGCTGGGAATCAAACCCAGGTCGGCCGCATGCAAGGCAAACGCCCTACCCGCTCTGCTATCACTCCAGCCCCTCTGATAATTCTTTTGATTTTGCTTTCTAGTGATCATATCTAAATTTATATATTCATTTATTTATTTTTTGCTTTTTTGGGTCACACCCAGTGATGCTCAGGGGTTAGTCCTGGCTCTGCACTCAGGAATTACTACTGGTGGTACTTGGGGGACCATATGGGATGCCGGGGATTGAACCCGGGTGGGCTGTGTGCAAGGAAAACGCCCTTGAGGGTACTCTTACTATTTCTCCGTACCGATCATATCTAAATTTAGAAAAAGTAAAGTAACTTCAGGGTATTTTTGATACCTAAGACTATCTTTTTTAGTTTCACGGAGAGTTCTGAGAAAATCAGAATGATTTGTTATTTTATCTTATAAAAAGTGAAGTTAGAAATAATTAGATTTATTTGATGTTCTGCCACTATAAGAGTTTCATGGTAAAGGAAAACCTGTCATCTCCAGGAAAACATGCTCAATGTGTCTTAGGTTAAGACTCATCTACAGAAAATGATGTAACAGAAACATGTCAGAAATTATATGGTTTATGGGAAGTAACTGGGCTATGACAGTACCCATGCAGTCCATAATGTTTTCATCCTATGGAAAACACAGATAAAGACTTTCATGAAATAGTTGAATACTGTATGAAAAACTTATATGAAATAGTTGAAATACTGAAAACACAGTATTCAACTATTTCAGTATTCAACTAGTCAACTATTTACATATTCATATAAGTAACAAGAATTTTACTTATTATCTGTTATTAATGATTATGGCAATAAATTAAGTACAGTTATTAAGTAACTATCACTTATAATTTGTTTTATTCTGATGCTTAACTGAAGATCACTCTAAGTTACACTAGTTTATGTGTGCAACAAAGATTCAGCTCAGTAGAAAAAAGGAGCTTTATATGTCCTTTTTAAACTACTGATGATTTGGGTTGGAGAAATAATATAGGAGATAAGGTACTTGCATTGCATGCAGTCAACTTAAGTTAGATCCCTGGCACTGCATAAGCACATATATCCCCTAAGCACCACCAAGAGTGACCCCTGAGCACAAAGTCATGAATAAATGCTAAGCATAGCTGTATGTAGCCCCAAAACATGTATGTGTATGTGTATGTGTTTGTGTATGTGTATGTGTATGTGTATATGTATATGTATATGTATGTGTATACACACACACACTTTGGGTTAGAGAGATAATACAGTTGCTTGTATGACATTCAGAATACCATAGGCATTGATGATAAAGAAAACAGACATGATGTAAATAATTTATAATAGTGCTACAACAATGCAGAGCTCATTGGTCTGGGCTTTGTGATCTTAGGAGTGGGCAGTAGCAATTTGCTCCACCAGGGATAAAGACTTTTGCAGGACTTCGAGGAAATCTGTCTACTATAAGGAGAACACCTACCTATACTTTCATACCTTAACTTCTGAATGTAACTCTGTCTTGAATTTAAATATTCTTTTTATTCAAATATGTTTTTGGCAGCCAAATCACTTTAATTTGGGAGTGAAAGGCCCGCGTTCTCTGTTCAGTCTACTGGATTCTGATATTTGCTCTCAGAGCCAAGAGAATTCATTTTTAAAGAGTCAGATCATAAATTTAGGCAATTTTATACCTAACAAGGGAAAGCCCAAGAAAAATCATAAACATGAAATCTAGCTTTAATCATGCCCTTAGAAAATGTAAATTTTAATAAAAACTGATACTATTATCCTATTTTCAATTTTGTGCCATACTGTTGGTGCTTTTGTACTACTGTCAGTGGTGCTTGGGGGACCAAGATGTGGGTTCCATCTGTTTGAACTATCCCTGCAAAATCATATAATAATATTCTTGTGAAATTTTAATTCTGTCATTAAATTGAGAAAAGATCTATGTGGAAAGAATTCTAGGTTGGCAATATATTTTGTGTGAAGTAAAGTAAAGGCCCTCCCGTTGATCATCGATTTGCTCGAGCGGGCCCAGTAACGAGTCCATCATGAGACTTGTTGTTACTGTGTTTGGCATATCGAATACGTCACGGGGAGCTTGCCAGGCTCTGCCATGCGGGCGAGATACTCTCGGTAGCTTGCCGGGCTCTCCGAGAGGGGCAGAGGAATCGAACTCGGGTCGGCCATGTTGGCTGCGTGCAAGGCAAACGCCCTACCACTGTGATCTTAAATATTTTACATTCAAATATCAGTCTAGTTATTCTTGTACAAATACTCTGATTTGTAATAGCCAAAAGGGATCCAATATCATAAACGGAAAACTTCATTGATATAAAATTAATAATACTGAGGTACTCAAGTTATGCTATCAGAAATTACTCCTGGTGATGCTCAGGGGATGATATGGGATGCTGGGAATCGAACCTGGGTTGGCTGTGTGCAAGGCAAACACCCTACCCGCTGTGCTATAGCTCCAGCCCAGGATGCCTCTCTTCTTTTTCTTCCCTGGGTAGAACTAAGGGTTTTATTTTTCTCCAGTTTGTAATATATGGCAAGGGGGAGTCATCTTTAACTTAAGTGGAACAAAAAATTATAGAGCTTTATCTTGGGGTAAATATTGCCTATAAAGGAAGTTCTAATGTAGTAAAACTGAGTGAGCTTTATTCAGGTTTACAGAAACCTCTAGAGGGACAACAAAACCATTCTGCTGACTATTCTCCATGGTGTTGCTGAGGTATGTTTTCTGACCAGAATGCCCACACATTTCATATACCCCATGTCAAGGGTCATTATGAATACCTGTTATCTACTACACCATAATTATCAGATGTGTTCAAGGACATTATATGGATAAAATTTCATGAGTCCCACATTTTTCATACCTTTTCCCCCATGGATACACCCCCTGACGTGATGATGACGTCAGCACGACTGATACCCTCATTCAAGGCATTGAGTAAGTCATCTGGGCTAGAAAAAATAAAGACAAATATATTAACATAAAAGAAAAAGATTTCTGATATAATACCAATCAAATATGAAACCACTTTCCTCATTGAGTAGTTAAAATGAGTACTATATGACATCCTGTTTCAACTGCGAATCAAAAGGACTGCATAAAACTACTCTTAAGAACAAACAGCCTTATAAATGCTGAAATAGTGTCTTGGTACTTTCACAGGGATATTTGCTCTATTTAATGAAATAATATAGGAGTGACCCACTCTTTGTACCCAAAATTGCATGTACTAGAAAATCCTAGACAAACTGGAATTTAAAAAGTTGGGTCACTCTAGATGTTTCCTAAAGTGGGTAAAACAGTCTATGGAGGTGGTGGTGGTGGAAAAATCTCATTAAAGCAAGAGAACTTATACTAGCATAGGCTTGTGAATGATGAATGATGAAGACTGTGATGTTCCTAGATTAATGGAAAATGGTCTAGAATGAAGAAAGGAATACTTGGATAGATATGGTAGAACATGGTTTTGTAAAGTCCTTATGCTCAAGAATTTGTTCTTCATCTAACAGGAAAAGGAGGAGGGTGTCTGAGAGTCTGAAATTAGTCAGGTTTCTTACAGTCAACTGGAAAGACCAATGAACCAGTACTTATGACTGAACAGTTCTAAAAGCTGGCAAGAATAGATGGGAAAAAAAATCAAATGTTTTGTCCTTCAGATTTGAGAGTGGCTGTAAAGATCTGCTAGCATGAATAAATGAGAACTTCTACTTCCCCCAATTCTGGGCAGCAGGGCTTATGGAGGCAGAAAAGCAAGGAATAGCTGAAAGAGACTACAGAGATAATGAACAATGAATTGCACTTGCACTTCCCTTCAAATGATGAGGGCAGATCAAGGTAACAATTCAAGACTATTTTTTCAGCTACATGATTATTTTCTGAGAATTTCTTATTTTGTGAGGTAGCTGGCTACTTTAATTTTCCCCTGTAGATATCCAACATGGGTACAAAAGAAAGGATGCAATCCTAAATTCCAATTTCTAGTTTCTGCTTTTAGTTCTTACTGAGGTCTAGATTTGCTCTTAGGTTCTAGAAGATAACCTTTATGTGGTTATCTACATATTCCCATAAATTCTTCCTTTAGCTGGATTCAGCAAGCTTTTGTTAACTTAAAAGCACATTATATTTCAATGATAGAGAATATTTTCTTCCTAATTTCTTATGAAGGTTGTTCATGTCCATTTACCTTAATGTAATAGTGAGAAGAGGAGGAAGAAAGATAAGGAGGAAGTGGAAGGAAAAGAAAAAAAGATTGATACTGATGGAATAATTTATCTCCCATCCAAATACTAATCCGGTCAAGCCCTGCTAGCTTCTGAGATCAGGCAAGATCAGGTGTGTTCAAGGTGGTATGGCCGTAGATGTAAGATGACATAATTTGTAAATATGTTATAAAATCTTCTTTTCCCCTTTCCCCCTCCCTTCCCATTCCTTCCTTCTTCCTTTAAATTATTATTATTATTTTTTGGATATGAACTTGAGAGTGCCAAATCCTAACTACTAGACCACCAGAGAGTGTTGGATATGAACTTGAAACTCATACATACAATAACTGTACCCTACAACTGAGTGCAGATCTTGTTTGAGTTTTTTTGTGTGGCGGGGGGAGCCACTTATAGTGCTGCTCAGGCACTATGATTCTTGGCTCTGTGTTCAGGGGTCATTTTTTTGTAGTGGTTGGGGAACATATGTGGCACTGGGGATTTGAAACAGGGTTGTTCAAGGAATGAATGTGACCTATACTATCTTTCTAGGCTCATGTGGTTCTCTGACTTAGGGTGGAGTGTAACTTTGGTGGCATTTCATTATGCTTCTTAGTTGGCTATGACTAAAAGCCTGAAAGATGGAGCTAGGACTCTGAACCTGTCACTTGTGGCACCACTTTATTCTGTGAAGCCAACACTGTGGCCTTGCTGGGAAATATCTTAGGAATGACTTGCTTCTAGTCAGTGACAAGTGTGGGTCATGGCTTTTGTTGAGTTCAAGAAATCCCAAGACTCTTAAGTGTTCTGAGTTCCAGTACAAAATGGAATTCTGTGATAGCCTAAATGCTCAGCACTTCAAAGAAAATCTGTTGAACAGAAAGGGCTGTGTCAACTCAAGTGGTAATTCCATCAGGAAAATATAGAATGCTAGTAGGCATGTTTTGCCATGAGAATGGCAGTCCACCATTCAGACTTGATAAACCCTGAGTCTGCTTTTGATTTAATGTCTTAGTGAAACTGACGTTCTTTAAGTCCTTTATGTTCGGCTTCCTCCTGCCCTAGCTTAGTGTTTTCTGAACTGGCTAGCTGAACTTGCCCATCTCTTTACTTTTTCCATTTCTGCTTCTGCTGTCAACCCAACCTGGGGAATCCTCCTTAGTTGGGTCTCCTTAAGGTGAATGGCTTTTTCTCTGGTGAATTATTCTCCATGTGACTCCTTGTAGGGAATCGTGCGCTCTCTTTATTTATTTATCTTATTATTATTATTTTGCTTTTTTGGGGGTCACACCCGGAGATGCACAGGAGTTACTCCTGGTTCACGCACTCAGGAATTACTCCTGGTGTTGCTCAGGGGATGATATGGGATGCTGGGAATCGAACCTAGGTTGGCTGCGTGCAAGGCAAACGCCCTACCCGCTGTGCAATTGCTCCAGCCCCTATTTATTTTTTTTTAAATGTGCTCTTTGTGTGATAACACAGGAGTTTTTGTAGAACTGCTTTTTTATTTTTTTCTAGTTCCCTCTCTTTTTTCCTTTTAGCTTTTAATTGAATCAGTGAGATACACAGTTACAAAGTTGTTCATGATTGGGTTTCAGTCATACAATGTTCCAATATCTCTTCTTCACCAGTGTAGTTTCCCCACTAATGTCCCCAGTTTCCCTCCTCTGCCTTGCGGCCTGCCCCCCCCCCCCCCCAACCCTCTCTCCCTTGTGCATTAAGGTTTGCAATAAAGTTACTAAAAGGTTATCAGGTAGACCTGCTCCTTTTTCTGCCATCCGGCCTTCCCTCCCTTCCCTTCCTCTTTCCCATACTGGCTCCATGCTTTGAGGTTCAGTTGCTCTCTCTGGTGCTTCAGGAACCTAGCTGTACCAGATCAAACAAACCTAGGCCCCCATCATGAATATGTGCTCCAGCATTGTGGGCTTTCTCTTAGTGCTGGCTCATGCTTTTCAATTTACAAATTTGTATCTACCTTAAGTTACTATAATTCTGATTCTTGCATTCATTTTTTTTTTTTTGCTGTTGCTGCACCATGAAGTCTACCCTGAAATTCAAAACCAAGATAGAGTCTTTATCCAAATTTAGATATTATAGATTTTAGAGTAATCAGAATGCAATCTCAGTTTTATTTTAAAATATTTAATATAAACACACAGATGGACAACAGCTGCTAATTAGTTTCCTGTTTCATCTGTTATACCAACTGTGAGCTGTATCATTTTAAGATGAGTGACGATGACAGTGGGAGAGTGAGAAAAATTCCTATGATTTGGAGGTTAAAAAATAGTATCAGTTGATCTTACCATGATAAGAAAATAATTCAGTTACTACACTACTGATTTTTTCAGAGGTCAATACATTCTTTAACTACTGATACTCTTTATGTGTCTATTTTATGTATGGAATCAATCTACTTACTTATCAGTCCTTTTTCAGTCCTACCTACTAGGTGTCTGAGCTCAAAGGAATCAAAGAAGAAAGCATAGTTCATGACTTTAAATTTATAAGTTACTACAGGAAATGTGACCAAAATTTAGAGAAATCAGTGAAAAAAGTAACAAAATTAATAATCACTTATGTTCCCCAAGCACCGGTAGGATTCCTTATACCTGAGCAGTGGCCAGAAGTGATTCTGGAACACTGCTGGCTATAAGCTAAGATCAAACCTCAAACCCCCAAAACAAGCAAATAAACAAAAACACCACAAAATAAAAATATATGAATAGTATATAAATGGTGACTAGAACAGAATAATCAAAATTGACTTGGGATAATTAGGAAAAGCTTTTTGGGGATCAGGCAAGAAAACTATCTTTATTTTACTTATTTCTGAGTCACACTCAAGTGGTATTAGGGGGCTGCTCGTGGCTCTGTGCTTGAGGGTTGCTCCTGGGGTGCTTGTGGGACCAAATGGTGCTGGAGACTGAACTCAGATTTCCCCAATGTAAAACATGTGCTCAGTCCTTTGAAAATTATTTTTTTAAAGTATAGTAATACCTAAAGGTTTAGAATAACTGTTAATAGCTACTTGTTAGAAAGGTAAACAAGATAGTTATTAAAAAAATGTGTTATGGAGTGTCAGAAAATCCCTTCCTCCTGCCATCTCTCCCTCCTTTTTTTCCTTCCTCTTTTTTTTAAATCCCCTCTTGGTGGGGCTACGCCTGGCTGGTGTTCGTGTCTTATTCCTGGCTCTGTGTTTAGGGATCACTCCTGGCATGGCTAGGGGACCATATGTGGTGCAGAGATCAGACCCGGGTAAGCCGTATGCAAGGCAAGCACCCTACCCGCTATATAACTGGTCTGGCCTCACATTTCTTTAATTCAACAAAGTTGTGAAAATAAAAATACTTTTAGTTAAGCAACAGAAAATAAGAAAACTCTACTGATAAATCATCAAAAAATAAACTGTAACTCAAAAATCAAAACTGCATTGAACAGAAAGGGTTGTTTATTCTATATAGGGAAGCAGTAAGTTTATAAATACCACAACCAATGAAATTCAGATCTAAATTCCCTGCAGAATTTAGAAAATTAGAAATTCTTACTTCAAGAACATAAAGGAAACACTAGGAAGTAAACGTATGTTTGCTTTACAAATTGGAAGATGTAAGGCACAGGGTTTTGTTCAAATCATCACTGTACTGTTATGTCTATCTTGATGATTCTTGCTAAATGTGCCAGTTTTATAAGAATCCAATTTGGTATCTCAGTGTTTATTCCCCTTCTGTTTCATGCTTTTAAAATGAAGAGGCAGCTTCACAAATTGGCAGAAGCAGGAGCAGAAAATTCATATCCAAAACATCAATGTATGACAGAGCCACGCAAGCCCAGTCTGATGAATGGGGGAGGCATCTGTGACAGTAATTTTCTAGAAGGCAGAACCCATTTCTTAGTTGTGGGAATTGCCTTCCATCAGCCCTTGAAAGGCTGGAGGGTTAAAGTCATCAGTCTGGAAGTTAGATTACCAATCTGTTTGAAAACTGATGTAGAAATATAAATAGTTCAATAGTTAAAATAAGATTTAAGAATATCATAGATTTAACTGCTGCTGATCTTTAGTTAAAAGAACTATCCCTCTGCAAGGTCCTTGCCAGGCAAGAGAGAGAGAGAGTACAGGGTTAAGGAGTATTCCTTGTATGTGGCTGAACCGATTCCATTTCAGCATCATACGGTTTCCCCGAGAATTGCTAGTTGCAGCTTAGGAGACTCCTGAGAAACACTAGGCATGGCTCTGGAGGATCCCAAATTGTTGGGGTGTCCTATGTATCCCCAGCACCATAGCCCTGAGCAGCACTGCATCCTTGGGTCGATGTATTGAACTGCCATTCTGGTTGGCTAAGAATCACTGGGAGAAACCTCTTGAGCACAAGATGGCATGTACAAAACAAACAAAGAAACAAACAAAAACTATCCCCAGGTGAGTGAATTTTCTATGCATTTGGGTTTTGTTTCCTCAGTGTGCTAGGGAGCCGAGGTTATATTCTCCTAGTTATATTCTCCCATTGATTGGGTGCTCAGAACTGGAGATGATCCAAGGTCATCAGGGCCATACCTGGTAGTACTCAGGGGGCCACGTGGAAATGGGGATCCAACTCACGGCCTCATGTATGTAAGGCATTCTGCTTTGCAATGATTAGAATCTGCTGGACTGTTGAACTTTCTCAGTGCCATGGAGAGGGAGGGTGGTTTATTAAAATATGAAAGGGCTATTGAGTGTAGGAGATGTACTCATTCTAAGTGCTGTGGACACAGGGCTACCAAGACACAACTTGCCCAAGTTAATAGCCTTGTGTTCACAGCACTTAGAATGAGTAGATATCCTACATGTATTTTTCACCATAGGAGTTTGGGCCACACTGAGCAGTGCTAAGTGGCCATTCCTGGTTCTGTGCTCAGACATGACTCCCAGAAATGCTCCGGGGAACATAGGCAATACCAGAGTTCAAACCATGGTTTGCAGGTATGGCAAGTACCCTTAAGTCCTGTACTATCTTCACCACCCCACTTTAGTCCTAGTGTTAAGTTTTTAAAACTGAATCACTATGAATTACAAAATTACAAAGTTAATCATGACTAACTTTCAGGCTTACAGTGTTTCAACAGCAGTACTTTTACCAGTGTCCACTTCCCTCCATCAAAGTCCCCAGTTTTCCTCCATGGCAGGCACTTTTTTCTTTTCCCTTTTTAGGCACTGTGGTTTATAATACTGTTACCTCCATTCAGCACCTAGTCCTCTGTTACTGTCATAGCTGTCTGTCCCTTCCATCTTTGCCCATCTCCCACCACTATCCCCCTCCCACCACCCACAGTGGCAAGCTTTCTACTAAGGATCATTTCTCCTACTCTTTGTATCTACTCCCTTTGGGCATTAGTTATTTGCATATGAGTGAGATCTTTCTGTGTCTGTCCCTCTCCCTCTACCTCATTCACTCAGCTCTTACTCTCCAGATTCATCCATCTATCAGCAAATATCAGGGCTCCATCTTTTCCTATGGTGGAGTAGTAATTCATTGCATATGTGTACCATAATTTCTTTACTTAGTCATCTGTTCTTGGGCATTAGGGTTATTTCCAGATTTTGACTACCGTGACTAGTGCTACAATAAACACAGGAGTGCAGGTGTCTTTTTTGAATAGATATATTCGGGCTAGGTCATATAGGAGCTTGATTCCTTATTTTTAAATGTGTCCATTTTTTTTGATGAGTGTCCATATTATTTATTTTCCTAAAAGGCTGGATGAGTTGACATTCTCAAGAGTAGTGAATGAGGGGACTGGAGTGATAGAACAGCTGGTAGGGTGTTTGCCTTGCACGCGGCCGACCTGGGTTTGATTCCCAGCATCCCATATGGTCTCCTGAGCACCACCAGGAGTGATTCCTGAGTGCAGAGCCAGGAGTAACCCCTGTGCAATGCCCGAGTATGACCCAAAAAAGCAAAAAAAAAAAAAAAAAGAGTAGTGAATGAGGGTTCCCTTTTCTCCATATCCATATCAACATTAGCTGTTTTTTTTTCCACTGTGCCAGTATCACTGATATGTGATGATACTTCACTGTTGTTTTGTTTTGTATTTCCCTGATGATAAGTGATATACAGTATTTTTTATATACCTTTAGGGAATTTGTATGTCTTTCTTGGAGAAGTTTTTGTTTGTTTCTCCTCCATACCATTTTTTTTAATGGGATGAATGTTTTATTCTTGTAAAGTTTTACCAGTACTTTATATATCTTGAATATTAACATTTTATCAGATGAGGGTAGGCGAAAGTTGTCTTTTTAAAGAAAAATACTAAGAAACTCAATAGTAATGTGTTACACACAAAGTGAGAAAATGTACTTTAATATGCATGTAATGTTTCTAAGTATTTAAAAAATATAGCTACCAAAATAATTTAAAAAGATACATTCACACCTATGTTCACTGGGGTTTTAGTATAACAGCCAGGATATGAAAACAACCAAAATGTGAAACAACAGATGAATGGATACAGCTATAGGAAAGAGGAGGGGAAAGAGATCAGTGAAGAATGGTGGGGATCTTGAAACACTGGTGGAGATATTGATGTAGTAGCTCTGTAACTGTGAAACAACCCTAATAGTTATGTACACTATGATACCTCAACAAAAAATAAAAAATTAAGAAAGAAAAATTAAGAAAAAAATAAAATAAGAAATAAACTAATAAGTAGTTGTGAAATACATATACATATTCCATATATACACATTGAATAATACCATGCAACTATAAAAAAAATGAAAACATGCAGTTCACTGCATTGTGGATGGAGCTGGAGGGTATCTGTTAAGTGAAATAAATCAGAGGGAGAAGGACAAATACTAATGAGTCCACTCACCTGTAAAACATAGAGACAAATGAGGGAATAAACAGTATTGAACAATGACAAGCTCCTGTCTTTATATTATAGAACAGATTCACAAATATGGGGGACTGGTTGGGAGAGAATGAAGACCAGACTATAGGTGACATAGGAACAATGGTAGAGGGTCTTGAACACTTTGGTGATGGTGGGGTGCGATAACTATATATCAATATCATAAACTTCAACATTATAAATATCTTACCTAAACTACAATTAAAAAGCATATGTATATATGTACATATATACATAGACATATATAAAGTACATATGCATATAAACAGAGAGGGAGCAAATCAAAAGATAATAGAAATCTGAAGCACCCCTCCTATAATCTTACTGTGCCAACTTTTTAAATAAAAAGACAAAATTCAGTTCACTTCAATCCAAATTAGTTGCAAAATTTTATTCCTTCACTTTAATGTTGATTGTTGGCATCACTAAGAGCTGAGGAGCTGGGTAGTACACTGGTTAAGGCATCTGCCATGTATGCAGCCAACTTTGGTTCCATCCCCAGTATTCTGGCACTATATGGTTCCCAAAGCACTTCTGGCAGTACCCTCTGAAAAGAGAGCCCAAATAGCCCCCAAGTACTGTCAGTGATAGGTAAAGATGGTACTAGGTACACTGCAATGACTTCATAAGCATGGGCTTGAAGTTGGCTGGTTGCTTAACAATACACATATTTATAATTATTCAAGTAATTAGAAATGGAGAAGATTTTAAAAGAAAGTTAGTCTAATAAACTATATTCCAATGTCCTCAAAGAAGAATATATCTGGATCAAAGAACTTAAGTTTAAAAAGCGAGATGATGAACCAGAGACACAGTTCAAAAGACTGACTGCATATTTTGTGGGATACCTGGGTTTAATCCCTGGCACTACATACAACCCGAGGCACTGAGCTGGGATTAGCCCCTGAGCACATCTGGTATTGCCCAAGTCCCATTCCTACTGAAAGGGGAGATGATAAAGAAGATGCAATCTTGCAGATTACTGGCAAGATGCTTTGTCCAAGGCTTTGGACCATGCTATGTCTAGTTGAAGCCTAAACTGGGATTTATTATGTATCAGAGCATATAGTGAAAAGGTACGATATTTGAGTACTGGGAGAGCACTCATCTGAAACAAAACAGGATTCAGACGTAATGAGCTTTACTTAGTAACAAGGTGGTACTGAAAGAAAGTGGTAATTTTGGGCAACAGATACATCCTTGCACTCATCACTCAAAAAAATTTTTTTAATCCATGTTTATAACAAGCTGATGTCTCAGGTACTATGAAAAGCAGGAACATTCCCTGAGAACTGGAAATACAGCCTGGGAAAAGATGGTTAAGTAGAAGTACTGATTGACAGTGGGATGCTCAGAAAGAACACACTTGCTTTTGATTACATGTCAGACATAGTTGGAGATTTAAAAACATTGGTATACTGAATTAATTTATTAAATGGAATAATGTGCTCTTACAGAAGGGTAATTATAGCCAACACACCTACCTTCCTTTGTAATATTTACAAGTGGAAAATATTTGCTAAATATTTTGGAAAAACTTATTTAAGTATGCAATCTCAATATGAAAGTCTCAAACATAATTGCACCTAAATGTATGAAAGAATCAGTTAGTAGTAATTTTGATATTCCATTATTCTTTCATCCATATTTTCCCTGTCTTTCTTGAAATGAGCGAAAGTGTGAATAAAATAACACATTCACCATTAGCTTTATTGAGATAAAGCCAATATTATTAAATAGATCCCTATAACTTTAACATATCTATACGAGAGCAACAATATTTCTCTTGTCATGATAGGCATTCCAGGAAAATGCCTATCCCTAAAGGACTTAAACACCTGCATAATTATTTGTCTTCTAAATAATGATATAAGTGAAAATTATGGAATTAAACTACTCTTTGGTGAAAATCATACCTAGCTTCTAGAATTCACATTTATGCAATAATATCTCCCAAATAAAATTCAATACTTACTTGTCTCCCACAATTCCCAAGTTGATTGTAGGGTATCCATGTTCCTGAATTGTTGCTAACAGGGTTGAACGATTGCTGTCTCGAATCTTTCCTGGTAAGAGGTCATCTTCAGGATTTAGAAGCTATAAAGCCAAAACAAAACAATAAACCAAACCCACAAATTACTCTCTTAGATAATGATTCCTATTGTTAATGAAACCAGAACACAGTTTATTGAGCTCATTAATAGTACATGGCAAGGAGAAGATATACGCTCACAGGGTCTTTGAATAAATACTGAAAACCAAGGAAGATGAGACAAACATTACGCTATGATTTTGAAAAACTGTAGAAATTTAAATGGTGACTAAGTAAACACTAGTTTTGGCTACAATTTTATAACAACGCTCTGCCCTTCCCAGAAGTTGGTTACTGGGGCAAAATAAAGATCTGAGGAGAATGATAGTTTACATTTTATTTTAAGCTTTTTGATCCCATTCAGAGAGATACCTTTTTAAACTAACAGATTTAAACAAGTAATACTTAATTACATACATTACAATTCTAATTCTCTGAACTGAATCACCCTTTAGAGATTTAACATTTATTATTATATGTCTATTATATGTTTGAGGCTCCTTGTGTTCCTAGAATGAGCAGACGCTATTGGGCTACATTAGCACGAGACAGGGACGAATGGAGACATTACTGGCACCCGTTCGAGTGGATCGATGAGTAACGGATGTCAAGTGATCAAGTGATTATATGTCTAGATAAGAAACTATTCTATTCTCCAATGAGACAAGTCTTACTTGGAATTCAGGCCACGTTGAAATTCAAGTCACCCAAACACACTATTCCTTAATTTTATCACCAATAGTATATAGCAGTAATACCTTGAAAGGTAGTTGTTAGGATTTGGATAATGAGCAGTTAATATAGATGAATATACAATAAATGTGATTATTATCCTCAAGATATATTATAATCTATTTTTCTCTAATTGCTTGTACGATGTTACTCCTATATGTTAACATTAAACTCATTATGTGCACACAGATTTAGATTTATTAGAGTAATAGAAGGAGGTCCTTAATGCACAGACACATACAACAATTTTAATTTACTCAATTTTAAGATGTACTTTTGAAAATATTACAAAAAGGAAAAAGCTTATCTGAAGTAATAAAAATATGATATATTATTTTTAAGAGTTAGAAGGCAAGCCTGAACATTTAGGATGTATTGGGTAGTTAAGATGGCCAATACTCAGAACCTCATATCTGTTTTCCTAATTAAGAAACTCTAGTTCCTCTGTTTTTCTTGTGATTGTTTACTGATAGATTGTGGCCAAACCTCCTCTTTTGCTTTACTTTAGAAATGTAGTTCCTTCACAAAAAATTGTCTCTGTCTAATATGCTGGAGAAAAACTTAGTACCTGGGAGTATCTCCTTCAAATACTGCACTATCAGCTATTATGTGTCATCACAGTCCATTTTTATCCTTTATCACTGGTAGAGTTTGGAAAATTGTTATTATATAATGTACTAATAAGACTCAATTTATGATTTTAATAACAAAATGACTACAATCATTATAATTGTATAAAGGTCAATATTTATAGTTCCTTAAATCTATTTATCAGATAAATTGCTTCAGAAAAAAAATTATTTCACATATTTTTTTCCACAGAAGAGAGTTGACAGCAATTAAGATCTCCTTGTTATTGGGGCATTTTCTTTGCCATTCATATTCCTTTCTGATATTTTGCTTATCATGTTCCCAAAATAACAACTATGAAATATTAGATAACCAATTATTTGTATAAAGAAATAACAGCTAGTCATTTGACTTACAGAGTGGGACTTAAAGAGCATTTTCAGTATTTTTTCAAGGAAAAGATACAGAATTAAATGGAAAATTGGGAGGCAGAATAAATTAGACTTAATTCAAAAAATTTCCATTAAAACAGAGTTCTGCTTTCTATTACATTATACTCTCAGGTGGCTCTGAAAAGATCTCTCAAATTTATTACAGTAAAAGAGAAAAAATTGCAAAGTAAAACACACCTTTTCTGTTCAATATTACTCTCCTTTCTGCCACATATTAAATTTTAATTTTGTTTGTTATTGTCAATGATGCCATTATCTTTTCAGCTTTCAACCCTTTATTCTTACATTCTTCCCCTACCCTGTTGTCTACTATATTTCCAAAGGTCTTGATCATTAAGAACTTACTAATCCATCTCTCTTTTAGTTCTACATTTTCATCCAATCTTTTACTAAGCTTTTCTGTATCCTCTTATAATTTCAGTCACTGATCATGTCTTAATTTCTGCAATAGTCTTACAGTTACCTATACTGCCCATAAACTCTTTCCTTTTGAGAAATGAAACAGATCTAGCAACTTGCAAAACTGCATCATTACTAGAATAACATAAACTTTTCCAAATCATGACATAGTAACTCTATAGGATTTCAATGCAAGTTTGATTAGACCTATATATTTCAAAATAACACAATGGAAAAACTGAACCCATGGTAATGAACACAGAAAAATTGAGAAATCAGTATTATAAACCATTATAAACCATAAACTTGTCTGGGAAATTTTAGAAGAAATTATGAAGAATGTCCCCCTTATCTTGTCCTAAAGGAAAAAAAAAGAGCAGAAATCTTTACTTGCAGATATAAAAAAACTATGCATCCAGAAAACAGCCCAGAAAGAAATTTATTGATCCCTCTGGTATCCACCAGTCTGCACCTCACCCTTTTTCAAAATGTGTTTCATAGTTTTCTGTTCTCTTAATTCTATAAAAAAGAATTTCTTGTGACTGTGAAGGCAATATGTTTACTTTCAGAATATGACTTAACAATTTTCCAAGCTGTTGATGAAAAAAGCTTTGTCTACCAGTTCCCTTGTTTCTCCAATTGATTAATTGGCCCTGAAGTGACAGAAGCTCCACATGAACCGATGTTCCAAAGGGAAGACTTTCACCCATTCATCTATTTTACAAAATCTGAGCAGTATGTCTACATATTACTTATTTTAACCTTAACGTAATCCTAGCCACCCTATTACTGAACTCAGTACTCTAAATACTCTAAGTAAATCTCTGTCTTCTTTTTGTAGAGGTGATTCCCTCCCTGTCCCGCCTCTGCTCCTCTGCTCAGAAACTTTAATAACCTGGCTTTGTGTGATCAAAGCTTTCCTAGTAGTCTTTGTATTAGGACTTTGGTATTTATGGAGGTCTCACAAAGACCTGGATGTGATCCCTTGCCACCAAGGTTCTCAAAGTGGTTATTGCACACTTCAGAGAAATACTTTGGCCTCTTTGTTCAGGGACTTTGTCTTTGAGTACAAATGAAGCATTTATGTTAAAGTCTGATCCTTTTGGTTTGCTGAGCTCCCAAAGTTAGCTAGTATTTACTTCACTGTAAAATTAGTGTTCCCAGGATTTTTTGGTTTATTTGATCAGATTTGTATTAACTGCTGTTTTTGGTGAAAGTGTATTAAAGCACCGATTTAATATTAATCATCTTTTTTTGGAGGGCGAGGGGTTCCCAAGGGCTGTTCAGAAGGCCCAGGGGCCCCTCCTGCTGATTTGATATAAGGGCTTCAGGATGTGGTGCTGCTTGGGCCCTATGATGCTGTGGATCACTCCCATAAAGGGGGACCATGTAGTTCTAGGGCTTTAAGTGGGATTGGGGGCATGCAAGGCATGCGCCTTTACCCCTATTTTATCTCTCCTTTACTAATACTAACTATATTCTTTGTCAACTGGCCTAGTCTTTTTGTATATTTATAAGAACTTTTCTGTGTTTATGTTTGAGGAATTATTTTTTTTGAGGGGGAAAGATACAGTTTCTACCCCATACAGATGAGTTGTCAGAAGCCATTAAGGATGTTTAATAATATACAGGTGATTTTATTTTGGCCTTTAGCTGAAAAAAAAATCAATGGAGTCATTTAATAATAAGCATGTGCTATCTTTTGGCATAGCTCTGGTTTCTGTTTTTTTTTTCTAAAACGCATAATTCCATTATGGGATCTAAATTAAAGGGCCATTTTGGTGTATTTTTGACATACCACAATTTTTACTGAAAGCGCTTTAACAAAAAGAAATTCTGAATATTCAAGGATTAGCAATTTATTGTTATGCGAAACTTCAACATGAAATTTAAGTAATTTATTTTTAGAGTTCATTGTTAAGTTCTCTGAGATAATCTTATTTGTATAAAATTATTTCATTGTAAGAAATAATCTTAGTTGGGGCTGGAGCAATAGCTCAGTGGGTAGGGCGTTTGCCTTGCACGCGGCCTACCCGGGTTCGATTCCCAGCATCCCATATGGTCCCCTGAGCACCGCCAGGAGTAATTCCTGAGTGCATGAGACAGGAGTAACCCCTGTGCATTGCCTGTGACCCAAAAAGCAAAAAATAAAAAAAAAAAACTTAGTTTCTCCAGAAATTTAATTGTATGGTCTTGATGGAATTGTAATAGATCAAGACTGGGTGTGGTAACTCAGGTTTTATTTTAAACTTTTTTGGTTTGTTTTTTGGCCTTCAATTGTTCTAAGGGCTTACTCCAGGCTCTGTGCTTAGGGGTTTGGTGGACCGTACTGGTGTGCTGGAGATCAAACCTCGGTCGACTGCATACAAGGCAAGTGCTTATCTACTGTACTATCTCTTCAGCCCATTTTTAATTTTTTTATGCACTGAAATGAGTTCCTAAGACTTCTTTTTGCAAAAAGATGATTAGGTATTTGTAGTGGTCTATAACTTTCCATTTTCTGCAACATTTCCTTTATACATTTTAAATTTTCTTTTAACCTATTCTTTAAAATGTAGTTGACTAAGTTTAAAATATATATTATATATAAAAATGAAAAAATATAGTTTATTGATAAAAATACAATTGTGGATCATTAGCTATCCAGATGATCCAGATAAACAGATTTTACACAATAAAGGTGTTCATATAACATACTCCACGAGAGTATAAATTCTTGGGAATATGTTCATATTCTAAATATCTTTTAATTAAAATCTGGTGAAAAATGTTTTTATTTAGAATTAAGGTACTTGACTTGGTAACTAGATTATATGGTAAGAAGGAAAATAGAACATTGGGGGCTAGTTAACATATTTAAGGAGTTCATAAAAAATTTATATATTTTCCTCATATGTACTGTTCTATCATATTTCTCTATGACTTTCTTCTTACAACTGTATAGCATTCCATTGTGCATAAATACTAGTGTCTTTACTCACTAATCTGTTGTCTTGGTAATTGACTTGTTTCCAAATCTTGGCTACTATGAAATCATGTGGTTTATAAGAATGTGATTAGAGCAAGATGGTATCATGTGAGTGAAGTTGTTCAGAAGGAAAGGGAAAAAATACGGAATTATCGCTATCTTATGTGGAATATAAAGAAACACAGCAAGTGAATAACAGATGGCCACTGGCAACAGATTCTGACAGTACCAAGAGGGTGAATTTACCAAGAGGGTGGGGTGGGTGGGGAACTTGAGACATTAGTGGAGGGATGCTGATACTGTGGTAAAAGTGTGTGGCGTTGGAATGTTATATGACTAAAGTTTTGCAAATTTTTATTATAAATGATATGCCTAAATTAAATCAGAAAAAAATTGATACCTTCTTTTACTACAAATTTAATACCAACTATTACAAAACATGTGGTTTCTCTAGTGGTTTTTCTATGTGCTGTGGTGCCCCCCCACCCCCCCAAAAAAAAGATCCGTGCTTTCCAAACTGGGCGTTTTGGAGACCTGGAGGGAGCCAGAACCACAAAGGATGCAGTATTGGCCTTTGATGCAACTGGGAGTGCTTTTCTGTTTGTTTCATTAAAGACGGTACATTTCCAGGGAGTTCCTAGCTCTGTGTTCAGGAATCACAATAATTAAATTTTTCCTAAAAAGGAGGAGTTAGATCATTAAGTTTGGGAACCTCTACTGTAGACATAACATATTATTTATTTAGGCTTCTCTAGTATACTTTCTCTATCACTTAACTTTCCTTTATTACCAGTGCTATACAGATAGTATATAAAGGTAAAGGTAAAAAGGTAAAGGCCCTCCCATTGATCATCGATTTGCTCGAGCGGGCCCAGTAATGTCTCCATTGGAGACTTTGTTGTTACTGTGTCTGGCATATCGAATACTCTTGGTAGCTTGCTGGGCTCTCCGAGAGGGGCGGAGGAATCGAACTCGGGTTGACCATGTTGGCTGCGTGCAAGGCAAACGCCCTACCCGCTGTGCTATCGCTCCAGCCCAGGTAGTATATAAATGTATATAAAAATTTTTGCTAAGGATTCAGTTTCTAAGCTTAAAAAAAAGGATGAGAGAATCTCTTCTCAATTGTCTCTAATGAAAAATAGTAGGGAACAGATGAGGACTTTCAAAAGACTTGGTTTCTGTTCATATCTAGCAACGTCACCTTGTCATCTCATATTATCATCTTGATTCCAAATAAACTTGGGTCTGCATACCTAGTAATTAGCACACATTTGCTTCAAATTAGTATACCACAGAACATTTATCACTATTGTTATAATATTTCAGCAAGTAATTCGACAACACATAATATAAAAACATTGTAAAGGGGGCCAGAGAGATAGTATAGCTGGTACAGCACAGCACAGTGGGTAGGGAATTCCAGGCTTCATCCCTGGAATTAAATATGGTCCCTGGAGTCTGCTCGGAGTGATTCCTGAACACAGAGCCAGGAGTTATCCCTAAGCACTGCTGGGTGTGGCCCCTAATTAAAAAAAAAAAAAAAGAAAAACCAAACCAAAACCAAAAACATTGTAAAATGTTACAGTACAATGTATTACAAAATAGTAGCTTAAGGAAGTATCCTTGGCCTACCTATTCTATTTTTATGAGTTTAAGAAGATAATCTAATGTACAGATAAATTTGAATGTTCATCAGCATTATTTATTTTAATGATGAAAATGTTAATAAAATTTAACTATAGGGGCAAATCTTGTAGTAAGGTACATATCCAGCATGTGTGAGGTCCTGAGTTCCAATTCAAGCAACATGAGGCTTCCGAGTACTACTGAATATGGTCCAGGTGGCCTTTCAGCACCATCAGACTTGAGCACTGCATCTCTAGGTTTGAGCAATGATCCATCAGATGTATACCTTTCAGAAAGCACTGTTTGAACTTCTTTGTTTTTGTTTTAGTCACACCCACAAATGCTCAGTGGTTCCTCCTGGTTTTGCACTCAGGAATTATTGCTGACAGTGCTCTGGGGACCATGTAGGATGCCAGAGATCAAACTTGAGTTGGCCGCATATAAAGCAAATGTCCTGTCCTCTGTACTATTGCTCTGACACCCTGCATATGTCGATATATGTAGAAAAAATCCAATGTAGAATTTAGAGAGAAAGATACAGTAGAGAACCAAGCTTTGGGAGAATACACCATTTAGGACAGGGGAGATAGATAAGGAAGGAAAAAAATAAAAGTATCTGGGCATCAAGAGAACAGTTATAGAATACAAAGAAAGAGTTTCAAAGTTGTGTAGGTGAGGTGTGTTATTAATGTCAAATGATATAGACAGGATGAATATCAGAGTGGGATGTGAAGACACAGGAGGTTATTAGTATAATTAGGAAAGCAGTTCCTGCACTAATAGGGCATTAATCAGGTTTGGGATTTGTAAGTAGGTAATGAGAGGAAAGGCTGTGGCTGCAGACCTATTTTTCAACAAATTTAAGAGTCAATAGTACAGTAGCTTAAGGAGGCATCATATTGTTTAAGTACAGGTTTTCCTGAGTGTGTAAATCTTTTAAATTTTGATGTAATCTTTTATATTTTGATGTAGGAGGAAGAACCATAGGAAGGTTTAATTAGGAAATACTCAGAGGACATAATTTAAAAATCAAAGGTAAAAAAATGGGTTTAAAGGTAGAAGCAGGTGAATTACTCTCAGAAAAAAATTATGCACCCCCCCAAAAAAGGGGGGGCTGTAGCGATAGCACAGCAGGGAGGGTGTTAGCCTTGCACGTGGCCAACCCAGGCTCGATTCCCAGCATTCTATATGGTCCCCTGAGCACTGCCAGGAGTGGTTCCTGAGTGCAGAGCCAGGAGTCACCCCTGTGCATCGCTGGGTGTGACCCCAAAAGCAAAAAAAAAAAAAGAAAAGAGAAAAAATATGCATCTTTTCCTCTTAGATTGAAGAAAAAAATATAGCTAAAGAAAAATGAGAAAATTTTTGACGTAAAGAGATGAGAAAGTTCTTGTCTAGTTAAGTTTCATAACATTTTTAGCTTCATTTCTCCACACCCTCCCACCTCTTAAAAATGAAAAAAGTCATTTGCCAAGACTGAGAAAACAGCGTACATTCACTGAAGCTTCAAGTGAGTGTAGTAGAATCTCTGTTTAAATATCCTCTTGAGTATGTGTGCTAAGAAATCAGTAAAACTATATTGGGTTATTGAGCAAACAGACTGACATTAAATGGCAGACACCAGAGTGGGCCAGTCATCACAGTTCTGCTGTTTTCCTCAGCAATATTTTTTTGCTTAGAAGCGGAAGTGGAGAAATTAGAGGATGGACCATTTTAATTCAGGTATAGCATACTAGGCAAAAGAAAAGATTAAAGGAATTAAGGCATCTGAAAATGAAGGGCAATTTTAAAAGGTTAGTCATAGTCTTATCTGTACACGAATTAGATAGCAATGGAGAAAACAATGTGATAGGTTTCAGAAACTGCTACTGAAAAGATGAAGAAATAAAATTTAAGGAAGCAGAATGGCATAGCTGAAAAAAGTCATTTTAATTTAAAACTAAGATATAAAGCAAAATTCTATAACTTATACAAAGAATATGATGCTGGGAAAGTTGCTTTTTGTGTTTCAATTTTTCTCTTACATAAAATGAAGAATACATATGTTAATTTCATAGCATTGCTTTAATAATAAAGCACATTTATTGGGCAGAGTAGGCATTCAAATTCTTATTCTTTCTCTTGTGGGGTCAATGATTTTAAAGATTCTAATTATATGACAGAAACTACTTTGTAGAATCCCCTGTTATTGATACTGGCCAAGAAAATTATAAGAGATGAAATAAAATAAATGAAGGTTTGTGCACATATAAGGGAGAGAAAAATGATTAAATAAATATGACTTAAGAACAATGACTAAAGGTAATGGGAATAATACTTTCAGGACTAGCAAATATTCAGCATCTATTACATAAATAAATATTGCGAGTACTTTGGTAATGAGCATATAATCTTGACTTTCTGAAAATAATGGGAGTTGCCTGACTAATGTCCAGTCTAAAGACATATAGATCACCTAAAGTTTCAAGTGTATTAGAATGTATTACATAATTTAAGAGATGATGTTATCAATATTCAGATTAGAAAATAAAACTTGGGTTGGAGAGATAGTACAGTGGGTTGGGCATTTGCCTTGTTGCAGCCTATCTGGGTTCCATGCCTGACATCCCATATGGTCCCCTGAGCCCCCTAAGAGTGATCCCTGAACACAGAGCCAGGAATAAGCCCTGAGCACTGCTGGGTCTAGCTTAAAAACAAAAAAATCTTGGAAAAATCCAGTTTGGGGAAAGAGGAGAAAGATACCACTGCCTCCTAAGCATAACATTTGTACCTTCATAGGTGGGAGGAGATAGTACAGTTAATAAGGTGCTTGCCTTACATGTGGCTGACAGGTTGGATACCTGGAACCACATATGACCCTCTAAACAGACTCGGAGTGAGTGGTACCTAAGCACAGAGCCAGGAGTAAACCCTGAGCACTAAAGAGTGTAGCCTTGAAACAAAACCCAGAAACTTCTTTCTTCTGTTTACAGTCATATCCTAGATAATTTTATCTTGACTCACATAGTATTAATTTATGTATGGGTTTTAGGCCTACCCTGCAGTATGTAGGAACTGTTTCTAGATTTGTGCTCAGACTGATCTCCGGCAGTGTTAGGGTACCAAATTGCAGTATCAGGGATTCAAACTGTGGTTGGCAGCATGCAAGGAAACCTTAAGTCCTGTACAATGACTATGTCTCTGGCCTCGCACATAGCTTTTTATTTTATTTTTGGCCACATTTTTCTTTTTCTTTTTTTCTTTTTTTTTTGGCCACATTCAAAGGTGCTCAGGGGCTATTCCTGGCTTAGGAGTAGGTCCTGGTGGAGCTCAGGAGATGCCATATGGTGCTGAAGATCGAATCAGGGTCCACCACATGCAAGGCAAGTGCATCTCTCTGGGTCTGGGCCCAGTTTTTAAGTACTATGTGGATAGGCTGATAATTTCCAATTGTCTTTTCTTTTTCTCCTTTTAAAAAAATTTTATTTATTGAATCACTGTGAAAACAGTTACAAAGCTTTCAGGTTTAAGTATCGGTCATACAATGATCAAACATCCATCCCTTCACCAGTGCATATTTTCCACCACCAAGAACCCCAATATACCCCCATCCCACCCCACCCCATGACTGTGAGGGAGATGATTTCCACTTAACTTTCTCTCTATTTTGATTACATTCATTATTTCGACAAAAGATGCACTATTATTATTTGGAATTTTTCCCAACAATCAAACCTGCTGAAAAGGCATTGTGAAATAATTTGTTTTCTATTGCTGGTTATGAAGACCATATGATGTCGCACAATTGTGGCTGCATGATTTTGGATTTCTGATATTTTACTATTACTATATTTTGGATTACTGATATTTTAAGTCTGGAGGGATTTCTGCCAAAAGCCGCATAGTTATATGATTGGTTTGTGTGCCTCTGGGGTCATGGCTATGCTGGTGAGCCGCTTGTGGGGGGCAACTCGTGGTCTTGGTGGGTCAAGAAGGACGTGCCGGTTCCACCACCCATCCCATCAGGCCGCAGTTGCCCCGTCACCGCAGGCTCATACCTGGCTGTCCAATAAGATCTGAGGTGGCGGCCACCATGCTGCTGGGAGGGGGGGGTGGAAAGGCGGAAGAGACAGACACCCTTTCCCTCCAGGGGTGGGGTGGAGGGGCACGGTGCCATAGCTTAATGCATAGTCCATTCACATTTCTGCCAAAAGCTGCTGGGTTCCGAATTAGGTTCGTGTGCCTCTGGGGTATAGCCATGCCGGAGAGCCGCTCATGGGGTGCAACTCATGGTCTCGGCTGGGCAAGAAGGACCCAGTTGTATTTTCTTTAGCTATACTGTTCTTATAAGCTCCAGATTAAAATATCCAACTGCATACTGAGTATTTCTTAAGATTTCTAGTAAGTATCTCAAACTTAACATATCTAAAATAGAATTTTGGATTTTAGACATGATTCGTACTGCTTAATCTTTCTTACCTAGATAAATAAAAAACTATTCATAGACTTTCTCAGGGCCAATCTTGGAATTCATCTTGATTTCTTACTTTCTTTAATACTCTACTTTGAATTTACTAGCGAAATTCTGTTAGATTTACCTTCAAAGCACATCTTAGTTTTGATTAGTTCTCACCATCTCCACTGCTAATAATCCAATCCAAATTTCTTGAGGGGTATATAGTGTATGCTTTTTAAAAGTCTCTCTGTTTTCCCTTTTTCCCTTCTATATGCCATGCTAGAGTAAGAAGGCACAGTAACATTCAACAGTTTAAGGTATTATGATTCTCTGTTTCAAAACTATTTAAAATGATCTTGCTTCTGTTAATGCTCCAATTTTCTCCATTTACTTTGCTCCTTTTCCTCTATCAGCCATATTGATCTCCTTGCTGTTCCTCAAACATGACAAGCATGCACCCTACCTCAGGGCTTTTCTGTTTGTTGTTCCCTCTGTTTGGAACACAATTCCTCTCACATGGCATACACCCTCAATTCCTTCAGATTTCCACTCTAATTTCACCGCATCAGTGAGGCCTGATTGCCCTATATAAAATAGAAGACTATAAGTCAGGTCTGGACAGGAAAACAAAATTCCTTTAGGTATTTCAAATGGAGGGGGATGAGAGACGGGAGAACTTATACAGGGAATTAATACAAATATATTGGGAAATTCAGAGAAACAAAAGAAAGTATATTACCAATGGTCATTAATAATAGAAGGTCACCATCATGCTCAGGGGTGTTGGGAAAAGTGATGTTCCTGCTACTTAAAGAGCGCATGCTTCTGATACTTTCATCTTCTAATATATTAGCACGTAATAGTACATATCCTAAAGAGAATACATAACCAGACTACAACTGGAAAGAGAATTTCGAAATTGAATTTTTGTGCTCCCATTCTTATGATGCAGGAGAGAATATAAAATGGCTGATGTGGGATGTAAACTTTTAACTTATTTTTTTTGATAAAATAAAAAGTAATTTATTAATCTGTCTACTTCCTATACACAGGAGTAACCCAGTAAAGCTGAGAAACTCCTGCAGTAAGTTTCAGGAGGTAATATTTGGCATAAATCTCTTTCACTGCCACTCTTTATTGTCTTATTTTTCTGTATCTTTGCACCATTAGCCAACATCTAAAAAATTAAGTATTCTTAGTTAGAATATAAATTTTGTAAGAGCCATAAATTTTTCTACCTTTTTTCTTCTGTTTCCTCAGTAGTAAGAATAGTGCCTGGCATCAGTGGCATAACGAGAGAGAGAACTGACTAGGAGTGGTCTGTTTAAGGGGAGAGGAGTATCACTGACACTGTTCAGTAATGGCCAGTATATAGTGATGCCAAAAATCAGAATGACTTATATTCAGTGTTATTATTATTATCTTTTAATTTTCTATAGAAAATGCATCTTCTTGGGTGAGGATAAAGATGAACAAAACCCCTTTTCCATCTCTCAGGAGAAATTTGACTTTGGGTTTATTTCTAGCTCTGTTCCTTAGAAACCTGTTAATGATGAAATGCTTCTTATGGAAAAATATGATCTGACTGGCAAATGGTTGGAAGCAATCATAAATACTTAGTGGGTAGTCACAGCTTTGGACTTCTATTAATGTTATTATGTGGAAGTGGGTATTTGTCTATGGGAACCTGGAAGCTATGTAATACTGATATAAGAGATCTTGACTTTTGGGGACTGGAGAGATATTAATGCAGGCAGAGATCTGCTGTGCACTGGCCGAGCCTGGATCAATCCCCAGAACTCATATGGTCCCCTGAGTCTCGCTAGGAGTGATCCCTGAGCACAGAGTCAGAAGTTAGCCCTGAGCACCATTAGGTGTGCCCCCCAACTCTCCCCAAAGAATGAAACCTCCCAAATAAAAAAGGCATCCTGATTCCTATGTGATACAGGGGTTTCCAAATTGGTAGCTTCCATATTCTCCTAGCATGATTCGTATTCCCTTGCACCAGAACTATTAAAGGTAAAGAGAATAATACATAGACAGTTATGTGGACTGCCAAGAGGTACCATTCATCAGTACCACTCAAGAAGTAAGCTGATGTTGCACTGTTGGATGTTGTTTCCTTTTCAACAACTTTTAAGTAAACTGGTTCAAGGTATAGTGTAATCATACAAGTTTAACATTTAGTATAGACAATTCCTGACTGGTATTACAGAATGTGATGGATGCTCAATATTTATTGAACATATATATGAGGTTATAAATATGTGTACACAATCATGTAATTTGAATGGCATTACTTAAATTTTAACATGTATAGTTTGTTGAAATCAACAAATACATAAATTGGCTCATCTGTTTGGATGGTGCTCTTGGGATATGCTGTGGTAGGGATTATACTCAGGATCTCACACAAGCTAAGATGTATGCCATAGTTTTTTTTTTTTGCTTTTTGGGTCATACCTGGCGATGCTCAGGGGTTACTCCTGGCTCATGCACTCAGGAATTACTCCTGGCAGTGCTCGGGGGACCATATGGGATGCTGGGAATCGAACTAGGGTCGGCCATGTTGGCTGCGTGCAAAGCAAACGCCCTACCCGCTGTGCTATCACTCCAGCCCCAATTCTAATCTTTTTTTAACTCTAAAATTAGAGTTATTAAAACTACTCAGTATTTTCTAATTCTTTTCTTAGGTGCTGAATTTCTGGCAGATCCACTTTTCAATATTATAGCTTGACCTTAGAGTCATCAATTGAGATTTTGCATCTAAGCAAAACAAGGACAAGGAAAATTTTTAAGAGTTCTCAGAAAAAAAAAAGACTATCAAATTCACCTTCCCATATCAGGGTTGAAATAACATTTTTGACATAATCTGAATTGAAAACCATAAAAAATACTATCTTTTAGAGGAAAAAATGATCATTAAACACTTTTTGGTGACATCATTGAACTTTGAGAAAGCAGAAAATCTAGCTGTAGTGTCTCAATTCACTGAATTACTTCATACACAGAAAGAAGTGGTTCATCATCTCAGAAGCATGGTAGCAAAATTCACTGTCCTAAGAGACTGAGTATGTACAGTCAAATTTCTATGGGTAGCAGTCAAGATTCTTTGTACTGAGGGGTGGAAAGGCCATTGGTTATATTTTATTCTAATAAGTGGAGAACATTTCTTAATATGTAACTTTTAATAGTTCCTTCATTTTTTTTGAAATTACACTTCCCTGAGGTCAGCTTATTATTGCCTTATTA
The DNA here is from genome assembly GCF_029834395.1 of Sorex fumeus. Classification (NCBI taxonomy): domain Eukaryota; kingdom Metazoa; phylum Chordata; class Mammalia; order Eulipotyphla; family Soricidae; genus Sorex; species Sorex fumeus. The sequence continues at coordinate 28,493,149 of NW_026606155.1, forward strand.
GAGGGATTTGGTAAGATGAATAATATACATGTTCTATTGATAACACAGAACAAATGTTTTAAATACTTTCATCTGAAAGCCCCACTCCCCAACCACCACTTTTTCTTTTTCTTTTCTTTTCTTTTTTTCTTTCTTCTTCTTTTTTTTTTTTACCTCATTCCCTGTTGACATTACTGCAACCACTGGAAACTTATTAACTTCAACTTCTGTGACACCTACAGTTGCTAGAAGACCAATCTCAGAGGGGCCCATGTGGGTTCCTTTGGCCAAAACGCATTCTCCTCTTTTAATATCATGGCCAATCGGTCTGAAAGTCAGAGAAGAACCATAAGCAATATGATAAAGAATAATACTTGCTCAACCAAAGGAAAAATTAGTGCCAGAGGACAGTAAAGGGGAGAAAGACATCAAGAGATGAAGCAAGAGCAGAATAATAAGTGAGGATATTCTAAAAAATAGTATGTTTTTAAATGAAAAAAAATTAAATCATACATAGAAGAAAAAATATTGAGTCTATTCCTGCGAAACAGAATACATTACTATATATTTGAAAATTATTTTATAAATTGCTTTGTAACATGTTATTGTCAAAGCATAAACTTTAAACTTCCTTTAACATAAAGTCTGAAAATTATTATGAAAATATCTAGTGGCATTAATTTAGCTTGTTAGCTTTGTGGTATGGAGAATAATGCTATGGAGATAATTTCCAATTGTGCCACTTAGGTGGGTCCAGTTCTATGGCTGCAGAGGTCTATTTATCTTGGTCTGCTGTCAAAGAGATGGGAATGTAGCTCTGTTATGAGGAGCTGTTGAACAAAATTCCATTAATGGAATTAGGGAAGTATATTTTATTTAATAAAGAAAATTAAAGTATATCATGGTCTATGAAGTCTCATTTTTGTATATAAAACAATAAATTAATCTTGTGAGTATTGGTAGTAAGTAGTAAAGGTGGGGTAATCAGCTGCTTGTGTAAATAATCTGGAATTTATCTGGAAGACTGATAGTTCATGGATTACCTAGGGGATGATTTGAATAATTTTGAATTATCTAGGAGTAGGATTGCTATGAGTTAAAAAGGTGCAAAAATTTACCTCCTTATCATTTTTTAAATTTTATTTGTGATTACCATCTTTGTGAAAAAGAAGGCAGCATAGACAAGGATGCAGAATTCAGAAAATTAATTTAGTTTCTATTAAAAGTCCGAAAAGCTAATGTTAACTTGACTGATTTGTGGATTTATAATAACCACATTCTTATTAGTTTGTCAATCATGTAGAAATAAAAGCAGCTATGTATTATACATATTAAGAACTTACCTTATATCTTGGCCAGGCCGAGCTTGCACCAGAATTCGTACTTCAAGTTCCTCAGTACCCTATAATAAGAACAAGTCATATGATTTCAAACAGAACAATCTAAAAGAATTTCTGATTAAAAGAAATTAATGTTTTATCATCATACAAGGTCTGGAATATATAAAGAAACATAAAATTATTTGCTAAATACTTTGACCATCACTGTCACTGTCCACCTGTTGTTCATCTATTTGCTTGAGTGGGCCCAGTAACATTGTGAGACTTGTTACTGTGTTTGGCATATCATAAACGTCACGGGTAGCTTGCCAGGCTTTGCCATGCAGGTGAGATACTTTGACCATAATAACTTTATATAAGAGGTTAATGCTAAGGAATAAATAGAACATTTCAAGCTAAAAAAACCCCCACCAATTTGTGGAGATCAACAAATACATACCTGCATGTATGTCAATATTATAGAATGTAAGTAGCATTCTCAATGGAAAAAAAATATGTTGGCTACCTTCGTAGTGAATGTGCATGCGGATAACCTTTCTCTTTGGTTTCGATGAATAATGAGTTCATTAACATGCCAAAGCACCAAATTATTTGCAAAAATTTCAGAGGAGGGCACAGTTTGCCTGGTAGCAGATTTCTGTAAATTAATGGTGATTATCAATTTTACATTTAAGTGTTGTGAATAATATTGTAACAATGGACCTCAAATTGTCATGTGACTGAGTCTGTAGATGCAGGCATTCTGAATTTCAATGCTCTGATGGCTTCTCTGATGCTAATAAATCTGGTTAGTTTTTATAGAAGGTAATGTGAACAACGTGACAAGAGTTGAGTTGTATAAGCTTCTTGTGTGTGTGAGTATGATTAAATAGAGTGCAGAAGAGATGGAAAGGCCCACACATACAGTGGTAGAGGGATAGTGATACTTTTGTGATGGATATGTTGTGTACCCCTAAAACATAGATGAACATTCACAGTCTTGTAACTCATGTGAACTCAATTCTAAAAAAAATACTACAAGAATTAAGAAAAAAAGAAAAGTGACTATCATTCAGAATGTCCAAATTTTACTATATACCAATCCCAAGAGAACATATATTTAGTTTTTAACTCTAGCCTTTAAAATGTATTTTAAACTTCTTCACAAAACAATAAATCAAACCATTATAACCTCATTGGAGACTGTGTTATTTATATTGTCACTTGTCATTTGTCATCCCATTGATCATTGATTTGCTTGAGTGGGTGCCAATAACAACTCCCTTCATCTCTGGGCGTGCTAGCGTAGCCCAGTGGTGTATTGGGGTCTCTTTCAAGGTCAGGGAAATGAGGCCCATTATTGTTACTGTTTTTGGCATATCGAATACTCCATGGGTAGCTTGCCAGGCTCAGCCGTTGCGGATGGAATACTCTTGGTAGCTTGCTGGGCTCTCCGAGAGGGACAGAGGCTTTTGGGGCGGCCTCTAATTGCTTTTAGAGTTGATTAGATATACTCCAGTGTTATTTATATTAGTGGCTGATATTCTGGCTTCAATAATTATCATTAGTTTTATTAGATTAAGATCTTCTAAGAACAGAAAAGATTCCAGAGTAATTTGTTTTAGGCAACAAAGGGGTAATAAACATAAATTTAGTATTGTCCTTTGATAATCCACGATTATAGAAAGTCAGAGTTGAAAAGGTCATTTGGTTCAAATTCCTGACACTGTAATACTAAAAAAAACTTGTCCAATTGTTTGCTATTGGATTATTTCTTAAATTCTTCTTCCCACTTTATTAGAAGCTAGTCTGAATGAAAAATTTCACTGTGAGGAGGTATGTGAACAGTTAACATTTCTACTAACTCTGAGATAGTTTCTTTTATTATTTTTATGTAGAAATTTTTGGATCTATTATACTCAAATTCTGCTATACTCTAATGATAATCAAAATTCTTTAACAAACTATTTTCAGGCTAAGACAATCCCTTCTTAGTAGGAAACATAAACACTACAATGTTAAGATCTAGTATAATTATAAAATTGGACTAATTTAATATACAATGAAGAAAACAGACAAGATTTCCAATACTGCTATAGGAAAGGCAGGGGAAGACATGGTGGTGACTTACATCATCAGATTCCCTGATAAGTTCAGTATCTTCCACTTGTACTACAGCATCAGCACCGCAGGGGATTGGAGCACCTGTTGTAACCCGCATGACTTGTCCTGGCATTACTGTCTGAGTTGGCTGAAAATACAAAGGTATGAGAAAGTTGATTTTCTGAGACTTATGACTGAAAACTCAATGGAACTGGGATGGGTGTCCTTCCCCCACTTCCCCCCTTTTCTGGGAGCTTGGTGGTCACCCCCCAAAGTTGCCTCAGTTGCCATATAATTTCATTGATCCAGAGACTCAACAATAAATCTCTCAAAAGAGCACAAAGAACGATATGCCATAGACATTCCTCTAGATCCAGCGCCATGCAACCTGGAGGGGGCGCGGGTGAGTTCCCCTCCCTGTCCCAACAGAGCCAGCCCCAGCAGCCAAAAACCTCCAGAACTCAACCACTGCCATGCTCATGGCCACTTTCCACATGCTTGGATGAGCCTCACCCATGAGTGAATCTATTGGGGACTGCACGACATCTCATACTTTATACCACTAATATACCAAGAGTATCATGTCACATTGGATAGGGCTTAAAGTAGAAGGCAAAAAATCTTAGGGGGAAATACTTTTGTACATATATATACATATATATATACATACATATATATATATATATACATACACACAAGGTTCAACCTTTAACAACATGTTACTAATCTCATAGAGGGCTGAATGGCTCTGGGTGAAATACAACAATCTTCACACATTTTCCTCTAAGAAACTTTTTTGGATCATTTTTAGTGGCTCATTCATAACAAGCAATCTAAAATAAATTATTTTGGTTCTACTTTGGGGGCAGTATTTAGAGTCTGGGATGGAAACATCCAAAATATGGTGGTGGGAAGGTGTAATGGTGGTGGGATTGGTTTTCGAATATTAAATATAACCAAATACTATGAACAACTTTATAAAGGTAAAAATTTTTTAAAAAATTCAAAAAGAAAAAGAAAAAAAGAAAGTTGATTTACTTTGCTGCTGCAAATGAAAAGCATGAAGATGTGACATTTAAAAATAGAAACCATAAAGGGGAAGCTTATAGTCTTACTCATTTTGAAGAGATGTAGTAAAAGTCTACCCACAAACAGGAGCATTTACATTAAAGTTTATTTTCTTAAAGAAGTGCCACTTGTATAATATATTCTTACATAAAGTGATCTGAAAAACCTAAAAAAAATGCCATGCAATATAATCTTATGAATCATTTAATGGCAAACCAAGATTTGCTCATACACTAAAGTTCGTGTTTGAGAGATCTGTACGTTAATATCTAAATTTTTGGTTAAATCAAGGCAAGTTAGATAAATAATTTTAATTATTCTTGAAAACTTTCTAAAACTCATAGGCTTACCTTTCAATTAATAAAAATTTAGTTAACTATAATTATTTAAAATTATTCTAATGATTTGAGTTAAACATTATGTTCAAAATTTTTATTGTCTGAGTTTTTATAATAATGACAAAGAGACTAAAAACACAACATGCGCTGCATACGTCTCCCAGCACAAAAAAAAAAGGTATATTTCTGTCCTTGTCCTGAGTTATGGTAAAGGTTACTGTGGAGGACAGAAATGCTTTAACTTTTCTCCAAAAAGAAAAATTTGATAAAAAATACATTTCTAAAGACATATACTTTGTAAAAATTTAAAATCATAGAATACAACAATATGAACATACTTAATGCTACCAAGTTTTATTTTAAAAACAGTTAAGATGGTACATTGGTATTATGTATTTTGTATTATATAAAAATTTAAGGGAATATTTAAGAAAACAACAAAATTAAACTGGATGTACAAAGTAAAACTATATTTAAAAAACCCTTAAATATATTTTCATAATATTATTGCTTTAAATTATGCCACCAACAGCTAATATTTTGAACTCTCAATTTATACTTGGTACAGTGCTAAGTATACTTTATTGTGTTATAAATATTAGTCCTGGAAACACAAAAGAATCTCAGAACTGAGCAGCTCCCTGCAGAGGTGCCTCTGGACTTTGCACCAGGCCGATTTCACCGGGCTACTCCAGATGGGAGCAGGTGCTGTCCCTCTGCCTGCACTCTAGGAATCCTGGCGGCTGCCATTGTCCAGAACCCAATGAGAATCCCAGGTATGCGGGAGCAGTAACGGCAGATGCCAGGCTTCACAGGACAGGGTATGGGCTGGTCCCTCTCACCCCTCTGCCCCAATGGGACTCTGAGATGACGTCCGTGAACTGCCTCCGGCTACTGTTTAAATTCCTTAAACAGCCATGATCCAGAGACACACAAAAGAATCTTGGAATTGAGCAGCTCGCTGTAGAGATCTCTCCAGACCCTGATTATCTAAAATTTTAGAATTCCAGGAGCGTGCACCCATCTAGCGGCCACATGACATCATATGCTATTCATAACAAGCAATACAAAATAAATTGTCTAGCTATGTCTTTTCAACAGGTTTCAGTGATGGCAGGAAAATTCCAAATAATAATGGTGGGACTGGTGTTGAAATATTGAATGTAATCGAAGTAGAGAGAGAGTATTGTGAAAATTGTCTGCCACACAGGCAAGGGTTGGGATGGGGAAGATGCTGGGGATTTTGGTGGTGGAAAATGTGCACTGGTGAAGGGGTAGGTGTTTGATCATTGTATTCCCGAAACTCAAACACGAAAGCTTTCTAACTATCTCATAGTGATTTAATTAAAAAAAAATAGTCCTACAAAGACAGAAATTTATCTTATTTTTTCTTTGCCCTCCCACATGACATAATTTTCTATTCTATAATTTACATGGCCTAGAATGTTGAGTTCTATGGACTTTTTAATAGCTTTGTGCCTCTCAAGCAGTGTTCAGGGGGCCCAGGGATACTCTGTCAACTGGGCAGGGTAATTCAATGTTTGGTCCAAAGATGTGGCTCTGCTTGGGCTGGCAGTGCTGGAGGCCATCAAGGCTACACCCACCCATGGTACTCAGAAGGTCTTGTGGTACAAGGGTTCTCTATATCCCCAGCCCCTCCAAGGACTATTTCTACCAGGATATCATCATTTTACTTTTTAGTAAGGTTTAGTAATGGGAAAGAACACTAGAAGATTTAAAGATAGGAGAGGGAGAAAAGTATATTTTGTACCACTTACTGAACTTTTCCTCTGGGTTACATTTTGGTGATGGTTAAGCCATGACTACTGAGGCCTATAGCTCTAGTTAAGTGATCTCTTTCAGAGATACGAATCTCCTATGGTTCTGATATCACTCTTTTCTTTTGCTCCTTCACATTGAGAGTTGGTAACTGTTACCATCACCTAAATTTTTCGCATTACTCTCTGAGCTTCCCTTAAGCCTGCAAATATCTTGGCTATTGTCCCTGAATTAATCTTTATTATTATTATTTTTTTAAATGCAGACACATTGCTTGTTCTATGTTAGAGCCTTAGAAAGTGCCTGGCACAAAGTTGGTGGCCAACCAACAATTTCAGAACAATCTCTTTACCAAAACAACTACTAACTACAGGAGTTATATAACCTTTGTTGATATAATTCAAGTGTTCTATTTTTCTCCTGTAGTCTCTGTAGATTCTTGGGATCAGATGTCTATCTTATATTACTTTATTCTTTTCTTTGAATAAAACATTCCAGGCTTATTTGGAATTGTTACATTTTAATATAATATTTTGCTATTGGGCTGGAGTGATAGCACAGTGGGTAGGGCATCTATCTCGCACGTGACCCACCTGGGTTTGATTCCTCGCCCCTCTCAGTGAGCCCAGCAACCTACTGAGAGTATCTCGCCTGCGTGGCAAAGCCTGGCAAACTACCCATGATGTATTCAATATGCCAAAAACAGTAACAAGTTTCACAATTTGTTGTGATATGTTACTGGTGCCCGCTTGAGCAAATCGATGAACAATGGGAGGACAGTGCTATTCTGCCAGTTAAAATCTGGAGAGATGGTACAGGAATTGAGGTCATGCCTTGCAAATGGCCTAACCTGGTTCAATTCCTGGTGCCACATGGTTCCTTGAGCATTGTTGGATGCAGCCCTAGAGGTCAACAAGTACTTCAGGGATTGTCCTGGTAGTCCCCGGAATGGAAGGGCCTGAGCAGCATCACATTCTATGGTTCTCACATTGAGTTACAGACCCAGTTGACTGAGAATCACTCAGAGGGGATCCCATACCTCCTGAGCAACACCTGAGAGGACCACCCTCCAACTCAAAAGAGTTTAGGTACCAGTGCATTAATTAAAAAATTTTAACCTTAGACACTTTTTTATTTTATTTTTTTGGGGGGGACGATTTATTAAGCTGTGCTCAGGGCTTATCCCTAGCTCTGTGCTCAGGGATTATTTCTGGTGCTCAGGGAAACATATGGGTTGCCAGGGACCAAACCCAGTTCAACTATAAGAATCTTACCCATTGTACTATCTCTTCAGCTCAAATCTAGACATTTTTTAACTAGGATGTCTCTTAATACACCATGAATAAGATTTTTTAACTACAATGTCTCTTAATAACCAGTTCAGTGGTGAGTTTTAAAAATGAAACCATGATTTTTTTACACCATGTGTACTTTATAGTGGAGTTATGACTGCCAAATTTGTCTTCCGTGCAAGTGAAACAAAGACATTTATCATTATTTTGGGGATTCCCGAAAATACTCAGAAGGCCTGGGAGTTCCACTGATAATCCTAAATCAGCCAGGCCAGTGGTTCAAGCCAAGAGCCCAAGGATACAATGCTGTGATGCTGCATAGATTCTGAGGTGCTGGGATTTACCTGGGTCACCCCTTGGTACTGGGGTTCTCCAGAGTTTTGCACAGTAATGCTCAGAGTACCAGGTGGTTCCAAGAATCAAACCCTAGTTGCTTTACTATATCCTGACCCCTATTATTTTTATTACTTTGGATTCTGACCATACTCAGCAGTGCTCAGACCATACTTTGTGCTGGGGGGATAATCCTAGCGGTGCTCAGGGGATTGTGTAGTGATGGTGATGGAACCTGGGCCTCTTGTATGCAAAGTATCTACTCATTCCATCGAGCTATTCCTCTGATCCTATTTTTCAACTTTTGGATTGTGGGCTATGCTGGCAATACTCTGGGACTACTCCTGGCTCAGTCTCAGGATTACCCCCAGCAGTGTTCAAAGCTGAGTATCAAACCAAGGCCTTCTATATGAAAAGCATGCATTCCAGTACACTGAGTTATCTTTCCAGCCTGACCAAATATATTTAATAGAGGCATGAATCCTTTTGCAAAATCCTTATTGGTTAAGGCAGAAAGTGAGTACTAAAGATACTCACTTCAGGGCATTTCTTTCTTGAACTTGAATGTGTTAGCCTCTAGGCCTACTCAGTTTAATTTGCTTCAAGGTACCATATTCTATAAATTCAGCTTCGGTGATACATGTGTGTGTATGTATGTGTGTGTGTGTGTAGGGGACGGGGGTGTGTGTGGGAGGGTAGGAACTGGAATGATCTGGGAGTCATTAGTAGTCCCAAGTGAAACTGGTGGGGAATACTTTCTCTTTATTTCTTAGAGAAGGTAGATTTCCAAGGAGCAGGGGGTGGTGAGTGCCAGGACAGTACCTTAATTTCTGTACCATCACCTTGGCCCTTCCACTAACTTTTAATAAGTGCTTTTGTGTGGTTATTAAATGAAAAAAAATGGGTGCTTTCCAAAATTAGTAATTCTAAGTGATAAAGGATTTCTACCAGTTTACATAAATTAGACCCAACATAAAAAATTACTTAATATATGAAGAAATTTTCATATATAATTAAGAGTAGAATAGACATATACCAATAGTTGAACAGAAAATCTTGCTGTAGGATTTTTACTTTTTTTGCCACACCCGACACTGGCAGGCCTTACTCCTGCCTCTGTGCTCAGGGATCACTCCTGGAGGAGCTCTGTGGACCATCACTACAACACTGGGGATTGAACCTGGATTGCCTGCATGCGAGGCAAGCACCCTGCTCATTTTTAGAAAAATTTTTTTTCAATTTTAATGAATTACTATGAGATACAGTTACAAACTTAAAAGTTTTTTGTGATTAGGTTCCAATCAAACAATGTTTGAGTACACATCCCTCCACCAATATTCCCAGTGTTCCTCCCGTCACCCCCACCCCTTCCCACCCCCGTCTCTGTGGCAGACACATTCCCTCTTAATCTCTACTTTTGGGTGTTATGGTTTGCAATATAGGCACTAAGAAGCCATCATGTTTGGTCCATAGTCTACTTTCAGAATGGGTCTACCATACTGAGCGATCCTTCCAACTATCATTTACTTAGTGGTCTCTTCTCCATCCCACCTGCCTTTTCCCCCAGCACGAAAATGGCTTCCAAGCCATGGGGCAATCCTCCTGACCCTTATCTCTACTATCTTTAGGTGTTATTCTTCTAATATGTTACTTCACATTCCACAAATCATCCTGCCCACTGTACTACTGCTCTGGATCAAAATTTGCAATATTTGCGGTACTCCCTTTAGATTAAGATTAAAAACTAGATCTTATCAATTATGGTGACATTTCTTAGAAGTTTTATTTTTAAATTTTATTTGCTAGATCATATGGGCTGGAGCGATAGCACAGCGGTAGGGCATTTGCCTTGCATGCAGCCAGCCTGGCAGAGCTGGGTTCGATTCCTCTGCCCCTCTCAGAGAGCCCGGCAAGCTACCAAGAGTATCTTGCCCACATGGCAAAGCCTGGCAAGCTCCCGTGATGTATTCAATATGCCAAACACAGTAACAAGTCTCAAAATGGAGACGTTACTGGGCCCGCTCAAGCAAATTGATGAACAATGGGAGGACAGTGTTTGTTAGCATGGTAATTTTATTTTTTCAGCTTAGGTGTTTAAAATGCAACTTTAAATCACTAGTGAATTTTTTCTTTGTTAAGGCACTGTGATTTACAAAGTTATTCACAGTTGAATTTCAGGTATATGATGTTCTATCAGTGATCTCATCACTGGTGTCAACTTCCCTCCACTAATACCTCCAAGTTCCCTCACACCCCTTAGCCTCAACAGGCACATTTTAAAGTTTGGTTGTTGTAGATTGGATCTCACGATGAATTTGTTGTTAGCTCTGTGGTTCTGATAGATACATGTACCAGACCTCTACACCACCAGTGTAGGGTCTTGGGCCTTGTAAGTCAAGGGCCTTGACTCCTACCCATTATCCTGTAAGTCAAGGGCCTTGACTCCTACCCATTACCTCCTATATGTCTCTTCTTATTTTCTCCCTTAATTTCCTTCCCTCCCTGTCTCCATTTTAATAATCTAGGACCTAGTATTTTCCAGGTATCCCCTCTTTGATACGATTCCTGTATCTTGTTATTCTATCATACTACAGATAAGTGAAATCATCTGTATTTGTTTTTCTTCTGATTTACTTCACTCAACATGATATCCTTCAGTTCCATACAAGTTGCAGCAAAGTACATGATTTCATCCTTCCTTGAAACTGTATGGTATTCCATACATCACACCTTCACTATCTCACTAATCTGTTGTTGGACACCCAGGTTGATACTATATCCTAGCTATTGTGCTAAGCACTGCAATAAATAATGTTGTGTGTATAAAGATATATCCTTTTGAATGCATTATTTATTTATTTATTTATATTTTGCCTTGGGAATAGATACCAAGAAGGAGAAGTGCTGGGTCATAAGGCAGCTCTAGCCTTACTTTTCTGAGAAATCTGCATACTGTTTTTCATAGGGATTGAACCCGGCAATATTCCTATCAGCAGTGGATGCGAGTTCCTTTTTCATTACATTGATGGTTTCTAGATTTTCTGATGTCACATTCTCACTAGTGTGAGATGGTATTTCAGTTGATGTCTTGATTTGGATTTCCCTCATAATAAGTAATGACGAGCACTTTTTCATATTGGTCATCTGTCTGTCTTCAGAGAAGTGGTTTGTGTCCTCTCCCCATAATTTTGATCAGTTTTTTACTTTTAAAAAATCTTTGTGAGTACTATTTACACATCTTGAATATTAACCTTTCATCTGATGTATTGAATGCAATTATTTTTTCCTGTTCAGTTGGGTATCTTTTAGTTTTAGCCTGAGTTTCTTTAGCCATGCAGAAACTTTTAAATCGATGTAGTTTCATTTGTTTATTTTTGGTTTTTTTTGCCTTTCCCAATGAAATTATATCATTTAAAACACCTCTGAAATCCAAATATTGAAGCATTTTTCCTATATTTTCCACAACATGTTTTATGGATTCTGGTCTGATGTCAAGGTTTTTGATTTACTTTGAATTGACTTTTGTGAAAAGCATGAGGTTTCTAGATTTTTTTTTTCACATGTGGCTATCCAGTTTTCCCATCTTTGAAGTAGAGGGTACCTTTAGTGGTCATTTTCTTGTCAAAAGTTAGTTCACCAGAGATGTGTCCAGACCTGGTGCCAGGTTGAGTCTAAATCTGGGGCACCTTGAAGTGGGGGGGGCAGATGAGCCCACTATCCCCCCAAACAGCCCTGGCAGATGAAAATCTCCACACTCCAATCATCGCTGTGCTCACAACTGGACTCCATATTCTCGGGATGAGCCTTCCCCAGGAATAAATCTGTTGAAAAACTCAGGTAATCTGGGTTTTGTGAATGAAATCTCCAGGCTCTAAGGGAGTCAAGGATGGACTACCGCCCCTCATTGCTTTGTTCTTCCGGGAGCCTGGATGTCACGCCCATGAACTGCTTCTGGAGCCACATAAGCTCATTAACTTGCCATGATCCAGAGACTCCATAAATAAATCTTGAAAGACATCAACAAGCTGTAGAGATGCTTTTGGACCCCAAAGTCACCAACCAGTTAAAAATTCAACTCCTGGTGCATCAGCCCTTTCAAATTTTTAGAATTCCTGGAGTATCTCAAGCTCTACACCACTGATGTATCAGGAATAGTGTATTACACTGGATGGAATATAAAGTAGAAGGCAACCAAACTCAATTAAGAAAATATTAACACACAGGCTTAACCTGTAACAACATGTTAGTTATCTCTTTTATAAGGGCTTAATGGCTCCAGGGTGAGACAAAAGAATCTTTACACTTTACTTTCTTCTAAGGAAATCTTTTTTGATCATTTTTAGTGAATTATTCATAACAAGCAATATAAAATAAATTATCTAGGGCCTGCTATTGGGGCAGGCTTGGGTAGTGGTTGGGAAAATTGTAAATAATGGTGGTAGGAAAATATAATCGTGGTGGGATTGGTGTTGGAATATTGAGTGTAATAAATAATTGTGAACAACTTTATAAAAAATAAAATATATTAAAAATTACTTGACCATAGATCTGAAGATTATTCTTTGGATACCTGATTCCAAACCATTTGTCAGAGTCTATCCTTATTTCAGTAATATGCTATTTTTATCACTATGCTTTATAGTACCATTTTAATTAGGTAATGGAATATTTCCCAATTTCTTTTTCTTCAGTATGGCTCTGGTTATTCTGGGTGGGCCATACCCAGCTGTGCTTAGGAATCATTCCTGGAAGTGCTCAGGGGACTATCTGGTGTTGGGGATCAAATCCAGGTTGGCCATATGCAGGCAGTGCCCTGCTTGCTGTTTTATCTCTATGACTCTTACTGTTTTATAATTCCATATAAACTCAATTATTGGCTGTTCTAAGTCTTTGAAGAATATCATCAGAATCAGGAATGGCAGTGCTCTGAATCTATATAATAAATTAGGTAGGATGTTCATTTTGACAATATTGATTCTTTCAATCTATGAAAATGGAATAGTTTTCAACTTCCTAAGGTCTTCTATTTCTTTCTTAAGTGATTTATACTTTTCATGGTATAGTTCTCTTACATCTTAGGTTGATTCCTAGGTACCTTATGTTTTCAGATACTATTTTGAATAGAGTATACTCTAAACAATTTCTCTTCTAGTTTGTTACTTGCATATAGGAATGCAACTGATTTTCTGTACTACTTTGTAGCTGGCTATTTTGCTATATCGGTTTATTCTTTTTAGGAGCTTCTCACTTTAGAGAATCTTCTACATATATCATGTCATGTGCAAATAGTGATAATTTAACTTCTCAATTTAGATCTCTTTCTTTTTCTTGTTTGATTGCTGTTTCTAGGGTTTCTAATACTATACTGAGGAATAGTGAAGATAGTGGACATCCTTCCCTTCTGTCTAAATCTCAGAGAGAATGTTTTCAGTTTTTAACCATTGAGAATGATACCGGCTGTGGTTTTGTTATGGTTGGCTATTGCTATTGTGAGTAAGGTTTGTTTCACCCCTACTTTGTTGAGAGTTTTTTGATGTTGGTGCTTATCAAAAGCTTCCCCTATCAGTTCATAGTATCTTTCCCTTTTATTGATGTGGTGTATTATATTAATTGATTTGCATATTTGAACAATCCTTGTGTTCCTGGGATGAATCCTACTTCATTGTGGCATAAGATTTTTTTGATCTTATGCGTTTGATCTTATGCATTTGGTTTGCTAAGATTTTGTTAAGGAATTTTGCATCATGTGCATCATGTCCTTTAGGGAAATTAGTATGAAATTTTCCTTTTAGTATTATCTCCATCTGCTTTGGTATTAGAGCAATGTTGGCTTCATAGAAATGGTTAGGAAGGATTCCTGTTTCTTCAACATTCTGAAAGAGCTTGAGAAGTAAAGGAAGTCTTTGAAGGTTTGAGAGAACTCACCAGTAAACCCATCTGGACTTTTGCTCTTGGGACGATTCTTAATTCCTGTGATTGGCTTGTTTAGGTCTTCTATTTATTCCTTGCTCAGTTCTGGGAGGTTACATAATTATAATAATCTGCCATTGGGGGCCAGAGTAACAGTAGAAAGGGCAGGGTGCTTGCTTTGCATGTGGTTGATTCAGGTTCGATACTGGGCATACCACATGATCCCCTGAGCACTACTAAGTGATTCCTCAGTGCAGAGCCAAGAGTTACCTATAAGAATCACTAATGTGGCCCCCAAATAAAAACATAAGCAAAAAAATCTATTAATTTTTCTAAATTCTCTAAGCTTAACAGTGTAGAGCATTTATAGTAATCTATCACGATACTTAAATTTTGGTGGAATCTGTTGTAATTTCTCCTCTTTAATCTCTGATCTATTTGGGCATTTTCTCTTTTTACTTCATAAACTCATTCTCCTTTTAAAGAACAATCTCCTGTTTTCATTTATTCCTTCCTCTCTTGATTTCTGTATCATTGATTTCTGCTCTAATTTCTATTATTTCTTTCTTTCTAATACTTCAGGAGTTCACAGTTCTTCAGGTGTTAGAGATGTATGGTTAGGTTGCTGATATGAGTTTTTAAATTTTTTCCTAATGTAGGCCGCATCGTTAGGAATTTTCCTCTTAGTACAGCTTTTGCTATATCCCACAGATTCTGATAGCTTGTATTAGTTTCAAAGAATCTATTTATTTCTGCCTTGATTTCTTTTATTGACTCAGTTATTATTTATTTATTTTGCTTTTTGGGTCACACCTGGCGATGCACAGGGGTTACTCCTGGCTCTGCACTCAGGAGTTACTCCTGGCGGTGCTCAGGGGACCATATGGGATGCTGGGAATTGAACCTGGGTCGGCCGCGTGCAAGGCAAACGCCCTACCTGCTGTGCTATCTCTCTAGCCCTCAGTTATTATTTAGCAGTGTTTTGCTCAGATTACAGTTGCTGGAGTTTTTCCACATTTTCTTTTCATGGTTAATTTTTACCTTCATGGTGATGAGAGGATGCTTGGTATGATTTATATATTTGTAAGTTTATATATGCTTGATTTATCCCTTAGTATATGATCTATCCTGGAGAATGTTCTATGTACACTAGAAAAGAATGTGTATTTGGATTTTTCAGGATGGAGGAACCTGTACATGTTCATTAATTTCTGTTCTTCTAACTCCTTATTTAGGGATCTTATATGGTGGATTTGTCTGATAGTGACAGCTGAGTGTTAAAGTCTCCCACTACTTTTGTGTTTCTATCTATGGTTTCTATCTATATACTTCTTTAGGTATATGAGCAGAATCTTTATGAATTTTTTTTAACCCTTTACATGTTATAAGATATATTATGTTTATAAGATATATTATTCTATATATTGTTCTTGATCTATTGTTCCCATAACCAATAAGCAGTGTCTGTTTGTAGGTGTTTCTTTCCATTTGATTCTATCTGCTCTGTTATATGTACAGCAATCAACTTTTTTTTTTTTGGTTTTGTTTTGCTTTTGGTGTACCATTGGCTTATATGATTGTTTTGTTTTCCATCCTTATACTTTGAGCCTTTAATTATCCTGTGAATTTGGGTGTGTTTCCTATATAAGCAGCAGATAGACAGATTTTGTTTCTTGATCCAATAAGGCACTCTCTGTGTTTTGATGGGAGAATGTAGTCCATTTCCATGAAGGCACAGCAGTCGGCAGCCATACCTGACACCCTCCAACATAGGTATGGTCCAGTTTCACACCTAAACTTCATCAAACTGCCAAGCCACCAAACTGTTCCAGATCTATAGATCCTGGATTGCATGGCCCTAACACCACAAAATTTCACAGTACTGTCAACAGATCTGATTGGAAAGTTGTATAGAAGACCATAAAATTCACTAAACCTAAACAATAGCACAGAAGGTTCAACTACCATTAACTAGCACAGCAGATACTTAGACAATGACTTTAGTAACATCACTGTGAGATATAACAATTATCACAAGTTGAATCTTAGTTTAAAATATTTTTTTTGGTTTATGGGCTATACTCAGCAATGCTCAGGGATTACTACTGGCTCTAAACTCAGGAATTACTCCTGGCAGTGCTCGAGGGGGCTATATGTAGTGTTGAGGACTGAATCTGGGTTGGCCACACACAAGGCAAACATTTTACCTGCTGTACTATTGCTTTGGCCCCCAAAGAACTCTTACTGATATAAGTTTTGATAATTCCACTTGCCTTTGTATTGTAACAAAAATTATGAAGTGAATTTATTTGTGCCTGCAGGGGAAAAGCAAGGATGGTGGGTAGGAAACTGGGGACATTTGTGGAGGGAAGGGCACACTGCTGGTGGTATGATTGGTGTTGGAACATCTAAGGCCTGAAATAACTGTATTATGAACTTGGTAAATCACGATGTCATAATTTAAAAAAAAAAGCAAGTTGTTGATATAAAGGGCGGTGTTGCCATTTTTTCTGTGTATTATGGGGTTTGGTTGCTTTTGCAACTGACCATTTGCTCTTTATGACCTTTCAGTATTTCTTGCAGGGTTGTCTTAATTTTTAAATTTTTCTTTTAGTTTTTGGGCCACACCCAGCAATGTTCAGGGATTATTCCTGGCTCTGCTCTCAGGAATCACTGCTGGTGGTTCTTAGGGGACCACACAGTATGCTGAAAATTGAACCATGCACGGTAAGCACCTTAACTGCTGTACAATCTCTCTGGCCCCAGGGCTTGACTTAGTTACAGCAAAAATCACCAGATCGTGTTTGACTGAGAATGTTTTTATGCCTCCCTTATATCTAAATGACAGCTTTGCAGGGGAGTGGACTCTAGATTGAAAGGGTTTTTTTGTTTTGTTTTTTTTTTAGGTTTTTCTTCTCTCTTGTTAATTCAAATAGTCTGTCTCTGTCTTTGATTCCTGCTATTTTGATTACAGTGTATTTTAGTATCTATCTCTTTGAGTTTATTTTTGTTTTGTACTCTTTGAACCTTTTGGATTTGTGCAGAAGCCTTTCTCCAGAGACTGGGTGAGCCAAGTATTTATTTATTTATTTATTTATTTATTTATTCTTTTTGGGGAATCTTCTATTCCCCCCTCCCCGCCCCTGTTTTTATTTTTTGAAAGCACCATGATTTACACAGTTCTTCACAGTTGGCTTTTAGACATATAATGTTCCATTACCGATACCACTTCATCTTCCTTCCACTAGTGTTCCCAGGTTCCCTCTGTACCCTCACCCCCCGACAACTCCAGTCTGCCATTTCTATAGGTACTTTTTTAAGTTTGCTGAACTTTTTGGCCTCATGCTTTCAGTGCTGTTGACTTCGTGGTCTGAATTTAGCTCTACCATTCCTTAACACCACAGATGCACACTGTCCCTTGTTCCCTGCTGCGTTTTATCTGTTTTCTTCTTCCCCCATCCTTCATATAAAAAATAACAGGAACAATCTGTGTTGGTGGGGATAAGGTGAAAAAGGAACTCTCATCCACTACTGGTGGGAATGTTGTCTGGATTCCTATGGAAAATAGTATGGAGGGTTCTCAGTAAGCTTAAAATTGAGCTGCCATAAGACCCAGCAATCCCCTTTTGGGCCTTTAACCCAGGACAGAAAAAAAATCACTCAAAAATATAAAAGAGTCGTTATTTTTTACAGGGTAGTTCTTTCCTCCTCTCTCCCCACCACCTTCTGGTATTTCTATAACTCAGAAATTACTCCTCTTGCTGTTATTCATTAAATATATGACATTCTCATCCATTCTTTTTGGTTTTTTGATGCTGGCTTGTAGTGTCTTCAACATGCTGATATAGATCTCTGCATTCAGAGTTCTGTTGCTGCAGCATGTTACTGTACTCTTGCTCTTTCAATTCCATTTGTATGGGTTTTTTCATATTTTGAATCACTTTTTCTTTGAGTTGACTGAATTTCTCTTACAGTGATAGCTTAATTTCTACTGTTACTGCATATAGCTTTGATTTGAGATCCTCCTCATTCAGTCTTGAGAGTTTTGAGACACTCAAGGACTTTTCTGGACATAGGTTCCTATCTACCAAAAGTAGCTGAATTCTTTTGTTTTCCTATTGTTCTTAGATCTTTGTAGGTACTGACAACGGAGTTTTAGATTTCTGACTTGAGTACTGACCTGATTCATTATTTTACTCTAATAGGCAAATTTTTATGCCTCTATTATTCTGACTTTTCCATTACCATGTTTCAATGGGATAAGCAGATGTAGATGTAGTTCCTTTATATTTGTTGGGGATTTTATGGGGGGTATTCTGGCACTGAATTAAGATTCTGTGGGTGGAGTACAGAAATTGCAGTGCTTGGTGTCCACATGGTCCCTGGGGGCTGAGACTGTGTTTTTCCTGATAGCACAGGGTAGAAGGGGAAGTTATTGGGTCCATTAAGTGTATCTGGATTGGTGGAATTTAGATTGGAAATGCCTGGAGTAAGTCCTAATAACTATTTATCAGGCAGACACTGGTGTAAGCAGGCTCTCAGGAATTCATGTGGTTTCTGCAGGCTGAGACTGTGTTCTCCCCAGTACAGGGCAGAAGGGTCCAGGTAGTGCACTTGCTTCCTAGTGGGTGAGGGTTCCAAAACTCATCAGCTCATGGCTCAACTGGGCCATAGGACAAGGTAAAAGAGGCATAGCCTCTTGGATGTTTTATATTACATAGAAACAGAATCTTAATTTTCCCTTGATGTTTTATATTACATAGAAACAGAATCTTAATTTTCCCTTGATGGAGGTACTAAGCTAGATTTGACACTTTATACACAGTTCTGTACCAAAAATCGGAAACTTCCATTGTCCCAAATTATACTCTTTAAAAAGAAAGAAATACTTGGGGCCAGAATGATAGTGCATCAGATGGTACTTGCTTACAAGGTGACAACTTGGATTCAATCCCTGGCATCCCATATAGTCCCCTGAACCTCTCTAGGAGCAATCCCTGAGAACAGAGGCAGGAGTAAGTCCCCGGGCACCTCTGGGTGTGGCCCCCAAATAAAAATGAAACAAATGAAAAGGACTTTCAGAGACAAAAGAATGTTGGTAGATAGGTAGGACATGTGGTTTAGTGCCTGCCTTCACAAAATAGACCTGTGTTTAATTCCCAACATAAACACACACACACACACACACACACACACACACACACACACACACACACACACTTCTGAGCTTTGTTTATTGGTAGCACTTAGCAAGTACATAGTAATTACTTTGAAACTGTCCTCTGTTGTTAAGTAATAATTCTTTTGTTGTCTTATGGACTACACTTGAATTCATCATCAATAACTGATCCACCACTAAAATAATTATTACAATAAAGATAACTGTTCAGAATTAGACCCCCAAAGCCCACAAAACCAAAATTTTTAGGGCTCTCAGGCCATTAACCTCACCTGTTCACCAGCTTGGGATTCCCCAATGATGAAACGATCTCCCGGTCCATCAGCAGCTGTGAAAGGAACAGAACAAAGAACAAAGAACAGGATGGAGTTTAGCAAGGAATAAGAACCTAGTGTTCAATTTTACTAAAATTTTCAGGAAAGCAAAACATTTTCGTCTAATCTCTTGGACTAGACAATGGTTTTGTAACTACTATTTTGATTCTAGTGAAACCAGTACCTTATCATGCCCTTTCTGGTTACTGGAGAAGGTCTTGCTGTACCATAATTTCCACATTTGTACCTTTTATACAAGAAATCCTCTTAGCCTACTCTCCTTATCCAGAAAATGCAAATCACGAATACATATTCATATAAAATTATATCAGTATTTTAAATTTTCTGTAAAATTTAACTTTCTGATATTATTTTCTTATCACTTAGTTTGATATTTATAATAAATTAGTAAAGTAGAAAGATCATTTATTTTTGTCTTCATCTGACATTTGAAGGAAGAGCTATAGAATAAAGGAAATCAGATAGAAAAGGTTAAGCACCGTGAACAAGTCAGGGGTAGAGCTAGGACTAAAATTCATTAATTTCCCAGTACTTATCTTTTAGAAGACTAAAATGTTATTTCTGAACTAGAAAAATTCAGATTTTTTGGAATAAATGTGGTGTTACACTACACTTTCCATGGACAATTTTAAAATGGGAAGAAACACTTACAATAGAGATGAAAACTTTTCTATACTCAGTACAATAATGGCTAGATAAAAAAATATTCCAAAAGAGAAAATGTTTTTAAAAGGGACTTCATCATACTCCTAAGACAGCTATCTAATTAAGTTTTCTGATTGTGACTTATACTTCTATGTCATACTGTTTTTATGTTTAGGAGGACTTCTAAGCAATGCACAGGGGTTCTGGAGGATGTTTCCAGCAATACTTGGTAAACTGAGTTGGACAGATCAATGCTTGGACTTAGTGGTACAATGTTATTTAAGACAAACAGGGTTGAGGGTCACCAGGGCATACTCAGCAATGTCTGGGGGCCATTGGGTGTCAAGGGACTGAACTCAGGGCGTTGAGCAGGCATGGCATGTGTTGCAGTTTTTGAGATATCTTTATGGTTCATGGATTCTTTTTTCTTTCAAACTTCCCCGCCCCCCTCTTCTTTTGGCTTATTCCAGTGTTGCTGAGAGGACCATATGAGATGCTAGAATTTGAACAAGGGTTGCAGTTGCAGCCAAATGGTAGGCAAGTGCCTTAACCTTGCACACTCTCTTGGCCCCAAAACTTTTCTTAAATGTACAATTTAAAACACAGGAGTCAGAGTTTCAATAATCAGCAATATTTTGCCAATCTTGTTTTATAATTTCCCCTACTTACTATAAAGGAAATCATAATTTTTCTAACTATAGAAAATTAAAATGTCAAGTATCTTTGAGTTCTTCTCTAACTGCATCTGAAATAATGCAATTATTTAGATAAAATTGTTTTAAACTACTTATATACAAGAGAAATTACTAATTTCCATCTCTCAAAGTAACCTGGAAACTTTCACTTTTTGCTTTTGTGCAAAGTAAAACTAGTCTGGTTTTAGACCAAAACAAAGCTGAATCCAAATACTGGTTCTACCTATTTTATTAGTGTCAGGACTTTTAGCAAATTACTAATCTCTCTAATACTTAGTTTTCTTGCTGGGAATACACACTTAAAGGCATTTAGTCATTTCCTTCATTCACTAAATTTCTGCAGCATTTCTTCTATGGCTCAAGTGTCAAATTAGGTGCTGGGACAGAGTAAAACCAGACTACTGTTACAATGCAGTGCAAACTTACTACATTGTTTTGCAAATTCTAGATCATAAACAAAGGTGGGCTACAAAATAATGCAAACAAAAGCTTTAATGAAAAAATATAAAATATATTTTATTGCCCATGTTAAATATAAATATTACTTTATTAAATTCATTTTGGTTTATATGTATAACGTGTATCACATATTTGCATATGTCATTGGTGATTTGTATGTATTTAATGTGTGTTTACATGGGTGTGGTTTAAATAAAATTTAACCATGTGGAGGAGATAGATATTAAATAATATTAATACAAACTGAGAAATGAAAGCATAAAATTAAAATACCTGAAGTAGAGGGTCTGGGAAAGGCACTCTAAAGAATTTCTGCTTTGAATTAGAAGGATGAAATGACGTAAGTAGGAAAAAGATGAGATGTGTAATGTGTATGACAGAGAGAGAGAGAGAGAGAGAGAGAGAGAGAGACAGAGACAGAGACACAGAGAGACAGAGAGAGATAGAGACAGACAGACAAAGTGGAAGTATTTTAATTACAACTTCACCTAAAGAGAACAATATGTGCAAGTGCTCTAGTTTGTATCATCTTTATGTCTTATATTTTAGGTCTTCTAGGGTCCCCAAAGTACTGAAATGACTAATTTCAGGTCCATAATACTTGCTACATCCATTGCTTGATGTTTCCTTTTCTTATCGCTGCTTTCTTATTAGAGACTTCTTAGTCTTTGTGACTCAGCTCAAGTGTTATCATCTCTATGAAAACATATTTGACATTCCTTTGCTTGAGTCACTTACTTCCTCTTTTGTTTCCTCAATGAATACCTGAAATAATTCCAATAATGGTTTACTAATATATTTGCAATTAATTATTTGTCTCTAGGGCATCTCTAGTATTTGCTTAAATAAGAACTCAGTGAATGCTTCACATGTAATATATTCAGTTGTTAAGGGAACAAAGGAGTATGGTACCAAAGAATCTTTTTAGAAGGATGCATGCTGAATGACCGAATAAGTATTTCTCAACAGAAAATGTTATATTTTGAATGCCATGTTTCCTGTTGATATACCATATATGTATGAGTATACATACTATATATCACTTGTATCACTTGTCATCCTGTTGTTCATGGATTTGCTCGAGTGGGCGCCAGTAACATCCCCATTAGTCTCTGTTGCATGCTAGCATAGTCCCATAGCGTACTGGGGGCTCTTTCAGGGTCATATATATAATGTATATGTTATATATATGTCAAATTGTGAGCCAGTATTCACCATCTTTATGTTATTAGAAAACCTGCACTGATAAAAATTTTATATAACTTATGTTGGTTATTCTTCTTGGCACAGTGCCTAGCTTATCAATGATGCTCAATACATATTTATTGAAAAAAAAATGAATGAATTTGACTTTTCCATAATAGGAATTTGCAAATTGACTTGTATGTATGAATGTATGTATCAGTATTGGGTTTTGCACATATGTATCAGTATTTTGCTTTGTGAGTTATCTTAATTTTCATAAATATGTGTTTTATGTGAATCAACTAGATAATGGGTTTAAAGGTAGGGAACAATTTTAAAAATTTGTTTCGATATTATTTGTCTTGAAACCACTCCAAATACATTCAAACTGCTTCTATCAATGTCCTGCACATATGCTCCAAATAAATGTCACAAAATAATGAGTGTCTGGATGTAATACATATCTGAAAAAACAAATAATTATAATCATCTAGTGTAGGATAACACTGTTTTGTCCTTCCTGCATAGCCTCAGGGAGTTTAGGTTTATTGGGTTGCTCCCATCACAGTGCTCCCATTCCTGTGTTTATTTGTAACTTCTTTTTTTGTGCTCTGTTGACTTGTAAATATTATTTTTCTCTTCTTCCTAAATCCTTTGCATAGTTTATTCAGGAATGAGAGTGAAGATAGATGGTCGGCAATTACACCACCTCCGCTTTGCTGATGATATTGTTTTAATAACACCAAACATCAGCCAAGCGGCACAAATGCTGGCCGACTTTGACCGTGAGTGTGGAAAGGTAGGACTACAGCTGAATCTTACGAAGACAATGTTTATGAGAAACAGCCTTGTTCCTGACGCCCCATTAGCTCTCAATGGAACGACCATCTCCGAATGCAACAGCTATGTCTACCTAGGTCGAGAGGTCAACATGACAAATGACCTGGCACCCGAGCTGCGCAGGAGGAAGAGAGCGGCTTGGAACGCCTTCAAGAACGTCGAAGAAATAGCTAAGAGGACGAAGAACCTCTGGCTCCAGGCACATCTCTTTGATTCCACTGTTCTTCCTGCATTAACATATGCCTCAGAGACCTGGGCCCTACGCAAACAAGATGAGAACGCCATTCAGGTCTCCCAAAGAAGAATAGAAAGAGCTATGCTTGGAATATCACGTTTCACTCAAATGAGAGAAAGAATCCGGAGTTCTGACATCCGTGGACGATCAAGGATCAGGGATGCTGTCTCATTTGCCAAGGTGTCGAAAATCAGATGGGCTGGTCACGTAATGAGATTTAAAGACGACCGTTGGACTAGAGCTGTTACTGATTGGATTCCACGGGATGTCAAGAGACCGCGTGGCCGCCCACCTACCAGATGGTCAGACTTCTTCCTGAAGATCATGAACGATCGGTTTGAGGCCCTTCATGTTCCCGGAGCGAACAGATGCCATTGGGCTACACTAGCACGCGACAGGGACAAATGGAGACGTTACTGGCGCCCGCTCGAGCAAATCGACGACTAACGGGAAGTTAAGTGATTAAGTGATTCAGTTTATTCAGAGCAATGTCCTTTTTGTATGGACACAAGAAGACATGCTTTTGTAATGTTACTCTCAGTAATATTTCCCTCCTGGGCATCTGTTCTCTCACCTAAGCCTCAGCTGCCATTTCTTCCTATCGCTGCCAAAAGCAGGTTCCCGAAGAAGGACTGGATGTAACCAGGGCAAGCGGTAAGCTATGTGCTACCCTGGCATCGAGATGGGCCTGGTCAAAGTGCCATAATGCTTAACTATAAGTTAAGAGCTCGGTCATGGACAAATACTGTCATGATCCAAAAAGTAATAACTAGATTTGGATCCTGCTAGGGTTACGAATGATTAATCTGGCCTGAGCGCTGTAGTCTGAGTGTGTGGCAAGATGTTCCCAGGAGAGCTGCCCTACAAGTCTCAATGTTATCTCTTACTGTGTCCATGCAAAAATAGCTAGTATTGATATGTTTATAGTTATTGGACCAAGGGAAAGAGAAAAACACCTTAGGAGGTATTTTGCCCTTGGGCAGTCAGGAAGGGCTTTAGAATACCTTTTAGGTGAGCCCTCAGGAAGGGTTTTCTTATGTTGATTTTGCTACCTGACCTGGTGATGTGTCAGCCCAGACTGTGGGGGAGTTGGAGAGGGGAAGAGAGCTGGGGGGAGAGAGGAGAGAGCAGGGTGGCAAGATGGACGGCTGAGAGGCTAGCAAGGGGGAACACGTGCTTGAGAGAACGTGGGCCCTCCATAACATAAATTTCTTCTATGGGATAAACTTTCTTGTAATAAACTGCTACTAAGACCAATCAGCTGGCCCTCGTCTCTTCCTTTGTCTGCCCTTGGCCAACAGCCGTCACAATCCAGGCTACACAGCTGCTCTAGGGCACCGAAGGCAAGTGGTGAGATAGAGCCGTCCAGAGAGCCCGCAAACACACAACCTTCAGCGTGCCTAGTTTTTTATAATCTAGATTTTTAATTGCTCGAGCAGGCCCAGTAACGTCTCCGTCGGAGACTTTGTTGTTACTGTGTTTGGCATATCGAATACTCTTGGTAGCTTGCCAGGCTCTCCGAGGGGGGCGGAGATTTTTAATTAAGATAGAAATTCAAACCGATTATGGAGAGACTAGGGCCTTTCAAGTTTTACATCTTCCCTTGAAACTTTTCAACTGCAAACCATCCCTCTGTATAGTTTGTTAAGGAAGTCTTATTTGACCAATGTTATAGAAGGTTCTTGGTAAAACAGGAGTGATACCTTGTAACAGTGCTTCTTAATGTCCAATATAAATCATCTTGAGATCAAGTTAAAATGTAGATTCTTATTATTAGATTTGAAATAGGGTCTGAAGCTCTATATTAGGTTGATGGCTAACAGTGCTGATTTAAGGACTACCACTTTTGTGGAGCAGAGTACTGTAAGATTAAACTGAAAATAGACAAATTCACTGTCACTGTCCTCCCCTTGTTCATCGATATTCTCGAGCGGGCCCAGTAACGTCTCCATTGTGAGACTTTGTTGTTATTGTGTTTGGCATATTGAATACATCACGCTTGCCAGGCTTTGCCGTGCGGGCGAAATACTCTCAGTAGTTTGCCAGGGTTTCCAAGAGGGGCGGAGGAATCGAACTCGGGTTGGCCATGTTGGCTGCGTGCAAGGCAAATGCCTTACCCGCTGTGCTATCGCTCAGACAAATACTTGGGGAATAAAAATACTAGTGAACTACAAGAAGCCCTAACATTACATGACCGACTAGGCTCATTATTGCACAGACAAAAATAATTATCAATATATTTGATTTGTTGATATTTATTTCATAGTTGCTATTAAAGAAACAGGGGGATGAGAAGATGTCATTTTCCTTTTCTTTTTTTCCTTTTTTTTTTTTTCCAACTCAGCAATGCTCAGGGGCTTACTCTGGGCTATACACTCAGGAGAACTCCTAGCAGGCTCAGGGAACCAGGTGAGGTCCTAGGGACTGAACCTGGGTTGGGCGTGTGTAAAGCAAGAACTCTACCTGCTCCTCTATTGCTCTGTCTCCCCAACATACCATTTTAAAAGATAAAATCTACAGGATTTGGATGGAGGCAGACAAAATGTTGGTACGTGAAACTCAAACTTGGAAATAAAAAATCTAAGTGAGCTAGAGTATGCTACTGGAAAATGAACAGATTCCACAGATTTCTGTAAAGGCTTATAATCTTACATCCCATTCAGAATTCTGATATTTCTATCAATATATTTTTTCCTTTTCTGCCTTAACACTATGGAGTTTAATTGGAAGAAAGGGTCAAAAGTAATATAAACCAAATCCTAACAGGAAAGACATTATTCTAATGTTAGTCCCTGAAACTGCTTCCACTTCCACTGTTTTAGTGATCAGAAAAAAATGTCTTGTTAATATATTTGAAGATTTCTAATAATGTCCTTCGTATAAATTGATATCATTAACTATTCACATTGCTATGTATAAAATGTATAAAATATGTATGAAATGACCTTCCCTCAGCTATCTGTAAGAGAACTATTCCCATTTTCAGTTTCTAGGAACATGTGATTTCTCTTTAGATCCCCAAATGACCATATAGCTGCTAATTTATTTTTAATAGTAAAGAGTCTGGCAGAGCCTGGCAAGCTCCCTGTGGCATATTTGATATGCGAAAAACAGTAACAACTAGTCTCACGATGAAGACGTTACTGGTGCCCGCTCAAGCAAATTGATGGACAACAGGAGGACAGTGCTACAGTGCTACAGTAAAGAGTCATCACCTTCACATTAGGATACATAAACTATTAAATAAACTGAGGTGATAGGGAGAAAGTAACTTTTAAGGGTTGCATAAACACCTTTAGCAAAAGAATAAGGCATAAGGTAATAAAGTCCATACTTTGTGGAACTAAGTTGTCTATAACTAGATGACAGGGATAGGGTAATAGTATTTATGTATTTAGTAAGGTTAATATTATGGAACAGTTGGGGTGTGAGTTTGGGAAGATAAGGATTAGCATAACAGTATTAATATTTATTGAAATTATAGTGAGGGATTAAATTAAGTGAGCTGTTTGTAATTTAAATCTGCTGCTTGTTCTTATAAAAGCCAGGGAGCTGGGAGTAAGAGGTGAATAAGGTGGCATTTTATATTCTTTAACATCAGTCTCCAGGAGAAAATGCTCATTTATAATTAGTAATGGGAAAATACATATGTTTACATAGATATAGTATTTTAAACTTTTTAACTATCTAAAATTAATTATTCCAAATTATCTCTCTGCTTGAGAGACTAAAATGAACCATAGACTTTATTTTTTTTTAGTTAAGCAAGATGATTTATTGATCTGTTAAATTATTTCTAGCATCACACAACATACAATTGAGATGTAAAGAGAGATTCAAGAGCTATATATTAATACAGTAACCAGAAGGGTAGTGCATAATTGTTTTGTTTTGTGGTACCCTGGGGAGAAAAAGAAACATTGTCATTTATGATCCAATGCAACTGAACAAACTTCCATTGAACATGTACTGTTTTCTTCAACTTGTGTTCATCACTGGCATTGATGTTTACGTCAAATGACTTATGATTGAACTTTTAGTTTCAAGCAAATTGATTTTCTTTTTTTAACAAGTTTATATTTATATAGAAAAAAGCTACAACTGTTGATAAAAATCTAGAATTAAAATTTATTATGAAACAGCCGCAATATTAAAATCAATAGCTAAAAAATAAAATCAATAGCTATAGAATATCCATTTATATAAAAACTATTATAGGTGACTTTAGGGTTGTTAAGTCCTTGTCTAAGAATTTATCAATCTGTTGCTTTAGGAGTTATTGTACAGCCTGTATGTCCAGAGACTTCAGGATCTATGGCCAGGAAGTCAACAGCATCATAGACTAACTGTGACCAAAGAAGATATAAATGGATAAAAGAAAAAGAAACTGGAACCTATAATTCAAGAATTAGAACTGTATTTAAATAAAAGATGTTACATGGAATTTCAGCATGCACTTTACAATCTATTTGAAGGAAGTACAACAGATACTAGTAGTGGGCTAAGTGTGATAATGGTCAGTTTTAAAATGAACATTTTGGTTTTTGGTATTTTCTATAAGCATGTCTTTAAACTTGAAAGTAAAAAAGACAAAAAAATGTAATGACTTTAACTGAAAGGACAGGATTTCTTTAAATATGTTCCTTCAAAATTATTTGTTACATATGGTTTTCAAAATAATTGTTGGCTTCTTCATAAAATCTACCTCCCTTTTATTTTCCTGTTACATTTTTTTTTTTTGGCCATACATGGTAGTGTTTAGGAGTTTTGTGTGCAGCTATTGCTTCTGATGGTCCATGAAGTGCTGTGACAGAACCTGGGCCTTGTGGCATGCAAAGCATTAACTGTTCCATAAAACTATCTCAATTTTTTATTTTCTAAATGGTTCTGAAACAAGTTCTGAAGAAAGATGACTTCTTTCTTTCTTCCTTCCTTTCTTTCTTTCTTTCTTTCTTTCTTTCTTTCTTTCTTTCTTTCTTTCTTTCTTTCTTTCTTTTTTGCTTTTTGGTCACACCCAGCGATGCTCAGGGGTTACTCCTGGCTCTTCACTCAGGAATTACTTCTGGCAGGGAACCAGATGGGATGCTGGGGATTGAACCCAGGTCGGCCGTGTGCAAGGCAAACGCCCTACCTGCTGTGCTGTCATTCTAGCCTGAAAGGTGACTTTCAAAGGGAATATTTTCAAGAAGCTGAACTTGAAATTCTAAGATATTTTTACATTTACTAACATCTTAAAAGGTGAAAGAAGAAATAACCACATCTCTGAAGGATGGTGTCAATCAAGAACACGATCATTAAATTAACGAGGAAGAAATAACTTAAAAAAATAAAAATAATATTTTATTATAATAATGCTTCACTTTCTTTTGTTCTACCTTTATCCTTCAAATTCACTCCCTATTAAATGGATAGTTATCCTAAAAGTTTATCCTAAACTTTTAGGATAACTAGGCTACAGGTCTTCCTAATATCACCACTTGAGTCATGTCTTCTAGAGTCTATTTTATTTTTCGTCTTTATTTAAAAAACTAGACCTATTTCTTATTTCCTTAAGTCTTTTTTTTTAACTGTCTTAGTTTTTTTCAACCCACATACCTTAAGGCAAGTGATCCTCCAACTGGTTTGGAGTTTTATCCCACATGTTTCTGAAGGATATTGGCTAATGCTTAGTGATCCATATCAAGTTAGCAACCTCTTTACACCTGGAGGATTATCAATGCTCACAG
Organism: Sorex fumeus; assembly: GCF_029834395.1. Classification (NCBI taxonomy): domain Eukaryota; kingdom Metazoa; phylum Chordata; class Mammalia; order Eulipotyphla; family Soricidae; genus Sorex; species Sorex fumeus. The sequence goes on from NW_026606155.1 coordinate 28,522,569, forward strand.
GTGCCACTGGGTATTACTGGAAGGCCTAAGGCAAAGGCAGAGGAGAAGAAAAAAAGGGAGAATAAAGGGAATGGGGGAAAAAAGGAAAGGGAGTAAAGGAAGACAGGGGTGGAGAGAAGAAGGTTCACGAAGTAGAGTGGTAGAGAGCCACAACAATAGCCTCAAGGACATTCTTCACTGGGGGTGATCTTAGGTCATATATTAGAAAAATCTAAGATTATGCTCTTTTGTTTCCCGATGACTTTTGCTGTCTTAGTATGATGATATATAATACACTGATACACCAGCTTTATCCATTATGAGATTTCATCACAACCATAATGGTTATCTGTTATTTTTGTTACATATTACACTAGGAACTAGCAATACTTCACAGTAGATAAATAATGTGAATAAGTGCAAGATATGTAATCTGTTGAACTTTTTTTAAACTGACATGTCCATGTATATACATATATATAAAAGGTATGAAATAAATAAAAACACCACCATTCAAAAATAAATTAGAATAAGATAGTTAATTATATTAACATAAAATTTATTTCTTAGACTTTCAAGTAGCAGAAAGGTTCTTTTATGACTAGCTGCTCTTTTCTGGCAATTAGAAGATCTAAGTAAAATGGTTTCTTTTTACGGAACTACTACTATTTTATACAAAATCACAATGTTATGTTCGAGAAAAATTGTCTCACATAATTTATATTTTCACTTTCTCCTAATTTCTATTACCAATATTGTTACTGTCACTGTCAGTGTTCTCCTGTTCATCGATTTGCTCGAGCAGGCCCAGTAACGTCTCCATTGTGACATTTGTTACTGTGTTTGGCATATCGAATATGTCACGGGTAGCTTGCCAGGCTTTGCCGTGCGGGCGAGATACTCTCAGTAACTTGCCAGGCTCTCCGAGAGGAGTGGAAGAATCAAACCTGGGTCAGCCAGGTCATCCACGTGCAAGGCAAATGCCCTACCCGCTATACTATCGCTCCAACCCAAATTGTGGAAAAAAAAATGAAAAGAACATTCTTGATCCTTTGGTATTCACTTTATATGGTTGTTTTTTTCCTATTCTGAAAGTAAGAATTTTTTTTTTGGTATCGTAGTAAAACTATATGGCTAAGTGATAAGATCAAAACAGAATTTACATTTAGATAGGGAATATGGAAAATGAAGTCAGTAAGGTTTTATAAGAAGACTCAAATTTCTTTCTAGATCATAATTCATTATAACAAAAATTGCATAAGAAATACATTTGAAAGAAAGAAACTCAAGAGAGTGTGAATATTTGTTATTTGCTTTCAGAACTATATAAATTTTTTAGACTAAGCTGAATGAGGTACCACCAAGAGTGTTCCTGAGAAAGAATACATTAGCAGCAATTAATCCCCCCACCATTTTTAAGAGAATATAATCATAATAGTCCAGATAAGTGTCATCTTTTTTTATTTGACATATATAGTGTTTTGTTATTCTGATTCATACACAAGAAAGATTAGTAAAAAGAAAAATTCAGCAAGTGAAAATGATCTAAATATACTTTTTTCCAGAGAGGGTCTAAGTAAATGTTGTGATAATGATAGTGACAAAAGATAAATGATAGTGACAAAAGATAAAAGACAAAAGACAAAAGATAAAAATAATAAAAAATAATTGAGTATTTTTTACTGTGACCTTCTAAGATATTTAATCTTTATACAACCCATTGGGTGGGTGCTTTTTTAAAATTAATTATGATATTACAAAGGGGCTGGAGCAATAGCACAGCGGTAGGGCATTTGCCTTACAAACGGTCAACATGGTCGATCCGAGTTCAATTCCTCCGCCCCTCTTGGAGAGCCTGGCAAGCTACCGAGAGTATCTCACCCGCACGGCAAAGCCTGGCAAGCTACCAATGACGTATTCGATATGCCAAACACAGTAACAAGTCTCATGATGGAGACGTTACTGGGCCCGCCCGAGCAAATCGATGAACAACGGGAGGACCGTGACCGTGATATTACAAAGAGAAAAACGAGGTTAAAAAGTTGAAGTGATATGCCTGAAGTTACACAGATGAAACTGGTACCAGAATTCAAATCAATCTTTGATCAAAGTTCTATTCTAAAAAGATACTAGGAGATGGTGATGAAACATGGATAGTATTCAACTACCAAAAGAGAGGTAATTACTTAAATGACTAGGTACAAAATTAGAAAGTCACCAAATGAAAACCAGTAAGCTCCCTAAATGACGACTAAAAAGAACTGTTTTCTTACTGTGCTGATAAACGAGGAAATATTTTTAGATATTTCTTCAGTGAGATTGGCCTCCAGTTAATAATCAATAATAATTTTTAAGTAATTTAGTTACATTTCACTTTGGATTCTCAACTGAACTTTCAGTTGCAAATATAATTAGTATTTGTTTATAAGCTATATGCAATTTCAGGCAAATATGAAGGCATGAGCTGTTGGCTCCATCTGAGACTTTGGAGTTTCAAAATATAGCACTTTGGAATTTCAGGGAATTAGTGGTTTTCCTCATTCTTTCTTTTCATGAATTTCTTTACTGATTTCTGAATTTAGAGGAGGAAAATAGACAAACCCACCTTATCTATGAGTTGGGAATCTGCTTTTATTTCTTAGACTATCTAGATGTTTTCAATTAGAAAACAGTGGGAAACTTCCAGACCAAGAACGATTATTATCTAGTATGTGTAGAACCAAAAGAAAAATTATGGTATTGTGTTTTTTTTCCTGTACTTTTTTATAGAACATAGATCAGCTGTCCACAAGGCAAGCTCCTTATCTTCTATACTATCCAGTCCCAGTAAGATTTTTGTTTTGTTTTCTTTCTTTTCTTTTTCTTCTTGGATCACACTCAGCACTGCTCAGGGGTTACTCCTGGATCTGCACTGAAGAATTACTCCTTCGAAAGCAGGTCAGCAGTCAAGTGCCTAAACTGAAAAAATGTGTAAGTATACTCAAGAAACAAAAAAACTCACCTCGAACAGCATATCCATCTTTTACTGATGCTGGGAAGGGGGGTAGATTATCTTTTGCATATACATCTTGAGCAAGGACTCGTCCCATTCCATCTAAGAAGAAAAGAATGAAAAATATGGGTACTGAGAACAACGGATGAATAGGCAGACATTAATAAGGATAGTCTGACAAAACTTGTATATGGGCTCAGTCCGACCTCCTGAATTATATCCTAAGGAAGAGAAGACAATGAAGAGATGCATCGGTTGTCTGAAATAAAATATTAAGTTCAGTCAATAGTAATTAACAGTAATACAGAAATTATTTGTGTGTAAGTAGGACAGGGAGAAGCACCAGTTCCACTCCCCATCCCATGAGGTCCTGCGCGCTTGTCACTGCAGTCTCATACCTGGCTGTCCCTTAGGCTCTGAAAGATAGCGGCCACCTTGTCATCGCCATCAGGGGGAAAAGGCGGAGGGACAAACATCCTCCCCCCACCCTAGGGTGGCATGGCGCTGGAGTTTAACGCACAGTCCAGATGCATTTCGGTTGGGCATTATATTTTGCTCCAATTTTCCCACCACCATTCAAGCCTGTCTTCCAGGGACAGACGCTAGATCATTTACTTTCTATTGCTCACTTTGTATATCAGGAAAGGTTTGGAAGAATAGTCCTGGTGCCCACATACTGGAGCCATGCTTATAGAAGCTCATGGTTGCCGGGATTCCATCTGGAGAAGGCGGGGAGACAGCACTTGCCCCATCTGGGACGTCCTAGAGATATCATCTTGGTACAGGGCCCGGAGAATTCTCCAGATGTTGTGGTGCCCGCTGGGCAAGTTTCTTCACTCTATTTTAATTTGTCTTTTGGTTTGGAGGTCACAGTTCACAATGCTCAGGGTTTATTGCTGGCTCTGCACTGAGAGATCATGACTGGCTGCTTTGGGGACATGGGGTGTTGGGGATTGAACCCAGGTCAGCCACATGCAAAGCAAGTACCTTATCCACTACTCTTATCACTTAGGCTCCTATCACTTGAGTTATTTTTATTGTATTGTGTCACTTTCTTTTCAATGGTTACAGTAAATATTTGAATAAAATCACATGGTAATTGTTTTATGCTTGACTTATTTCACTTAGCTTAATCACCTCAAGCTCTATTTACATTGCTGCAAAAGTCACTAGTTAGTCTTTTTAAATTGTTGGGAAGTATTCAGTTGAGTATACATAATAGTTAATTTTTTCCAGCCATTTTTTGATAGGTATTTATGTTGATTCTATGGTTTTGATGACTGTGTATAATGATACTATGAATCAGAATACACATATATTTTTAAATTATTGTTCTAGCAGTTAGAGGATAAAAGTTAGAGGTGTTTCTGGATTGTACTGCATCCATGTTTAGTTTTTTAAAAAAATGGGAGTCATACTCAGTGGTACTCAAGGGGCGCAAAGCCACTAATGACAGTGCTTGGGAACCATTAGGACTACACTGGTAATGTTTGGGTGACAACATGATGCTGGGGATCAAACTCATGCCCTTACACAGCTAGGCATATGAATTAATACTTGTGACATACCCTGGCGCTATTTTTAGCTTTTTTAAGGAAGTATAATAACATTTTCTACAGAAGTAACACCAATTTATATTTTCACTGAAAGTATGAATCTCTTTTCCTCCATACTCTCACAAACATATGTTGAGAAATTTTCATATCCACTGATTCAATAATTTCTAGAAACCTATGCTAGGAATATAGGTAAATTTTTATGCACATGTTTATTTTAGAGTTTCTTCCCTTAGTGAGAAGTAGAAATCTAAAGATCAATAACAAAGTGGAATAGAAGAGAGAGTCTGGGAATAAACTCACTTATATACTGGTATCATTAGTTTGCCAAGATCTTTAATAGGGGAAATAACAGCATTTTAAGCAATGGGTGGATAATTTTTCAACAAATGGAGCTGAGAAATTAAAAATTGACAAAAGAAAAAAAAGCTGGGCCTTTATCTTACTCCATAAACAAAAATATTAAACGGATTAAAATCCAGAATGTAACACTTAAAACTACATAACTCTTAAGAACAATAGGGAAGAATTTTTATGACTTCAGAATTATTTCTGTAATTACTGGAATTGTTTTTCAAATATGTCACCAGAAGTGTAGGCAATTATATAAAAATCAGACAAATGGATTATATCAAACAAAATATTTTATACCCAAGGCATAATTCATAAATCTAAAAATGATAAAATATTATGAAATGGGAGAAAATAGACTGAGGTCAATGTCATGAATGCATAAAAGAGCTCCTATACTCACTGCACTGTAGCACTGTCCTCCCCTTGTTCATCAATTTGCTCGAGCAGGCACCAGTAATGTCTCCATTGTGAGACTTGTTGTTACTGTTTTTGGCATATCGAATACATCATGGGCAGCTTGCCAGGCTTTGCCATGTGGGCGGAATACTCTCGGTAGCTTGCAGGGCTCTCCGAGAGGGGTGGAGGAATCGAACCCGGGTCAGCGGTGTGCAAGGCAAACACCCTACCTAGTGTGCTATCGCTCCAGCCCCCTATAACTCAACAGCAATAAAAAAACAAAACTCAATAATTAAATAAAACAATAAAATATTATTTCTAAAGAAAATCGACAAGTGTGACCCAAAAAGCAGGAGAAAGAATTTTTTAAAAATTTTTATTGGGCTGGCGCGATAGCACAGCGGGTAGGGCGTTTGCCTTACACGCGGCCAACATGGCCGACCCGAGTTCGATTCCTCCGCCCCTCTCGGAGAGCCCGGCAAGCTACCGAGAGTATTCGATATGCCAGACACAGTAACAACAAAGTCTCCAATGGAGACGTTACTGGGCCCGCTCGAGCAAATCGACGATCAACGGGAGGGCCTTTACCTTTACCTTTACCTTTTATTGGTGAGACACCATGAGGTACAGTTGTAGACTTACAAATTTTTGTGCTTGGGTTTCGATTATACAATGATCAAATACCCATCCTTCCACCAGTGCCCATTTTCCACCACCATGTATCCCAGTATCCCTCCCACCTCCATCCTCCTCATCCCCCCCAGCCTCTGTGGCAGGGCATTCCCTTTTGTTTTCTCTCTCCTTTTGCATCCCCCCATTTTTTGATGGGGTTGGATGTTTTCTTCTTGTGGAGTTCAACCAGTACTTTGTATATCCTTTATCCAACCCCTTGTCAGATGGGTATTGGGTGAATATCCTTTCCCATTCTGTAAACTGTCTTTGTATTTTGGTCACTGTTTCCTTTGAGGTGCAGAAGCTTCTTAGTTTAAGATAGCACCATTTGTCTATTTCTTTTTTCACTTGCGTGGCCAGTGGTGTGTCATCTTTGAAGATACTGTTCACTTCAATGTCGTGGAGGGTTTTCCCAACCTTGTCCTCAATGTACCTTGTGGATTCCAGTCTGATGTTGAGGTCTTTAATTCACTTTGATCTTACTTTTGTACATGGTGTTAGGTAGAGATCTGAGCCCATTAAGAAAACATAATTTCTTAGAAGCATTCTGGCAGTAGGAGTCTGCAGTGAACATTTTATTTATTTATTATTTTTTTCATTTTTGGGTCACAGCTGGCGATGCTCGGGGTTACTCCTGACTTTCCACTCAGGAATCACTCCTAGCAGTGCATGGAGGACAATATGGAATGCTGGGAATTTATTTTTTTTAACATAGGAGTATTGGTCTTTATTCAGCCATTGATTAGGCTAATTGAACTGAGCATGAACTCCACCTAACTTTTTTTTTCCTTTTTTATAAATTTATTTATTGAATCACCGTGAGAGCAGTTACAAAGCTTTCAGGTATAAGTCTCGGTCATACAATGATGAAACACCCGTACCTTCACCAGTGCCCATTTTCTACCACCAAAAACCTCAGTATGTCCCCCATTCCACACCATCCCACTACCTGTGGGGCAGATGATTTCCATATTACTCTCTCTCTACTTTGATTACATTCAATATTTTGACACCAGACCCACCATTGTTATTTGGGATTTACCCCAATACTCAGATCTGCCAAAAAGGCAACCGTAGACAATTTGTTTTCTATTGCTGATTATGAATAATATATGATGTCGCGTGGTGGCAATAGAGGTTGCACGATTTTGGAATACCGAAATTTTAACAATTAAATCTGGAGGGATTTCTGCTCAAACCTGCTGGGTTCTGAGATTTGTTCCTGAGTCTCTGGGATCATGGCCATTAAGCAGCTTGATCAGGAGCCAGAGAGGCCGTTTGTGGGCAATGACCTTGTGTCTCTTTGGGGTAGGGAGGAAAGGGCCAGTTCCACCCCCATTCCATGAGGCGCTGCATGTCCTGTCACTGTGGGCCCAAACCTGACTGTCCAATGGCCTCTGGAGGATGGTAGCCACTGAGCCGCCAGGGGGAAAAGGCCAAGGCACAAAGCCTATTCCCACCTGGGGTGGCCTGGCACCATTAACCTACTGTGGGGATTGGATACATTTCTTCCAAAAGCTGCTGGGTTCCGAGATTTGTTTCTGTGTCTCTGGGATCATGGCCATTAAGTAGATTGATCAGGAGCCAGAAAGGCTGTTTATGGGCGGCACTCGGGGTCTCATTGTGGCGGGGAGGAAAGGACCATCTCCACCCCATCCCGTGAGGCCCCGCATGTCTTATCACTGTGGGCCCAAACCTGACTGTCCAGTGGCCTCTGGAGAATGGCGGCCACTGAGCCACCAAGAGGGAGCAGGTGAGGGACAGCACCATTTCCCCCCTGGGGTGGCCTGGCGCTGGTAACATACTGAGGATACATATGGATGCATTTGTGTCAAAAGCCACTGGGTTCCAAGATTTGTTTCTGATTCTCTGTTATCATGGCCGTTAAGCAGTTTGATCAGGAACCAGAGAGGCCTTGCCTCCAATTATTTAATTGAGCCGGAGGTGGTTTGTGTTATATCTCCCACATACTTAACTTTTGGTCATTTACTTACTTGGTAAACTTTGCCCCAAGTTTTTGGGTCTGGCCAAAGGCACAGCAGCAATTTTGGGGTATCTATAAGTCTGAAGGTGCCATCAGGCTGCTGATGCACTCGCCTCAGAGATACAGATTGACCTCAGTGGCACCATACCTCCTGCAGTGAACATTTGTGAACATTTTAGTTGTAGAAAGTTAGGGTTTGTGCTAGCTATCTTTCTACAACCAACTTTCTACAACTAAGTAGAAGCTGTATCCTGCTTTCAGTCTGAGAAGATAATACTTATTCTGTTTGTCATCCCCTATACAGTGTATGCCTTAAGTTCTGAATAATAATACCTCAACTTGCAGATGAAACAAAAATTTCTGATTCTAGAGCAGTTGGAAATTTTAAAGGCAGAATTACATATCACTGAGAAATCTGAGTCATTTATACAATTAAGTCTTCTTCAAAGGTTGACAAAGAAGGAGAGTTGCAAAGACTGGTTAATGAATGACTTTTTTTTGTGTGCAAGAAGAAAATGACAGAATGCTTGGTCAAAAAGTAGCTACTTTTCCAGCAGAATACTTGTATATAAGATTCAGCTTTCTCATGACAAGTGATTAAAGAATTCCCTCCTCTCTGGAGTGCTATCATTATATATTGGGATTACTGGCCTACTATATTTTCTGAAAGAGTTTGTGATTCAAATAATTAACAATGGATATATGTAGGATGAAAGGGTTTGTGATTCAAATAATTAGCAATGGGTATATGTAGGATGACATTGGTTTGTCCTTTTTCCCTTGCCACAAGGAGCTTAGGTTTATCAGGTTACACCCATCACAGTGCTCCCAAGTCACTGCCATCCCTTTGTTTATCTGTAACCACTTCTCTATGCTCTCTTCCCCAACCAGTAGTCAGCTTTTCCCTCTAATCAGACTCTGTTAATTTCTAAGGTCAGATCCTTCTAGGACACTGAACTTGTATTGTAAGTTAATATTGCCTTTCTCCTCTCCTTAGGTCCTATGAATAGTTTACTTTAAAGCAATGTCCTTTTTGTATAGATACAGGAAGACAAAAAGCTTTTGTAACTTAGGATTTAATTGGCTTTGAATATTATTCACTCCTGGGCATCTGCTTTCTCCACTTAAGCCTCAGTTGCCCTTAGCAACCAAAAGCAGGGGCCCAACAAGGGTCTGAATGGACCCAGGGCAAGCTGTGAGCTACCCTGGCATCGAAATGGGCTGGCCAAAGTGTCATGATTCTTATAATCTGGCCTGAGCACTATAGTTTGAGATCAAGATGACCCTAGGAGAGCAATTCTATAAGCTTATTGTATCTCTTACTATGTTCATACAAAATGACTAATATTATGAATGCTTATATGTTTGTTGGAGAAGGAGAGGAGAAACACATCCATGGGATTCTGCTCATGGGTCATCCTGCTGAGAAAGTATCTGTCCTAAAAGCATCCCCTGAGGGAAAGAACTTTACCCCTATTGATTGTGACCACACCTATGTGTAAACCCCAACCCCTCATGGTTTTGGGATTTAACTAGATTGTAAGAGTGGGATGGAGAATCCAGATTCCAGAGCCAGGAGAAGGAGAATGAGGGAGGCAGAAGGAGAATGAAGGGGGATAGAGAAACAGAATGTTAAGTAGCATGGGGGAGGAAGAAGCAGGAGGAGAACAGAGGAGAATGGAGATGGGAATGGAATAAACTGCAACTGACACCAATCAGCCTGGCCCTTGTTTCCTTCCTTTGCCTGCCCATCGCCATCCTCCTTCCCCAGGTTGGGGAAATGGCGTGAGACTACCGAACGTGGGCAGCAGGAGAGATAGACTGCTGCTGTCTTTTTGTGTTTACACAGGCATACATGTAAGAAAAATTAAGAAAGAGATCTACTTATAAAGTCGTGTATGAATTTGAGTGTTAAATCCAAATGTATTCACTAAATGGTAAGAGTCAAACACCCAATTGATTTGGTTGTGCATTTAGTTTGGTGCTGATAATATTCTCTTCTTGCTGTCTATATTAAGGTATTAGAAGAGCCAAGTGGCATTTGGATTTAAGAGAAGCAGCTTAGTTTATTAAAATTACATATCACAAAGATTCTATAACTTTAAAGTTTTATGTATTGCTTATTCTTAGAAGGATTTTAAGGTAGTCAAAAGAAAATTCTGAATTCAGTGGAAATTCAGGAAATTAATAAACTGTCTTTACTTTGACTAACCAAGATTTCTATTAGTTACATATATGAATCAGGAGTGTAGGAAGTGTGTGGTAGATAAAACAAGGTGGAAGAAATGTTATATAAGACTTTCTAACATATTAGATAGTTATGTTAGTTTTCGATAAAAAACTAACATAACTATCCAATGAACTTCAGTTCATTATGACAGCATGGATACTTCAACATTAAAAAAAACATAGCAAATCCATTTTATGTGAATGACTACTGAAAGATCTAAAAAGATCTAAAAAAAAGTGTGGTGTTTGGACCACACCTTCAGTTTTCAGGGGCTGTTCCCAGAATGCTGCATGGGAAATGCACCACAGAGAATGAACCTGAGCTAGCCTGCAAATCACGCACGCCAAACATTTGAATTACTCCCCCAAAAGCAATATCATTTTGATCTAACAACTAAGTGTTGTTACCAAAATAGGTTTTTTTTTTTAAATGTAGGAGTACTGCTATTTATTCAGCCTCTGATTAGCTGATTGAATTGTGCATGAACTCCACCTTACTTTTTTTTAATTTTATATAATTTTATTTATTAAATCACTGTGAGAGCAGTTACAGAGCTTTCAGGTCCAAGTCTCGGTCATACAATGAAACATTCGTACCTTCACCAGTGTCCATTCTCCACCCCCAACAACCCCAGCATACCCCCATTCCACACCCTCCCCCTACCCGTGGGGCAGATGATTTCCACATTATTCTCTCTCTACTTTGGTCACATTCAATATTTTGACACCAGACCCACCATTATTATTTGAGATTTTACCCCAACACTCAGATCTGCTGAAAAGGCAACAGTAGACAATTTGTTTTCTATTGCTGGTTAGGAATAACATATGATGTCGCGTGGCTGCAGTAGTGGCCATGCGATTTTGAAATTCCAAAATTTTAACACTTAAATCTGGAGGGATTTCTCCCAAAACCTGCTGGGTTCCGAGATTTGCTCCTGAGTCTCTGGGATCATGGCCGTTACGCAGCTTGATCAGGAGCCAGAGAGGCTGTTCATGGGCGATGGCTTGGGGTCTCGTTGGGACGGGGAGGACAGGACCAGCTCCACCCCCATCCCATGAGGCTCAACAAGTTTTGTCACTGCGGGCCCAAGCCTGACTGTCCAATGGCCTCTGGAGGATGACAGCCCAAAATAGTTAAGAAAGAAGTCATGATACATACACTTACTCTGGACCAATGACCATTATTGGAACAATATTAGTTAAGGCCCAGAATTAAGGCCTTAAAAAGGTGAACACTGCTGGTGGGAATGCAGACTGGTTCAGCCCTTTTGGAAAGCAGTATGGACAATTCTAAAAAAATTAGAAATTGAGCTTTCATTTGACCCAGCAATATCACTCCTGGGAATATATCCCAGAGAGGCAAAAAAGTATAGTTGAAGTGACTTGTTTGTTCATTGCAGCACTGTTTACAATAGTCAGAATTTGAAAAAAATCTGAGTGCCGGAGAACAGATGACTGGTTAAAGAAACTTTGGTACATCTACACAGTGGAGTACTATGTAGCTGTTAGAAAAGATGAAGTCATGAAATTTACATACAAGTGGTACTACATGGAAATTGCTAAATGAGTCAGAAAGAGAGAGTCAGACATAGAAAGATTGTATTCATCTGGGGATCATAAAGTAACAAAATAGGAGACTAACACCCAAGAATAGCCAGATAAGTACTAGGAGGTTCACTCCATGGCTTGGAGGCCAGCCACATATGCTAGGGGAAAAGGCAGCTCAGATAGAGAAGGGAGCACCAAATAAAGGTGTTAGGAGTATCCTCACAGGATGGGAGAAGCATGATAAAAGTAGACTATAGACCGAACATGATTGCCACTCAATGCAAACCACAGCACCCAAAAGGAGAGAGAGAACAAAAGGGAATGCCCTGCCACAGAGGCAGGGTGGGATTGGGGGCTGGGGGGTGGGAGGGATACTGGGATCAGTTGGTGAAAAATGGGCACTGGTGGAGCAATGGCTACTTGATCATTGTATAATTGAAACCCAAGCTCAAAAATTTGTAAGTCTACAACTGTACCTCATGGTGTTTCACTAATAAAAATTTAAAAAAAATAATAAAATAAAAACACACACAAAATGGTAAAGAATGTACAGATTTGGTTCATTACATTATTAAAAAAACTTTTAAATTAAGTATGATACATGAAAGCTTCATGATTGCTTAGCAGACATTATACATTAACATAGTAGGTGCCTCAAACCTATCCAATAAATTTGTCCCCCCTCCCAAGATGGCATTATAAATTTCAAAAACTAGATAAAATCTTGGTAATTATGGATCTCAGTTATATATTAGTCTTTACATATGTTTAAAGTGAGAAAGACTGAATAATTTAAGAATGAACATCCCTTTAGTGAAAATAAGCACAATAAAGTGTGGTTACTCTAGAAGTCATATTATTAAACAATATAAAATCTCTGTCTTTATTAATAAAAAACTATTTAACATCATATTGTACTGTACATTATTTCTACAAAAATGTTCATAGTTTTCCAATGTGATGAGTAAGGAAAGCATTATAGCTCTTTATCTATATAGTAAGCTGTGTGCAATTGTATAGAATTTGGAATACAAATGGCACAATTAATTCATAATTTTATTAATAAAAGATGGGACAGATTTGGTGATGAATTAGTTCTTAGGCTGTGGTTTCATGATGCTTGTATTTTATTATTGAGGGCAATCACTTACTAAACTTAATATTAAGTCTGCATTCACTTATATGCAGACTTTAGAGATTAAAGATAATTGTGTAACTATAAAAACAGATAACTAGAAAAACTATAAAAATACATATCTTTAAAGATTAAAGATAACTGTGCAACTATAAAACATTTAGCTTAAAGTAAAAGGTATATATTTTAAGAGAAATATTAGTTTTAAATCACTTAATCACTTAACTTCCCGTTAGTCGTCAATTTGCTTGAGTGGGCGCCAGTAACGTCTCCATTTGTCCCTGTCGCGTGCTAGTGTAGCCCAATGGCATCTGTTCGCTCTGGGAACATGAAGAGCCTCAAACCGATCGTTCATGATCTTGATGAAGAAGTCTGACCATCTGGTAGATGGGCGGCCACGCGGTCTTTTGACATCCCATGGAATCCAGTCGGTAACAGCTCTAGTCCAGCGGTCGTCTTTAAATCTCATTACGTGACCAGCCCATCTGATTTTCGACACCTTGGCAAATGAGACAGCGTCCCTGATTCTTGATCGTCAACGGATCTCGAAACTCTGGATTCTTTCTCTCATTTGAGTGAAACGTGATATTCCAAGCATAGCTCTTTCAATTCTTCTTTGGGAGACCTGAATAGCGTTCTCATCCTGTTTGCGTAGGGCCCAGGTCTCTGAGGCATATGTTAATGCAGGAAGAACAGTGGAATCAAAGAGATGTGCCCGGAGCCAGAGGTTCTTCGTCCTCTTAGCTATTTCTTCGACATTCTTGAAGGCGTTCCAAGCTGCTCTCTTCCTCCTGCGCAGCTTGGGTGCCAGGTCATTTCTCATGTTGACCTCTCGACCTAGGTACACATAGCTGTTGGATTCGGAGATGGTCGTTCCGTTGAGAGCGAATGGGGCGTCAGGAACGAGGCTGTTTCTCATAAACATTGTCTTCGTAAGATTCAGCTGTAGTCCTACCTTTCCACACTCACGGTCAAAGTCGGCCAGCATTTGTGCTGCTTGGCTGATGTTTGGTAAAATTATTCTTGAGGTCTCAGAAAATGTTTCAATTCAGAGAAAGTGTTAACTTCTGTCAACACTTCTGATGGAAACCAAAAAGGGTTATTATTGATAAATGGATTGTATTTAGGTCCCATGGGTAAATTTGTTGATAGGAATTTGGTAAGGTAAAGGTAAAGGCCTTCCCATTGTTCATCGATTTGCTCGAGCGGGCCCAGTAACGTCTCCATTGGAGACTTTGTTGTTGTTACGGTGTCTGGCATATCGAATACGTCACGGGGAGCTTGCCAGGCTCTGCTGAGCGGGCGAGATACTCTCAGTAGCTTGGCGGGCTCTCCGAGAGGGGCGGAGGAATCGAACTCGGGTCGGCCATGTTGGCTGCGTGCAAGGCAAACGCCCTACCGCTGTGCTATGCCGGGCGTGGTGGCGCGTGCCTGTAGTCCCAGCTACTCGGGAGGCTGAGGCCAGAGGATCCCTTGAGTCCAGGAGTTCTGGGCTGTAGTGTGCTATGCGATCGGGTGTCCGCACTAAGGAATTTGGTATCCCAAACAAATAAACAAAATGTATTTCTATGGTTTGAACAATTTAAACTTTCGTTACTAATAATTTCTCAGTCACTGTCCAATAAACTATCTATACTTCACAGAAAAAATTTTAAATATAATTCTCATAATTTTGCTAACATATCCAAGTATCCTTAAAATAACTCAGAACTTAAAAAATTAAAAATATTTGATTTTATATTAGGATAAGAAACACTGATGGTTCCGAGGCTGGAGCAATAGCACAGCGGGTAGGGCATTTTCCTTGCACGCAGCTGACCTGGGTTTGATTCCAAGCATCCCATATGGTCCCCTGAGCACCGCCAGGAATAATTCCTGAGTGCTTGAGCCAGATGTAACCCCTGTGCATCGTCGGGTGTGACCCAAAAGGCAAAAAAGAATATATATATGTGTGTATGTGTGTAAATACATGTATATATATACACACACACATACACACTTACTGACGGTCTATTTTCATATTGCTAAAATGAATGTATAGGAATTAATAAGGAAATAGTATCGCCAAAAAAGCAAGGTCTTCACAATTTTGTGTTTTGTTTTTGGGCCACTCTTGGTGGTGCTCACCTGGAGTCGTGCTCATAGATTACTCCTGGCAGAACTCATGGGACCACATGAGGTGTTAGGAATTGAACCTAAGTCAGCCAAGTGCAAGGCAAGCTCCTTACCTACTGAACTATCTCTTGAGTCCAATACTTAATATTTTTTACACACATTAATTAGGGACATTGGAATTCTACAGAAAATATATTATTTATATTACTTGCATTTTTGGAAAACTGAGTTAAAGTTTATTTTACCTGAGTTAAAATAGAACTGATAATTTCAAAAAGTATCACAAATCCATTCTATTCTTAGATATACTCAGATATGGAGCGATACACAGCGGTAGGGCGTTTGCCTTACAAGCGGCCAACATGGCCAACCCGAGTTCAATTCCTCTGCTCCTCTCTGAGAGCCCAGCAAGCTACCGAGAGTATCTTGCCCTCACGGCAGAGCCTGGCAAGCTACCCATGACGTATTCGATATGCCAGACACAGTAACAACAAGTCTCATGATGGAGATGTTACTGGGCCCGCTCGAGCAAATCGATGAACAATGGGAGGACTGTGACCGTGACTCAGATATATTATAAAGATAAGTTACTATTGATTGTAACAAGACTTTTATTTTTCTGTTTTTTGTGCCACACCCAGGGGTGCTCAGGGGTTATTCCTGGCTCTACACTTAGGAATTACTCCTGGCAGGGCTTGGGAGACCATCTGGGATGCCGGGGATTGAACCTGCATCAGCTGCATGCAAGGCAAGTGTCCTCACCCGACCCTGTAATATGAATTCTTTATCTCATTTTTTCCCACTGTGTTTTTGTCTCAAAATTAAATGAGAGGATGATTTGGATCTCTGGCAGAAGCATATGTTATTTGGGTGAGCTAACAACTTGCCAGGAATTGCAAAGTATTTACTTTTAAAAAAAGAGTTAATGAGGTTATTACTGTAGCACTGGATGCTGTCATGAAAAAGTTCATCAATTTAAATTAAAAAATTAAATTGAAAAATAAAAATAATTAAAAAAACCTGATATTTAAAAGATTCTATAGTTAAGTTTCACTCTGTAATTCAAATAGCAAAAGTTTTACTAGCATTTGTTTGTCTCCTTTCATTTGCACTAATATTCTTTTTTATAGTTTGAAAAATTTTATACATTTACATACATTTTTATTTTCAGAGTATATTATTTGTACATTAATAAAGCACTGAAATGAGTTCTGAATTTCTAAAATTCCAAAATACTTCTTAGAAATTCTGATCAGGGCAGAAATGAAGTGGTTTTTACAAGTAAACCTTCAGACAATGGCTTTAATGACCTCACTGTGATATAGAACAATTTTTGCAAATTTTCTTTTACTGAAGGTTTTTCACAGTAATTTCATTAGTCATTTAGTTGTAACGAGCATTATAAAATAAATTATTTTGTGCTTATTAAAGGGGTAGACTTGGGGAGCGGGTGGGAAATTGGAGACAATGGTGGAGGAAAGGTCACACTGGTGGTGGGACTGGTGTTGGAACAATGAATATCCAAAACTGTATTACGAACTATTTTGTAAATGGTGTTAAAACAAAGTAAAAAAGCAACACCCGGTGATGCACAGGGGTTACTCCTGGCTCTGCACTCAGGAATTACTCCTAGTGGTGCTCAGGGGACCATATGGGATGCTGGAAATTGAACCCAGGTCCGCCGCATGCAAATGCCCTACCGCGGTACTATTGCTCCAGCTCCCACCTCCCAAAAAGGTATTTTAAGAATATTCCCTCTTTGAAATTTTCTATTTTTGTTCTATATTAAGTAAATATTTTATCCATTTTTTACTATTTTGAGTCCTACTTAATACCATTAATAGACTATGACACTTTAAAAACAGATTCTAAACAAAAGGATTACTAAATGAACTATGCCAAATAGATATATATTTAAAATGTGAAAAGAAATAGAAAACTAAAAATAATATTTAGAAATTACTATTTTAATCTCATATTTATCTATGACATCTTATTATCTTTCCTTTGGAGAACCTGGCAGGCTACAAAAAGTATCCTGCCTGCACGGCAGAGTCTGGCAAACTTCCCGTGTCATACTCAATACGCCAAATACCAGTAACAATGATGGGTCTCATCCTCCTAATCCTGAAAGAGCATTGAAATGGTTCTTTTAAAATCTCAAGGCTAGGTAGAAGGAGACGTTATTGATGCCTGCTCGAGACAATCAACGAACAACAGGATGATCGTAATCGTGATTTATATATATCCTGCAAAAGCTTTTTTCCCACCATAAGACCCAAACTTTAAAAACCAAACATAAAGGATGACTGTCAAGATGACAGGCTGGGGCTTGGGTGGGTGTGAGTGAGTGAGGGAACCTGAGGGTATTCTGCAAATGTTTTATAAAGTAATTTAAAAATATCGAGGGTCAAGGACTGGGTTCAGCTACAGAGTACTTGTTTTGCATGTAGGAGGCACTGCTTCAATCCCTGAAATTGTAAAAAAAACTCTCAAAATTAATTTTCTCACTAAATGAATTTTAGATTATAAGTTTTTTTCTATCAATTTTTTTTTCTTTTTTTTTTTTTGCTTTTTGGGTCACACTTGTCGATGCTCAGGGGTCACTCCTGGCTCTGCACTCAGGAATCACTCCTGGCGGTGCTCAGGGACCTATACAGGATGCTGTGAATTGAACCAGGTTGGCTGGGTGCAAGGCAAACGCCCTACCCGCTGTGCTATAGCTCCAGCCCCTCTATCAAAATTTCTTAAAGTGAGATATATTTTTTTTATAAAGTAAGCTTTATTTAAGAAAAAGAATACACATGTGGAAATAGAAAAGAGTACGCATAGAAAATATAGTACTAGTACAGTATAGTACTAGTCTATATGATTGTAAGATGGAGATAATTAAGCTATAGGGCTGGAGCGATAGCACAGCGGTAGGGCGTTTGCCTTGCATGCAGCCAACATGGCCGACCCGAGTTTGATTCCTCCGCCCCTCTCGGGGAACCCGGCAAGCTACCGAGAGTATCTTGCCCACACGGCAGAGCCTGGCAAGCCACCCATGATGTATTCGATATGCCAAACACAGTAACAACAAAAAATCTCCAATGGAGACATTACTGGGCCTGCTCGAGCAAATCGATGAACAATGGGAGGGCCTTTCCCTTACCTTTACTTTATAGGTTCGATCTTAACTAATACTAGAGAATTGCCTATATTTAGGTAGCACAGCGGGTAGGGCGTTCGCCTTACAAGCGGCCAACATGGCCGACCCGAGTTCGATTCCTCCGCCCCTCTCGGAGAGCCCGGCAAGCTACCGAGAGTATCTTGCCCGCACGGCAGAGCCTGGCAAGCTCCCCGTGACGTATTCGATATGCCAGACACAGTAACAACAAAGTCTCCAATGGAGACGTTACTGGGCCCGCTCGAGCAAATCGACGATCAACGGGAGGGCCTTTATCTAAGTATTAGTCAGTTCTTAGCTATAGTCTGTATCCTAAAAGGGCTAATGCATTGCTTCAAACTAAGCAAAGCTTAAAAGTTCCTTGATTAAAATGGTTTAAATCTTTTGTAGAAAAACAAAGAAACCCTAAACTGAAGTCTTTGGTCATGCATTTTTAAAAAGCTGGGGGCTGCAAATGCGCCAAAGAAAACAGGATTATTTCTGATGAAATCTCAAGAGTTTTTCCATTTTTAAATAAAGTAGATTAAGAATCACAGAAATGGTGTCAAGATATTTTAATTGACCTTATATTATCTAACACTATATGAAACGTGAAATTATAGATTATTCTGTCATGCATTTTACAAGCAAAAAAGATTAATCATAAACAGCAATCTTACAAATACTGTCATCCACTGTTATGCCAGGTATGCCTCGCCCAAGAAACCAAAGAAAGGTATTTAAAATCAGTGGAACACTTGCTCCTTAAAGGCCTTGCTTGCAGACAGGAGCTGAAAATAGCAGATATGCCAAAGGACAGACCAGAGACAATAAAAAATTTCATCTGTAGCCAAAAAAGGTTAAAACAAACAAAAAGCCACATAATAACTCTATGAATGCATGCACATCTAGGTACTTGATTTAGAAGGTAATTTTCATACTAACTTGAAATGCAGTATGCTATTGTGGATCAACTAGGGGTCAAGAATCTCAGATATATATATATATGTATATATATATATATATATATATACATACATATATATGTATTTTGCTTTTTGGGTCACACCTGGCAATGCACAGGAGTTACTCCTGGCTCATGCACTCAGGAATTACTCCTGGCGGTGCTCGGGGGACCATATGGGATGCTGGGAATCGAACCCGGGTCGGCCGCGTGCAAGGCAAATGCCCTACCCACTGTGCTATCACTCCAGCCCCAGTTGTATATTTTTTTAACTTAAAGAACATTGGTACATTGCTTGTTCTTAAGTACATCATCTTTAAAGTAAGAGAGGGTACTTGATCCCCAACTAACTTACCTTCTTTCCATAATATATATATATTGTGTGTGTGTGTGTGTGTGTGTGTGTGTGTATTTAAAATTTTGTGGGATTTTGGCAGTGGGGACTTCCAAGCAGTACCTAGGGAGACTGGAGGCCACTATGGCAACATTCAGTCAGCGTAACTGTACAGTTCAACACTGGACCACTAGTATCAGGCCTAGAAGTACCTGGGAGCCATCAGGGATAGACCTACGACGCTTGGGAAATTATGCAGTTCAGGTATTTGGTTTGAGTTCTGGTACAGACAAGTTACATGACCATGACCCTGACCACCAAGTATTCTCCCTGGTCCTATATTTAAAAATTCTTTCATAGAGCTACTTAGTATCTATCACCTTGAAGAAAAACAAATCTAGCACTACCACATGATTTATCCTTAGTTTTCTGGGATCATTGTTGAATATTCTCTGAGGCATAAACATAATTTAACAGATGTTACAGTATCAAACTGTAGATTTTAAAATAATTCTTGACCTCTCAGGAAACATGGACATTTCTCTATGAACTTCTGTAACTGTAGGTGTCAGTATATTTTCAAATTCAAAATATTTGGGACTTGATAGAACTGTAAAGGTGTTTAATTCCCCTAACTTCATAATTTTCTTATTCAGTGACTGATGGATAAAATTCAATATTAAAGGCACATACTGCTGAAAGCACAATGAATTTTACAGGTTTGTTTTATAACCTATATACAGGTTTGATTTATACTTTGTAAAGTAAAAATCTTTGGTAAAGAAAACACTTAAGGTGATGTAAGTGAAATCTAATTTTTTTCCCTAGGGCAAAATATCTTACCTTCAGTAAGAAAATTACAGGCCATATGTACTTGACTCATATAATTGAATTTATAGTGATTTTTACTTAGAGCACTTTATATCCATTTCTGATGCTATGTCAAAAATGTCTTAATAAGCACTAACAAACATCATGATACTTAATTAGGATATTTATGACAGAGACTGATCAAATATGCCAGTTGAGTTGTCCCATAAAATACACGAGTGAAGTGCTTTGAGAACATGGGCAAAGGGTACTTATCCGAGCAATGGCAAACGGGAAGTGGACATCAGGATAATTTTCACGGAGATGTAGCTTTTTCACCTTAATCTTAAAGAACACCTAAGTAAAGGCAACCTAAAGATGCTGGTGAAATGGTATAAACTTTAACTTACAAATGAATAGATTCAGGCTGGGGATTAAGTTGCATACTTTGCATGCACTGGATCTTGGTTTGATCCCCAGCACCAGCATCAGCAGGTACAGACTTAAAGGTCCCTAAGCACTGCTGGGGTGGCCCCAGGGATCCCTGGAAATGCAGTGCATTCATAATACCATATCTTAGGGTTCTTGCACTAAGATATCTGGCCCAGTTGTCCAAGAAGCACCAAGAACAGACCCAACTGCTTCCCAGCACTTCTTGGGAGAAACCTCCCAAAAAAGAAGATAAATGAACGAATTATGGAAATCAAATGCACTGCATGGTAGTTATTGTTTTGATGTCCTCGGGTGCTAAGAAATTTGCTGAGTAATGATTTTGCAGTGGTAAACCTCTCAAGTGGTACTTAGGGAGCCCCAAAGCAAAACTAGGACAACTGGGCTGGTGGTTCACTGATAGACCTGAGGATTCAGTACTGCTTGTGGCCTGGAGTGTTGGGACCATCAGAAAATGCCAGTGTCATATGGTGCTGGGGCTGAACTTGGGTTGGGAGCATTCTAGGCATGTACCCTAATTGCTGAACTTTTTCCTAGCATAAAGGCAGTGAATCTTAAATGTTTTACAACCCTGCACTCCATTGCCCTGCTTTCCACCACTCTATACTCAAAAATCCAAAAGAAGGACCTTTGAAGAATCATATGCAGGAAATGCTAATAAAGAATTTGCCACCTGGACACATTACTTTGTCATCATAATGGAGAATCAACTGGGAGGATGCTCACTGAGAGAGGGAACTGTTTCAACAATTCAGGAGTTAATTACAAAGGCTTACACTAAAAATGATATCAGTGAGGATATAGAACTAGGGATGGATTCAAGAGGACATAGAAGAAACAAGTATAGTGGAGATAAGGAAAGCAAATTCAATATTTGTCATGTTAAATTTACTAACATTAGGTCTACATTTGGTTAATAATTTTGAGCTTAGGTAAGGTCTAGACAGTAGTACAGATTTAGAAAACAATTAATGGTGATATCTGAAACCACTGGGCTGTATGAGGTTATCTGACATGGAAGTAAACCAGTGAAAAGGAGCTAAGATGAAAACACTGAAGAGAGTTTATGTTTATAAGATTTACAAAGGAAAACAAGTTTTTGGAAAAGTCAGTAAAGGATAATACCATATTGCTTACCTTTGTCACCTATACTATGCCGTGAGATCTAAGGGGAAGGAGTTTTATTTTATTCCTCTTGTAATAATATTCATCTTAATCCAGGCCTTAAGTAGCACCTGACATTTAGTTGGTATTTAACAAATACTTGAACAAATGGAGTTATGTTTCTATATATAGAATCATTTTCTAAATAAATTATTTTCTAACTAAAGTGCTGAGGTAATTATGATTGGGGTTGCTACAACTTGAAAGTTGAATACAAATCTCACTTTTTTTTTTTAAATCATCATGAGTACAAACATTAACAAAGAAGTTCACAATTTATGGGCATTTTCCCCTTCTGGCGAAGCCCATGTTCTCCCTTGAACATGTATTTCTCTTTCTCCTCACAACTCTCAAAATATCTTCAAAGAAAAAAAGCAAAAAACAAAACTATTTTAACTTAAAAATAAAGCTATCCATCATGAAGACTTTGCTCTTGAATGACAATTGATTTGAGGAACAAATGAGAGGGAACAAGCACATACAGGGAAAAGAGAATTCACTTGATACTTGTTATTTAAAAAATATTTTTTTAGTGTAAAAAATATAAACAGCCATTTCCAATTTTGTTATTTCCTTAATAGGATTGTATAAATATAACTTGGCTCTAACTGGAGAAACAGACAGAATTGGGACTAACATTCATGCCTTGCCAACTCAGGTTTTATCCCTGTCACTGTAGGGTCCCCTCAAGCAATGATGGAGCCACTGGGGTGGGGTGGGTAATTCCTGGCACCACAGGGTCTGAGAAACACCACATCCTTAGGTTTTTGCATAGAATCACTAGCCTGGTTGGCTAAAAATAGCTGGGAGGGTCCCCTGGGCCTCTGAAGCACTGTTTCGGAGGCCCAGGAGAAAATACTCCTGAAATTTGAAGAGGCCAGAATGGTTAATTTAACTTTGTAACAGCTGACATATTATTTATTTCACTTACTTGAATTCTTTTTTTATTTTCAGAATTTTTTTTTTGCTTTTTGGGTCACACCTGGTGATGCTCAGGGGTTACTCCTGGCTCATGCACTCAGAAATCACTCCTGGTGGTGCTCGGGGGACCATATGGGATGCTGGGAATCGAACGTGTATCGGCCATGTTGGCTGTGTGCAAGGCAAACGCCCTACCCGCTATGCTACGCTCCAGCCCCTTATTTTCAGAATTTTTTAAAAAAAATTTTATTAGTGAAATACCATGAGGTACAGTTGTAGACTTACAAATTTTTGTGCTTGGGTTTCAGTTATACAATGATCGAGTATCCATCCCTCCACCAGTGCCCATTTTCCACCACCACTGATCCCAGTATCCCTCCCACCCTCCATTCCCCCCATTCCACCCTGCCTCTGTGGTAGGGCATTCCCTTTTGTTCTCTCTCTCCTTTTGGGTGCTGTGGTTTGCAACAGAGGCATTGAGTGGCAATCATGTTCAGTCCACAGTCCACTCTCAGCACGGATCTCCCATACTGGGAGGATCCTCTAAATACCCTTTATTTGGTGCTCCCTTCTCTCCTAAGCTGCCTTTTCCCCTAGCGTGTACAGCTAGACTCCAAGCCATGGAGTAAACCTCCTGGTACTTATCTCAGCTATTCTTGTGTGTTAGTCTCCTATTTTGTTACTTTATGTTCCCCAGATGAATGCAATCTTTCTATGTCTGTCCCTCTCTTTCTGACTCATTTCACTTAGAATGATACTTTCCATGTGGTATCACTAGTATATAAATTTCATGACTTCATCTTTTCTAACAGCTACATAGTACTCCATTGTGTAATTTCCAGTTGTTTGACTTGGTTGTCCGTGTCTGTGTGTGATTCACTTCTATTCTCAGTGCATCGTGGTCTGAAAAGATTGTTGATACTATTTCTATCTTCTTGATTCTATTGAGGTATGTTTTGTGTCTTAGCACATGATCCATTTTTGAAAATGTTCCATGTGCATTGGAGAAGAATGTGTACTCTTTATTTTTGGGGTGTAAAGCCCTGTATAGGTCTATAAGCCCTCTCTCTTCTATGTCTTCTTTCAAAGCCAATGTTTCCTTGTTGAATTTTGTTCTTGTTGATCTATCCAGAGGTGATAAGGTGATGTTGAAGTCTCCAGCTATTATTGTGT
This sequence comes from Sorex fumeus, assembly GCF_029834395.1. Classification (NCBI taxonomy): domain Eukaryota; kingdom Metazoa; phylum Chordata; class Mammalia; order Eulipotyphla; family Soricidae; genus Sorex; species Sorex fumeus. The sequence goes on from NW_026606155.1 coordinate 28,546,496, forward strand.
GCTAGCAATGTCCTCCTTAAAATCCTTTAGCAGTTGTTTTAAATATTTAGCTGTTCCCTCATTAGGTGCATATACATTTAAGAGTGTGATTTTTTCCTGTTGTACACATCCCTTGATGAATAGAAAATAGCCTTCGCTGTCCCTTCTAATCTTTTTCAACTTGAAATTGATGTTGTCGGATACTAGTATGGCCACACCAGCTTTTTTGAGGGAACTGTTTTCTTACAGTATTGTTTTTCCACTCTTTAACTCTGTGCTTGCTCTGACTTTTCAGATGAGTTTCTTGTAGACAGCAGAATGTTGGGTTCTGTCTCTGAATCCATTTTGCTACTCTGTGTCTCTTAATTGGTGAATTTAGACCATTGACACTGAGAGAGATTATTGTTATGTGGTTTTGTGTCATCTTTCTGTAAGGGTCTATTGTGCCTGTAGGGTTTGTCTTATCTTATAGTAGCCCCTTTAGCCCTTGTTTTAGGTTTGGTTTTGAGTCTATGAAGTTCCTGAGCTGCTGTTTATCTAGAAAATAGTGTAATGTTCCTTCGAGTTTGAGTGAGTTTAGCCAGATAGAGTATTCTTGGTGAAGCATTCATTTCAGTGAGTTTTTTCACTATATCCTGCCATTGCCTTTGGGCTTGGAGGGTTTCCTCTGATAGATATGCTGTGAATCTAGGGGTGCTCCTTTGTATGTGATTTTCTACTTTGACCTTGCTGCTTGTAGTATTGCGTCTCTATCCGTGGCATCGATCATTCTAACTATGATATGTCTTGGAGTGTTTTTGTTAGGGTCTCTTAGCTGGCACCCTTTGGGCTCCTTGAATCTGAATGGCTGCACTGTCGAGCTCTGGGAATTTTTCAGCAATGATTTTTTAACCATGGCTTTTTGACTGGGATTGTTTCCCTGAGCTTCTAGGACTCCTATGATTCTAAAATGTTGTTCCTCTTGGAATCATCTCCTAGGACTCTGATTCGCTCTTGAGCTATTTTGAGGTCTTTTGCCATTGTTTGTTGTTGCCTGTTGGCTTGGTGCAGCTGATCTTCCAGCTCACTGATTCTGTCTTTTGCTGTGGTCATTCTGCTATTGAGGGCACAGACTGAGTTTTTTATTTCATCTATGGAATCTTTCATTCGTGATATTTCTGTGCGTAGCTTTCCAATTTCTGCTCTCATTTCTTTCTGTATTTTATCGCTTGTGCGATCCATTGTTTCTTTCATGTCCTCTTTCAATTTACTGGGTATCTGTCTGATTGTTTCATTGAGTTCATTGAACATCTTCATGACTTCATATTTGAATTCTTTCTCAGAGAGGTCCCTTAGGTGAGTAGCACCTACTGAGCCTTCTGGACTCTTTTCATCGTCCTCCCCCCGTGGTGGGGATTTACGCTGTTTCTTGATGTTGGTGTGTAGGTATGGGAACTATGATGTTACACTAGATTTCTTGGTACACTAAACTGCCTGCGGCCGCATTACCATCCACCTGCCTAAAATTAGGCCACGCCCACTTCCAAGGAAGCCACACCCACTTCAGAAGAGTCCACGCTTGGTGGGAAAGAAGACCGGAGAAGTGTTGGGGGCAAATAGGAAGAGGCTCAGGTCTGCTTTTGTCTCAGGGTCCTAGAGGACGCCTGGGGCTATGAAGGGTGAAAGCCAAGTCCCGGGTTCTAATACTGGTGGGCAGACTGACCTGGGTGGGGAAGAAGCTGTGTGCATTCATTTTTTAAGAAATGTTGATCAATACAAAGAATATGACAGAAAAAAATATTCAAAAATTTGATTTCTGAAATGACATACTTTCTAATTTTCTACTCTCACTAGTTTCCTAATCTTTATTACCTTTCTGTGAAATAACATAAACAAAAGTCTACTGATAGACATAATAAGACAATATAAGCAAAGATATAGGAGAGCTATGAACTATGTGAAGACAGTTCTTTTTTTGTCTAAGTAAGGTGAGAGACCAAGGGTTAAAGTACCATATGTTGGTACTTATCGTTCATTTAACTTTCAACTAATGTTATATTTTAATTTAAACATTATTAGTTGTTGTCTATCATTGATTTTTTTAAATGTAAAAATATTAGGAGAAACCTGTCATATATAGATACAAAAAGAAAAGAGAAAACATTTTTTTAATTTTAATTTTTTTTTATTTTAATGACTCGCCATGAGATACAGTTACACACTTACAAACTTGCATGATTATGAGAACACATGTTTTGATACTCGAATTTAATTTCTTTCTGCTGAGTCTGAGTTACCTTGCAGAAACATTTGTTTGTACAGATACTCTATAATATTTCTTGCTGTAGAAGTTTATGATGTAGTAATAATTTACATATAAACCAAAAATTTTATATATTTTTATCCAAATAATAAAAACAATTAAGAAACTAGATTTTATTACACTAAATATAACTTTTATGTTGAATTTCTGGGATGGGAAGAGACTGATTAGAAATCAAATGAAATAGGGAACACTATCTTTCCACAAGTTAATCTCAGTGTGTTATTAGACTAAAAGCAAGAAATGAGAAGACAGATGAAGTAGAAACACTGAGATCAGATTGGTAGCTCTGTCACCAGTGGATAAATTAATAAAGTTTTCACATATCATATTAAAAATGATGTTTTACACAAAAGCAAATATGATTAGAAGATACATTAGTTATTTCCCATTTCATCCCAAAAGAACATCAGGTAGACTCTGACTGAACTACTGTCCTCATTTAGTGATTGTTTGCTTTGCATGCAGTCAACCTGGGTTCGATTCCTCCGCCCGTCTCGGAAAGACCAGCAAGCTACCGAGAGTATCTTGCCCACATGGCAAAGCCTGGCAAACTACCGTGACGTATTCGATATGTCAAAAACAGTAATAATAAGTCTCACAATGAAGACGTTATTGGTGACCACTTGAAAAAATTGATGAACAATGGGAGGACAGTGTGACAGTGTGATCCTCAATGTTAAGAGTACTGTATTTTTTTGTTTTTTGTTTTGGGCCATACCCAGCAGTGTTCAAGGGTTACTCCTGGCTCTGCACTCAAGAATCACTCCTGGTGGACTTGGGGGATTAAATGGAATGCCAGGGGTGGAATCTGTATTAGCTGTGTGTGAGGCAAGCACCCTACCCATTGTATTATCTCTCTGGTCCTTGTTAGAGTACAGTATTTTGATGGGCAGGTGAAACACTGTTGATTCCAGCCCCCCCCCCCCCCCACATTCTTTATGCAAAGGAAGCTTTTAGATCATTTTACTTTGTGTATCATAAAAACTGATCTTAAAGTTGGGGAGAAATTAGAAGTAAAATGGAAGACAATAATAATCTCTTTCAGAAAACTATGTGGTTAACATTATAAACGTGTGAATCTTATTTGGGAAAAAACAGACAGAAAAGGCAATGGCTGAATATAATATAGTACCATCGGTGGAGGGAAGTAGGCACTGGTGAAAGGACTGGTGTTGAAACATTGTAAGGCTGAAACTCAATTCAATAAAATAATTAAAAAATTAAATATAACAGTACCTCGATAGTTGATGATTTCTGTTCCAAGCACCGGAGTCATCTCCAGGACTGTGATGAAGGCTTTGTCCATAGATGTTAGAGGAAAAGGAGACATGCGGTGTCTTCTAGCCACCTTGGTGATATCAACAGCACTGTGACCTAAAGCAGGAAGACAACTAGGATTATGAAGGAAAAATGATTTACAAATACCAATAATTCTAATTTTATATGTCCCCAATGAAAATTTCAAGGTGAGAAATTTTTAGTGCTTTCAAAATATAACTGTAAGTGTAACATTAAATACATAAAATAGCAATAAAATAAAGAAATAGAAATAAAGATAGCAATGTTACACTTTGTGTCAAAACAGTGAAAATTAGTGGTACTGTCTAATCCTTTTTTGAGTGCTTAATATATGTTCTAGAAGCAGGCTCTGTTATGGTTTAGGGGTGACACCTGTAGATGCTCAGGGGTTACTCCTGGGCTCTGCACTCAGGAATGCTTCGGGAATCATTTGGGATGCTGAGGATGGAACCTGGATTGGCTACATTAAAGCTATCCATTGTACTATCTCTCTGGCCACTGTTCTAATAATATTTTAACAAATTAATCTTCACAATGAGCTGGAGTGAAAGCACAGCAGTAGGGTGTTTGCCCTGCAGATGGCTGACCCGAGTTTGATTCCTCCGCTCCTTTAGAGAGCCCGGCAAACTACTGAGAGTATTTCACCCACAGTATCAGGCAAAGCTTGGCAAGCTACCTGTGACGTATATTCAATATGCCAAACACAGTAGCAAGTCTCACAATGCAGATGTTACTGGGCCCACTCAAGCAAATCAATGAACAATGGGAGGACAGTGCTACAGTGCTAATCTTCACAATGATGTTATGAGGAGGCATCATAATCATGCTTCTTTACATAAATGGACAGATATTGCTTATTTAAGTGGATATCACAGCGAATAAAAGAGAGGCAGAATTCAAACTTAAATTTGGCTACAAAGTTCATATCTTTAACCACTAAATCAGACATTGAAAACTTAATAAACTTGTTAGAAAAATGAAATACCCCAATCAAATTTATTTAATTAGGATTTCAAATTTTTCTTTCCTCTAAAAAAAGTCAGAAAAATAATACTATTAATTTACCACTTAATACTCTTTTTCTTGGTCCCATGGCATTACTATCACTAATACACTAAACTCTTCATTTTATATCTCAACAATTCTAAACTCTACCCTCAGCTCTATATAAATAAGCTATTCAAACAGCTGACATAAGAATATCTATCTCTATAAAAGAGGAAGAATTACAACAGACATTTCTGTTGTATACAACTGAATATACAAAAGACCATAGGAAGTTACTACAAACAATTCTATGCCACCTGGCTTAAAAATATAAAAAAACTGGATAAATTATTAGAATTATACAAACTCCCAAGAATGAACCAACAGGAAGTAGACAAAATCTAAACAAACTGATCACAAGTAAGGAAACTGAAACAGTAATAAAAAAATCTCCCCAAAACAAATGCTCAGATTCACTGGTGAGTTCTACCAAATGTTCAAAGAGGACTTAGTGCTTATAGTTCTCAAGCACTTCCAAAATACTGAAGAAACAGAAATTTTCCCTAATATTTTCCTTCATAATTTTCTATGAAGCCAATACTACTCTAATAACAAAAGTAGATACTTCTAAAATATAAAATTATAGATCAATGTTTGTGATGAACATTGATGCAAATATCCCTAGCAAAATCCTAGTAAATTGAATCCAGCAATTTATCAAGAGGATTATACACCATGATTAAAGTGGGTTATATCCCAGGGATGCAAAAATAGTTCAAAACATGCAAATTAGTTAATGTAACACCATATGAACAAAAGAAAGGATAGAGATCATATAATTAAACCAATTGAAAAGAAGGCTTTTGAAAAGATTCAGAATAGAAATTTTACCATTAATGATAAAAAGCCCAGAAAAATAGGGATATAAGAAACACACCTCAAGATAGTACTAGTCATCTACAATAAATTCACAGCCAGTATTCTGCTCAGTGAAAACTTGAAAGCCTTTTCCCTGAGATCAGGAACAGACAAGAATGTCCACTGTCATCACTCTATCCAACAGTTTTGGAAGTACCTGACACAATAATTAGACAAGAAATATATCAAAGGGATACAAATTGTACAAAAGGTCAAACTATCACTATTTCTATATAGAACAATAATATGCACAGAGAACTCTAAAGACTCCACAAAACAAAAACAAAAACAGAAACAAAACAAAACAAAAAAATCCTTTTAGAAGCAATAAACCAAATACAGGAAGGTTACAAAATTAACAAACAAAAAATCCATGGCATTTCTGTACACAAATAATGTACAAGAAAAAAAAAACTGAAAAAAAAAAACCCCCATTCAAAATAGTGTCCCAAAACATCAAATACTTAGGAACCAGTTTAACAAAGATGATAAAAGATGTGTACAGTGAAAGCTATAAACCACTGTTGAAAGAAAAAGACTACTAGAAATGAAAAAATACTTCTGAGGTTAGAGAGATAGTACAGAGGGTAAGGTGCTTGCCTTGCACGTGGATGGCCTGGGCTGGATCTCCGGCACCTCCTATAGTGATATGCTGAGCACACCAAGGAATGATTACTGAATGCAGAGCCAGGAGTAAGTTCCGGGCACTGCAGGGTATAGCCCCCCTCTCTCCCAAAACTTCCTGTTCATGGACTGGATGAATTAATGTCTAAATGACCTTCCAACCTAAAGCATTATAGAGATTCAATGTAATCTCCATTAAAATTTCAGTGACATTCTTCAAGGACTTGGAACAAACACTAATAAAATTTGTATGGAGCTATAAAACTTTCTTAATAGCAAGAGCAATTCTAAGGGAAAAATAAAGATCATGATCTATGGGAGCAGAGGAGATAGTACAGCAGGTAAGGTGCATGCCTTGCACATAGCTGAGCCAGGTTTGATTCCCAGTTTCCCATATGATCCTCTAAGCACCGGCAGGAAAGATTATGAGCACAGAGCCAGGAATAATCCCTGAGCATCACTGTGTGGATCCTCCAAAGGCCCTCCCCCTCACCAATGTACTTCAGATTCAGAGCTATAATTGCATGATACTGGAATAAAGATTGACTCACAGACCATAGGAACAGAACGAAGTGTCCTGAGATAAACTCTCTGATTTATGGATAGTTAATCTGTGGCAAAGCAGCTAGTTCAAGAAGTAAAGCAAGGAAAATTTCTTTAACAAATGGTGTTGGGAAAATTGGATAGCCACATTTTAAAAAATGAAACTGGAATAATATTTCACTTAATTCTAAGGACATTAAGGACCTCGAGATTAGAGCATAAATTGTAAAATACAATGAAGAAAACACTGGCAGAACTCTCCAGGAAAGGACCTCAAAGATATCTTCAATGAGCCGACTACAGAAGCAAACAACAAAAACAAAATACTACAACAAAACCAAAAATAAACAGGGACTACGTGAAATAAACAGTTTATTTTCAGGCAGAAGAAATGCAAGCTAAAACAAAAAAATATTGTACTGAATTGGAGAAAATATTTACATATTGTAATCAGATAAATAGAAAATATAATGCACTCAGAAAAACCAACAATGAAAATTTCAATGATTTCATCCAAAAGAGGGGAGAGGAGATGTACAGATACTTCCCAAAGAAGACATACAGATGGTTAGTTAGCATATGAAAAAGTTTTCATGGTCACTTACTGAGAAAATCACAACAAAAAACAAAGATAACTCATATCAGCAAAAAAAGATATATATCAAAAGGTTTGGATATAACCAAAGGAACTCTCATTCACCATTGGTGGGAATGTTGTCTGGTTCAATCTTTATGGAAAACAATACGGAGCTTTACTGAAAAAGAAAGGATAGAACTTCCATATGATCCAGCTATACCATTTCTTGGTATTATCACCCCCCCCCAACATAAAAACATTATTTCAAAAGATTATATGCACATCTGTGTTCATTGAAGCATTTAGTACAATAGCCAAGATACTGATACAATTGGTCAAGAAGTTGTGGTATATATACACAAGATAATACTTATGTAGCTATGAGAAAGGATGAAATTTTACAGCTTGTAGATGTGTGGATTAAACCAGAGGGTATCAGCCTGAGTGAAGTCAGAAGGAAAATGCCAGGTAAAGAATGACCTCATCTGTGGAATATAAAGATACATAGATATAGAGTTAACAGATGTCAAAAGCAAACAGACTGGAGCATTGGTTCATAGAATTGAGTTTATGCAGAGAGGAGGAATAGGTATGGATGGCAAGAGCCTTTGGGACACTGGTGGAGGAAAGCGGGCTTTCTAGGTAGGAGAGGTGTTGGAATGATGCATGCATGAAAGCATCTTTTACAGTATTGTAAACCATAGTACCTCAATAAGGATGGGAAAAAGAATATTTATTGCTAAAATTATGAATCATCTAATATACACATGGGTATATAACAGGCAATTGTAATGTAACATGTCCAAAATAATCTTAAAGTACTAACAACCTTCCACCAAATTCCTTGCTCCTTTTCAAACTTGTCATTCTGAGAATCCAGGTCTCTGGTCTGAGTCCATAATTTTTACAGATGTTTTATGTATTCCTGTGCTTTTCTTTCTACACCTCATCTATGAGTCAAATGAGAAAATATTCTTTTTTCTATTTTGTTTTAATTGAATCACCATGAGCTACACTTAGAAAACTTTCATGTTTGAGTTTCAGTCATACAATGATCGAACACCTGTCCCTCCTGAGTGCATTTTTCACCACCAATGTTCCCAGTATCCCTTCTCCCCCTACCCCTGCCTCTATTATAGCAGACAGTTTCCCTCCTACTCTCTCTCTACTTATGGGCATTATGGTTTGCAATACAGATAACGAGAGGCCATCATGTTTGGTTCTTTATCTACTTTCAGCACACATCTCCCATTCCGAGTGATCCCTCCAACCATCATTGACTTAGTGATCCCTTCTCTATCCCAGCTACCTTCTCCTCCAGCTCATAAGGCAGGCTTCCAACCATGGAGCAATCTTCCTGGACCTGTCCCTACTGTCCTTGGGTATTAGTCTCATATTATGATATTTTATATTTCACAAATGAGTGTAGTTGTTCTATGTCTGTCCCTCTCTTTCTTACTCATTTCACTTAGCATGATACTCTCCATGACCATCTACTTCTAAGCAAATTTCATGACTTCATCTTTTTTAACAGCTGCATAATATTCCACTGTGTATAAGTACCGAAGTTTCTTTAACCAGTCATCTGTTCTCAGGCACTTGACTGTTTCCAGATTCTCACTATTGTGAACAGTGCTGCAATAAACATACAGGTGCAGATGTCATTTCTAACTGTGCCTTTTTGCACCCTTGGGATATATTCTCTGAAGAGGTATTGCTGGGTAATATAGAAGCTCAATTTCTAGTTTTTTAAGGAATCCCCATACTGTTTTCCAAAAAGGCCGTACCAGTCGGCATTCTCACTGACAATGAAAGAGTCCCTCTCTCCCCATATCCACACCAGCACTGTTTGTTCTTGTCCTTACTGATGTGTGCCAGTCTCTGTGGTGTGAGACAATATCTCATTATTGTTTTGATCTGCATCTCCCTCATGATCAGTGATGTAGAGCATTTTTTCATATGCCTTTTGGCCATTTGTATGAGAAAATATTTTTCTCCTGGCTTATTTCACTTAACAGGCCCATGCATACTGCAAAAGGCAAGATTTTAATTTTTTTCTTATGGCGAAAGAGTATTCCATTGTGTGTATATACCACATTTTCTTTACTTCTAGTTTGTTTATTTGTTGTTGAACCCTTGAATTTTTTCAAGATCTTGGCTAAAGTAAATAGCACTGCAATGACTAGGGGTGCTTATCTTTTTGAATATTCTTGAGCTCTTTGAACTGATTTTTAGGAGTGGAATTGCTGTACCATATAGTAAGTCCACTTACAATTATTTTGGGTTCTCCTCTTCTTATTGTTTTTCACAGAGACTTAACCAACAGTATGAAGACTTCTATTTCTCCAAAATTCTGTGAACACTTGTTGCTAATAAACTTTTTTCTTTTCTTTTTTTTTTTGGACACACCCTACAGTGCTTAGGGGACCTTATGGGGTGCCAGGGATTGAATCCAGGCCTAGATTGGCTGTGTACACCTAACCTATCTCATGGGACCCTGCTAATGACCTTTTTAATGGATGTTATTCTCAAAGGGATGAGGTGATACTTTGTCATTTTGATTTTCCTGATAAGTTATAATGAGCTTTTCATGTTCCTGTAAAGAATCTGCATGCCTTCATTGGTTAAGTGTCAGTTCACTCTTATCCTCATTGATTTTTATTTTCTTGTTGAGAATTTTGAGTTCCTTATATATTTTGTTATTAGCTCCTTGTCATACATAATATGTGAACGTTTTCTCCTATTAAGTCATGTAAATAGTGTCTGTTATTGAGTTTCTTTAGCAGTACAGAAACTTTTAAATTTAATATTATCACATACACATACATACAAATATGAATACTCATATCCATATATAAAATTCACAAGAAGAGTAAATTTTTTTTGGTTCACTATATTATCAGTGAACCCAAATATCAGGTAAAAAAATAAACATTTACTGAATATTTATTGAATTAATAATTTTAGTAAAAAGTAACTTTTAGGACATTATGTCCTCAAGCACTAAAAACCTTTGCTTTTTTGGTAAACTAAAGGAACATAGGGTAAACACAAAAGGAGTAATTAAAAGCTCTGTTATTTAGTTGTCATGACTGCTATCCATTAATCCTCTCTTCCCTATCCACTTGTAACTAAGGGTGGTCACAGTTCTAACCAGTGAGATACACAACATTTAAGTGTTTATAGGTCTAGTGTTAGTATGGATGTGAGGAAAAAATTCACTGCTGGTGGGAATGTCAACTGGTTCAATCTCTTTGGAAAATAATATAAACATTTCTCAAAACAATCTCTAAGAATTAAGCCTCCATATAATCCAACAATTCCATTTTTGGGGATCTACTCCAAGGACTCCAAACTCTGTTCCAAAAAGACATCTGTACTCCTATGTCTACTGCATCAGTATTCACAATAGTCAAAATCTTGGAACAGCCCAAGAGCAAATCACTGTATAAAGAAACTATGGTATATATACACAGTGAAATATTACTCGGGTGTAAGAAAGGATGAAATCATGCAATTTGTTGCTACATGGACAGATCTGGAGGGTATCATTATGAATAAAGTTAGGGGGGAGGGAAAGGGAGAGAATGATCTCTCTCACATGTGGACAAAGCATAGTAGCACTGTAGCACTGTCCTCCCATTGTTCAAGAATTTGTTTGAGTGGGCCCAGTAACGTCTCCATTGTGAGAACTGTTGTTACTGTGTCTGGCATATCGAATATGTCACTGGTAGCTGTACAGGCAAGATACTCTTGGTAGCTTGCCAGGCTCTCTGAGAAGGGTGGAGGAATCGAACCTGGGTCAGCCAAGTACAAGGCAAATGCTCTACCCACCACTGTGCTATCGTTCCAGCCCTTTTGCTAAGTAGCTCTAGATATTTTAGTTACCAAAAAGCTCAGAAATCAAATAAAACACTGGTAGGATAAGTTTTGCAACCAATTTTATAACTCTAGAAACTCAGTTTTAAACTAAACCATTACTCTTTGAACCTGTTTTTACCACAATTATTTCAACTCACATTCTAATAATCCAATGCAGATACCCATGTACATTGACACAACAGTGTAAGACCTTTAAACCACCAATTTTTATGAAGCATGAGTAAGCAAGTAACTACGTGTGGTGTTTTTGACCAGTTCATTGTCTGTCTGTGTGGACACTCAGTTCATTCGAGTGTTATAACCAGGTTGAAATCAGAAGCAGAAATTCTAGAGAAGTCAGTGATATACAACCCAGTGATTTAAGAAGTGCAGTTGTTTTTTGGAACTTGTTAGAAAAGGTTTCCCCCCCCCCCCCCTTTTTGGGTCACACTTGGCAATGCACAGGGGTTACTCCTGGCTCTGCTCTCAGGAATTACCCCTGGCGGTGCTCAGGGGACCATATGGGATGCTGGGAATCGAACCTGGGTTGGCTGTGCGCAAGGCAAATGCCCTACCCACTGTGCTATTGCTCCAGCCCCATTGTTAAACAAAGATTTCTCATCAGAAAATTGAACTTACAGAGAAACTTAAATCTAAATTTCTTATTGGAAGAACATTAATAGTTATTACAGTTGAAATTTTTTTTGACTTCAGAATCTGTACCTAGGAAGAGCTGCGGAACTAGAGCGTGAAACTACAGTGAAATAAAGTTCAGAGAATGCAAGGCTTTATCTACAAGCCTCAGCCAATTTTAATGAGGAATTTAGCTGTTTTACAAACAACAGAAGTACAGGAGCCATCAAAATAAACAAAGTTTTCTTATGTTTCCATAAACATTGGAAGTTCAAGTGTTTTCTTATGCTAATATCAAAGTGTGGTAGAAACTAACAGCCTTTTTCTGCATCTGAAAGCATGTTTGTATTGTGGAATTGTTAAGGTATCTATTAGAAAGCTCATAAAATGAAATATCAGAAGGTACAAGAACTAATGAAATTAAGTCAAAGAAGGCTTACTCATGTTTCAAGAAGCACAGTAAGGGAATAACAAATGGCCAAAAGCAACAAAAATTAAGAACTGGATAAAGAACTGAGCTTATAGTGGCTGGGGGAGAGGAGGAGGAAACAGATAATGGAAGAAAGCAAAACATCTGTTAGACAGTATAGAGTTGGAACACTGTAAGCATGAAACCTTTTAATCAGTATTCTATATCACAGTGTAGGATAACATTGCCATGGGGAGCTTAGGTTACACCCATCACAGTGCTCCCAAGTCACTCCCATTCCTTTATTTATCTGTAAACTCTTCTCTGTGCTCTCCTCCCCAATCCACTAATCACCTTTTCTCCCTAATCAGATTCTGTTAGCTTGTAAGATCAGATCCTTCTAAGGACACTGAACTTGTATTGTAAATTATGTCTTTTGCATACTTTACCTTAAAGCAATGTCCTTTCTGTATGGACACAGGAAGACAGATAATATTATGCTTTGTAACTTGGGAGTTGATTGACTCAGAATAATATTTACTCCTTTCTTGACTCAGTTGCCCTTAGTTCCTAGCACTCCAAAAGCAGGGTCCCAACGAGGGACTGAATGGACCCAGGGCAAGCTGTGAGCTATTCTGGCATCAAAATGGGCCAGGCCAAAGGGCCACGATACTCAACTATAAGTTGAGGGCATGATCATGGACAAATGCTGTCATGATCCAAAAGTAAGTAACGACGAGATCAGGGATCTGCTGGGGCTAGGAAGACTAACCTGGCCTGAGGACTGCAGAATATATGGTGAGATGTCCTCAGGAAGAAACAAACTGTAAGTTTATATCTCTTACTGTGCTCATACAGAATGACATTGCTAGAAATATTGGAAGTAGATTTACCACAACTATTTAAGTAGATTACTAGGTGAGGAAAGAACATACCCTTGTTGGGATCCCACCCTCGAGCAGATCTAGTAATCTGAAATAATCTCTTTAGATGAGATTTTCACTCTATCACTATCATCCTGTTGTTCATCAATTGCCTCGATTAGGCCCCAGTAATGTGTCCTTTGTCCTAGCTCTGAGATTTTAAAAAGTCTACATTCGAGGCTCTTTCAGGGTCAGGAGAATGAGACCCAACATTGTTACTGGTTTTTGGCATACTGAATACGCCACAGGGAGTTTGCCAGACTCTGCCGTGTGGGCAGGATACTTTTGGTAGCCTGCCAGGTTCTCCAGAGTAAGAACTAGATAATAAGATGTCATGGCTGTGTGCTTCCCGGAGCAGGGTTTTATAGTCTCTGGGTCTTGGCCGTTGATGGGATTACACGTGCGGGTGGGGTAATTGGTGGATGTAATGCCTACATAGTGGAAGATGGGGGATCTGGGTGGAGGAGGCCCCAGTCCCAATCTGAGCAGGCTTGGAGATCTACACCCCGGGTCCCTCACACCTGGGTTCCTCTGCTGGTTCCTTCATGCGTGAGGTTCCTCCGAACACATGGAGAGTGGTCTTAAGCATGGCTGTGGCTGGAACCAGAGGTCTTCAGCTGCAGGGGCTCTGCTTGGGGTGGGGAAGGAAACTCAACCCACCCTCCTCCAAGGGGCCCTAGTGAGGACAGCCAGGTGCAGAGGTCGGAGACTCTGTGCTGTTCTCTTCCGGGAGCAGGGTTTTATAGTCTCTGGATCTTGGCTATTGATGGGATTACACGGTGCGGGTGGGGGTGGGGTGGGGGATGGGGCGGCAGTTGGTGGGTGTAACGCCTACATACTGGAAGATGGGATTTTATCCTTGAGTTAAACTCCTAGAGGAGTGGTCTTACCTCTCTTTCCTTATTTGTTAATGTTCAACCCTCCTTTGTGTCAGCACCCTATGTGATTGCTATATAAACTAAGACTGTAAGCTCGGAAGTGGCAAGAAGGCGCAGGCGCAGCGAGAAGGCTCAGGCTGAAGAGGAGGCTGAGGGTCAGACTCAGGCTCAGGCTCGGACTTGGGTTTGGGCTTGGGCTTGGGCTCAGGCCCCAGAGGGCAGAGTCAGAGGTGAGAGGGGCTCAGGCTTGAGAGAGAGAGAAGCAGAAGGGGAGTGAAGATTGGAATAAACTACAATTGAGACTGACCAACCTGGTCCTCCTTCCTTCCTTCGCCTATCTTACTGTCAACTTCCTCAGGGTCGGGTAAGTGAGTGAGACTACTGAACGCGGGTGGCGGGAGAGACAGAGCGCCGCTGGACTCTTGAAAACACACACATAGTACCTCATATAACATTTAAAATTGTTTTTATAAAAGGACCTCTGCTTGTTGCTGTGCCATCCTATGTGAGATCTACTTCTGGCTGACCTCAGTGGGCCTATTCTAGAACGAGAGGCAGAATCTCTCTCTACTGGGTCCTAACAACCGCCACACTTGACCTACACCATATTAATAGCCCACAAAACAGATCTACTCCACAAATTACATGCTGCTCACAGTAAAGTTTCCTGCTATTTTGTGAGGATGAGTAAAGAAGAAAGAGACTACTCTAGTATTTTCCAGTGGAGAATAACTACAAAGACTTACAAAAACATCACAAACCCAACAGAGAAAATACATAGAAGCCCAACAAAAATCTAAAACCTCATAAAAATGCTTAATTTTGGTTAGTCTGAAATATATCGACAAAAATTATGACCTGTACACAAAAACAATACATACTAATGCAAACATTATTTCGGTCAATAATCTTAATATTCTTTTAATGAGAACTGTCCACTTAAAAATAACTCCAAACATTTATTAAAATTAGGTTCTTCTTCTTCATCTTTCCATTAAAAATTATGAGTCGAATGTATTAGGGGAAAAAAAAGGAATAAGTCTGATGATTTGGTTTAACTAAGACCAAGTAATTGAAAAAGTGGAGAAAGAGATTTGTTCAATATGTAATTTGTACTGCCTAATTTAATGATGAAATGTAATTAATGTGGCAAATATTTACAGGTAATTATTTGCTAATGTTTATCAGGAGATTATAGAAAAATTTGGAAGACCCAAATGAGGAAAAGTAATTAATTTCCTATGGTCAGAAGTGAACTTATTTTATAACTATCTTTCTATAACTTTTATTATCAAGGGGTAGAGACCTTGTTTGAAACTATAATAGTTGAGTTTCCCTAATCTGGGAAAGTAAACATTAAAATAAAAGGGATTTAAGAAATCGGAACCAAATAATCCCAAACAGGCATACTGATAAAGTTTTAAAAACTAAATATAGGGTGGTTAGGAAAATTGGAAATAATGGTGGTGGGAATGTGCAATGGTGTTGGGGTTGGTGTTGGAATACTGAATGTAATAAATAATAAACAACTTTATAAAAATGAATTAAGAACATTTAAGAATCTGGGAAAAATATTACATATAAGGAAATTTGTATAAGATAAACCACAGATTTTTCCAACAACAATAAACTAGTAACCCATGAAAAAAAATGAGAAGATAGACTTCCACAAAAGGAACATATGGACGGCCAACAAGTATTGACGCAAGGTTCATCCTTACTTTGCAGAATTGCGAATTAAAATCACATTCGCAAGACAATGATGATGGTATGGTATATATATATATATATTATATATATGTGAATCTACAATATTAGTGTTGGTGAGGATGTGGTAAAAAAGGAACTCACACAGTTTTGTTGGAAATATCTGGTTCAACTTTTATAAAAAAGAGGATGGAGATTTTTCAAATATAAGAGTACAGCTTTCATGTGACTCAGCAATTCCACTTTTTGGTATCTACACCCCAAATACAAGAAACACTAATTTGATAAGATTATGCACACTTATACTCATTTCAGTGTTTAATACAAAAGCATTTTTCTCACTAATCCAAATGTCCAATGAATAGTTTGGATAAAGAAGTTGTGGTATATATACATAATGGAATACTATGCAGCCATAAGAAAAGAAGAAATCATGCAGTTAACTGTGACTTGGATAGAACCTGAGTGCATCATACTAAGTAAAGTAAGTCAAAGAAAAAAAGACAACTACCAGATAAACTCATTCATCTCTGGTATCATGAGAAGTATGAAATGGGAATGGAAGGCATCTATTGATGAAACAAAAGATATACTGGATTTAACACAGGCCAATGGTGGAGGTTCTGGGCATTTTTGTGGGGAGTGAGGTAATGTGACTATATACATCAAAATGATAAGCATAAGTCTGGCAAGCTACCTGTGACATATTCAATATGCCAAAAGCAGTAACAAGTCTCACAATTTGTTGTGAGATGTTACTGGTGCCTGCTCGAGCAAATCGATGAACAACGGGAGGACAGTGACAGTGACAATTAAATAGAAAAAAAAGAGTCTATCAAAGGCAAAGGGTGGGAGGTACCTTGATTCACTGGTGGAGGAAAGCTGACACTGGTGGTGAGTGTGAAGTTGGAACAATGGATGCCTGAAACTGTTACTAACAGTATGGTAAACAGAGGTACTTAAATAAAAGCTGGGAAAATTAACTAATATAATTTGTTACAACAATAAACTGTTAAAATATAGTCTAAATATATACACAAGACATCCTTCGTGCCTCATTGAGACCAGGAGTTGCCACCCACGAACGGCTCTTGGGCATGGCCATGGACCCAGAGGCACATGTACCTAATTTGGAACCCAGCAGCTTTCGGCAGAAATGTGAATGGACTATGCATTAAGCTACGGTGCCGTGCTCCCCCCCAGGAGGGAAAGGGTGTCTGTCTCTTCCCCCTTTCCCCCTGCCCTGGTAACACGGTGGCTGCTGCCTCAGAGCTTACTGGACAGCCAGGTATGAGCTGGCAGTGATGGGGAAACTGCGGCCTAATGGAATGGGGTGTGGAACTGGCATGTCCTTCCCGCCTCGCCAAGACCACTCGCCTTGCCCCCCACAAGCAGCTCTCCGGCACAGCCATGGCCCCAGAGGCACACAAACCAATCTTAGAACTATGCGGCTTTTGGCAGAAATCCCTCCAGACTTAATTAGCAAAATATCAGAAATCCAAAATCATACGACTGCGATCTGTGTCACATCATATGGTCTTCATAACCAGCAAAAGAAAACAAATTATTTCACGGTGCCTTTTCAGCAGGTTTGCTTTTGGGGGAAAATTATATATGTATTACAATATCTTACACCGACATGATCTGTACTTAATCTTCAAATTTTAAAATATGAATAGGTGTTCTACTTCCAGTGTGGGTTGAAAGAAAGGTAGCTGACATTCAAAGAGATAACAAGAGTTGAGCTGAAGGGAAGTATTCTAAATTTGGTTTCAGATGTGAGAAATATGAAATTCAAGCAGAAAATTAAGGGGATATGTGACAGCAAGGGCAGTTTCTGAGAGGGATAAGATATATATTGGAAAGAGACTTAGAGCCATTTTTATTTCTTTTCCTTTTACAAGTCCCCAATAGAAAGAAAATTTTGAAATTTTGAGTTTTCATCAAATCTTTGTGTCTTATACCACCTAGACCAAATCTATCCTTTTTTTTTTTTTGGGTCACACCCAGCGATGCACAGGGGTTACTCCTGGCTCATGCACTCAGGAATTACTCCTGGCGGTGCTTGGGAGACCATATGGGATGCTGGGAATCGAACCTGGGTTGGCCACGTGCAAGGCAAATGCCCTACCCACTGTGCTATCACTCCAGCCCCAAAACTATTCTTACACAGTAGTAAGTACTCTTTCAAATTCAAATTTGACCATGCCTTTTCTGTGTATAAATTCCTTTACTGACTTTACAATAAAGCCCAAACTTCATGAACATGTACATTAGGAGGTTCTTCTGATAAAATCCTATGGCCAATTGGAGGTCATGAACTAAGAGCTCCTCCAGGTCCTTTAATTCCCTTTCTTTCTCCTTTTTCTCAAACCATGGTCCTCTTTTCCACCTGTGTCAAAATGTTTGAAGCATTGTAAATAAACTCTCCCTAATTATTACAGATATCATCTGAAATAAATACACTTAAATTTAGGTGTGAATAATAATTTGAAGCAGTTTTATTTGCTTCTCCATATTACCCTCCAATACATTTCTATCCTCCTCTGTAGCTTCCTGCCCCCACCAAAGAACTTGTATTTATTAACAGAAGCAATAAACTCTGTCCTAGTAATTTCTGCTTGAATTCAGACAATATAAAACATTGATAAAAGAATAGAGTAGGGAAATCAAGTTGTAGGAAGCAACTCAGTGATGGAGCATGTACACAGTCCTGGATCTGATACCTAGTAATGCAAAAACAAAATAATTTTGGAGCCAGGAATAATGCTCAGTAGCAGAGGAGAATTTCACATTTCAAGTGTGAGGCCCTGAATTCAATCCACAGTAAAGTGTGCACACACATACAAGATGAGCAGAAATAAAGTAAACACAAGATATTTATTTATTTGATCATTTTCTGGCTCTGCTCCTCTAATAAAATATTTCTGACAGTGGGTGATACTGCCCTCACTCTGGCAGATATTGGAATAACCCAGGGGCTGTCTGTTCTCTGAAAGGAAGGTAATTTCCAGAAAGGCTGGACCAGTTGGCATAACCCAAACATAAAAGCTTGTAACTTTCTCACGGTGATTCAGTAAAATTAAAAAAAATTTGATAAAAAAGAAGGTAATTTCTAGGGGGTCCTTCCTTCCTTCCTTCCTTCCTTCCTTCCTTCCTTCCTTCCTTCCTTCCTTCCTTCCTTCCTTTCGTTTTTTCTTTCTCCTTAAAATGAAAAGAGAGTGGTAGGTTAAAATAGAAAACTTGATGGAACCCTTTGGTTCTATGAGGAAATTACAACATTTTAAAGATAACTGCCCCCTTCTCTGGTTTGAGGGTTAGGTTAGTAACAGTTCCATGCTGTTGCTAGCACCAAAGTTCTTTAAATCTAGTTTTCCCTTATGTTGTAACCATAGTAATTACAACTGGCCTCTGAATAACAGGTGCTTGAACTATTTGGATCCCCTTTATACACAGATTTTCTTATAAGCATTCTAAAAACATTTTTTTACTCTAGACTATTTTATCCTAAGTTTTTATTATATAGCACATTAACACACAAAACATGCTACCAAAATTTCTGTAATTACTGAGGCTTCTGGCCAAAAGAAGGCTGTTCGTAGGTGAACGAGTCAGAGGTTATAGATTTCCTATTGCATAGGAAATTGGCACCCTTAACACCTATTTGCTCAAAGTCAAGTGTTAAGGCCTTTAATAAATTGTCCTTTATTATACTATTTCAGCATGCTATCTAAGTTCTTTTAGGATTAAGTGATACAGTGTCAGATAAGAAGATAAGATATGTTTAGGAAATACTGGTGTTCAATAGGTTTAGAGTATTGATGCTTACTGAGGACAGTAAAAGTTGAATTTAGAGAAATAATTAAGTCCATATCCTATAAGATAGAGACTCCTGAATGCTTGGTCTTTGAACTTAACTTTGCAGTATTACTAAAATGTCTCATGTTAGCTACGTGATTAATGTTTTTAAACATAGAAATGATGCCCATAAAGAATTCATGTAGAAAACAAGTTCTACTGCAGATAGGTTAAAAAACAAATCATTTTAAAATCACAGTAAAAGGCAGCTTTCAGATTTTTAGTGAATACACTTCCTCTTATATCACACTAGGGAAACTTTTTCTCTTCAACTTTGTTTAATAAATATGACGATGTTCTTTCTTCAGGCACTTTTATTAAAGCTTAGGGAGTGATTGGTATTAAGGTAAATATGATAAGAATCCTATTCCCCAGTCCCATGGAACATACATCAGGCAGTATCTGAAGAATATAAGTAAAAACATAACCACAAACCCCAAAATTCTGTTATAGCTAATGGTTTAATGTAGAAGCAAAATACTAATGTAAAAGCAAAATAAAAAAAACACACATGTTGGGGGGAAAACTATGATGGATCATAGAGAAGGTGATAATTTTAAGAGAGAAATACAGTAAATAAAATATTAGAGTACTTTTAGAAAATGAAGACTTAATGAGACCAGAGATTAGAGAGGGTGAAATATAAGGCATATATTTGATCTGTTTAATTAAGACAAAAATTTGACAAGGCTTAGTACTGTAGAAAACAAATGGTTCAAGATGATTTTATAGAGCAGTGATACTTGGGGAGTAGGCAGATCAAAGGCCTGGAATATACCTAAGGTAAATATGATTGAGGCTGAGTTTAATCTCCAGTATTGCATGGTTTATGAGTACTGCTATTGTAGCACTGGTGATCCCAAAGCATGGCTGGGGTGGCCCTGATGGCTGCCAGCACTGCAGGAGCCATATAGCAGGGTATCATTGGATCCAAACAATGAACTGTCCAGAGACTGGTTCTGGGTTCTCTCAGCACTGTCTGAGAGTCCCTCTATACAATGCAATAACTGATGAGGATGGAAAAGAGTGGTAAGGGGGACAGGCAGAGTGGTCAATAAGCTACAGTAGTCTTTAAGGTGAAAAATGAAACTTGAGCCAGTAAGATCAGAAAAAAGGGTAAAATTAGTAGAGGTGTTCTATAACTTATTATATACTTTTAGGGAAGGAAAATGAAAACATGATGGTGGTATTTAATGTCCGGTTATTAGGGTAGTTAGTAATGTAAAAGTGCAAGACAGTAACAATCTAAGGGGAAGTATTCTAGATTTGGTTTCAGATGTGAGAAATGTGAAATTCAAGCAGAAAATCAAAGGGATATGTGAGAGTTAGGGCAGTTTGGGAGAGAAATTAGGTCTAGAATTAGAAATAATTAATACACAGTTGGTAAGTTCAATAATGAGAATCATGTATTTCACTTGTTCTATGTCAGATGGTAAAAGGACTTATCACATAGGAAGAGAATTTGAACATATTATACATCCATTTCATTATAAATTCTATAATCATTGCTTATTTTTCCAAATGTTTAATGACTATACATTTTAACTTTTAAATTATAAAAATACAGGACTGACAGTTAATATGCGGACTGTTATACAACAGATCTCTAGAGCTTTTTCATTTTGTGTGACTGAAACTCTATACCCATTGAACAAGGAATGATGCACCAATTGCTCTTCCTTTTAGACCCTCACACCATAATTCTTGTGTTTTCATTAATTTTATTACTTTAGATACCTTAGGTAAATTAAATCATACAGTCCTGTGGCTAGCTCTCCTTTAGCATGTTGTATCATATGACAGAATTTCTCTCTTTCAAAGACTGAATAACACTGCACTGCATATATAGACCACTTTTAAAAAATCATTTATTTATTGATGGACATTAGACTGCTTTCATCACTTGATCACTTGACATCCCGTTACTCATCAATTTGCTCATGTGGGCTCAAGTAACATCTCCATTCATCTCTGTTGTGTGCTAGTGTAGCCCAATGGCGTCTAATCATTCAAGGAACATGAACAGCCTCAAACCGATCGTTCTGGGTCTTGACAAAGCCTGACCATCTTGTAGGTGTGCAGTCACAAGATCTTTTGACATCCAGTGGAATCCAGTTGGTAACAGCTCTAGTCCAGTGGTCGTCTCCAAATCTCATTATGTGTCCAGCCCATCTGATTTTTGACACCTTGGCAAATGAGACAGCTTCCCTGATTCTTGATTGTTGATGGAGGCCGGAACTCCGGATTCTTTCTCTCATTTGAGTGAAGTGTGATACTCCAAGCATAGCTCTTTCAATTCCTCTTTGGGAGACCCGAATAGAATTCTCATCCTGTTTTTGTAGGGCCCAGGTCTCTGAGGCGTATGTTAATGCAGAAAGAACAGTGAAATCGAAGAGATGTGCCCTGAGCCGGAGGTTCTTCGTATTCTTAGCTATTTCTTCAATGCTCTTGAAGGCATTCCAAGCTGCTCTCTTCCTCCTGCTCAACTCAGGTGCCAGGTCATTCTATCATATGATACAACATGCTAAATGAGAGCTAGCCACAGGACTGTATGCTTTAACTCACCTGAGGTATCTAAAGTAATAGGTACACATAACTGTTGCATTCGGAGATGTTCGTTCCGTTGAGAGCGAATGGAACGTCAGGAAGGAGACTGTTTCTCAAAAACATTCTCTTTGTGAGATTCAGCTGTAATCCGACTTTCCACACTCACGGTCAAAGTCGGCCAGCACTTGTGCCGCTTGGCTAATGTTTGGTGTTATTAGAACAATGTCATCAGCAAAGTGGAGGAGGTGTAGTTGGCAACTGTCTATCTTCACTCCCATTCCTTCCCATTCCAGTTGTCGCATGATGTTCTCGAGGGTAGCAGTGAAGAGTTTTGGTGAAATGTTGTCACCCTGCCAAACCCCTCTCTTGACATGGATGATCACTTCTTTGTAGAATGGTGAGATCCTGGTAGTGAATCCATAATAGAGGTCACAGAGGATCCTGTGTATTGAGTTTGAATGCCCTGTTTGGCTAGGGCTTCAATGACTGCTTTTGTCTCAACAGAATCAAAGGCCTTCTTTAAATCAATGAACGTTAGACAGAGCGGCACCTTGAACTCCTGAGAAACCTCAATGAGCTTGGTTTTTGTGTGGATATGGTCAATCGTGCTGAATCCTTTTCGGAACTCAGCTTGCTCACATGGTTGTCCTTCACTTGGTGTTCTGCCAATCTTATTCAGGATGACTCGAGTGAACAGCTTATAGATGACAGACAATAGGCAGATCGGGCGATAGTTGCCAATGTCGTGGATATCTCCATTCTTGTACAGTAGTACATTCCTGCTGGTTCTCCACTGGGATGGAACCTTGCATTCAGACAGGTAGTGTATGAAGAGCTGAGCCAGTGTACTGATGAGTACCGATGGCAGATTCTTTAGGTGTTCGGGTCTGACTTTGTCTGGGCCAGGTGCTGTTCGCTTCTTTAACCAACCTGAATGCCCAAGAACAGATGACTGGTTAAAGAAACTTTGGTACATCTACACAATGGAGTACTATGTAGCTTTTAGAAAAGATGAAGTCATGAAATTTACATACAAGTGGTACAATATGGAAAGTATCATGCTAAGCAAAATGAGTCAGAAAGAGAGGGATAGACATAGAAAGATTGCATTCATCTGGGGGATATAAAGTAACAAAGTATGAGATTAATACCCAGAATAGCTGAGATCAGCACCAGGAGGATTACTCCATAACTTAGAGGCCAGCCGGGTATCCTAGAGGAAAGGGCAGTTCAGATAGAGAAGGGAGCACCAAATAAAGGGTGTTTGGAGGATCCTCCCAGGAGGGGAGATGCATGTCGAAAGTAGACTATGGACTGAACATGTTTGCCACTCAATGCCTCTTTTGCAGACCACAACACCCAAAAGGAGAGAGAGAACACAGGGGATTGCCCTGCCACAGAGGCAGGGGGGATGGGGGGATGGGGGTGGGGGGATATTATCCATGGTGGTGGAAAATGGGCACTGGTGGAGGGATGGGTATCTGATCATTGTATAATCGAAACCCAAGGACAAAAAATTGTAAATCTACAACTGTTAAAAAAAAAGAAACAAAAAAATTTAAAAAAAAAGAAAAAAATGATATTTTTCATATGAACCTGAATGATATGTTGGATTTTGGAAGGGAGAATGTTGGGAACAACATATCCATCCTGCGGAATTTGGTATGTGGTAGGTGGACGTGGCTATCAAAGAAATCTGAGTAGAAGTCATGGATAATTTTCTCCATTGCCCTTCTGGAAGATGTGATAGATTCATTATGACGTGAGAGGGGAGTCATCTTGGTCCTGTAGTTGGCGAAGGCCAGGAGGGTGTTGCGAATGCTTTTCCCGGCTTTTGCAGCATCTGCCAGCACTGCTGCTCTTCTCTCCTTGAGGTCTTCCTTTATCGCTTCTCTGCACTGTTTTGCGAGCTTGGACGTTCACTTCCAGTTGCCTGAGGCTTGTGCCAAGCCACATTGGCAAATAAGTTCAAAAGTTTTTGAAGACAGGTGTTTTTTTTTTTTTTTTTTGTGGCTATCTCTCTTGGCATTCCTCGCACAATCATGGAGGTGCTGAACCATTCGATTGTATTCCTCGTCAATGTTGTCAATGACGGCATCTTCTGATGTCACCGCAATAGTGCCAAAGAGCTCCCAGTTGGTGGTCGTTATGGGAGTTCTCTTCTTAAACTTTGCAGCCCTTTCTCCCCATTCCATGAAGTAGAATTTTGCACTAAAAGACGGTGGTCCGATCCTGTTTGGAATTTTGGGACAACAGAGATCTTCACTACCCAACCGCTGCCACATTTCAGGATGCTTTCCGGAAGCTTGGGCTGAGACTCACGCATAAGTGAAGCCCCAAAGAACCAAGTAAGCGGAACTCTGAGACCTTGGACACCAGGCTCAACGGACAGAGATCCTCCGCCTGCTCCCACCAATCTCAGGTGACCAAGGGATTAAAACCAGGAACCCCACTCTACCCTGCCCTGTCTGCTTTCACCAACTACCAGTGACCCAGGAATTACACACAGAAGACCCACCCTACCAGTACTAGATAAATACCTCCACTACCCAGCCTCTGCCACGCTCCAGGCTGCTTTCCGGACCATGCAGCCGCTTCGCAGCCACACAACACATCATAAAACACTTAATACCCATCTTCCAGGATTGCTGCACCATATTTGATAGGGTTCAAATATGGTTTGAACCATGGAAACACCTGCAAGGGCAATTAGAGTCTTCCCTAAAAGCCTCTATCCCTATTGGAGAACCTGGTAAGCTACCGAGAGTATCCTGCTTGCACGGCAGAGCCTGGCAAGTTATCCATGGAGTATTCGATATGCCAAAACCATTAAATATAATGGGTCTCATTCCCTGACTGCTTTCATATCATGGTTAATATGAATAATGCTTCAATAAACCTGGATGAAAAAATATGAAAACATGGAATTACTAGATAAATGGAATTATAAATATAAAGCAATTTTATATACTACTTTTAATTAACTCTGATTTCTGAAGCCTTTTATTTGGGTACCAATGGGAGGAATCCTAAAAATCAGAAAAGTCAGGTTGATTTAAAGGAAAGGAGCAAATTTTTATATATCAAATTGAATGGTAAAACCTCAAAGAAGACATTCCACCACAGTTGTCATTTACGCTCATTTATCGGCCCAAATTCAGGTGCTCATGAATAAATTTTTAAAGATATCAACTAGCCGCAAAACCTTATCAGATATATTTTTGCTGGTCCCAGATGAGACCTGGAGGTGGGCCATGC
Source organism: Sorex fumeus (assembly GCF_029834395.1). Lineage (NCBI taxonomy): Eukaryota > Metazoa > Chordata > Mammalia > Eulipotyphla > Soricidae > Sorex > Sorex fumeus. The sequence continues at coordinate 28,571,802 of NW_026606155.1, forward strand.
CAAGTCCCTGCCCTGTAGCTGTACTCACACCCCAAGAGCCGCCACCATGCCTGTGGCCGAACTTCTTTGCCTCACAAGTGAGCTCCGAAGTGATGCCAAACTGTTAAAAATTTCAGGTACACCATTTTTGTTTTTGTTTTTTTTTGGGGGGGGGAGGGAGCGGAATGAGAATTCTGGACCTTTTCGGAGTGGTGGTGGTCGAACTCCTGCACTTCTGGAAATCCCAGAAACCAAACCCACATTCATCACTGCTGTCATGTAAGCTTACTGACCTGTTAAATATTCTGTATTTTCTGGAGCACTTGACATCTTCAAACTCTATAATACTAACCTTCCAGTGCTAGCGCACCAGATTGAATGGCAATGTAACAAAGAAGCCAACTAAGCTCAATTAACAAAATCATTAACACAGAAGGTTCAACTACCAACAACAACTACTTAGTAAATTCTCAGACGATGTGAGATAAAACATTTTTCACGAATTTTTTTTTACTGAAATATTTTTTGATCATTCCATTAGTCATTCAGTGGTAACAAGAAATATAAAATAAATTATTTTGGAACTGCTAAAGGGGCAGGCTTGAGGGGTGGCTGGGAAAATAAGAACAATGGTGGAGGAAAGATCACAGTGGTGGTGGGGTTGGGGTTGGAATTCTGAATGCCTGTAACAAATGTATCATGGACAACTTTGAAGACCACAGTGTTTAAATCTGTGAGAAAATAAATAAGAATTTTAGTGGATATCTATGGCACTTGCATTCCACTGTCTAGTTCTATTATGTAATAATCTCTAACACAACAGCATTCTCTCCAAATAAATATGTATTTAAGAAAATATTACATTATTATTATTACTACTACTTTATGGCTGTAAACTGTTCTAAGCTGTGCTCAAGGGCTTATTCCTTGCTCAAGGATCACCTGGGGAATCACAGGCAGTGCTGAGAACTGAACCTGGGTCTGTTGTGTTCAAGACAAGCCCTACCCGCTGAACTGTCTCTGCAGTCCAAGAGAAAATTTATTTAATTTTTTTTGCTTTTTGGGTCACACCCAGCGATGCACAGGGGTTACTCCTGGCTCATGCACTCAGGAATTATTCCTTGCAGTGCTCAGGGGACAATATGGGATGCTGGGGATTCAACATGGGTTGGCTGCGTGCAAGGCAAACACCTTACCCGCTGTGCTATCGCTCCAGCCTGAGAAAATTAATTTTAAATTAAAAAATCCGTTATAATTTTGCATAAATGTGCTAGTCTTTGAAAGTTGGCAAGACAATTTGGAAGAAAAGAGATACTAAAAAAGAAAAGTAATGCTGTAAGGTGTGAAAGAGCCAGGGGAGATCACTACTCTAATAGTGACTCAACTGAATCATTATCCCAGCTCCTTGTTTCTGAAGTAATAAATCCTCTTAATTCTTTAAAAAAAAAAATCCAATCTGTTCTGTTTTTAAATAATTCAAAATTCAAAGTCTTTATTTTATAGTTTGTTCAAATAAGACTCTACATAAATTAGCAGAAAGGAGGTACTGGAAAAAAACATGCAAATGCACTGTTGTCTATTTATTAGCACTAAAGGACTTCAAATGATATCTTATAAAAAAATTCACATGAAATTTCCCAACAACAAAATAACAAATATGCCACTGGGCATAATTAATACTAATAGTAAAGTTTTTTCTATGACTATCACCAACATAATCCTGGTGAAACTATAAAAGTGAGATAGGACACCTCCATATCATTTTATAAAAATATTTTCTGCAGTAGGTTTTGAGTATTTCATGGTCACTGCTTACTCTAGGGATGACATAAAACCTCTCATTGTCTTCACTGGGTCACCTCGGAGAGGGGTGGGTTGAGTTTCCCTCCCCACCCCAAGCAGAACCCCAGCAGTCAAAAACCTCCAGAACCCAACTGCCGCCATGCTCAAGGCCACTCTCCACATGCTTGGACGAGACTCACCCAAGAGGGGACTGGCAGAAAAACTGTGGGAACGCGTGACTGACATCTCCAAGACCGCTTAGATCAGGACTGGGCCTCCTCCTCCAAGTTCCCCAATTTTCCAGTAGCTTGGCAGTTCACACACACAACCCTGATGCCATCTCAACTAATCTCATAAATGGTCAAGACTCAGAGAACATAAACTAAAGCTCCTGGAAGAGAGTGCTGCAGCATTTCCTGGACCTAGCCCACTTATGTACCAATAGTAGCACACACTTGTTTGGTTTTAACATACTTGCTTGTATTCTCTTATCTATAGGCTTAAACGGCTCCAGAATGAAATATAACAAACTTCACACACTTTCCTTTTAATGTGGTGGGAAGGTGCTTGGTGGTGGGTTTGGTGTTTGAATATTATCTGTAATGAACTACTGTGAATTACTTTTATGAAAGTAAAATACATAAAAAATTAAAAATCTTTTAAATATTCTCAATATTTTCAATTTTTTTGCACTATATAATTATTAAAACATACTTTCAAATTCTTTTTGACTTACATATTTGGTTAAGTACATAGAGATATCTTGGCCAAATATGATCACTGAAAAAAACATAGATCATTGGTTATTCCCCAATGACTGGTGATGGATTTGTGTCTAAAGCATGCTGGCTACTGATGAATGGGACAGGAACTTACTATCTTTATAAATTATATCTATCTTCATAAGAGTCCTCAGCATCATTATTTTCACGGTCCATTTTAGCCATCAGTTATTTTTCAAAGAAAAAAAATCCCCTCATTAGAAAACTAACTTTTTTCGAAGGTGGGGACTGATTTAAGAATCAGAATTATGGTCATCTGGGGGAAATTCTATGTGTTTTTTTTCATTTGTCAAGCCTCAGTACTTCATGTTAACCAGAGACCCCCAAACTAGGGAGGATGCTATATGCTCTAATTCAGAGACTAGCATGCAAGTTAGATAATGCCACCAAGGCTATCTGAATATTATCATGAAATTACAATGTTAGTGTCTCAGCTGCTTTCTGCAATATTAGTTCCTCAAGAGAACACGTATTACTTTTGAGTAAAAATGTTATATTACATCCTTTAGACTTCTTTGGAATCACCACTATTATTAAAATATACCATGGAAGGTGAGAGAGAGAGAGAGAGAGAGAGAGAGAGAGAGAGAGAGAGAGAGAGAGAACAGTGGGTAGGGTGCTTGTCTTGGGTTTGATTTCCAGCACTACAAATGGTTCCACAAATCAAGACAGGAGTGATTCCTACAGAGAGATTTAGGGAAACGCCATGAGCACTATCTGGTGCAGGTCAAAAACAAAAAAATCAGAAAAGCAAGCAAAAAACTAGAATTAGGTTATTTAGCTAATGAACCCCTATCTTATGCTTAGGGATCTTTAGATGAAGGATGGAAGCTATTTTCTTGGCTTATTTTTCTTTTTTCTTTTTTGACATATAATTGACATACAGCACAATCTAAGTTTAAGATACATGTATAATGATTTTTAATTATGAAATTATCATATAGGGCTGGAGCGATAGCACAGCGGTAAGGCGTTTGCCTTGCACGCAGCCGACATGGCTGACCCAAGTTCGATTCCTCCGCCCCTCTCGGAGAGTCCGGCAAGCTACCGAGAGTATCTCGCCCACACGGCAGAGCCTGGCAAGCTCCCCATGACGTATTCGATATGCCAAATACAGTAACAACAAAGTCTCCAATGGAAACGTTACTGGGCCCGCTCGAGCATCATTACAGTTACTAAACATCTGTCACTACCTTAACAACTTTTTTCCTTAGCAACTTCCAAATCTGCCATACAATAGTGTTAAAGTCACTGTGTTGTAAACAGTATCCAAGTACTTTTAAGTCATACTCCTTAAGGCTGGAATTTTTTTTTTTTAATTCAATCACCGTGAGGTAGTTACAAAGCTTTCATGTTTGAGTTTCAGTCATACAATAATCGAACACCCATCCCTCCACCAGGGCATTTTCCACCACCAATGTCCCCAATATGGCTCCCCATTCCCACCCCTCTACCCTGCCTCTATGGTAGACAATTCCCCCCATACTCTCTATTTTTGGGCATTATGGTTTGTAACATAGATACTGAGAGGCTATCACATTTGTTTATCTACTTTCAGCACACATCTCCCATCCTGAACTATCCCCCAATCATCAATGACTTAGTCATCTCTTCTCTTTTCCAGCTGCCATCTCCCCCAGCTCATGAGGCAGGATAAGGTTGGTACTTTTTAGCCAATTTCACCCATTTTGACCAATCTTTAACTGGTAAGTAAATAAATCTTTTTTTTTTAAATAAGCTTTTTTTCTTACTTGCTGTCTAAATTATTTTGTTTTGAAAATGGTCAAATAATATTTTATTTTATATACAGGAATGTATCATTTACCATGTTTTGGTCAAGGATGGAATGCATACAAAATACTGGTTCACAACTGATTAGACCATTTAGCCTAGGTGTGTAATAACTATCATACAGGCTTTTATACTGTCAGTTGGACAATGATAAAATTTCCTGATATTTTTTAGTACATATCCCTGCTATTAAGTCACACAAGACTGCATAAATATATATGTGATAATACATGTGTTTATATAGATATCACATTTTTTTACTTATTAATCCCTTGGTGGATACTTTGGCTCTTTCCATGTCTTAGCTATTGCCAGTAATGCTGCTATGCATATGATTTTCATAGCTGATGTACAGCTGCCATTTAATAAAATAGTCTAATAAATGATCATACAACTACAACAGGAAACATGGGACATTCAGGGCCAGAGAAATAGTAAGCTTTGAGCACTGCCAGGTGTGAGACTCTCAAGTCCCTCCACCCCACCACCAAAAGAAACATGGGCATTCTAGAAACACTCCTTTTTTGGCCACACTCAAGAGTGCTCAAGGTTTACTCCTGGCTCTGTGCTCAGCGATCACTCCTGGAGGGCTTGTGAACCACCTGGTGTGTCAGGAATTGAATCTTGGTAGAGTGTGTGAAAGGCAAGTGATCTCTTCTATAGCAATATCAAGGGGCTTACCAATTATGCTATTGCTCTGGCCCCCTAGAAACTTCTTAAACTGAAAGGATAAGAAAACAGTTTATACATTAAGACTCTTAGAATTCCTGGCTAAGTCCTTAATTCCTAAGTGATTTATCATGTTCTCTAATTCAAATTGAGTCCCATGTTACAAGATGTGATTTAAATCAAACTTCAAAATATAATAAATATTCTGAATTTACCTTTCATCTCTGAGACTAAGACTTTGTTGAAGTGGCATTCTTCCTTACCATGGAAAGAATAAACTCAGATGTTTTATAGCTAAGACTGTTTTAGTGATATTTTTCAAGAATCAAAGGGAAATTACCAGTTCCTGGGAAAAAGTTACCTAGGTTAACTCTCTCACAGGTAATTCTAGGAAGCTTCCATATTCCATAACTCTTCTGCTTTCTCTAAGATTCATTAAACACTGGGGGTACAATTTTATATATGACAAAAGAAAAACTCATTCTAGCCTACTTTAAAGGTAAAGGTAAAGGCCCTCCCGTTGATCGTCGATTTGCTCGAGCGGGCCCAGTAACGTCTCCATTGGAGACTTTGTTGTTACTGTGTCTGGCATATTGAATACTCTCGGTAACTTGCCGGGCTCTCCGAGAGGGGTGGAGGAATCGAACTCGGGTCGGCCATGTTGGCCGCTTGTAAGGCGAACGCCCTACCCACTGTGCCATGATGGTGATGTGTTCCTTGTTGACAGTTAATTCAGTAAATAATGTTTTAGAAAGTAAAGCAGAAGGAATGGTAGTGGTATACAATAATTATAATTTACTTTGACAAGCATCACTGTCACTGTCCTCCCGTTGTTCATTGATTTGCTCGAGCGGGCCCAGTAACGTCTCCATTATGACACTTGTTACTGTGTTTGGCATATCGAATACATCATGGGTAGCTTTCCAGGCTTTGCTGTGTGGGCGAGATACTCTATGTAGCTTGCTGGGCTCTCCTAAAGGGGCAAAGGAATTGAACCTGGGTTGGCCGGGCCGGCTGCGTGCAAGGCAAACACCCTACCTGCTGTGCTATCAATCAGTCAATCAAAATCGAGAAGTCAGACGGACAGTCGGGCTCTGTGTGTGAGGCTCTGGGCCAGCCAGGAAGGTGTGAGCATTAGTGCCTCTGGGCCCCGCCAGCCTGTTTGGAGACCAGCTCCCGGAAGAAACCATGTGGTATTTGGGCTCCTACCCAGGCATCCTGCATGCACACAGCCCCTGAGCTATGGCCCTGGCCCTGAGCCAGAGCCCTTCTCTTTCTTGGTGCCTGGGATGGAGCCCAGGCCTCACGCGGCATGCAAGCATGTGCTTTGTGGCTCACGAGCCTGTTTCTGACCTGTATGGGCTCTCTGGACACCTGACTTAGCCTTGGCATTCTGACCAATGTCAGAACCCTCCTTGGCTTTAAAGATTGCAGGAGAGGCGGCACTGAGATGACCCAAAGAACCCGGGTTTTGCATGAGGAGGCTTGGGTTCAGTTCCTGGCACTGCCTGGTTCCCCTTGCTAACCCCAAGCAATTTTTAATTTTTGGGTCACACCCGGCAATGCTCAGGGGTTCCTCCTGTCTCTGCACTCAGAAATTACTCCTCCTGGTGGTGCTCCGGGGAACCCTATGGGATGCCGGGGGTCGAACCCTGATAGGCCGCATGCAAGGCAAACACCCTCCCCGCTGGAATATCGTTCTGGCCCTGAACAAATAATTTATTAATCAGTGAATTAGTTCAAGATCACCAGGGACCAGGGTTCAAGAGACTGGAGCTGTGCAGGTGGGAGGCCCCTGCATGAGTCTGGGATTCTCTGAGTGTGGATCGGGTATGACCCCCAAACCAAAAGAATAATAATAGGGATCAGAGCAATAGTACAGCGGGGAGGGCGCTGGCCTTGCGTGCAGCCAACGCGGGCTCAATCCCCGACACCCCATAGGGTCCCCTGAGCAACGCCAGGAGTAACCCCAGAACACCTCCGAGTATGACCCCAAAAGCCAAAAAAAAAAAAACCCAAGAAAAAACAATAATAAAAATAAAGACCACTGGAAGTGTCACTGAAACCCAAGAAGGATTTTATCCCTCCTCACCCCCTCTGTGGGAACTCGCTTCAATTCTCTGAAAAGACTGCAGCTCTGACCTGAGTCTGAGGTAGAGGCCCAGCCTAGGGGGGCAGCAGGGTGTCCGCTCAGGCTCCTTCAGACCCATAAAGTCTGGATCTGAGTCACATTTGTGTGATGAGGTGTGAGGGTTGTGCCTCCCAAGGCTGCCGGCACCGTGACCACGGGCCACACAACTCACTCCACAGTGAACCCCAATTTTCTACCCTGTAAGCGAGGGGATCATCATTTTGGCCTTGCCGACATCCTGGGGCTCTGGGTAAACAAATGAGCTCACGGGCAGCGCCAGGCAGGCCGTGGATCTAGGGCTCGCTGGCGGGTGGAACAGTGTTTACAGCTGAAATCAGAAACTGTAGGCAGGTGAGTCGGCCCCCAAAACCATCATTTTACATGGGGACCGAGGGTGTTGGGGTTCTTACTGTTGTACTTTGCTTTATTATTATTATTTATAATAATAATAATTATTATTATTATTTTAGCTGGAGCGATAGCACAGCGGGTAGGGCGTCTGTCCTGCGCACAGCTGACCTGGGTTCGACACCCCTGTCTCTCTCAGAGTGTCCAGCAAGCTACCAAGAGTATCCTGCCCGCATGGCAGAGACTGGCAAGCTCCCCGTGACGTATTTGATATGCCAAAAACAGTAACAAGTCTCACACTGGAGATGTTACTGGTGCCCACTCGAGCAAATCAGTGAACGACAGGAGGACAGTGCGCACATGGGTTACTATTGGCGATGCACTCAGGAATTACTCCTGGTGGTGCCCAGGGGACCACATGGGATGCCGGGATTCGAACCTGGGTTGGCAGCACACAAGGCTAATCCTACCCGCTGTGCCATCGCTCCAGCCCCTGCTTTGCTTTTTTTTTCTTCTTTTACCTTTTCTTGTGTGTGTGTGTGTGTGTGTGTGTGTGTGTGTGTGTGTGTGTGTGGCAGGAAAAGTTGGGGTCATACCCAGTGTTGCTCAGAGGTGACTACTCCTGACCCAGTGCTCAGGAGAGGCAGTGCTGGGGGACCACGAATTCAACCTGAGCCTTGTTGGATATAAGACATACCCCTTCATTTCTTTTCTTTTGTTTGGGGGGGGGGCACAACAAGCAGTGCTCAGGGCTTACTCCTGTCGCTATGCTCGGGGATCATTCCTGGCGAGCTCAGGGGAACCTCTGGGGTGCCGGGACTTGAACCCAGGTTGGCTGTGTACAAGGGTGGTGCCATACTTGCTGTCCTCTCTCTCGGGTCAGGATTCTTAAATTCTAAAACAACAGTGCAGGGGTCTGACCACTGTGCTTCCCATGCAGGGTGCTCGGGAGCAGCCTGGCAGAGCTGAAGACAATGGGAGCTCTGTAGGTTTGTGGGGAATGGGGCGGAGGAGGGGATGGAGGTGCTGTCCTTTCTGGCCCGAGGCTGCCCGAGTCCGCTCTTGCTGCAGCTGGACCGTCCCCCCAGTGGGTCTCCGGAGCCCCTCTGCTCCCCTCTATCCTCACCCCCAAGGCCAGCAGTGCTCTGGGCCCTCCTGAATGGCGCCCACCTGTCCGCAGAGTGGGGGCTGGGTGCTCTCCTGGGGGGCTTCCACATCATGCTGGGGGGTGGGGAATGCCCGTCAGGTGTGCAGTGGGCAGGGGCCCCTTGGGCTTGTGGAGCAAAGCCTCTGGCAGGTGTCCCACGGGGGGAAACTGAGTCCTGGATAAGTTTGTGCTTCCTCGTGGTGGTGGGGTGAGCAGTTGGGACTGAAAGTGTTCGTTTGCAGGTTTTTTTTTTTGTTTGTTTTTTGGGTCACACCCGGTGATGCTCAGGGGTCACTCCTGGCTCATGCACTCAGGTATCACTCCTGGCGGTGCTCGAGGGACCACATGGGATGCTGGGAATCGAACCTGTGTTGGCCATGTTGGCTGCATGCAAGGCAAACGCCCTACCCGCTGTGCTATTGCTCCAGCCCCGTTTGTAGGTATTTTTTTAAAAAATTTTTTATAATTCTTTTTTTTTTTTGAAAGTAGAAAAGTTATTGGAAAGTAGAGAAGAAAAGGTGTTCCCCAAGTGCAGAGGAATTTAGTATAGGACTAAGTTAAAAGTAAGTTTGGTGTAGTCCTTTATAAAGGCTCTTTGAATTTCTTCTTCTTCTTCTTATTTCTTAGTATTATAGAGAATGCAGTGATTCTACAAGTGGTCCGGTGGTTGGAGTCTTTCTGACCATCTGCTTCAGGTATTGTCCATTATCTTAGTCTCCCTGTAGGCCTAAGCTCTGGGGCAGTTTATGATGAACAACTGTTAACTTCCTGTTTATCAGAAAAGCCTAGGAATTTTTTCCCCATTCCTTCCCAGTACCAGTGTCCCTAAGGTTCCATCAAGAATATCCCTTTACCTACATTTAACACTCAGTTCTTGTCCAGTGTCATTTCCAGCTATTTCTGTCATACTGGTCTCTTCTCTATCTTAAGTACCCTCAGCCCCACACATACTTGTGGTTAGATCCAAACACTGAGGAGTGTTTGCAGTTATTTTAAAAATTTAACTTCAACATAAATGTTCTGAGCAAATAACAGCTTTGTGCTTGCTAAGAATCATATTCCAGAATATTAGATATATATAATATTGATATAGGCATCCGCTCAAGCAAACTTATGATCAACGGGATGACAAGTGACAAGTGATTAAATATAGAAAAAAGTAAAAGAAAATATGAATTTTTTTCTATTTGAATTCCAATAACAATTTTTGATTATCACATAAAAGACATTCTACTAGAAATAAAAATTATCCTATTTATTAAACTTCCCAGTGGTGTATGTATCCAGTAGAACTATTTCAGTATGGGTCATCTGAAATTCTAATACGGGTCAGAAAGGAAGTTGGATAATGATCTTAATTTTAGGTGAAAGAGAAAAAAAATAAAACAAGTGACATTTATATCTCATTTTTTATCTTAAGATCCCAAAGAATTTAACAAACAACTTTTTTTTGAGGGGTTGGGGGCTCTCAGCTGGTGCTCAGTAGGACCAGTGGCCACTGCTTGTGATCCTCAGCCAACTTATGTTGGGTCATTGGCTCAACAGGAAGGTCCTCAATAATGTAGCACTGTAACCCTGTCAGTACTTGGAGGCCTCTAGGACTACACCTAGTCTTCAAGGGGCCTCAAAGGCTGTACTGTTGATGTTCAAGGTCCATATGCTGCTGGATACTTAACAGGGGTTGGCTACATGTAAGGCACTCTCAACCCCTGTAACTGTCTCTCTGGCCCAAGAGACAACTTCTACTGTCAAATCATTTCGAGGACATGGATAAGGAAAACATATTTATATTATTTTTATAAGGCAGCAGAACAGATCAAACACAATTTAAATGATTTCCAAGCTCATATTCTTATTGATCAAAAAGTATTTAAATTTTTATTCTGTTTCAGGGTACTGTGTTCTGAAACATGTTCCCAAATGAAAGAGCTTCCATTAATTTACATTTACAAAATAATTATGTTTTTCTTAGCAGTCACTCTTCATTTGTGAATTTCCTTAGTGTATTTTTGTTGCTGTTATTTTCAGTTAGTTTGTTCTCAAATAACTTTTGGGGTAATGGTTATTTAAACTCTAATTTAAAAAGAGTTTTCATCTACTGTCATGGAAGAAGTCATTAGAGCCCTAATTAGCAGGGTTATCAAGGTTCTGCTATAACTTATAAAACAAATTGGAAAAAGAAATCTCATCAATAACTGATACTTATAGTGAAGGTAAAAACCATGTAATTCATTTTGGAACTACTATTTTTTTTTTAAAAAATGCATTCAAGTAGGCATCATAAAATATTTAAGGATACCTTAAAAAGATAAAAACCATACAGCTTCTAACCTAGCAGAAGACAATAAGGGAACATAAAAAAGCTTATTAATTAAATAGGTTAGAGAGACAGGAGAAAGGGAAATAGAAGGAAAACTATTAAGAAAGCATAAGTAAAGTGAAAACAAGCAAATTACTAAATATGTGATATATATTCTTTGTGTAAACATTACCCATTGTTTTACATTCTTCCACCAAAATGTCATTTTAGTTTATTTCTTATTGAACCCTGAGTTCTAAATCAGCAGTACATCTGAAATTAAATTATATACTTACTAGCTCTGAGAATGTTCTCCTTGCTGCTACATCTGGACTGGACCTGTGGAGAAAGCATAAACTCAGTATTTAGGGCAATAATACAGATAGCCAGATATGTATGTATACTCTATGGGCAAGCTCCTGAGGTGTAGAAGTAAAGGTTTTATATATTTTCTGATAATGTTTCTAAAAATGTTATGCTTGTTTCATATGTTTTATTTATTTATTTACTATTTTTCGCTGGGGCCACAGTCAATAGGTTTAAGTATTTTTCCTGACTCAGTGCTTAGTGGTCATTCCTGGTGATGCTCAGAGAACCATACAAGGCTGGGAACTAATGTGGGTACATTAAAAACAGGTGCTCCAGTTCTTGAGCTATCTGTCTGGCCTTGTTCCATGTTTTACATTTACTTTTCTTCTACATGAAAGCAAACTGTTTTCCATAAAAAAATTGGGAATATAATATTGTGGATGATTCAGAGGTAATCTTTCATTGAAATATATTTAAGATTAGAATATGGAAAAATTTCAAATAACTACATATTCAATTGTGAATGTAGATTTTTAATTTTAGACCATTGTGCCTATTTTTTGACTAGACTTATTCTGTTAACTCAAGTAAAAGAGTTGTAATCAAGTATTTAATCATAATCATATTTTAGCTCTGTGATAATGAGGGAAAAATCTCATATACAATATTTACATGACTCTAATAATATCTACTACTTATGTATTATGATAATGGACAATAATTATTAGTCTAAAAATGGTTCAGTAGGAAATCAATACAATTCAATTACTAAACTTATTAGCTCTTACTTCTGTATATAGTCTATCCATCATGAATGCACACTTTCATTGAAATATTTTAGTGAAACATTAATGTTGTAAAATGACTTCAAAACCATCTTGAAAAGCAATAATACTTGTTAATTTTAGAGAAAAATATGGTATCTAAACTTCACACCTCTTCTTCCCAACCCACAGCAGCTTGCCCCAAATGAATATATACACAATAAGTAAATTTCTATTGCTTAACACAATCTACTATAGTAATGGAACAATTTATGAAAGGAATGTTGCAACTTAGGGTGGGTTATGGTTGTCCTTTCCTGAAAAAAACAATTGTTAATGTTTAAAGAAACAACAACAATTAAAAAAAACAGACATACATACAAGAAACACACGAACACACACACACACACACACACACACACACCAAAAAAAGGGGGAGGGCAAATAATTCCATATGTTTCATATTCTCTTTTGGCCCAGATTGTTTAAGTAAACCTCAATAAGAAGGTAATCTGAAAGGTAAATATTCATATATTTTTAACTTAATGGTTTTACTAAAGAACAATTCTGGACCAAATGGGAAATAAACTAATGAACAGTCAAAGAAAATACAGGGAAGAAAACACAGAGTAAGGAAAAGAAAAAAGAGAGAGGTCTGAAGGAATAAACTTAACAACAGAAAAGAAAGTGTGGGCTTAAAGAAGGGGATACTATGTAAACGCAGAACGTTCTGCTATTTTTTATTAAAAATTCATAGTGAGAGGGTAAGAAAGACTAATGAACTTGCTGCAAAATAAACAAGCAAGTTGGCATACCATGGAATGAAAAAAGTGTTAACTACAACACTACAATCTTAAAGGAGAAAAGAAACAAACATTAAAAGATAAATTAACAGACAAGGTTAATAAAGAGAGAAACTACATTTTAAAAAGTGACTCAAAGAACACAAGAAAGCTAAAAGAGTGTGATAAAACCTGGAAGCGAGAAGGAAAAGAAAGGGAAAAATGTCAAAGGACAAACAAGTTCAAAGAAGTCAAATGGAAGTCAAGAAAGTCTTCAACAAGATGTAGAAACAGAAGGAGCCCAAACCCATAGCGCAAAGCAATGTTTGCGAATGGAAAGTAGCTCCTTTGATCAGTAATAGTTACTCTTAAGTCGTAGCATCTATTCCTCCAGAGTTCATCTTTAAGCCCTTCCAATCTAGAGTGGAGCTAGTGTATGAATAGAAACAAGAGATTTATAATGAACAGAACAGTTCAGATGACTAGATCAAATTCTCTCATAAAATGCTTCAACAGATTTATAATGTCTAAATGAAAATGGTGGTGAAGAACTAACTGGCTTTACCAAAAAGAAAAAACACACACACTCACAGAAAAATAAAAAAATAATAAAACAACAAAAAATCCAAATCAAAGCAAAACAATAATAAAAAAAACCCAACAACCCTTCCCCTTTCTTAGGTTAAAATTTTAATTAAAAAATTCTTTATAGAATAAGTTAATAAAGAACATGTGTTGAATCATCTTAGTTGAGAACTGTGTCAAAGTTTTTAACAGTAATTTGGATGATAAAAAATAACTTATTAAATCTGAGTTTATTTAGGTTTACAAATTTATAACAGCAGTATAGCCAATGTTTTTTTCATTTATATTACGTTGGCTATTTGACTCAAGTTTGAGGAAAATAATTTTTTAAATCAATGATTATACAAGGCTTTAGTGAACCTGAATATGTGAATATGCATTTTAAAAACAAAATTATTTAAAAATATTTTTGCATATATTGAATGCCTCTTTCTCTTATACAGTGGAACTGAATATGCACTTATTTGTTATAAAATCCCCATACAAAGATTTTACTTAATTCACTAGTGGAATTTACTGGAAAATAATAAAGTTGAGAAACAACTTTTTTGTTTTCACACATCTTGACTAGAAATAATTTTACATGGATTTGCTTCAAAACTTATGGTTCATAATTATTTCTCTGTATTACTCTGCCTACCTTTTACTCAATGAAAAAAAGGTAATATCTGATAAAAGAACTTAAAAGAGATTTGGCTAGTGACTAAATTTTGTCAGGGATAAAGAATAAGAAGCATATCAGATTATCTTTTATTTTATTTCACTGGATTATGTTATTTTACTATAATTAACACTAAACTTTATGGTGTTGACAGTAATTGTCCTTTCAACTAGAATTAAAACTAAAATAATGTGCAGAAAGTGTGTTATATTAAAGTTAATGGAGGAATGAAAAACGCAGTGAAAATATAAGAATTCATTTACAGATCAAGACTGATTTGTCATTAAACTAGTCATTTCAACTTGTGTTTACAGGTATAAAATGATTTTTGCTGAAGATCACATTATCTATTCAGAAATTTTGTCATGAATCAGAAAACAAAAAGGGGGGAGAGTGTTATAAATGATAAGGGAAAAAAGTGAAAATGCTTAAAGAAAGCTGAGAAAACTTTAACAACCACAATCTTTTAGATACAGTTAGAGAAGTGACTTACCTTATGCTTAGGTCATAACAAGAATAGCACAGTGTTTAAAGTCAGCTCTTCATTATGGGAGGTACAATTGAAAGCCATAGGTTATAATAACATGAACTGCTACACAGAAATGACTTTTTTCAGCCCAACATGAAAAGCTAACTCCATGAAAGAACATTTTACTTATGTTTAATGCAACATGGAGAATGACTAAGGGTGTAAACATCAAAACAAATGAATCTTACACCAATAAGAGAGAGAAGGCCCAATCTCTCTGAAACACAGAAGAATTAATCTGTGATCATAACATATGAAATACATGTTAGAGGAGTGTACATCACTCTAACACTGAAAGATGCATGCATTATGTATAAACATTCACAGACAACACTCCTCTACCCCACCCCATTCAATTTGTACACACACAATCCTACTAAAATACATGGCAAGAATGTAGTGCCAAGCTGTTATGAAGAAAGCAGGACACACAAAAGCACAGCAGTGGTCATGTGACTTGAGAGGTGTTCTTTCCTTAAACCATCCCATCACCATGCTTATTTTAAAGAAGCCAGGAAAAGATCCCCTTCAATGCTGCAGTAGCTACGAGCCCCCAGCTTGAAGCTAGTGTGCAGAATTTTGATACCGTTCCCTGCGATGTCAGGGGCTCTCCAGTGGAAGCCAGATGTTTAACAGCAGTTAGTGAGAGATACAAATGTGTGAATAACAAACATCCTTTCCCTTCTGTATTTCACAGAAGTAAGGAAGGACAGAAACAAATAAAATAAAACCCATGAGAATAGGTTGCTAACAATTATAAGAATATATACATACTAAAATGGAGATTACATTTGATTTTAGGTTTTTTGACTTCATAGAAACTGCCTTAATTTTGCTGCTCACCAGGTTAATTTGCATTTCTCCCTTGTAAAAATTTGTAATAAATCTATTCAATACATTTTTATTATAAAATGCTGAGCAGTTGGTCAGATGGGGTAAAATAAAAAGAACAAAATAAGTTCTAAGAAACAATGACATTAAGAAAACCCTCTTCTATATTAAGTATTTTTTTCTGGTCACATTTTAAATTAGAAGTTAAACTCTTGGGTATCTGTTTACTTATCTGAGAACTTAAATGGTAATGACTTGGGAAGACCTATTTAAATATCAATATTTTAATTTTAAAAGAAAACTTAAAAACATATTGAGAATTATTACTAAGCTTCTAATATATTATATTCAATAAAATTTAACTACAGTCAATAAAATTTATTTTATCATGGGTTATTCCTATCAATAATAGGGTCATACCAGTTCACAAGAAAAAAAATCAATGTTCTTTCCTATTATTGATAATATAGGGATGCATTTAATTATAATAAGCACATAATTACATATCATGTTAAATATATACTATATTTTATGTGACTCAATGCCTAAAAGATAAATATGTTAAAATATGCATTATTTAAATATAAAATATTTTATTTTTTGTACAAGTTGAGCTTTGATTCACTTGTGGAATATAATTAAATCAGCAGATTTTAAATTGTTCAGAGACCATGCACTTATAGTATCACTTCTCTGATTTTCAGCAGAATAGAATACATTAACTTTTACATTAGAATGTGTAGTTTTTGAGACTCTGGGTCTTCCTGTAGTCTTAGTTTCCTTATGAGAATATAGAAACTATTATGGAATCAAAAGATGTGATATTTCTATTAGTAATTTTTAGCTATCAAGATGGATCTGTAGTTACCATAATTATCTGGGCTGACAACTGTAAAATAACTGTTATTATATGTCATCATCATTATAACTTCTTTACCACCTCATGATGGATTCCAATCTTGTTTTTGACTCAGAGGAAAAAAATTCATGTGTGTTTTTAAATAGGGATTTAACAAAAACTTTTTGGAAATATTCTAGGGAATACTGGTGCAAGGCATATAATGTAAGGCATAGAACAACTGCATTGTTGAGCTTTTAGACCTTAGAAAAGCTGTTTCCTCACTGGAATATTTCTTGCTTATTTTCTCATTTAAACATTAATAATATCCACCTTAAATTGTACCTGTTGTAAAAAAATATTACTCAAATACTTCATAAGAAATAATATTTTCTTTCTGATATTTTTTAAATAGTCTTACTGATAGATTCATTCACTTTATATATAGTTTTATGACAATATTTTTAACGACTGTACAACCATCATCAAAATCTAGCCTTTCCTAAAATTATAAAGCATTCTATCTAAACTTCTTTTTTTAGGAATTATAGGTACTCAAGTTCCTATTGATGTGAGCCTCCAAATTTACTGCAGGTTCTTAAAGGTAAAGAACAATGACTTTAATTCTCTTTATACTTTCTACAATGTCAAATATGGTATAATCATTTATTAAATATACTTATTTTTAATAATTACATTTTACAATCTTAGCAGATTAAATTTACTATTGATCAAGTATAAAACAGCCTAAATTTCCTATACTATAAAAACTTTTAATAACTTGATGATATTCACTTATTTCAGTCTCTTAATATTGAAACATCTTATGTAGAATACAGATAAGAAATATCTATGTATCACATAGAATGAACTTCAGAATATATAGTACTACTATTATTACTTAATCAAAAAATGACATTTGGAGTTCTATAAAGGTTTGAATCCAAGTAAATCTATACCAAAGGTTTTAGGTTAGGTTAAGATTATTATTTTTTTAAAATGTAGGATGTTTTATATCTCAGGCTCAGGTCACTGTAATGACAGATTATTATATATATTTTTTATTTATATGGCTTTTTTCTACTTTATTTTTCTTGCTGTAATAATTTTATTGAAGAGTAAGTGTCTTATGGCTAGAGAGAGATTAAGACACTTGCCTATACCCCGATTTGATCTTCAGCATTGTGTATGTCCCAAGAGCACTACTGAGGATGACCCCTGAACACAAAACCAGGAGTGAGCCCTGAGAACCTCAGGGTGTGTCTCTCCAATAGCCCATCACACTCCCCAAAGGGAACAATTCCAGGACAGGTAGATGGCATGTGTGCCAGCCCACTGAGCTATAACCCTTGCTCTTTAAATGTTGCACCAGAGAGATGGTTGGTACAGGGTTTAGGCACTTGCACATGACCTCTGAGTCAATCCCTGGTAACTCATATGGTTCTCTGAGCACAGCCAGGAGTGACTCGAGTTCAGAGTCAAGAGTAAATCCAGAGCACTGCTGGGTGTGGCCCCAACACTTCTCTCCCTTCCCCTTTACCCCATAAAGAGTAATCTGTCTCACAATGAAAAAATTTCTTTCAAAGTTTGATAAAGCTTAAAAGGACAGAAAACGAACATCTTGGAAATTTAATTAGATTACTTGCCTCTTTATCCTACACAGAAATGGAAGGAAATTAGGAATTGATTTGAACCATATTAAGCCAACAGCTCTAAAGCATCAGACTTAAAATCAATTTATTTTCTCAGGAAAAAGGAGCGTTCGTCTAGATAGAGTCTTTTCTATAGCTCACTTCATTCATCATTTTACCTGAAATAATTAGGATACATATAGTTCACTTATCTAATGACAACTCATTTGTATGTAATTAGACTTACGGTATCACATCATATACTCAACTGTACAATACAGCTTATGATAGAAAAGCTTAGAGCTATGATGCTGTTTGTTCTTTCTCCTAGTTGTGTGACCTAGGACATAGCATTCAAACCCTGGAATATTAATAATTTATTCACAAAATAGGGAAAATTAGGCAAGGTAATACATATGAAAGCAAAATCTATTATGAATGAAAAAGAGCCATACAATCTATATCATTATTCTTATTTTTATCTAGAGTATATTTCATATAGGTAGATCCTGAGGCACAATGAGAATACAAAATTTTCTCTAGATCATGTTATAAAAAAAGTAAACAATAGAATAAATTGGAAACTTCTAAGCCTCCAGAAAAAGGATGTTATGGTCTAGAGTTTTCTTCAAGGATTAATACAATTTTATGCTGTCAGCTATCTCACGTCTGTGAGACTAGGTATTTTTATCTATATGCAAAAATGAGAATGTTTCCAGGGGTTTCAACTAAGGGTGACAGACCTCTTTGAGAGAATCTGTAAAAAAAGTCAGGGATGCAATCACTGGGATGAAGAAAGAAAAATACTATACTTACCAACTAGTTCTATTTATTTTCTTTCATTCTGAGATGCAGTGGTGTATCAAGAAATATTAGCAGAACCAACTGCTTCAAATTATTACAGAAATCTTAAAATATTGTTTATGCTCACCAGGATTTCAAACTATAGGAATTAGAATTGCTGCCACATTTTGTTATTTAATTCACTTAGAAAGTGGCAGAATTATGGTATCACAATTTATTAAATTTGGGTTTCCCAAGCAATGCCCATATGGTCATGGGGTTACTAAGGCTATACTGGTAGTTCTTGAGGAAGGGGCATATTGGGAGACATGTGGTGCTAGGGAGTACACTTAGATACAGAGCAACTTATTTTCACAGCTATTTTTATAGTTATTCAAATTTATTTTCCTTTTATTCTTACAAGCATTTGATATTGTATACTTAAAAAATTCCCCACCCCTAAAAAGTCTGCACAAGCTTTATTGGAATCCCAAATGGTTCTGTAGAAAAAAAATGTTTAAAAACTCTAAGCATTAGGGCTCGGGATGTAGAGCTATTGTAGAGTGCATGGGAGCCCTGAGTTTGTTCCTCAAAAATCCCCCCAAACAATAACAACAAAAACCTTTCTAGAGGCTGGAGCGATAGCACAGAAGGTAGGGTGTTTGCCTTGCATGCAGCCGACCCGGATTTGAATCCCAGCATCCCATATGGTGCCCTGAGCACCGCCAGGAGTAATTCCTGAGTGCAGAGCCAGGACTAACCCCTGAGCATTGCCAGGTGTGAACCCCCCCGCAAAAAAAAAAAAAAAAACCAAAAAACCCTTCTAACCTAGATAATTTTCAACTTTTCCTTTATCTCTGAGATTCTGAGGCTCTAAGCAGCATTTCTTACCTCCCTTTATTAATTCACATATATAGATATATGTGTATATTTATGTGTACATGTATGTGTGTATATATATATATATATATATATATATATATATATATATATACATGTATAGTCACTGTCACTGTCCTCCCTTTGATCATTGATTTGCTCAAGCGGGCGCAGTAACGTCTCCATCATGAGACTTTGTTGTTACTGTGTTTGGCATATGGAATATGTCACGTGTAGCTTGCCAGGCTTTGCCGTGTGAGTGAGATACTCTCGGTAGCTTGCCGGGCTCTCCGAGAGGGGCGGAGGAATAGAACTTGGATCGGCCATATTGGCCACTTGCAAGGCAAACGCCCTACCCGCTGTGCTATTGCTCCAGCCCATATACATATATATGAGAAAATATTTTTTGGGCAAGAAGTTAAAATAAAATTGGTCAATTAATTAACTTACCATTATTAGACAGTTTAGGTAAAGGTAAAGAAACACAGTATCAAAAAAACATTAAAAAAATCTGTTTACTTCTCTTTTTGCATTTGATTTGGATAGTTAGATAAAATAATCATTTAATAATTATATAGAAAACTAAATGCTAATTTCTATATAGATTTATATACAGGTGTGTATTTGTCAATAATTGTTTTTTCATAACTTTTTTTATATTTTGATCATAGGGTACAACACTATTACCTACACATAGCATAAGCCTTTGCAGCACACAGAAAATACTTATAAGCAGTACAATATATATAAGCAAGACAATCTTACAAATCTTTTTCCAGAGGACATTCTTAAATATTTTCCAGTTATATATTTTAAATTATACTGATGTTAGGAATCTTAAAGTAAATGCGAAAAATATTTTTGAATATTGACTTCTAAAATAATCTGAACCTATGGCAGGCTACAATATCTAATGAAGCAAGTTATACTACTATAGAAAATGAAAATTCTATTATTCTTGTTAGCTAACTTGCTGAGTTTCTATTTTTCTCAAAGAAACAATGGATACTGTGAAGAAAATGTCTAATAATAGAACTGGTTAGCACTATGACTCAGGGGAAAATGAATACAACAACAATGGTGGTATTCTTAATATACTTTATATGTAAAGCTTTAATTCTAAATTAAGGTATTTCAATGACTCTAGAAAAAGAGTAAATCCTAGGCTAATCTCTCCTGGGTACTAACAATATTTTGGACTTGATGTTTTCTTTTGAGAAATTTAACATTGGTCATGAAAAAAATGAGGAAAATATGATACCAAATTCTCATATATATTATATAAAATATAACAAGTTCTATCATTGTTTTATCAATGTCATATCAAAGTTTCAAAACAATAATGTAAAATCTGAATTAACGAGGGGGCAGAGAGGACAGTAGAGAAGGTGCTGGCCTTACATGTAGTCAACACAGTATTGATCCCTGGAACCACAGATAGTCCCCTGGGCACTTGCCAGGAGTGATTCTTGAGCACAGATCTAGCCCTGAGAAGAGCCAGGACTGGCTCAAAACATCTAACAGATTCCCCTGCCCCCCCAAATCCCCCAAGTTATTGGAGTATTTGTAATAAATATTTTCTGAAAATTCACAACGGTTTTCATTGAGTAAGAGTTTGATATATAAGTTTTTACTTTATTTTTTCAATGAAGGATAGCAGAATATTTCATGTCAAAATATGCCTCTTTGGCATAAAGTGTATTTTAGGTTATTCTGAGCAACTGCAGATATAGTAAAAGTTCTAAGAACTGACTCGGTCACGGTCACGGTCCTCCCGTTGTTCATCGATTTGCTCGAGCGGGCCCAGTAACGTCTCCATCATGAGACTTGTTGTTACTGTGTTTGGCATATCGAATACGTCACGGGTAGCTTGCCAGGCTCTGCCGTGCGGGCGAGATACTCTCGGTAGCTTGCCGGGCTCTCCGAGAGGGGCAGAGGAATCAAACTCGGGTCGGCCATGTTGGCCGCTTGTAAGGCAAACGCCCTACCACTGTGCTATCGCTCCAGCCCTAAGAACTGACTAGAACCAAATTTTCCTTTGCGACAGAAAATTTACACTGAGTAATGTTTACTTATGAAAAAAGAAACATTATTTAAAAGTCGTCTCTCTGAACCTGGAAAGATTAAGGTCCAGGAGCAACTACTGGTATAATTTAAGTTTGATTGAATTTTAGAAAATTTTTGAATTTGTGCCTTCTGTATACGTTCAGTTCGTAAGTTGTATGAAATACCTATTATAGTTAATCACTTTCAAGCAGACAAGATTCTCTTTTACTATAAATCAAAACAGTTCACCTTATTGAAAGATATGAATGACTTTATATCAAACATATACTGTTTCTTTAAAAATATAGCATAATCCTCAAGACTTAAAACACAACAAATTTCAGTAGTTTTTCTCCAGTCCAAAGAAAAATAAGTTTGAATCTTGTAAAAAAAATTCTTATGGGTGAAACAAGAGTTAAAAACAAAGCAACAAAATGTATGTAATACTAATGTATGAGACAAATATACTGACCATAAATTTACTTTGTAAATTGGGGAAAAAATTTTTAGATAAGCCTTCATTTTTACTCTTTTTTTTGTAAAAGAAAAAGCTAAATACTTAAAAGTATGTTGAAGAAATATTCTTTCATAGAACACTGTGAAATTTAGGTTTCTAGGTAGTTTGAACTGCTTCCGTGTAGTATTATTACATAGCAAACATTGTATTTGTTCATCTACATTATTGTTCTATTTCTTCTTTAGTTCACATTCATGTAGCTCATTCTCAAGAGAACCAGAAGAGATATGACCATTTTTGATAAATGCAGTCTATTTTTTCTAACAAAAGCTGTAGAGGATAAAGGTTAAGGAATACTAGCTAATTTGATTAGCTAGGGACTTGTGAAAATAGTGAATTCTTCAAGCAGAAGCAATGTATTTTTGCTTGCTTCATGACCTTGGGTAACTTAACTTTTCAATCTTTAATTTCCCCCATGTATAAGAATATGGCTGGAGCAATAGCACAGCGGCAAGGCGTTTGCCTTGCGCCGCAGCCAGCCCGGCCGAGTCAGGTTCGATTCCTCCGCCCCACTCGGAGAGCCCGGCAAGCTACCCAGAGTATCTTGCCTGCACGGCAAAGCCTGGCAAGCTATCCGTGACGTATTTGATATGCCAAACACAGTAACAACAAGTCTCAAAAAAATGGAGACGTTACTGGGCCCGCTCGAGCAAATCGATGAACAACGGGAAGAGAGTGTTTTTGAAAATTTTTTGAAGAACATGTATTATGATTTATTTATATTTATTTACTGAACAAAAATTTTTGTTTTGTTTTAGGGCAACACCTGGCAATGCTCAGGGCTTACTCCTGACTCTCTGCTCAAGAATCACTCCTGGTATTTCTTAGATCATGAATTGGTTATGTGCAAGGCAAATGCCCTATGCGCCTTACTACTGTTTCAACTCCTAAACAAAAACCTACCCAATGCCAAATTCTGAGTTAGGTATAGATGATGGTGGTAATAAAACATGAACAAGATAGACAGTTACTTTATTACTAAGAAACTTAAACAAGATAGTTTCAGGGAGTGGTAAACGACCATGAAGAATATAAAACAGTGATGAGTAACAAGGATTAGTGGAATTATTCTATATTATTTAGATAAAGCAGACAAGGAAGATTTCTCTGAATATGCATCTTTTATGTTCTAAGGGGTCTAAAATAGTTCAGTGGTAGAGTACTTGCCTTGTATCTGAAAGCTCTGGGTTTGATCCCTGATCTGATCAAAAGAAAAATCCATGAAGTTCTGGGACAGATGAAGATCAAAGCAAATAATTTTCCATACTAAGGAAATAGAGCTGGTTATGGGCAAAGGCTTGGGTTTTCTTGAGTTCCTACCTCAGTATTGTTGAAAAATTAAACAAATAAATTTAAACCACTTAATACTATAACATATCTAATAAAAGATTTATTAAAGGTGAAATACTGGAACAGCACTCCTTAAACTAGACTATTTGCAACCTCTTTTTTTTTTTTTTTTGCTTTTGGGTCACACCTGGCAATGCACAGGGGTTATTCCTGGCTCTGCACTCAGGAATTACTCCTGGAGATGCTCGGGGGTCATATGGGATGCTGGGAATCAAACCCGGGTCGATCGCATGCAAAGCAAATGCCCTCCCCACTGTACTATTGCTCCAGCCCCTTAAACCTCTTTTGAAGAGTGTTCAATCTGTTGAAAGGGCCAAAGACTGGTATCTCGAACGAAAAAGAAAATGCAATTTTTGTTTTACAGTTTTACTATAAAAGTCTAGTAAATTTTCTTGTGATACCATACTGCTGTTAATCCATGGTAGTTACTACACTTGTTTTTCTACATAGTAGACCTAAAATTAATCAGAGGTGTTGAGCATTTGAAAGTTTATAAAAAAATTATGACAAAGCATGTGATAGTCATTGATAAAAGATGAATTTAAAAAATTTCTATTAATAGTAATCATGAATATCCAAGATCCAAATATATTAAGTATTATTTGAAACAGAAGAACATTATCAATCATGCCAGAGGATGTTTTGGTTCATTATTAGTACTTTTTAAAAAAATTCCTATTTCATTCCTTTTTCTTTCTGATATATTTTCAATATATTTATGGCACTAAAGTTGTTTGGATGTGGCCAGTAAAAGTAGGTTTAAGAAAAATCTGTTAAAAGAAGTATTTTTAAGATAAGACGTGTACTTCTTGCTAGCTTATTTTACTGAGGTCGCAGCACAACAAACAAAATTACACACGCACACACACACAAATATAATTTAGTATATGTGAGACATAATTATACATACAGTATGTATGTGTGTATTCTATTTCCATAGCACATACTCAAAATCATTCAAATGATGGTAATTAAAAAAAACCCTTTAAAATATACATAAACAGAAACATATCATAGGAACAAAAGGGATGCTGAGAATTACAGTACTATCCAAATGTGAAGTCAACACATATTTAGAAGGAATATAGTTCTAATTTTTCATGATCTTTATTACTGATTCTATATAATAACAACTGTATGCAGGGGAACTGAGCTTTGTTATAATTCTTTAACTATTAACATATATAAAAATCATAATAAAACAATATTTGATGGTCAGCATGCAGGTATTTGCTATATAGTGTTTACTACATATTCGAAATATTTCATTAAAAATTAGAACTATAAAAAAAGAGAACAGGTTCACCAAAGCACGTTTACATTAGGCTGCTAATATCTATGAACACTTTAGCTTTGATATCTCAAAAAAATTTCTCTCTTTGCTTTTGGGATCATATTTGCTATTATTCATTTTTTGGCTTTTTAGGTGACATCTGGTAATGCTCAGGGGTTGCTCCTGGCTCTGCACTCAGTAATTACTCCTGGTGGTGTTCGGGGATGTTGGACACTGAATCTAGGTGGGGCATATGCAAGGCAAATGCCCTACCTGCTGTACTATGGCTCTGGTCCCTGGGATCATATTATTCTTTCACCAACTTTATTCTATGAATAAATAATATTAATCTTTTAAACCACAGATTTGCTCATGATTTTCCCCTTCCACTATTTATTGAACTAAAATTGTTAAGTTTTAACCATTGTGCCAAATATCAATTTCACCATAAATTGATTTATTCCATTTTCCCAGGATTGCTTCAAGTAGTGTTTCTGGAACCTGTATTGCTTATTTCTTATATGAGGAATATAATTAAGCCAAACTCTGCAGAAATCCATCCACCACAGCTTTTCAAGTCTTTTTCACCCTGGCTTGGTTTTCTGATTTTATTATTATTATTTTTAGAACTGTGATTTACAGTATCATTTTAACAGAGTTTCACACATACAATGTGAAAAATCCACACTCAGCACCAGTATCAGAGTCTCAACCTTTGAATATCTTACATATCAATCATTTAAGATTCTTTTCCATATAGGAAATGTTTTTGTGGTAATTCTTCCTTCTGCATATACTTTTAAATTATTATTTACTTAATAGTTCATTTTCTATAGAACCCTCTATTTTACCTTTTTTGTCTTTCAATTCATAATCCTTTGCTTTTTATTAAGTATTAATAGCTATTAATATAGGAAATCTCATGGGTGTTTTTTTTATATCTTTATATATAGTCATTCCTCACTGTGTGATAAAAGACAAACTTATTGAATTTAAAAATAAGTTTTTGGAAAATGAGATTGTTTTAAAAGATTTATAGAAACATAATCTAGAATTTTGAGTAAAACAAGGATTAACCACTATATTATCTGTTCAAATTCGTTTTACTCAATTGTTGCCAGATTTATCTGACAGCATTAATATATCTTTCCTCGGAGCGATAGCACAGTGGTAGGGTATTTGTGGCCGGCCGGCCAGGCCAACTAGGGTTTGATTCCTCTGCCCCTCTTGGAGAGCGCGGCAAGCTACTGAGAGTATCTTGCCGCAGAGGAAGGCCTGGCAAGCTACCCATTTCGTATTAGATATGACAAACACAGTAACAAGTCTCACAATGGAGATGTTACTGGGCCCACTTGAGCAAATTGATGATGAACAATGGGAGCATAGTGCTATAGTTCATTCCTTTTTTTTTTTTTTTTTGCTCTTTGGGTCACACCCAACCCATGCTCAGGGGTTACTCCTAGCTCTGCACTCAGGAATTACCCCTGGCGGTGCTTGGGGGACCAAATGGGATGAACCCGGGTCGGCCACATGCAAGGCAAACGCCCTACCTGCTGTGCTATTGCTCCAGCCCGCTATAGTTCATTTCTACCCTTACATACATATCTAGGATGTTTGGGATTTTCTTTTTAAATAATTCATATAAAAGAACTAGTGATATGGCTTTGCAAATCTATAACCCTCAATCCTCATCTTTTAGCTCAACTCAACTAAAAAAGGCATATATTTACTTTAAAAAAATGTTTCATGCACTGTATGACTTATAAAATATATATTGTTTTTTGGGCCACACCCCAGGTATGCTCAGGGCTTACTTCTGGCTCTGCAGTCAGGGATCACTCCTGGCAGAGCTTGGGGGTCCATTAAGGGATGCTGGGGAATCGAACCGGGTAGACTGAATGCAAGACAAGCGCTGCACTATTGCTCCAGCCCTTGACTTAGAAATCTTATAGTTATGTTATGCCTAACTCATGTCAGTTTTATCCAGGTTATCTGTCCCATATTTTTTTTGACTTAGTGGGTTTTGAATTTAATCACAACATATAGGTGGGTCATCATATTTAAATGCTTAAAATAGTTCATCTCATTTTTTCCCCTTACAACAGACTGAGATGCATATATTCATGTACCACAACATTAAGGGTCACATTATTTATGCACACAAATAAGCACTGTTGGCTTGTTATTCATTGAAAAGGAAAGGAAAAACAAGGAACAGCTAAAGAAGGTAGGTAATTTGTATCAAAATACCACACACACACACACATACACACACACACACACACACACACACACGGAAAAACACAAAAGTAAAGCATAGGGATCTACAATAAAAAGTAGGTGAATGTAAATGAGGTAATGAATTATGGGACTGGCATTCTTCTTTTTTAAGAGCAATCATTCCTGGCAGGCTAGTCCAGATGATGTTCGGTCTGTTCAGTAGAGCAGGGTACTCCAGCCCAGCAGAGCTCAGGGATCACCAGAGCTACAAATGGAAGTGCTAAGGTGAGGCATCTGCTATTGAAAACTGGATTTAGGGCCTTGAACATAAGACATGTTCTTGAACATGTGCTCTACTACTCCTGCTACTGCTACTGCTACTGCTATTACACTACTACTTAAACTATCTCCCTGGCTCCCAGACTACAATTCTTATAGACAATTCTCTTACTTTCTGTTTCAATCTTCAAAACATGTGGAATTAAAAAACATGAATATTTCTGTGGGAATGTTCTGCCTCAGACACAGGTGTTGAATCATAAGGGTGTACACTTGAGAATTATACTTTTATAATAACATAATACAAAAAATGAAAAATACTGAAGATCACTTTAATAAGGTTTGTATAAAAACAGTTTGGAACTGGATCTGAAGGAGCAAAGTCATGTTATACATATGATTAGACCCAAACTACTTCAGACTCTAAATCAAATATATAAGACTGAAAACTGACTGACTCCACATTTTCTCATACCTCTTCAGGCCTCAATGTAACTCATTCTTTCTCTTAACTGTTCTTTTAGTTATGCGCATTATTTGAAGGGATACCTACCTCCACAACTGTGAAGTCACAGTGACTAGCAGATCTAACTACAGAAGACTAATTTGCAACAGTTTCCACATTTATTCCTGGGGAATTCCCTTAACACAGACTGTACAGAAGCTTGCATTAATTATTATAACTTCAATACTGTATTTGAAGGATCAGATTGCTACAAACTTTTTTCTGTGCAGATATTCATATCAGTCTCCTCAATGAGCTGTGTTTTATTAGCTCATGCCATATTTCTCAAAAACAGTATTTAAGCATGAAAGCCAAAACAGAATTATATTTAGCTGCTAGATGCTGGGATCACAAGTTGCAAAACAGGAAGGAAGGGAAATTTGAATTTTTCTAGGCAGTATTACATACAGTAATCAAGTGCACAAAAAATTAAAAAATAAACTCTTCTTATCCTAAGGCAGATTTAGAAATAGGAGAAAGGGTAAAGGTAAAGGTAAAGGCCCTCCCGTTGATCGTCGATTTGCTCGAGCGGGCCCAGTAATGTCTCCATTGGAGACTTTGTTGTTACTGTGTCTGGCATATCGAATACTCTCGGTAGCTTGCCGGGCTCTCCGAGAGGGGCGGAGAAAGAAAATGACTAATAGGAAAGTATGCATATAAAAGTCCATATTATTAAAAAAAGCTTCTCCAAGAAGCAGAATGGTGGGTGGGAGGCAAACAGGGTTGGGGGCTAGAGTGTGCAATGGTAGAACAAAGTGGACACTGTTGAAGGGATTGGTGTTCAAACACTGTATACTTGAAGCCCGATCATGAATTGCTTTGAAATTTCACAGTGACAAAAGAAATTAAAATGAATAAAAAGAAAAAATCCATCTGAATCTCAATCTCAATTATATTCAAGTTTTTTTAGAACATGCATCAAAATATTAAGGTCTTTCTGAATTTGCTTTTGTTCTAGAAGCTATTGCTTTTGTTCTGCAATATTTAATACTGGAAAGTTAGAACAAGGGAAACAAAAGGAATGAAAATCTTATTCTGTACATAGTGAGACAAAAAGAATGAAAAACCTGGAATTGCTTCCCTTATCCATCTCTTTATTTTCTTTCCCTCACTTTTTCATTTTTTTCTCTTAAAATGCAAACCATTTAGTACCAATGTATCTAATTTTCAAACTTCCTTCTGACCCCAATTTCAAGGTATCAGAGCATCTATACAGGTTAAAGTTTCAAGGATAAAATCTATCTCAGCAGAGGCTTTAAAAATGTTAAGATTGCCAAGATCTTTTGCAGGAACTTTTGGAAACTAAGCATCCTATGAATATTTCTTTAGAGGTAATGCAATCATTAGGGCTTGAAATTTTAAATGACTTGCAAACATAGCAGTATTTCTGCCATGGTTTATGTCTGTTATCAAAGACTCTTGCTAGAAGAAACTAAAGTTCTTTTAATATTTCTTGATGATTTTCTTTATTATTTATGAGCTAATCTATAGAAACCTGCTTTCCCCTTTCTCAGAGGCAAGAAAATTTTCTATGATCACTTTTGCTCTTCTATGCCAATGCAGTAGAGTTTACTTTATGACTCTGTATCACTGGATCACTGTCATCCTGTTGTTCGATTGCCTCGAACAGGCCCCAGTAACGTCTCCTTCGTCCTAGCCCTGAGATTTTAAAAAGTGCCACAATCGAGGATCTTTCAGGGTCAGGAGAATGAGACCCAACATTCTTACTGGTTTTTGGCATATTGAATACGCCATGGGGAGTTTGCCAGTCTGCCATGTGGATGACTCTATGTTATCTATTCTTTAATAGTTATTGTTCATATCTAATCTACAAATCATAGTGATCTCTTATTTGTTCCATCACAAGGTATGTAAGCAATAATATTTGACCTATGTATGATGCACACAGAGTCCTGATTAGATATATTTTTCCTCTAATAACAAGTCACATAGAAGTTAAGTCAAATGTATTTATAGAGCGATAGTCATAATGATTCAAGCACTATATTTCTAAGGGTGGCTGTATTTTCAGTTTATCTTGTGATATACAAGATAAGTATCTATCTACTTTCATAGATATTAAACACCTCACTGAACAACAAAACATGGTTCTGAATTCTTGGGATAAGTAAAACTGAAAAGAAGCAAATCAGTATTATAAAATGAGCAACTCTAAGAAATACATTATAGTCATACAATGAGTTAAGTTGAACTAATGGGAACTTATTATACATTGTTCATTTTTTATTTTTAGTTTAGCCTATTCAGAATGATAGAGTACCTCAACACTTCTCTATAATTCTTAATTTGTGATTCAGGTTGAGAATGAGCTCTATCTTAGAAGTAACCAAGAGTGGAAAAAACATTAAAAGTCCTCAAATAATAGGCACAGAACACATGGATTTATTAATACTGCAAATATTATGAATCAATATACTTTGGGGAATGACAGTTGCAAATTTGAAACAGGGCAGCTAACACCAATCACTTACTAAGTGGCCAAAACTACATGCAAAGAGGATTAACCTAATATTTGATTCAAAATATGCCCTTAAATTTTACTGAGAGGACATAAAATGTTAAATTCTTTTTCATAAACTCTATCTCCTATGTATGTATTCCTGCAACCTATAATATTAACCGAAATTCAAGATCTTAATATTACTTAAATACATGAGATAATTTAGCGGAGCACAGATCACTTAAAAGGCAAAATCCTGCATTCTTCTCCAAAAAGTAATAAGAGTACCAATATGCTTTGCATTTATGTCACTTTTCCAAAAAAACATAATTGGCATATAAACTTAGGTAAATCTTATCAGCAACTTAAAATAATTGGCATCATCTCTACACAGCCCAAAGAAAGATTATGGCTCTTACAAGTTATGCAATAACGCTCCAAGAGCTTAAATCTATTCTAGAAAAATCTCCAAGCAAGTTTTTTTTTTGGGAACTTCATAATAATTTAAAAATAACTTTCCCTGGGTATTTTATGAACACAGAACCCAAGAATGGTGATTTTCTTATAATCTTTTTTTGACAGTAACATTAAATAGCTTTAATTATAAGCCAAAGACATTTACTTTAGTAGTATTTCCAACAGTAGAGCCAGAATATGATATTAAAAAAAGAATCCAATAAGTAAAATCCGTAAGTGATATACTATTTTTAATTTAGAAACATTCTTTATACCTACAGAAAAGGAATATGAAGACAGCAACATCTTCTTGTAATGCAGACGCTTAATAGATACTGTATGATTAACCATGACTTATTGATAATTAAAAAAATAAAAGTATGAACAATCAAGTGAAAATAATAATCACATAAGTTTTAATTTTTATATTTACTTGGGACAAAAATATTTGAGACTTTCAAGCTCAAAGCATGCTTTTAAACTTGCATTTGGTACTCTGAGCTTTTATGTAGAGAATAAATGCACAAAAATCAGGATCCAATTTCTTCAAAATTGTATCGTTTTCCTTTAAAATTAATATTTTACCAGAATTAAAAATACTGCGTGTGACATTACTGATGAACTAGCTTCATGATGAATTGTCCTGGCAAAGAAATCATCTCTTAATTCAGTCATATGTTTAACATTAGTACCTTGCTCAAAGTGTATGACTTCTATACAATGTGCTAATGATAAGACAGCACTTAACAAATTAGAAAGGGGAGCATTTACTACACAAGGTAGCAATAAGCACTTATATAATTCTAGAAATAGTATCACACTACAGAAAATTTACTAAAATTTAACTAATTACAAATTATTAATACAAACATAAAATTAATGAACAAACACTAATGGACAATGTTGTGGAATAATCCTTGTGCCAAACTGCCAGACCTCCTCTCTCCCTTTACCTACTCCCACATTGAGTATTTAAGGAAGGTGTCCCATGTGATTTGACCTGTTGGAAGAAAATAGGATATAAGATCCTACTGTCATTTAGTGTGTGTCAGGGTGAAAATGGTTTGGAGTAGGTGGATTCAGTTAGATTTTAAAATGCAGTCTCTCCTGAAATAATGTTACAAATAGCGCATATATTACTACACTATTCATATATGTCCTTTGACTATGAATTCAATTAAACTGTAGTGTACTTTCAGAATGTAGTGAGAAGCTGATCAAATTCTTGGTTCTTTCAGAAAATAGGAACCTATTTCTTTTTTTTAAAAGTCAAATAAAACCTGCCTGAAACTCAAGTCTTAAATCTTCCTGTCTGAAGTATTTAGAAATTTTAGTACAATTTTTAAGTGTGGCTTTAAATAACAGGGCTTTAAATATTAAAGTACATAAAAACATAGAAATAAT
This sequence comes from Sorex fumeus, assembly GCF_029834395.1. Classification (NCBI taxonomy): domain Eukaryota; kingdom Metazoa; phylum Chordata; class Mammalia; order Eulipotyphla; family Soricidae; genus Sorex; species Sorex fumeus. Next base: position 28,603,833 of record NW_026606155.1, read on the forward strand.
TACTGCATCTTTCTCAACTCAGAATTACATTCTACTATTCTACTTATGCTTATATGTAGTGAATTAACTTCTCTTGTATGAATTGAGAATGGTACCATCCTTATAAGGGCTTGAGAAATTTACCCACATAAATTATTTCTTGACCCGTGGGTTTGTTGATGAATAAAGAAAGAAAGAACTTTTGAAGGGGGGAAAAATTAGAGATTTGATTTAGAAAATTGTCAGAGAAAACGGATAGTTCTACTATTTCCTATACATTTTGTATAGTCCAGACTCTACCTAACTGGTATTGTCTGTGATGTGATCTGTGTGAATAAGTAAAAGAAAAATTACCCTCTTGGTAGTCAAGAAAATAATTTTCTTAATCTTTAAAAACTGTACCAGGACTGGAGGCAAACTAAATCTGTAAATCTGTAAATCTATGGGTAAGAGTCATAGCTATGACCATACTTTGTATTTATTAATACAATTTTGTTGAAAGCTACTTAAAAATGTTTCCAACTGGCCTAACAATGCCTCTCTTGTTTGTGAATCAATTCTTATTGTCATATGAATTTTTATCTGAATTTATAACAGCATGAGATTTCATAGACTTTTAGTTCTCACTGTTTTTTAAAGAAGATCTCAAGGAGACTTACTAGAATCAGAGAACAAAACTACAAAGCTCTAGGTAAACTTCAGATTTCAACAGCACGGAGAAAAAGTAAATTCTACAGTTTGACATGTTCTTTCCTCGTATTAAAATCAAAGTGAAAAAGGGATTAAAATTGTAATATTGGAGCTACTTTTCAAACTGTTTGAGACTACTCTCAGAAAAAGTTGATCTCAGTTACCCATTCATAATTTGAAAAATATTTTAAAATTTAAATCAAACAGATGTAAAAGATAGTAGATTAGAAGGTCAGGGAGCATAGAATTAAAATATCTTAGGAATACTGATCTAGATTGACATATTTCAGGGAATTAAAAAATGCATATGTCTTAGGGACATGACATATATGAGATTATTTGAGACTGGGTTCTATTTCATGATTTGGTAAATATTGTTTATTAAATGCCTACTTATATTTGATAAAGAAAGGGAGCAAAATCTGAAAGAAGCTAAGTCTTTACTGAACTAAATTTAATAATCCAATAATACTGAATATTATAAGAATAAAAATTAGTTTATAATTAAATGTGATTCATTAAATCACTTATTCAAAGTACACTCAATGAAAAAACCTATTCTATACCTGAAACTGATCAAAATAAATATATAATTCCAACAAATCATGTTAAGTAATTTAATAATATATAAACTGTTATGGGGACATTTAAGAGATGTTGCTAAGTTAGAACTAGATTTGGGTAAAATACACAGGAAAGGTTTCCTAGAGTTGAGAGAGGGTATTAGTTTTAAGGAACAATTATAACTTAGGTCAAGAAAAGATGGAAGGAGAAAAAGTCAATGCAACTTAAAGATTTAAGGAAACCTGGTAACCAAAAAAATGTAAAGTAGCTGATTTAATAACAGTTGAGAGATGAAAGACAAGTAGTTAATGAAGTACATAAGGACCAATTCATAAGGCAGGTAGAAAGTTATTGAAACAAACACTGTCCTCCTGTTGTTCATTTATTTGCTCCAGCAGGCCCAGTAACGTCTCCATTTTGAGATTTGTTACTGTGTTTGGCATATTGAATACGTCACAGGTAGCTTGCTAGTCTTTGCCATGCGGGTGAGATACTCTCCGTAGCTTGCCCGGCTCTCGGAGAGGGGCAGAGGAATCGAATGCTGATCGATCGGGCTAGCTGCGTGCAAGGCAAATGCCCTACCACTGAATTTAATAAATATGACATGACTACTTTAACCTTTTAACAGAGGAAAATGTAGCTCTGATATTCACAGAAAAATAATGAGGGTAAAAGGATTAGGAATTAATTTGGAGGTTAGTTTAGTAATCCAAATGAATTTAAATCACTAAGTGTAGTCTGGGAGAGGAGACAGAAAAAAAAAATAGCAGAACAAGAAGGTTCACCTAAACTGGAGTGGTAGGTACATGACAGCAAATAAATGGTCAATTTTTGTTTCCCAGGAAGTAGAGATGCAGGGTGGGAGGAAGTGTTCCCTGAACGGAATTTTAACTTTTAAAATTAGGATGGTCACAGGATATGGCACATAGTCAAGCTGGTAGAAATGGAGTTTGAAAGAAAGCAAAATGTATTTACTCTTGATACAACTTAATAGTAGGCTATCACTACTTTTCTGACTAGAGAACTAAAGGAACTTAAAGATGTATTTAGGAAGGTTAGTGACACAAAGCAAAAAAGGGAGAATGTATTCAAAGGGAATCCTTATTTAATGACTAGCATAATCTAAATTTTAGGTAAAGGTAAAGGTAAAGGTAAAGGCCCTCCCGTTGATCGTCGATTTGCTCGAGCGGGCCCAGTAACGTCTCCATTGGAGACTTTGTTGTTATGCCAAACACAGTAACAACAAAGTCTCCAATGGAGACATTACTGGGCCCGCTCGAGCAAATTTTAGGTAACTGGTTTAAATATGAATATAGTAAAAAACTTTCAATTTATTTAATGATTACTAATTTTAGGATACTTTATTAGAGGTTACATAAGTAATTTATCAATTTTCTCTGAAATCTAGATGCAAAAACCTTTTAAACTTCATACAAGTACATTCAAAGATAATTTAACGTAGATTTAAAGAGTAGTTTAAAGCATTGTTTCTCCAAATATTTTAAAATGCCTTCTATACAACATGTTCTTTACCTGTCCTACTAAAGATCAAACTTGAAAGTCTATCCAGCTACAAAGTTCACTGTATAGTTCATCTGTATAGTATATAAAAAAAGATCACTAAAAGGAGAAGTAGCAAAATTGATAAACTTTAACCACTATCAAAGATGCAACATTAGAGTGAACCTAAAAGGTTTCTTATTTGAAGAACTTAAAAGAGAGAGAATATTTAGAAAGTGGAACTGGCTACACTGAATTAGAAAATACAGAGATACTAAACAACAGCTAGGAGTATGTGATTAATCTGACCCCCTAATTTACATATTCTAATTCATTTGAAAAAATTCAAAAGTGAGTTAGGACTCAAGAAGCTTGGTAGCATTAGTTGTAAAATTTTAGAAGGACACTATCTTTTAGATAGATTTCTTTATAATTCTAAACATTTACATGTAAACCCAACTTGAATATACCCGAAAGTCAAAAAGCAGAATGCTACGACAGCAATGTTAAAATAATAATCATAAAATATTTTCAAAATAAGATTTTAAAAAGTAGAAAAATCATAGGTGATTGCCTCATAGTTTAAATTATTAATTTTATAAATTAAAAAAATATTTATTTTTTTGCCTCCCAAGAAGTACTCAGGGGTGGGGGGACATTCCTAACAAGGCTTTTGGGATCTGGGTACCTTGTTTGCTTGGGCCCAGCAGAGCTGGAGGGCTACTAGAGCCACACACAGCAGCATATGCATGGAAGCTATGTGATGCCAGGGAATCAAGTATAGTGCCTGTAATACATGTATTTTTGTCCTCTGAGTTAACTTCTAGGCTTCTTTATTTTACAACAGCTTTTTCCAGTTTGAAGTTTTGGCAATGCTGGTATTTTAAGATCATCGTTTTTAAAAAACAGAAAATATTATAGATTTTAAAATCTGTATTGCTTCATTTTTTAACTTTCCCTCTTTTTCACCAATATGCAGATTATAAACAATTCAATTAAAACTTCCATTTGCAGAAGCTCCAAACTGTTTAAATTTTGTTTATATCAGAACTAGTATTTTAATAATGTCTATATCTCAAAGGATATTGTTTTGCATGTCATAACTAGAAAAAGTTACTTTACAGAGGCAGCTAAAAAGTTATTTTGTTTTGGGAGCATACTGGCTTTGTTCAAGGCTTATCCCTGGCTTTGTGATCAGGGATCATTCCCGGCAGTGCTCAGGGAAACATATGGGTATAGGGAATTGTACATGGTTAGTGGTATGCAAGGCACTGCATTTTTCACTGTTCTACCTCTCCTATCTCTCCAGCCCCTTAAAAATATTTCCTAAATATTAAATAAATAGAAATAATTTAAAGTTTGTTTTGTTCAATCAACAGTAAACATAATTTGGCTTCAAAATTTCATATTACTTAAATCAACCTTATTATTGTGAAATTTAAGGTATTATAAATAAGATTTTATAGAGCTCAATGGACAAGTAAAACATGAGAACCTGAATGTTTATTAAACTTTTAAAGTTTAGATACTGTTAAAATCACAAAAGATTTGCATCTGGAGTATATTTTAACTCCTCAAATAAGTCTGACTCACCATATCTAGGCTCTGGTTTAAAATGATAGAATTATAAATTTTAAAAAAGCTGAAAAAAATGAACTGGATTAGTTTGAACATTAGTTAGCAATTGAAAGGCGAATAATTTCCTTTTTTTTATAAACTTATTTGAGAGGATAAATGATAGTATACAAATTAAGATAAATGCTTCATTAGGTATGATATTTTATACATTACGGATGAGCAGCCTAACCTTAAGATAAAAAAATAGCTAGCAGGTAAGGTTAGTAGGTTTCTCAATATTTACCGAATAAATGATAAAAACTGACATAAAGTAATTTTTCTAACATTTCCTTGAATTAGTATTTTGAATCATTATACCTCTAGACATCATCAACCCCAACCAAGTAAATACGTGCTATAAAAATACATGACCATTACATGTCTTTCAGAGAGCTTATATTTTCTTTAAAATATTTTATTTTAATACTATTGTTTAGGCAAATAGGTTACACCAGTGTTAACATTTGTGATTTGGGTATGGAGCTACTACCCCTCATTATTACCAAAGTTCCCTAAACCCTTTTGTCTGTCCTTAAGCTACTTCTAGTTTGCTTGTTCCTTACACTTCCATCTTTCCTGGTACTGCCTGGCAATCTGTTGCGTAACCCATGGCCAAAGATTAGTCATTATTCCATACTGTCGATTCTCTTGCTTTGTTGCTATGCATACAAGAGATGAGTGAGATCATCCATTATTTTTCTTCTATGACTTTTTTTGGCGCCACACCTGGCATTATTCAGGACTTACTTCTGGTTCTGTACTCAGGGATCAGTCCTAGGAAGGCTCAGGGACCAAATGAGGTGATGAGATTGAACCTGGCAAGGCAAGTTCCTTATCCTTACTCATGTACTATATCTCTGACTCCCCTCTGACTTCTTTTGCATAATGTAATACCCTCCAGTTCCCTCCAAGTTGCAGTAAAACGCAGTATTTTTTTCTTACAGTTGTGTAATATTTTACTGTGAATATACATCAAAATTATTATGTTATGAATGTTGAGAAAATATTTTCACTCTATACATCAGAAAAGGGCTAATAGCATAAATCACCCACAGAGCTGAAAAAAAATCAATAAACCAATATTCCCATCCAAAAATAGTGAGACTTCCCTGGAGAAAACACACAGATGGTCAGTAGGCATATTAAAAAAAAGTATTCATTGTCACTTCAAAAACACTCTCTTCCCGTTGTTCATCGATTTGCTCGAGCGGGCCCAGTAACGTCTCCATTTTTTTGAGACTTGTTGTTACTGTGTTTGGCATATCGAATACGTCACGGGGTAGCTTGCCAGGCTCTGCCCCGCGGGTAAGATACTCTTGGTAGCTTGCCGGGCTCTCTGAGAGGGGCGGAGGAATCAAACTCGGGTCGGCCATGTTGGCTGCATGCAAGGCAAATGCCCGATGGCTGTGCTATTGCTCATCAAGGAAATACAAGTCAAACGAAGCAACAATGAGATACCATTTCACACCAGTAAAAATGGCATATATCAAAAGACTGGAAATAATCAGAATGAGAATGATGTGTGGTTCAGCTTTTATGGGTAGTTCTCAAAAATAGTAAAATCAGAGTTTTCATATGACCAAGTGATTCCACTTTTTGACATCTACCCCCCAAAACTAAAACATCAATTTGAAAAGATATATGCAAACCCATGTTCAATTAACCATTTAGTATAATAGCCAGGATATGGAAACAACCCAAACATTTAATGACAGAGCTGGTACTTTTTAATAATTCCTGAAAAGCAGAAAGCAGGATAACCAAAAACATTTTTCTGTCACTTCTCAATAAATGGATTTATAATGTGGGCAAGATATCTATCCTCTTCGAGCTTCAGTTTATTGATCTATAAGATGAGGATGACAATATCTTGCCCAAACAGCTGTATTGAAGACAGAATAAGGTAATATTAAAAATTATCTTACACAAAGCAGAGATCTATTTTTTGAACAAGAATTATTCTCATCATCATCCTATGTGTGTCATAAAAGATGATGACATGAAATTGGTAAAGCCAATATCCTCTATTAAAGATTAGAAATTTATTCTTTAGAATTAGAGGTAATATTAGTTAAAGAAGAGATGGACAGTTTGGTAAATATGTCCATACCTCCATAAATATGTCAGAAAATAATGTACTTTAGCAATAATTCTATTTAAAAAACTGAATATAAAAATTCTTCATGAAAAACTAAAACATAGTACATTCTTTGAAATTCTGATTATTAAAGGTTTTATGACAGACTTTTTATAAGAGAGGAGCCTGGAGAGATATAAGCACATAAGGCAATTGCCTTACATATAGCTGACCTAAATTTGATCCCTGGCACCTTATATTGTCCCCTAATTTCTGCCAAAAGTGATCCCTGAGTACAGAGACAAATATAAGCCCTGAGACTGCTGTGTTCCCCCCAAACTAAACAAAACTAAATCCAGAAATAAAAAACCAAGCCCCAAACATCTACCAATTTAAAATAAAATAGAAGATAATTATATCTATCTGGAGGATTATAATGAAGATTAGATTCCCTGAAGAGTTTTCCATTGTTTCTGTCTAATCATAAATTAAAAATCATATGACATCCATAGAAATGTGGTATCAGGTGAAATATGAAAACTCTATTACAAATAATGAAAAAAAGAAACACAATAACAATAAAACTAATGTGTCACAATAAAAGAAACAAATCCAGATGAAACCAAGAGTTCATTTAAGAATTGCTATGGAGCAAATGCCACAGCACATATAATTCCATCCCCCCAAAAGTCAGTTCCACATTCCAACCTGAGAGCCCTCCTGCACACATGCTGTCATAGAGAAAATAATACCCTGATGGATGCCGTAGGTTGTGATTGGAGATGATGCCAATGGTAGACTTCTTATACACTCTCATGGGAAATGGAGAATTGCCTGGATGAAGTTGCAGAAAGAAATGGGTTATATATATTTTTTATACTGGGAATCATGATCCTGAGGAATTAGAAAAGACCTATGAAAAATGTGGTGATGAGATGGTATCAATCTTCCTTTCAAAAGTAATTCATTTGCCTTCTATACTTTGCTTCTCCCTACAAATATATCTTAAAAGAAATTAATTTTCCACAAAATCAATTAAAAAATCTGTACTAGCTAAAACTTGCAAATGGAAAAACTGAAGAAGATGGCTGTAATTGTTTTGACTCAATACATTCAACCTTGTGAGACTGCAAGTATAATCTTACTTTTCCTTTCAAGAATTTTTAATAAAACAAAGTCAAAAGATGATACTTTGCCTTTGATTCTGCATATACTACTTGATACTTCAAACAGTGTAATCTTCCTAGGTTTTTTTTGCATGTCATTCTGTGACGATAGTTCTGCAATCAGAATTATGGTACTGGCACAAAGTAAATATGTGTAAAAATAAGCATAAAAAGTAAAATAATAAGATGTTAAAATTCAAAAGATACTAAAGTACTTTTATTTGCTAATCATTACTTGAAGGCACATATAACATTAGCTGCAAGTGCCCAGGTTTTAGAAAGTAGGCTATTTAAAAGATATGCAAATTTTGCTATTAATATTCTAATGAATACAGCTTACAATAACAGGAAACCCGTTTATATTATAGTCTAACAAATTAAGAATAAGAAATTAAATCCATGAAAAGACAAAGAACAAGAATCAATTTCATATAAAAGTTTGTTAAAAATCTGACTCTCAAGAGTTATAAACTTTATTAGATTATAGGAACCTTATAAAAATAAAACAATATTAAGGAACTATTTTCCTGAGTAATCTATCTTTTAAAAATTTTTGTAAGTTTCTTCTTTATATATACAGGGGAATCATTTTAAATATTTTATTTAATAACCAACTTTGGTTGCTTGATTGTGTCTGTGATTAATGAGACAGAATTTTCACTACTTAAATTTAAGTCTTCAATTATGAAATCAGACCTATGAAAGGGTTTGCAATCTGGAATCATTATCTTTAGCCAATATAATTGTAGTAATAAATCACATAGGTCAAAGGAATCTTTATGGAATCATTGTAGTGTCAAGAATTTGCTATACACATTTAAACTATGTGGTATTATGAACCCCCACCCCACCCTCCCACCACCCCAGTTACTCAGACATTTCATCCTACAACAGTTAACTTTTCCATTTTGGTACCTTCTTCCCTTTCAGCCAAGTGCAAAGTGCAAGGCAAAATAAATTAAGGCAAAAGGAAAATAAAATAAGAAGAATGGTGAGGGCGAGCATGTTGTTGACCATGTAAGAAAATACGTGCAAAGTATACCTCAGATACACTATAGGTAGATGAGCACGAGGGAAGCCGAGCCTGGTTTTGCAGTGGGGAAAAAAAAACATTGTTAAAGAGGAAATGGTAGCACAGTAAGGGACTCAGAAGTTTAAGTGGTTCTGTCACCAACATTTTCCAGATAATAAAACAGCTTATGAGCAGACACTTGTGTTTGCAATCTCAAGGTTCAAACTATTTGGTAATTACTTTGTGATTAAAAAGTTTTTGACTTAAAAAATCTGTAACGAAGATAATCCATCATCAACATCTGGTATGATTTTGCTGAAAAGATGTTGATTTAAGATTAACCAAAAAAAAAAAAAAAGAACACTGGTCACTTTTTCCTGTGGTACCATGGTAATGTTTAATAGTCACTACACTTCACTGGTTTCACATGTATCTATATCAGGGTTTATTTACAGGGTGACTCTTCTGTACATCTTCAAATTATTTAAAGAGATCACCACGGTTAGCTCAGTGTTCTGATTTCCTGTTTATTATTATTCCATTCTTACTACTACTAAATCCCTACATACATGTTTATACCTAAAATTAACACTTTTATGCAACACACAAAACCGAAACTATTTTCCAGTCCAACCTTTTATCAGAATGTCACCGATTTTTGAAACAGTTATTTTATAACTAAAACTATGTTTAATTTTTATTACTTTGAATTAACAAGTTTTTGGCCTGATCTTACTCTCTAGATTGTCACACTGCTCTACTCATTCTATAGATTCTTCTTTCATAAGGGTGTAAAAATGCCATTTGAGGTAAAAACTTAAGTATTCTCTGAAACTCCAAAGTTGGGGAAATGATGGTACAGTAGAGGAATCAGAAATGTCCGTGTTATCTGATTTATTCTTTAACACATTTTCAGCACAGCAAAAGGTAGTAGAGGTTCAATAGTGTTTATTATGCGTGAATACAAATACTTTAAACGATCAGAAGGTTTAACATTACAATCACAAAAACTTGTGATAAGATTCATCATTGCCATTTAATGGATTACTTTAAGGAAATTTTAAAAAGTATGGTGAATTTTATATTTTTATGGTGAATTTTATATATTAAAGGGCATTTTTTCAAACACGTACACATCTGATTTTCTTTATCATGATGCTAGTACTAAGAAACCACGTTCTGCATCCTTTTTTTTTCTGTAGCTATGCCCATAAAACCGAACACATTTATCTCCAAAACAGTTTTGAATTTTGTCTCCCCCCTCCCACAATTCCTTCACTTACTGTTATTAAAAAATTTAGTTGTCAAGGAGATCTTTTATTATCTTATCTTTATATTAAATTTTGAAAAGAGCAGTTTCCATACAACGCATTAAACACGCCACAGATTTGTCACTTACACTCAACAGATGTCTTAGACTACTGCTGGTGATTTTATACTAATTGGCTAAGAATATTTTAGCTTGAAGTAAATGATGCATTTCTGTTACTTTTCAGTAGAACTAAAGCTCCAGAAATGTATCAATCAATATTATATGCTAAGTAAATTTAAAAAGTGTGAAAAACTAGTAAAATTAGGTTATTATTCAAAGAAATTATTTATAAAGGTTTACTACCATTGTAATCTGATAATTTATAACATCATCTATTAAGATATTCCATCTACTACAAAATTATTGTAAGTCAAACTGAAAATAGATAAGGATACTATTAATAAAGTTAATGCCAAAATGTTAAACAAGGAAGACTACGAATGCTCAAATAATGTTCTATATACAAGAACCAAAAGACACTGAAAGTTGCATAAAGAAAATATACAAATAAACTGACATTTACTTATTTAAAAGTTAATGACTATTCAACTAAGGATTAATTCTTCAGCTGTATTTTCTCACCTAAATCAAAATTGATTGATTTAAGGTAAATACTGTCTATATTTTTATGTGCTATAAACTAAGAAATGTATTTTATGATATTAGGGGTCTTGCTCACCTGTATGGAATTTCCATGGGTTATGATTTTAGATGAATTCCAGTAAGAAACAGAAAAAATAAAATGTTTTACACCATCTTTAGTAGAAATACTTTAAGTGAGGTGCTAGAAAAGGGCAAACTATGCAGGAGAATGTTCTGAAGATACACTTCAAAATAATTTAAGAAAGAATGTAATTTAACTTTATGCTCTAAATCTGCAAGGAGCCCAAAAGAGAAAGATATAATTTATTCTTCACCTATATGATAGTTCTCTACTTTATGGATTTATTGGTAATCCTAGGGTGGATTTACTTTATGTGAATGCATATGTATGGCATATGAGAGAGTAGCTAGGGAAAATAATCAGAAAGAGTGAAAATGCAAAGGCAAAAGAGTTCAGGTGATCCAACTTTTAAACACATGCTTCCACGTATCATGATCGTAAACCAGTCCACAAAAAATGAGCAGTATTCTCTTTTTCAAAATCTAAAATAAAGCTAATATTACACAGCCTTTAATATAATGATTTTTCATCATTGTCATCTTAAGCGCTAATCATTTATAGGCTTCAAAAACTTCTGTATATGATCTGAGAGTAAATATTTCAGGCTTTCCATGCCATTTAATTTTTGCAGCAATCAATCAACTCCACTGATAGGAAAGTGGCAACAGAATATGTGCACATGGATGAGTGTGGCTGTGCTTCAATACATTTTTATGGTGGGACAGTGAATTTTGAATTTCAAAAAATTTCTGGTCATGAAATGATGTTCAATTTAATCCCATATGCTCCTAGCCACATTATTAAAAACACAAAGATCATGAGCTAGAGGGATGGACAGTGGGCAAGGCACTTGTCTTGCATGCTATCTACCTGGATTTGCTTCCTGGGACCCCATGTGTACCCTGAACCCCAAACAGTGATCTCTAAACAAAGAGTCAGCAGAAAGTCCTGAGCACCACTGTGTGTGCCCCAACCCCCCTCACCCCCAATTAAACATGCAAAAATAATTCCTAGTTTGTGGTTTAATATTAAATAAATTAGATTTTGGTCAAGCTTCATAGTTTGCTGCTACCTGAATCATAACATCACTTTGATAAATATAAAAGTGCAAATAAAAATGGACATTTCATTAAATATTTAAGGAACAAGTGGTTAAGAATGCAAGAATGAAAGTATTTATAAAATCACAAATACTCAATTTGTTTTTTATACCAACGCTATTTTACACTAGAATTATTTTGTGCTACTAATTTTCATAAATCTTATTTTATTGTGTGAAGTTCTAGAAATGAACCTCCTGTGATATATTTGTAACAACAGAAATTTACTATAAAATTATATTAAGTGAAAGCACTGCACTGTTGCACTGTTCTCTTGTTGTTCATCGATTTGCTCGAGCGGGCACCAGTAATGTCTCAACCAATTGTGAGACTTGTTGTTACTGTTTTTGGCATATCAAATACATCACGGGTAGCTTGCCAGGCTTTGCCGTGCGGGCGAGATACTCTCGGTAGCTTGCCGGGCTCTCCAGGAGGGGTGGAGAAATCGAACCCAGGTTAACTGCATGCAAGGCAAACGCCTTACCTGCTGTGCTATCGCTCCAGTCTGTACTAAGTGAAAATAAAAAATATTTGGTTTTATGATATTTGCATTCTTCTCCTTTTCCTTACATTATATTTCATGGGTATTTACCTAACTTTTTATTATTTTAACATTTAGACTTTCCAGATCTTTCCTATTATTTTAAAAAACTATTTCAGTTTTGTAAATTTATCTTTATGTGGTCTTAAAAATGTTTGATTTTCATTTTCTCATCTTATGTTTTCTAAATCAAACACTGTCTCAACTATTTTTCTCTTTTTTTTTTTTTTTTTGTTTTTTTTTGTTTTTTTGGTTCAACCCTCTGGTGGAAGAATCCCTGATGATGCTCAGGGGATTTGTGCGGATCAGTTCCCCAACTGTAATGACTTAAATAAATTCTTATACCAAACTTCTCAATGTCTTAACTTCTTCAACTTTTGAAGTATTTATTTTTGAACATGGTTTTAAGCCTTTCATATTATTGAAATATTTAGTAACATAGCAATGAATAAAAGGTTCCCATGTAGTAATCCCTGGCGATGCTCCTGGCTTTGTGCTCCGGAATTACTCCTGGTGGTGCTCAGGGGACCATGTGGGATGCCAGGAATCTAACCTAGGTTGGCTGCAAGGCAAGTGCCTTTGCAGCTGTATTATCACTTTGGTCCCAAATATTCTTCAATTCTGGGTTTTACTTATATATTGATGGAATTTCTGTGATGTACAATAATACTGATGATGCTTTTCTTTTACATAAGTCCAACACCACATCCATCACCTGTGTAACTACCTCCCTACCCATGAACTCCAACATTCCTTAGTTTCAACTTCTGCTCCCCATTAATTTGTGTGGATCAGTTCCCCCATTGTAATGATTTAAATAAATCCTTATACCAGACTTCTCAATGTCTTAATTTCTTCAATTATTGAAGTATTTATTTTTTGAACATGGTTCTTTCATATTATTGAAATATTTAGTAATGTAGCAATAAATAAAAAGATTCCCATGTAGATGTTCTTCTTTAGGCATCTATAATATATTTTCACAAAATCAAATAGTCACACACTCTATATATCGTTGCAGAAACTAAATCTATTTATATAGTTTGTATTATTGAGAACAGCTTTAAAATAAGTAATAGTTTTTAATATATATGTTCATAACTTTGGGTAGGCATCTTATGCCTTTTTAAGCTAATTTTTTTTCCTTTTTGGGTCACACCTGGCGATGCACAGGGGTTACTCCTGGCTCATGCACTGAGGAATTACTCCTGGCGGTGCTCAGGGGACCATATGGGATGCTGGGAATTGAACCCAGATCGGCCGCGTGCAAGGCAAACGCCCTGCCCACTGTGCTATCACTCCAGTCCCTTAAGCTAAATTTTTAAAGCAAATACTATTTACTTTTTGGAGTGTGTGTGCATGTACATATATATATGTATATCTAGTTTTGGTTTGACACATATTTTTAGTGAATGGGAATATCAAAATATTATTTCACATCCCATCTTTTATAAAAAAAGGCAATCAGAAAAAAATGTGAAATAAAACAAAAGATAAAGACACTGAGATTAGTTATTATGTATTGCATCAGGCACTACAGATATTGGGGGAGAAAAAGGATCTGAAGAATAACATGATAACCCAATTCTGAAGAACTGAAACTTAAATTATATCCTCATGTAACACTAACTCCATTCCATATACAAACTTCAGCAAATTTCAACTTTCTAGTCTTGATCTGATTAAAAATAATACTGTGGGGCTGGAGAGATAGAACAGCAGGTAGGGCACTTGCCTTGCACACAGCCACCCGGGTTCAATTCCCACCATTCCAAATGGTCACTCAAACACTGCCAGAAGTTATTCCAAATGCAGAGCTAGGATTAACCCTTGAACATTGCTGGTTGTGGCCCCAAACCAAAACAAAACAAAAATTGCTTCTTGTAATTGTTAAGGGAAGAGTTTGACACTAATTACATATATTAATATTATTACCATCTTTTATAGGTTTTGTAGACTAATATTCAGGTATTTTTTAGATTGATTTAAACATAAAAATCATGCAATATATTTCAGAATAGTGGAATAGATTTTGGGGGTGCTTAGAAATGATCTTTCAAATAGCATCTTTAAGAACACATGTAGAGAAAAGAAAAATTAGATCAAAAGAAAATATAGCTCAAAAGAAAAGGTATCAGAATTCAGCGACTTATATTAATAAGAATAACTCCAGAATTTAGTAATCAGAAACTAAATGAAGAAAAATACATGATTAGAATTGGATAATCACTGTCGATACTTATTCTATCCTTTAAAACAAAACTATTATAGCAATGTTAAATAAATGTATGAAAGCAATCTTGGGGAAATACATCAGGTCTAGGATTCATTAAGAACTTAAAAAAAAGCCCTTGAATAATGCAGAATTATTTGTAATCATAATTTAGCTTCTGTTCAGTCTTATTTCTACTACAGATATCATTTTAGAAATTTTACTTTTAATTTGAAATGATGTATTCAGAAGGACCACACATTCTGAATATTAACTGTTGGTCAAATAAAATACTGCTAGTATTACCTATATGATGCATATTTAACTGAGTGGTTAAAAAGTCTTGTCCTCAGAATTTGTAAATATTACATGATTGTACTCCTAGTAAAGATGTCTTATAGTCTTATTTTATTTTATTTTATTTAATTTTTTGCTTTTTGGGTCACACTCGGCAATGCACAGGGGTTACTCCTGGCTCATGCACTCAGGAATTACTCCTGGCTCATGTACTCAGGAATTACTCCTGGCGGTGCTCAGGGGACCATATGGGATGCTGGGAATCGAACCCGGGTTGGCCACATGCAAGGCCAACGCTCTCCCCGCTGTGCTATCACTCCAGCCCCCTCTTAATAGTCTTATTTTAAAGTAAAAATGGTATGTTACAGTTATTTCCAAAGGATTTGACTTAAGTCTATTAACTCAGAAAAAATGAGTCTACCTGCCTCTATGATGATGCTATAATATCATCATTTCCCATGATTGCTGAAATCAGATCATCAAGACTGTCATTTGGATTCAGCCGTAATTTACAGTCCTCTGACACATCTAACAAGAGGTAAAAAAACATGGTCAATGGTAAAGCTTCAAATGAAGTCTGATGAAAAGATCTTTAGGAAAAATACAATTGTCCAAGAAATAAAGATTTTAAAAAGAATGTTTTTTTCATTTTTCAGCCAAAATGCTATTAAATCAATAACAGTAATGTCTAAGGGGTCCCCTCTACCTTGCTGACTTAATCTACTAAACAAATGTGAGCATGAAACTACAGCTAGAAAAGAAAGACATAGGGAGAAAGGAGTCAGACAGGAAAAAAAGAAAGAGATGAAAGGACAAACCAACCAGATTTGAAATTAACAGTCAGCAAAAGTTTAGAAGAAAAAAAAATCACCACATGAAATCGTACATTTAATCTTGGAGAGTACCCTTTCACAATGCCTTCTAGATGATCTCTGAGCTACTTCAGATTTTGATGGAGCTACATGTAAGCATCAAAAAATAAACTGAAAAAGCAACTTGTTCTCTTTTCAGCTTTCCTTTTCCCTTTTGAAGATAAAATTATAGTCTTATACATTTATGACGGCATTTGGCAAACATTTCAAAACATCAAAGATTTGTATAACTGAATACATGTTCAATAAAACCTTGAGTAAGAGGCCAGTATTTGCTCTAATTATAGCATATTCTAGCAAAAATAAATATTCTCATAATGCCTTAGTGATTCACTTAAAATTTTACATTTGGAAGAAATATGGAGTAAGGATAGTGGAAATTAGAAAATTTACTTTTCTTTCCAAACACACCTTTTGACTTTAAGTTTACATCCATATTAAACTAAACCCTGCAGTATATGCTTTGTTCTTATACACGTAAGTATTGATATACATAATCATACTGTATATATACTAGAAAATAATAAAGAGAATTGTAATGAAGTTCTATATACCTAAAGCTGAACTTATAGATAATGAAACACATGTGTATTCACACAGACAATTTAGTTTCAGACAAATGGTGTTAATGCAGTTATGGATGCTATTTTATCCTAATTTAACTATTAGTAATTTCCCCAAAGTTAAGTCACACTATAACTTTTCATTTGAATGAGTCATATTACATAATCTTTATCTTCCCTTTAAAAATAAAGAAAAAATATAATACCTCACTGGTAGACAGTGAGAATGGTACTGATACATGACCAGAATACATAAATTCATCTTTTTTTGTAAATAACTTCGACTTGCCTAGTTTTGGAAATTGGCATTTATAAGCTAACACTTCTCATTCCCTCTTATTATCCTTAGTGAAATAACATTTAAGAAAACTGCTACCCAGTATACAGCAGTGTTAAACAGAGAGGATGGCTTGTTTGAAAAAAAGGCCAAAAACATACAACACATCTTCATCCAAGTGCACTCGTGTGCACGCACATAAATAAATAAATGATAACTAAAAGTAAAATTAATAAGGCAGAAGAGGCAAGGAGAGGAAAGAATGCAGAAATCAGTGTTTTGTATTTGTTAAATGGAAACAAACAGGAAATGTGTAAAATTTTGTAATGACAATTTAGGACTCGAGATAGTTATTAAACTTTGAAATATTTCCATGAAATCAATTATCTTTCATTTGGACTAGTTTAGCAGGCACTATAATGCAAAAGGGATTTAGCTATAAGAATTGATTAATTCAGGGAGAGGTTCCTCTGTACATTTATTAGAACTCCGCAAAATTTCTAACCTGAATTATGGTGGCAGCATTAAAAGTAATCAATAGCTAGGATTTTCTTAAGAATGATAATACATTTATTTGTTGTGACTGAATGTTAGATGTCGAGTGTCCAATACATACTGACCAAATAGATATCTAATAACTAAAAATGGGAACATCAAATCACAAATCTGGAGTTATAGATTTTATCAGCAGATCATATATAAAAATGGGCAAACATTTAGATACACAGTTTCATGTTGATATATAATTTTTTAGCTTAAAAATAAAGGGAATTAAGGGTTCTTAAAAACTCAAGTTATATGTGAGCCCATTATACTAGAATCATATAAAATTCCTTTCCTAATTTTTAAGATTTTATATATACATATACATCTATATGTATATATTACATGCTATTAACTCATAGTATATTTTTTTCCTGGAATGAACTGCGAACAGCAACGACACTAGTAACATTTAATTACTTTTAGTAAAAACTGAAAAGGGGAGATAATATTCTAAAAATAATGTAAGTTCTCTGTGTAGTAAGAACTTAACACATAGTCAGTGACATCAGTCAGAGGAACGGTTTACTCTCAAACCCCAAATTATAGGCACCTGTCATGAAACAGTTGCCCTTTTTCTTGTTTTTGGTGCCACTTAAATCTAGTTATTTGGCAGCTTGCCTTCAGCTGGTTGCTCTATGTGTAGCTGAAAAAATTAAAAAAAAAAAAGAACATGACCCAACAGCCAATAAAAATATTAAAATAAAAAAAATGGGATGGTGAAAAATGGAAAAAGCCCCCTTCCTCCCACCACCCTCCAAAAAGGAAGAAGTGTAGGCTATAGACGAAATCTTGCCAAAAAATGTTAGAAACATATTTACTTTGAGGGATCCAACTCTACTAGCAACTCCTTTGCTTTCATCCGGCCGTCTAATTTGCTACAATGAGGGAAGATGGGTAAAAAGACAGAATAAAGAAAAAGTGAACTTAAAATTTTTCTACACATTAGTAACACATGCAAAAACATCAATTGACTCTCTGAGGTACCTCTTACGAAGTCAGGAAGTTAACTAATCCAGAGGCTACATGACATGCTCTGCAAATAGACTTTTCATTAGATATCAGTCTTTGTTAATGGCACTACTGCTGTGATAAGGAAGTGGGCACTTACTTTTGGTTATCTTGGGGACTTCTTTTGAAGAAGTATCTGGCGCGGTGTTACATTTACATTTAGTTTATGTGAAACAGAACTACAAATATACCTATACAGATAACTATCTCTTTAAATGTTTTAATGTCCATTTCACCATAATATCAGAAAGCATTAATATTCTGGCTATAAATATGAGTGTTTCCTAAGTGAAAAGTTCAGTCCTGACAAGCATCATTCTTGATTAGGTGACAGAGTGAAATTCCTCTGCTTGCTGACTCAAGCCAAGCACAGAGGTTGTTCAGCTGTCACTGAGATTCCCAATTAAACAACTGTGCTGCCTAACCAGAAAATTTTAATGCCAGACCAATGTTATAAACATTTACTTCCTTAAAGATTTTTTAATTTTCCTCAGGTATAAAAAATGAAAAGTGAAATTGCTATTTTAGAAACTTGTTTCACATACTAAATAAATAAGAAGAAAGTTTTTAATACAGTGATTTTTAAAAATGGGGTATAAAAATGAAAATTTCTTTGCTTCTTTGTAACCTATAATAAAAACTAATCTTTCGGTTTAAAAGGAAGGCAAAGGAAGAACACCAAAGGGATTGGAAGTTTCACACCAAGTACTTTTACATTATGGACTGCTATATTTGCAGAATGACGGTCTCTATTCAAATCAGATCTGAGCTCTAGTCAGCAGAGATGCTCCTGTTTGTATCAGGACATAGAAAAAGAATCAGTGTGGTACCAACCAGTTTCAGTGTTAAAAATACTCAGGTAAAATAAGAAACTTGATCACATTACAAAACTATTATTACCTGATGCAGTATTTACATTGTTTTGCCCTCTATAAAATAATTCTAATACGAGAATGATTAAGATAATATTGAGCAAATTAAATTTTCATCATTATAAAACAAATCCAAACATGTAAAACTTTGTAACCATGTATTTCACTGTTTCTATAAAATATTAAAAAATATGTTATCATCATTAAAAAGAAAGTCTTGATAGAAAAGAATTAACCTGAGTTTATTTAAATATATTTTTTATAAATTCTTCAATATTAACTACATATTATGTCCAAAAGATAATTCATACTTCTCAGCTGAACTAAATGTTCAAAATTACAAATAAAGGGTATTTAATGAGACTGGCAACACTCAAAGACAATTTTTCTTTATCTCCCAGAACATCTTTACATGAAAAGATGTTTCCTATTTTAAATGATTTTGTAATATGTTGACTACAAAGATAAATGAGGTAGGTAACTATAAAAAGTTAGCGTGATACTTCATTCTACTTTCTGAAAATGCTGAGAAACTATGAAGACTTAAAAAAATGTATGTGGTAACTGAATATCATTTTCTACTATTTTCTAGAATGCATCAAATTAAATTCAGCCACATGATTATCTTTAGGAAGTTAGTAGGCTTTAGGAAATCAATGTGGTAATCAGAGCTGGAAGTGGCTGTGATTCAAAGGTCATATGTTTTTTTCTGTGGCTCCTAAAACAGACAATAATATATAACACTGCAAAACGTTAGAAATATTTTGAAAAGATTTATCTTGTAAATTAAAATTTGAGCTGTAGAGGAAAGCCAAATCAACATATTTAAAAATGAAAACTCATTTATTCCAGTACACTTAAAAAAATCAATTTGCTGGAATAGGACAAACAAAAAAAATACTTAATCTGAATGCCTGATTTTTCTTATTTGATAAGAATTTATACATGCTTCTCTATGAGCTAAACATTATCAGTAACTAAGGTTAAATTTCAAATATTTATATCACCTATAGGATCACTGCAATATAAATGAAGTTTGAAAATTGGATGTATAGGATTGTGAAGATTATGGTCGAGATTATTAGTGTACTCATATTAACAATTTGATAAAGTGTGAGGCCCTGGGCTGAATCCCCAGCACACCACACACACATAATCACACACACAGATACACACAATAGCCTAACAAAAAAACATTAACACTTGTAATGTTTTCTACCCTGAAAAACTCCTGCTACAGGTATTCACAAAGATTATAAAAGATATAAACTAGAGCAACAGAAATATTTCAATTGATTTACTCTCCCAGCTGTATTTAAAAAAATTTATATATATCTATATATAGATATATAGCTATATACCCATTAAAATAGTATTTCACTGTATTATCTCTTTCACAACATTCTGAGAATGAGTCTTCAGGGATTAATGGCCAGGATGTGGTCTATAAAGTAATGAAATGACTTTTCTTTTCATATTTACCTTTCAAATGAAGAGTTTGATTTCTAGAGACTCTAGATACTATGGAGTGATAGCACAGCGGGTAGGGCGTTCGCCTTGCATGCAGCCAACATGGCCGACCCGAGTTCGATTCCTCCGCCCCTCTCGGAGAGCCCGGCAAGCTACCGAGAGTATTCGATATGCCAGACACAGTAACAACAAAGTCTCCAATGGAGACGTTACTGGGCCCGCTCGAGCAAATCGACGATCAATGGGAGGGGCCTAGATACTATGAAACAAGAAGAAACTGGAAGCTAGGTTACTGATTATCCTTGGCTTAGATAATTTTTTAAGTATGTACTCATTTTCATTGTTAACATGGAGAAAATTATCCTGCTCCACTTCAAATCTCTTACCTATGAGTAGTTGTAAATATTTAGATACCACTAAAATATACATATCAATTTTATTTTTATTTATTTTTGCTGAGAAAGCTAATTTATTTTATTTTTGCAGAGAAAATGTTTCTTTTGTTAATTTTTTTGAGATTCTGTGGTTTATTTCAACAAAATTACAGTACCACATCTATCATCAATGTACCCCCTTCCTCTCCCAAGGATCCAACAGCCCTCACGTATCAATTTTAGAGCACAAAGCCATTTTACATTCTTTTTAAAAATTAAATATAAAATTTTAAAGGAATTACAGGAATGTGGCTATTACATACCCAGATCACTGGACATTTGCTCTCACACTTATTTTCAGTTACAAGATGCTTAGTGAAAATTTTTGAGGAAAAGACTGGATAGCCTATGTTTGTTTTCCAGATGAGAGAACTAAGGTTTAGAGAGGATCAGTAACTTTTTGTAGACATATCAATTTAAAAAGAGTTCACAGTATTAAATCTATTACTCTCTGATCTTTTTTTAATTGAGACTCTGATTCATGGCATGACCAATGTGGATAAGACCAGTTGATTTCACAGCATATATTATATTATATTATTTAGATTAAAAAACAATTTATTTGCCTAATACAGGAAACTGCCTCATTTTGGGGGTTACCAAATTTATTTTCAGAACAATTTTCAGAGAAAAACACTTGTAAGACTGCTTTATTCTGTCGCTTTTTAAAAAGCAGGATATCAATAAAAAGATGTATATGTATATATACCTATTTTTTTTCTCAGAACTTGCTACCTTCAAGAACAAAGAAAGAAATTGTTACCTTTCAACCCATCATTCGGCATATTCTGGTGCAATTTTGTATTGTTTTTGGGAACTACCAAAAACTATGATTTGGAAGAAAACATTTTTTTTAAAGTTTTGTTTGATAGTTCCAAATTCAAACAAACTTCAGTAAAAAAATTCTTTTGGGGATCTGGTTAATATTTCAATTTACCTTATTCTAGTCCTTTTACTTATTAATTTACTTTTGGGGAACATACCTGCCAGTGTTCAGGGCTTGCATCTATCTCTGTATTCAGAGGTCCTTCTTGGTGAGGGTCAGGGGACCATATTTGGTGCTGGGTATCAAACCCAGGCAGGCCGTGTGCAAGGCAAATGCCTTACCTGCTATACTATTGCTCTGAATCCCTATTCTAGTCCTTTTTAATAAATCTTTTGCTTTATTATAAAAACAATTCTACTTCATCTGTTATTTATTAAGGTAAATCAAAAAGAGCAAAAACAAAAGAGAAGTAATAACTATGTGTTAAGGAATAATATTCTAATGTATTTCTATTGAAAGGCAACATAAATATCAAAGTAAACAGATAAAAGGAGCGAGAACAAGAAAAGCATTTCAAAGAATAATGAAAGTTTAAATTAGTATTTGGATAGCAAATGACAGATTTTTTTTTTTTTTTTTTTTTGCTTTTTGGGTCACACCCAGCGATGCACAGGAGTTACTCCTGGCTCATACAGTCAGGAATTACTCCTGGTAGTTCTTAGGGGACCATATGGGGATGCTGGGAATTAAACCCAGGTCAGCCACGTGCAAGGCAAACGCCCTACCCGCTGTGCTATCACTTCAGTCCCTGCAAGTGACAGATTCTTGAACTCTTCCTCACTCCCCCATAACATGTTTCCTTTAGGAAATATTTTATTTTAAATGTTTCAGTTTCTTATCATTATTAACATTTGAAATTATTTATATCTTACATATTTATATTTTATACTTAGGTATTTATAATAATTTTGATTCAAAGACAATATAATCAATACAAAGTTTGTTATTTCCCTGCCAACTAACTCAATTATGATTTTTTAAATTTTCATATTTCTTGGTTTAAAAGAATTATCAAGTTCACCAAAGATGTGATATTGAAGAACTGCTGGGTATTTAGAAACAGACATTTCATTATACTACATAATTTAAATTATTACTTTTTTCAAAAGAGAAAAAAAATCTTATTTCCAAACTACTGTTAAAATGTAATATAAATTTCTACCCAGCAAAGAATGTCTTGCTTGAATATTAAAAGTTCTCTGGAATAAATTTTTATAAAATAGTTTATTAATATTTTCTATAAATATGTATGGTGGGAAAGAGCAATACTTTACATTAGCAGAACCTTAATAAACAAATTAAAATACACTTTTCTGATTTAAATGTAATATGGATTATAAAGTAACTTATAATTCTATCTAAGAAGTTTCATGTAGTACTTTATAAAAAAGTACTTATTTTACATTGGGCATTTCCCCATCATTACATATTCTTAAAGATATACTTTTTAGTTCACAAATAAGTTATATGTGTATATACCATTAGTTATAAACATATAACTACATAGTCAGTATAAAAACATAATAGAATAATTGGCCTATAAGGGACTTCAGAATCTAGTTAATTTAATTCCTAGTTGTTGTTAAGATACTGAAAATAAGATCTATTAATTCTCATGAAGTAATTAAGAGGCAGAGTAGGACTGACACTCAGTATTTAGTATCTTGTAGTAAATTATTTTTACATATTTAATATCAAGAGTGCATAATTTTTAAAAATCTACTAGTAAATCACTTAAATGCAAAAGCCAAAACTGTCTCTTATAGAATATCAATGAAATAAATTCATAATAATGCAAAAATAATTTATCTATACAAATGAATAGGAATCAATTTTCTAAACGTTTGTTTGTAAGTTCAACAAAGCTAAAATTAGTACAAGACTCTAAGATATTCATTTCCATACGACTATCAGCACGGTTTATAAAACGGGGAAGTAGAAAACAAACTAAATTATCCTAAGTAGCGACTGGTAAAAGGACCATATGCTATATTCACAAAGTAAATCATTAGTTGGTAATAATTCTGTATAACATACTAATTTGTTTGTTTTCCGGGCTATATCTAGAAGTTGTTGGGGGTTGAGGGAGGGAGGGTTGCTCCCAGCAGCACTAGGGGAAATGATGTCAAAGACGGATTATGTGTCTCCTGCACACAAAACATGTGCTCAGTTCACTGAGCTCTCCCCTGACTAGTAGTATTTTAAAAACATGTGAAGATGTCCTCAACAGAGAAAGATGCTTATATTACTTAATTAATGAATGTGTAAAGTATTGTATCATTTACTGATGATAGTTAAAATACAGTTAGGACTTATAAAAAATTTAAACCTTAGAACAATCTAGAGGCAAACATTTTATCACTGGTCACTGTTCTCCCATTGTTCATCGATTTGCTCGAGCGGGCCCAGTAACATCTTCATCGTGAGACTTTGTTGTTACTGTGTTTGGCATATTGAATACGACACAGGTAGCTTGCCAGGCTTTGCCATGCAGGCGAGATACTCTCGATAGCTTGCTGGGCTCTCCGAGAGGGGTGGAGGAATCAAACTCAGGTCGGCCATGTTGGCTGTATGCAAGGCAAACGCCCTACCCTCTGTGCTATCCCTCCAGTCCATGAATTTTATATTTACAGATATCATTAAGGTTATAGAGGTAAAGTAACTTTCTGAAAGCAACACATTATTGGTGATAAAGTTTCAGTTTATTGCTTTCATGGAACTTTTGCTAATATGAATGTTTTTGCTTACATGCATTTTCTAAATTTTCCAAAATGAGCACGTATGTAACATTTTTGTTGTTGTTGTTCTGTTTTTTTAAGGGTAGGACTTATTTCTGGCTTAATTATACTTATTCCAAGTATCACATCTGGTGGTAGTTGTGGTGCCATAATGGTGCCAGAGTTTGAACCAGGTTGGCTGCATGCAAGGCAAATCTTACATGCCATACTAACTCTCTGAACCTTCAAGAAATTTTAAATTATAAAAAGATCATGCCACTGATATTCTAAACCACAAGGTTGCTAATTCTATAATAAATTTTTTTTTGTTACATGTACCTTACCAAGGTAACTCAATTTTATAAATAAGTTCCTATTCAAAGTGGCAATTATACATTTCATAGTTAAAGTAAATTTCTATTACAGATATAATATTGTGAATATCAAATAACTAGAAAGTGATCATGTGATTACATTTTCAAATAGTATTTATAAAAACAGAGGATCATAAAAACAAGTGAATGATGAAATAGGATGTAAAATCCTATAAACGGAATAGCATGTCACTGACTAACAATCATTTAAAATAGTTGTAAACTCAAAAATAAGAGATAAAATATGATTAAATTATAAATTATAAATACTTTACAGTAATGTATAATTTCTTTCTGACTAGAAAGGATTTAAGAGAATCATCTTTCATTTAAAATCCCCAAATTCCATTTTGCTACCAAATTGTAACAGATAGCAAAACAAACTTGTTATAAAAGAAGAGAAACCAGATTACAAAGACCAAGAGAGGAAATGGTTATCCCCAAATCTGTAAGAGTCAGACATTTAGTGCAAATTGTTAAATGACCACGAGGGATTAAGGATGTCAGATGAGTAGTGATATATGCCGGTGCTGACCCAGTTATATTAAAGTGATTATTTTTAAGAAAAGCTAAAATTCATCTTTTTAGATGTCTTATTGATTTTAAACATTACCAGTTAAGATGTAGAGATAACTTCAATCATATTCCAAAAAGAATTATCCTCCAACTACTAAAATATGGTTTGAGATGACTTAATAGACAGAATATTCTGGCAAAACATTAGTTGCTTTCCAAATGCGAAAGTAGTGTCATATTCCAGGTGAGTACAATTAACTGGGAATTATAATTCCTTTTTTGATTTCCCAAAGACTTAGTGAGGTCTTATTTGACTTTTGAATTAGAGAGGAGAAAGTATTCTCTTTCCTAGAATGAATCAGTATCAGCATCAGAGTGAATTTTTTATAATGTGTAAGCATGATGTTGGTGATCCTTTATATAAAAGTACTGAGAATACTACTGTGCAAGTGGAAAATATGAAAAAAATTTTTTTCAAGAAACATGTCAGTTTGTTCACTTAGTTATATTAGTATTTCTTTAAATGTGGTACTAGGACACATGACAGTCCCTAAAAAAGTTTTCAGAGTCCCACAAGTTAAAAATTATTTCAATAATAATATAAAGACATTATTCTCCTCTATCACTATAATGGCTTTTCCTTTATCACTATATTGCAACTACATTTACACTGCTGATACAAAAGCAGCTGTGGAGGAACCAACTAGTATGAAATAGTACTGCATTACCACTAAGTACTAACATTTAAAGATTGATGGTTTTAAAAAAGATAAGCAAGTTTCACATAACATTTTACTCAATAAAATAGTAAATATTAGTTTAGTTAATGATTGTTCTCTGAGTGTAAAAAAATGGAAAGTTTGAAGAACTTTCTTGACACCTAGGAATGATGGCTTTGTCTAGGTAAAAGATGTATGCAATTTGAGTTTCAAGCTAAACTAGGTAAAATTTTGTTCATAATAGCACCATTTTTTGTTCAAAAATAATTAAAGAATACCTGATAAACTACAGTTATTCGGACTTAGACATGTGTTATGTTTTTCCTAAAAACTAAATGAAATGAGGTATCAGCCTAAGAAAATTTATTGCTCTTTTGGACTATAATAAAATTTTAGCTTTTAAGCAAAAATAAAAAATATGGAAAATGTATTTTTCCACAGTGAGTTTCAGAGCATTAATATATTTTTATATATATTATATATTATACATATTTATATATATGTATACTTGGGTTGATATATCAGTGAAAATATTTTTTGACATAATAAAATGAAGTATATTCATGCTTGGAAGAACTTTTCCTAGTGATCAATAAAGGTATTGAAAAAATCAAAATTGAATATGAGATCCACTGAAAGTTCAAAACTGATTCATGTATTTTCCATATCAAAAAATAAATGGATTTGACAGGATTTACATTCCATGCTTTAATGAACCTTTTTTTTTTGTTTGTTTGTTTTTGCACCTTGAGTCACAATTGTTGATATCCAGTGGTTACTCAGTGGTTACTCTGGCTCTGCACTCAGGAATTATTCCTGACAGTGCTTAGGGGATCATATGGGATGCTGGGAATTGAACCTGGATGGCCGTGTTCAAGGCAAACACCCTGCCCGGTGTACTAGTCCGCAGTCCCTTTAATGAACTTTTAAGAGACTATCAATTATAAATCTTTAGTTAGTGTCAAAGAATATCCACAAATATCTGAAAATGCTATGAATACAGTTCTTTTTCTAAATTAATAAATGCATGTGGCAAGACAGGTGTCTTCATATTCTTAAACCAAAACATATACATTAGATGTAAGAATCTGATGAACTTTTACTAAACTAGATAAAATATGTACATGAAAAGTATAAAACTGCATTATTTTCAAGTGTTTTGTTATAAAGTCACTTAGCTTTTATGATGTTGTTAGTTATGCTTTACAATTAGGCCTTGCAATTCTCATTTGAAGAAAATGTTTTAAATAACTTTTTTCTTTTTACTTTCTTAGGCCACACCTGGCTAAACTCAGGGCTTACTCTTGGATTTGTGCTCAGGGAACTATAAGCAGTGCCAGGGATGAACCAAGGTCACCTGCTAGCAAGGCAAGTATTTAACCCTTCTCAGATCCTAAACAATTGTTCTAACTTACATAGTATGCAAATGCTATGAGATAAACCCATGCAAACACATACCATCTGGAAGTTCTTTTTAAATGAGTAATGCTTATTTTTAAATGTATAGTGGGTCTTGAGACCATTAAATTTGAGAACTACTGGAGTTGACCAATGATTTTGAGAATATTATTACCAATATCCCAAAGACGGAGCTGTTAATTTTATACAAAAGCAAACATTCTTTTATGTTCAGCTGATCTTTTGATCTACATTAGTGTTCATTTTCTTTACTGTCTGTTGACTACATATGTAGAAGTCATACATTTCTAAATTTCATCAACATGATGTAGACATACCAATGTTATGTATCAGAAAAAATAAGAAGCTTTATGTTTAGTGTAGCTTTGCTGATGGTGCTTATGCACCTAAAAGTAGTGGAAAAACTTAAATTGTAAAATCTGATTAGTGTTTTATGTTGGATAGAATTTTAACAACTTCTTGAGATACTCCAGATACTCCATAATTTGAAATCAATTAAATAGCTTTCACATAATCACCTGTTGTTCACAAAGAAAAGTGGTGAGAAAAAAAGTAACTTCACTAGAAGGAAATTTCAGAGGGAACATTATTCTGAGACTGAATCAATAATGACATTTTTAGTGTAAAGGAAATCACATTGCCAGACATACACATTAAATATTACAAGCTAAGAAAATAGTTAATTTTTCCAGATTCTTATATTTTGTCTTAGGTATAGAATTTTCATCATATACATAGCAGATACAACAAATTTTAAGATAGCATAATAAAACTCATTAGCTTCTTACCCAAAGATATTTGTTATGTTGCTTAGTGGACATAACAGAAACTTATGGAGAAGTTATCATTCTGTACTTTGTTTAAATATAAGTTTAAGATTAGTATATTCAGTAATTTAGAATATCCCCCCCCATTGGTCATTATTTTCTTCTTCAGCATCCTGATTTCTAATGAGACTCACGCTCACCTTAAAACAGAATTTATTTGTCATTGAATTAATATTTTAACTAGTCATTTTTGCATATTATGACCCCTTCAGAACCTGAGTCTTCTAGATGTTGCCTTTAAAAGAAGACTTTTTTGAAAATAGAATCAACATACTATCTGACTTCCTTGGTGTGTCACTATTTTTATTTAGTTTAATATAATTCAAAAAACTAAAATTTATTCTTAAAAGATTCCTTGCAATCTTATCATAAGAAGTGTGAAAATACTAATCATTTCATTCAGATTTTATTAAAAGAAAATTAAGAGAGGGCTAAGGGGTTAGTTCAGTGATGGAACACATGATTTTGCATGCAACAAGATCCCAAATTGATACCCAGCGCGCGCGCGCGCGCACACACACACACACACACACACACGAAAAAAAAAGTTGTCTTCAATAGATTGTGATGGCTATACCAAAAAGGAATTCCAAACTTGGTATATTTTACAGATCTTGTTCTCACCATATTTAGAGAATCTTAAGGATCACAACACAATCTAGGATATTATATTGCAGTGAACACTCATATGTAAAATGTAAATTAAAAAAATGTTTAACTGTATAGTTGCTAACTTAAGGAAATTAGATGCACACATGAAAATGGGTAGGATGTCCAGCAGACAAATATTGTTCAGGAAAAAGATACAGAGGAAAAGATAGAAACTGTTACCTTTGAATCACAATTTGATTATTGAATCCTTTTGTGTTTTCACAAAACTTTTGTTAAACACTTCTGATGGTTATTCCCAGAGTAATATTTATTCCTACTGATAAAATCATAGCACTCATTCTTAATTTTATTTTGTATCTGCCCATTTTTAAAGGCAAAACCAATGTATGCTTGCTCAACACTGTATACAATATCAGGAATCGCCTATTAAATCAATAAACCCTATTGGGGAGGTAAAAGTGATCAGTTTCATCATAGACACAAAGTTCAGGAAAGTTGAATAGCTTGTTTAATGTTTTAAAATAATTAAGCATGGAAGTAAGCATTTGAATCTAACCTGCTATTAGCATGTGTCTCTTTTCTAGTCATGATCATTCAAAATTAGCACTGTGATTCTATCATAAAGAAAATGGATCTTTATGTATATTTTGCACATGACTGTAATTTAATATCAAACACCAAAGAGCGACTTCTATAGCACTTGGCCAGAACTAGTATATGTGAATTAAATTGCAAATATAACCAAGATGCTGTACTGATACCCATAAAAAGTTGTATTATAATTTTATACTGAATATATTGTTTAGATATCATACATATTTCACAGAGAATATATTAAAAATCAAAATATATTACCTCTTCTTTCTTTTACCCTCAATACTTGTTTTTTCTTTCCATTTCTTAATATGGTTAATATAATCATTTGTCAATGTCTCAAATTAGAAATCTGAAAATCATTTTCACTTATCGGCTAAAGAGTTTCATGAAATAAAATTAAAACAAATTTTTAATTTTAATTAGCTCACACAGAACTAATTTAAATGCTAAATTTTGTGGTCTTGAAATCTGACTCAGGAGGCAAAGGAAAAAAAATTTCATTAAATATAAAATGTAAAATTAGCTTTTTAAATAAGTGCATTAGGTTTTTAATGTACCAATGAAAAGTTTCAGCCCAAAGGTTCTTGAATGATCACAACTGCATGCCAACTACTACCTTTAAAGTGGTTATCATTGCTCAACATAATTCCCAAACCCTTACCTAGAATAGTAGCATATATTTTGCTCTTACTCACTGCTCGTGCCCCTGGAAAAATGTTATTCTTTCAAAGAGGCTTTATAACTGAGGTTTTCCTTCTATCATTTTCTATCACCTTTTTAGTTTTTTCTTAGCATGAAATTCAATACTACTTTAAGTTATTGTGCAATTTTAGTGACTTTTTGTATCTCTATTCTAATAGGTTATATCATCTGACCTATAAACTCTTTGCTTAATTTCTCAGTGATATAATTGCATGTTGCTTAGATTCAATTAAGCAGTCCTATGAGTCTTTTAACATATTAATTTGAATTTATTTGTTGTTTTTAAAAAATCAATACTAAAACTATTTTATTATATAAGTATTTTGATTAAACACTAAAAGCTTAATTTAAAATTTATACTGAAGTACTATTTAAACTTTGAGGTATACTTTCTGGTGCTACTAAAAATTATCTGAACAAAACAGAATCTTATTCCTAGATGAAAATACAGAAAAAAATTCTAGAAAAAAACATACTCAAATAGAATTTATCAGCATCTTGCTTTTCTAAGTGTTATTTAAGGAAAATAATCAAGATAAGGGACAATAATCAGAAGCAGACCATGTGCCTTGCATGAATGAGACTTGATTTAATTCCCTGACAAAAGTTGACTTTTTATAAAGATTTTATGTGAGCAAATTTGGAAATATCAAGTGAATTTTAAAAACTATACTTGATAGTCTAGTTAAAATGTCATTATGAAGTTTCAAAAAGGCCCAAGAACAGTATTTTATTAAATTTATATTAATATATAGTTCAATGTATACTAATTTTTAAACATAACTGAATGTAATGATCAACATATGTTATTAAGTAAAAGATTTCTGTTTTAGATAGTTCTGTATTACCAACATTTAGGTCTTACACTGTGTGGTAAGTTAACAGACATTAACAGTTGATTTAACTTCTAGTTATTGCCAGACTTTATGAGCCCATTTTGATATAAGTTAAAAAAAGAATATATTTAGTAATATTCTTGAATATATTATTGAGAAGATTGCACCATGGAAGATAAAAGCAATTATATTACTTACACCAGAACTGTTCAAGACCATTTCTATTTAAATTGAATTAAAACATTCATAGAAAAGTTGGAATTGCTGGAAACAACTATATGTTCTTAAATTTGATAGAGAAAAAAAATTTTGTAAAACTGTCATATCACCAGACTAAATCTAGTGTAAGGTCTCATCTATGACACCACATTTTATTAATAAATAATAAGAAAAAATTATTCAATCTTTTGGTGACAACACTGAAACTACCACATATAAAACTTGAAAGCACAAATGACTAACTTAGCTAGGGAATGAACATTCCAGGAGAGAGCATAACGGTGATAATTAATTTGACAGTTAATCAAGCTCATATATGAAGACTGTGGTGGAAAGTAAATTTCTAACCCCCTTTTACCAATATATGATCTAGTATTTGGGGAAAATAACAAAAAATAAAGATCAATACACTTTCTATCTCTCCCAAAGTTTGGCATTAAAACTTTCTAATGGATTAATAATATTTTTTTCCAAATCTTAGGCAGCAGCATTCCAAGTTGAATATACTTGAAAAAAATTGGAATGATACTAGAGGAGGGAGCTACCCCAGTCTGAATAAGTTAAAACAACCTGGTTTTTGACATTATTTTATTATGCTGTTCCCTACCCCATAGTACATTTACCTTCCACATAAAGAGCTTAAAAAAAATCTACATGAAGAAACAGAAGTTACAAAAAGTGATACCTAGAGCTGTGATGTGGAAATAGACATTTTTAATGAAATTGCTATTTTCCTACTGTTGGCCTAATATGACTATGAAACAAGAGATGGTAACTACCTTACACACTCATTTTTCATTGTATTATCTTGCATGCAACCAAACCTTGGTAAGCAGAGGGGAATACTAATTCTTCCCAGGTTCACATTGTAAACCAGATGTAAGGTGCCAAAGTATATACTTACTTTTGGTGTTGGGCAGGATGCTGTTGAAAGGCGAGATGTGGCCTGAGCACGAGGAGATTCTGAAGGAGTAGTGCTGAGGGAGGCTGTGTCTCGTGGGAGCACCTGAACACCACGAGAAATGATGGAGTCTGGAATCTGAACAAGGGGAACAACTATGGCTTAATTACTCTGAGAATACCAACAACATGTAAAATAAATATTCACACCTAACTTTAAAAAAAATGCCTGCTATCCTCACTATTCAGCTCTCATGGTTTTGATCTCATTTATCATTACATAGAAATACATCTAACAATTTGGGATAAAATATTAACCTATAGATTTGATATATTTTCAAATAGTTGGCTAAGCGAAACTTCGCAATACTTTTTTTGGATGAGATGCAGTAAAACATTATGAGAAGTAGCACTTAGTATTGTATACTGGCTATGACACTTAAACTCAGATATTTTCCATTTCAGATTCATTTTCCATGCTTCTTTATCTTCTCTGCTCCAAGAGGATCTGTAAATAGAATAAACAAGCTATTTTCTGATCTCTGACTTCCAATTGCATTCATCCTGTAGGAGTCACTGTCAAGAGACTACAGTATTAGAGGAAGGCAAGGTCTCGTATTATTACTATCTTAACTTCACTTACACCATGTCGATCAATTGGCTAAGGGGGCTGGAGCGATAGCAAAGTGGATAGGGCATTTGCATTGCATGCGGCCGACCCGGGTTCAATTCCGAGCATCCCGTATGGTCCCCTGAGCACCACCAGGAGTAATTCCTGAGTGCAGAGCTAGGAGTAATCCCTGTACCCCATGTACACTGGCAGGTATGACCCAAAAAGAAAAAAAAAGAGTTGGCTAAGACCATCATACTACCAGAAAGCTGTTGCTCATATTTCTTTTCTTTTCTGGATTGCATTAGCAGCTCCCTCCCCTCTGTCCCATTAGAACTAACAATATCAAAGATTTGTAATACTACTAGTCCCAATGCACTGAATTATGTCTTGTTTTCTGTAAACTCTCACTAAAAGCTTTGTAAATATCAGTTCCCTGTAAAACTCCTTTCCATTGTCCATGTAAGTATATTGTGGCTTTTGATGAGATTTTGATAGGTATATAGTTTTAAAATAACCTTTCCTTATTTGAAAAATAAGGAAAATGGTAGTCTATCCCACCAAATTATTAGTGAGCTGCAAATAAAATAATGGACATCAAATTCCTTAAAGAAGTAAATACTTAATAAACACTGGTGATTATTATTAAAATGATCAACAAAGTAAAGGCTGTTACATACTTACTTACTACTAAAATATATAAACATAAAATAATATGGATTATATTAAACTTATAATATTTATATTGATTATGATTTTTATTATCTTAGGCAAATCCATTTCATGTTCTGGATAGGTACAAATAGGCTAATAACTGGTCTTGTAATTCCCAAATGAAAACTAGACCACTTACAAGGTTTGTGTACAAGAAAGGAAATACACACAATAAAAGAACAAGTAAGGGCTCGAGATAAACTCAAAGGGCCACACAGCACATGCTTTGTATGCTGGAGCCTTGGGCTTGCTCTTTGGAACTGCATACAGTCCCAAGCAACTCCCAACCACCAAACCAGAATTGGTTCCCAGCACACAGTATGGTCCACCCCCTCTCCAAAGAATAAACAATTAAGATTCAACCAGCAAATATAAAACCATGCAAAATACGGAAACATCAGTTAGACTTCATTAGAATTAGAAAGAGAATAGAAAGATGTTCCTGATAATATAAATTATCTCTTTCTTACAAATGACAATACTATTTTCATAAAAGCTCTTTTATTTAGTATCCATAATTTTTTCAATGCCAATGATAGCACCACCACTTCAGGGCTTGAAAACTTGTGTTTTACCCCATAACTAGGCTAAAAAAGGCGAGACTTCTGAAAAAAATAGGGAAAAAAATTTACATATGTATATAAATGCAACAGTACATATGAGTCATATGCAATAGTGCATGAGTACTTTAATTTCAATATTTTCAGAAATGATGCAGGTAACTTAAATTTAGAAGAGTGCTATGTCGCCACTTATATTGAATAAAAAGATTGGAGAGAAAATCCAATATATATTTAAATCTAGTATCATATCATGGCAAGCTACCTGTGACGTATTCAATATGCCAAACACAGTAACAACAAGTCTCACAATGTTACTGGGCCTGCTCGAGCAAATCGATGAACAAGAGGTGGACAGTGACAGTGACAGTGATGATATCATGTTCTTTGATAACACTTTTATATGTAATATTTTAATCATCTATTTATCTGTTTTGAATTCATTTCTTAATGATGGGACATATTTTTCAACTATTCTACGTCCATTACCTAAAACAGCACCTATGCAAAGCAGTATTATTTTGTGATAGATATCTCTCAGATTCACATATGTATATATACATCTCTCTGTGAAAGAGAAATACAATTTATACTTACATATTATGTAAAAATATTACAAATCTATAGATTTATAATAAATTAGAATTAAAAGATTTCCAGTCATCAAAAGGCAAACTATGAAACAGTAATAGATATTCACTTTATGTAAAACTCATAAAAGCATAATTATCCAGAAAATGTACAAAAACTGAACAGGGGAAAAAAAACTCAATGAGGAAAAAATTGAGCAAATGACTTAATAAGGACTTCACAGAAGAGACTATCTGAATGGCTGATAAAACAGATGTTTACTCTCATTAATAACCAGGGAAAGAAAATTTATACTATTAAGATATCATTACTTATTATATTTGAAAAAATAAGTACTGATGATATGCAGAGGTAAGTTACGGAATAAGAAATAATTATCATTCTATTTTGAGAGCCACGCATTAATTTAACTACTCAAAAAATTTATAAAAGAAGATATATATAACTGAAAGCCAGCAAGTCTGTTCCTAAGTATATCACTGTCACTGTCCTTCCGTTGTTCATCGATTTGCTTGAGGGGGCCCAGTAAGGTCACCATTGTGAGACTTGTTGTTACTGAGTTTGGCATTTCGAATACATCACAGGTAGCTTGCCAAGCTTTGCCCTGCAGGCGAGATACTCTCAGTAACTTGCCAGGCTCTCCGAGAGGGGTGGAAGAATTGAACCCGCGTCAGCCGGGTCGGCCACATGCAAGGCAAATTCCCTACTGCTGTGCTATTGCTCCAGCCCTATATTATTTATAATAAAGCTACAAATTTAAATTATTCAAAAAATAAACACAGAGGCCGGAGAGAAAACACAGCATGTAAGGCATGGTGCATCCTACATGGTGCCCCAACCTGCCAGACAGATCCTGAGCGTTGCTAGGTGTAACCCCCAAAAAGAAAAAACTAAACTTTAAAAAACTATTAAAAAAACTATTAAAATATCCTGGCAAATAGACGACATGGTGCACAGGACATACTATCTTTCTCAGCCTGAAGAAGTAACAGTAGCATTGTAGTACAAATCAATTATAAAGTACACCACCTATGTCTAATAACAAGATGCTGTTTTTTCAAGTCAACCTAATTAAAAGAGACCCATTCAAGTTATACGCAAGTTAGAGAGATGCTCTCAATCCATCCAATAAAACAAGGGACAACTGATAAGAATGACAATAAGACTGGAGTTTTTTAAGAACAGCAAAAGACAAAGAAATGCTAGTAAATGACACAATAGGAGGACAAAATAGGATTTGTAAAACACTGACACTTGGCCTAAGATAGTACTTCCTAAGTATATACAGTCTAGAATTATACATACGTGAGAATCATGATGTACTGAACAAGAATGTTTGTAAAGGCAGTGTTCAGAATGTCTCCAAAATGGAAATACTACAAATAACTATCAAAGGGTGCTTTATATTCACCATTTCCTTTTCTCTAGCTCCATTTTTTCTCTCCACCTCTTGGATCATATTTCTACTCCATCAAATAAATAATTCTTTCTGAGGCAACCAAGAACCCATCTTGAAGGTGGGTGGGGTGGGAGAAATCTAAAATCAATGCTGATCTGGTTGTGAGTGTGGTAGAGAAACACTGAATGCACAAAATATTACTGCACTGTAGCACTGTCCTCCCATTGTTCATCAATTTGCTCAAGCAGGCACCAGTAACATCTCACAACAAATTGTGAGACTTGTTGTTACTGTTTTTGGCATATTAAATATGTCACGGGTAGCTTGCCAGGCTTTGCCCTGCGGGTGAGATACTCTTGGTAGCTTGCCGGGCTCTCCGAGAGGGGTGGAAGAATCGAACCTGGGTTGGCCACGTGCAAGGCAAACGTCCTACCCGCTGTGCTATGGCTTCAGCCCAAAACAATATTATAAATTACAGTGCCTAAATTACAAAAAAAAAAAAACATAGCTAGTTTTCAGTATCTGTTCCTTCCTCCTCCCACAAGGTTTACCCAATATATTCTCTTCATATGTTTTGTTTCCAAGATTCACTTATTTCTGTGGTTTCTACAATTATATTACTGAAATAATTTTGAAGCCTCACTCTCTAGCACATGTATCTTTAAAAGGAGGAAATTTTTTTCAAACTACATAATAAAATTGCAAAGAGATGATTGCCAATATTAACTAGATACACAATGATGGATGACAATTACATTGCCAATACTTATACCTATTTCCCAGTGCATTTATATTAATTTTCATCACCCTCCTATTTCCCACTTTTACTTCCACATTTTATCAAAAGAACCTTACTTCAAGAATAAAAGAATAGTAGTGTATATATCTTCTTTACCCACATGTCACCCCCAAATTTAAACATTTTACTCCATAATCTATTTTATATTTGTATTTATGTACTGATTTTCAGCTCTCATCCAACTCCAGGTTTTGCCAATATTTGTATTTTTTTAACTTCTTGAAAGTTTAAATCTATTTCTTGTTGCTGCATCTGAAAAGCAATCCTTCCTAAGGACAGAGGAATAGTTCAGCAGGAAGGGCACTTGCCCTGCATATGGCAACCCAGGTTTGATCCCTTCACTCCACAAGGTCCACTTAGCCCCAACAGAAGTGATTCCTGACCACAGAGCCAGAACTAAATTTTGAGCACCGCCTGGCGTGGTGCCAAAACAAATCAAAACAAATCAAAAGAGAAGCAATCCTTCCTGAGTAACATTAGTGAAAATGATACGGTAGAAAAGCCTCTAGTTCAACCCCCCCAACATAGAGGTGAATAAATTAGCACATATTGAGGGAATGAACTTTATTAGAAATACAAAAGTATGGGGGAGCAAGAAAGATAGTTCAGTAGGTAGGGGGTTTGCCTTGCATGTGGCTATCTGGGTTTAATCCTTGTTATCCCATATAGTCCACCGAGCACTGCTGGGAGTAATTTCTGAGTGCAGAACTAGGAGTAAAGGTGTGGCCCTAAAACAAAAATATAAAAAAATAAAGGTATTAAAATTACATGTCACTATCACAGTTCATCGATTTGCTCGAGCGGGCCCAGTAACGTCTCCAGCACGAGACTTGTTGTTACTGTGTTTGGCATATTGAATACGTCACGGGAAGCTTGCCAGGCTTTGCTGTGCAGGCCAGATACTCTCGGTAGCTTGCCGGGCTCTCCAAGAGGGGTGGAGGAATCGAACTCGGGTCGGCCATGCTGGCTGCATGCAAGGCAAACACCCTACCCGCTGTGCCATAGCTCCAGCACTAAAACTACATACAAAAATAAAAAGTTTATAGCATTCAGTGGACATCACACTAGACAGCTTAGTGATGGCCTTGAAAACACAGTTATGGTCTAAATAAAGGTTCTTAGCATCAAAAGGAGAATTAAAAAACAATCTTAAAAACTGTGACAGGTTGTTTCAACATCTAGCTTCCATCTCTAGGAAGAGATATTCAACGGACTAGACTTTATTTTCCTAGTAGGGGAATTTTTCCCAGAACTTAGGCAGCTAAACCAACAGGGAATATATATCAAAAAAATTTAAAGCAATTCTTTACAAACTAGTACTCATTTAAGAAAGCTGTAATGATGAGGTTGTTCAAAACACATATTCAATAAAAGACTCCATGAAAAAAAATTAAAGCAAATATATTAGATATGACAGTCTGGGAATGATATAGCAGGGGGAAAAATAATGAATTAATTGAAAAGTTTGCAAAGGCTAAATAATTAAAATGAGATACTTTGAGGTACAAGGTCTTTAAAAAGCCCTCTCAGTTTCCTGTGAATTCAGGTTATACTTAAGCCAAGTGTTGGGCTCATACTCAGAAAGTATTGAGAAGACCCTAAGTTTTCTCTTTTTGCTTAACTTCAGAATGAGCAATGTCTAGTTTTCAACTAAAAACTATAATGAATAAAAAAATGAAGATAATATGGTACACATAAAGAGAGAAATGGGAGAAACTGGAAACCTCACACATTGTTGTTGAATTTGTGAAATACTGTATTATTGTGAAGAAATTGGTCGCATATCCAAAGTTAAACAGAATTTTAATAAGACCCTTAATCTCCACTTTTGTTACTATAGGAAAAGTTTTATCTTTCACTCTTATAGTAAAGAGTAATTTATTGTTTAAAATATCACACCTTCTTTATCCAGTCATCTATAGAGAAGCATTTCAGTTACTTCCATATTTTGACTATCATAAGTAACATTGCAACAAACACTGGAGATGGTTATAATTTTCTTGCTACTATTTTCATACTCTCAGGATAAATACCCAAAATTAAAATTGTTGCACCATATGGTAGCTCTATCTTTAGTTTCATATGGAAGCAATAGAGCATTTTCTAAAGTGTTGACCCAATTTACATTCCAACTAACAATGCATTCAAGTTTCTTTCTTTCCACACTCTTCCCAACACTTTTGTTGATCTTTCATTTTGTTTTGGGGCCGTACTTAGCTTTTCT
The DNA here is from genome assembly GCF_029834395.1 of Sorex fumeus. Taxonomy (NCBI): domain Eukaryota; kingdom Metazoa; phylum Chordata; class Mammalia; order Eulipotyphla; family Soricidae; genus Sorex; species Sorex fumeus. The sequence continues at coordinate 28,642,767 of NW_026606155.1, forward strand.
CAAGGCTTATTCAAGCTTCTGTACTCAGGGATCACTCCTGGTAGTGCTCGGGGACCATGTGTGGTGGCTGTGTGTGTGGCAATTGCCTAAATCCCCGTATTATCTTCACCCTTCACTATTTGATATAAATACTCTTACAGCTTTAGCACAATGTCTTGTATAACTTTTAATACTTAACAATTTTCTTAATAATATGGAAGCTGAAGCTGCCAATAGATAAAAATTAAAAGGTCTGCTTGAGATAAAATGAATGGAACAAAGTAATCATTATTGGAAAATAGTTTAAGCAGAAAGGACAGGTTTTGTGGGGTTTTTTTGGGAGGGTTCTTTTTGGGGGGGAGAGTTTTTAGGTCACACCCAGCCGTGCTCAAGGCTTATTTCTGGTTTGGTACTCAGGATCACTCTTGGAGGGTGGGGAGGGCCATATGGAGTTTTGGGGATCAAACTCGCATCAGCCATATAGCAAGGCAAGAACCTTAACTGTTGTTCCATCCTCATGGTTCCAGAAAGAACAAATGTTTAGCCTTAATGGTCTTATAAAAGAAGAAGCAAGAGGAGAGAATTAGGGAAATGAAGTGAAAAAGGTACAGTTCTGACAATTGCCGTTTGTTAATATATAAAGAAAAATCAGTGAGAGATAAACCAAGAGATTTGCCAGTAGTGGAGCTCTACCTAGAGAGAGCAGAATTAGTCAGTACAAATGATAAGGTAAAATGCCAAACTACTTCCAAATCTTATTTTTAAAGATTAATGTCACTTTATGGAACTAAAGCCATGGAGTAAACAATCTGTCCCAGTTGTTCTTAAATATTCTGCACATATTCAATGTAACTTCAGCTGCAAAGTATTAAACAACAGAATTTTCCTCATTAAAGGAAACTATGGGAATAACTACTTTCTAACAAATGTGCTGCTTCTACCTATCCTGCTTTTCTGTCCTAGAGACTGGGCAAATACTTCTATAGAAATGGAGGGTTATATTATTAAATTCACAATACAAAGCAACAGAAATCCCTTAGTTTTTTGAAATACAGTAAGACCAATGAAGTACATAAAAATATTTGTATTTTTTTCCCCCTTTGGGCTACCCCTGATAATGCTTGGAAGGATCATGCTTTTAGCTAGGGATCAAACCAAGGTCTGCTGCATGCAAAGCATGAAATTCAGTCCTTTGAACTATCTTCATAGCTCCAACATTTGTATTTTGATGCGAAGAAAATTCATAAGTGAATAAGTAATTCCCCTATGAACCATTTAACACTTAGTTGGTCTTTTCTGTTTATTTTAAAAGCAATATTTACATTTACATAAAAGCTGCACGATTTTTTTTCCTAAAAAGTTTAAGATGTAGCTTTTACTATCATTTAAATTGTGGTAACCAGTGAACAAATGTATAGCAACTAGAGTAAGCTTCCCACTGCAGTCACGTAGGAAGCAGTAGTGATGGTTTCATTAGCCACAATATGTTGGTCTGGGAAGGATTTTGAAATCCTTTTCCAGCCTAGTGCCTAGCTCCAATGTGTGTTCCCTTTTCCTAATAATGTCTCTATTAGAAGACCTTTAAGGTAGGCTGTGTTTTTCTAAAAATCCTAGTGTACATGAGCGTGCTTAAGTCAAATAAATATGATTACCCAGGAGTAAATATTATTTTGGAGTCAATTTACTTCCATGTTAGCATAGCATACTTCCATGTTAGCATAGCATCAACTGTATTCCTGTGTCTATACAAAAAGGACATTACTAAATAAACCACACAAATGACATAAAAGAAAGAGAAAAGTACTGTTCACTGTCCTCCCGTTGTTCATCAATTTTCTTGAGCAGGCACCAGTAACGTCTCCATTGTGAAACTTGTTAATGTTTTTGGAATATCGACACGGGGAGCTTGCCAGGCTCTGCAGTGCAGGCGGGATATTCTCGGGAGTTCGCCGGGCTCTCCGAGAGGGACAAAGGAATCAAACCCAGGTAGGCCGTGTGCAAGGCAAACGCCCTACCAGTTGTGCTATAGAATTATTAGTGTCTGGTGAAATTGGTTGTGCTTCAGTTGCACTGTTGTGGGAGTGGCTCAATAACGCTTAAGCTCTCATCATCACACACCACAGATACTGGCCCACATCCAAAAGAACAAAAGCAACCTGTGTTGGTGTGGATGTGGCGAGAAAGGGACTCTACTTCACTGCTGGTGGGAATGCCGACTGGTTCAGCCCTCTTGGAAAACAATATGGACCATTCTCAAAAAATTAGAAATTGAGCTCCCATTTGACCCAGAAATATCAACTCCTGGGAATATATCCCGGAGAGGCAAAAAAGTATAGTCGAAATGACATCTGCACTTCTATGTTATTGCTGCACCGTTCACAATAGCCAAAATCTGAAAAAAAACCCCCGAGTGCCTGAGAACAGATGACTGGTTAAAGAAACTTTGGTACAGCTACACAATGGACTACTACGCAGCTGTTAGAAAAGATGAAGTCATGAAATTTATATACAAGTGGTACTACATGGAAAGTATCAGGCTAAGTGAAATGAGTCAGAAAGAGAGGGACAGATATAGAAAGATTACATTCATCTGGGGAATATAAAGTATCAAAATCGGAGACTAACACCCAAGAATAGTCGAGTAAATACCAGGAGGTTTACTCCATGGCTTGGAGGCCAGCCGCACATACTAGGGGAAAAGGCAGCTCAGATAGAGAAGGGAACACTAAGCACTAAGTAAAGGGTGTTGGGAGGATCCTCCCAGGATGGGAGATGCATGCTGAAAGTAGATTACAGACCAAACATGATTGCCACTCAATGCCTCTTTTGCAAACCATAGCACCCAAAAGGAGAGAGAGAACAAAAGAGGACGCTCTGCCACAGAGGCGGGGGGGGGGGGGGGGATAGAGGGGATAGGGGGAGGGATACTGGGATCATTGGTGGTGGACAATGGGCACTGGTCAGGGATGGGTACTCGATCATTGTATAACTGAAACCCAAGCACAAAAATCTGTAAGTCTACAACTGTATCTCATGGTGTTTCACTAATAAAAATTAAAATAAAAAATAAACCTTAAGCTCCCTGCTTAAGAAACCCGTGAGAGCAGCAAGGACAACCCAGTGTTATCCAACATCCTAGTATGTAGTCATGTGTGCCTATAGAATCTGAATAATAAAAATTATATTATTTATGAATACTTAGATTCTTCGAAAAAATATGCAATATGTACCTTCCCAAGACTTTGGGAACTGAATTGTTGGAAAAATTTTAGTATAGAACTTGGGTTTTGTGAAATACTTGACAAGTCATTCAAAAAATTCCTGTGGATGAGAAAGAGAAAGTGAGTTCAGTTGCACAAAGAGAGAGGTATGTGTTAGCTGATTAAAAAATTATATCCAGTGTTTCTGGCAGTAAGTGAAATGGCCTAAAAGTATTCGATTTGTGACTGAATTAATGCACAGTTAATATATCTGCATGTGAGTTATAAATAACAAGTAATATACTGAATGACTATTACAGATGTTAGCTTCTTAAGCTGTGGGTAAAACTGAATTGGGATCTGGAAAATGTTGGCAACACTAAAAAGTTCTGAATGGACACTAAACAAAAACCAATCAAAATCAGTTGTGTAATGAATTTAAGGTTTTTATGGCAGTGCTTGCCCATGTTGTATTTCTCAGGTGTAAATGGGTTGTAAGTGCAAAAATCCAGATAAATATGTAAAAAAGTTTAAGAAGTTCTGCTAACGACAAAAAAAGATTACTAAGGGTGCGGTGCACATGCTTTGTAAGTCCTGAGTGTATTCACTGATACCACATGATGTCCGGGCACTGCTAGATGTAGCCCTGGAGACCCATGTGCACTCGGCATGCTGGTCCTGAGGAATGTTACATTACCAGGCTTTAGCACTGAACCATCTGGCCTAACCGTCTAACTGTATTTCAAAAGACTAAAGGGTTCCTTTGCCTTTGTTTTGTTAATTTAATAATAGAACACTCCTTCCTTTTTTTTCTCAGACTTGCTTTGATTATTCTGTGAGTTTAATGGTTCTATATAAATTTTATAAATATTTACTTTATATCCTGAAAAAAATCAGGGTGCTTTTTATAAAACCATTTGAAATTTCCCAGCAAACTCCTAGAAACTGCAAGAAAAAGCTTTTTCACCAGAGAAAAAATAAACAAAAGAAAAGTAGGTTTAACATATTTCAACTGTAAACTTCATTGTAAGATATAATATCAGAAAAGATGTGTGAGGGCTGGGGTAATAGTTCAAGGAGAAGCCCTAAATTCAATCTCTGGTACCACTGGGAACAAGCTTTAAACACTTATAGAGTAGTGTAACCCCAAACCCAAAACCACAACCTTCCAGCCCCAACAAAACAACAACAAAATCTAATCTATAAAAGCCCAGGCTGTTATAGATTAGATTTCTATAAGCAAAATGCGATTAAATATAACAATTCAGAAATTACATGCATACAGTACTCCAGCATTACATCTGTTCACCTGAATGTCCACTTCCCTCTGTCATCGTCTCTAGAATCTTTTCTCAACTATCCCCACCCCATATACTTAGACAAACTTTAACCATAAGAGCAAACTGATGTGTATGTGTATACATGTATACATATATATGTAAGTTAAGATGCTCTACGGCTGCAGACAATAAATAGTATGTCTATCTCTATTTCCAATTGATTTTTAAAGTAATTTATTGGCTTATGTAAATAAAAAATTCAAGAGTAGCTATAGTTAAACTGAGGCTTTGAGTGGCTTGATCACTGTGAAAGGATATAATATCATTTTCTTCTATTTCTTTTTTTTTCTTTTTTTATTAGTGAAACACCATGAGGTACAGTGGGAGATTTACAATTTTTTGTGCTTGGGTTTGATTATACAATGATCAAATACCCATCCCTCCACCAGTGCCCATTTTCCACCACCATGGATAATATCCCCCCCGCCACCCCCATCCCCCTATCCCCCCTGCCTCTGTGGCAGGGCAATCCCCTGTGTTCTCTCTCTCCTTTTGGGTGTTGTGGTCTGCAAAAGAGGCATTGAGTGGCAAACATGTTCAGTCCATAGTCTACTTTCGACATGCATCTCCCCTCCTGGGAGGATCCTCCAAACACCCTTTATTTGGTGTTCCCTTCTCTATCTGAGCTGCCCTTTCCTCTAGAATGCCCGACTGGCCCCTAAGCTATGGAGTAATCCTCCTGGTGCTGATCTCAGCTATTCTTGAGTATTAATCTCATATTTTGTTACTTTATATCCCCCAGATGAATGCAATTTTTCTATGTCTATCCCTCTCTTTCTGACTCATTTCGCTTAACATGATACTTTCCATGTTGTACCACTTGTACGTAAATTTCGTGACTTCATCTTTTCTAACAGCTACATAGTACTCCATTGTGTAGATGTACCAAAGTTTCTTTAACCAGTCATCTGTTCTTGGGCATTCAGGTTTCTTCCAGTTTCTGGCTATTGTAAAGAGTGCTGCAATGAGCAAACAAGTGCAGATGTCACTTCGACTATACATTTTTGCCTCTCTGGGATATATTCCCAGGAGTGGTATTGCTGGGTCAAATGGGAGCTCAATTTCTAATTTTTTGAGAATCGTCCATACTGTTTTCCAGAAGGGCTGAACCAGTCGACATTCCCACCAACAGTGAAGGAGTGTCCCTTTCTCGCCACATCCGCGCCAGCATCGGTTGCTTTTGTTCTTTTGAATGTGGGCCAGTCTCTGAGGTGTGAGATGGTATCTCATTGTGGTTTTGATCTGCATCTCCCTGATGATTAATGATGTAGAGCATTTTCTCATGTGCTTTTTTGCCATTCAGATTTCTTCTTTGAGAAAGTTTCTGTTCATTTCATTGCCCCATTTTTGGATGGGGTTGGATGTTTTCTTCTTGTGGAGTTTAACCAGTATTTTGTATATCCTGGATATCAACCCAGGATATGTGTATTTGTCAGATGTGTATTTGGCGAATATCCTTTCCCATTCTGTAGACTGTTTTTGTATTTTGGTCACTGTTTCTTTGGAGGTGCAGAAGCTTCTTAGTTTAAGATAGTCCCATTTATCTATCTCTGTTTTCACTTGCTCAGTCAGTGGTGTGGCATCTTTGAAGATACCATTAGCTTCAATGTCATGGAGGGTTTTGCCAACTTTGTCTTCAATGTACCTTATGGTTTCTGGTTTGATGTTGAGGTCTTTAATCCATTTTGATCTTACTTTTGTACATGGTGTTAGGCAGAGTTCTGAGCCCATTTTTTGCATGTAGCCGTCCAGTGATGCCAGCACAATTTGTTAAAGAGGCTCTCCTTACTCCACATTACTTGCACCTTTATCAAAGATTAGATGATCATATGATTGAGGGGAGATGTCAGTGTATTCAACCCTGTTCCATTGGTCTGCAGTTCTGCCTTTGTTTCAGTACCATGCTGTTTTAATTATTACTGCTTTGTAGTACAGTTTGAAGTTCGGGAGGTTGATTCCTCCCATTTTCTTTTTCCCAAGAATTGCTTTAGCTATTCATGGGGGCTTATTGTTCCATATAAATTTCAGGAGTGTTTGCTCCATTTCTCTGAAGAATGTCATGGGTATCCTTATAGGGATTGCATTGAATTTATACAATGCTTTTGGTAGTATTGCCATTTTGACAATGTTAAGTCTCCCGACCCATGAGCAGGGAATATCTTTCCATTTCCTCATGTCCTCTTTTATTTCCTGAAGTAGCGTTTTGTAGTTTTCTTTGTACAGGTCCTTTACTTCCTTAGTTAAGCGGATTCCTAAGTACTTGATTTTCTGGGGCACAATTGTGAACGGGATTGTTTTTTTCATGTTGCTTTCTTCTCTCTCACTGCTTGCATATAGGAAAGCCATGGACTTTTGGGTATTGATTTTATAGCCTGCAACTTTACTATACGAGTCTATTGTTTCTAGGAGTTTTTTGGTGGAGGTTATTGGGTTCTTTAAGTATAGTATCATATCATCTGCGAATAGTGAGAGCTTGATTTCTTCCTTTCCTACCTGAATGCCCTTAATATCTTTTTCTTGCCTAATCGCTATTGCAAGTACTTCTAGTACTATACTGAACAGCAGTGGAGATAGTGGGCACCCTTGTCTCGTCCCTGATCTTAGAGGGAAGGCTCTCAGTTTTCCCCCGTTGAGGATGATGCTTGCTGTAGGCTTGTGATAGATGGCTTTAATTATGTTGAGGAAGATCCCCTCTATACCCATTTTGGCTAGGGTTTTCATCATAAAGGGGTGCTGGATCTTGTCAAATGCTTTCCCTGCATCTATTGATATAATCATATGCTTTTTATCTTTTCTTTTGTTGATATGATGGATTATGTTGATTGATTTCCGAATGTTGAACCATCCTTGCATCCCTGGGATGAATCCTACTTGGTCATGGTGTATGATCTTTTTGATGAGTAGTTGGATTCTATTTGCTAGTAGTTTGTTGAGGATCTTTGCATCTGTGTTCATCAGGGATATCGGTCTGTAATTCTCTTTCTTTGTGGTATCTCTGTCTGCTTTTGGTATCAGTGTGAGATTTGCTTCGTAGAAACTGTTCGGAAGTGTTTTTGATATTTCAATTTCGTGGAAAAGCTTAAAGAGGATAGGGAGTAAGTCCTCTTTAAAGATTTGGAAGAATTCACTAGTGAATCCATCCGGGCCAGGACTTTTGTGCTTGGGGAGACTTTTTATTACCATTTCAATTTCCTTGATGGTGATAGGTCTGTTCAGGTATTCCCGGTCTTCTTGGTTCAGCCTTGGGAGTCTGTAGGAGTCTAGGAATTTATCCATTTCCTCGAGGTTTTGATGTTCCGTGGCATAAAGCTTCTCAAAGTACTCCCTGAGGATCCTTTGAATTTCTGTAGTTTCTGTTGTAATGACCCCCTTTTCATTTCTGATTCGGTTTATTAGGGTTTTCTCTCTCCCTTTCTTTGTGAGTTTTGCTAGAGGCTTATCAATCTTGTTAATTTTCTCGAAGAACCAGCTCTTGGTTTCACTGATCTTTCAGATTGTTTTTTGCGTTTCCATCTCGTTAATCTCTGCTCTGAGCTTTATTATTTCCTTTCTCCTGTTCGGGTTGTGCTCCTTTTTTTGGTCCTTCTCCAAGCTCTTAAGCTGTGAGGTTAGGTTACTTATGTGTGCTCGCTCCTCCTTCCTGAGGAATGCTTGTAGAGCTATAAACTTTCCTCTTAACACAGCTTTTGCTGTGTCCCATAAGTTTTGGTAACTCGTGTTCTCATTTTCATTCGTTTCTAGGAATCTTTTGATTTCCTCTTTGATTTCCTGTCTAAGCCACTCGTTGTTCAATAGAGGACTGTTTAATTTCCAGGTGTTTGATTTAGTTTTCTGTTTTTGTGTGTGATTTACTTCTAATTTCAGCGCATTATGGTCTGAGAAGATTGTTGATACAATCTCTATCTTCTTAATTTTATGGAGGCATGTTTTGTGGCTCAGCATGTGGTCTATCTTGGAGAATGTTCCATGTACGCTTGAGAAGAATGTGTATTCAGCTTTTTGTGGATGAAGTGTCCTGTATATATCTACTAAGTCCCTTTCTTCCATTGTTTCCCTCAAATGAAGTATGTCCTTGGTAAGCTTGAGTCTGGTTGATCTATCAAGAGGTGACAAAGCAGTGTTGAAGTCTCCCACTAGTATTGTGTTGCTATTGATGTCTTTTTCCAAATCTATGAGTAGTTGTTTTAAGTACTTTGCTGGTCTCTCATTAGGTGCATATACATTTATTATTGTAAGTTCTTCCTGTTGTACAGATCCTTTGATCAATAAGAAATGGCCTTCACTGTCTCTTATGACCTTCCTCACTCTGAAATCGATGTGGTTTGATATAAGGATGGCTACCCCCGCTTTTTTATGGGAGCTGTTTGCCTGTAGGATTGTTTTCCAGCCTTTGACTCTGAGTCTGTGTTTGCTTTGAATATTGAGATGCGTTTCTTGCAGGCAGCAGAATGTTGGGTTCAATTTTCTAATCCATCCTGCCACTCTATGTCTTTTAATTGGTGCGTTTAGCCCATTGACATTGAGAGAGATTATTGTTATGGGATTCTGTCCCACTGTTCTGTTAAAATTTGGTGTATTTGAGGGGCCTTTCTTGCCTTAAAGTAGCCCATTTAGTTGTTCTTGTAACCACGGTTTTGAGTCTATGAAGTTCCTGAGCTGTTGTTTGTCTGTGAAACTGTGTGTTGTTCCTTCTATTATGAATGAGAGTCTCGCTGGGTTAAGTATTTTTGGGGAGGCATTTATTTCATTGAGTTTTTTCACTATGTCCCACCACTGTTTTCGGGCCATGAGGGTTTCATCAGAAAAATCAGCTGTGAATTTTAAGGATGCTCCTTTGTAAGAGATTTCTTTCTTCGATCTTGCTGCTTTCAGAATTTTGTCTCTGTCTAAGGTTTTGGTCATTTTGATCAGAATGTGTCTTGGGGTGTTTTTATTCGGATTTCTTCTAGCTGGTACCCTTTGGGCCTCCTGAATATGGTCACAAGTTTTCTTCAGCTCTGGAAACGTTGTAGCAATGATGTCTTTGACAGTTTCTTCTTCATCAAGGTTTTCTTCCTGTACCTCTGGGACTCCAATAATTTTTATGTTACCCCTCTTGGCTTCATCACGATATTCTCTTGCCATCTGTTCCCAAATTGTGAGTCTCTTTTCCATTTTCTGCTCTTTTCTGGAGAGTCTCTGAACTTCATCTTCGAGCTCACTGATTCTGTTCTCAGCAGCTGTTACTCTGCTGCTGAGGCCTTCCACTGTGTTTTTCAATTCGCCTACGAGATTTTTCAGGTCTGACATTTCTGATTGTATTTTCCTCATTTCTGCCTTCAAATCCTCTTGTCTTCTATTGGCACTGCTTTCCATTGTTTCTTTTAGTTCCCTAAGATCCTAAGTAGCTCCCTTCTGAATTCCTTGTCAGAGAGATTGTCTAACACTACAGTACTGTTGGTGTCATCTGGGCTAGACTCTTCAATAAGAAAGTTTGGTGGGCTTTTGCGTTGCTTTACCATTGTGAGAAGTGTGGTTTAGTCCTTCATGTTCACTGTTACTATTCTGCTTGATATGCAGTGTGAGTTAAGATAGGCTTATGAGTTATTGGCTACTGTGTTTCTAGTGACTGAGCTAAACTAGAGAAGTTTCCATCTAAGAATTTTCTTCTATTTCTTAAGATTGCTTTTTTGTTGTTTGTTCCATTATTGGCATTCATTAGTATTCCAAAATGGCATTTCTTGGGACTGTTTCCTCATACACATTAAAAAGGAAACAGAATTTAATTTCTAAGTAATTCAAATAAAATCTAAGAAATAAAACTTGCTCCTACTTGCCTCAACTGTGTTCCTTGATTTAAAAATGATGGTTGTATAAACTGAATATGTTGATTATATTATATATACATACCCCTACAAGCTTAGCTAATTTCATCCAAATTATATGACAGAAAAATTAGGTTTAGTGATAGGAAAAAATAAATGGGAAATACAAATGGGAAAGAGGGCTGCTGGAGAAAAAAGTAACAAATACCCAGTACACAGCATTCTTCAGTTTTCTTTAATTCCTAAAAAAGTCAGGCTATTGATTTAACAACAGTAATCAAGTCAGTACTGATTAACTTGAGAGTGAAAAATTTAATCAGGTTTCACTTCTTTTTCCTAAGAAGTGAATGAAAGAGTTAGGGAAGAAAATAAGTAATAATAATAAGCTTTTTTTGTGAGATACAAGATTATATATGAGAAACAACTTTAGGTAGTGAGTAATTTATCCTAAATATTAAGTGGTTAGTTCAGGGCTCATACCAAGGTCTTCTGACTTTAAATTGTACAATTTATACTTTATTTCACATTGCTTCCTCTACCTTAATCTGACTAGCTGAAGGAATTTACGATTTTTCTCCTGTTCAAGAGAGATTTCTCTTTGCTTTAGTAGCCAAACATCTCACTCTCCCTTTAAAAATGAAATATTACGCTCATATTACAAAATCCGTATGGCAAAGCTAATTAAAAAACAGCTGAAGATATTCCAAATGACTGTAGAAATCTGAAACACAACAAACCAGGGTAAAAAAGAGCTGACGAGGTTCATTAACAAAGTTAGTGCCAAGTAAGTATTCAAAGAGCTAATATATTTTCTTTAGGATCATCAAGGGCTTTTCTTTTCATCATTTCCACTACCTCTATCTTATTTTCCAATCTTATCTATGAAAATCTATATCTGAAGAACAAGAACATTTATTTTTTGATATATAACTCTAATTATTGTTTGTCAAAACAAATACAAAAATGTGAGAATACATATAAACTGAATATTTTCCTAAAAGACTAATAATACCACTCACAAAATAATATCTGAGCAATTTCTAGATGGTGCCATATAAGAATACTGTTAGAACACATCTCAACCAGTTCTTCCAGAGAAGTAAGTCCAAGTAATGTAAGGAACCATATAAGTAATAATTTCTCTCATATGCATCTAGAATACTACAATCTATATGTAAGCCTTGAGCAAAATAAAAAATACAGATACTTTAACCATTTTCAGTGAAAAAAATAAAACAGAATATGACAACCGAAACTTGGCTATGAATATAAAACTTCCATATACTTTAGTTTAAAAACCAGAATGACTTTTAGAGTTACAAGATGAAACTAAGATGGAACATTTTACTTAAGTTTGAACATTTTGGAATGCTTATAATTTAAAACAAATATCTGGAAAATTCACATACTAATTATCAACTGAATTCATTAATATTTTTACTAATCAATATTTAAACACCCTATTTACTCTTTGACTTGACCAGTTTAATTTTCAACAAGGTAATACATTTTGAATGTAAGGGTTAAAGACTTAGTAGTATAGTCCTAAGAGACTACAGTATGATTTTACATTTCCAAAGCCCTCTTATGCCAATGCTTGGTGTTTTTTTTTTTTCTGGGGTTGGTGTTTTTTTTTCTGGGGGATTTAAAGCCAATTTTAGTAGGTTACTTTTTTTTCTTTATTTATTCATTTATAACTTTAGGAATTTAGATAAGTATTTCTAGAGCCAGAATCTAAGTTATTGTTGTTCTTCTAGAGCCAGAATCTAAGTTATTGTTGTTCAGACAGATTATACTAAGCAGTTTAATTTTTCTTAACCTGGCACTGTTTTTTATAAACTATCATTTAGCCAGAGACTGAAAAAGTATATGTATCCTTAAAAGTTTCTATGTGAAAATTAATCATCTCAGCATTTATACTGACTCAAAGTTCTAAATGGTTGAAATGTGAACATAGTAAACAAAAAGAAAATGAGAAGCAAAATCATGGGGAAAAGCAAGATTAATACAAAATAAATATTCACTTGACTATTCTTTTATATTTTAAAACAGAGTGATCTTTTAAAGAGATTATATGAAGTAATCCAGTTAATTTATTCAAAGGCAAATGATAATAAAGCTGAAGAAAAAAATAACTTCCGAGCAATGATGAGTATTTTCAAAGTCATGTAAGGAAAGTTTACTACCACATACTATAGAATCTAAATGACATTAGAGCACTTCAATTCCAGAAGAAACTCTTATTAAAATAAAACACATTTTTCATATTATGCTATAATCTACCTCCAAGGATAGAGGTAAGACATATGTTTTCATAAACATTAATACAAAAGCCTATTGTCTTACCCGTTCATCTGCACTGCCTGTTGAATGATGGGAATAATTGATGAGACCAGGGATGGGCTGCTCACCATGTGCCATGATAACAGCAGGACTGGTGTAGAATGGATGCTTCTAATGCACAACACATAACAACTATGAATATAGTGACAGGAAAACATAAAACTAGCAAATAGAAATGATTGGAAAGGAAAAAGGTGTAGATTAATGGAATAATGAAATGTCAAACCTCAAATGTAGAATAACAAGAAACAACTCAGATTTCAAATGCTATAAACTTAAAAAAAAGATGAAAATTGATGGTACATTTTACTCTTAAGTAAGAGTAAAAGAGATAGAAGACACAATGATTAAAAAATGTATTTTGCCATCCAGTCTCATCAAGACAAAACAAAACACACTCACATAGACACACACACACACATAACTTAAATACTTACTAGTTGTTAAGTCAGGGTTTATTGGATCATGGAATACATGGTGACAGAATTAAGTTTTTAGAAAAATAATCACCTACTATTTGAATGGAGACTTTCATATTACTTCCTAATCTTTTCTTGTCTAAAATTCCTCTTTAGGTTCACAGCTCAAAGAACTGTAAGATCTTAAAGCATAGGAATTATTTCATACGGCACTTAAAATTTCATCATTATAAAAAACCAATGAATAATCATTATTTTCAGTAGGGATATACTACTCTCCAAAGATATTAAAACATAGTGGTGGATTATACTAGATATTTATAAAATGTAAATCATGTTCTGTGACTACTAGATGATTAAATGTACAAAGACATCTCAAAATAATCTATTTATAGAATTCTCCAATGAGAATTTCCAATAGGTACTATCATAATACATATTTTTTAATAACATAAAAATATATCCATTTCCCTCTGTACTACTAGGGTAACTTGTGTCAAGAAAGCAATATTTAAATAAGTGTTTAGTTAATTGCTGAAAAAGCCTTTTCTTAGAAAAAAATGTATTGGACTTTCTCAACTAATTTTAAAATAATCTAAGATCTATACTCTTCAGTTTGCTGACCCTTTAAGAACTTGAGTTTGATGGTGAACATGTTTACAATGTATTTTAGGTATATTCACAAAATTATATTTCCAACCAGTACTTAAATGTCACGCTGTTTATCATCGCGGCTATTATTCCAATAGACAACAGCAATTATTTCTAATGCCACAGAACTCAGAACAAACTTCAGTGCCTTTAAGGGCTCTTGATAATGGAAAGAAACAAAGCTATGGAGAATTATGAATATCTCAGTTCTGTTTTGTGAATACCCTGAAGAACTATTAAACGTAAAAAAAAAAAGAGGATGGCAAAAGGGATGAAATCAGTACTTTTACCTGTGGGTCCTTTAGATCTTTGGCTCTCTCTCACCAGGCTTACCTTGGCAGCAATGGCTGCTGCAGTAATATGTGATGAGGAACTGTCTTCGGTTGAAGCAACACCACTGTCTTTCTTCTCTTCTTCCTCTTCTTCACACTGAACCCCTTTGTCTTCTGTCTGTTTATGAGGGCTAGTTGTGGGAGGAGGGGAAAGAGGTGGTGGAGGGGAAGGTAAATCTTCAAGTTCATCATGTACTTCCTTTACTTTTACAATGGCATCACGTAAAAGGTCAATGGCGTGAGGTAGAGCTGGCAGAATGAACTGAAAGCATTCCTGTATGAGAAAAAAAAAGAGGAAGCAAAAGCACTTTTATAGGCATACAAAATGGGTAGTAATAAAATTTATTTGTGTTTTTGGATCTGAATTTCTTTCCATCAGTTTAAGATTTAATTATATCTAACATACTGTCTTTATGATGTGAAATATGAATTATGGCAGTATTCTGTGTGTGTTAAAGAGCTATGGTATTTTATGAGTACAGTGCGATATTTAAAAATAATTTTATTTTAGGCACTGTGATTAACAGTATTTATAATGGCAGAGTTTTATGCAAAAAGCATTTCAACACACCCTCCACCAGAGTATCAGTTTCCCTCCACCACTGTCCTAGTGTCACCCCTATGTCTTATGCTCCACTACACTGATATGTTTCCTATTAAATACCAGTTCTCAGTTTCTGTTACCTTTGAATATTTGTTTCTTTGCCATGTTACTTTATATACCACATATTACAAAAATCATTTGATATCTGTTCCTCTCCTTTTTACTAACTTCATTCAGCATGATATTCTCCAGATCCATCTATGTAGCAGTAAATCACAATGCAATTTTTAACATGAAAATTATTTTTTTAGAGGGGGCATTTGGGCTACATCCAGCAATGCTCATGGCTTACTCCAGCAGTGCTCATGGCTACTCCTGGCTCTGCACTTAGGGATCACTCCTGGAAGGCTAAGAGCACCAGATGGGGGTGCTGAGGATTGATTCCAGGCCAGCCACATGTAAGACATTCTAACTACATTCTAATCTTTTCAGCCCTCTAAAATAAAATTTCTACACAACTTTAGGGTTTAAACATACATTACAAGAGGCTGGAAAATGCCATCATTTTCTTTTCCAGGTAAAGCAGATCATCTGCACCAAGAAATAAGTAAGGACTGAACCATTTTATTCAGAAAGTTCAAGTTCAGAATTATCCTAAAGCATGTTTAGGTAAAACTGTAAAATATCTAATATCTATCTACCTAGATAGGTAGATAGATGTTAGATATTCTATCTATCTATCTATCTATCTATCTATCTATCTATCTATCTATCAAATTTGTAGATAGCACTGCATAAATGTCAATACAGTTCCATGCTTAGGTACTATTTAATAATGTATTATCAAAAAAGAATGAGCAGGGTCAAAAGGCTAGAGTTTTCATTTTGCGTGTGGAAGCCCTGGGCTTAAATCCCCAGCATTGCATGGTAACCCCAAGCACCACTAGTAGTTTACAGCACTGCTAGATGTAATGAACATGTGCACCCCCCCTCCCCCCACCACACACACACACACACACACAGATGAGAGTAGGATAAAATTTGTTTGGAGAATGTGTTTGGGCAGAATTTTTTTTTTAATGTTTAAGATAATTTTGCTTAAAATCTAAGATGTACACAAATATTTTAAAATTTATGAAGGATCACTGGAATACCTGAAAACATGCCTAATCTTTTGATCCTTTGCAAAATTCAATCTTTAATTGATAATATCAATTAAAGAGTTTAACCATGATCAGAGATACAGACTTTATTTATTTTTTTTCAGAGACATAGACTTTAGGCTTTGAGGTGATCTTTGGTTCCTTGGAACATTAAACATGAGAGCAGTGTCTTTGATTCTTGGGGATTTTAGACACTGGTCAGTCAAACAGTGTAGTTTATTATGAGGGCTTTAGAAAATTGTAACTGTTTTACATCTAGAAGAAATAGGAGACTAATGGAATTAGACTTCGTTCTTGGAGGGGCTAAATCAAAGATCAGTCAAGTTCCTAAGATGTGATGAGTCTTAATAAAAATTCTGTACCCTTAAGTATAAGGTGAGTATGCCTATATAGCAATACAATTTGCATCTAGTGGCCAAGAGGGAGGTAATGCTTTCCATGGTTCCTTGAAAGAGGATGACCAGAAATTTTATTTGGTACTCTTAAATGGCCTGGAGCGATAGCCCAGAGGGTAGGGTGTTTGCCTTGCACACGGCCAACGCGGCTGACCTGGGTTTGATTCCTTCGCCCCTCTCAGAGAGCCTGGCAAGCTAGCGAGAATATCTTGCCCACTTGGCAAAGCCTGGCAAGTTACCCGTGATGTATTCAATATGCCAAACACAGTAACAACAAGTCTCACAATGGAGACGTTACTGGGCCTGTTCGAGCAAATTGATGTACAACGGGAGGACAGTGCTATAGTACTACTCTTAAATACTGCCTTATCAGGTTTTCAATCCATAATATCTCCCTGTAATAAGATCATAACTATATTATAATATGTTTCAGGAAGTTCTGTGAAAGGTTCTAGCAGATTATTAAAACCAAGCATTGCCTTAGAAATACACTACACTGCAAATGGTGTTCGGAGTAAAGGCAGTCTTGTGGTAATTCCATATTTATACAGAAATAACTTGCATTTGCCCAAAATTTCTCACAACCGGCTTTCAGAAGTAGGATTCAATAAAATATTCTGATACACTGAAACATATGGTTTAGGAAGAGAAAGGGAGACTGGGAATCATGAATTTTTAAAATTTAGATGAACAAATGGGCAGCACCACTGGAGTGTGGGTCCATGCCTCATTATCACCTGCTCCTCAGCACACAATAACAAAGAAATTTCACCTTGAATTGTCATAAGTGCTGGTTTCATAGTTCTAATAAAGGTAAAGGGTGACAAAGGGTTTTGGGTACTTAATCCTTTGGCCCAACCAAGACATTTTATTGGATAAAATGCATTTTGGGGTGCTTCAATAATTGTACATTATAACTAAAAACATTAACACTATTGTAACTATGTTAACCTAGAGTATAATAATTTTTTTATAATGGTAAAGAGACTTTTCTGAGATTCTGTGACATTTGTGTCTCCATACACTCTGATTCTAAAACTTTTTTTTTTATGTAGGAGTACTATTTATTCAGCCACTGATTAGCTGATTGAATTGGGCATGAACTCCACCTTACTTTTTTTTTCATAATTTTATTTATCTATTTATTTATTTTTCTTCTTATATTTATTTATTGAATCACTGTGGGAAAAGTTACTAAGTTTTCAGGTTTAAGTCTTGGTCATGCAATGATCAAACACCTCTCCCTTCACCAGTACTCATTTTTCACCACCAAGAACCCCAATATACCTCCCTTCCACCCCTCCCAATGCCTGTGAGGCAGATGATTTCCACTTAACTCTTCTCTACATTGATTACATTCATTATTTTGACAAAAGATGCACCATTATTGTTTATAATTTCCCCCCTAACAATCAGAATTGCTGAAAAGGCATTGTGAAATACTTTGTTTTCTATAGCTGGTTATGGAATCATATAATCTTGCGAGGCCGCAATAGCAGCCTTGCAATTTTGGATTTCTGCAAAGAGGCAGATAATTACGAGATTGGTTTCTGTGCATCTGGTGTTATGACTGTGCCAGAGAGCCGCTCATGGGGGGCAACTCGTGACCTCAGTAGGGCGTGAAAGATGAGCCGGTACCACCCCCCTTCCCATGAGACTGCAGTTGCCCCATCACTGCTGGCTCATACCTGACTTTTCAATAAGCTCTGAGGTAGCGGCCACCTTGCTGCCGGGGGAGGGGGGGGGTTGGGGGGAGGGAAGGCGGAAGGGAGCAACACCCTTTCCCTCCTGGGGAGGCATGGCGCTGTAGTTTAATGCATGGTCCATTCACTTTTCTGCCGCAAGCTGCCAGGCTCCTGATTAAGTCCTTTTGCCTCTGGAGCCATGGCTATGCCAGAGAGCCGCTTGTGGGGGCAACTTGTAACATCAGTAGGGAGAGAAGGACGAGCTGGTACCACCCCCCTTCCCATGAGACTGCAGTTGCCCCAACAACTCTGGCTCATACCTGGCTTTCCAAGAAGCTCTGAAGCAGCGGCCACCTTGTATGCAGTCCAAATGCATTTCTGCCAAAAGCTGCTAGGTTTCGAGATTTGTTTCTGAGTCTCTGGGATCATGGCCATTAATTAGCTTGATCAGGGGCCAGAGAGGCCGTTTGTAGGCAGCAACTCAGGGTCTTGCTGGGATGGGGAGGAAAGGGCTGGTTTCACCCCCATCTGGTGAGGCCCTGTGTGTCTCGTCACTGCAGGCCCAAACCTGACTGTCCAGTAGCCTCTGGAGGAAGGTGGTCACAGGGCTGACAAGGGGAACAGGCCAAGGCACGAAACCTATTCCTAACTGGACTGGCCCAGAGCCAGTAACCTACTGCAGGAACAGGACACATTTCTGCTCAAAGCATCTGAGTTCCAAGATTCATTTCTGAGTCTCTGGGATCATGGCCGTTAAGCAGTTCGATCAGGAACCAGAGAGGCCATGCCTCCAATTATATAGCTGAGCCGGAAGTGGTTTGTGGGTGTGTCTCCCACATACCTAACTTTTGGCCGTTTACTTTCTTAGTAAACTTTGCCCCAAGTTTTTGGGGTCTGGCCAAAGGCACAGCAGCAATTTTGGGGGATCTGAAAGGCTGACGGTGCCATCAGGCTGCTGATTCACTCGCCTCACAGGTACAAATTGACCTGCTGGTGGCATCATACTCCTTGATTCTCAAACTTTTTGAAGTTCTAATGTTGGGTACAATTAGACTGGGAGGATATAAGAATATAATAGTTCGACAGTATTAAAAAGAGTTTGGATGAAATTTGGAATGCTTGGACAGTGAGTACATTTTATGTACATGTGAATTTGTGAATCTCCTTTATCTGAATATATTAATGATAAATACTGCTTTTGATTTGGGGGAATCTTTCTTTATGTAGCATATAAAATGGAAGGAATTTAAGTCCTCATCAAAAAGACTGCATTTGTTAAGTGGGAAACAGTAAGATTTTCTGAGACAAATAGTTCATTAATTTGCTACACAAAAGTCTGGTTTAATGCAAGACTTGGAGTAGTGGTGCAATCTGAGCATGACCCAGCAACAATTGCAAAAATTTTGGACCAAAAAATTTCCAAATGAAGACACTTGTGACTTGTAATTAGACACTAATTAAGAGTGTCCCCCTAACTTACATACAATAAACTTGAACCCATGTCTTGGGCTAATTGCAAAAAATGGGGAATGGAATATCCAGGAGAGTTCTATCTTAAAATGGAAATGATGGTGAACATAGGATCATGCTGAAAGAAGGTACTCATGAGCAAAATTTTTCTTTTCCCCCATGGCCCACTTTAGAACCACTGATGTATCTTCATGGATAAAATGCATATTTGATTTCTTTGAATGGGGTCCTATAAACATCTTTCTATCAACAAAGTATTGATTTTTATGTATAGTCCCAATGTGAATGAACAGCCATTTGTTTGGAAGACTGCTGTTCTGACTGACATGGCAAAAAAAAGAAAAATCAATGAGTTGAGTGCATGTTGCATATTAACTAACCTATGGGAATACCCAAAGGCCTGGTCCTATGGTTAGGCAGAAGAACAATAGAACACTGGTTTATTAGAATAATATTTTAATGGAACATTATCCCATATTATTCTATGAAGTTAAAGTAGAATATTAATGACCAGCAAAAGAATCCCCTTTCTCTATGCATACATGACATGACTACAAGGGCCAAAGAGATGAGTATATTTTGTTGGGGCTACAGCAATATAGACAAGGGCTGAATCTAGATAGGGTTAACTTACATTCTCTTTCTCCCTCTCTTTATATATATATGTATACATATTCTCTCTCTCTAAATATATATAATATCACAAACTAATAATAAGAACTATTCTGTGTGCTAACGAAAGAGACAGAAATGGCATAGGGATGAGTTGCAGAAACTATAGGGGTAACTTCTGTACACAACTGACACCAGCAGCCTTGGGAGATAAAAATTGCACTCTGAATAAAAAAAGTACTCCGAATTAAAAGTACTCTGAACTAAGCTTCACTTACCAGTGAATATTTTAGTAAGGCACTTTACTTTCATTTTCAGAGCATAATTTGATAGAAAAGTAATTGAATAGGTAATTAAAACATTTGTTTTATGAAATGACAGGAGACAAAAGGCATGAAAGACAGCTTACATAGCTTTAAAAGTATATGAATAGACTATATGACTATATTTTCTTCTTATACTTTCTATTTCCCCTTCCAAATTGCTTAACTTAATTTGTTCCACTTAATATAGAAGCTCAGGAACTAGGGCTATAATCATAGGTGTCAGTAATAGGAATGACTTCTAAGCAGAATCCATTCTTTTAAACCTTCATGTCAAAATATTTATGGGTTTAATAAGACAGATTATGATTTATTTTATCTGGCCAAATAACAGTTCACAGTCAGTGCAGTTATGCAGCATATGTTGCATGAGATTACCTGCTAGTTCTATACTTATATAATCCTACTTTATGAGTGGAAATGTACTGAAAAGAAGCACCAGCTTAATTAGGAATGCCAATCTGGAACAGCACAATAGCTAAACCAACAGCTATCTCAAAACTTCAAAGGATAGTGACCAGAGAGACAGTATAGTTTGCATGGTATTTGCCTTGAACATGGATGACCCTGGTTCAATCCCCGCCACCCCATATTGTCCCTCGAGCCCACAACCAGGAGTGATCTCTGAGCTCAGACCTAGGAGTAGGTCCTAAGCACTTCTGGGTGTGGCCCAAAAACAAAAAGGAAAAAAAAACCCCGTTTAAAGGATAAAAGATAAGTTTGGTATAAGTGAAGACAGGGGGGATGGTAAATGAAGTTAAGAAATTTTTCTCAATTGATTTTTAGAACAAAAGATAATACTACTGTTTCTCAGTAGTAACACTGATGGAAAAGGGAAAGTCCTATACCGAAAAGACTAGTTATTGTAACCTGGAAAGTCAAAAACCTGAATAGCAACGACCTATAAGACACTTTTGTTACATAATATGTCATCAATTTGAGATGGACTAGAATAACTTAATGCCTGAGCAGAATTCCAGTAATGTGCTAGCATCTTCTCATTCAACTTGTACAAATCATATCAACTACTATACTGCAGTAATTCTGATACTGAGAGTAACATAGCAAAAACACTGATGCAAAAATGTACTAGGAAACAGTTAAATATAAAGTATTCTTAAAATGTAACATAAGAGTAAAAGGACTAAACTAAAAAAAAGGAGATCATTTCTATGGGAAATGATTCTATGTTGATGTATCACAGGGTACAAATAATTGTACTGTGGAAAATTAGAAAATTAGCATAGAACTACAAAAATGGATACATTATTAGAAGATAGATCTCTAAATCTCTGTATACCCATATTCTTATCTCCAAATTTTGAGCACATTTACACTTCACACTATTTGTTGTTTCTTTAATATAAATGCTCTCATAAATAGAGATTCTCTTCAGATATGTCTGATAATTTACTCAAAGAAACCCTTTTCCAGATGTCAAGGTAGCTTTTACAATGAAGAATTAACCTTATTGGAGGAGTGTATTACCTTTGACTCTTTGTTAATGGGAAGATGATAGGAGTGTCTTTGTTTGCTCTGTTTGTTTTGATCATAGACAATAGGGTGATTTATGATGGGAGCCTTGGGCATAATAGTTTGGTCTCTAAAATGTGTTGGAGACTAAAAGTATCAGCTCTACCTTTGAAGGATTTGTAACTGAAAGATCACCACGTGACTGTATGTGATATAGGATATTGAAAGTGCTTTTCCTATTGTCAATGCTTCCTCTATTATCACACCATTAATGCAGAACAGTAATATGATGATGAACCCAAAGGAAGAGGAAAATAACAGCTCTATTTTTGGAAACCGTTTCTTTACTCTTACGCACTTCTTTCCTTGGTTGATTTTTAACCTATATCTGTTCACTGTTATAAAACATTAACATAGGAATGATATCTTTCAGTGAATTCTGTGAGTCTAGTGATTTTTTTTTGAAAGTATTGGTGGTTTAGGGAATACATAGTATGGCTAATAATAGTTCTAGATCTGAGCGAATCCATGTGGAATGCCCTGCATTCTATGATTGGCTAATTTTTTATGTTGGCCTAACCTCCTTATTCTAAACTATATGAATCTTAAAATCGCTTACCTGAGATCCTTTCTTGCTACCTGGCAGGTTAATTATGAGTGTTTTTCCTCTGATTCCACATACAGGCCTAAAAGCAAAGAGAAACAAGATGAAGACTGGATTACAATGATTGGTTCATTTAAATACAGTCAAAGACAAGGATCAATCAATCTTTACATGTGAATAAATGTTTTGAGAATAAAACTGCTATAGTTAGATATTCACTAATTGCAATATAAAATTTGGCATTCTGGTTAAGGCTTTCAGAATAATGGTTTAGTGTGGTGTATTTAAAATTTGCACTAAATGTGGAATCAGAATAGATTAACTATTTTAAATCAAATTGACTACAGCAAAATTATATTCAATGAGATGGTGTAAAAACATGCTTAGCATAGCTATATTTTTGTTCTAATGTGTAGCACATATGTAACAAGTATGAATGACACATTTGTTCTTTTGCTTCTCAGGAAATAGTGATCAAAGTAAAATAAATTTTCTTGTATGAATGGCAACAGGGAGTGATCTGAGAGTTCAATTATTAACAAATTCCTTTATAAACAAGGAAAGTTTAAGTGACAAATGTTTTTTAGAGATAACTTTAATGTCATCATTTTATTATTTATTTTTTGGCTGGAGCGATAACACAGTGGGTAGGGCATTTGCCTTGCATGCGGCCTTGATTCCACTGTCCCTCTTGGAGAGCCTGGCAAGCTACCGAGAGTATCCCACCCACACGGCAGGGCCTGGCAAGCTCCCCGTGGTGTATTCAATATGCCAAAAAACAGTAACAACAAGTCTCACAATGGAGACGTTACTGGTGTCTGCTCAAGCAAATTGATGAACAATGGGAGGACAGTGCTACAGTGCTACAGTGCTTTTTTGGGGCCATGCACAGCGGTCCTCAGGGGTTACTCCTGGTGGTGCTCAAGTGCTCAATATCATCATTTAAAAAAAGGGATTTACCTTAGTATATTTCTAAAATTTTACAAGATCCCAAAATATATATAAAATTTGTTTCCCCAAATCTTCCTGTGATTGAGCTTCTTCACTAATAATTGCCACTCTATAAAAAAATCTGAAACTGCCAAGGATTTTGTTTCTACCTAGTTCTAATCACAAAGGCAATGGTTGATAGCTATTTATATATTTTCATTTTACTTGAGATACTATTAATAAGGCATTGTATTAGTTTTTAGAGTATATTATCTAATATATATTGAAAAATGATTATCATAAGAAGTTCAACATAAAGAAACACACAGTTGTAATTTTTAAAAAGTAATCTACTTTTAGAAGCCAGCACCTACCAGAACAACAGTAAGGTGGGAAGGGCCCCTGGAACCCAATACGGTCTCCTGTGACACCAGAGTGCAGAACCAGGAATGAGTCCTGCACACTGTCAGGTATGGCCCACCCAAACAACAACAACAACAAAACCCCACAAAACTACTCATAGAATATTTCATATCTATATAATTACAGTCACTGATGTACAACATAAGACTTATTTATCTTATATCTGACTCCAGTCCCTGGATGTTGTACTTTATAAGCATCTTCAATGAGCTATCTCTTAGTTTCTTTGATATTAGCTATTGAAATAGTTGTAAGGTAACATCTCATTGTGATACTGATTTGCATTTTCCCAATAATTGATGATACTGAGCACCTTTTGACATAAAAACTCTTTTATTTGGAAAACGTCTATTCAGATCCTGCTCCCAATTACTATTGAGTTATATAAGTTATTTTTACAGTTTGGATAGTAATCTCTTATCAGATATATGATTTGCAAATACTCTGTAGATTGCTTTTTTACTTTGAGGTCTTTTTCCTGTTTCCTTCTAAAATTAGAAGAAATCAATCTAGTCACAATAAATCATTACTTAGTCCACTCCATGCATCCTTCCAAAATACCAGACAAAATTTGGTAATTTATTCAACAAACATTTACTGAGTACATATCATAGGCAAAGCAGGGTTTGAGAATGGGCTTACAATAATGACTAACATCTTTCATTGGGGAAATATATAGATTTAGAGAAAAATATCTGTATATTAATATTTTTAAATAAGTGCTACAGGTACATTTGGGAGCAATAGTAAGGCATTTTAACTTCAGATGTGGGAAACTAAGAAATACTGGAATGAAAGAAAATCTATGGAGCTATCTAAAGTAAATTTTAATGGAGATGAAAAATGTGGGGAAAAAAATAAGACTTAAAAGCTAACAGGTAAAACTGATGTATGTGTATCTCCCTCCCTCCCTCCCTCCCTCCCTCTCTCCCTCCCTCCCTCCCTCCCTCCCTCCCTTCCTTCCTTTTGCTTTCTGGGTCACACCCAGCAATACTCAGGGGTTACTCCTGGCTCTGCACTCAGGAATTACTCCTGGCAGAGCCGGGGGGACCTTATAGGATGCTGGGGATCGAACTCGGGTGGGCCGCATGCAAGGCAAAGGCCCTACCCGCTGTAATATCACTCCAGCCCCTTCAATTCTTCTGTATAGTCCTTTAAAAGCTAAGCATATTTAATCTTAGGTTAAAAATAAGAAACTCTCCAAAGTGAGAATTATCAATGTAATTATTCTAAAATATTAACAAGTTAGAAGATATAAAGGAAAATGAAAATCAAGAATACAAAATTTTGTGTTTTTTTTTTAACTTACAAATTCTAACAAGGTAATATGAGATCCTTTTGGCACTAAAGGGAAAAAATGGATTCCTTCCCAGTAAGAATGCCTTTGTTTGTTAGAGCGTTTATTTTTAGTTACTGACTATAGACAGAAACCAAATTAACACTAATAGCAGGTAATGGGGCAATCTATTACAAAGAGATCACAGCTATACTATGCATTAAAAATTAAATATTCTTTTAATTTTCTGTCTCAATATTTGGATTTTATCATTTTGAGTACAAAGTATCTTGGAGCTTTCCTACTTGGGTCTACTTTGACTGGTACTCTTTCAGACTCTTGGATGGCAGTGCCTGTATTCATCATGTTGGGAAATTCTTATCTATGATTTCTTTTTTTTTCCTTAACTATTTCTTTAACAATTGTTTCATTATCAAATATGCCTTCCTGTTCTTCAGGGAGACAGAAGACTCAAATATTATTCCCCTTGAACTCATTCCATAGTTCTGTGGTATGCTGTTCATTTCTTTTTAGACTATTTTACAACTTCTGTTATTCTCTAGTGGTTTCTATCATCTCATCCTGGAGCTCCTTAATTTTCCCCCCAGCCGCTGTTAACTGGCTTTTCAGAGCTTCTGTGGAGTTTTCCATATACCCGTAGTCTTTATTTCTACTTGCAATTTTCTCATTTCATCACAGAATACTGAAAGCAGCAATTTCACAAAAATAAATTGCATACACACGGAAGTCCATAAAGTTCATGAGATCTGACAAATTAAGACTCTACAATCCAGAAGAGAATGGAGAACTATAGTAAGAAATCAGTGAAATGAACATGTCACCAAGAATACTCCATTCAGCTAGATAATCATTCAGATTTGAAGAAATACTACAGAGTATCAGGGACAGGCAACAGCTCAGTGTATTAATAGCCTTAAAACCAGTCATGCAATAAACACTAAAGGTACTCTTTTAAAAGGTAAGACAAATTTCAGCATTTTGCACTGAGTATGACATTCACTCATGGCAGTTATGGTTGCTCTCTACTAAATTAAGAAAGGTTTTTTTACCATAATGCTCAAAATGGGGAATGGTCGGGGAAAGAGAGAAAAACAGAGCCAGAGAGAAGAAAAGTGATTACTATAGAGGCAGACTGGGGAGAGGTGGGCAGGAGGGAAGCGAGGAATTCAGATTCTATTCTTAATTTTTCAGATTCTCCTCTTAATTTTTCTTAATCTCTTCATTTACTCTTAAAATATTTTACATTAACATGACATTTATTTTGTGTATTTTTAAAGTGCCCTCCCCGTTGATCATCGATTTGCTAGAGCGGGCCCAGTAACGTCTCCATTGGAGACTTTGTTGTTACTGTGCATAGAGCAATAATTTTTTTAACTTATATGCCTACAAAAAAGACAAAGCTTTTGAAAATGTTTTATCCATTTTTGTTGATTTACAATTTTGTTGAATTTTAGTTAACTCTATTTACCTTTGCATGTAGGTGTCACCACCTCCACAATTAAAAAAAATAAGAGATCAGAAATATGAGATAAAGAAGAAACATAGTAAGGGAACAAAAAAATAGTAAATGTCACCCAAACCGAAGATTTTGTCTATAGAACTGAGCTTTGCGTGGTGGGGGTGGGTGGGTGGTGAGAGAAGCCTCTGATGGAGGGAACTGGGCTATCAGGTGGTGGGTGTGGTGTTTGAATGATGGGTCCATGAAAAAAAGTATGAGTAACAATTATGTAAATTCTAGTACCTAAATAAAAATGGTTTTAAAAAGTAAATTCAATGAAAAGTGAAAAAAATAAGTTTCATATCATACTTTATAAAAGAGAGATACTATGAGAAATCTATGTAGCAAAATTGAATTGAATTTTTTTTTCTTTTTTTTTTATTTATTTATTGAATCACCATGGGAAAGGTTACAAAGCTTTCAGGTTTAGGTCTCAGTCATGCAAATATCAAGCACATTTCCCTTTACTAAAACTTATTTTTTACCATGAAGAACCCCAAAAAAACCCCATCCCCCACCCCTCCCAGTCCCTGTGGGGCAGATGAATTCTAGTTAACACTCTATCTGCTTTGATTAGATTCATTGTTTCAATAAAAGATTCACCACTATTATTTAGAGTTTACCGCCCCCCCCCCCCCCCCCCCCCGAATCAGACATGCTGACAAAGCATTGTGAAGTGATTTGCTTTCTACAGCTGGGTTCAAGAATTACATGTTGGTTTTGGATTTCTGCTATTTTACTTATTGACCCTGGAAGTATTTCTACTGAAAGTCAGATAGTTAAGAAATTGGTTTCTGTGCTCTACAGTCGTGGCCGTGCTGGAGAGCCGCTAGTGGGGGGCAACTGGTGGCCTCGGTAGGGCGTGAAGGGCGGACCGAAACGCCCCCCTTCCCATGAGGTTTTAGTCGCCCCCCAGTCCCCCGGCTCATACCTGCTGTCCACAAGGCTCCCATGTGGCCGCCATCTTTCTTTCCAGAGGGAGGAGGGCGGAAGGGACCAACACCCTTTCCCCTCCGGGCAGACATGATGGCCAGGATTAATGCATAGTCCTTTCACTTTTCTGCTCCAAGCTGTCGGGTTCTGCATTAAGTCCTTGTGCTTCTGGGGCCGTGGCCGTGCTGGAGAGCCGTTCGCAGGGGCAACTGGTGACCTCGGTAGGGCGTGAAGGACGGACTGGAACGCCCCCCTTCCCATGAGGTTTTAGTCGCCCCCACTCCCCCGGCTCATACCTGCTTTCCACAAGGCTCCCATGCAGCCGCCATCCTTCTTTCCAGAGAAGAGAGGGCGAATGGGGCAACACCCTTTCTCCTCCGGCAGACTTGATGGCCTGGATTAACACATGGTCCGTTCACTTTTCTGCTCCAAGCTTCCGGGTTCTGCATTAAGTCCTTGTGCTTCTGGGGCCGTGGCCATGCTGGAGAGCCGCTCGCGGGGGGCAACTGGTGACCTCGGTAGGGCGTGAAGGACGGACCAGAACGCCCCCCTTCCCATGAGGTTTTAGTCGCCCCCACTCCCCCGGCTCATACCTGCTGTCCACAAGGCTCCCATGCGGCCACCATCTTTCTTTCCAGAGAGGAGAAGGCGACTGGGGCAACACCCTTTCCCCTCCGGACAGACCTGATGGCCTGGATTAATGCATAGTCTGTTCACTTTTCTGCTCCAAGCTGCCGGGTTCTGTATTAAGTCCTTGTGCTTCTGGGGCCGTGGCCGTGCTGGAGAGCCGCTCGCGGGGGGCAACTGGTGACCTCGGTAGGGCGTGAAGGACGGACCGGGACGCCCCCCTTCCCATGAGGTTTTAGTCGCTCCCACACCCCCGGCTCATACCTGCTGTCCACAAGGCTCCCATGTGGCCGCCATCTTTCTTTCCAGAGGGAGGAGGGCTGAAGGGACCAACACCCTTTCCCCTCCGGGCAGACATGATGGCCTGGATTAACGCATAGTCCTTTCACTTTTCTGCTCCAAGCTGCTGGGTTCTGCATTAAGTCCTTGTGCTTCTGGGGCCGTGGCCGTGCTGGAGAGCCGCTCGCGGGGGGCAACTGGTGACTTCGGTAGGGCGTGAAGGACGGACTGGAACGCCCCCCTTCCCATGAGGTTTTAGTCACCCCCACTCCCCCGGCTCATACCTGCTGTCCACAAGGCTCCCATGCGGCCGCCATCTTTCTTTCCAGGGAGGAGAAGGCGACTGGGGCAACACCCTTTCCCCTCCGGACAGACCTGATGGCCTGGATTAACGCATAGTCCGTTCACTTTTCTGCTCCAAGCTGTCGGGTTCTGCATTAAGTCCTTGTGCTTCTGGGGCTGTGGCCATGCTGGAGAGCCGCTCGTGTGGGGCAACTGGTGACCTCGGTAGGGCGTGAAGGACGGACCGGAACGCCCCCCTTCCCATGAGGTTTTAGTTGCCCCCACACCCCCGGCTCATACCTGCTGTCCACAAGGCTCCCATGTGGCCGCCATCTTTCTTTCCAGAGGGAGGAGGGCGGAAGGGACCAACACCCTTTCCCCCCCGGGCAGACATGATGGCCTGGATTAACGCATAGTCCTTTCACTTTTCTGCTCCAAGCTGCTGGTTCTGCATTAAGTCCTTGTGCTTCTGGGGCCGTGGCCGTGCTCCAAACTTAACTATGATTTTCAGAGAGAAACGTTGGGTCATTTACTTCCCATGGATCACTTTGTGTATAGAGAGATGTCGCGCAGCCGCGTGAGCAGCCGCGTGGTTTTGAGGAAAAGTCCAAGTTCCCGCATACTCGAGCTGTGGTTGTAGAGGCTTCTGGTCACGGGGGTTCCATCTGGGGGAGGTGGGATGCGGTACCTACCCCATCTGGGGCTTCCCGATGATCTCGGCTCTTTTTGGAACCTGTTTTTTTTTTTTTTTCCCTTCGGGATCTGTGGATCCCGCCCTCCATGTTGTTCTTCTCTTCGGCTGACTGCTGTCAATATGGCGCTGGGGGGCGGGCTGTGGGCGTGACTTCCGGAATCTGAGGTTACCTGGGAGTTGCAGTCCCGGCAGATTTGATGAAAAGTCCAAGTTCCCGCATACTCGAGCTGTGGTTGTAGAGGCTTCTGGTCACGGGGGTTCCATCTGGGGGAGGTAGGATGCGGTACCTACCCCATCTGGGGCTTCCCGATGATCTCGGCTCTTTTTGGAACCTGTTTTTTTTTTTTTTTCCTTCGGGATCTGTGGATCCCGCCCTCCATGTTGTTCTTCTCTTCCTAAATTGAATTTTAAAACTCAATTCTAAGACAAGTTACTGATAAAAATCTATTTATAGAGTGAAAAAATAACTATCACTTTATCCTTTCAGAATTTAGGTATTCACATTATAATTTCCCTTAATGAATAAGTAGCTACAGAATCTCATAATTTTCTATGAGCTATATGGTCATTAAAAGAGTAAAGATCAAAAATAAAGTTCATGAAAGAACTAAGAATAAACCCAAGGTAAATAATTCCTCAAAGAATACCCATAGTGGTTGTTCTATTATTGTCAATTAAGGCTTAGAACAAGAAGTATCTGATCTCTTTCAAATGAATGTAGCATAAATGATAGATTCGGGAAGATTATATGCTGCTCTCTATGGACAGTTCAATTATCTACTGGGATAGGACATTGCAGTTTACTAATTAAGCAAACTATCCAAGATCACAGTTTGTAATGTCAGTGCTAAGGTATAAAACAGAGGAATCTAATTGTAAAAAGAGTTATTTTTCTTCTTATTTAGTGAAGATCATAGTTATCTATAATTTCTTTCTCTTAATGATTTTGGACAGAATACAAAGAATCACTGGCATAGAACTCAGAAGATAAACAAGTATATATAAATTGGGCAATGAAATTAGAAGCTGAATGAAAACCCTAAATGATGCTAATCTCACTAGCAGAGCTGTGAGACTCAACTCCACAGAGCTGAGTAACTTTTATGATGATAATGGAAGCACACCAGATTTTAACCAAAGGAGAAGACCTTACTATCCAGCTGATAAAATCAGTTAAAGGAGATCTTTAATGTAAAATTGAGAGAAGATCTGTTGTTTTTTCCTGATTATTTTCTTCAGCTTCTTTGTCCTATGAGTGGTTCTGTTGAGTAAAGCCGAATCGTAGAACTAGGAATCACATGTCAAAAATATTTTTTGACAGATGTGAAAGACCAAGTTAAATAAAAAAATATACTTATAAATGTTCATTATTGGCATCTTCCATAACATAATGCCAATAATTTTGAAGTGAACAGAATAAGGTTCTTGAAAAAAGAAATAAAATTAAAAAAGTACAAATGGTTTAGAACTAAAGAAATATTATATTGATATCTTAAATTTTACTGGAAAGACTCAAAGGCAAAAGGAGATAGAAGAGGGGAAAAGTTAGTGAAGACATAAAAACGGTCAAGAAAAGAAAAAATTATGAAAAATAAACACTGGGACGTGTGAACATTATCCAGTGATATAAATTTTATTTTACATAAATTAGGAGAAAATGAGTACAGAAAAATAATTTGAATTATGAATCATTAAAAGTTTCTAAAATTTGTTTAACTATAAATCACTCAACTCAAGAAGCTCAATGAACCCAAAAAGATAAAAATAAACCTACCTATGCACATACCTATTACTGAAATCAAAAATAGAGAAAATCACCTTCAAATCATTTAGAGAAAAAAAGTACATACTTTGCAGAAGTTGAACAATAATTCAACTGACATAGGAATTTGGAAATCAAAAGACAGTTGAATAATATTTCCTTATTTTTAGTGCTGAAGAAAGTAATCACATTTTAGATTCTTTATGCAGTGAAAATCTTCTTCAAGAATAAATGAGATAAAGACATTTCCAGATGATAAAAGGGTATTAGTTTTTGTGAACAGACTTGATCTAAGAACTACAATTTTCAACTAATAATACCACAACAGTAGTAATAAGCAATTGAATAAG
Source organism: Sorex fumeus (assembly GCF_029834395.1). Taxonomy (NCBI): domain Eukaryota; kingdom Metazoa; phylum Chordata; class Mammalia; order Eulipotyphla; family Soricidae; genus Sorex; species Sorex fumeus. The sequence continues at coordinate 28,674,179 of NW_026606155.1, forward strand.
ACGTACTATAAATCACTGTTGGTCTAATCATTTTACCTTGATTAACTGAATTACTCATACAGATATTAATAATTTGACTAAACTTATTAAGCCTAATATGGTATTAAAATTTATTTATTATTAACTTAATGTATTATTTCATCTTTAAAAATATTCTATTAGAATAACCACAAACTCATTTGTGGGATATAAAAAAGCAGTATCAGACAAATATCCAAGGACAGAAAAAAAACAGGCTAGAACTGATCCATGGTTGTGAGCTTGTCACAAGTGTGTGGGGGTAAAGGGCAGTTAGGATAAAGAAGGGACCACTATGAGAATAACAGTGGAAAAGATCACTCTAAACAATGACTAAGTGCTGAAAGTAGGTAAAAGGATATATATGATAACCTGTCAGTATCTGTATAAAGTATGTAGTATACAGTTTTTGTATACTGTATTTGTATATAGTATCTATATTGCAAATCATAATGCCCATAAAAGGGGAGGGAGGGAGAGGAAAGAAAGAGAGAGGGAAGAGAAAGTACTTACCATAAAGGCAGTGTGTGTGTGTGGGGGGGGGTTGCTGGGAGGACACTGGGAACAATGGTGTTGGGAAATGTACATTGGTGAAGGTATGGACACTGAGACATGAATAACTGAAACCCAATCATGAACAACATTGTAACTGTGTATCTCATGGTGATTAAAAAAAAGAGCATAAAATAATTCGTCAACAGTAACCATAATAAATAAAAATTTTTTTGAGTTCTTACTATGTTCCAGTAATTGTTTGGGGGCTAAGGATATAAAAATAAGTATGATAAAACTCCTGTTTTTTAGTATTTTATAAAAATCAGGTACAAAAGAAAAGTAAATAATTATATCTGCAGGTATAATGCTATATACGTGGTATATAGCTAATACAGCAAGCAAGCCTATGTTCTAAATTTCAAGCTGCTGGGAAAAAATGATGGACTTATTCCAAAGTACTTAGAAACAGTTTCTGCTGATTATGCAATCAGTAGTCAAGTAAATATATATATGTGTATATATATATGTATATATATAGTAGAGAATGAATACATCCAGAAAATATTTTCAGTAAGACAAAATCTAGTATTTTTTGCTATGGGGGTGTGTGGCTTTTAGGTGCCTGGTAATGCTTAATAGTTACTCCTGACTGCACTCAGGAATTACTCCTGGCAATGTTTGGAGGGCCATATGGGATGTCAGGGAATCAAACCTGGGTTGGACCCATGCAAAGCAAATGCCCTACCTGCTGTACTACTGCTCCGGCCCCCAAAGCTAGTATTTTTTATACTGGATAAAGAAGGATAGGCTCAATTAAAGGATTTATTTAATAGTTGAAGAGAACAAGTTCTCTAGATAGATGGTGGGATTCTTGAGCTGAAGTCTAGAGCTATGTCTTCTTTTACTTTTTATTCTTGGTACTTCTAATGGTTATTATGAGACTTTGAAAAGAAAACATCGTTTGCTGAGATATATTTTTATAACAAAATATTTAAAAAAAAACATAGCAAGAGATGAAGTTTGGTTATTTCTTGACCATATTCCAAGAGATGATTCTTTCCATCAACAACAAAAAAAAGGGATCCAATGTAACCCTTGACCTCATGTACTAATAACATAAAGGGTATAAGAACAGCATATAAGAAATAATGTGACACATGAGCTATGATGGATAAAAGCTGACATCCTGATGGAGGGCATAGTATTGGGATACATTATGCAATAAACTCTGCCGTTATCCCTATTGTTAATCATGAGACCTAAATTAAAAATAAAAAAAAAAAACTATGTGAGGGGCTACAGCAATAGTACACATGTAGGACATCTGCTTTGTGCTTAGCCGACCTGAGTTCAATCCCCAGCACCCTCTATAGTTCCTTGGGGCCCGCCAGGATTGATCCCTGAGCACACAGATCTCTGATCCCTATACCCCAAGCACAGCTGGGTATAGCCCCAAAACAAACAAAACCAAGCCAAAACGAAAAAAGAATCAATGTGAATTCCTTAAAGAGCAGCATAGACTTTAGCATGCAACTTTACATTGCTTTTCTCTTGCTAGGATTACTACAATCATAGCAGTACAGAAAAGAAGATATACAACAAATAATGACCTTTTCATAATTCCAAACTACGGGACAAGTGGCTACCCTTAATTAGATATGAACTAAAAATCTAAAAAACAGACAAGGCATTCTGACTCATAGTCCATGTTAAAAGGACACATTTTTTTAAAAATTCATATTGATCATAAGATCAATAATGACTATACAGAGAGAGAGAGAGAGAGAGAGAGAGGGAGAGAGGGACAGACATAAAATGACTGCACTCATTTGTGGAATATAAAGTAACATAATGGGCGACTAACATCCAAGGAGAGTAGAGATAAGGGCCAGGAGGATTAATCCACGGCATGGAAGCCTGCCTCACATGCTGGGGGAAAATGCAGCTGGGATAGAGAAGGGACCAGTAAGTAAATGATGCTTGAAGGGTTTGCTTGGAATGGGAGATGCATGCTGAAAGTAGACTATGGACCAAACATGATGGCCACTTAGTATCTGTATTGCAAACCATAACATCCAAAAGGAAAGAGAGTAAAAGGGAATGTGCCTGCCAAAGAGGCACAGGGGGACAGGGTGGGGGTAAGGGGAGGGATACTGGGAACAGTGGTGGTGGAAATGGGCACTGGTGGAGAAATGGGTATTTGATCACTGTATAACTGAAACGTAATCATGAAAGTTTATAAGTCTGTAACTCTATCTCATGGTGATTAATTAAAAAAAATGACTATAATCAAATAATTGTGAAATCCAGTAATTAATAAATTGCTGTGCATTTTTACCTTGCTGTGATAAACTGTTAAATCCAAGGTTGTTTAATCAATGGGCTGGAGCGATAGCACAGCGGTAGGGCGTTCGCCTTACAAGCGGCCAGCATGGCCGACCCAAGTTCAATTCCTCCGCCCCTCTCGGAGAGCCCGGCAAGCTACCGAGAGTATTCGATATGCCAAACACAGTAACAACAAAGTCTCCAATGGAGACGTTACTGGGCCCGCTCGAGCAAATCGACGATCAACAGGAGGGCCTTTACCTTTTACCTTTTTACCTTTAAAATATTATTTTTTACTTTATTTAAATGAGGCATTATGACCTCAATAAATGGAGTTTAAAATAAAAATTGCTAAAACAACAAAGAAACAACTAATCTGTCAAATCAAGGAAAAATGTCAACATTGAAGCCAACAAAAATATACTTTAAAAATACAAAATTAAACATAGCAGGCCCTCTAATAACACTGCTCTAGTATCAATTAATTCAAATGTATGTATAAAAAGTTCTGGCTAGTGTTACATGAAATAAAATTATTTGAGAACTTTATTTTGTGGCAAAAATTATATTTTATAGCAACCTATTTATGTTAAGTAAGGATTTACTATACAAATAAATTTAGTACTAATCTGGCATAATATATATGCTAAGTTTCCAAGATCATCTGGATAAAATGAGAATTGATTTTTGTTGTTGTGTTTGCTTTCATTTATTGGCCATGCCTGGTGATGCTCAGAGCTTATTCCTAACTTTGTACTCAGGGATCATTCCTGGTGGTACTCAGGGGTAGGACCAGGGTCAGCTGCTTCTAATGTAAAAACTTTAACCCCTGTACTATTTATCCAGCCCTTGAATAAACCAAACTTTTTTCTCATGGTCACACATCTATCTATACACCTATACATCTATTTACAAATTGGCGGAGAAAACTGTTCTAACTTCTCAATACAATTTACTTAAAAAAATTCTGTTTAGTTTAATTGAATTCATATTTAATAACAGAGTATTACAAAAGAAGAATATTATCTCGTATTATCTCAACAGCTGGACATTTTAGCAATAAAATTTTTCTAAAATCAGGGTTGGTGCAATAGTACAGCGGTTAGGGCGTTTGCTTTGCAAGTGGCCAACCTAGGTTTAATTCCCAGCATTCCATATGGTCCCCTGAGCACCACCAGCAGTATTTTATGAGTGCAGAGCCAGGAGAAACCCCTGAACATTTCTGGGTGTGACCCAAAAATCTTACAATACACAACATAACTCAGAGTATGTTGGGGATAAAATTAGACTAATTTAAGTTATGAGGGTCTCAACTCTGAATAAGATAGGAGACAAAATTATGTGTTATATCTTAAATTATATCTTAAGTTTTCGAAAATTGGGGCTGGAGCGATAGCACAGCAAGTAGGCATTTGTCTTGCATGCGGTGGATCCAGGTTCGATTCTTCTGTCCCTCTCAGAGAGCCCGAAAAGCTACCAAGAGTATCCTGCCTGTACAGTAGAGCCTAGCAATTTTTTTAATTAATTAATTTATTTATTGAATCGCTGTGGGAAAAAGTACAAAGCTTTCAAGTTTAGGTCTCAGTCATGCAAATATCAATCACAATTCCCTTTACCAATACTTATTTTTCACTACGAAGAACCCCAATAAACCCCCACCCCCCACTCCCCCCGCCAATGTCTGTGGGGTAGATGAATTCTACTTAACACTGTCTACTTTGATTAGCTTCATTGTTTTGATAAAAGTTGCACCATTATTATTTAGACTTTACCCCGCCCCCCCCCCCCCCAAACTCAGCCATGCTGAAAAGGCATTGTGTAATGATCTGCTTTCTACAGCTGGGTTCAAGAATTAAATGATGCTGCGCAGCTGCTTGCGGCCGCGCGGTTTTGGATTTCTGCTATTTTATTTATTAACCCTTCAAGTATTTCTACTGAGAATCAGATAATTAAGAGATTGGTCTCTGTGCTTCTGGGGCCGTGGCCGTGCCGGAGAGCCGCTCGTGGGGGGCAACTGGTGACCTTGGTCGGGCGTGAAGGATGGGCCGGAGGCCCCCCCCCCCCCCCCCCCCCCCCCCCCCCGTCCCATGAGGTTTCAGTCGCGCCCCACCCCCGGCTCAGACCTGCTCTCCACAAGGCTCCCATGCAGCCACCATCTTTCTTTCCAGAGAGGAGAGGGTGAATGGGGCAACACCCTTTCCCCTCCAGGCAGGCAAGATGGCGCGGATTAATGCATAGTCCATTCTCTTTTCTGTTCCAGGCTGCTGGATTTCTGTATTAAGTCCTTGTGCTTCTGGGGCCGTGGCCGGGCCGGAGAGCCACTCGTGGGGGGCAACTGGTGACCTCGGTTGGGCGTGAAGCCTAGCAATTTGATATGGCATATTTGATATGCCAAAAACAGTAACAACAAGTCTCACAATGAAGATGTTACTGGTGCCCACTTGAGAAATTCGATGAACAATGGGAGGACAATTCTACAGACACTGCTATCTTAAGTTTATGTTTTTTAGTCTTAGGAGAAATTAGTGGTATGGATTAATTTTCTGTGCAACATATTGATGACTTTCTTACCTTGAGAGCATGCCCAGAGGTGTAACATTAAGTGATCCCATTAGCATTGCCAGGGCCATTCCTGGTGCTTCCCGTTCTATTACTTCTTTTGTAGCCTGTAATTAAAAATTAAACATCAGATTAAGTAAAATTTGTACAAAGGAAGACAGTATAAAATTACCTTTAAAATAATAATAAATCACATTTATATAAACCGTAATTTGTAGTTTCCCAAGGTTTTTAGAGGGCTTTGGGGCTTTGGGCCTCACCTGGCTATGTTCAGGGTTTAGCCTATCAGAGACCACTCCTGGTGGTGCTTGGCGTTTGCTGTGTGTAAGGCAAGTGGCTTACCACTATACTATCTCTCTGGCCTCCTTTAAAAAAATGCTAAGGCATTGCAACAGTTCTTTGGGACCCACTGAATAAAAGTTGAGGACAAAAATATAATAGTATGAATTACTAATTCCTCTCTACTTCAGAGATATTGGTTGAAGTTTTGCCAAATAATCTAAATTTGAAAAATGAAGACATATTGTTTTAATAGCTCAAGAAACTTTCACAAGAAATACAGGTGTTTCCGTTTGCTTCTTACTTTCAAAATAAATCATCCCTCTAAACTCTGCATTTCTTTTCATCATATAATTTTATGACAATAAAAAGAAATAAGAAGTCACCAATTTTCCCTTTGTACTGGGGAGAGGAAAACTTTAGATTTAGTATCTTCCATATCTTTAATAAAAACTATTTTAAAAAGAATGAAGTGATAGACTTTAATAGATACTTTAAGAAAGGCCAATATTAGATGTAGTCAGACTTGAAAAGCTATTAGGACAATTTTGGTCTATTAATTTATTTTATTTTTTGTTTTTTGGGCCACACCCAGAAGGGTACATAGGATTTATTCCTGGTTCTGAGCTCAGGGATTACTTCTAGTGAGGTTCAGGGGACCAGATGTGGTTCAGAATTGGAAGCTGGGTAGGATGTGTATGCAAGGCAAGCACCCTGCCCTTTGTACTATCTCTCTGACCCAGGGCAATTCCATTTTGTAAAGACTAAACAAAAGGAGGTATAAATTTTTCATACAGTGATGGTGAAGATTTGTTTTAGGCTAAAGTTTTAGGCCAAAAATATAAAACAATCCATTTCTAGTCTTCCTTCAAATATACCAGGTTATATTAACTGAGAATGAAAGAGGAATAACACTTGCAAAATAAAATATTCCAGTGAATAAGAATATATGTGAGTTAAAAAACATATTATGGAAGAATGTAAGAAAAATTTGATATTGAAATAACAGTGTGAGAGCTCAAATAAAATGTAAGTGTACAGAATTTAGGTTAGGGCTTGGCAAATCACTTAAAAATGTACCAAATTTGTTTCAATACCAGTTGATATTTTACATATACCTTTCAGATGTACACAGTTAATTCCATAACATGATGGAATAAAAGATTATCATAATATGTAATATACAATACATTAAATTTCAAACTAATATAATAATAATATTTTTCAATAAAATCTGCTTTAAAGACAGAGGACTAGGGAAGGAAAAACAGTGAAGGGGTTAAGGTGCTTGCCTTATACGCTGCCATTCCAGATTGGATCCCCATCACTATATATGGTTCCCTGAGCACTGCCAGTGGTCACTCACTGCATAGAGCCAGGAATAGCCCCTGCACTGCTGGGTATTGCCCAAAATTCACCCACTATCAAAATACAGAGTGCCAGGAGCAAGGAGAAAAGAAAATGTTTGAAACACTTCATTTGGGAGTGAATTATTTTCATTTAAATGCAAGATAAATACCGTTGAATTAGCATTATCCAGAATCTATGCTTTGTTTTCCACATTCAATCCATTTGTTAGGATTTTGAATTCTCCTGAGAAGAAACACTATTGTTATGTGCCAATTACTTTACAATTTCTTCTTAGGTATCTAAAAACCTAAGAGCTCTAAAACTCAAGTATGGGGTTTTACTGAGAATTATCTTTAAAGAGTTCTTTGAATAGGGTAATATTTATTTGCTTCCTGCTTGAAAAAGTTACATAAACAATGACTGAACACTGAATGGATCTGAGTCCATATAAGGACGATATACTTGCACACTCTAATAAAAAGAGTAATCAATAGATCGCCGAAAGGGTGTATTTCACTTTGTAAAGATTCTTCAAAGAACATTTATTCTTTCATACAACCAATATTTAGTAACCTCCTAGAGGATACTAGATAGTGTTCTATGCATTATTGTAGAGTACTGTAATTTCCACTACAAAAATATCTCACACTTTTTGCTAACATTTAGATAAAAACTTACTAAACAATCAACTTGGTATGCTGTAGTGAGAATGTATTGGCTTTATATGCTACACAATAATTTATCACATTTTCACTCCTTTATATAAATATTATTTTGATAGTCAAATCATCAAATAAAAACTCAGAAATCTCGGGGGAGTAATTATATCTTAAAAGAAATTTTCACAAATATACTTATGTTCACAGTCCTAATAATCTAAAACTAAAAAATTGAAGACAGATTGTTATAATAGTTCAAAAAACTTTTGCAGGTTAAGAAATATGGGTTTACAACTGTACCTCATGGTGTTTCACTAATAAAAATAAAGAAAAAAGAAATATGGTTGTTTTTCTTTGCTTCTTATTCTCAAAATAATTCATTCCTCTAAAACCTGTCTTTCTTTTCATTATGTGATTTTATGATTTAATGAAAAGAAACAAGAAGTCACCATGTCACCTAAGATATATATTTATTAATTTCTGTCATGTGAAAAATAATAGCTTTTCAGTCAGTCACATATTTATTTTAATCAATATAGAAAATATAATTTTTACCTAACAGTTCATATTATTATGAACAGTTTATAATGATAAAGAAAAATCCTGTGTTCTGAATCTGAAGAAAGATGAAGTTATGATTAATATAAAGAAAAAAATATGCTCAAATGTGTATAGACCTTTCATTTTATTAATGTTAACATACAATTACTTGGATTTAAAGGCCTGTAATTTTCTGAAATATTCACAAAACAACACAATTTAGGATGAACTTAAGTTTATTTTCTTTTTGTTTTTGGTGCCACACCTGGCTGTGCTCAGGACTACTACAGGCTCTGCACTCAAGGATCACTCCTAGCATGCTTAGGGGAACCATCTGGGGCTCTAGGGATTGAATCCAGGCTTGGTCTTGTGCAAGATGAACACCCTACCTGCTGTACTAATGCTCCAGCCCAGATGTACTAAACATATTAACTTGAGAATAAATGAGATAAAATTTTACATTGGTCTTTAAGAACTATTTGAAAATGGCTTACTACAAACTCATCTGAGAACATCTTCTATAGGGAGATGAAATAATTCTTCCTGGTGGTCTTTTTAGAATGTATCCACATTAGAAATAAAACCATAACATCTGAATTTTCTTCTCTAAAAAAATAGATTCCCATTAAAACAGTCATATGTTACAACATTTGAAGAATATTAGGTGAAATGAAGGAAGTGGAATGTGTGGAAGAACTGCTTTCATTAAAAATTATTACCGAAAGGTGTTGCTTTCAATATTAATTATTATTGTAAGGTGTTGCATTTTGTCATCCACACCTCCCTAGGTTTTAAAATTAGTTAACAATTTAAACAGAGGGATATGAGTACATTTTCATAAAAGCTAGAAATTCAGTATTTGTTATGAGGTAAGAGTCACAAAATAGAAGTTCTGAGAGTAAAATATCTATTATATAATATTTGAAAGCTGTGACATGTTGTCGTTTGAATTAAACAATTCATTCTATAAATTTTTTCTCATCTAATGATTGATTTTAAAGTTACTAAGTTCCTTATGATTGGACTGTTTTTAAGTCACTCATAACCTAACTTTTTTTTATTTCCATACTAAATGATTACCACCTATTGTTTTGATTCAAGAAATTTATCTTTGTTTTCCATTTATAGAAAGAGCAATGATATGTTATTCTTTTCTTTGTATTATTATAATGTAGGAGCACTACTATTTATATTTTTTATTCTTATAAGGTAAAATTTAACTATAAAAAGAACTTTAAAAACTAATATTATAATGTTAGAAAAATAACATATTATAGCACATAATTTAATTTTAGTGGAAGGGCATTTGCCTTGCGTGCAGCTGGCCCGGCCGAGCGGGTTCGATTTCTTCATCCCTCTTGGAGAGCCCGGCAAGCTACCGAGAGTATCTCACCTGCACGGCAAAGCGTGGCAAGCTACCCGTGATGTATTCAATATGCCAAACACAGTAACAACAAATCTCACGATAAAGACATTACTGGGCTTGCTCAAGCAAATCGATGAACAACGGGAGAAAAGTGCAGCGCTAATTTAATTTTATTCTATTTTTTTGGCATTGTGGTTCACACCCAGCGATGCTCAGGGATTACTTCTGGCTCTGCACTTAAGAATTACTCCAGGAGGTGTTCAAGTGATCATTTTATTATTATAGTATAATTCTAAGGAATTTCAAGAGTTTAGCTTCACACCTCAAAATATGTGTCGACTCACCACAAATTTTAAGATATTTAAAATTTTTAAGATGGCCATTTTACCCCAAAAATGATTATACATAAGTGATGGTCTCTAATTATATATTTTTTGAGAATTTTCTAACAGAAATGCAAAAATAAAGCTACATCCTGCCTTGCAGGGACTGTCAGACTTTTTTGTAGCTCTATCCTTCACTTACAAAAGTTCCCTAGAATGGGAAATATTTGATAATGGTGGCCAAGTACTTGATTATCCTATATTTTCTATTTGCCAGTTCTTGCAGTTATATTTTTCAGTCCATTAGTTGATTAACAGTGTTCCTGACTGACATGAGTTTTGGTTTTGGTGCATTCATTACTCATCAGGTGAATTTTGGGACTGCATTCATTCCTAGGTCTTAATATGTTAGATTATGGCTGACTGAAACTGGGGGAAATTTCCATTCGATAACATTTATTTTTGGATCTGCCTTTAACCAGAGTACCACCGACAAGCTCCATTTTAGCCTCCTGCAAAGGTCTCACAGTTTCAAGGAATCTCAGGCTGAACTTGACATCAATTGCTTGTCCAAGGATAACTTTCATAACAGCAATGCTGCTAAAGGCACCTATCTTCAAGGTATCTCATTTTCTCTTTCCTAAATCCTTGATTTCTTTTCTTTTCTTTTTTTAATTGAATCACTGTGAAATACCGTTACAAAGCCTTCATGTTTGAGTTTCAGTCATACAATGACAAAACACCCATCCCTCCACCAGTGCACATTTTCTATCACCAATGTCACCCCCCCCCCAGTACCACCCCTCCCCCCTGCCTCTATGGCAGACAATTTCCCTCTTACTCTTCTTTCTCGACTTTTGGGTATTATGGTTTGCAATACAGATACTGAGAGAGTTTCTGCCCCACCTCCCTGCCGCTCTCATCTCTAACTCATAGTATTCTTGGATAGAGAGAGCTGGAAGGCTGATAGTATAAGTCACAATCACAATCACACAAATCATACTGTTATTCGTCGATTGCCTCGAGCAGGCCCCAGTAACGTCTCCTTCATCCTAGCCCTGAGATTATATTCAAGGCTCTTTAGGAGAATGAGACCCATCATTGTTACTGGTATTTGGCATATTGGGTACGCCACGGGGAGTTTGCCAGACTCTGCCATGTGGGCAGGCTACATTCAGTATCCTGCCAATTTGTCCAAAGTAGGAATGAGATAATAAGATGTTATAATAAGACGTCGCGCGGCCGCATTTGCGGTTCTGGGAACTGATTTTTATAGTCTCTGAGTCTGGCCGCTGATGGGATTACACGGCGCCAGGGGGCCAGTTGGTGGGTGTGACCCCTGCCTACTGGAATTTGGAGGATCTAGGTGGAGGATGCTCGGCCCAAATCCGAGTAGGCTTGGAGATCTCGGCCCGGAACCCGCGTGACTTTGTTCCTCTGCCAGTACCTTCATGTATAAGTATAAGTCAGTTTACAGAATATTCCTTATAGCAGTATTTCTCAACTTTTTACCAACCAGAGTCCCTCTGCCCTTGTATCTTTGCTGTAGAGCCCTGCCCTACTGACTGACCCACAGTCTTATGCTGTGGCTTCCTTTTTATATCCTCTTGACCTTTGGCTACCTTGGAATATCCTAGCGCCCATATAGCCCCTGGTTGGGGCATGTTATTTTACTGGGTCAAATTTTTCTACACTGTAAAGGTTTTTCAGAGTACCAACTTATTAGTGATACAAGTCCACACTTCATTAGTAAACTATTGTATTCTCTTAAAACTGGAATCTTTTATAACATTAAATGGAAGGTTTTGACATATAGACCTTCCACAGAAACGTGGTAACAATTTGTTTTCCAAACAATGTTCTTTTCACCCACACCTTGACAATCCCAAGCAACAACAGTTTTAACTAGTATTTAACTGCTGTGTACAAAACATCTTTTAAACTTTACATTTCTTATCAATTATATGTAAGAAAGAGGTTCCTAAACTTACTTGTTCTACTTCCCCTTTTTAAGAAAAAATTACTTAATTACCCCTGAAATTTTACCTTCTTTAAACATTATAACAGAAAGTGACCCCTACTGCACCTGAGTCAGCTCTCAACACATATTTAAAAGCAATTTACATTTTTCTACTTGCAAATTGCTCATATATATTTTATTTGAAATTTGTTACAAAACTCTATTATAGTGAAGATATTGAATCTTTGAAAGTAAATCCGCTGCTAGTATTAATTTTTGAGTTTGACATTTATAGCAGTTTTGCTAATTTGACAAATTTGACTGTTTCATTGAGGTTTTACAGTTTTACACAACAATACTATCATTATTTAAAGATATATTCCAGGTCTCATGTCTCATCTAGAAAATTTTCTTTACCTTTATATCATAAAAACAATCTAAATTTTATAAAACATAGGAGTTGGATGGGTTTGTTTAGATTTTTTGAGCTCAGTAGTTACTCTGGCTCTGTGCTCAGGGCTTTTCCTTGGTGGTGCTAAGGGTACCATAAGCACTGCTGAGGAGAGAACTGGGTCCAGCTGCATACAATGTATGAGCCTTACTTCCTCTACTACCTAACTCTTTTAATGTTTCACTCAGATTGAATAAGGTCCCCCCATTGTTATACTTTTAAGAAGCCCTGAATTTAAAGAAAACTGGTAATTTAATAAGAATATTTACATCTAAGAACATGCCTGTTTTTCTAATCATTATTCAAGCTGTATTTTATGTCCTTGAGTAGGGGGATAGAGGGAGATAGCTCAAAAGGCTGGAATGCTTATGCCTTGTTTACTCAAGGCTGAGTTACATTCATGCCACTCAGGATCCCACAAACACTGAAGGGTATGTCCCTGGTGGACCATCAGGACCACTGACCTGAGCAGACCACATTGCAGGGCCCAAGAACTAAATCATGAGGTTCATGCAGGCAGTAAATCAATGCTATTACTAACTCCAAGTCCCTCAGTACTGCTGGAGGAAGTCCCATACTGCACTTCTTTCCTCGGCTTAACAATTTTCTTAAGTTCATACTTAGGTTTTATAAACTTTTTTTTCTTCTATTGCAAATGCAATCTTTCTCACTGCATTTTCTACTAGGTTGTTTCTAATTTAAATAATGTAAGTATCTAGTTCTGAAATAAAATATAAAATTCTTGATTCTAATAATTTCCAGCTGAATGATTCCTTTGGGTTTTCCAGTGAATGCTCTATAAACAAAGATGATCTGGCTGCTTCTTTTCTATTACTAAACTTCTAGTTTCTCTCTCTCTGTCTCTCTGTCTCTGTCTCTTTCTCTCTCTCTTTTCTGGTAGAATTTCCAGAACAGGTAATAGTAGTGATAGCAAATTCTTTCTTTGATTCCCAACTTAACATAAGAATTCATTTACTATTCCAATTTTATTTTACCTGTTGATATGAGATAAATACATTGTATTATGTCTAAAGGTCTTTAATTTTGCTTTACTGCCCTCTTTTACCAGAAAAATGTTTTTACTCCTTTTAAAGCAAGCATCGAGCTGATTTTTAAAGGCGTTTTAGTAATGAAAAAGAACTAATCCTTCCTTCCTTCCTTCCTTCCTTCCTTCCTTCCTTCCTTCCTTCCTTCCTTCCTTCCTTCCTTCCTTCCTTCGGGTCGCACCTGGCGATGCTCAGGAGTTCATCCTGGCTCTGCACTCAGGAACTCTCTCTGACATTGCTTGGGTGACCATATGGAATGCCAGGGATTGAACTCTGGTAAAGTCGCATGTAAGGCAAATGCCCTAACAGCTGCTGTACTATCACTCCGGGAATTTCTTTTGCTTGTTTTTTATTGGCAGGGTCATAACCGGTAATGCTCAGGGGTTACTCCTGGCAGTGCTTGGGGTAAGACCATATAGGATGCCACTAGGTCGGCCACATGGAGGGCAAACACCCTACCTGCTATACTGTCTCTCGGCTCCAGAACTAATATATATTTCAAACTTTATTTTTACATTTTGGGCTCGAGCGATAGCACAGCAGTGGGGTGTTTGCCTTGCGCACAGACAGCCTGGCCGAGCCGGGTTCAATTCCTCAGCCCCTCTCAGAGAGCTGGGCAAGCTACCTAGAGTATCTTGCCTGCACGGCAAAGCCTGGCAAGCTACCCGTGACGTATTCAATATGACAAACACAGTAACAAGTCTCAAAATGGAGACGTTACTGAGCCTGCTTGAGCAATATCGATGAACAATGGGAGGAGAGTGTGGACAGTGTGTGTGGATTTCTACATTCTACTTGGGAAAGGTTTGTTTTAATTAATGTTTACTGGGCCAGAAAGATAGTACAGTGGATCAAGTGCTTGCCTTGCATAGAGCAGACCTAGCTTAAATTCCTGTTATCACATATAGTCCCCTGAGCATCCCTAGGCATGATTCCTAAGTACAGAGCCAGGAGTAAGGCCTGAGCATAGCTAGGTGTAATCCAAAAACCAAGAAGAAAAAAATGTGTTTCCATAGCCATATCAGGTTTATGTATATTTTATTACTTCTGCATTCATCTTCACATGACTAAATCAAGTCTCATTATTGAATCAATGGTCTCATTATTTTATATCACTTTGATATAAAGATTTATCTGCATTAATAAAAGGAGCTAGAATGTTTTATTCATCCTATCTGTGTTATTACAGCTTAAATAACAGGTGAATAAGATAAGAAATGCCCCTTAAAATTTGTTAAAATTACTCTTAATACCCTATGCTTCCTTCTTTCCACTCCATCTCCTCTCATCTTGTAATTCTAAAAAAGTGGGCCAGGGATGTAGCTTAGTGGTAGAACACTTGCTTTGCATGGGTCAGGCCCTGGATTTAATACCCACAATGGCGGAAAAAAAAAACATACAGAAAACAATCTTTTCATTCAATATACAAGAAGATATAATTACTATCAGGCTAAGTTTCTTAAAAGTTAGAGGTCTTAATCTCAAAGATATTGATAGGCAATGTTTTATTTAAAAGCTAAAGAACACACTAATTCTTTAGCATACACAGTGACAACTAGCTTACCTACAGTTTAAGGAAAAAAATCAATACATTTTTGAAGTGTTAATACTGTCCAGTGTCTACCGGCCCGCTTGAGCAAATTGATGAACAATGGGAGGACCGTGACCATGACCATGACTGTCTACGGGGAACTTTCTGACTCACCGTCTTTACTCTCTTTACAAATGCAAGCACAAACAAAATCAAAACAAAGTAATATTTATTTATTTATTTATTTATTTATTTATTTATGCTTTGTGATCACACCTGCCAGCTTCCTTCCTTCCTTCCTTCCTTCCTTCCTTCCTTCCTTCCTTCCTTCCTTCCTTCCTCCCTCCCTCCCTCCTTCCCTTCCTTCCCCTCTCCCTCCTTTCCTCTTTCTTCTCTCTTTCTCTCTTTCTTTGATCTAGTGTTGCTCAAAGGTTATTCCTGGCTCTGCACTCAGGAATCACTCCTGGTGATGCTCAGGGGACCATATGAGATACTGGTTGGGTATGTGGAAGCCAATGCTCTATGGATGTACTGTCACACTGGCGCCATAGTTGCAATTTTTAATCTTCCTTTTCAACACTTGCTTTTAGTTTAAGAATAATCACACAGAGGCACCTAAATACCCCTGTTTTCTATGTTCTGAATCGGTGTCCACCTTTATTTATGACTAAATATATAAATTGTGAAACTGTACAGATAGAAAATCATAGTTTTAAATTAAAATGAAAACAAATTCTAGACTGTTAATCAAGTTTCCTTTACACTTACAATAAAGATGTTCATTAATTTACTAAATTTCAACTCTATTTTTAAAACAGTTTAAAATTCTAAAGATAAACTCGGATACCATTTAAATTACATTTCAAATACTGACAATAAATATTTTTTTCTTTACTGTACACATTCTGTATTTCAGGAATATATACTGGATTTTCAGCATAATCTCTGGAAACTCCATATCTAGACAGCAAAATAAGTGCTCTAATTCTCTCCTTAAGGAATCATCTCTCCCATCTCTCTTTTTCTATATTCACCTGCATTTAAGTTCCTTTGTTTTTGATTTTTTTCCAATTTTTATTGAGGCGCATGACTTACAATGCAGTTCATACACGCAATGTCCTAACATCACACCCAACACCAGAGTGTCAGCTTCCCTCCACCAAGTGTTCCGAAGTTCCTTTACATCCACCTCCCACTCCCACCCTTGATAAGCCCAGTTCTGTAGACCAACTTTCAGGTTTTGTTGCTTTTGTCCATTTTTTAAATTCCCTTACTATATTTATTTATAGCCCCATAGTTGAAGGAAATCATTCTGTATATGTTTGAACTATTCCAAAAGGGTGATTCATGTTAGAATTAAGTTCATTTCTATGAAACCCCAATTCTGCTGCAAAAATGATTATCCTAAAATGTGTTTGATTTCATTTAAAATCTATAATATGCCAATAAGAAACATAATTTAATTTGTCAATATATACATGAACAAATAATCTCTAAAACTGATCATATGGAACTAAGGATGTGGCGAGATGTGGCTCCACTGGCAGAGCACATACCCTTCCATGGGTAAGATTTAGGTTTTAATTCTTGGTACTATATAGTTCCTTGAGCACTGCCAAGAGTGCCCCTAGTGGCCCTCAGAAGAGCCTGGGTGCTGCTAATAGTGACCCACAAGTACAAACAAAAAACCCAACAAACAATGTATAGATTTATACTTATATTCCAGAGGGTATTGTGGTAATATGTATTATGAGACTTCACAATTTTGACTCACTAATTCTATTTTAATGGGCTATCTGAAAATAATATTTAGAGATACATGTAGAAATTCATATACAGTAAATGTTTATAACATGTAATAAGAAAGAACCTAGAAGTCTGGGAGAGCTTAGGCATAGAGCACCCATTATGCACATGTAAGGTTAGTAAGGCTCTGAGTTCAATCCCCGGCATCAACCAATATGCATGAGTACAATCCTAGTGGTATTGTCCTTGGCAACACAAAATAAAGTATGTAAATGCCTGCATACCACAACCAACAGTGTGTAAACACTATAAGGAAAGTGTGTAACCCTTGGCAAATACATAATTAAGTGTGCAAGCACAACTCAAATGCACAATGAAGTAAAATGTGCAACCTCCAAAAGCATCACACCCAAGTATGAGAGTAATACAAAGGTTTGAGACCCCTGTCATTGCATAAACAATAGCAAATAGAAGGGAACAAAGAAAAAGAGCTTAAATGATTAATGACACAGGGAAACTGATTTAATCATAACATCTTTATATTCTGTATGGATTGGCAAATCTAATCATTTGGCACAGTTATTAAATCTAAAAAGCTCAATATTTGGGAGGCTTCCCAAGTGGTACTCAGGAGGTCTCTGAGGACCCTCCAGTGGTTACTAAGGACCTGTATCTATCTCTGTACTCAATGATGTTTGGGGGGGGGGTGTCTGTGTAGCACTGAAAGCAAATTGGGTAGGCAATGTTTGAGACTTTAGCCTTAACTCCTCTACTATCTCTTTGGCCTCCAAAGCTTCTTTATATGACAACGACGAGTGGTAAACAACAAAGATTCTAAAATTCAAGCTACACAGTTCAAATTTTGGTTTTATTACATTGCACAACCTCTGTCATCTAGATTAACTTATTTAACGATTTTATCTAATTTTTGTATTAGTACTTGCTATTAGTTTTAGTGTGCAAAATATACAAGTTATCATATAAAATGCTTCTCATAATGCATGGCACATAGAATATAATAAACTTTAGTAGCTATGATAATGGGGATGAGATTAAGAAACTCAACACAGAAACCCACAATAGGTGAAAATTAATACCTTCATTAAGCTAATAATTTTGGGCTAAGATTACTAATGGGTTTTATTTATTTTTAATTTCTCATATTATTTTTGGGGGTTTCTGGCGAGGGAGGTGGCATACCTAGTGGAGTGCTTAGGACTTACTCCTGACTCTGTATTTAGGGATCACTCCTGATGGGCTCAAGAAGACTATCTTGGGTGACAGGGATCTAATCTGCATGCGAGACAAGCACCCCACCTGCTCTACTATCTCAATGGTCCCTTCCCTAACTGCCTTTAAAACCGTAAAATTGAAATATATTTAAGAAATCTAGGGGGCTGGATAGATAGCACAGTGAGTAGGGCATTTGCCTTGCATGTGGCTGACCCGGGTTCAATTCCCAGCATCCCATTTGGTTCCCTGAGCACCGCCAGGAGTAACTCCTGAGTGCAGAGCCAGGAGTAACCCCTGTGCATTGCCAGGTGTGACCCAAAACCCCCCCAAAAAAATCTATAATCATAAAAAAAACCTTAAAAAATATGAAAAAGTAAATAAAAGCAAAATGTAAAAAAATTCCCGTTTCCTAAATAACTCTATTTTGCAGAATAAAAGTCCTTGAAAAAACTCTATTTTGCAGAATAAAAATATCATCCTAAATATCTATATAATATTTAAAAGATCACTTTAATATTCTGCCTGAACACCTAACTAAACACCTAACTTAAAGAAAATGCTTGTGATTCTAGTATTCTATCATTAATCACAAAGAATGAAAACTTAAAGGCAGGATTTTTACTTGTTGTTGTTAATAAAATATGATCTCAATTTTCATTTTTAACCAACCTATATGAGAACCCCAAAAAATGCACATTCTCTCTCATAAAAATTTATTCTACCTTCTGTGATTATTTTTTCTTCTTTTGGAGGCTTGTTTTGGGGCTATATAAGGCTGTGCCCAAGTCTTGCACTTTGCTCTTTGCTCAGGGATCACTCCAGATAGTGCTCTGGGGACCATATATGGTGCCAGGGATCAAACTGGGGCTAACCATTTACAAGACAAGTTCCTCACCTCACAAATCCCTGTACTATCTCTTTAGATCTACTCCCAGAAGGTGGTCCTACTCTCAACTGTGCTCAGGGCTTACTCCTGGCTCTGTACTCAGGGATCACTCCAGGCTCTATGCTCAGGAACCACTCTGGGAATGACATGTGGTGTTCAAGATCAAACCGGGGTTAGCTGTACACAAGGCAAGCATGAAACCCTTGTACTATCTCTCCAGACTTATCTCTTGTGTGTATGTATGTGTATGTGTAATTCCTTGCTGTGGTCAGGGCTTACTCCTGGCTCTGTGCTCAGAGATCACTCATGGCAAGCTCTGGAGACCATACGAGGTACAAGGGATCAAACCTAACTCAGCTGTATATAAGCGTCTCTGGGCCTAAAACTATCTTAATTTTGACCAGAAGGCACTGAGTGGAAATAAAAAAAATTTAACTTTTAGAATATTTTCTTAATAGATTGATACAGGAATTTTTACTTTTCAAAGTAAAGACTTATCTACTCTAGTAATATAGCTGAATACAAACCAAAGAAAACTTATTCCTGAACATCAGCTAATTTTATGCTACTTATGTGACATGAATAAAACTCCTTTCAATTTCTAAGTGTTAAATATTTTATGTTAAGAAATCTAAATTACTTTAGGAAATAATATAAAATTTTTGGGAGTATTTTATATTTTTTAAACTTGTAAAATCATTTTTGGGCGACCTCCCAAGTAGTGCACAGGGGTCCTACAGACCACTCCCAGTCTAATTCAGTGAAGTGGACCAGATGACTTAAAGTGAGGGCCCAGTGATATAGCATTATTTGGTTCTAGTGGTACTGGGGCCACAGCCACCTGGACCACCTTGAAGGTGTTTAAGACTACCTGAAATATATCTACCAGTGTCTGGAGGTCATGTAGTGCTAAGGATGAAACTTTGGGCTATGTACATGCAAAGCAAAACCTATGAACCCTTGCTATCTCTCTGGTCCAAACATGCAAATTTTCAATTAGTGAACCTTTAAGGATTTTGATGTTCGTGAAATTAAAGACTTCAATAAGAATATAGGAAGTCTGTACCATATAATTTACTCATCTGAGATAATGAGCTTTACTCTCAAAGATCTCTCTTGCTTTCACCCATCTGAGCGGCAGGTGTAATGTGTTAGTTTTTTGCAAGCATCACTGAAATACTGATGGCAAGAAGGGTCACTAGTGGGGAAGGCTATACAGCCTGATGCCTGCAATTGTAACTGTTTGTTTTCAAAACTGAAGGACTGGTGCTACCACCCCAAAATGTTCTATACTTCATTTGCAAGGTTCAGAATATACTCTATTGATCTTTAAAAAGGAAAGTGGGGTTAGATAATTTACATGTTTGTTAGAGTGGAGATTCATACAATGAATCTAGTGTTTCAGGAAAATTTAGAGAAACATTTAAAAAATGTTTTTAAATATGAAAAGGTCTAGAGGTCCAATCAAGGTATGGAAGAGTTAATGCATTATCAGATTAATTCTCTCAAGAATAAAACACACTGTATAATTTTATTTTCAGTATAGTTTTCTTCAAAATAAAAATATAATTTTAGAAGACCCAGAGCAATAGTACAGTAAGACACTTGCTTTGCATGTAGTCAACCTTGGTTTGATATCTGGAACCACATAAAATACCTTGGGCCCTGCAAGAGAGATCCCTGAGCACAGAACCAGGAGTAAACTCCAAGCACAGCTGGGTGGGTCAAAAACAAAACAAAACAATGTAGTGATTCCAAGAAAAATTTTATTTTCAATACAATTAATCTTAACATCATTTTTAGATTTTCCTTTACCCTACATCTTAAACTTTTTTGCTTCAAAATGTTTTTCAATATGAATGTAAGTAAAGAAAAATCTTTAAAAATCATTATTGGACTAGGTGGACTATAAATAACATAAGGATAATAGTGGAAGGTCTTGACACTTTGGTGGTAGTCAGGCAAAATAATTAAATAAAAAGCATAAATGTTAGCAATACTATAATAATGTTACCAAAACTATAATAACAATAATATTATTCATTATTGGTAAGAAAATAAATTAAATGTAGAGATAAGTTTTAGTTTACTAATTACTCTCCTTATGTGAATTTTTTTATTTTCCCAAAGCCACATCATTTAAAGAAAGAGCTTTACTAAAAACATCAGGAGATGAAAGGAAAATGGGTTACTGAAACATCTCAATCACTGTCACTGTCCTCCTGTTGTACATGGATTTGCTCAAGGGGGCCCAGTAACATCTCTATTGTGAGACTTGTTACTGTGTTTGGCATATCGAATACATCACGGGTAGCTTGCCAGGCTTTGCCATGCGATCGATATACTCTCGGTAAATTGCCAGGCTCTCCGAGAGGGGCGGTCGAACCCCGCTTGGCCAGGCTGTCTGTGCACAAGGCAAACGCCCTACTATTGTGCTATCACTGCAGCCCTAAAGAAAATATTTTAAAAATCAGTGTAAAGAAATGAAACACAGGAATGAAGCTAACTAATCTTAACTTTAAGTACACATCAGGATGAAGTTAAATAAATTCAATCAACTAAAGTAAAAAAAAAATCCAAAAACTAATGAATCTGAATGAACATTATAACAGCAGCAATTCAAGTGAGTTCTAGTTACAGAAACTAAATTAAATCCACAAACATTTTCAGTATTATTAGGGATTTCTACCTCAGGTAAGAAACCTCACATTGTGCTTATATCAAGAACAAATTCCTGAACATTAGTTATCTGTATCTATTCATTTTCTCTTTTTTCACTATAAAACATAAAATCTTAATTTTAGCTACACTGATTATTAATAGCCACTGTGAAGTCTGCCACTGAATACGATAGGCCTTAGGGATATTCATCATATTGGTACTTAAATTATTATCAGATTACATCAACTATGCTGAAGCATTAATACAGGAGATATTCATATTTCAAAATCAATGATACTTAAATACAATTATTTTCACTGATCACTTTCCATAAAGAACTAGAAGAATTATTTTGTGCATAATATTTAAATGAATCGTTGATTTTTTCCCCCCCTGTCTTGGAACATAAGCTCCTTAAGGCCTTTTGGCGGGTGGATGTGGGGCTGGGTTCACACCTGTTTGTGCTCAGGAGTCACTTCCTGTGGTGCTCAAAGAACTACATGTGGTGGTCCCAAATGCAAGATAAGTGGTTGGGTGAAATGCAAGGCAAGTGCCTTACCTGCTATACTATCTCTCCAGTCAATGCAAGGTCTTGTCATTGTGTCACATAGTCTTAACAGACTACCTGACATAGCGCAAACCTTAATAGGCTCTTAGAGAGATATGTAGAATATAATAAATTAACATCTTTCCTACATAGAATATTCTAGTCTAGACAATATCCTTGGGAGAACTGAGTAGACAGACACTAAGGTATTTTTCTGCATTTGATAGTTTAGGTTGGGAAACTTGATTAAAAGAGGTTGGATAAGATTTTATATATCAAATCACCAAACATTGTTGAGTTAACAAGACATTACAACAAAATGAACTGAAAAATCTTCTTCCCTAAGTGCATTATTATTGCATACTTAGCTATAAAATTTTAAAGCTTTTGAAGACATGATTATTTTTGAGTCCATTAATGCAACATAAAGGCCACTATGGTATATAATTTAATTTAGCTCACTGTGTTTTATTGGCAAGTTAAAATAATCATATACACAATTGCACACTACCTAACCAGATTTCCAACCTACTGAATCAGAATCTCTGAAGGTTCAGTCTAAAAATATTTTCAGAAAAAGGTCTGGTGATTGAAGGCTAGGTTATCTAGGATTGATGGCAACTAAACTGAAATGAATTCCAGCTCCAGTTTCTTGTTCCTCTAAACATAATCTGATTTTATCATCCTAGTTCCACTTAAACGTTGCTTTTCAAACGCCTATTTTTAAAAAGTTCACATTATTTATTCCACTGTGAAGACATGCCAACATTTAAGAAGTTGCTAAATGTATATATTTGGAGGGGGGATTCCCAAGAGTGCTCAAGGAATTGGGGGCACTCCATGCAAAACTCAGCTAATCAGCTCAGGTGGGTCACTTGGGCCTGGTGCTATGGTACTGATTGGGACCAATGGCGTTGAGGTCGCCAGGGCCATCTCAGTGGTGCTCTTGTGTTCCTGACTCCTAAGCTATCTCTCTGGTTCAAATTACTATATTTAAAAAATTCAACCTTCAGGATCAAATTGGCAGTGTTTAAAAATACAACACTGATGATTTAAACTTTATCCTTCCTTTCATTCCTACAAATAGAGTCTTATAAATCTCACTTGATCTTTTGAAGTTTTTCTACAAGTTGATTTTTTTCTCCCCTAATTCATCATTTAGACTCATTTGGTGTTATGTGGTTTGTTTGATTTATTCACTATTAATTTTTTCTCAGATAGAAGTATTAAAAGCTACCAAGTGTACTTCTAGGTAAGTACTCAAAATAAATAATTAAAAACTGATACTTAGACACCAATGTTCACTAAAACATTATTAATAATTGTCAACAAATGGAAATATCTTGGGTTTCCGCCAGTAGAACAAAAGATAAATTATGGTTTATCATATAAGTGCAATGGTATTTTTTAAAAAGCAATGAAATTCTGATGAGCTACAACATGGATGATCCCTAAAACTATAATCCAAGTAAGTCAGATATAGCTGAAAATATTATCCCACTTATATGAGGTAGATGGAAGAGGCAAAAATCAGAGAAAGTAAAGTTTACCAGAAGATGAGGGCAGGAAGAATAGGGAGTTACTGTTTAATTCGTGAATCTCTATGATGATGGAAAATATAGAAAAACAGTGGTGATATTACATTTGAGAATGTATTATTAATATAACTAAATTACATATAAAATGGCTAAAGTGGAAATTTCATATTATATTTTACCATCAAAAATAAAGGTACTGAGATGGCTTATTTTCCTGACTTTCCTAAAGTTAGCTTTTTTTTTTTGCACTAATTTTACCTCTTATTTTATAAAAGGTGGAAACCCTGTCCACATCTTTTTTTTTATTTTTTCCTTTTCTTTTTCAGTAAAAATAAAATTTAATTATTGATGTTCAGGGTTTTTTCACACTAAAGCACATGTGGAAACAACATAAAACATTTCAAATCCATATACACACTCTTGCATGTACAATTACATATCTCACTTAAAATTTCTTTAGACCCTTGAAATTATTTGCAAATTTCACCAAAATTCCTTGGTGCTTTTTTTGTGTTTTATTTTGGGATCACACCTAGTGTTACTCAGGATTTACTCTTGGCTCTGTGCTGAGGGGGCACTCTTAATGGGTCCAGGGACCATATGAGGTTTCAGGGATTGAACCTGGACTGGTTGTGTGCAAGGTAAGTGCCCAACTTGCTGTACTATGGCTCCAGTCCTTTTGTCTGTACTTTTCCATTTAAATATTACTGAATAAGACAAAAAGATTTACAGTGCAAATAATTTTATATTTCAAGATCTTCCCTATACTAATTATTTAGCAAATAATGGGGAATGTTCATATAAAAAGTTTACCCAAACATAAGATAGTTTAAAAAGAGGAAAAGATAAATACAACAAAAGACTCTCTAAAAGAACAGATATTACATAAATTATGGGGTAGCTGACAAATGATATTCTCAAAGAAAAAATGGAAGAGTATAAAATAAATTATTTTCAGATGATACTTTAAAGTTTCAAAAAGTGTTCTGGTCTTACTAAAAAGAACAGAAAGAATAGAAATAATTAATTGTTGTAAGTCTGGGGAAATTAGAAAAAATTGGTACATAAAAATAACTGAAAGATCCCATGTCAAGGAACCATAATAAATTATGTGAAAAAGGCAACGAAAGCAAATATGATAAATGATTTAGAAAAGAAATTCTTAAATAAAGGGAAGAGTATGGAGGTGTATAAATAAGCAAAAAGGATAGGTGATAGTTCTGAAATTAACTGTGGAGTAAATTAAAATGAACAGTTAATTAGTGAAGCACTTTTCTATGTCTAAGATATGTTTGGATAATAAGTAGGCAATACTTTCCTTGGAAATAAAATTTTTTCAGAATTACAAGACAACAAAGAAAATATGCCAGCATTTATCAGATGCAGAGAAATATAAAGGAGGCAATACAAGCCAGTAAGTTGCAAGGCAGAGTACACAGGAGATAATGCAATGTCTCAAGTTAATTAACAGGACAGCCATATGCAGCAAATACGTAGAAGAGACAGTGGTCAAAGCAAAATCAGTCAGCAGATTTTAACTTCTTGACACAAGGCAAGTAGAGCAAATATAAGTGCTTAACATTCTGAACCTACTTATAGTATTACAGGCACAGAGTCGGAAGGGCAAGATCAGGCAAGCAGATGGCAAAGCACTTAAAAGGCCATGGTATAGGAAGATGGTAAAATTACAATGCCGGGTAGTCCGAAAATGCTGATCAGCAGATGGATATGGCAAAACTAGGCCATTTGCTGATGGACAAAGCACCAGTGAATGAAGAATGCAAATCATTCAGCAGATGAGTAAAGTGGGGCAAAAAAGAGGCAAAAATCAAAGCCAATCAAAGCAAGAAGACAGAACAGCAGAGAAGCAAACGATAGATCATCAGAAGCAGTTCGGTCGGGTAGTGAAAAGATGTCAGCTGGGGAAAAAAACATCATTCTGCAAGAGATGAGACCGAAAGTAAAGCAATCCCTTAATTTGGGTTTCTTCTATCTAGAAAACAGTCATCAATAAACTGCATATGAGAATCCACAAGAGAATAGCACACAAATGGTAATAGCAGATGGGTCTGAACTCTATTGCTCAGGAATACAGAATGACCCTAGAACATAGATACATAACAATTCACAAGGAAATTAAACAGATGAGAAAAATGGGTCCAAGCATTTTTATGATGATAAAAGAAACCGAAACACTAAAAAAATTATTAATTTGGAAATGATTGGCTGGGATTGAAGTCTTCGCTTACCCCTTTCTGGAGCCCACAAAATGGGAATGTTGGGAATTTCTGCAGCAGAAAAACAGAAGAGAAAAGGGATTTCTGACTCCCAGTTTGAGGAAAACAGGTCAAATTTAGGGCTCTATGAACTGGTTCAGGGAAATAAGAACCAGCCTGAACCTTCTCCCTTCCTCGGAATCAAGACATTTCTGAGGTCTGGGAAAGGTTTAGGAAGCCCTCAAACCATCATTTCCCACAACCGCCCCTTTCACACTTACCTCCAGTGCAAACAGTTTCCAGCAAGGAGGTACTTAGGAAAATACAGTCCCATGTTTACACCACAGCAAAATCTGAGGATCGCTAAATAATGGTAGTTTATTGGTAAGTCAGATTTCTGATTCACTAGATTCTTTTCCACCCTTTTAGAGTGAGCCAAAGATACAGACTCTACCTACCTCTTAAAAAGTGGATGAGAAATCTAAATAAATAAATACTCATTTATCTAAATAAGGGAAGTAACCTAATACTTATGTATAACTAGTACTTACACTAGTAAAGGCTTGGTGATCTCATCAATTGTCATGGGTTTTAATTCCATTTAATACTTTAGTGACTCTCAAGAGATAATACTGATAGCCCAAACTACTCTACACTTCAAATGTGTTAAGTCTAATTGCCAATTTATCATCTCTACTTGAATATCAAAGGTAGTTAGAATTTCCATGACCAAATAAAAACTCCCTCATTTTCATCCTCTACCTAGTCTTTCTCCAGACTTGTCCATTATAGTTAATTGCTCTAATTTATCAATTACCTATGTAAAAATCACTCCATCTGTTACACCTACTTTAAAAATTATTAATAGTGCTTTCCTTACCACTTCTAGCTCCATCTTTGGTCTAAGTCACTATCAACTTTCACCTGGATTATTTCAACATTCTAATGGTTTTTCTGTTAAAAACCATTAAATATATTTATATCTTTCCTCAAAACTCCTCAGTTAAGATAAAGTAAAGATTACTGCATAATCCATGACATATTCCCTCTTTGTTATGTATTTGCTCCCATGTTATTTATTAATGAGCTATTCCTTTATGGCCTTATTTAATATTACAACTCTCTTTTCCTATCTGTACTGTGTATTCACCTCCTTATTTATTTTTTACCATTGCTAGTATTATGCAGTTTGCTTGTTTTGCTTAGCTTTCTGTTAACTCACTAAAATACAGTGTCCAAAAAGACTGGGACTTTTGCTGTATTTGTTCATTGCCATATTTCTAATAGCTTGAGCAATGCCTGACATATAAGTAGTAGGCATCTGGGATATGTAAAATGTAAATAAAATGTCAATTTCCTGTGGAGGTGCTTCATTTATAGTTTTCAAAGTTCAGAAGATTCTTCTAAAAACTCATATACCAAAAACTTTTAATTGGGAGGTGGGAGTCATACCAGCAGTTGGCTTGCTCCTGGATCTGTGCTTAGGGATCAATCCTGGAGGCACTTAGGGGATCATATGTGGTGCCAGGGATTGAACCTGGGTTGGCTGCATGCTAAGCAAGTGCCTCCTCACCTACTGTACTATCTCTCCACCCACTATGAAATTTTGCTTAACAGAACAGATGCAAGTAGACTATAAAATAAAAATAATATATAATAGGGGTTGGCAAAATACAGAGGGGCAAATCCTGCCTCCTCTTTCCTACAAGATATGAAATTTAAGAAAGGTCTTTTTCTAACTGATTAAAGATTTCATGATATGATTATTGTCACTGTCACTGTCACTGTCCTCCCGTTGCTCATCGATTTGCTCGAGCGGGCCCAGTAACGTCTCCATTGTGACAATTGTTATTGTATTTGGCATATCGAATATGTCACGGGTAGCTTGCCAGGCTTTGCCGTGTGGGTGAGATACTCTCGGTAGCTTGCCGGGCTCTCCGAGAGGGGCGGAGGAATCAAACTCGGGTCAGTCATGTTGACCGCTTGCAAGGCAAACACCTACGGCTCCAGCCCATGATTATTGTATTAAATCAAATTTCAATGCCTATGAATAAGGCTTTATTTGGGCACAGCAAGGTTCACTTATTTATATTGTCTTAAGGTATTTTTGTGCTACAGAGCTGGTACAGTTTATGCACAAAAGTCTAGTATCCCACAAATTCTAAAATATTTGCTATCAAAACACATAAATAATCAGTTTGCTTACCCTTATCCAATAAATTATTTTCATAGACAGAAGGAAAAAATTATTAGTGAGTTTATCTAAAGCTTGAATGACTTAAACTATAGTATTATTTTTGATATTTTTACTTTGGTTGCCTAAGTATACCTATGACAAAATGTGTGCATTTTAGGATTTGCTCTCAGTATTATATAAAAGTAACCCTTTCATTCCTCTATTATTTAAAATGTATGGTGATATTTGTTTTGTAAGTAAGGAAAAGGTACATCATAAAATACGGGATAAAATTTGAAAATAGGAAAAAGAGAGAATGAGGAAGGAAAGTAAACAGGGTGGACAAACAGAACACACGTCAAAATATCACATGATTAGTCAAATTCAAAATACCCTGCTTAACAACAGAGGAGAAATGACACAGTGTGAATCTCTTCTGAACCACAATAATGAGAGTATACTAAAGTAACTTCACCATAATGAAAGACCGCTATAAACTTGCAGTCCTTATTTACAGCAAGGACATATTATAGTATGACTCCATTGTATTTATACAATGTTCAAAACTCATTTTGTCAAAAACCATTTTTAAAAACCATGCAAAACCCAATTCAAAATCATCCCCTAATAAAGACCATTTCATTTTCTTACAGTTTCACCTTAAGAATTATTACATGCAAGCATATTATATCATGATATAATATACTCCAACGTAGAAAGGGATGAAAAAGCTGAGGGGAAAATGTTTAAGTTATCCAACATTATTAATCACTATAAAGCCATCTTTCAGAAGTATATTTCCTTATATATCAATCAACTTCAATACTTTTTCTATATTGTTGCCTTTTCTTTTTTATCATTCTCAATGAAACTGAGCTCATTTTCAAGCTCCACGCTTCAACAGTTTTACGCCTTCCTTAATCCTTTCCTTAATCCTTTGAATGGACTTGGATCATCCTGTATATTCTCATTTGTCTATTTTTGATGCTTATTTGAAATAATTACTCTCTTCTTTAGGCATATGCTTTCCATTTTTTTTTTGGCAGAATCTCTCAAGTCTGGGGTCTCTTCTGGCAATTCTTAGTCTAGCAGACCAGTGGTTCAATCTGAGGATGAGGAGCTACTTGGTGCTATAGTGATGCTCAAGGGTTCATGTGGTGCTGGGACATGAATTAGAATCAGCCATATGCAAGGCACTGTCCTTAACCCCTTTCTATCTTTCAGCTTCTATCCGCTATTCTTAGTCCCTATGGAATTTGTTCTGAGTACTAAAAGGAGGAAATAGTACCAGCAGAATTACTAGAATTATTGCAAAAGTTATCTGAATCTATTTTCTTATATCCTAGCAATTACTGGTGGGGGAAAGGGCATACCTCACGGTGCTTAGGGCTTTTTTCTGGCTCAGTGCTCAAGGATCACTCATGGTAGTGCTTGGGGGACCATATGTGATACCAGGGATAGAACCTGGGTTAGCCAGGTACAAGGCAAACATCCTACCTGCTGCACTATCACCACAGCACTTCAAAGTTATCTTTTATGGCAAACAGTAGTAAAGTTACAAATAGTATGCCTTTGTAATACAGTGAAACCTTTGAAGTACCTCAGAGGATTTGCAGATAATGATTTATTTTTTGTCATTTTATTACACTTTGTGTGAAAGACAATGTTAAGTACATTTTACAATATAATAGAAAAAGAGATAAATTTATATTTGTCATTTCAGACAAGAATTAAAAAATAAAATAAAATTTTCATTTATGCAACTGTATATAAAAACTGGCTTCACAAATATTTAGCAATTCATATTTAATTAAATGAGAAACTTCACTATTTAACATACTTTATTTTCAATGTTTGGCATATATTTTACAAAAAAAATTATTCTGGTATGCTAGCCTCTGTTCGTTTTAAGTGTACATCTGTAATGAAAAATAAGGCATGTGCTCCAGGTATAAAGTGAACTATCACTGCAAAAATTCCCTGAATACACTGTCCTAATCATTTCAAGCCACATTCTGTGAACTTTAAATTGAGGGTTAGAAACTCAAAACAAAATAAATACATTTAGGAAGGATTTTACGAAGTAGTTAATGAAGCTTCAATAATAATTCATACTTTCCGAATTATTATGCAGAACATAGAAATTCCTATTTTTCTTCCTTTGCCCCATGTCTTCATTAAAAGGTGGGGAAAATGATATCTATCTATCTATCTATCCATCCATCTATCTATCTATATTATGTATACTGGCAACTAACAGACACCAGAAATACACTTGTTACTAATAGAAGTACATGGAACTATCATAAATAACAATTAAATGAGGATGAGAAAGTTACAGACAAAGATGAAAAGGTATTTACTGAACACCTTTGTTCAAGCATCACACTTGATCCATATATGCATAACTAATGTGTGTAACTGTCAATAACTAGCTTGAATGACCTTAGATGAATTAACTAATTGATCTGTGCCTCAAAATTTTCATCTTTAAAATAGATATAATAATAGATATAACCTCACATGTTGATGGTAAGTTAATGTATGCTTAAAAGAATTTTTATATATTAAGCTATAGTCTGAAAATCAGCTATATATGCAAGATGTCATTATCAATTACTTTAATATATTAAATATTAGAAACATCGACTCTGAGAAGCAGTAATCAGCTGATTTAGAGAAAAAAAAACTGAGGGTAAGAAGGTTAATTTGCCCTAATTTTGTAGTCTGTGGTACTGTTGGAATAAAATTTAGGTATGACTTTATAATGCAAATTTTGCACTATTGGCTCACTGCACACCAATAAGTTTGGGCAATAATAAGTAAACATATTTTTCAGGTCTAAAAATATTTCCTAAATTTATAGAAAGAACATCTTAAGAAGGCATAAGATAACCTTGATTTCAGAGGAGTGGTGTATTTTATTCAATCTAGTTTAGAACATTTTAAACATTCTGCTTTCTTTTTTCTTTTCTTTTCTTTTTCTTTTTTCTTTTTTTGGCTTTTTGGGTCACACCCGGCGATGGTCAGGGGTTACTCCTGGCTCTGCACTCAGGAATCACTCCTGGTGGTGCTTGGGGAACCATATGTGGTGTCAGGGATTGAACCCAGGTTGGCTGTGGCTGTGTGCAAGGCAAACACCCTACCCGCTGTACTATCGCTCTGGCCCTGCATTCTGCTTTATAATAAATTTTTTTATCA
Source organism: Sorex fumeus (assembly GCF_029834395.1). NCBI lineage: Eukaryota > Metazoa > Chordata > Mammalia > Eulipotyphla > Soricidae > Sorex > Sorex fumeus. The sequence goes on from NW_026606155.1 coordinate 28,705,285, forward strand.
TTGAATTCTATAGGTTACTCAAAATCTAGTTCAATATAACTATTTTTCATTTTACCATGCACAATAAATATTATATTGCAGATAAAACAATACTAAACTAAAAAATATTCAACAAGGCTCTAAAGATTCACTATATAGAATTTTGCCAGGGAAATAAGTATGTTCTAGGAAAACTATTACATACTTAAAAATGATACTTTAACTTAGAAGTCCTATGTTAGTGTACATGGGATAGCCCGCTCAAATGTGCTGTTTCAGCCATAAACAAAATAAAAATGTATGTGTAGCTGTGTTCCAATAAAACTTAATTTATCAACACTAAAATATAAATTTCTAATGGTTTTCATGTGTCACTAAGTGTCATTCATCTTTCACTTTCAGTCATTAGAAAACAAATACTACTTTTCAAGCTACAAGTTATGGAGTAACACACGACAGGCTGAATATGGCCTATTGGCAATAGTTTGCCAAAACCTACAACAGATTTCTTGAGGAATGGAATCATGCTGTACTCAGTTTTTAACTCATGTATCCAGCCATTTCATTAGATACATTTTAGGGTCTCAAAAATAAAATACTGAATAAGTACATCAAATCTAAGTATATTGGGTTTTTACATAAAACTCATGACAAAAATATATGCAGCCCATTTTTATGGTATAGTCTAATATTGTACTCTAAGAGTGCTATAAGTTATTTTATCATAGAAATATTTAAAAGTTTAATATTTTCTAATTCATTTTAACATGTATTTTCTTTGCAATTACAAAGCTGTTCTTTTAAAAAATGCTTAGTATTTTAGATTTTTTGGAATTTATGACACCTATTCACTTATGTCCTTAATTTCACTTTTATTCTGGTAGGGGGCCAGACCTGGCTGTGTTCAGGTCTTACCCTGACTCTGTGCCCCAGCAATCACTCCTGGTGGACACAAGGACCATATGTGTTAACAGAAAACTAACCCGAGTTAGCCACATGCAAGGCAAGCATCTGAACCACTATTATACCTCTCTAGAACCTAGGCTTATTTTTTTATGAGTAAAATTTTATCCATATAATTATATCTTTTGGATGTACATAATTGTAAGTGACAACTATAGGAAGATATAATACCTTGTATAACAGTGAGTTATATTTTATAAATGTAATAATTACTAGTATTTTACCAATACATATTGTACAACCCTTATAAAGTTGAAGAAAGCATAAATTATTCTAAGAAGATAAAGCTTTTATCAAAACAAAAAATTTTAAGGTTGAATAGTAAATATTATTATACTATTATGAGGAAGCTTTAACAGAATCGCATGTTTATGGCACTCAAAGGGAATATATCATCAATAGACAGATGACTATTAGATGAGCCGCGTAAATTTAAGGAACAAATAGGAATAAATTTCAAATTTAGAAAAATCAACTGATTGCCTTATTCTATAAAATATGAAAACAGAATGTATGTTATTTAACTTACTACTATATCTATCTTTTTAATGCCTGAGAAGAAATTTAACTCATTAGACATTTCATTTTCTCTAGACTTCAAACCTATAATAACTTAAGATTGCTTTATTTCATTCATTGTTATTCATTTGTCCCTTCATTTTTTTCTAATAACACATCCCACAAACTATTGTCTTTGGTGTTTGTAGATCATACTAATTATTGAAAACTACTATTAAATAATAGAATATAAAGAAAAGTTAATGTCATTTATGTTAATCACTAATATTCATATTTTATCAATAAATTCTAGCACTATTTTAAATAGCTGTAATATTCAAATTGCAAAAATTAATGTCTTTGGATATACATGCAATTTTCATAGGAAAAACATAAAACACATTGTTTCCAAGTCTGATCCTATTCTGAAAGGGAAACCATTTTACTTACAAGCCAAAGTATAATATTATAATAATTTAAATAAACTTTGTACTATAATTACATAGAAGATGCTATAAAAACTATTTATTGTAATATTTTCATGCAGTATAACAGTGTTCTTGAAGTTTGGAAGTATGGTCTATAGGTCAGCAACATCCAGATCACCCAGAGCCTAGTTATAAATATAAATTCTGTGTCCACTGAAGATTTACTGAATCTGAAACTCTGGGCTAGAGCCTAGTAATATGTTTTAACATTCTCATTATACTGCAGTCTAAAATTTTAAAACTACTATACTAGACAAGCTAAACAGAAAATAATTAAGCACAGCAAAAGTATTTGCTCTTATTAAGACAGGAGACACAAAGTGTGCCGATTTGAAAAAGAAGGATGTGATTATCACTAAATTGAGATTCAGCCCCAAAATAATTTTGGGAGGAAAAGGAAACAATGTTTCAATGACAACATCAGTTTACATATAAAAGACCTAAGTTTATGATCTCCTTAAGGACAAAGACTTCTTCCTATTACACTGAGAACTACCTACTCTTCATTCCTTTCCTAATTCTCTTGGTGCAAAAAACTGTGGACATAAATCTACATTTGAAAATTTTAATAATTAAAAAATGCAAAAAAATGCTTTTATTTACTTATTAAGTTCTACATTTAAAGTCACACTTGTAATTTTAGAATGCACAACTCTTTCCTATAAAAAAAAGTTCTAGTCTAATGGATATTTGATCATTGTATAATTGAAACCCAAGCACAAAATTTGTAAGTCTACAACTGTACCTCATGGTGTCTCACTAAAAAAAAAAAAAAAAGTTCTAGTCTAGTTCAGTCATCCTACTGGTCTTAGATCTGTCACTGCCACTGTCCTCCTATTGTTCATCAATTTGTTTAAGCAAACCCAGTAACGTCTCCATTGTGACACTTGTTACTGTGTTTGGCATATCGAATACATCACGGGTAGCTTGCAAGGCTTTGCCATGTGGGCGAGATACACTTGGTAGCTTGCCGGGCTGAGATACATTAACTACGCACAACAGAGAAGATGTTAAACTAAGATAAAGAGTTCTTCAATCAAACTTTTGGAATCAGCCCTGAATTTAGTTGATTCAATAGAACACTGAGCAAATGGAGGATAATTTTATGGAAGTTCAAATTATCATCATGTTCTATTAGCTTAAATCCAAAGAAAATAAATTCAATAAAAGTTTTATACGATACTTGATCCACAGCAAAATTTCCACATTCTGATACCCACAAATCACTTGTTCTGCCTAGTAAAACTTTAAAAAATATAACATATGTCAAAAGAATTTTAAAATAAAATAAATAATTTACTTCTAGAATATAAGACAGGCATATACTATCTCACCTCTGGAGTTACATCTCGTGGTGCAAACCCTGTTCCTCCCGTTGTCAATATCAAATTGAGTTCTTTTTCATCACACCAATCTATTAGGGTTTCCTGAAAGAAAGCAATGATTTTGTCATATGCAGAAGAACATGCCGACTTACTCAAAGAATTTGAGCTAAAAAATCAAATACTTCTCTATGATTCTTTTCAACAGTCAACAAGAAAATATTAAGCACAATTTATGAAGAAACATCACTGTTGACAACAGTTAAGTATTTTTTAATAGAAAACCAAGGCACACACTTCAATTTCTTCAAATAAAACACAGAAAATACCATAGTTTATAATTCATGCTAATTATATACTTATATTAGCAGATTTTAAGATATTTTCAGACATTAAATTTTTATTCATATTAAAAGATTAAGTACTACTGATGTGCTAATACAACTTTACTATTTAGTATTATATTAAACATCTCATGTGCTAGTCATACTTCAACTTAATATTTAATGAGATTCAATTTTTTTGTTTTTATTTTTCTTACTGAACACCATGAAATACAAAGATATTTATTATTGATATTGTTTTTTGAAACAAGTATATATTGTTTCAATATCAATCCGGATCTTCATCAGAGCCCAATACGCTCCAGCAAGGTACCAATTCCCCTTACTCCTACCCCAGTCCACTCCCAAGCACGCCTCAGTGGCAGGAACTATCCAACCTGTTCCATTGTCCCAGTGTTCTATTCCCTAACTTATCCCCTTCTGATCACTCCTACCCCAGTGGCTAGCTTCCTACTGAAGATGAGTTACTTGCTATTTGTTTTAGCTGTGATGGGGCATTTGATATTGCCCTACAAAGTTTCTTTTATATCTCACATCATTCTGAGTCTGTTTCTCTCCTGCTGTCTTGCTGATTGATTGATTTCACTCAGCATGATACTCTCCAGATCCATCATGTTGCAGCTAACAGCATGACTTTTCTTATGGCTTTTCTTACAGCTGAGTAGTATTCCACTGTGTATAAGTACCATAGTTTCTTTCTACAGACGTCTGTTCCTGGTTGTTTCCATATTCTGGCTATTGTATATAGTGTTGAAATAAACAACAAGAGTGCAGATGTCTTTTCTGTATTGTGCTTTTGGGTATTTAGAGTATATTGCAAGAACTGGAATTGCTGGGTTATAGAAAGCTCAAATCCTAGTTTTTGACTTTCCTACCAGCAGTGATACAGAGTACACACACACACACACACACACACACACACACACACACACACACACACACACCCTTACCAATACTGGTTGCTATTGTTCTTTAAGATGACTGCCAGTCTTTGTGGTGTGCGGTGATATCTCATTGTTGTTTTGATTGGCATTTCTCTGATGATTACTGATTAAAGTGGTTTTTCATATGTATTTCTTCTTTGAAGAAGTCCCTGTTCATTTCTTTTTTCCCATTATTTGATAGGGCAGGATTTTTTTTCTCATAGAGTTCTATCAATGCTTTGTATAACATGAATATTTAACCCCTTGTTGGATGAACTGTGGGCAAGTAATTTCTTCCAGTCTAAGGCTGTCTTTTTATTCTGGTTGTTTCCTTTGAGGTGCAGAAGCTTCTTAGTTTAATGTAATCCCATTTGTTAATCTTTGCATCCACTAGAATCATTAGTGGTGTTTTATCCTTGTATATTCCTCTAGCTTCAATGTCAGAGACTTCTACCTATATTTTGCTCTATCTAACTTACGGATTCACATTTGATACCTAAGTCTTTAATCCATTTTGATTTGAGTTTTAAACATGGCATTAGAAAGAGGTCTGATTTTTTTTTTTCTGTATGTGGTTAACCAGTTTTCCCAGCACCACTTGCAGAAGATGCTTTCTTGCTCAACGTCATATATTTTGCCTCTTTATCGAAGATCAATTTATTATATACCTGAGAGCCCATCTTTGGATTTTCTGTTCTATTCCATTGACCTGAGTGTCTGTCCTTAGTTCAGTTCTACATTGTTTTAATTGCTGCCACTATATAGTACTGTCTAAAGTTGGGGAATATCTCCCATCTTCTTTTTTTGATTAATTTTTTAATTTTATTGAATTACCATGATATAGAACATTACAAAGCTGTTTATGATTGGGTTTCAGTCATACAATGTCCCAACACCATTGCTTCCATCAGTAATTTCCCAGTATCAATGTTCCCATTTTACCTTCCACCCCCTGAAACCAGCCCCTTCCACAGCCTCCTCTATGGCAGACACCTCTCTTATCTTCTCCCTTCTTCTTTTTCCTAAAAATTGCTTTAATTATTCAGGGGAGTTTATCATTCCATATAAATTTTGTGAGTATTTGATCTATTTCCTTGAAAAATATCATGGGTATCCCTATAGGGATTGTATTGAATCTGTATAAAACTTTACTATCCATCTGCTTTAAGGGTTTCTAGATATAGTATTATGTCATCTGCAAAGAGAGTAAGTTTAACCTCTTCCTTTTCCTATCGGGATGTCTTGAATATCTTTTTCTTGCCTAAGTGCTATAGGAAGAACTTCCTATTCTATACTGAATAGAGTTATATCATGTTAGAGTGGGAAAACTTGTCATGTACCTGGATCTTAATAAAAAGAATTTTATTTTTTCCACTGAGTATAATCTTTGCAGTGGGCTTGTGGAAAATGGTTTTGACTATGTTGAAGAAAGATTCTTCAATTGCCATTAAATTGAGTTTTTTTATATTATTATTATGAATGCACGTTGGATCTTTTCAAATGTTTTCTCTGCATCTATTATGTGATCATATGATTTATATTTTTATATTGATATGGAATATTATTATGTTGTTTATTAAACCATTCTAGCCTACCTGAGATGAACAATACTTGGTCATGGTATATTATTTTTTTGATGAGTTGTAAGATTTGATTTTTACTCTATTTGATCTATCAAGTGGTGACAGAGTGATGTTGAAATCTCCACTATTATTGTATTGTCATTAATGCTTTCCTTCAATTATTTTAGCAAATGTTTTATGTATTTTGTGGTCTCTTGTTAAGTGCATATAGGTTTAGGAATGAGTTCCTCCTGATGTACATACCCTTTGCTCATTAAGAAATAGTCCTTGGGGCTAGAGTGATAGCACAGCGGGTAGGGCATTTGCCTTGCACACAGCCGACCTGGGTTCGATTCCCAGCATCTCATATGGTCCCCTGAACACCAGGAGTAATTCCTTAGTGCATGAGCCAGGAGTAACCCCTGTGCATCGCTGGGTGTGACACCCCCCCCCCCCCAAATAGTCCTCTCAGTCTCTCCTTACCTTTTAAATACTGAAGTAAATGTCTGATACCAGTATGTCTACAGCAGCCTTTTTGTGGAGGTTTTTTGCTTAAAATATTGTCTTCCATCCTTTGGTTTTGAGTCTGTGTTTGCTCTACTGTTTAAATGTGTTTCTTGTTAGCATCAAAAGGTTGTATTCAATTTTCTAATCCATCCTGCCAGTCTGTGTCTCTTTTTGGTGCATTTAGGTCATCGACATTGAGTGAGATTATTGTCCTGGGGTTTTGTGCCATCTTTTGGTACAATTTGGTGTGTTTGTGAGATTTGTATTGTCTCAGAAAAGCCCTTAAATAAAAGGGATAATTTTGAGTTTATGAAGTCCCTAAGCTGATATTAATCCGTGAAGTTGTGGATCGTTCCTTCTGAAGGAAAGTCAACCTGATTAAAATATTCTGGGTGAGGTATTAATTTCATTGAATTTTTTAAACTATATCCCACCATTGTCATTGGGCCTGGAATATCTCATCTGATACATTATAAACATGTATAATTTATTTTTTCGGTCTTGCTGCTTGAAGCATTTTATCTATGGCTTTCATCATTCTGATTAGAATGGGTTTTGGAAATTTTTATTTGGATCTCTTTTAGCTTGTAGCATTTGAGATTCTTGAATATGTGTATATGTGCTCTCCAGCTCTGGGAACTTTGCCACAATGGTGTCTTTGACTGTTGCTTCTTCATCAGGGTTGCCTTCCTGTCCCATAGTTGCCTTCCTATACCATGGAACCCTGAGGATTCTTAGGTTCTTCCTCTGAATTCATTCCAGAGTTCTCTTGTCTGCTATTCACAAATTTGAGTCTCGCCCCCTTCTCTGCCCCCTACCCCCCATCTTATGCTGCCTTCTGGAGATTTTCTACATTTCATCTTGAAGCTCAAGATGATTTTGTTCTCAGTTATTGTTACTCTGCTGCTGAGGTCTTCCAGTGAGTTTTTCATATCACAAACCAAATTCTTCAGTTCTGTGATTTCTGTTTGTAGTTTTCTCATTTCTGCTCTTGGTTCTCTTGTGTCTTATTGCTGTACCATTCCATTGTTTCTTTGAGGTCCTTCTCCTTAAACATTGTCAACATTTTCTGCCTAAAATCCTTATTTAATAGGTCAAGTAACTGGTTATAACTGGGTGAGTCTTCAGGGCTACTATCTTCAGTAATTAAGTGGGGTTCAGTGCTGCCAATCATTTGTGCCTTTTAATCCTGGAGATGACTTTTGTGCTCTGTTTTATGAATAGAATTAGACTAGAATTAGAATTATGCAGAATCAGAATTTGTAGACTAGAATTAGAATGTTGGTGTATCCTCTTCAGGATGAAACTGGTGTATCCTCTTCACAGTTCTGAGCACAGCTGCCTAGCCCTGAGTTTGCAGAGCAAAGGGTGGGGTCTTCTAGGCACTCGCTGGACCTTTCTGGGAGCCTAGTCCAGCTGGCTGGCATGCTTCTGGAGTTCTTCACTTTCCTGGGAGTTAAATGGCACAGCTCTGAGTGCAATTTCCCAGCTTTGGAGTTTTTGGGATCGTGGGTGGAAGCTTTTAGGTCCCAGCCAGAGTCTTCTGAGGGCAGCTTCCTAGCTCTCTCATTTTTCTATTAATGAATTCAGGCCACAGACTTTCATGTCACGCTAGGCATAATGAAGAGACAGAAGAATTCCCCCATACTGATGAAGACAAAAACCAAGGACACTCTGCAGAGTTCATAATGCTGACCTCAAAACAACTATCCTAATGAAGCTCACTGAAATCAGAAAATCAATGGAAGTAAACTTTAACAAAGACAGAGAAAGTATAACAAAAATTCAAAATTAATTGAGCTAAAGAATTGTGTAGCTCAACAGAAAAAAACACAACAGAGGGGCTCATCAGAAGAAAAACAGGCAAAAACTTAATATTCAATTAGTGAGATCAAGGGTAAGGCAGAGGAAACCACTTAAAAAAAAAAGCAAACAGAACAGAGGGGCAGAGCGACAGTACAGTGGGTAGGAAGCTTGCCTTGGAAACAGCTGACCTAAGTACAAACCACAGCATCCCATATGGTTCCCTGAGCCCCACCTGTAATTCCTGAGTACAGAGCCAGGAGCAACACGTGAGCATCACCAGTCTAGCCAAAACAACCAAAAGGAAAAAAAAAACCAATTTTTTTTTGCTTTTTGGGGGTCACACCTGGCAATGCACAGGGGTCACTCCTGGTTCGGCACTCAGGAATTACCCCTGACGGTGCTCAGGGGACCATATGGGATGCTGGGAATCGAACCCAGGTCAGCCACTTGCAAAGCAAACACCCTACGTGCTGTGCTATCACTCCAGCCCCGAAAGAAATTTTAACAATGAAAATAAATGAGAGATTTGTAGGACAGAAACAAGATGTTTATATCATAGGGGTTCCAGAAGATAAATATTAAAGAAATAATATTTTGATTCTTAAATAAATAATATTTGAGAATTTACCCAAATTGAGGAAAGAGATATCCAGATCTAAGAATCTCAAAATAGTGCAAATAAAATAAATCCAATGGAAGTACATTAAGACACAGAGGAAATGACAAGACAGAGATAATTTTCAAAAGAAACCATCAAAGTGCAAGAGACAGAGAATCTCAAAAGCAGGAAACAAGAAAGAGAAGTTTTTTGCGTCAGAAAATTCCCATAACAGTCAGAGCAGAATTCTTAATTGCAGTTTATAGGAGGATGGGAGAACAGACCCAAAGTGTTGAGTGGAAAAGACATCTAATCAAGAAAATGTTAAATGTTAACACTTATATTTGAAGTCATTAGAAAAAAACAATTGTTAAAGAAATTTCTGGTCACTAAACCAGCTCTATAAGAAATACTAAGGAATCTGTACCCTGATATCAAAGTACATATCCCCAAACAAAAAAGCTATAGACCAATATTATGAATAAATATATTCAAAATTCTTCAGCAAAATCTTAGCAAACCAAATTCAAACAATACATAAGCAATGACTATCATGTCATAATGGTATTGATTTCAGATATGCATGGATAGTTCACCAGAAGTATATCAATTAATGACCACATAAACAAAAAGAAAAAAAAACCCACAATAAATCTGTGGGTACGATGCTGCCCAGGAGGTCAACCTGCACCTGTGGAGTGAGTGCATCAGCAGTCTGATGCTGCCTTCAGGCTTCCTGATATCCCAAAATTGCCACTGTGCCTCTGGCCAAACCCCAACAACTTGGGACAAAGTTTCCTGAGATATTAAATGGCCAAAAGTTAAGTATGTGGAAGTCATACCCACAAACCACCTCTGGCTCAGCTATACAAGCTCATTTATCGGCCTTGCTTCAGAGACCCACAAATAAATCTCAAAACAGATCAAAAGCAGGCCATTTAAGTGCATTAATGGCCATGATTCAGAAAATCACAAATAAATCTTGGAAGAGAGCAGCATGCCACTGAGATGTCTCTGCACCCTATGTCAGATTGATTTTACGGTGGCGTGTATCTCTGATGCCCCAAATGAACCCTGGCAAACCTCCAGAACCCAAAAGCTGCCACGCTCACGGCCAATCTTCACAGGCTCGTCCAGCGCCCCCACACATGAGAATGAATTCACTGAAAAACCCAGGTATGTGACAGAAAACTCCAGGCTTCATGGAGCTGGGGATGAGCAACCTCCTCCTCCCTCCCTGACCTTCCAGTTTCCTGGCAGTCACATCCAAGAAATGCCTCTGGGTTCCATTTAAGTGTATTTACGGCCATGATTCAGAGACTCACAAATGAAACTCAGAAGAGAGCAGCATGCCACAAGTATGCCTCTGGATCCCAAATTTTTTAAATATTTTAAAATTCCAGGAGCACATAGCCACTTTTGCAGTCACGTGACACCTCATACTATTTATGGCAAGCAATACAAAATAAATTATTTAGCTAAGGGGCAGGCTGGGGTGGTGGTGGGAATATTCAAAGTAATGGTGATGGGAAGGTGCAATGGTGGTGGGATTGGTGATGAAATATTGAATGTAAACAGTTATTGTTAACTTTATGAAAAATTTAAATTTTTTAAAAAAATTAATAAAAAAAGTAATGCGAAGTTCATGCCAGCATCAATCAGCTTAGTCAGTCGCTGAATAAACAGCAGTACTCCAACAAAAGAAAAAACTTAATGGATGCAGAAAGATTTTGAAAAGACTCAAGATACATTGTAACAAAACTTTCAATACTGGGGACACAAAGAAAGACCAAATACAGCATCACAAAGAATATTCAAGAAAAAATTGTTTTTCTTTAAGATTAGACACAAGACAAAAATGCCTGGTCACCGAATTTGAACAGATTTTGATTTTTCAGCCTGTAACTTTACTGCACTCACTTATCGCAAATAGCATTTTACTGACCTCTGAGATTTTCTATACATATTATTGCATCTATAAATGATATTTTATTATATTCTTCCCAATTTTGGTACTTTTTCTGTCCCTTTCTTGTCTAATTGCTCATCCTAGGATATTAAATACTATATTAAATATTAGTAGTGAAATAGCAGTTAATAACAGTAAAATAGTGAATAGTAGTAGTGGGATTACTTGTCTTCTTCCTGACATTAGAGCAGAGGTTTTATTTATTTATTTTTATTAATTATTTAAACACCATGATTTACAATGTTGTTTCAGGTATTCAATATTCCAACACCAATTCACCAATTCCACCATCAAGGTAATCTTCCCTCCACGAATGCCCCCAGTTTTCCACCTCATTCCCAACCTTCAAGTCTGCCCCCTTATCAGGCACAAACAAAATATTTCATATTGCTTGTTATAACATGGAATGGCAAATGGAATTATAAACAAATAAATAAATAAAAGTCAGTTTGTAATAATTCTATCTCATAATGGTGTTACTGAAATCGTTGTCTGAGAATTTACTAAAATGACTGATGATAGTTGAGACATTTGTTATTGTTTCACTCACTGAGCTTGGTGGGCTTGTATACAACTTTCCCATCAAATCTGCTGTACTCCTAATGGGCTGTCAGTACTCTGAAATTTGGAGGTGTGGAACTGGGATGATTTGGTGTCTTTTCGAGACCAGTTCTGGAGCTGGGCTGTTCATATGCTAGAGGTGTGTCAGGTGTGGGAGGTGTGGATAGGGGCTGCTGGGAATCAGAAGATAGGGAAATCTGTCTTCCTCCATTTGAGAAGACACCAAAGTTCTCTGCCTGGAGAGCAATCTACCTGGGATGATTCATCTTGGAATTCTTTTGGGAGAGTTTAAATTCTTCACAAGAGCATGACATTGGCTCAGGTTTGTCACATATAGCCATTATTATGTTTAATTATATTCATTCTATTTCCATTTTCCTGAGGTTCTCTTTTTTCTTTTTTCATAGAACTATGGTAACCATTTTCAATGCCTTTTCTGTGTTTGTTGAAATGTTTACTATTTTTGCCCTTTCTTTTGTTAAGGATTTTTTTTTTTGAGGGGCAGCCTTCTCTAATGATTTTTAAAGGTCAAAGTGTCACTCCAGGAAAAAACGTTATCTCAGGTTTAGAGGTGCTCACAGCTACCAAGGTCACCTTGGTAGCATGTAGAATCTTAACACGCTGAAGGTTGTGTGTTTGCAAGCTCACTGGACGGCACTGTCTCACCGCTTGCGTTCAGTGCTCTTGAGTCTCTGTGTGTGGCCTGGATCGGGACAGCTGTTGGCCAAGGGCAGACAGAAGAAGAAACGAGGCCAGGCTGGTCGATATCAGTAGTAGTTTATTCCAATCCTCTTCACTCCTGTCTCTCCTCTGCCTCCTTCTCTCCTGAGCCCCAATCTGGAACCTTTCTCCTTCTGGCTCTGACTCTGGATCTCTGGAGCCCAAGCCCTCTCACTTCTGACTTTCCCCTTCCGAGCTTACAGTCTTAGTTTATATAGCAATCATGTAAGGCGGTGACACAAAGGTGGGTTGAACATTAACAAATCAACAAAGAGAGGTAAGACCATTCCTCCAGGAGATTAACTCAAGAATAAAATCTCATCTAAAGAGATTACTCCAGATTATTAGGAGATCTGCTCAAGGGTGGATCCCAATGAGGGCATGTTCTTTCCTCAGCTAGTAATCTACTTAAATAGTTGTAGTAAATCTGCTTCTAATATTTCTAGCAATATCATTCTGTGTGAGCACAGTAAGAGATATAAACATCTCATTATACATTCCACAGTCCTAAGGCCAGGTTAGTCTTCCTAGCCCTAGCAGGATACTAGTCTCGTTGTTACTTACTTTGGATCATGACAGCATTTGTCCATGATCATGCCCTCAACTTATAGTTGAGTATCGTGGTGCTTTGGCCTGGCCCATTTCGATGCCAGGGTAGTTCACAGCTTGCCCTGGGTCCATTCAGTCCCTCGTCAGGACCCTGCTTTTGGGGTGCTAGGAACTAAGGGCAACTGAGTCAAGAAAGCAGATGCTCAGGAGTAAATATTATTCAGAGTCAATCAACTCCCAAGTTAAAAAGCATAATATTAACTGTCTTCCTGTGTCCACACAGAAAGGACATTGCTTACAATACAAGTTCAGTGTCCTTAGATGGGTGTGACCCGATAAACCTAAGCTACCTGAGGAAGGACAAAACAGTGTTATTCTACAGTAGTGCTCATGGTGTCATGTGGTAAAGGAAATTTAATATGAGGCCCACGTGTATACAAGGCATGTACTCCAGTACTCTGGGTTGTCTTTTCTGCCCTTGAAGTATTTTACATCTATATTAATTAGTGATATTGGTCCAACATTTTATTTTTTGTTATTTTTCTTATATGAGAACCAGTAAATTCTTGGCTTATTAAACCTGTTTGGAAGTTTCCATTCAGTTTCAACATGTGGGAAAAGTTTCAGAAAAATGGGTATTAATTTAACCAAAACTGTGAAAAATCTATACACTGGAAATTATATAATATTGCGGATAGGAAATGAAAATAAAAAAAAGTAAAGATATTCAGAACACGTGGATTGGGACAATTAACATAATTAAAGTGGCTCCATTTGGTTCCAGCAAGATGAAAGAAGAGTAAAGATCACAGCTATCTCTTCCCATCATATGTAACAAAATAACAGATTTATAAAACCCTTTCAGGAAAATAGACCTGGTCACTGGAGAAGCAGATTTTCTCTGACAGGGAACATGGAAAGGGAGGGGTTTTTGGAGAAGGGTTCAAGCACAATTGGGAGGTCTGGTACATAAGTATGCATCAGTGTGAGGAGCACAAAGCTAAGTGTAGAATTTGGGAGGATGTTCTCCAAAGAGTACTGTGATACCTGGGAGCAGAGATATTTTTGCTAAATTTTGGGTGGGCAGAGAGATGATGAATAGGACAGATATTATATTGCTTAAAAAACAACTTCATTAAAACAAGGAATCAGACCTGAAGAGTGAAATATCCTACTTTCATGGGCATATAAAACCTCTAGACAGTTGTTGTGACTACCAGTGCAGAGACTATTCTGTAATCTTAATATAATAAGTGACCTAAATAAATGGTGATAACTGATAAAAAAAACGTGTTCTAAGATTCACTGAATCTCTGAAGAGAATTCTTGCTGGAGGAACTCTATAATGGTGCTGTGGAGCAGAAGAAATACATTAACTGAGTAGAGCTTGAAGGATGCTCTGCAGTGCCAGTGATTGAAACTGGGACCCAGTGCATGCCACACATGCACTTTACCCTTTGAGCTGGCTTAAAGAAGCTTTGTAACAGAGCTAAGACCATATAATAGTAAATCAAATAATTATCTCAAGATGTTTCTAATAGGAAATCTTTAGGAATCTAATTTACCAATAGAAGAAGTAACATTTTTGTCCTGGGATATAGAACAGGAGATAGAGTACATGCCTTGAACTGCCAGGATCCTGTTTCAATCCCCAACATTGTCATAGAGTAAAGCCCTAGAAGACTCCACACCACCATCAAGTACAGCTGGGGTTGTCCCCAGAACCATGCAACATCTTCAGGCCACTCACTCTGGCCTTAGTATTCCACTACCTGAACTGGCTCACCAAAAATCGCCAAGAGTGGCTCTGGGCTCTCTGGGCACCTGAGCATTGCTGCGTTAGAGGCCTCTTCCAAAGGAAAAGAAGAAGCAATTTGGAGTTTGCTCTAATGAGAGTAACTGTTAGCCAAAGTAAGAGAATTCTTGAATTATAGAAAACAAATGAAAAATAAAAGAGCCCTTTATCATCCAAATTCCTGTCACCTTTAGATCTTATTAGTTTGAGAGCAATTTAATATTAACTGTTCAATAATTTCAATCAAAACTAACAGAAACACAATAAACATAAACAGATAAAATAGAAGTAACAAGATCTCATATAATTATCTGAAATGTAATGAACTGAATCCACCACTCAAAAAGCAGAGTGATTAGAGAGATTAAAAATCAACAATTGCATGCCAGCTATTAGAGACTCATTTTGTTTTGTTTTGGGACCATAGCTGGCTGTGTTTAAGGCTGATTCCTGTTACTTTTGTCTCTGCACTCAGGAATTACTCCTGGAAGTTTTAGGAGGACTGTATGTGATTCTGGAGGTCAAATCAGTTCAGCCACATACAAGGCTTCCAGTACTACCTCTCCAGCCCCAAAAGACTACCTTAAGTTATAAAGGCAAATGAACTTAAAGCAATGAGACAAAAGATGATACATCAGTGGAAAACTAAGAAAGGTAAGGATGTGTAAGGACTATTACTTATGTCAGATAAAATAACTTCTAAGCAAAAAAAGTAACGAGACAAAGATGGCATTTTATAATGATAAAGGAATCAATATAGAAGGAATATGTAACATTTACTAATCTATGTACACACCATAAGAATACAAAAATCTATAAATAAAATAGTATGATATCAAGAATTTTAAACATTATGTAAAAGTTCACATACTACTTAAACAATGGGCAGATCAAATCTAGACAGAAAGTCATCAAGAAATTAATGTCCTTAAATGACAGATAAGACAGATTTATTATTTACAGAGCATTCTGACACAAATAAAAGAATATCCATCTTGTGAAATGCTCACAGAAAATTCTCAATGATGGACTGTATATTTGAACACAAAATAATTCTTAAATTCAGAATGATTAACATATCAAATCTCTTTTCAGATTACCATAGTAAGAAACTAGATGTCAATCATAAGTCAAAAAAAAAGGAAACAAATATGTGGCAATGTAAGACAAATAATATGGGTCATTAAGAAAGTAAATACAAAATTTAAAAACAATTCAAGAGAAATTATAATGAAGACATAATTTACAAGAACCTACCGGATGCAGTGAAAGTGGTATTAAGTGGTAGATTTATAACAATACAAGCCTCCCTCCAGAAACAAGAATTACAAATTAAAAACCCAGATTAATGTAACTGTGTATGTTTTAGTGTTATAATTTCATACCTCTTCTATATATATGTATATATATGTGTGTGTATATATATGGAGCGATAGCACAGCGGGTAGGGCGTTCGCCTTACAAGCGGCCAACATGGCCAACCCGAGTTTGATTCCTCCGCCCCTCTCGGAGAGCCCGGCAAGCTACCGAGAGTATTCGATATGCCAGACACAGTAACAACAAAGTCTCCAATGGAGACGTTATTGGGCCCGCTCGAGCAAATCGACGATCAACGGGAGGGCCTTTACCTTTTTTACCTTATATATATATTACACCACAACAACCTCCATCAAAGTGCCAATATCTTAGGGCTACAGAGATAAGGTAAAGGTAAAGGCCCTCCCGTTGATCGTACAGAGATAGTACAGCAGGTAGTTATACTTGCCTCACATGTGGCCAACTTAGATACAATCCCAGTACCCAATATGGCCCCTTGAAATCCATAAGAAGTGATCCCTGAATGAAGAGTCTGGGGTAAGCCCTGAGAACCACTAGTGTGCCCACCAATCAAGAAGAAAAACAAAACAAAGTACCAATAAATCTCTATTACATTCCACTAGACTACCTCCTTGCTTCCTCCCCTTCTCAGTAAACAGAGCTATGTGGTTTGAACCCACTGGTTTGTTTTCATTTGGCTTTCTTTATTCACTTGTTTTGTTTTTTTTATATATCAGGTATTTATCTTTCTCCTTCAGACGTACTCTGCTTAGCCTGCCACCCTGTAGTTCCATCCATGCAAGAGCAAAAGGTAAATTTTTACTCTTTAGAGCTGTGTAGTATTCTACACAGTCAAAAACTAAAAAACTATTAAGGAAATAAAAATTCTTGGTCAAAGTGTATCATTATTTCCTCACTTCTATATATCCCCAAATTGGTGATGATCATCTTAGTACTGTAATTATCTAACTCATGAGAAACAAAAGAATTACTGTTATAGTTACATCACCTTCTCTCAAACATCAATGATATAGTTAGATTATGATATGATCTTTCCTTTAGTCATCTCCCAGGATGCATATTGCTAGACAAATAGGGCACGAATAAAGCATATTATGTAATTCATTGAATTCTGCCTACAAATATCTTTAATTAAAAATATCTGGAAATAGTTTTATTCCCAGACTTTAGTCCTATTTGGAATTAAAAAGGTCTAATTTTCAGTAAGTTTTATAGTAATAGCTGTCTCTGTGATTTAATTTTCCATCAGAGTATCAGTGGTAAAAATATTTAAGTTTTACCATATAATTTATGTCTAGTAGAATAATTAATTTTAGTAAGGTTAAAGAAAGTATAGTATTCTAATGCAATTTTAGCCAAGAATTCCAAGTAAAGATATTATGTAATAATTAGCAGGAAAAACAATAGAACATTCTATAAGTAGCAAAAAAAATAGCAGAGACAAGTAGGCTTAAACAATCTTTTCAAAAAGGGCCAGGAACTATTCTCTTTGCCATATTAGAATGTTCTGATGTTGAGAGGAAAATTACCTACCTCCTCATTATACAATGCTAATGCTAAGCTCTGATTTTTAAAGAGAGAGACTAAATGATCAGAAATACAGTGGAAAGAAAACTTGCAACAATTTATTTCTTATACTAAAAATACATTTTGTTTCTTGTCAACTGAATGCTTTAAATCTGAGACTATAAAGGGGCTCTCAGTGAAATGAATGGCAGCACAAAGTTTAAGACAGATAAATTATTTGGTTGGGATGGCAAAATAGGACCTCTAAGTGCCCTACACACTACCTATATTCACAAACACCCCTTATTCCCTTCAAATAGGATTTCCTTTTTTTGAATTTATATGGTCAAGGATTAGCAATAATTTCTATGAAATTTTTCAAATTAATATCTGAGTTCATGTCTATTCTTCACTTTTCAAGCCCATTTCAATTACATCAGTTATCAATTACTAAGTTATACCATGTACCAGGAACCATGCTAAGTATTTCATACTTACAACAATAGTATGTATATAATCCAACAAAAGTAGGTTTTCATTTCCCCTATTTTTAAGAAAAATATGATCAAGGGACACACAGAGTCATAATCCAATTATGCCGCAGACACTCTTTAAAATCTCTATGATGTACTACACTAACATTACTGTTAATACTGGTAAAAATCCTGTCTTTTTCAATTTTCATCTGAATTAATATAAAGCATCCTAAATCTATTGTTTTTCATGAATGAGTATATAGACGGACAATATGTCCTCATCTAGTTCTATTACAGTTCAATTCCTTAACTGAATTGGAGTGATCAATTTTACTTCATTTCTGCCCTTAAAAATGCAAGATACTTTTTGATAGGTCATCTATCACAGTTTTTCACACATAAAATTAATTGATAAAAATAGTTGCTGTGGGGCTGGAACAACAGCACAGCAGTAGGGCGTTTGCCTTGCGCACAGCCAGCCTGGCAGAGCCGGGTTCGATTCCTCTGCCCTTCTCGGAGAGCCAGGCAAGCTCCCCATGACGTATTATATGCCAAACACAGTAACAACTAGTCTCACAATGGAGACGTTACTGGGCCCACTCGAGCAAATCGATGAACAATGGGAGGACAGTGACAGTGATGGTTAAGAAAATAAAAGAGAAATAAAACTGATTAAGTAACTTTTACCAAAAATTTGTAATAAATGAAACAAAGTCAACTAACACATTAGGACAAAAATTTCAATGTCTGAAATTCATATATAAATAGGTTTATTAAGATCAAAAATTGTAAATTCAACTAAAATAGAACAATGCAGCAGAACATAGTAATATTAAACTCAGACAAGTCAGTACAAAGAGTATAAATTGATATAGAGAAAGCAGAAGGAATGAATAAAGATAATAGCACAAAACTATACATGAGAAGTCCTCAAACATATAATCTAATTAGATTCTAGAAAAAATATATACTGAATGTAAGTAGTTGTGGAAAAAAAATTAAATTTCCCACTTAGGTTACCAATTACCTCATAATTCTGCAAAAACTCACAACAAAACACACAGAAAGTAAACATATCTAACAAGAAGGAACATAACAAAAGTAACATAAAGAGTAACTTAAATAGAACATAGCTAACATAACACAACATAGTGGTTTGTATAATTCTTCAAACTATACTGAATTTGATTTGGCAGTACTAATGACAATTAATTCATGAGAGATAATCATCTAATTTTCAGTTTTGTATTGTCTTCCTCTGATTGTAGTATCAATAACACTTGATAGAAGGAAAATAAAATGGGAAATGATTCTTTCTCTTAAATACTGAGTAAGTGGGGCTGGGGGTGGGGCATGGTATTCCCAGTAGTGCTTGAGGGTCCAGTGCCTTTGGTATTGGTGGTCAGCCCAATAGTATTCAGAATAACCAGGGATACACCCACTATGCTCACATGATCCTAGATAGTGAACAAAGGGTTACACATAGGTAAGGCATGTACTCTCACATTTGAGTCACGTCCCTGACTGTCAATTTTATTGAATTTTTTAGAGTCAGATTTTTACCTTATTGATTTTTCCAATTGTTTCTTATTTTAAATTTCACTGGTTACAAAAATTTAATTATTTTCCCACTGTTTTCTTGCTTTGAGTATATCTGACTTTGTATCTTTTGCTGAGTCCAAACATTAAGTCCATCCAATGAATTTGATTTTAGATTTCTTATTTTTCAGCTCTAGATCTATTTGACTCTTCTAAAGTAGATTCTCATTTTTTTGTTGATACTGCCTTTCTTGAGTTTCCTTCCCAGCCCCAAGCAGAGCTCTGGCAGCCGAAGACCTCCAGAACTAGCCACAACCATGCTGAGACCACTCTCCACACGCATGAAGGTACCAGCAGAGGAACAAAGGCATGCGGGTCCTGGGGCTGAGATCTCCAAGCCTCTTGGATCGGGGCTGAGCATCCTCCACCCAGATCCTCCATCTTCCAGTAGGCACGGGTCACACCCACCACCTGCCCCCTCCCCCCACCTCCCCACCCCCGCGCCGTGTAATCCCATCAATGGCCAAGACCCAGAGACTATAAAACCCAGCTCCCGAAAGAGAACAGTGCAGAGTATCCTGCCCCCGCACCTGACTGTCCTCGCCGGGGCCCCTTGGAGGGAGGGGGGCGGGTTGAGCTATGCTCCCCGCCCTGAGCAGAGCCCCGGCAGCCAAAGACCTCCAGAACCAGCCACAACCTTGCTGAGACCACTAAGCAACCACATTTTTCTTATACCTCTAAATGTGATTTTAAAAAGTATAAGAAAAGATAATCTACTATGTCTATTTGTTCTGCTTTTCTTCTGTCCTTTCTGCTAGTATTTACTTTTTTAAAAGAAAATGTATATACCATTCTTTCAAAGTAGATTTTCTATAACAAGTCCTTTTTTGTTTTTTGCTTGTTTATTTGGATATGCCTTTAGTTCCCATTCATTACTGAAGGGTATTTCACTTACAGAGTTTGCTGCTGTTCTTTCAGCATTTAAAAATGTTGTACCACTGTTTTCTTCTTTCACCAGAAATATTTATTTTATATTGGTGATAGGAGTTTTCAGTTTTCTAATTTCCATTTGATTTTCACTTGGTTTCATTAAGTGATTTTTTTTGTGGCAGAGAATCTTTGTTTTCTTAATTTGTTAAAGACAATTAAGAATAGCATGTTGAAAATTTCTATGAAAGCTGCTTTAAAATCCTTGTCAGATAATCTCAACATCTGATTTAATTTCATCTTATTGGTGACATCTTATTCTTATTATTCAGTTTGTGATCTTCTTCACTGTTGGGCTACAGAGTGAGTTCTGACTATATCCTGCATATACTGAATTATATGAGATGCTGAATTCTTTTTAAATTTTTGAGATGTTTCGTGACTGAGGGTTATGATGCACACACACATATTTAGATTCTTGTTGCGTTCATTTGGTACCACTCTATCAAAAATGAATCACTGATTTTTTTCACTTCAATAAATGAGCATTATACAAGCTTAACTTTCCTCTGTTGAAAACTTTCTGGCAAAAGTGGGACAAATTCCTTGCTTTATTCCATAGTGTGGTGATATTCATTTCCTTGAATCTGGTTAGAGGCCGAGCAGGGATGTAGAGTTTACTCTTACTGAGATGTTATATCAACTATCCCCACTTCATTCAATACTACTGAAGCAGACTATGATGGAAGCTCATCATCCCTAGTAGAACTATTAATATAAGAAAGAGAGTAAAACAGAGTAATGACTAGCCCCATTTTATATAATCCTCTTTAGTTTCAATGCTTTGAGTAATGATGGAGACAACAACTCACTGAACTATTAATGTTCTGCTATAGAAATCTAAGCGTAGTTTGTGTCTTCTAGGGTGGTAATGAATGATCAATTCACTGCATGGTCCACTCGAGTGGACTTAAGATACTCCAGCTCTGCCATGTGAGATATTGAAAAGTATATAACTGTGTAATTTCACTACCACCAAACGAGGAATTAAGAGTTCTGTCACCTGCTTCTGTGGGTGAAATGAATGATCATTTGGCTCTGCTGAAATTATGGGAGAGATGAGTAATCTTCCCACTGATGTCACCTCAAGTTGGCTGAGTGATTATCAAAGCTTTTAGACCTGTTAGTCTTCCCTTGTGAATTCTCTAACTAAATGCAACAGACTTGTCTGGGTGCCTTTTAATCTCTGACTGTTGGTGTGATTCCAGGTTGGAGGTTTTAGTGTCCTTCCAGATCAAATTATGTTGGGAACTAAATATATAGATAGATAAAGGAGACAGGCAGGATGGACAGTTTATGGGACCTTTCAATCAAGAACACTGGTGCTAGAGGTTGAATGCAGCCCTAGTGGGGGTACCGGAACTGTTCTATCTCTGCTTCCTTTGTTGGAAGATTTGCTCCATAAGAAAGCCCATTATAAAGATGTTTGTCACAATAGACCCTTGATGTTTAAAAGTCTAGCCTGCATAGATTAAGGTAGTTGGCATTTGCCCAAAGTATGTCATTCTCCTGAAGATTACTGACTCTAAGCAATAAATATTGTACATGGAGAACAACCAGGGCTCTCAGTCTATGAAGCTGTTGGTCCCCTGACCTGATGATTTTTCTCTCTTTTATTAATCCTCCTTGCATCCCTGCATCAGGCCTGTTCACCCAGGATGGTCCTCGGCAAAATACAATACAAAAGAGAAACTCAGGTAATTCATTGCCAGAGGTCCTGAGGCATTCAGATACCTTCTTCCTACTTTTCACAGTCTTTCTGTGCTTGTTCTGTAATGTCCAGGGAATTTTAGTTGTAAGAATAATGATTTGAGAATATAGTTATTATTTTATTCTAGTAAAATAATATATTTATCTTTTATTTTTAGAGCCTTCCTATTTCCCAGGCAATAATTTTGGTGCACTGTTATTTTTTTTATAACTTTTTTGTTTTTCAAAAGAGAAGGACGAGAGGTGTGTGTGTGTGTGTGTGTGTGTGTGTGTGTGTGTGTGTGTATGTGTGTGTGTGTGTGTGTGTCTGTGAGAGAGAGAGAAACAGAGAGAGAGAGAGGAAATGAGAGGAGATTTTACAGAAATTCCTTAGCATAGCCTCAACTAAGTCTTGCTTAATGACAAATACCAGCATCAATCAATAGAACATGTCTTTATTCTGAACTCCAGACTGATTTATTCAAAGACTTTGTGTATATTTTGTTATCTGAGGAAGACTTCAAATTCAATAGTCCAAACTTAATCCTCTTTTCCTCTAAATTTATTCCTTCTTTTGTATCATCTCTTTGGGTCAGCAACACAATTGGCTCAGTTTCTCAAACTAGAAGCCTAATATCATCTATTACTATTAGCACTGTCCTCCCGTTGTTCATTGATTTGCTCGAGTGCGCACCAGTAATGTTTCACAACAAATTGTGAGACTTGTTGTTACTGTTTTTGGCATATTGAATACTTCATGGGTAGCTTGCCAGGCTCTGCTGTGTGGGCGAGATACTCTCGATAGCTTGCCAGGCTCTCCAACAGGGGTGGAAGAATCAAACCCAGGTCTGCGGAGTGCAAGGCAAACACCCTACCCGCTGTGCTATCAAGTCCTAGTACTATTAATTCAACTTTAATAATATTTCTCAAATTTAATTTTTTTCTATATGTTCTACCTACCAAGTACTTCTGGGGAGTCACCTTCAAGCATTGAGTCAGTAGTAGTACCCACTGCCAGTTAGATAATCTGGTATCATGTTATCTCATATTATGTTTTCAACAATGCCTCTACCTCTATACAGAACTCCAATTTGCTAAATTTACTCTTGGAAAGACTGCTGATTATGTTTTCAAACGAGCATGTGCCCTTTCTTGCCTTTTTTTTGTATTTACACATTTTATATATAAGTGCTGCTTAATTACTTACATGTACATAGACACTAATTAGAGTTTACAGGACCTGCATTTATTGAGTGTATAAAATGAAGTAAAAAACTAATATTATATGAGTTTAACAACAGCAACTGATACTATATTTTTGGAATTACTGGACCTCAAACAATTTCAACAAGCTCACCCTTTATTAATTTCCATGTTCTTGTCTGAAAAATAAGGGAACCTGCTGATGATCCAGGTAAACTATATTTATGATGTAATATAAAGTTGGAATAAGTGCTTTGAGCCTAGAGGTTGTTTTTTTGTTTTTACAAAGTAACATCATGGGCTTGAGCAATAGTAGAGCAGGTAGGGCGTTTACCTTGCAAGTAGTCGACCTGGATTCGATTCCTCCATCCTCTTGGGGAGCCCGGCAAGCTACCAAGAGTATCCCACCTGCACGGCAGAGCCTAGCAAGCTCCCTGTGGCATATTCAATATGCCAAAAATAGTAACAACAAGTCTCAGAATGGAGATGTTACTGGTGCCCGCTCGAGCAAATTGATGAACAATGGGAGGACAGTTACACAGTGCTACCATTGTGGCATTGATTTCTGATGTTGACTATACAGAAACCTAGCATACTGAAAATAATATCTTATATAAATGATAAGTGAGGGGCTGGAGAGATAGTACAGCAGGTAACACACTTGTCTTCCATGCGGCCAACCCGGGTTTGATTACTGGCACCCAATATAATCCCCAAGCCCTGCAAAGAGTAGTTCCTGAGTGCAGTACCAGGAGGTCTGAGCTCTAAGCACTGCTGACTGTGCCCTTCCCACAAAAAAGCAAAAAAAGAAACAAGATAACATAGTTAACTTGAACATATTATAAAGAAATACAAAAATTATGTAATAAGATTTAATTCATTAAAACTGACTGTAAAAGTTTCTATCAAAGAAAGGTTAGAGAGATAGTATAGGGGAGAGGACACTAGTCTTACATGCGGCTGACCAGGTTCAATCCCTGATATCCCATACAGTACTTCAAGCAACCCCAAGAGAAATTCTTGATTGCAGAGCCAGAAGTTACACTTGAGCATTGCAGCATGTACATCTCCCGTCCAAATTTTTTTTATTAAATCAAGGTAAATAATTTGAGTTCTTTACATGTCCCTCGATTCGCTCGAGCGGGCCCAATAACGTCTCCATTGGAGACTTTGCTATTGCTGTGTTTGGCATATCGAATACGTCACGGGGAGCTTGCCAGGCTCTGCGGTGCGGGCGAGATACTCTCGGTAGCTTGCCGGGCTCTCCGAGAGGGGCGGAGGAATCGAACTCGGGTCGGCCATGTTGGCTGCGTGCAAGGCAAATGCCCTACCGCTGTGCTATTGCTCCAGCCCATGTCATTGTTAACAAATTAATTCAAAATGGCTTATCCTTAACTATTCTATTAAATTGTAAAAGTTGTTAATGGAGGGACCAGAGAGGTAGTACAAAAGGTAGGCCACTTGCCTTGCATAAAGCTTACTTGGGTTTGATCTCTGGAACCATATATGTTCACCTGAGCACAGTCAGGAGTGATCTCTGAGCACACTAAGTGTGGCCCAAAAACAACAAACAAAGTTATTTGTGGTCAGAGGACAAATTTAATTCTCATTAAATTGCAGACATCACTGGATAAGAACAATACTCTATATAATGTTACAAAACTATTATTTCACTGAATTTAGTAAAATTTTTAAGATAGAAGAATATAAAAATGATTTTCAAAGAATAAGGTCAATTTTTCATTTATTACATTGCAAGTTATACAATTTTCAAAAGAACAAGGAAATATTTACTAGGTCACTGGAAACTTATTATTTTCAGTTTCAAAAATATATAAAAAATCAAAATAAAATAAGATTGATTTATTATAAATATTAATGCTTATACACAAAATTTTGGGGGGATGTTTTACATGAGTTACTTCTGATTATTTCAATATTTCTATATACTGATAATAGAAATCCGGCATATTCTTATCTCTATATAAATCTGATATATATACATATATTTAATTCACATATGTGAAATTGAAGCTAACTTATATATTAATAAGTCTAAAGATTTGGCAGCATGAAGAAAAAGCAGCTTTTATTCCAATTTCATGCATGATATTAAACTGGTAGAGTGAAAAAAAATGTAATACTATACCTTGATTTCTTCTATTTCATCTGGTACTATCTTATACGCAGATATAGTCCCACCCAACCTGAAATTAGAAAAAGAAAATAATTACAAAATTGTCAATATTATATAAAAAAATGGACTACTGCCATTAGAAGCAGAAAACCATCAATATTTGCCCATAGACCCTCCAAATAGCTATGGAGGAAAAACCACTTTACTTATTTGTTTATTTGTCTGTTTGGTTTGGGGGCACATATAGTGATACTCAAGGGTTATTCCTGGCTCTGCACTCAGGAATTACTCCTGGTGGACTAATACAATCATCTTTCCTCCTGAATTCAGTTACAACTAGGATATATATCACGCAAGAACCAATAACAAACAGTGTTTGTTTTTTGTTTCCTTAGTTAACTTTATTCCTCACGCCCACCCACTGTGTAGTTAACTGCTGGGGATCATAGACACTGGGGGTCTAGAAAACACCATGACACATATGGCCAAAGGATCTGAGTATTCCCCAAACCCCTGCTCCTCTAAATTATAAGAAGGACAATAACGGAAAGAATTGACAAGGGAAGTAAAATGATGATGAAGGGAAGTAACCAGGGAAAGGGGGCTAGGGGTCTCAGGTACACCCGTAAAGTGGGAGAGTGGTATAAGTATATATCAAAACCACAGAGTCAACAACACTGAAAACATAAGATCCAAACTACAACCATCCAGTTTTAAAACGTTCCTGTCAAGGGAACAGGCTAGAGGCAGGAGGGTATATAGGAACACTGGATGGAGGACAGTTGAAACCAGTAGTAAAATTGGTGCCAGAACATGATGTCTAAAACTCAACTACCAATAACTCTGTAAATCACAGTTAATAAAATAAAAAATTTTAAATAACTCCATTTTAAAAACGAATGAGTTCACTCTAAAATTCACGTGAAATTTCAAAAGACATCACCACTTCCTAATTTTAGTTACCATAAAATTGCAGAATCAAAATAATGAAATACTGGCTAAAAAAAAAAAGAAAAAGCATATCTTAAAGAAATATATATTTTAGTTAACTGTTTATTTTCCTTTACATTTATATTATTGTGGCAACATATTTAAAATATTTCTATTTTATTTTTATTTCTATTTTAAATAGATAATTCAGCAATATTAAATGTTCACAATATGCAATGTTGGAATACCATCTATTTCCAAAACATATGCATCACCAACACAGAAACTATTTCCATTATATAATAACTTATCCCCAGCACTTGGTAACCCCATTACTTATCATTATAAATTTGACACTACAGAACCACATCTAGATGGAGCCATAAAAAATCTGACCTTTTCCTGTTTGACTGTTTTCAAACTCCATTAATGCTATCACAACTTGATTCCTTTTTATGGCTAAATAATATTACTCTGTATGCACATCACTTTTTGTTTATCCATTCATTCATTAATGAACAATTAAGAATACTACCATTTCTGGAACCAGCGTGATAGTGAGCAGGGTGCTTGCCTACCATGTGGCCGACCTGGGTTTGGTCCCCACACCTCCTTGCACATGGTCCCCGCCAGGAATGATCCCTGGGCACAGAACCAGGAATAAGCACTGAAAACTGCTGAACACAGTCCGAAAACAAAAACAAAATATTTTTATTTCTTCTTATTCTGTGGATAATATTACAACAAATACTGACATAAAATATCTTAGTCTCTTTTTTCAATTCTTCAGGAAGATAGACTTGTTTGCCAAAAAGTCTATGTTCAGTTTTGGAAGAATTGAAAGATTTTAATTCCACTTAAAGAGGGTCATCTTAAGGATAGAAAATTATTATGACTGGTTTTGATTACTGTTTCCATGATAACAAAGGAGGTAAGAGCATATTGGTGTTGTTGTTGTTTTGAGTACACCTAGTGGTGCTCAGGGATTACTCTTGACCCAGGTAGGGAAATGCCCATCCCACCATACTAAAGCTCTAGCATAGTAAGGAGTCTTTGCAAGAGCTAATTGAGTACTATACAATTTTGGAGAAATATATATCAAGTCTTCTGGCTATTTTATTTATTCATTTTTAATTTTTCCTGAGTGTTTGTTAAAAGGGTTCTTTTTCTGATTAATTTTTGCATATTCTAGATATTAAGCCCTGAATAGATACATAATTTTAAAATTCTATGCTCTTTTTTCTAGCATTTTAAATAAACAAAAGCATTTAATTTTGACTGGACATGATTGATCTATTTTTTTTTCTCATTGTTTCTCATTTTATTGGACTCAATTTCAAATGCTAGGACAGAAATATGTCTCTCTTCATTTGTTCAAGAATTATATATGTGCAGGTACACTGAAGACAAAGTTAACAAAACCCTCCATGACATTGAAGCTAATAGTATCTTCAAAGAGGTCACACCACTGGCCAAGCAAGTGAAAACAGACATGGACAAATGGGACTATCTTAAACTAAGAAGCTTCTGCACCTCAAAAGAAACAGTGACCAAAAATACAAAGTGTAAAGAATGGGAAAGGATATTCACCCAATACACATCTGACAAGGGGTTGATATCAAGGATATACAAAGTACTGGTTGGAATCCACAAGAAGAAACATCCAACCCCATCAAAAAATGGGGCAACAAAATGAACAGAAACTTTCTCAAAGAAGAAATCCAAATGGCAAAAAGGCACAGGAGAAAATGCTCTACATCATTAATCATTAGGGATATGCAGATTAAAACAACAACGAGGTATCATCTCACACCACAGAGACTGGCCCATATTCAAAAGAAAAAAAGCAACTGGTGTTGGCGCAGATGTGGCGAGAAAGGGACCCTCCTCCACTGCTGGTGGGAATGCCGACTGGTTCAGCCCTTTTGGAAAACAGTATGGATGATTCTCAAAAAATTAGAAACTGAGCTCCCATTTGACCCACCAATACCACTCCTGAGAATATATCCCAGAGAGGCAAAAAAGTATAGTCCAAGTGACATCTGCACTTGTTTGTTCATTGCAGCACTCTTTACAATAGCTAGAATCTGGAAAAGAACCTGAGTGCCTGAGAACAGATGACTGGTTAAAGAAACTTTGGTACATCTACACAATGTTGTACTATGTAGCTGTTAGAAAAGATGAAGTCATGAAATTTACATACAAGTGGTACTACATGGAAAGTATCATGCTAAATGAAATGAGTCAGAAAGAGAGGGACAGATAAAGAAAGATTGCATTCATCTGGGGAACATAAAGGACAAAATAGGAGACTAACACCCAAGAATAGCTGAGATCAGTACCAGGAGGTTTACTCCATGGCTTGGAGGCTGGTCGCATAGGCCAGGGGAAAAGGCAGCTCAGATAGAGAAGGGAGCACCAAATAAAGAGTGTTGGGAGGATCCTTCCAGGATGGGAGATGCATGCTGAAAGTAGACTATAGACCGAACATGATTGGCACTCAATGCCTCTTTTGCAAACCACAGCACCCAAAAGGAGAGAGAGAACAAAAGGGAATGCCCTGCCACAGAGGTAGGGTGGGATGGGGAGGATTGGGGGGTGAGAGGGATACTGGGATCAGTAGTGGTGGAGAATGGGAACTGACTGGAGGGATGGGTACTCAATCATTGTATAACTGAAGCACAAAAAATTGTAAGTGTACAACTGTACCTCATGTTATTTCACTAATATTTTTAAAAAATTATATATGTGCAAACATATGTAAGTTATTTAGTCATGAATTACAAAATAATTCATGTTTTGGTTTCAGGAATATGTTTCAGCACCAATCCCTTCACCAGTGTCCTCTACCTTCCAGCAATGTCTTCAGTTTTCTTCTAACCCTCCCTCTTCCCACCACCCAACCTGCCTCTATGACATGAACTTTATGAATTTTTGGTTCTATGGTTTACATTCCTGCTACTGATAGAATTTCGTGTTTAACACTTCATACCTTTCAGCACCCTCTCCTCCTCCAGAGTGACCACTTCTCTCCACCATCGGCATTGTGTTCTCTTTGCTATCACTGCTACCTTTCACTGAAGAGACATGCTCATGCTCATTTCTACTGCCTTTGGATATTTGTTATCTCCCAACTACATTTCTTCATATACTGTATATGAGGGAGATTATTTTCTTTCTGTTTCTCTCACTCTAACTTCACTCAGCATGATACTCTCTAGATCCATCCATATAGCAGCAAATTGCATGATTTCATCTTATATGAGAGTAATATTCCATTCTGTCTATGTGTCATAGTTTCTTTATCCAGTTATCTGTTCCTGGGCATTTGGATTGTTCAAGATTTTGGTTAATGTCAATAGCACTGCAATGAACACAGGTCTTTTCTGAAAAGATTTTCTTTGGGCCTTCAGGAAAGTACGTCAAGAAGTAGGACTTCTGGGTATTTGGGGAGTTCGATTTCTAGTATTTTGAGAAGTGTCCATAATATTTTCCTAAAGGCTGGATAATTCAACATTTCCAGAAATAATGGATGAAGTCCCCTTTTCTCCACATCCATACCAACACAAGTTGTTTTTGTTCTTTTATGTGTGCCAATCTACCAGTGTGTGATGATATTTTACTGTTTTGCTTCACATTCACCCGATGATAAGTGATACAGAACATTTTTAATACACACTTGGCAATTAGCATGTCTTCATAGAGGAAGTTTATGTTATCTTCCACCTCAGCCCTTTATATGAGGTTAGTTGTATTATTCTTATAATTATCTTTAAGTCCCACTTTGAGAAAGATCATTCTGTACCTGTCTTTTTCCTTCTGACTAAACCACTCAGCATGATATCCTATAATTTTATTTGGGTTGCTGAAAATTGCATGATTTTGTTATCTCTTATACCTGCATAGTATTCTATTATATGTATATACCACAACATTCACCTGTAATTGGGCATTTTGGTTGCTTCCATATCTTGGCTCTTGTACTAAATAAAAACATGTGTGCATATATCCTTTCCAACCTTTAAAGACAAGTTGCTCCTAATACTTTTCAGGTTCTTTCAGAAAATCAAAGAAATAGGAACTCTCCCAACAGTTTTCTGCTGAGATAAACATTATCTTAATACTAGAAGCAGACAGAGATGCCACTAAAAAAGAATACTATTAACTATATTCAGATAAATATAGATACAAGATCCTTAAAAAAATATTAGCAAATGAATAAAAAATACAGAAAAAAGTTTATAAACTATAATAAAGTAGGATTTATGAAAAATGCAAATAAGGTCTAAAATATATAAGTAAATCAATGTTATACACCTTACCTATACAAGGAAACTGAACACTATATGACCACATCAACATATGCTGAGAAAGAATTTGGTAAGACCCAATTCCCTTTCATCATTTAAAGAAATCTCAATAGAACGACAGAAAGCACTTTGCTCTATACAGTCAATAGAACGACAGAAAGCACTCTGCTCAATAGAGTCAAAGCCATTTCCCCCAAATACACAGATAACATCATACTCAACAGTGAAAATTTTAAAAGCTGTCCCTCTAAGATCAGGAACAAGACAAGGTTATCCATCATCACCACAGTTATTCCAATAATGCATTGTAAAGTTTTCGCCATAGCAATTAAGCAAGAAAGTGATACTAGCATCTAGATTGGACAAGAAAAAATCAAATTATTATTATTGACAGGTGGCATAATACTATTCTCAAAAAACCCTAAAGATTCCATAAAAATTCCAAGAAACAATAAACTTATATGGTAAGGTGGCAGGCTACAAAATCAACACATAGAAAACCATGGATTTTCTATGTGTAAACAATGGATAAATTTTTATAAAATTTAATTTGCAATTTTGCTCAAAAGATCAAATACCTAGGAATCATTTTAGCAAAAGATATGGCAAGTTTTATAAAAGCAAATTATGAATTAGTATTAGAAGAAATAAAAGAATAAAAAGATAAAGCACATTCCCTGTTCATGAACTAAAAGAACTAAGAGTGTGAAAATAATAGTCCTCCTCAAAGCAGTACACAGATTCAATGCAATCTCTATAAAATTACACATGGAATTTTTTTAAAGAACTGACCAAATGCCATTGAAATTGAAACAGGGAGTAATAAAGCCCTCAGATAGCCAAAGCGATCCAAGGAAAACAGGAGAGGAGGGATATCTTTCCCCAACTGCAAATTATACTATAGAGCTAGAGTAATAAAAATAGTATGGTAGAAAATAAAGACAGATTCTCACACCAACAGAATAAAGTTCATAACCCAGAGACATATCCACAGGTATATGGTCACCTAATCACAGCAAAAGGTACTGGGAAAACTGACCATCCATATGTAAAAAAAATTAAAGCCCCATATCATGCCATGCACAAAACTTCAATTTAAAATAGATTAAAGGCCTTAATATCAAACCTGAATCCATAAGTTATTTTGAGGAAAACATAGGAATTCTTCATGACACAGAATCTAGAGGCATCTTCAATTATTCAGTGCCATTTACCAAGAAAACAGAAGCAAAGATTAAAAAACAGAACTACATCAAATAAAGAAGCTCCTACACCAATAAACAGAATAAAAAGATAGCCCACAGAGCAGAAGAAAATAGTCTTATCTTACCACATATCTGACAAAGGCTTAATAGCATAAGTTTGTGTACATATATCACTTGTATCACTTGTCATCCTGTTGATCTTCGACTTGCTTGAGTGGGCGCCAGTAACGTCTCCATTTCCCCGTCGCATGCTAGTGCAGCCCAATGGCATCTGCTCGTTCCAGGAACATGAAGAGCCTCAAACCATTTGTTCAGGGTTTTGACAAAGAAGTCTGACTATCTTGTATGTGGCCATGCGTCCTTTTGACATCCCATAGAATCCAATTGGTAACAGCTCTAGTCCAGCGGCCTTCTCTAAATCGCATTACATGTCCGGCCCATCTGATTTTCGATGCCTTGGTAAACAAGACAGAGTCCCTGATCTTTGATCGTCGACAGATTTCGGAACTCTGGATTCCTTCTCTTACTTGAGCGAAGTATGATACTCCAAGCATAGCTCTTTCAATTCCTCTCTGGGTAATCTGAATAGCACTTTCGTAGGGCCCAGGTATGTTAGTGCAGGAAGAACAGTGGAATTGAAGAGATGTGCCCGGAGCCAGAGGTTCTTCGTCCTCTTAATAACTACTTCGATGCTCTTGAAGGCGTTCCACACCGCTCTCTTCCTCCTGCGTAGTTCTGGCGTCAAGTCATTCTTCATGTTGAGTTCTCACCCAGGTACACATAGCTGCTGCATTCGGAAATGTTTGTTCCGTTGAGAGCAAATAGAACATCAGGGACTAGTTCATTTTTCATGAACATTGTCTTGGGCTGGAGCGATAGCACAGCGGGTAGGGCGTCTGCCTTGCACGCAGCCAACATGGCCGACCCGAGTTCGATTCCTCCGCCCCTCTCGGAGAGCCCGGCAAGCTACCGAGAGTATTCGACATGCCAGACACAGTAACAACAAAGTCTCCAATGGAGACGTTACTGGGCCCGCTCGAGCAAATCGATGATCAACGGGAGGGCCTTTACTTTATTGTCTTGGTGAGATTCAGCTGCAGTCTGACCTTTCCACTCTCACAGTAGAAGTTGACCAGCATTTGTGCCTCTTAGCTAATGTTTGGTGTTATTAAAACGATGTCATCACTGATTCGGAGGTAATGTAGTTGCAAATCATCTATCTTCACTCCCATTTCTTCCCATTCCTGTTGTCGCATGACGTTCTCAAGGGTGGCATTAAAGAGTTTCAGTGAAATGGTATCTCCCTGCCGAACCCATCTCTTTACGTTGATGATCACTTCTTGTAGAATGGTGAGACTCTGGTGGTGAATCTGTAATACAGCTCACGGAGGATCCTGATGTACTGAGTTTGAAAACCCTGTTTGGCTAGGACTTTGATGACTGCTTCAGTCTCAATAGAATCAAAGGCCTTCTTTAAATCGATGAATGTTAGAGTAACATCTTGAACATATATAGTTTATATATATATGTATATATATATATGTGTGTGTACATATGTAGCTTATATATATATTTATATGGGCTGCCTGTATTTTTCTAGATTTTTTTGTTCCACTTTATAATTACAAAAATTGTTTAAGGTATGTCCATTTTTATCTACCTACTGATAACTTGCTTTATTTCATCCTGTGAATTTAATTATATATTCACCTATGAATTATTATTATGTTTTATTTTGTCCTGAAAGTTTTTTGTTGTTGTTTGGTTTGGGGGCCACATCTGGAAATGCTCAGGTTAGTTCTGGCTCTCCACTCAGGAATTCTTCCTGGCAATGCTTGGGGAACCATATGGAATACGGGGTATGGAACCAGGGTCAGCCACCTGGAGTGCCAATGTCTTACCTACTGTACTATTACACTGGCCCTAGTAACAAAATATTTTAAATTTTATTGCAGTAATTTTTAAAAAGTGTACATATTTATTTTGTATTAATAATCAACAAAAATTAAACTGAGAATCTAATTGGCAATCACACATACCACAAATTAAATCCAGTTTTTCTATAACATGTGAAAAACATACATTTTTTAATGAATGCATTATAATTCAACAAATAAATTTTGAGAATATATTCATATGGCTGGAGTGCTAGCACAGTGGGTAGGGCATTTGCCTTGCACACAGCTGACCCGAGTGTTTGCCACTTAAACACTCCATCCCTCTCGAAGAGCCCAGCAAGCTACTGAAAGTATCCCACCCACATGGCAGAGCCTGGCAAGCTCCCCGTGGCATATTCGATATGCCAAAAAAACAGTAACAACAAGTCTCAAAATGGAGACGTTACTGGTGCCGCTCGAGCAAATTGATGAACAACGGAAGGACAGTGCTACAGTGCTACTCATATGGTAAAATTTTAAAAATATATCACTATAATAGTAGAGTGAAATACTGTAGAGACAGTATAGGGGTTAAAATGTATGCCTGGGATGCAGCTAACCCAGGGTCAAATTCCTAGCACCGCATATAGTCCCCAAGCACTGCCAAGTGTGATTCCCAAGGACAGAACCAGGAGAGAGAGAGACTCAGCACCATTGGGTACGGCTCAAACCCCTTCATCCCACTTTAAAACAATTTTTTTAAAGAACACCATCTTTTAGTTCACAAGAGTTGTGAACACCTAACAAAATGTATATAGGTGTTTGCCATTTAAACACAAATACTCATACTGAGTATATATCAAGCTCTGTAAGATCTCCACAAGTATCTTCTAAGTTAATGCAAGTTTAACATTCAAATTCAAAAATATGTTAAACAAATGTTTTTTTTTAGCAGCTACTACTATGTAAACAGACAAAATGTTGGAACTAAGAAAGACAATCTTTCCTATCACACTACATACACTCATAATATATATTTTATAATATATAAAGTCATAATATATGGAAGATATTAATCAAATACTATAAAAATTGATGAATTATAATTGTTAAAAGTAGGTAGAGATAAGCTCTATGTTGTACACTATACTTTTGCTCATTGACCAGTCAAAATATTTTTTTCAGTACCACAGTAGGCTTATTTTAAAACTATTCTTTTCATTTCAGAAACTATCATCAGCCTGTACTTAAATTATTACCTTTCTAATTGTGACTCACACTTAAAATATAAGAATGAAAGGCATATTAATATTTTATACTGAAGTATTGGTTAATAATATTCATGTATAATAAAGACTAGTTTTAAAATATTCATTAAAATACATCATTAAATAATTATAGCTACACAGAAGTAAAATATCATAGAACCATAAACTATAAAGAAAGAAGTCTTAAGAGATTGTCCAAAAACAGTTGTTTTAAACATTCTACAAGTTCTTTTACTCAAAGAACAAAAAAACCATGACAATTTTGCTAATTATATGAGTGCATTCTAAATAGCTTCTTTGGAAAATGTCTAATATTTATGAGGCACTTGCTTACTTCTGTAATGTTTCAATGACTGAGACCGACTTGGGTAGTTTCCTAGGTCAGAACAATGACAGGACTTTAGATCAACAGAAAACTTAATTTAAAATTCATGTTACGTACTTTTTGGACTGGAGCAATAGCACAGCGATAGGATGTTTGCCTTTTGAGCAGCCAGACCTGCCAAGCTGGGTCCGATTCCTCTGTCCCTCTCAGAGAGCCCAGCAAGCTACAGAGAGTATCTTGCCCGCAGGGCAAAACTTAGCAAGCTACCCATGACGTATTCGATATGCCAAACACAGTAACAAGTCGTCTCACAATGGAGACGTTACTGAGCTCGCTAGAGCAAATCGATGAACAACAGGAGGACAGTGTGTTTGTGTTTGTACTTATTATCTAAAATATTAATAGTAAGCAAAACTAATCATTAATGATAAACTAGTAACTATATATAACTTCTATTAGGAAATCCCACTAAAATTTAAAAGGTATTTTTCTTGCACACAACTCTCCCTGATATTCTAATCATCTACTCATGTCATTACCAAGCATACAGAAATATATGCATATACAATTAGACAAAGCAAATCTAAATCAAGAGAAAAAAACAGTAAATGAAGCTGTTGTGAATATATGAGCTACTAGTGAAAGGAAAAACAAACTGTTAAAAAATATGCTGCTTTATAGCCATATGTTTTAAAATCAAGAATATTTATTTCTGATTAGCCCACCAAGCTACCGAGAATATCTGGCCCGTACGGCAAAGCCTGGCAAGCTACCCGTGATGTATTTGATATACCAAAAACAGTAATAAGTCTCACAATTTGTTGTGAGATGTTACTGCTGCCCACTCGAGCAAATCGATGAACAATGGATGACAGTGCTATAGTGCTATTGTATACTTATTATGTTATTAAGGTGTTATGACATTAAAATACCTAATATCTGAGAACACAAATAAAATATTAACTGTCATTAAAATGCTATCAGTTTTACCTCATAAAGCTTTGGTAGAAATGTTAAATGATGCAATTGCTTTGGAAAACTGTGAAAGATTCTCAAAATGTTTAACAGAACTACCATGTGATTCAGCAATTCTATTTCTTTGTTTTTACTCAAGAGAAACAGAAACATATGCCCAAAATAAACAGAAAAGCATTACTGATAATGATCAAAAGATGGAAACAACCAAATACTCATTAACTAATTAGATGCCTAAATCAAATGCAACATATTCATATAATAGAATATATCCAGAAATAAAAAGAAAATATGTACTAATATATATTACAATATTGCTGTTCCTTAAAACATTCTAAGAGAAAAAAAATCTCACACATACAAACAAAATTTGTGTTGTATCATTTCATTCATATAGTC
This sequence comes from Sorex fumeus, assembly GCF_029834395.1. Lineage (NCBI taxonomy): Eukaryota > Metazoa > Chordata > Mammalia > Eulipotyphla > Soricidae > Sorex > Sorex fumeus. The sequence goes on from NW_026606155.1 coordinate 28,742,033, forward strand.
TAGAATAGGATAATCATTATATTTGTTTGGGTAGGGGCCTCTGTTGGTGCTCAAGTACTACTTCTGGGTCTGAGCTATAGATAATGCCTACCAGTGCTTGGAGGACCAAATGTGACACTGGGGACTGAACATTATTCAGCATCATGCAAAGTAAGTGCCTTACCTGCTTAACTCTCCAGATCCAGGAAAAATGATAAAAACCAAGAGGCAGAACTATGGCCGCCTCAATAGGTGCTGAGTGGACACTGAGAAAATTGCTATTACAAAAAGGCTATTGAGGGGCTGGAGAGATAGCACAGCGGGTAGGGCGTTTGCCTTGCACACAGCTGACATGGGTTCGATTCTCAGCATCCCATATGGTCCCCTGAGCACCGCCAGGAGTAACTCCTGAGTGCAGAGCCAGGAGTAACCCCTGTGCATCACCGGGTGTGACCCAAAAAAGCAATAAATAAATAAATAGATAAAATAAAATAAATTTTTTTTTAAAAAAAGACCATTGAGTTTGGTAAATATACTAAAAGCAAGTGAATTAGATGTTTAAATGGATCAATTTCATGATATTAATCTTTTAATAACATTTAAAAATAATCTTACTCACGTTTCCCTCATTCATCCAGGTACTTGCCCAGCGGCAGGGCCCCCTTCCGGATGCCGTGGCCGATAATGTGGCCCCAAGTTATTCTCCCCCTACATATCCCATAGGAACCATAAGTTACCCTCTTAGATGGAACTTTCACTACGTTAGTTTAATCAGCAGAAACACATTAGCCGATAATTCATTAAGCCCATCTCAATTCATTCTGCATCTCAAGCAGAATAGTAACAGTGAGTTTGAAGTTCTAAACCACACAGGTCACAATGGTAAAACAATGCAGAAGCCCTCCAAGCTTACTTATTGACGAGGATAGCCCAGAAGACACCAACAGCAATGAAATGCTAGACAACCTCTCTGAGAAGGAATTTAGAAGGGAGCTACTGAGGATTCTTAAGGAGCTAAAAGAAACAATGGAAAGCAATGCCAAGAAGATTTGAAGGTAGAAATGAGCAAAATGCAAACAAAATTAGAAACGGAAATGTTAGACCTGAAAAACCTGGTAGGTGAATTGAAAAACTCAGTGGAAAGCCTTAACAGAAGAGTAACAGCTGCTGAGGACAGAATCAGTGAGCTCGAAGATGAAGTCCAGAGACTCTCCAGAAAAGAGCAGAAAATGGAAAAGAGACTCACAATTCGGGAACAGATGGCAAGAGAAGATTGTAATGAAGCCAAGAGGAGTAACATAAGAATTATTGGAGTCCCACAGGGACAGGAAAAAAACCCTGATGAAGAAGAAACTGTCAAAGACATTATTGCTACGTTTCCAGAGCTGAAGAAAACATGTGCCCACATTCAGGAGGCCTGAAGGGTACCAGCTAGAAGAAACCCAAATGAAAATACCCCAGGACACATCCTGATCAAAATGACCAAAACCTGAGATAGAGACAAAAATCTGAAAGCAGCAAGATCAAAGAAAGAAATTTTCTATAAAGGAGCATCCTTAAGATTCACAGCTGATTTGTCTGATGAAACCCTCATGGCCCGAAAACAGTGGTGGAATATAGTGAAAAAAATGCAATGAAATGAATGCCTCACCAAAAATAATTTACCCAGTGAGACTCTCACTCATAACCGAAGGAACAATACACAGTTTCACAGACAAACAACAGCTCAGGAACTTCATAATCTCAAAACCATAGATACAACAACAATTAAATGGACTACTTTAAGACAAGATAGGCCCCTCAAATACACCAAATTTCAAAAGAAAAATGGGAAACAACCCGTAACAATAATCTCTCTCGATGTCAATGGGCTAAACGTACCAATTAAAAGACACAGAGGGGCAGGATGGATTAGACAATTGAACCAAACATTCTGCTGCCTGAAAGAGACACATCTCAATAGTCAAAGCAAACTCAGGCTCAGAGTCAAAGACTAGAAAACAATACTACAGGCAAACGGCTCCCACAAAAAAGCTGGGGTAGCCATCCTAGTATCAGATCATTAAAACAACTATTCATAGACTTGGAGAAAGACATTGATAGCAACATAATACTAGTGAGAGACTTCAACACTGCTTTATCACCTCTTGATAGATCAACCAGACTCAAGCTTAGCAAGGACATACTTCATCTGAGGGAAACAATGGAAGAAAGGGACTTAGTAGATATATACAGGACACTTCATCCACAAAAAGCTGAATACACATTCTTCTCAAGCGTACATGGAACATTCTCCAAGATAGACCACATGCTGAGCCACAAAACAAACCTCGATAAAATTAAGAGGATAGAGACTGTATCAACAATCTTCTCAGACCATAATGCACTGAAATTAGAAGTAAATCACACACACAAACAGAAAACTAAATCAATCAGCTGGAAATTAAACAGTTCGCTTTTGGACAACGAGTGGCTTAGAAAGAAAATCAAAAGATTCCTGGAAATGAATGAAAATGAGGACACAAATTACCAAAAGTTATGGGACACAGCAAAAGCTGTGTAAAGAGGAAAGTTTATAGCTCTACAAGCATTCCTCAGGAAGGAGGAGCAAGCCTACATAAGTAACCTAACCTCACAACTTAAGACCGTGGAGAATGACCAACAAACGAACCAATCCGAACAGGAGGAAGGAAATAATAAAACTCAGAGCAGTGATTAACGAGATGGAAACCCAAAAAATAATCTGAAAAATCAATGAAACCAAAGCTGGTTCTTTGAGAAAATAAAGATCAATAAGCCTCTAGCAAAACTCACAAAGAAAGGGAGAAAGAAAACCCTAATAAACTGAATCAGAAATGAAAAGGGGATCATTACAACAGAAACTACAGAAATTAAAAGTATCCTCAGGGAGTACTTTGAGAAGCTTTATGCCACGGAACACGAAAACGTTGAGGAAATGGATAAATTCCTAGATTCCTATAGCCTCCCAAGCTTGAACCAAGAAGACCTGGAATACCTGAACAAACCTATCACCATTAAGCAAAATAAAACGGTAATAAAAAGTGTCCCCAAGCACAAAAGTCCTGGCCCGGATGGATTCACTAGTGAATTCTTCCAAATCTTTAAAGAGGACTTACTGCCAATCCTCTTTAAAGCTTTTCCACGAAATTGAAATATCAAAAACACTTCTGAACAGTTACTATGAAGCAAATATCACCCTGATACCAAAAGCAGACAGAGAAACCACAAAGAAAGAGAATTACAGGCCGATATCCTTAATGAACACAGACGCAAAGATCCTCAACAAACTATTAGCAAATAGAATCCAACAACTCATCAAAAACATCATACACCATGACCAAGTGGGATTCATCCCGGGGATGCAAGGATGGTTTAACATTCGGAAATCAATCAACATAATCCATCATATCAACAAAAGAAAAAACTAAAAAACATATAATCGTATTGAAAGATGCAGAGAAAGCATTTGACAAGATCCAGCACCCACTTATGGTGAAAACCCTCACCAAAATGGGTATAGAGGGGACTTTCCTCAATATAGTTAAAGCTATCTACCACATGCCTACAGCAAGCATCATCCTCAATGGGGAAAAAGTGAGAGCCTTCCCTCTAAGATCAGGGACAAGACAAGGATACAATAGCGGTTAGGCAAGAAAAAGATATTAAGGGCATTCCACTAGGAAAGGATGAAATCAAGCTCTCACTATTCGCAGATAATATGATACTATACTTAGAGAACCTTAAAACCTCTACCAAGGAACTCCGAGAAACAATAGACTTGTATAGTAAAGTTGTAGGCTATAAAATTGATACTCAAAAGTCCATGGCTTTCCTATATTCAAATAGTGAGAGAGAAGAAAGTGACATGAAAAACAATCCCCTTCACAATTGTTACCCAAAAAATCAAGTATCTAGGAATCAGCTTAACTAAGGAAGTAAAGGACCTGTACAAAGAAACTACAAAACGCTACTTCAGGAAATAAAAGAGGACACGAGAAAATGGAAAGATATCCCCTGATCATGGATCAGGAAACTTAACATTGTAAAAATGGCAATACTTCCCACAGCATTGTACAAATTCAGTGTGATCCCTATAACAATACCCATGACATTCTTTAAAGAAATAGAGCAAACACTCCTGAAATTCATATGGAACAATAATCCCCCACGAATAGCTAAAGCAATTCTTGGGAAAAAGAAAATGGGAGGAATCAACCTCCCTAACTTCAAACTCTACTACAAAGCAGTAATAATTAAAACAGCATTGTACTGGAACAAAGGCAGAGCTGCAGACCAATGGAACAGGGTTGAATATACTGACATATTCCCCCAAATATATGATCATCTAATCTTTCACAAGGGAGCAAGAAATGTGAAATGGAGCAAAAAAAGTCACTATAAGGGAAAAGGGAGCTCAGATAGAGAAAGGAGCACCAAATAAAGAGTGTTGGGAGAACCTCCCAGGATAGGAGATGCGTGCTGAAAGTAGACTCTAGACCAAACATGACTGCCACTCAATGCCTCTTTTACAAACCACAACACCCAAAAGGAGAGAGATTCACAAGGGAATACCCTGCCACAGAGGCAGGATCGGATAGGGGAATGGAGGCGAGGAGGGATACTGGGACCCGTGGTTGTGGAAAATGGACACTGGTGGAGGGATAGGTGTTTGATCATTGTACAATTGAAACCCAAGCACAAAAATTTGTAAGTCTACAACTATACCTCATGGTGTTAATAATAAATTTTTTTTAAAAAGCCTATTTAACAATCTGTGTTAGCAAAACTGAACAGCTACATGTAGGATAACACTCTTTTGTCCTTCCTCAGGTAGCTTAGGTTTATCGGGTCACACCCATCTAAGGACACTGAACTTGTATTGTAAGCAATGTCCTTTCTGTGTGGACACAGGAAGACAGTTAATATTATGCTTTGTAACTTGGGAGTTGATTGACTCCGAATAATATTTACTCCTGGGCATCTGATTTCTTGACTCAGTTGCCCTTAGTTCCTACCACCCCAAAAGTAGGATCCCGACGAGGGACTGAATGGACCCAGGGCAAGCTGTGAGCTACCCTAGCATCGAAATGGGCCGGGCCAAAGCACCACGATACTCAACTATAAGTTGAGGGCATGATCATGGACAAATGCTGTCATGATCCAAAAGTAAGTAACGACGAGACTAGGACCCTGCTGGAGCTAGGAAAATTAACCTGGCCTGAGGACTGTGGAATGTAGAGTGAGATGTTCTCAGGAAGAACGAAACTAAGTTTATATCTCTTACTGTGCTCATACAGAATGACATTGCTCGAAATATTAGAAGTAGATTTATTACAACTATTTAAGTAGATTACTGAGGGAAGAACACACCCTTATTGGGATCCCACCCTTGAGCGGATCTCCTAGTAATCTGGAGTAATCTCTGTAGATGAGATTTTATCCTTGAGTTAATCTCCTGGAGGAGTGGTCTTACCTCTCTTTGTTGATTTGTCAATATTCAACCCACCTTTATGTCACCGCCTTATGTGACTGCTATATAAAACTAAGACTGTAAGCTTGGGAGGAGGAGAGTCAGAGCAAGAGGGGCTCAAGCTTGAGAGAAAGAACAGCGGTCCTGATCCAGGCACACACAGGGCTCAAGAGCACCAAACGCGGGTGGTGACACAGTGTCATCCAGTGAGCCCGTGAACACACAACCTTCGGCGTGATAAGATTTTACAGCTACATGCACAAAAATGGGCTCAGATCTCTGCCTAGCACCATGTACAAAAGTAAGAGAGTAATAGATTAAACACCTCAACATCAGACCGGAATCCATAAGATACACTTAAGACAATGTTGGCAAAACCCTCCATGACATTGAAGCTAATGGTATCTTCAAAGAGGTCACACCACTGGCCAAGCAAGTGAAAACAGACATAGACAAATGGGACTATCTTAAACTAAGAAGCTTCTGCACCTCAAAAGAAACAGTGACCAAAATACTAATACAGTCTACAGAATGGGAAAGGATATTCGCCCAATATACATCTGACAAGGGGTTGATATCAAGGATATACAAAGTACAGGTTGAAATCCACAAGAAAACATCCTACCCCATCAAAAAATTGGGCGACGAAATGAACAGAAACTTTCTCAAAAAAGAAATCCGAATGGCAAAAAGGAACAGGAGAAAACGCTCTACATCAGTAAACATCAGGGAGATGCAGATCAAAACAACAATGAGATATCATCTCACACCACAGAGACTGGCCCACATCCAAACGAACAAAAGCAACTGGTGTTGGCGCAGATGTGGTGAGAAAGGGACCCTCATCCACTGCTTGTGGGAATGCCGACTGGTTCAGCCCCTTTGGAAAACAGTATGGATGATTCTCAAAAAATTAGAAATTGAGCTCCCATTTGACCCACCAATACCACTCCTGGGAATATATCTCAGAGAGGCAAAAAATTATAGTCGAAGAGACATCTGCACTTGTTTGTTCATTGTAGCACTCTTTACAATAGCCAAACTCTGGAAAAAACCTGAGTGCCCGAGAACAGATGACTGGTGAAAGAAACTTTGGTACATCTACACATTGGTGTACTATGTAGCTGTTAGAAAAGATGAAGTCATGGAATTTACATACAAGTGGTACTACATGGAAAGTATCATGCTAAGTGAAATGAGTCAGAAAGAGAGGGACAGATAAAGAAAGATTGCATTCATCTGGGGAACATAAAGGACAAAATAGGAGACTAACACCCAAGAATAGCTGAGATCAGTACCAGGAGGTTTACTCCATGGCTTGGAGGCCAGCCACACATGCTAGGGGATAAGACAGCTCAGATAGAGAAGGGAGCACTGAGTAAAGGGTGCTGGGAGGATCCTCCCAGGATGGGAGATGCATGCTGAAAGTAGACTATAAAACAAACATGATTGCCACTCAATGCAAACCACAGCACTCCAAAGGAGAGAGAGAACAAAAGGAAATGCCCTGCCACAGAGGCAGGGTGGGATGAGAGGAAATGTGAGGTGGGAGGGATACTGGGATCTGTGGTTGTGGAAAATGGGCACTGGTGGAGGGATGGGTACTCGATCATTGTATAACTGAAACCCAAGCACAAAAATGTGTATGTCTACAACTGTACCTCATGCTATTTCACTAATAAAATTTTTTTAAAAAAATAATCTGTTTTCCTTTTCTAGTTGTGATAGTCTAAAACAGACAACTAATGTATACAGTTTGATTTCCTGTTGTACATATATTATTGGGCCGGAGTGATAGCATAGCAGGTAGTGTGTTTGCCTTGCAAGCGGTTGACCTGGGTTTGATTACTCTGCCCGTCTCAGAGAGCTTGGCAAGCTACCGAGAGTATTCCATCCACATAGCAAAACCTGGCAAGATACCCATGACTTATTCGATATGCCAAAAACAGTAACAACAAAGTCTCACAATGGAGAATTACTGGTGCCCACTCGAGGAAATCAATGAACAGGAGGACAGTGCTACAGCGCTACATATATTATTAGTGAGGTAAGATAATGAAAAGCAACTTCTTTGCCTTTCTTTAGTAAATTAAATATTATTTGTATTAGTGACAGCTGTCATCCTAAAACTCATTAATCTGTGACTTATTTAATGATAACTTTTATAATTCTTCATCAATGTTATCAATGACGGCATCTTCCCATGTTGCTGCAATAGTGCCAAAGAGCTCCCAGTTGGTGGTCGTTCTGGGAGTTCCCTTCTTAAACTTTGTAGCCCTTTCTCCCGGCTCTGTGAAGTAGAATTTCTGACAAAGGAAATGGTGGTCCGATCCTGTTTAGAATTTTGGGCAACAGCAACATTGTTTAGGCAAAACCGTTGGTTGAATATGATGTGGTCAATTTCGTTGTGGAACCGTCCACTGGGAGACTCGCATGTCCAACATTTAGATTGGACAACATGGGAAGATGCCGTCATTGACAACATTGACGAGGAATACGATCAAGGGACTCTGCACCTCCGTGACTGTGCAAGGAACACAGAGAGAAAGACACCTGTCTCCAAAAACCCTTGAGCTCATTCACCAATGTGGCTTGGCGCAAACCTCAGGTGAATGTCTGAGCTTGCAAAGCAGTGGAGAGAAATAATAAAGGAAGACCTCAAAGATAGAAGAGCAGCACTGCTGGAAGATGAGGCAGAAGCCAGGAAAAGCTTTCGCAACGCTTGCCTGACCTTCGCCAACTACAAGACCAAGATGATGTTCTCATGGATCTATCACATCTTCCAGAAGGGCAATGGAGAAGATTATCCTTAACTTCTACTAGGATCTCTTCGATAGCCATGTCCACCTGCGCACATACCAAATTCTGCAGGATGGATATGTCATTCCCAATATTTTCCCTTCTGGCATTAGACATGCCATTTCGTCAGTAAAGAATCAAACAGCACTTGGCCCAGACAAGGTCAGACCTGAACACCTGAAGAACCTGCCATCAGTACTTATCAACACACAGGCTCGGCTCCTCATACGCTACCTGTCTGAATGCAAGGTTCCGAACCAATGAAAATCCAGCAGGACTGTTCTACTGTACAAGAAGGGAGACATCCACAACATTGATAACTATCACCCAATCTGCCTGTTGTCTGTCCTCTACAAGCTGTTCAATTGAGTCATCCTGAATTGAATTGGCAGAACATTAGATGAAGGACAACCATGCGAGCAAGCCGGGTTCCGAAAAGGATTCAGCACCATCAACAATATCCACATGGTAACTAAGCTCATTGAGGTTTCTCGGGAGTTCAAGATGACGCTCTGTCTAATGTTCATTGATTTAAAGAAGGCCTTTGATTCTGCTGAGACTGAAGCGGTCATCGAAGCCCTAGCCAAACAGGGCATTCAAACTCAAAACATCAGGTTCCTCTGTGAGCTGTATTACGGATTCACTACCAGGATCTCACCACTCTACAAGGAAGTGATCATCCATGTCAAGAGAGGGTTCGGCAGGGTGATACCATTTCACCAAAACTCTTTTGAGTCACCCTCGCGATGACTGGAATAGGAATGAATGGGAGTGAAGATAGACGGTCAGCAAGTACACCACCTCCACTTCGCTGATGATATCATTCTAATAACACCAAACGTTAGCCAAGCGCATATGTGCTGACCGACATTGACCATGAGTGTGGAAAGGATGGACTGCAGCTGAATCTCACGCAGATAATGTTTTTGAGAAACTGTCTCGTTCCTGACGTTCCATTTGCTCTCAAAGGAACGACCATCTCTGAATGCAACAGTTACGTGTACTTAGGTCAAGAAATCAACATAATGAATGACCTGGCACCTGAGTTGCGCAGGAGGAAGAGAGTGGCTTGGAATGCCTTCAAGAGCGTCGAAGAAATAGCTAAGAGGACTAAGAACCTCCAGCGCTGAGCACATCTCTTTGATTCCACTGTTCTTCCTGCACTAACATACGCCTCAGAGAGCTGGGCTCTAGGAAAACAGAGTGAGAACACTTATTCGGGTCTCCCAAAGAGGAATCGAAAGAGCTATGCTTTGAATATCATGCTTCACTCAAGTGAGAGAAAGAATCCGCAGTTCCTCCGGTGACGATCAAGATATGGGACTCTGTCTCATTTGCTAAGGCATCGAAAATCAGATGGGCCAGACATGTAATGTGATTTGGAGATGATCGCTGGACTAGAGCTATTACCAACTGGATTCCATGGGACATCAAAAGATTGTGTGGGCTCCGACCTACGAGATTCTCAGACTTCTTCCTCAAGACTCTGAACTATGGGTTTGAGGCTCTTCGTGTTCCTAGAATGAGCAGACACCATTGGGCTCCACTAGCACGCAACAGGGACAAATGGAGACATTACTGGTGCCCATTCGAGCAAATCGATGAGTAACGGGATGTTAAGTGATCAAGTGTTCAACCTTTATAAGGTGGGCTCAACTGTGTTCATTAATGAATATGTGGCTATAGTAGGGTATTATCTAATCCAGACAGGGCATGGTTGAAGGGTAGCTATCAGTTAAGTTTCTCTTATTCTTTCTTTGAGACAAAATGTCATAGGATGACAAAAAAGAAACAAAATAGGGGGTATGGTGCCTCCAGCAGGTCAATCTGTAGCTGTGAGGCGAGTGCATCAGCAGCCTGATGGCACCGTCAGACTTTCAGATACCCAAAATTGCTGCTGTGCCTTTGGCCACACCCCAAAAACTTGGGGCAAAGTTTACCAAGAAAGTAAATAGCCAGAAGTTAACTATGTGGGAGACACACCCACAAAACACCTCGGACTAAGTTATATAATTGGAGGCATGGCCTCTGGTTCCTGATTGCATTGCTTAACGGCCATGATCCCAGAGACTCAGAAACAAATCTCGGAAACCAAAGGCTTTTGGCAGAAATGTGTCCTGTTCCTGCAGTAGGTTATTGGTCCTGGGCCACTCCAGGTGGGAATAGGTTTCGTGCCTTGGCCTGTTCCCCTTGGCGGCCCAGTGACCACCATCCTCCAGAGGCCACTGGAAAGTCAGGTTTGGGCCTGTAGTGACGAGACACACAGGGCCTCACCAGATGGGGTGGAACCGGCCCTTTCCTCCCGATCCCAGCAAGACCCCGAGTTGCCACCTACAAAAGGCCTCTCTGGCTCCTGATCAAGCTGATTTACAGCCATGATCCCAGAGACTCAGAAACAAATCTTGAAACCCAGCGGCTTTTGGTAGAAATGCATCTGGACCAGATACAAGGTGGCCACCGCCTCAGAGCTTATTGGAAACCCAGGTATGAGCCAGCAGTGACAGGACAACTGCAGTCTCATGGGAAGGGGGACGGTACCGGCTCGTCCTTCACGTCCTACCGAGGTCACGACTTAACCCCCACAAGTGGCTCTCTGGCATGGCCATGGCTCCAGAGGCAAAAGGACTTAATCCAGAGCCCGGCAGCTTGCGGCAGAAAAGTGAATGGGCCATGCGTAAAAATACGGCACCATACCTCCCCAGGAGGGAAAGGGTGTTGTTCCCTTCTGCGTCCCCCCCCAACCCCCGCCAGCCGCAAGGTGGCCGCCACCTCAGAGCTTATAGGAAAGCTGGGTATGAGCCAGCAGTGATGGGGCAACTGCAGTCTCATGGGAAGGGGGGCGGTACCAGCTCATCCTTCACACCCTATTGAAGTCACGAGTTACCCCCCACAAGCAGCTCTCTGGCATGGCCATGACTCCAGAGGCAAAAGGACTTAATCAAGAGCCCGGCAGCTTGTGGCTGAAAAGTGAATGGACCATGTGTTAAACTATGGCACTATGCCTCCCCGGGAGGGAAAGGGTGTTGCTCCCTTCCACCTCTCCCCTCCCCCAGCCGCAAGGTAGTCGCTGCCTCAGAGCTTATAGGAAAGCCAGGTATGAGCTGGCTGTGATGGGGCAACTGCAGTCTCATGGAAAGGGGGACGGTACCGGCTCGTTCTTCACGCCCTACCGAGGTCACAAGTTAACCCCCCCCCCCCCCAAGTGGCTCTCTGGCATGGCTATGGCTCCAGAGGTAAAAGGACTTAATTCAGAGCCCGGCAGCTTACAGCAGAAAAGTGAATGGACTATGCGTAAAACTAGGGCACCATGCTTCCCCAGGAGGGAAAGGGTGTTGCTCCCTTCTGCCTTTTTTGCCCCCCTATCACAAGTTGGCCACCGCCTCAGCGCTTATAGGAAAGCCAGGTATGAGCCAGTGGTGACGGGGCAACTGCATTCTCATGGGAAGGGGTGCAGTACCGGCTCGTTCTTCACATCCTACTGAGGTCACAAGTTGACCCCCACAAGAAGATCTCCAGCATTGCCATAACACTAGATGCACAGAAACCAATCTTGTAATTATCTGGCTCTTTGCAGAAAGCCAAAATCGTGACTGTATGACATTATATGATTCTCATAACCAGCTATAGAAAACAAAGTATTTCACAATGCCTTTTCAGCAATTCTGATTGTTCGGGGGGGGGGGGGGAATTCTAAACAATAATGGTGCATCTATTGTCGAAATAATGAATGTAATCATTGTAGAGAAGAGTTAAGTAGAAGTCATCTGCTTCACAGGCATTGGGAGGGATGCGAAGGGGGGTATATTGGGGTTCTTGGTGGTGAAAAATGAGTATTGGTGAAGGGAAAGGTGTTTTGATCATTGTATGACCGAGACTTAAACCTGAAAGCTTAGTAAATTTTCCCACAGTGATTCAATAAATAAATATAAGAAAATAAATAAAATTATGAAAAAAAAAGTAAGGTGGAGTTCATGCCCAATTCAATCATCTAATCAGTGGCTGAATAAATAGCAGTACTTCTACATAAAAAAATAGAAAAAAAGAAATAAAAATATTAGCCTCAAAGAGTAACATAAAATTCATGGTAGAAATATACTGTTAACTGTCTTGGCTGTTTTATTTAGAACTGTTAAACTAAAACAGATTTTTCCCCTACAACAAAATGTTACATAAGAACAGTCTGTTGTCACAGAATTCATTCTACTGCAGTTATTTTGTTATAATGGGTACAGTCTCTATTTAAAATGTTGAATTACAAATATTTATACTTTTAAGCCATCTGGTCTACTAAATATCCATAAATACTTTATACTGAAATCTGAAAAATGGAAATACTTAAAATCTTTGCATTGCTGACTCTAACTTCTTTAGAGTATGTGTCCTTTTATAGTAGAAAAGGATGAAAGCAGAAAGATTATCTGCAAAAAATTATCCTCTTTGAAAGAGAGTAAAACTCTTTGTAAAAGGAAACCTCTATCTGCATGAAATAATTTTATTAAAAATGCTTAATTCCTAATATAAATGACTAAAAATGAAGACTCTACGTATTTCATCCCATCATAGTACACTGAACTTTTGAGTACATTAAAGTTTTGAATGTTGTTAGTTGTTACGTATTTTAAATTCTATTTAGATTAAGTGTTTAAAATTGTTCTCTCAATCACTAAGCAATGTCCAGCTAAAAGGTTAACAGGTGTCCCCAACTACACAGAGTGAACTCATTTTTAAATTATTTGTTTTCTTGGGCACACCAGGTGGTGCTAGGGCTTACTTCTGGCTCTGCAGGATCACTCTTGGCAGGTTCAGGAGACAACATGGGCTACCAGATATTGAACTCATTTAAATATTATAGCTCCTAGAAAGCAATGTATTTAAGTTGCCCATTTTTGTAAAGACACATGACATGCTGAGGGTGCATTTCATATTTCTTTGATGGATGAACTCTACTACACATATATAGAACAGTTGTTCACACTCCAGTATACATACAGACATGAACATACATAGATACACTATTACAATGGAATCATCTGAACTTGGGTGAATGTTTAAAAGTTAGCTGAACTCTTTAACCAAAATTATCATGGAATGGAGCACCAAAAATTTAAGCCATAATAACTTTTTAGGAAAGCACTTAAAAGAGAACTAAAACAAAAATACTGAAACACATCCTTTCATAGGCACAGAAAGAATTAGGTTACTTAAAGAATAAATGCTCAGAGTCAGGAAATAGCTCAAATAGTAGAGCACATGTCTAATGTGCACAATGCCTTAAGTTTGGTATAGCCTTGGTAGCCACTAACACTCTCAATACCAATCTTTCAGACCTGCATAATTGGATGTAACCCCTATTTTAAAAAGGGGTAGGGCAGGAATGGTAGAGAACTTATAGTGTATTTGTAAGTTACTCTGAAAGCATCATACCCTACCCCCAAAGAAAAAAGAAAAAAACTTATACCAGATGTAAGATTTACTTTTAAAACTGCATAATTATGCAAGTCCTTTTAACAGAACTACAAATTTCAAATGTAGTATTTATATTTTGTATCAAACTGAATAAAATTAAGCAAGACTATAATTTTTCCATAAATCACTATGGTGACACATTTCAAAGAATCACAGATATAAAATTCTTTTAAAAGAATTTAATCTTTAAAATATATTTGTTAAAGGAAGATATTTTGAATTGAGCAAAAAATAAAATACTGCCAGTGACAGACACTGGCTAAAATACTGAAATATTTCAAAAGTTTTCAAACATTACATACAATTTATATAAAAAATAAAATAAAGTGAGGCATTATAAAATTATATACTTTGGGGAAAAGTCACACTCAGAAGTGCTCAGATACTACTGGCTCTCAGCTCAGGGTTCAATCCCATAGTGCTTAGGGGAACATGAAGTGCCAGGTAGTGAAATGGGCCTCCCATATGCAAAGTATGCACTCAGGTCAATGATTTTTCAATTCTGTAATATTACACTTTATAAAATAGAAGTGATATAATATTACTAGGATTAAGAGGGCTAACACTCCTTAAACCTTGTAAGTACATGCAAATATAAGGTGCTTTTGTTACTTATTATGTTGATATAATAAATGAATTTTAACTGTCACATGAAAATACACATTGATCGATAGCACAGTGGGCAGGGTGTTTGCCTTCCATGCAGCCAATCTGGTTGGCCCAGTTTTGATTCCTCCGTCCCTCGTGGAGAGCCCAGCAAACTACCGAGAGTATCTCACCCGCACGGTAAAGCCTGGCAAGCTACCCATGACGTATTTGATATGCCAAACACAGTAAAAATAAGTCTCACATTGGCCCACATTCAAAAGAACAAAAGCAACCGATGCTGGCGTGGATGTGGCGAGAAAGGGACACTCCTTCACTGTTGGTGGGAATGTCGACTGGTTCAGCCCTTCTGGAAAACAGTATGGACGATTCTCAAAAATTTAGAAATTGAGGAGGGATGGGTATCTGATCATTGTATAATCGAAACCCAAGCACAAAAAATTGTAAATCTACAACTGTAAAAAAAAAAATTTAGAAATTGAGCTCCCATTTGACCCAGCAATACCACTCCTGGGAATATATCCCAGAGAGGCAAAAATGTATAGTCGAAGTGACATCTGCACTTGTTTGTTCATTGCAGCACTCTTTACAATAGCCAGAAACTGGAAGAAACCTGAATGCCCAAGAACAGATGACTGGTTAAAGAAACTTTGGTACATCTACACAATGGAGTACTATGTAGCTGTTAGAAAAGATGAAGTCATGAAATTTACATACAAGTGGTACAATATGGAAAGTATCATGCTAAGCGAAATGAGTCAGAAGGAGAGGGATAGACATAGAAAGATTGCATTCATCTGGGGGATATAAAGTAACAAAGTATGAGATTAATACCCAAGAATAGCTGAGATCAGCACCAGGAGGATTACTCCATAACTTAGAGGCCAGCCGGGTATCCTAGAGGAAAGGGCAGTTCAGATAGAGAAGGGAGCACCAAATAAAGGGTGTTTGGAGGATCCTCCCAGGAGGGGAGATGCATGTCGAAAGTAGACTATGGACTGAACATGTTTGCCACTCAATGCCTCTTTTGCAGACCACAACACCCAAACGGAGAGAGAGAACACAGGGGATTGCCCTGCCACAGAGACAGGGGGGGATGGGGGATGGGGGGGGGATATTATCCATGGTGGTGGAAAATGGGCACTGGTGGAGGGATGGGTATCTGATCATTGTATAATCGAAACCCAAGCACAAAAAATTGTAAATCTACAACTGTAAAAAAAAAGAAAGAAACAAACAAAAAAATAAATAAATAAAAAGGAATATCCAAAAAAAAAATAAGTCTCAGAATGGAAACGTTACTGGGCCGACTCGAGCAAATCGATGAACAACAGGAGGACAGTACTACAGTGCTACAGTGCTACAGAACATTATTTATGACATGGTTTTAATTTTGAAGATTCTTTTTGAGTAGGATGATTTTATGGACCAACCAATATAAATTCAATTTGCTATTCAATGAGTATTTCAAAACATAAAACTTTGTTTTAATGTCTCTTTTATTTAGGCATTTTTAGGAATGATACAACAAATGTTTACTTCATTATAAATTGCCTGACACTTTTTTTTGATCAAGATTCACTAACAAATTTGACAGAGTCCAAAATTATACTATGCAAAAGTGTCTTAGGACTAAATAAAATGTGCATTACATGAATCAACATGTTAACAAGTAACGTATAGCAATGTATTTATACCATCACTGTCACTGTCCTCCCATTGTTCATTGATTTGCTCGAGCAGGCCCAGTAACGTCTCCATTGGAGACTTTGCTGTGACTGTGTTTGGCATATCGAATACATCATGGGTAGCTTGCCAGGCGCTGCCGTGCGGGCAAGATACTCTCGGTACTTGCCGGGCTCTCCAAGAGGGGTGGAGGAATCGAACTTGGGTCGGCCATGTTGGCTGCGTGCAAGGCAAAAGCCCTACTGCTGTGCTATCGTTTCAGCCCATTTATAGCATATATAAAGAAAATATACAGAGGAAACAATAATTACATAAAAAGAAACTAGACAAGGGCTGTGTTACATATTTCTATAATTCACTGAAATATTTCTATATATACATATATAAGGTCTAATCATTTTGTAAGTCTTATAGTAACCACTAAGAAAATACTAAAAAAGTACTGATTTTATTTCTTCTATAACTGCAGCTTGCTCTTTTATGTAAGAATGTGAATTAAAAAATTAACAGAATAATTCTACACTAATTCATTTTATTCATACAATGGGTCTCATTCCCCTTACCCTGAAAGAGCCACAAATACGGCAGTGTTAAGAAAGATGAGAAAGGAAAGGCTGATAAAATCCAAAATAGGCTGCCAAAACGAAGAAGGACAAAAATGACTGTCTATACTTTCAATATACTCAATAGGCTGGCATCGGATGATTTTAATGCCAAGACAGGACTGAGAAGATCAGCCGAAGAACTCCACACCGGAACCCATGGTCTAGAATCGAACGAACAGGGTGAGAGACTGTCTGAGTTCGTCATGTCAATCAAGACCATCCATGGTAACTCACAGTTCCAGAAGGCCGAATCTAAATGATGGACATGGGAGTCTCCCAGTGGATGGATGGTTCCACAACGAAACTGACCACATCATATTCAATGGATGGTTTTGCCTGACAAATGTGGCTGTTATCCCAAAATTCCAAACGGGATTGGACCACCGTCTCTGTTGTGCAAAATTCTACTTCACAGAGCGGGAAGAAAGGGCTGCAAAGTTTAAGACAAGAACTCCCAGAATGACCACCAACTGGGAGCTCTTTGGCACTATTGCAGCAACATGGGAAGATGCCGTTGTTGACAACACTGATGAAGAATACGATCGACTGGTTCAGTACCTACATGATTGTGCTAAGAAAGTCGAGAGAGATAGCCACAAAAAGACACCTGTCTTCAAAAATTCTCGAGCTCATTTGCTAACTTGGCTTGGCACAAGCCTCAGGGAACTGCAAGTGAACGTATGAGCTCACAAAGCAGTGCAGAGACGCGATAAAGGAAGACCTCAAAGATAGAAGAGCAGCAGTGCTGGCAGATGTGGCAGAAGCCAGAAGAAGCATTTGCAGTGCCTGCCTGTCTTCGCCAACTACAAGATCAAGACGACTGCCCTCTCATGTCCTGATGGATCTATCACATCTTCTACAAGGGCAATGGAGAAGATTATCCATAACTTCTACTAGGATCTCTTCGATAGCCATGTCCACCTGCGCACATACCAAATTCTGCAGGATGGATATGTCATTCCCAATATTTTCCCTTCTGGTATTAGACATGCCATTTCGTCAGTAAAGAATCAAACAGCACTTGGCCCAGACAAGGTCAGACCTGAACACCTGAAGAACCTGCCATCAGTACTTATCAACACACAGGCTCGGCTCTTCACACGCTACCTGTCTGAATGCAAGGTTCCGAACCAATGAAAATCCAGCAGGACTGTTCTACTGTACAAGAAGGGAGACATCCACAACATTGATAACTATCACCCAATCTGCCTGTTGTCTGTCCTCTACAAGCTGTTCACTTGAGTCATCCTGAATTGAATTGGCAGAACATTAGATGAAGGACAACCATGCGAGCAAGCCGGGTTCCGAAAAGGATTCAGCACCATCAACCATATCCACATGGTAACTAAGCTCATTGAGGTTTCTTGGGAGTTCAAGATGCCACTCTGTCTAACGTTCATTGATTTAAAGAAGGCCTTTGATTCTGCTGAGACTGAAGCGGTCATCGAAGCCCTAGCCAAACAGGGCATTCAAACTCAAAACATCAGGTTCCTCTGTGAGCTGTATTACGGATTCACTACCAGGATATCACCACTCTTCAAGGAAGTGATCGTCCATGTCAAGAGAGGGTTTGGCAGGGTGATACCATTTAACCGAAACTCTTTTGAGTCACCCTCAAGAACATCATACGACGACTGACATGGGAAGGAATGGGAGTAAAGATAGATGGTCTGCAACTATACCACCTCCATTTTCCTGATGACATCATTCTAAAAACACCAAACATTAGCTAAGCAGCACATGTGCTGGCCAACATTGACCATGAGTGTGGAAAGGTCGGACTACAGCTGAATCTCACGAAGACAATGTTTATGAGAAACAGTCTTATTCCTGATGTTCCATTTGCTCTCAACGGAACGAACATTTTCGAATGCAACAGTTATGTGTACTTAGGTCAAGAAGTCAACATGACAAATGACCTGGCATCTGAGTTGCGCAGGATGAAGAGAGTGGCTTGGAACACCTTCAGGAGCTTCGTAGAAATAGCTAAGAGGATGAAGAACCTCTGGCTCCAGCACATCTCTTCGATTCCACTGCTTTTCCTGCATTAACATGCACCTCAGAAACCTGGGCCCTAGGAAAACAGGATGAAAATGCTATTTGGGTCTCCCAAAGAGGAATAGAAAGAGCTATGCTTAGAGTATCATGTTTCACTCAAGGGAGAGAAAGAATCCAGCGTCTGACTTCCTTAGAAGGTCAAGAATCAGGGACGCTGTCTAGTTTGCCAAGGTGTCAAAAATCAGATGGGCTGGACACGTAATGCGATTTGAAGATGATGCTGGACAAGAGCCATTACCGACTGGATTCCACAGGACATGAAAAGATCACATGGCTGCCCACCTACGAGATGGTCACACTTCTTCATCAAGACCCTGAACGATGGGTTTGAGGCTCTTCGTGTTCCTAGAACAAGCAGACGCCATTGGGCTACACTAGCATGCAACAGGGACAAATGGAAACGTTATTGGCACCCACTCGAGCAAATCGATGAATAGGATGTCAAGTGATCAAGTGTTCAATTCATTTTAAAATTAACACGAAATACATAAATGCCCAAATATGCAACTTAATTAGAAAGAGTGAGGAGAATTAAGAAATTCATAAGAGAAAATACTAATAGGCTTATAAATGTACAAAGGTGTCTTTATCCCAAAATGGCAATATAATCTTAAAGTTAGAAAATATTATAGATAATGGTTAAGTATCTTTGTTAATAAGTAAAAGGTTGTAATAAAAATCTCTACAGAGAAATACACTATTTAGCCCTCAGGTCAGTAGGGATCACATGAGCCAGGCCAGCCACACCCCCAAGTCACCAGAAGGTCCCGGCAGACCCCATCTAGGGCCAGGAAGCACCTGTGCTCTGTTCTACAAATTCACAGCTAGGAAGCTGCACTTCTGAGTGCACTTGCCTCCAGACAGAGATCCCCAAAAGTGTGTGACCACATATCTACTTTATCATATCTCACAGAGAGGAAACACTGATATTCTAAATCAAGTTATCTATCCACATAATAGTCATTTTGTGGTACAAAAGGTACAAGGGGAAAGCAATGAAGAATCCCACCACACACCGTGACTGAAGATGGTAGCCTTGAAGATTCAACCAGTAATAAAGAGTTATATAACTTATTTGATAAGGGCTTTAAAGAGGAGATGTTGAGAATGCCTAATAAGTTCAAAGAAAGAATGGACTAGACAGTCATAAAACAAGAGGACATGATAATAGAAATGAGAAAACTACAAGCAGAAATTAAAGAACTAAAGAATTTGGTAGGTGCTATGAACAATAGACAAGAGAACTCTGGGATAATTCAAGAGGAACAATATATCAGGGTCGCACGGGACGGGAAGGCAAACCTGATGAAGAAGAAACAGTCAAAGACATCTGGGAGAAGTTCCCAGAGCTTGATGAGTGCATGCACCTATATCCAAGAAGCTCAAAGTTTACCAGCCAAAAGAGATCCAAATAAAAAAAAAAAACTCCAAGACATTCTAATCGGAATAATAAAAGCCATAGATGAAATACTTTATTTGAAAATAAAGATCAAAGTGAAATGAGTCAGAAAGAGAGGGACAGACATAGAAGGACTGCACTCATTTGTGGAGTATAAAACAACATAACATGAGGATGACACCTAAGGATAGTAGATACACAGTTCAGATAGATTGCTCCATAGCTGGAAGCCTGCCTTATGAGCACAGGGGAGAAAGCAGCTGGAATAGAGAAGGGATCACTAAGAAAAAGATGGCTGGAGGAGTCAGTCAGGATGGGAGATGTGTGCAGAAAGTAGATAAACGAACAAACATAATAACCACTCATGGTCTGTACTGCAAACCATAATGCCCTAAAGTAGAGAGAGATTATGGGGAATCATGTCTGCCATGGAGGCAGGGGGAGGGTGGAGAAGGAGGGGTATACCGGGGATATTGGTGGTGGAGAATGTACACTGGTGCAGGGATGGGTGTATGATCATTGTGTGATTGTAATCCAAACATGAAAGCTTGTAACTATCTAATGGTGATTCAATAAAATTTTTTAAAAAATTTAAAAAAGGAAAATAAAGATCAAAGAAATTACATACAAAGAAATGTCGATAAGGTTAAAAGTAGATTTACCATGAGTCTTTCTGGGCCTGAAGACAATGGTGGGATATATAATTAAAAAGAAAAAAAACTCAGTGAAATAAACACCTTGCCAAGAATATTTTAACCAGTCAGACTCTCATTCAGATTTGAAGCAACAATATACAACTTCATAGATAAACATCAGCTTAGGAACTTCATAAACTCAAAACCATCTCTATAAAAACTAAAATGGCTACTCTAAAACAAGACCAATCTTGAGAGATGCAGCAGCCAATCCCAGATGTCACCACAGCACTAGAGATCCCTCCGAGCCTCATACTGAGCTAATTTCACTAGGGCACCCCAGATGGAGCAGATACTGTCTACCCGTCTACTCCAGATGGAACCCCGGCATCCAAGAGCTTCTACAAGTAAGGCCCAGGTATGCGGGTACACTGGACTAGGTCTCCAGGCAGCATGGCGGCAGAGGCACCAGCCAGTCCCACCCTGGCTCTCCGCCAGCTCCGTGGCCTAGCTGTCACACCCACAAGCTTCTGCCAGGTGCCATCTTGGCGCACTAATAGCCCTGGTCCAGAGACTCCTAATTGAATCCCAAAATAGATTAGTGCCCTACAGAGATGTCTCTGGAACCCAACCATCTACAACCTAGGATCCCAGAAGCGCTCCGCCACTTTGCAGCCCTGGAAATTCTCATGATATTTACCTTTATTCAAAATGAGCAATGGAAAATAAATTATCTAGCGTCTGCCCCTGGCAGGCAGTTCTGAATGGTGGTAGGAAAATTTGGGAAAAACATAATGACCCAAAGTAGAGAGTATTGAGGAAACTGTCTGCCATAGAAACATGGTGAGGACTGGGATGGGCGGGGGGGGGGGGGAGGGGGGAGATACTGGGGACATTGGTGGTCAAAAATGTGCACTGGTGGAGGATGGGTGTTCCAATCATAGTATGGCTGAATCTCAAACAGGAAAGCTTTGTAACTGTATCTCACAGTGATTCAATAAAATAATATAGATAAATAAATAAATAAATAAAACAAGATTAATCTCACAAACACATCAAAGTTGTACAGAAATAAGTTACAAAACTCCAAAACAATAATCTCACTCAATATCAATGGCCTAAATGCACTAATTAAGAGAAATTGACGGGCATGATGGATTAGAAAACTGAATAAAACTTTCTGCTGCTTACAAGAAACACATTTCAATACAGACTTAAAGTCAAAGGCAGGAGGACTGTACTTCAAGCAAACAATTCCCACAAAAAGGCTGGTGCGGCTACCCTGGTATCAGACAACATCAACTTCACAGATTAAAAAGTTGTACAAGACAGAGAGGCCATTTCCTAATAATCAAGGGGGCACAGCAAAAGTGGTGTAAGAAGAAAGTTCATAGCTGCAGGGAAGGAAAAAAGGGTCCACATAAATAACCTAAGAGCAAAGCTTGAGAAAGTGAAAAATGACCATCAAAAGGACTCCAAATAGGCAGGAGGAAAAAAATTATACACTTATAGCAGAAAGTGATCATTTGGATTCCAAAGAAAAAAATCAAAAGATTAATGAAATCAAGAGTTTGATTCTTTGAAATAATAAACAAGATTGATAAACCACTAGCAAAGCTAAGTGAGAGAAAAAACCCTAATTAACTAAATCAGAAATGAAAAGAGGGAAGTCATCTGTAGATATATACCACAGAAATTCAAAAGATCATCAGATATTACTTTTATAATCTTTAAAATCTTTATGCCAAGAAATAAGAAAACCTAAAACCTAGAAGAAATAGATAAATTCTTAGAACTCCTATGTCTTCCCAAGCCTGAACCCTAGAAAGGTAGGAATAAACAGACCTTTCTTAAACTTAAAAAGGACAACCATAAGATGACATCTTTATTTTTTTAAAAACTTATTTAATTAAAGAACTGTGATTTACTAAGTTACTGAAAGTTGGGTTTTGGGCACATAATATTTTGACACCAGATCCATCAATAAGGTCATCTTCCCTCCACCAATGTTCCCATGCTTTCCCACCACCTCTCACCACAGGTACATGTCAAAGTTCTGTAGTTGTAGTTTTTATATCTGATATCTTCAGTGTTGCTAAGTCTGTGCTTTGGATATATAGCTATACCACTCTCCCACACCAACAGTAGAACAAAGGCCACTGGCCTCTATTCTCCCATTACTCTACTTTCTCTTCTTCCTTGCCCTCTTGATTTCTTTCCTTCTCCTCCCTATACTTGGGTTCAAGGCTGATGTAGGCATCCCCCTTTACCACATTATATCTCCTTGTCTAGTTAGTCCATACCACAGATAAGTGAGATCTGTTTTTCTGATATTATGGTATAAATAAATTCTTTTTAAAATCTTACTAAAAATCATATGATGTTAAAAAAATTTATACCATAATATTAGAAAAGCAGATGCAAAATAATGAGCTGAAGGATTCTTCACTTATACTTTACATAAAAAATAAAAATAGAATCAAACACCTAAAGGACTTAAAACTATAAGCTACTAAAGTGAAAATAAGGTAAAATCTTCATAATATTTGATTGGTCAATATAACACCAAAGGCATAGGCAACAAAAGGAAAAAGACACACTGAATTTCACTAATTTTTTAAAGAAAATTGTACCAAGTGGTACTACATGGAAAATATCAGGTAAAGGTAAAGGCCCTCCCGTTGTTCATCAATTTGCTCGAGTGGGTCCAGTAACGTCTCCATTGGAGACTTTGTTGTTACTGTGTTTGGCATATCTAATACGTCACGGGGAGCTTGCCAGGCTTTGCCGTGCAGGCGAGATACTCTCGGTAGCTTGCTGGGCTCTCCGGGAGGGGTGGAGGAATTGAACTCGGGTTGGCCATGTTGGCTGTGTGCAAGGCAAATGCCCTACCGCTGTGCTATCGCATGGAAAATACCATGGAAAATACCATGCTAAGCAAAATGAGTCAGAAAGAGAGGGACAGACATAGAAAGATTGCATTCATCTGGGTAACATAAAGTAACAAAATAAGAGACTAACACCCAAGAGCAGCTGTGATAAATACCAGGTTGTTCATTCCATGGCTTAGAAGCCAGCCACACACTGTAGGGGCAAAGGCAGCTCAGATAGAGAAGGGAGCAGCACATAAAGGGTGCTGGGAAGATCTGCCCAGGATGGGAGATGCATGCTGAAAGTAGTCTATAGACAGAATATGACTGCCACCCAATGTCTCTTCTGTAGACCACAGCACTCAAAAGGAGACATAGAACAAAAGGGAGTGCCCAGCCACAGAGGCAGGGTGGGATGGGGGAGGGAGGGTGGGAGGGATACTGGGATTGGTGGGGGTGGAGAATGGGCACTGGTGGTGGGATGGGTACTCGATCATTGTATAACTGAAACCCAAGCACAACAACTTGTAAGTCTACAACTGTACCTCATGGTGTTTCACTAAAACAAAACAAACATAGGCTGGAGCACAGCGGTAGGGCATTTGCCTTGCATGCAGCCAACATGGCGGACCTGAGTTCGATTCCTCCGCCCCTCTCAGAGAGCCCGGCAAGCTACCGAGAGTATCTCGCCCACACGGCAGAGCCTGGCAAGCCACCCGTGATGTATTCGATATGCCAAACACAGTAACAACAAAATCTCCAATGGAGACGTTACCGGGCCCGCTTGAGCAAATATATATATATATATATATACATATATATATATATATACACACACACATATACATATATATATCATAAAACATAACTAAACTTTAAAGTCAAGCCATAAAGTGGGAAAACATATTTACAATCATCTATCTAGTAAGGAATTAATATCTAAATCAAAGAGAACTCCTTAAACACCCAAAAAGTCAAACCATTTAAAAATGGGCAGAGATAAATACACTTTTTTCAAAGAAAGTATTGAACGGCCAAATAAGTATATGAAAAGAATATTTAACACCACTCATCAGGAAACTGCAAATCAAATATCAATGACACCACTTCATATCCATTAAAAGGGTTACTCCTAAAAATGGGGGGAGAGATAATACAGGAGTAAGGTACATGATTTGCCTGTGGCAAATCCAAGTTTAACTCCACTGCCTCATCTATGGTCCCACAAGCACTATCAGGAATGATCCCTGAGTACAGATCCAGGAGTAAATCCCAACCACCACCCCATGTGGCTCAAAAAAAAAAGGGGGGGATGTGGTGATAGTATAGCTAGGCAGGTAGTTGTCAAGGGTTTGATTCCCAGCATCACATACTCCCTTCTTCAGGACTAGGGTGGGGAGGGGCTTAGGTAATAGCTGGCACCTTTTTTCCAGGCCTCAGCAACATCATACCCTACCATCATTTCACTGAACTTCTCCAGCTGGCCACAAGTCATTGGTGGGAACCAAAGATCTTCCAAATACTATTTTAAAAGACGCTCCCAAAACAATGATAATAAAATATAAAGAAAAAGGAAGAAAAAAGATGTCGGCAGGGTGGAGAATAGGAACTTTTTACACCACTTGTGCAAATTTAAAATGAAAATAAACAGACGCTGTGGAAAATAGTATTCTGTTCCTCACAAAATTAAAAAATACAATTACTTTAGGATGAAGCAATTTCATTCCTGAATTTTCATTCACAGAAATTAAAAATTAAAAAGTATTCTCAAATAGGTATTTGTACAACAAAGTTCACAGAATTATTCACAATAGTTGAAAAGAAAATGTGGAACTATCCAAGTGTTCATCAACAGATGAACTGATAAACAAAATGTGGCATGTGTGCACCATGGAATATTATCCAGTTTTGAAATAAAATAAAATTCTGTATGTTACAATATGTATAAACAATAAAGACATCATATTACATGAAACAAAACATCCAGAACAATATTGAGTGATTATACTTATATGTGGTTTCTAGAAAAGTTAAATTCAGAGACAAAATGTAGAATGCTAGTGTCAAGAAGTGAAGGATGTATTGAAGCAACTTTGTAATGAGTACATAGTTTCATCTGTGAAAGAAAAAGAAAAAGATAATAGTGGTTGCATAACAATATGAACATATGTTGCCAAAGCAATAGTACAGTGGATTTGGCATTTGCCTTGTATGGGGCTGACCTGGGTTCAGACCCTGACATCTCAGATGGTCCCCCAATCCTAAGAAGGAGTGTTCTCTGAGTGCACCCAGGTAAAACCTTCAATAATGAAAAATAAAAACCAATATGAGGGCATGTAATACCACTGAGCTATATACTTAAAATTATAAACACTAAATATTTCAAAAAGCAATTTTCTATGTCTATTTTAATCACTTAATCACTTAACTTCCCGTTAGTAGGCAATTTGCTCTAGCGGGCGCCAGTAACGTCTCCATTTGTCCCTGTCACATGCTAGTGTAGCCCAATGGCATCTGTTCGCTCTGGGAACATGAAGAGCCTCAAACCGATCGTTCATGATCTTGATGAAGAAGTCTGACCATCTGGTAGGTGGGCGGCCACGCGGTCTTTTGACATCCCGTGGAATCCAGTCGGTAACAGCTCTAGTCCAGCGGTCGTCTTTAAATCTCATTACGTGACCAGCCCATCTGATTTTTGACACCTTGGCAAACGAGACAGCGTCCCTGATTCTTGATCATCGATAGATGTCGGCACTCCAGATTCTTTCTCTCATTTGAGTGAAACATGATATTCCAAGCATAGCTCTTTCAATTCTTCTTTGGGAGACCTGAATAGCGTTCTCATTCTGTTTGCGTAGGGCTCAGGTCTCTGAGGCGTATATTAATGCAGGAAAAATGGTGGAATCAGATGTGCCCGGAGCCGGAGGTTCTTCGTCCTCTTTACTATTTCTTCGACGTTCTTGAAGGCGTTCCAAGCCGCTCTCTTCCTCCTGCGCAGCTCGGGTGCCAGGTCATTTGTCATGTTGACTTCTCGACCTAGGTACACATAGCTGTTGCATTCGGAGATGGTCATTCTGTTGAGAGCAAATGGGGCATCAGGAACGAGGCGGTTTCTCATAAACATAGTCTTCATAAGATTCAGCTGTAGTCCTACCTTTCCACACTCACGGTCAAAGTCGGCCAGCTTTTGTGCCACTTGGCTGATGTTTGGTGTTATTAAAACAATGTCATCAGCAAAGCGGAGGTGGTGTAGTTGCCGACCATCTATCTTCACTCCCATTCCTTCCCATTCCAGTCATCGCATGATGTTCTCGAGGGTGGCACTGAAGAGTTTCGGTGAAATGGTATCACCCTGCTGAACCCCTCTCTTGACATCAATGATTACTTCTCTGTAGAATGGTGAGATCCTGGTAGTGAATCCGCAATACAGCTCATGGAGGATCTTGATGTATTGGGCTTGAATGCTCTGATTGGCTAGGGCTTCAATGACCGCTTCTGTCTCAACAGAATCAAAGGCCTTCTTTAAATCAATGAACGTTAAACAGAGCAGCACCTTGAACTCCCGAGAAACCTCAATGAGCTTGGTTATCGTGTGGATATGGTCGATGGTGCTGAATCCTTTGCGGAACCCGGCTTGCTCGCATGGTTGTCCTTCATCTAGTGTTCTGCCAATCCTATTTAGGATGACTCGAGTGAACAACTTGTAGATGACAGACAATCGTCTGTACTTTCAATGCACGTACGCTAGCATCAGATGCATCCATCCAGGACCTGATGGTACAAGCGCGAATGATCAAGTACATCATTGGTCTGACCGAGACAAGAAGGCACGAATCTCACTATGCCGTTTTCGACACTGGAAAGGAATTGTTCCTCAGAACATGCTATAAAAGAGGTGTTGGAGGCGTTGGTGTCCTTGTCAACACAAACTCGGCCATGAGCATTGATTCATTCGAATGCCTAACAACCCGAATCGGACGTTTACATTTGAATAGATGTGGCTCACTGCCTGCAGTTTCTATCTTCGTTGTCTACGCACCAACATCTCATTATGATGAAAGAGAAATCGAGAAGTTCTATGTGGAGCTGGAGAAGTTCTATAAAGAAGACCACACCTTCTACAAGATCATTGTGGGTGATTTTAATGCCAAGATAGGACCGAGAAGATCAGCTACAGAACTTCACATCAGGACCCATGGCCTAGAATGGAACAAACAGGGTGAGAGACTGTCTGAGTTCATCATGTCGACCAAAACCATCCATGGTAACTCACAGTTCCAGAAGGCAGAATCTAAACATTGGACATGGGAGTCTCCCGGTGGACGATTCCACAACGAAATGGACCACATCATATTCAATCGACGGTTTTGCCTGACCGATGTTGCTGTTGTCCCAAAATTCTGAACGGGATCGGACCACCGTCTCCTTCGTGCAAAATTCTACTTCACAGAGCGGGGAGAAAGGGCTGCAAAGTTTAAAAAGAGGACTCCCAGAACGACCACCAACTGGGAGCTCTTTGGCACTATTGCGGCAACATGGGAAGATGCCATTGTTGACAACATTGATGAGGAATATGATTGATTGGTTCAGCACCTCCATGAATGTGCAAGGAACGCCAAGAGAGAGATAGCCACAAAAAAATGCCTGTGTTCGAAAACTCTTGAGCTTATTCGCCCGCGTGGTTTGGCGCATGACTCAGGCAACCGCAAGCTAGTGTCCGAGCTCGCAAAGCAGTGCAGAGATGCAATCAAGGAAGACCTCATAGAGAGAAGAGCAGAAGTGCTGGTAGATGCGGCAGAAGCCGGGAAAAGTATTCGTAATGCCCGCCTGTCCTTCGCCAACTACAAGACCAAGATGACTGCCCTCCTGCCCTCCGACGTCCTGATGGATCCATCACATCCTCCAGAATGGCAATCGAGAAGATTATCCATGACTTCTACTCAAATCTCTTCGATAGCCATGTCCACTTGCCGACATACCAAATTCCACAGGATGGATATGTCGTTCCCAACGTTCTCCCTTCCGAAATCTGACACACCATTTCGTCAGTAAAGAAACGAACAGCACCTGGCCCAGACAAGGTCAGACCTGAACACCTGAAGAACCTGCCGTTAGTACTCATCAATACACTGGTTCGGCTCTTCACACGCTACCTGTTTGAATGCAAGGTTCTGTCCCAATGGAAAACCAGCAGGATAGTACTACTGTTCAAAAAGAGAGACATCCATGACATTGGCAACTATCCCCTGATCTGCCTATTGTCTGTCATCTACAAGTTTTTCATGTCTATTTTATCATCAAAAAATGGAAAAATAAAGAGAAAATGTCATTTAGGAAACATTCTAATACCTCCTTGGAGGATAACATTGTCTTCGACCCAATAAGGAGAAGGAGGACATAATGGGGTATTTGAAGGCATGTCATAATGTTGGTTCTATTAAACATAAGGTGCAGATGAAGGCTGTTGAGGCCTATACAATACAGAGACAATCTCAGAAAAGATGTTTTAATTGTGAAAAACCAGGCCACTTCTGTAAGGATTGCAGGGCACCTCCAAACCATGCCACTGTGAGAGCACCACCTGGACCTTGTCCATGATGCCATAAGGGAAATCACTGGGCCAGAGACTGTCATGCCAGATTTGCACCTCCTGGACTCTGTCCCAGGTATAAGAAGGGAAACCACTGGGCCAAGGACTGCCATGCCAGATTTGCACCTCCCAGGACTGCCATGCCAGATTTGCACCTCCCAGGCCCTGTCCCCGGTGTAAGAGGGGAAATCACTAGGCCAGAGATTGTCGCTTCAATTTTGATGCAGCTGTTGACTCCAGATCAGTAAACCTGCAAGGGGGTCAGTCTCAGGCCCTGCAAAATCAGGGGATGTTCCCAGCTGCAGCCCCTCTACCCAATGTAGAGTTTTGGAGGTAGAATCACTACAGCCAGCCATAGCAGGAAGCGCAGCCTTGAATATTTCCTGCTCTCATATGGTTACTATAACCCCTGCCCAGCGTCCCTAGAAACTAAATTCTGGTGGGGACCAATTCCACAAGGCATTATAGGCCTACTCTTAGGGGAGAAGCAGTTTGACTAATTAAGGGAATTACTGTTAATATTGGGGTCATTGATTCTGATTATACTGGTGAAATAGTAATTGTTATTACAGTGCCAGTCCTTTGGACATTTGATAAGGGAGAGTACATTGCTCAGCTTCTATTACTTCCTTTTGTTGTGCCAGGTCAATCCATTCGCCCTAGCAAGGAAGGTTTTGACAACACTAACCTATGTTTGCCTATGTTGTCCATCAGAGAGGGCAATTGCCCACTTCTAACTCTTGAGATTCATGGAAAGAAATTTAAGGGAATGATTGACTTGAGAGCCAACACCTCTATTATTTCTACCAAATATTCAACCCAATTAGAACAATGTCATCAGCGAAGTGGAGGTGGTGTAGTTGCCGACAGTCTATAGTCACTCCCATTCCTTCCCATTCCAGTTGTTGCATGATGTTCTCGAGGGTGACACTAAAGAGTTTCGGTGAAATGGTATCATCCTGCTGAACCCATCTCTTGACATGGATGATCACTTCCTTGTAGAATGGTGAGATCCTGGTAGTGAACCCGTAATACAGCTTATGGAGGATTCTGAATATTGACTTTGAATGCCCTGTTTGGCTAGGGCTTCAATGACCGCTTCAGACTCAACAGAATCAAAGGCCTTCTTTAAATCAATGAATACTGGCTGACTTCGACCATGAGTGTGGAAAGGGTGCACTATAGCTGAATCTCACCAAGACAATGTTTACGAATAACGGTCTCGTCACTGACATTCCATTCATTCTCAACAGAATGAACATCTCCGAATGCAACAGTTATGTGTACTTCGGTCGAGAAGTCAACATGACGAATGACCTGGCACCTGAGTTGCGCAGGAGGAAGAGAGCGGCTTGGAACGCCTTCAAGAGTGTCAAAGAAATAGCTAAGAGGACGAAGAACCTCCGGCTCTGGGCACACCACTTCGATTCCACTGTTCTTCCCGCATTAACATACGCCTCAGAGACCTGGACCCTGGGAAATCAGGATGAGAAAGCTATTTGGGTCTCCCAAAGAGGAATAGAAAGAGCTATGCTTGGAGTATCACGCTTCACTCAAGTGAGAGAAAGAATCCACAGTTTCGACCTCCATTGACAATCAAGAATCAGGATGCTGTCTTGTTTGCCAAGATGTCAAAAATCAAATGGGCTGGACAAGTAATGTGATTTGGAGACGACAGCTGGACTAGCCATTATCGACTGGATTCCACGGGATGTCAAAAGATCACATGGCCGCCCACCTACAATATGGTCAGACTTCTTTGTCAAGACCCTAAACGATTGGTTTGAGGCTCTTTGTGTTCCTGGAGCGAGCAGATGCCATTGGGCTACACTAGCACGTGACAGACACAGATGGAGATCTTCAAGCAAATCGGTGAGTAACGGGATGTCAAGTGATCAAGTGATTCAACCAAACATTGGCCCTGTAACAGGACATGCAGACAATACCATATGGTTTTCATGGAGTAGGCATGATGCCTTTTTCCTCTGTCTGACAGAGTGCCAGATGGTTAAAATGTGTTGACCCTGAGGGTGTTAAAGCCACTTTCCAGCCCTATGTAGCACCCACACCTCTGAACTTATGGGGACTAGAGTTACTTAAGCAATGGCAAGCGGAGATTAGGATTCCCTTTCAGCGTCCCCCAGTAGCCTCTGATTCTGAGGCCACCCCTTTTTAAAGGGAAACACTGAGGCTTTAAGCCCACCACCTCTCCATATTCAGTGGGTAATTGGAATATTAAAAACAAAAACAGAGGTATTTTCTCAATTGAATGTAACAGGGAGACTTCTCATTCGAGGAAACAGCTATGCTTTTGTTTCAACAGATGATAACCCCACTGAGAAACTTTGGGTCCCATTACGTCTTGTCAGGAGTTGAATTCATGCACATGATTTGGCTCTCAGACAGTCGGAGTCTCACAACCCTTCAAATTCCAGTCCCAAAGCATTGACAAACTGATTTCTGCTGGGAGTCACAAGGAGAGAAGAAGGAGCCAGTGTCAGAGGACCTGCAGCAAAGGCCTCTTGCTCCTTTAACCTATCATAAAGTCACATTAAGAGCATTCCTTATACCCTTCTTTTACAGGCTGTGGATTGGACAACTCTAGGACTCCATTTTTTTAATTAACAATTCTTTACTTTTATCCTTTACTTGGAATTCACAGGTGCCTCAGTTCCTGAAGGAGAAAGAAATGACTTTTAACAGGAACACCTTTTCATTTCTCCCTAGAATATCCATTTGTATTGGAGCTTCCCTCTTGTCTCTCTCTCTACCCACAGACATGGAGACCAAACCCCAACGGTCAAAGCCTCTGCTAACTCTTAGAAATGTTTTTTCTCAAACGTCAGCTAGATTGCATATCTATGACTGTCGATGAACCTGACCAGAGAATGGCTGCATTCCTCTGCTGAAGTACTCCTGCCAGAAGTTGTGATGCTCCTGTTCCAGTGCTCCCCAACTGATCCAGTGTTCCTGAAATTTATTGGATTCCTAACAGCTGCTCTCCTGGGACTCATTACTACAAACATTACAGATGTTGTTACAGGAACAACTCTTCAGTTTTGATCCAGACACTTCATTTCTTCAAAATGTGACTAAATAACTCTCGTCATTGGTGATTCTCATCATCCCTGGACAGTGGAGGACAACTGGACGCTTTACTACAAGCACTTCTCTGGGTCCAGGGTCGGACTAAAATCTTAGTACAACTAATAAGACTGCAATTGTGATTTGGAATTGTTCCTCTATTTTAAATTTTGTGTTGTTTTAAAAAGAAAAGGGGGAGCTCTTCGTCCCCAAAGCTGTGCTGGTCTTCTTCCCTACCCAGGTCAGTTTATCTGCCGGTGTTCAAACCCAGGACTTGGCTTTCTCCTTGCAAGCGCCCCAGGCGTCCTCTCAGAGCCTGGGACAAAAGCAGCCCTGAGCCTCTGCCTCTTCCTCTTCGTCCCCAAAGCTGTGCTGTCTTCTTCCCTACCCAGGTCAGTTTATCTGCTGGTATTCAAACCCGGGACTGGGTTTTTCCTTGCAAGCACTACAAGGGTCCTCTCGGAGCCTGGGACAAAAGCAGCCCTGAGCTTCTGCCTCTTCCTCTTCGTCCTCAAAGCTGTGCTGGTAGTTTAGTCTTACCAAGAAATCTAGTCCCCATACCTACACACCAACATGAAGAAACAACGCAAATCCCCACCACGTGGGGAGGGCGATGAAGAGATTCCAGAATCCTCCATAGGTGCTACTCACCTCAGGGACCTCTCTGA
This sequence comes from Sorex fumeus, assembly GCF_029834395.1. Classification (NCBI taxonomy): domain Eukaryota; kingdom Metazoa; phylum Chordata; class Mammalia; order Eulipotyphla; family Soricidae; genus Sorex; species Sorex fumeus. The sequence goes on from NW_026606155.1 coordinate 28,774,969, forward strand.
TAAAAAGAAAAGGGGGAGATGTACAATAACACTGGTTTGTCCTTTCCGCCTTGTTGCAACAGGGAGCTTAGGTTTATTGGGTTACTTCCATCACAGTGCTCCCAGTCCTCTCTGTTTACTGCTAACTTCTATCTTTGTGCTCTGTTAACTTGTAAATATTGTTTTTCTCTTCTCCTTAAGTACTTTGCATAGCTAATTCAGATCAATGTCCTTTCTGTATGGACACAAGAAGAGAGTTAATGCTATGCTTTAGTAACTTGTGAGTCAACTGACTCTGAATGATATTTACCTCCCACATCTGTTCTCCAGACTTAAGCCTCAGTTGCCCTTACTTACTAGCACCCCAAAAGCAGGGTCCCGACAATGGACTGCATGGATCCAGGGCAAGCAGTGAGCTATGTGCTACCCTGGCATCGAAATGGGCGTGGCCAAAGTGCCATAATGCTTAAGTTAAGAGCTTGGTCATGGAAAAATCCTGTCATGATCCAAAAAGTAATAACTAGATTCGGATCTTGATAGGGTTAGGAAAGATTAATCTGGCCTGAGCACTGTAGTCTGAGTCTGTGGCAAGATGTTCCACAAGCCTCGATGTATTTCTTACTGTGTCCATGCAAAATTAACTAATATTAAAAAGTAGAATTAAGTTGTTAATTAAGTTACTGGACTAAGGAGAAGAGGAACACTGGTAGGTCTGGTAGGTAGTGTTTCCACCCATGAGTCTGATGGGCAGTCACAAAGGGCTTTCTTATGTTGATTTTGCTACTGGACTGTGTAGTATCTTCCCCGAGTGCTGACTGCTGGGGAGTTGGAGAGATGAGAGTTGAAGAAAGAGAGAGAGAGAGAGAGAGAGAGAGAGAGAGAGAGAGAGAGAGAGAGAGAGAGAGAGAGAGAGAACAGAGCAGCAAGATGGAGTGCAGGGAGATGAGAGGGAGAGGCAGGAGGAGATAGGAATGAGGGGCAGTGTGAGACTAGAATGTGGAGCTTAGAGAGACTGGAACAGACACATGGGGCGAATGGAATACACGGCAACAGATCAACCAACCAGCTTGGCCCTCTTTTCCTCCTCTGTCTGCCCCATGGCACGGGCTGTCCTGACTGGGCGAGCGGCCCGAGAACACCCCAACCCGGGCAGCAAGGGGGAGAATACTGGGGCCTCCCCTAGCTGTCCAGAGAATATACACCTCCTCAAAATATTAAACATGAAACTGCTATATGATTTAAATGAGGAATTCAATTTATCACTGTGTAACAAAGAGAAAACACACTTCTATACAGTAACTTTAAACAAATGTTCATAGCAGAATTATTATGAATAACAGCAAAAAGTGCAAAATCCCAATGCCTGTCAATTGATAAAAAAAATTAACAAAGTAAGAAAAAAGTGTGTTCAGTAAAACAACTCAATCACAATGAACATAGTTTATAGATTTTATCTATGCAAAATAGGTATGTATAGAGTGGTCATAAGTATTGGTTGACTTAAAGACAGAAAATGGAAAAAACTGAGGAGTTGCTGCTAAAGAATGAAACAGCCTGGTGGGGGGTGGGAACATTCTATTGAGAAATTCATTCTTTAGCTCTTCTCCTCTTTGTCCCACAATGTTTTTTTTCCCGCCCCCAGAAAAAGTCCAATAAAAGTGCTCTGTGTGCCTATTCGGGGCTACAATTTCAGGTGATTGCCTAGTTGCTTTCTCACCTAAAGATGTTTTCAGTGTGACTGATTGAACAAATTGCATCACAATGCTCCAGCACCACCTATGGTCCCCAGGGCACAGTCAAAAGTAATCCCTGAACACAGAATACCTCCCCCACCTAAACAAGTAGCAATATGAATTAAAAAAAAATGCTGAAGGGCTGGGAGTGATAGTACAATGGGTATGGCCTTGCATGCGGCTGACTAGAGTTCAATCCCCAGCATCCCATATGGTCCCTTACGCACTGCCAGTAGTTATTCCTGAGTTCAGAGCCAGGGGTAACTCCTGAGCATTGCTGGGTGTGACCCAAAAAGAAAAAAAAATGTTGAATCACATCACCGTGCTGTACATCTTATGTATATACAAAACTCAGGTTTGGAGTGGAATGAACACAATGCACCATGGTCAACTGACATATCTTATGTAGTTTTATAATCTTTGATAAATCATAACTACTTGAGCTTCAGTTCTTACATATCTAAGTTGACAGAATTAAGCTTGTTGAAGATGACTTACATAGAAAAGAAAATTTCATAAGAAGTTTTGCCCACAGGCTCAAAAAACATTTCCAATGACTACTACACATCCTGGTACTTACTCTTTTATGTAATTCTCTCCCCTTAAGTATGAGAACCCATAAGTCACTTCTAATCAATGTAATAAAATGAGGAGGTTATAGAACTTTAATGATTAGGTAATATTATATGTGAACAAGGCTAGAGCTACAGATGGAAATTGGTCAATAGATATCTGGATATATTCTGTCAGACAACCAAGGCTATTAATTCTGTCAACAACCTGAACAAGCAACTTCAATTCCAGCTAAAATTCCAGACAAAGTGTTACCCCGCCAATACCTAAATCCTAATCTTAACAAACTCTAAGCATAGGACCCAATTAAACTGTGCCCAAAATCCCGACTCATGGACATGATGAGTGTTGTTTTAAGCCAATAAGTCTGTAGCAATGTTACACAACAATATAAAACTAATATAAGGGGGTGAGGAGATAGCTGAGAGGTTAGAGATGCATACTTTACAAAAACAGACCCCAGTATGGGTCAATCTCTGGCACCAGATGCCCCTCAGAAACCTAAACAACTCTGGGTGTAGCCCTAGGAGGCCTCCAAACACGTTTAGGGTGGTCCTAGTTGATTCTGGAATTTCAGAGTCTGAGAGGTATTGTATCCCTGGACACAGGCATTGTCACTCAACCCAATTGGCTTAATATGACTGGGAATCATCCCAACCATAGCACCCTCAGCTCTCACTATTTGACAGTCCCACCCATCTTCAAAAAAAACTAATACAAGTGGACAGTACAATCCTCTATTTTGTTCAGTCTCAGCACCAGAAGTCAACATACTCTGGATAAATGAAATATGCAAATATCAAAATTCTGCTTTAGTCATAAGTTTAAACTTCCAGACTCTCATCCATAATCCTATTCCGGGAATATCAACTCCCTCAAGATACTCCAGTATTCTGAACACAGGCATCTTATGACTAGATGACTGAAATAGTTCATACCCAAGATAGTATGGTCACAGTGATTGCCTACAGTATAAGAGACATGATCAGACAAATAAAAGTTAGAAACTTTTTCACAGAATTTTAAATTAAAATACTGGAAGTGGGTCACAGTGACAGTACAGCAGATAGAATGCTTGCTTTGAATGCAGCCAATCAGAATGAAGTACCAAATATGGTCTCCTGATCCCTGCCAGGTGTGATCCTTGAGTGCAGAGTCAGGACTAAGTACTGAGCCCTCCCAAGTGTGGCCAAACCGGTGTGTGTGTGTGGGGGGGGGGGGGGGGGGGACAAACAAACATAACTGGAAGTAAATAGAGACTCAAACTAAAAGAGGGAATACTAAAAGAGGGAATTAGAGTAGGTTAGCAGCCATCTTTCTGATTTGATGGAGAAATGTGAACTGATGTCTTGTGATGAAACTTTAATATCATAAGCATCAGGAGTTTTATATGGTAATTTAACATACAGAACTCAAGGATCCAACTCAGGAGTTAGGCAATTTTGTGATAATACAGATACAGAGACAGATTTTTTTTTTTAAATTTTAAATTTTTTTTTAATTTTATTTATTTATTGAATCACTGTGGGAAAGGTTACAAAGCTTTCAGGTAGAGACAGATTTTTATCTATAATCAATGCAAGAGGAGACAAATAGAAGGTGAAAAAAGTCATGAAAGTACAGAAGATATGATGGAAGAGGATGAAACACACCCAGCTGTACCCATTTGCTAGTTCTATTTTGTTATATAAACATATTCCTTAGTTACATAAGTCAATTCTTATTTTGCTTTAGAAGTTCATTTACTTACTTTTTTACCCTAAAAATAAAATAATAAAAATTAATAAACCATTTATTAAAACTTGCAAGAGTAGAATCGCTATCTATATCCCCTAGGGAGGACATTTTATATATTAGCCATTTTCTTTCTTTTTTTTTTTTTAGTTATGTTGTTTCTTTTTTTTTTTTTAGCATTTTTTTTTTTTATTAGTGAAACACCATGAGGTACAGTTGTAGATTTACAATTTTTTGTGCTTGGGTTTCGATTATACAATAATCAGATACCCATCCCTCCACCAGTGCCCATTTTCCACCACCATGAATAATATCCCCCCACCCCCATCCCCCCATCCCCCCCTGCCTCTGTGGTAGGGCAATCCCCTGTGTTCTCTCTCTCCTTTTGGGTGTTGTGGTCTGCAAAAGAGGCATTGAGTGTAGATATTAGCCATTTTCAATAGGCCCTATTTCAAGAAACCAATGTCTGTTAAGCATAATTGTTGAATTGTTGTAGTACCTATATTAGTGATTTTAAATTAAAAAAATTCTAAAATAAATGAACCCACAAACAAATAAACATTCTTGGGAATATCTAGAACGACAAAAATGTGGGGAAATCTCAAAGTAATGTGACTGAATTTGTAGCCCCGACATAACAGAATACCACAATATCATAGCACCAGTGTTGATTTAAGTGCACTGTTCCCATATATACTTTATAGATAAATAGGTCACTTAAAAAGAATCTAATTTAAAATGTTACTTAGATGTATTATTATAAACAAGGCAGCTTTTGTAGCTTAGATTTAGAAGAACTATTGGCAGCAGAATAAAATGAATAATCAATAATGTTTAAATTATTACTACTGAAAAAGTACATTTCCACAATAGAAATTTATCACAGAGAAACATGAGACGAAAATATAAAAACTCTTCTACTATGCTATGTTAATATTAAATCTGAAAGTTACTCAAAATAGAAATGTAATAAATAGGTTACAAAAATCAACTAAATTTATCTAACTGAAAATGCAGTATAAGAATGTACAGCATTCTGAAAAATAACTACTTCAAAAACAACTGTTTATCCTCTGCTGACTGGCATTTTAAAGAAACTCAATTCTCCATAGCAACCTGTCTTAACACCAGCAGATAAGTACAGGTTATATTTAGATATGATTCCTCTCTAGATGACAATTCTGCGTTTTCTTCATATTTAATACCATGATCCAAGAGACTAAAATATCATTTGATCATATTGTAAAGTGAGGACAAGAAAATGGAGGGGGGTGAGAGTGTGTTTCAGAACCACAGAAAAGATTATTTTCCAGCAGAGATGGAAAAATATGTAAATAAGCACATAAATATAAATAAAATTTTATACCAAGCTTTAAAGCAAGCTCGGACGTTTGAAGGCTTCCGCCAAGCCAAGTTGGCAAATGAGCTCGAGAGTTTTCAAAGACAGGCATCTTTTTGTGGCTATCTCTCTCTCTCAGCGTTCCTCGCATAATCAATGAAGTGCTGAACCAGTCAATTGTATTCTTCATCAATGTTGTCAACGATGGCATCTTCCATGTTGCTGCAATATTGCCAAAGAGATCCCAGTTGGTGGTTGTTCTGGTAGTTTTCTCCTTAAACTTTGCAGCCCTTTCTCCCTACTCTATGAAGTAGAATTTTGCACTAAGGAAGACAGTGGTCCGATCCCATTTGGAATTTTGGGACAACAGTGACATTGGTCAGGCAAAACCGTCGATTGAATATGATGTGGTCAATTTCGTTGTGGAACCATGCACTGGGGGACTCCCGTGTCCAACATTTAGATTCAGCCTTCTGGAACTCTTGAGTTACCATGGATGGTCTTGGTCGACATGATGAACTCAAACAGTCTCTCACCCTGTTCGTTCCATTCTAGGCCATGGGTCCCGGTGTGAAGTTCTTCGGCTGATCTTCTCGGTCCTATCTTGGCATTAAAATCACTGACAATGGTCTTGTAGAAGGTGTGGTCTTCTTTATAGAACTTTTCCAGCTCCATGTAGAACTTCTTAATTTCTTCATCATAATTGGATTTTGGTGCGTAGACAACAAAGATAGAAACTGCCAGCAGTGAGCCACATCTATTCAAGTATAATTGTCTGATTCGGGTTGTTAGGCATTCAAATGAATCAATGCTCATGGCCAAGTTTGTGTTGACAAGGACACTGACACCACCAATGCCTCCTTTGTCACATGTTCCGAGGAACAGTTGTTCTCCAGTGTCAAAAATGGCATGATGTGGTTGATGCCTACTCGTCTCGGTCAGATCAATGATGTCAGGTCCTCGATGGATGCATCTGATGCCAGCGTATATGCATTGAAAGCACAGACAGTCATTTTTGTCCTTCTTCATTTTGGCAGCCTAGTTCAGCCTTGAGAGTTTATCAGCCTCTCCTTCCTTATCCTTCTTAATGCTGCCATACTGGTGGCTCTTACATGGTCAGGGGAATGAGACCCAGTGTATTTACTGTTTTGGCATATTGAATACACCATGGATAGCTTGCCACGCTCTGCCGCGCAGGTGGTATACTCTTAGTAGCTTGCCAGGCACTCTAAGAGGGATAGAGGCTTTTAGCGCGGCCTCTAATCGCCCTTGCAGGTGTTCTCATGGTTTAAACTATATCTGAACTGCTCTTGGTGTTAAACAAAATAAATCATTAGAATAGGGGTTGCAGTTATAGTATAGTGGGTTGGGTGCATGCCTTGTATATGATTGACTCTGATTCTATATTCTCCACTCCATAGTGTCCCTAATTCCACCAGGAGTAATCCTTGAGCACAGAGCCAGGAATAAGTCCTGAACACCACCAAGTGTGGCTCAACAGCAACAATCATTAAAATAGAGAATAAGCTTGAAGATAGTCTGAAAATATGAACTCATCCAGCAGAAATGAAAGAGTTAAGTAATACACTAACATCTCAGCATAATGGAAGAAGCTAAAAAATTAATAAACTTAAAGACAATGTGTACAAATTTTTCAATGGAGAAGAGGTAGAAGAAAAGAAGCAGAAGGGAAAAATGAAAAGTATTTAAGGGATATTGACAATCAGGAGGAACAACCTCAGAATCATAGGAAATACATGCATGGAAAGAATGATAACAACAGGTTACAGAAATAGCACTATAGCACTGTCCTCCCATTGTTAATCGATTTGCTCAAGCAAGTCCAGTAACGTCTCCATTTTGAGACTTGTTGTTACTGTGTTTGGCATATTGAATACATCACGGGTAGCTTGCCAGGCTTTGCCATGCGGGCGAGATACTTTCAGTAGCTTGCAGGGCTCTCCGAGAGGGGCAGAGGAATCAAACCCGGCTTGGCCAGGCTGGCTGTGTGCAAGGCAAATGCCCTACCACCGTGCTATCGCAATAGCTTAGAATTTCTCCTACCTGAAGCGGTAGACTGGTACACTGATCCAAGAGGGCCAAAGAGTGCAGAGTGTCAATCAAAATAAAGTCAATCAAAATAAATTTAAAAAATAATATAAAGTCACATTGTAATCAAAATGTCAGGAACCGAAGACATACATAGGTTCCTTGAAATGACAAGAGAGAAGGAAGGACATGCATATAAGGGATATAACCAAAGGATTCACTTCAGATTTCTCAAATGAAACACTATAAACAAGAGAAGAATGAGACAATATATTCAAAGTAGTGAATGAAAAGAATCACTAGTGGAAATCCTCTATCCTTGAAGATAAGTTTTGAAGGGGTGATAAAAACATTCCCAAACAATGACGAAAGGAATTTGTCACATCTAACTCAGCTCTGCTAGTGATGCTGAATGACCTCAAATTAAAAGTAAAGGTCAGGAGTCAGTTTCCATGAACCACCCGCATGCCATGTAAGCTCATTCCCCGGCCATGTTCCAGAGATTCATAAATAAATCAAGTTATAGAGACTCTTCCAGTTCCCATGCAAGGTTGAATCATTCAGGCATCCTGGAGCAGGAGGCGGGGGGGGGGGGGGGGGGAACTGTACTGGGAAAATTACCTGGCACTGTACTATGACAATGAATGTTGGGGAAAACCACCCAAAAAGAACCCCAGCAGCTGAAAAACTCCATACTCTACAATCATGGCTGTGCTCCTACCGAGACTCCACTGCTTGGAAGCAGCCTCATCCAGAAATTAATCTGTTGAAAAACTCAGGTATGCGGGTTTTGTGACTGAAATCTCTAGGCTTTCACAGAGTTAGGAATGGCTACCTCTTCCCATCTGCCTGTACTTCTTGCCACAAACCCCAAATCCACCACTTATTTAAACATTTAACTTCAACTGTATTACCCTGTTAAAAATTTTGGACTTCCTGGAGATAGAAATCTCAAAGTCTTCAACACTGATAAATTAGGAGTAGCACACTAGATAGGATGTGATGTAATGCAGAAGTCATCCAATCTTGATTAAGAAAATATTAACATAGAAGGCTTATCCTGTAACAACATCTTAGTAATCTCTTATATAAGGGCTTAATGGCTCCATGATGAGATATAACAACCTTCACTAATTTTCTTCTGAGGAAACATTTTTTGATCATTTTTTCAGCAAATTATAAAAAGAAACATAAAATAAATTACTGAAGGCCTGCTATGGGGGCAGACTGAAGGGGTGGTTGAGAAAACTGAAGATAATGGTGATGAGAAGGTGTGATGGTAGTGAGATTAGTGTTGTTATATTCAATGTCTGTAACAAATCATCATGAACAACTTCGTGAACCACAGCGTTTATATAAAGTGCAAGGAGAAAAACAATAACAAAAATAAATAGACAAAATAAAAGTAAAGATCATGCCCAGAGCAACAGCACAACAGATAGGGACCTTACTGTGCATGTAGCCAACCATGGTTCTATCCCTAGCATCTCATATGGTCCCCCTGAGCATTGCAGGAGTAGTTTCTGAGTGAAGAGCCAAAAGTAACCCTGAGCATTGCCAGATGTGGCCCAAAAACTAGTCCAATGGTTTTGAAAAACAATACAGGCATTAGTCAAAAATTGGAAATTGAGCTTCATGTAGCTCAGCATACCACTTCTGGGAATATACCCTAGTGGCCCAAAAACACACAACAAAAAGCCATTTGCACTCCTGTGTTCACTGCAGCACTGTTCACAATTACAGAATCAGAGGAAAAAAAAACAAGTGCCCAAGAACAGACAACTAATTAAAGAAACTGTGATCATCTACACAATGAAATATTATACAGCTGTTAGAAAAAATGAAGTCATGAAATTTACTTATAAATAGATGAACATGGAGAGTATAATGCTGAGTGAAATAAGTCAGAAGGAGAGGGACAGACATAGAATGACTGTACTCACTTGTGGGATATAAAAAACATAGTATGAGACTAACCCCTAAGGACAGTAGAAACAAGGACCAGGAGGTTTGGTCCACAGTTGAAACACTGCCTCCAGGGCTGGGGGAGAGGGCAGTTGGGATAGAGTAGGGAACACCGTGACAACGATGGTTGAAAAGGATCACTCTGGATGGGAGATGTATAATGAAAGTGGGTAAAGGACCAAATATGATGGACTCTCAGTATCTGTATTGCAAACCATAATGCCCAAAAGTAGATAAAGACAAAAAAGAAAGTGCTGGCCATAGAGGTAAGCTGGGGGGCAGGGGGATAGTGGCAGGAGGGATATGGGGGATATTGATGGTAGGAAATGTACACTGGTGGAAGGATGGGTGTTGGAACATTGTATGACTGAAACCTGATCATGAAAGCTTTGCAACTGTATCTCAAAATAAATTTAAAAAACTATAAAAATAAATTTAAAGATTAGAAAATAAAAGTAAAGGTCAAATGGCAAGAGTAGCCAAAATTTTCATTGATAAATAGTAACAATTTCCTTCATATCAACAATTTCTCTGTCAATGGACTTAACATTCCCATTAAAAGGTACATAGTGGCTTTGGGGAACAAGAAAAATAATCTAACTTTCTGCAGTTTATAAAAGACACACCTGATCTCTTACAATAAACAGAATAGTGAAAAGGTGGAAAACAATCATACAGGCTATGAAGGGAAAATGCAGGAAGAGTTATACATGTATAACATATAAAAATAGCATTATATTCAAAGAAAGTAAAAAGGGATGAGATAAATATTACATGCTGGTTAATGAATAAACAGATCAAGAATACTTGCTCTTAACAATACATACACACCATATGAAGGGCAGCAAAGTTTATAAAACAATTGCTTATAGATCTGAGGAGACACACTGATGGGAACATCATAGTAGTGGAAAACTTTAAAATTGAAAGGGGAATTCTTCCTAATAGCTTATTTGAAGTCAACATTAATACCAAAAGCATATGTGAAATTGCTATAAAAAGGAAATTTCAGGGCAATATCCTTGATGACTGGGCTGGAGCAATAGCACAGCCGTAGGGTGTTTGTCTTGCATGCAGCCAACATGGCTGACCCGAGTTTGATTCCTCCGCCCCTCTCAGAGAGCCCGGCAAGCTATGGAGAGTATCTCGCCCACAGGGCAGAGCCTGGCAAGCTCCCCGTGACTATTTGATATGCCAAACACAATAACAAGAAGTCTCACGATGGAGACGTTACTGGGCCTGCTCGAGCAAATCGATGAACAACGGCAGGACCGTGACTGTGACCGTGATCCTTGATGACTATCAATACAAAGACCCCCAACAAAACCTTAGCAAACTGAATCCACAAAACACCAAAAGGATCATACACTATTGATAGCCTTTGACAGTTTCTTAGCATTCCTCATAAAAACTCTCAACAAATGGGTTAGAAGGAATACCTCAAAACAGTAGTGGCCATATACAACAACCTCCAACCAATATTATAATCAGTAGCAAAAATTGAAAGCCTTCCCTCTAAGAACAGGCACAACACAAGATTTCACTTTGTTCAGTATTATTCAACATAATTTGGAAGTCTACATCATAGTAATCACGCAAGGAATGAAAATCAAATGAATTCAAAAAGTTAAACTCACTATTTTCAGATGACATAATTCTACAGGTAGGAAACCACAAGGCTTCCACTAAAAAAATACTATTAAGAACAATAAATAACAAAGTAGCAGGCTGCATAATTAATACACAAAACCTGTTGCATTCAAATATGTGAACAATGAACCAAAAGAAAAAGTTAAAAGGACAGCATTTAATAGAGTGTTCAAAAACAAAGAGAAAAAATATCTAGGGATCAACTTTACAATTGTAACAAACAGAAAAAGTATCTAGGGGTCAACTTTACAAAGAACGTGAAAGACATTCCAAGTCATTAATGAAAGAAATATAAAATCATAGCAAGAAATGGAAAAACATCCCCATGTGAATGGACTGGAAGAACTAATATTGTCAAAATGACTACCCCACTAAAAGTAGCATACATACTAAATGCAATGCTATCGAAATTCTGATGACATATTTCAACAGTCTAGAACAAATAGATTAGGATGTCAAAACTATGTTCTATACTAAAATACATACAGAATTATAAAACTACAGGAATCACTGAAGCAAATTTTGAAGGAAAACAAAGGAATGTATTTCCTGATATTAAATTATACTACAAAGTAGTACAGGAATAAAGGCAAACATTCAATGAAATAGAACAGAGAGTCCGAAGATGTACTTTCATATAAATGGACAGTCAATCTGTAACAAAGAAACTGGGAACAAGGAGTGAATTGAGTAAAGTCTCTTCAACAGATGATACTGAGAAAACACGCACATGCAAAAATATGAAACAGAATTCAATCTCATATCACACAAAAGATAATTCAAAATTGACCAAAGAACCTTAGATATTACCAGAATACATAAAAAGGTGTCCACTGTCACTTACTATAAGGGAAATGCAAACCAAAATGATGACAAAATGACATCTCAAAATCTTACAAAATTTAGAAGAAACAGGAATCCTTCCTAATCCCATATAGAAAGCTCATACCCAAAGCTGACAGAGGCATTTATTAAAATAAAACTTCAATCTTTCTGGTGAACATTGATGCAAAATTCTTCAACAAAATCTTAGCAAACTGAATCTAACTACATATAAAAAAATTATGGAGCAGAAGTGAAATTTATCCCATGGATACAATATATGCAAATATATTGAATGGATATTGTATGGATACAATATATGCAAATCAATTAGTGTAATATACCACATCAGAAAAAGGAAAGATAAAAAATCACATGATCATAGCAAATGATGCAGAGAAAAGTTTTGACAAGACCAACATCCATTTATGATAAAAGAAATAGGGTAGAAGAAATCTCCCTCAAGATAGTAAAGGCTATCTATAACATTACCACAGCCAATATTATTCTTAATCATGAAAAACTTAAAGCATTCCCATTGAATTCAGGTTTAAGGTAACAGTGTCCATTGTCTCTACTCTTATTCAAAGTTGTACTAGAATACAATTGTATTCTTAGAATACAGAATTGTACATCTTTGCAAACAACAGCAATTAGACAACAAAAATAAATTAACAAGGGATGAACTGGAAAATATGTCAAAGTATCTCATTTGAAGATGTCATGATAATATACAGAGAAGACCCTAAGGAACCTACAGAAATATCTCCTAGAAACAATAAACCAGTATAGCAAAGTGGCCAGCTACAAGGTCAATACATAAAAATAGGCTGAAGTCCTATAAACAAATAATGAATCAGAGGATAAGAAGATCAAAGAGCATATTCCATTCACAATAGTATCCAAAAACATCAAGCACCTAGGAATTAACATAAAAAAAGAGATGATAAAGCAATTCTTGGGAAAAAGAAAATGGGAGGAATCAATCTCCCTAACTTCAAACTCTACTACAAAGCAGTAATAATTAAAACAGCATGGTACTGGAACAAAGGCTGAGCTGCAGACCAATGGAACAGGGTTGAATATACTGACCTCTCCCCCCAAGCACATGACCATCTAATCTTTGATAAGGGAGCAAGAAAAGTGAAGTGGAGCAAGGAAAGCCTCTTTAACAAATTGTGCTGGCAAAACTGGACGGCTACATGCAAAAAAGTGGGCTCAGAACTCTGCTTAACGCCATGCACAAAAGTAAGATCAAAGTGGATTAAAGACCTCAACATCAGACCGGAATCCTAAGGTACACTGACGAAAAAGTTGGCAAAACCCTCCATGACATTGAAGCTAATGGTATCTTAAAAGATGTCACGCCACTGGCCACGCAAGTGAAAACAGAGACAGACAAATGGGACTATCTTAAACTAAGAAGCTTCTGCACTTCAAAAGAAAGTGACCAAAATACAAAGACAGTCTACAGAATGGGAAAGGATATTCACCGAATACACATCCAACAAGGGGTTGATATCAAGGATATACAAAGTACTGGTTGAACTCCACAAGAAGAAAACATCCAACCCCATCAAAAAATGGTGCAATGAAATGAACAGAAACTTTCTCAAAGAAGAAATCCGAATGGCTAAAAGGCACATGAGAAAATGCTCCACATCATTAATGATCAGGGAGATGCAGATCAAAACAACAATGAGATACCATCTCACACCTCAGAGACTGGCCCACATTCCAAAGAACAAAAGCAACCAGTGCTGGTGCAGATGTGGCGAGAAACGGACCTTTCTTCACTGCTGGTGGGAATGCCAATTGGTTCAGCCCTTTAGGAAAACAGTATGGACGATTCTAAAAAATTAGAAATTGAGCTCCCATTTGACCCAGTAATACCACTCCTGGGACTATATTCCAGAGAGGCAAAAAAGAATAGTCGAAGTGACATCTGCACTTATTTGTTCATTGCAGCACAATTTACAATAGCCAGAATCTGGGAAAAAACCCAAGTGCCCGAGAACAGATGACTGGTTAAAGAAACTTTGGTACATTTATACAATGGAGTACTATGGAGCTGTTAGAAAAGACGAAGTCATGACATTTCCATACAAGTGGTACTACATGGAAAGTATCATATTAAGCGAAATGACTCAGAAAGAGAGGGATAGACATAGAAAGATTGCATTCATCTGGGGAACATCACGATCATGATCACAATCATCCTGTTGTTCATCGATTGCCTAGAGCAGGCACCAGTAACGTCTCTATCTTCCTAGTCCTGAGATTTTAAAAGAGCCATTTCAATGCTCTTTCAGGATTAGGAGAATGAGACCCATCATTGTTACTGGTATTTGGCATATTGAGTATGACACGGGAAGTTTGCCAGACTCTACCGTGCAGGCAGGATACTTCTGGTAGCCTGCCAGGTTCTCCAAAGGAAAAATAAGATAATAAGATGTCACGAGGCTACAAATGTGGCCACACACTTCCGGGAGCTGGGTTTTATAGTCTCTGCATCTTGGCTGTTGATGGGACCAACCTGGCGCTGGCGGCAGCTGGTGGGTGTGACGCCTACCTACTGGAAGATGGGGGTTCTGGGTGGAGAAGGCGCAGTCCCAATCCGAGTAGGCTTGGAGACCTCAGCCCCGGGACCCGCATGTCTGGGTTTGTCTGTTCCGGGGAACATAAAGTAACAAAATAGAAGACTGACACCCAAAAATGGCCGAGATTAGTACCAGGAATTTTGCTCCATGGCTTGCAGGCCAACCACACATGCTAGGGGAAAAAGGAGCTCAGATAGAGAAGGGAGCACCAAATAAAGGGTGTTGGGAGGATCCTCCCAGCATGGGAGAAGCATGCTGAAAGTAGACTATAGACCAAACATGATTGTCACTCATTGCCTCTTTTGCAAACCACAACACCCAATAGGAGAGAGAGAACAAAAGGGAATGCCCTGCCACAGAGACGGGGTGGGGTGGGGGGATGGGGGGTGGGAGTGATACTGGGACCCATGGTGGTGGGAAATGGTCACTGGTGGAGGGATGGGTATTTGGTCATTGTATAATTGAAACCCAAGCACAAAAATTTGTAAGTCTACAACTGTACCTCATGGTGCCTCACTAATATAAATAAATAAATAAACAAAAAGAGATGAGAGATCTACACCATAAAAACCTCAAAAACACTTAAGGAAAAAAAGATAAAAGATAAAAGAAAAACTGGAAAAATATTCCATGCTCTTGGATTGGAAGAATCAATATTATCAAGATGACCATTCTCTTAAACTACTATATAGATTCAATGCAACCCCTATCCAAATTCAGAGGACATTTTTTAGGGATTCAGAATAGTTTGTAAACAAGTTCATATGGAATCTTAAAAGGCCCCCAATAGCCAAACCATCCTGAAAAATAAGAAACTGGGAGATATCTCATTACCCAACCTGAACCTATACTATAAAACAATTGTGATCAAAACAGCATGGTACTGGAATAAGTATATATTCGCTAACCAAGGGTCAGAATAGAATTCCGAAGGACAATCCCATATCTATGATTAACTAATTTTGATAAGAACCCCAGGGCATAGAATGGAGTAGAGATAGTCTCTCCTACAAATAATGCAGGAAAACTTGGATAATCACGGGTAAAAAATTAAAGCTGGATCTATATCTCACACCTTACACAAAATTCAATTCAAATGAATCAAAGACCTTGAGTTCAGACCAGAATCTATAAAACACACTCTAGAATGCTCCAAGACCTAGAAGTCAAGGGTATTTTCAATAATACAATGCTACTGGCAAAGTCAACAGAATCAGAAACGACAAGTTTAACTACATCAAATTAAGAGAGTTTCTGGATGGCCAAAGAAACATGGGCTAAAAGAAAAAGAGCTAAAACAATCAAAGCTAACTGAATGGGAAAAAATATTTGCACTCAACACATCAGATAAAGGAATGATAGCCAGGATGCAGAAAATAGTGACAAAGATCAATACCAAAAAAGTCAAACAAACAAACAAAAACATCAAAAAATGAGGAGTGGAAATAAACAGGGACTTCTCTGAAGACCAATAGATGGTCAACAGGAACATAAAATGCTCATCATCACTTGTTAGGGAAATCCAAATCAAGATGACAATGAGATATCTCACACCAATGAGAATAGCATGTAATAAAAATGCTGGAACAATCTGTGGTGGTTGGGGTATGATGAAAGAGGAACTCTTTCACTGCTAGTGGGAATGTTGCCTGTTTCAACCTTTATGGAAAACAACATAGAGAAATCTCATACTTTAAACTAAGAACTGACCAGCCAATAATACCCAGCAATTCTATTTCTAAGTATTTAACCCCAGGACTCAAATATATTCATTCAATAAGACATATGCACACCATTATTCATTGCTGTATTTGCAAGTACAATAGATAAGGAATCAAATTTGGTGTTCAATGATAGATAAGCTTATCATGAAGATGATATATACACAATGAAATACTATACAGCTACAAGGAAAGATGAAATTATGCAACTTGCTGCAACATGAGTGGGACTGGAAGATACTGTGTTAAATTAAGTAAGCCAGAAGGAGGGCAAACACAGGATGATCCCACTTGTATGTGATATATAGAAAGTGCTCATAAGTTTGTAACATCTTTTTCAAAATAGTGAAATAAATGAAGCAAAAATACACCGACATAAAACAAAAACAAAAAAATTTCCAATTATTTAAAATTATCAAAAAACACAGCACTGCTCTGTCCTCCCATCTATTTGCTTGAGTGGGCACCAGTTACGTCTCCATTGTGAGACTTTTTGTTACTGTTTTTGGCATATCGAATATGTCACGGATTGCTTGCCAGGCTATGCCGTGTGGGCGAAATACTCTTGGTAGCTTGCCGCGCTCCCCAAGAGGGGTGGAGGAATCGAACCTGGGTCAGCCACGTGCAAGGCAAACGCCCTACCCACTATGCTACCACTCTGGCCCCCCAAAAAATAAATGTCCACTTTTTGTACCCTAAAGGAAATCACCAATATATCATGTAATTATTAATTACATTTCTACTATTCAGAAATGATCTATTTTTATGTGAATTAAACACTTGTTCCTCTAATATATATACCACATCTAGAATGGCCCTAAATTTTAAAGTTTTGTAAATTATGCCAAATGCAACACACACCCACTTACAAAACACAAAACACAACACACATGACAGCATAACACAAGCAGTAGAAAAAGCTTCCATATTTTCCTTTCCAATCTTGTGTTATTTTTCTCTCTTTTGAATCTTTGAATCTTCAACAATTTTTAATAATTTCTATGAATTAATAAGAGTTCATGGTCCTCCTGTTGTTCATTGATTTGCTCAAGCGGGCCCAGTGATGTCTTCATCGTGAGACTTGTTGTTACTGTGTTTGGCATACTGAATACGTCACGAGTAGCTTGCAAGGCTTTGTTGTGCAGGTGAGATACTCTCAGTAGCTTGCCGGGCTCTCCGAAAGGGGCTGAGGAATCAAACTCGAGTCGGCCAGGCCGGCTGTGCACAAAGCAAACGCCCTACCGCTGTGCTATCTCTCGTTAAAATTAATTATAATGGATAGTTTACAAGTAATAATTAACCTAAACTGTAAATATGATAATAAATTTTCACTTCTCATCTTTAGCACATAGTCAATGGGATTTGAAAGTTTTTTTTTAAATTACTTCTTATAGAGAACACAGCAGAATAGAAAAAGGTATATTATATATATTTACTTTTGCACAATAGCTATCGAGAGTATCTCGCCCGCACGGCAAAGCCTGGCAAGCTACCTGTGATATATTCGATATGCCAAAAACAGTAACAACAAGTCTCACAATTTGTTGTGAGACATTACTGGTGCGAGCAAATCGATGAACAAAGGGAGGACAGTGCTACAGAGCTACAGTGCACAATAGTCCAGAAATAGCAGCACTGAGTTTTATAATTTAAAATAAGCATTTATCCACATAGAAAGGACAAAAATCAACTACAATATGCTAAAATTATCTGCATGTATTAACTGTTACATGTCACATTATTTATCTTTCACATGTTAAATGTGTAACAACACTTCTAAGAACCTACCTGGCCCATCTCCCACAGCCACTGCCATGTTGACTATCCCACCAACCCTGCTCTACCAATTTTCAACTAAATATCCTAGGAGATGAATACCAAGCAGTTAAAATTCATGGACCCTGTGACTGAAAACTTCAGGGTGCCCACAGGAGGTGGGTGGGCCAAGTACCCGGCCTGCAGAAACCCTGAGAGTTGCATACACACCTCACCACTGTAGCCATGCCAAGGGCTCAATTCCATTTCACAAATATTCTCTGCAGAGAGGCCAAACTGTGAATAATTTCAAGTATCCCAGTGCCTAGGCTGAGAATTCTTGTATATTCTTGGAGTGGGGGTGGACAGCCTCTCCCACCACCTATTCTTGCAGAAGCCCTTGCAGTCACACTGACCTGCATATCTGATACCATGTCAACTCTCTGGCCCTGAGCATATATCCTGAAGTCTCTGAACCACATGTAGCTGCGTAGCACCTCCTAACTCTCCAATACTGAAATTCCAGTAGGAGCACACCAAATAAGATAGACAAGTAACATAGAAACCAACTAAACTCAACAAACAAAAATAATAACACAGCTGGTTCAACTATCAATAACAACTTAAATTCTTAGAAAAGGACAAGAAATCTTGTGATCAGATATAATAATTTCATATAAAACTTTATTTTTTTATTTATTGATTTTAATATTGAGATTTTGTTATCTAATCATTTTCAACTCTAGAACTGTGTCAACAGTTGTGGTTTTGTGTACATTAAATTAAAAAAAAACTTTTATAAAAAGATGACTAAAACAAAGTTTTTGTAATACAACTCAAATAGACAAATGATACAAAAAACAAGTAATAAATCTTAAAAATTTTTTATAATTATAGATAGAAAAGAAGATTTTAAGATTTTTAAATAGCTTATTTCAAAATTTACTGTGTATTCAAATTGTTAATTCAAATAAGCACAAGGCATATTCATGAGCAAAAGTGAATGTAATGTTCCCCTAACTTAGTCTCACATTTACTTCCTATCACAAGTAACAAAATCAAGTATTCTCACAGTAACTACCAAAAGAAAAGAGCTCCTCAGCTAGTCTTTTTACCAAGATTGATTCTCCTTAATATTACCAAAATTTAGATTTCACTTTAATGGAGAAGATTATCCATGACTTCTACTCAAATCTCTTCGATAGCCATGTCCACTTGCCGACATACCAAATTCCACAGGATGGATATGTCGTTCCCAACATTCTCCCTTCCGAAATCCGACACGCCATTTCGTCAGTAAAGAAATGAACAGCACCCGGCCCAGACAAGGTCAGACCTGAACACCTGAAGAACCTGCCGTCAGTACTCATCAATACACTGGCTCGGCTCTTCACACGCCACCTGTCTAAATGCAAGGTTCCGTCCCAATGGAAAACCAGGAGGACCGTACTACTGTTCAAGAAGGGAGACATCCATGACATTGGCAATTATCGCCCGATCTGCCTATTGTCTGTCATCTACAAGTTGTTCACTCGAGTCATCCTAAATAGGATTGGCAGAACACTAGATGAAGGACAACCATGTGAGCAAGCTGGGTTCCGCAAAGGATTCAGCACCATCGACCATATCCACACGATAACCAAGCTCATTGAGGTTTCTTGGGAGTTCAAGATGCCGCTCTGTTTAACGTTCATTGATTTAAAGAAGGCCTTTGATTCTGTTGAGACGGAAGCGGTCATTGAAGCCCTAGCCAAACAGGGCATTCAAGCCCAATACATCAAGATCCTCCGTGAGCTGTATTGCGGATTCACTACCAGGATCTCACCATTCTACAAAGAAGTAATCATTGATGTCAAGAGAGGGGTTCAGCAGGGTGATACCATTTCACCGAAACTCTTCAGTGCCACCCTCGAGAACATCATGCGACGACTGGAATGGGAAGGAATGGGAGTGAAGATAGATGGTCGGCAACTACACCACCTCCGCTTTGCTGATGACATTGTTTTAATAACACCAAACATCAGCCAAGTGGCACAAAAGCTGGCCGACTTTGACCGTGAGTGTGGAAAGGTAGGACTACAGCTGAATCTTACGAAGACAATGTTTATGAAAAACAGCCTCGTTCCAGATGCCCCATTTGCTCTCAATGGAACGACCATCTCCGAATGCAACAGCTATGTGTACCTAGGTCGAGAAGTCAACATGACAAATGACCTGGCACCCGAGCTGCACAGGAGGAAGAGAGCGGCTTGGAACGCCTTCAAGAACGTTGAAGAAATAGCTAAGAGGACGAAGAACCTCCGGCTCCGGGCACATCTGATCCCACCGTTCTTCCTGCATTAACATACGCCTCAGAGACCTGAGCCCTACGCAAACAGGATGAGAACGCTATTCAGGTCTCTCAAAGAAGAATTGAAAGAGCTATGCTTGGAATATTATGTTTCACTCAAATGAGAGAAAGAATCCGGAGTTCCGACATCCGTCGATGATCAAGAATCAGGGACGCTGTCTCGTTTGTCAAGGTGTCAAAAATCAGATGGGCTGGTCACGTAAAATGAGATTTAAAGACGACCGCTGGACTAGAGCTGTTAGGGACTGGATTCCACGGGATGTCAAAAGACCACGTGGCCGCCCACCTACCAGATGGTCAGACTTCTTCATCAAGATCATGAACGATCAGTTTGAGGCTCTTCATGTTCCCAGAGCGAACAGATGCCATTGGGCTACACTAACACGTGACAGGAACAAATGGAGACGTTACTGGCGCCCACTCGAGCAAATCAACGATTAACGGAAAGTTAAGTGATCAAGTGATTAAATTTCACTTTGATTATTACAATAGATTAAAAAACTGCAGTAAAACTAGTAAGTCTTGTTAACACATTTATGACACTTTCTTCTCTTCAATGGCATCCCTCTTGCATCATGTTCATGCAATATTGCTTACTCAGTTCATTGAGACACAATAATCAGCTTACTACTGTAGCACTGTTCTCCCGTTGTTCATTGATTTGCTCGAGCGGACCCAGTAACGTCTCCATTGTAAGAACTGTTGATACTGTGTTTGGCATATCAAATAAGTCATGGGGAGATTGCCAGGCTTTGCCATGTGGGCGAGATACTCTCGGTAGCTCGCCGGGCTCTCCAGGAGGGGCAGAGGAATCGAACTGAGTCACCCTCTAGGGCCACATGCAAGGCAAACGCCCTTCCCACTGTGCTATTGCTCCAGCCCATACATAAACTATCCATCCTATGTTTGTGTTTTATTCTAATGCTATTTTTTCTTGATTAAAGTAAAAGATACATTTAATTTTACCAACTTTTGTTATAGTCTTGAATACTCATCAAATGCCAATGATTTTTTTAAAGGAGAGAATTTTTAGTTAAAAAAGTATCTGACGTATTTCCTACTTGATACTGCAACATAAACTATTAAACTCCATATAGATAGTTGATAAAAATCAATCTATCTAGTAAAAACTACATCAAGAATTTGGGAGCAGAGCTAGTAAAACAAATAGGGTACAAATGTGGTCAACCCAGGTTTGATACCTGGTACCCCAAGACTCATAGAAGTGATCCCTGACCACAGAGCCAAAAACAAGACTTGAGCACCTATAGGTGTGGTCTGCTTCCCCCAATCTGACAATTCTTTATAAAGAAAATTCTTCCCAAATACGGTCACAGTCCTCCCGTTGTTCATTGATTTGCTCTAGCAGGCCCAGTAACATCTCCATCATGAGACTTGTTGTTACTGTGTTTGGCATATTGAATATGTCACGGGTAGCTTGCCAGGCTTTGCTGTGTGGGCGAGATCCTCTCAGTAGCTTGCCGGGCTCTCCGAGAGGGGTGGAGGAATCGAACCCAGCTGGGCCGGGCGGCTGCACGCAAGACAAACGCCCTACAGCTGTGCTATATATAGCTCCAGCCCAAATACAAGTGTGAAATATAAAAACATTCTTTCTCAATAAAATTTTACCTTCTAAACTAATGCCAAGAAAGTAAAGTTTTTAGTGGCTAAGAGAACCATGCTGAATTAAGATACCTTGCTACTTTAAAACAGATGCTCAAATGTTGATCACATAATGTAGTAGAGGCATTAGATGAAATTTTCTAAGAATATTAAAATTAAATTTCAAATTTAGTAGTAGGTTACATGATGAATATTACTGTACATTCCAAGAAGGGAGACCAAATTCTTTTAAAGAAGTAGACTCATTATAATCATTATTCAAGCATATCACTATGGAGTGATATATCATAAAGGTACAAATAAACACATTTATCTCAAATATTGCCTTAGTATTAGTTGTTATGAAGGAACAAAAATGCTTAACCAGTTCTCAGCTGCAACTGTCTCATAAAAAGCCACAGCAACCAAAAAGTTTTAAATTATACTTAAAATCATAAAATACTCACAAAGATGGATCTTGTACAAGATCTTTAAGATTTATCCCACTGCGATCTTCTGCAAGATTCCTGAAGCAACTATCACTCACTAAACAGGAAAGAGAGGAAAGAAAAAGAAAACATATTTTAGTTTAGTTTTTATTTAAATTACTGTTGATCAAAATAAATTTTGCAATGACTGTGTGGGTAGAATTTTTCCAAACAGAAACACTGGACAATTTGTGGACCTCACAGAAATAGTCACAAATTTTAATATTCAAATATAAGCCATTCTAAACAAAGTCTTTATAGAAATACAGTACATGAAAGAGCGAAAATATATTAATTTTTGTTCTATATTTTATGAGACTAATGTACAAGAAGACAGAAACATGATACTGTTCCCATAACAACTAGAAAAAAACATATATTACCTCACAAAAATTTAAAAGATATGGAGAACAAGATAAGGATAACAGCGAGCAAAAAGGATAAACTAGAAGTAATTTGGTATTTATTCTGAGCAAATTGGAAGAGATCTGCTCTATCTTCTGAGCCTACAAATATTTTCTATTTCTGAGAGGGTCTGTCATTGAAAATAGAAGCTAAGAATCAGGGAGAGACTCCAGAGAGTTAACTCCATGAACTGAACCCTACTTATGTAGGAGGTCTGGTATCTGTCTCTGGCACCATATGGTTCCCCGATGAGCACCTCCAGGAGTGATTGCCCAAAACTGGCTGAGAGTAGCCACTGAACACTGCCAAGTGTTGATCAAACCCTCTCCCAAAAGAGAAAAAAATAAAATCTAAAAGAGATACTATTAGGAAAAGAGAAATCAGCATAGCCTTTGACAATGTGCTGGCATAAAATGTTCAAATCTTTTACCAAAAATTTGTTGTTGTTTTCCTTTTGGGTCACACCCAGTTATGCTCAGGTTTTACTACTGGCTTTGTGCTCATGGATCACTCCTGGTGGTGCTGGGTTGTCTATGTGCAATGCAAGCACCCTATACCACTGTAATATCTTTTTCAGTACCTGTTGGAATCTTACAGTCTCTCCCACAGAGAAGTTTTACTTCAGAGTATTACTGGTTGGTGACAAAACAATGAGAACATTGAAGGAACAAAACAGACTCAGATCGAAGGCAAATGTTTTCTGTAATTTAGTGAGAATTCATAGTCAAAATCACACTACAATAGGTAACGTCTATAAGTTTCAGTGCAGAATTTCAGCAGGTTTTAACTCAAAACATTGACTTTCAACCAGAAGTGTTTTTTTTTTAATTGAAAAGCTGTGAGATACAGTTACAGAGCTTTCATAAGTGAGTTTCAGTCATATAATGATCGAACATCTATCCCCCCACAGTATAAACTTTCCACCACCAATGTCCTCAGTATCCCTTCTGCCACCCCACCTCCCCACCTCCTACCTCTATGGCAAGCACTTTCCTTTTTGCTCTCTCTCTACTTGGGCATTATGGTTTGCAATACAGATATGGAGAGGTCATCTGGCTTGGCCTTTTGTCTACTATAGCACACATCTTCCATCCTGAGTGATCCCTCCAATCATCACTGACTTATTTAAGTTTGGCAATATTTTGTAGCCAAACATATATTATCAGAACTTCAATTTTATAAAATTATTTTTTCAGGTTTTTTTTCTTTGGCTTTTGGGGTCACACTCAGAGCTGCTCTTCCTGGATCTGCACTCAGGAATCACTTCTGGAAGTGCTTAGGAGACCATACAGAATGTGGGAGGTCGGGGCAGTCTCATGCAATGCAAACACCCAACCTGCTGTACTGTAACTCCAGCCTCAGAACTTCAATCTTGTTTATACCAAACTGCCTAGTGGTAAAACTGTTTTCTTTTTATTGTGAGAAATTACTATAATTTTCATTTTGTATTTAGCAATTATATAAAACTGTTCCATTAAAGCACGTTTTTCTGGCACCAGAAAAACCATACAGTGAGTAGGGTACTTGCCGTGACTGAAAAGGACTAGATTCCCGACACTTTTTATGGTCCCCTGAGCACTATCAGGAATGATAGCTGAGCGCAGAGCCAGGAGTAATCCCTGAGAACTTCCAAGTGTACTCACCTCCCGACACACATACACACACACACACACACACACACACACACAACCCTATGTTTTACTTTTTCTATTTCTTTCAGAAAGAAAAGTAATATAAATATAAGTGCTCGTAATTACACAATTTCCTGAATAAAGCCAAGAGAAAAATAGATATTGGCACAAACTAAGGAAAGTTGGTCTCCAGCTGAAGTGAACTAAAATTGAAGGTATTATATATTGGATCATAAAAACTGTTCCCATATAGCTTCTTGCCCAATTTGGCAAGTATAAGAACTTAGTTATAAACCTCAAGAGTAGAGAATTTTTGTAGGCTTAATTAAAATGGAATAAACCTTTGCTCCTATAAACACTTGCTGGTCAGCTATCTGTGAAATGAGTTTTTCTAAAGAAGGTTCTTTTCTAAAACTCATGTACCATCCAAATGTTTAGTTGCAAACAGAGCAAAAAAAGCTAAAGAAAAAGTTTCTTGATAAGATTCCGAAACCTTAGCTGCCTAGAAAATATATTTATTATTTTTCACTTAAGACTTTCTTTCATCTGTTGTTTATTTGTTTTGGGACCATGCCAGCAGGACCTAAGCCTTACTTCTTCTCTGTCTTCTGGGATCATTCCCGGTGGTGCTCTGAAGAACATATGAGTATTGGGAATCAAATCCTCATAGGGTACATGCAAGGCAAGCACCCTACCCATTTTACTATCTCTCCATCCCTGCCTTCAGAGTTTTTGGTTTGTTTTTTTAAAGAATGTTTTGTAAAAAATTCTGGTTTTACTTATGTTACATGAGGGGAAGGGGGGCTGGGTCATACATGGCAATGCTCAGAAATTACTCCTATTGGTGATCTGGGGATCACAGGGGATGTCAAGATCAAACTTGGGTTGGCCATGTGCAAGGCAAATGCCCTACTCACTGTACTATCACTCTTCCCCACTGTCCCCTGCTACTTTTTAAAAAACTGGAAGATACTTTTTTAAAGTGTGAATCACATTTAAAAAAATTTGGTCATTCTATTTCTGTAATTATTTCCCAACACAGAAATTACTAGGACCTTTTCCCACTTATTAAACTTTCTTCAACATTTCATCGGACGATTCAAATACAACAGGAGAAATTATAATAGAAACATGTTTTCTAATCTATGGTACTAAAACATAAAAGTTAAACTTGTACCTCAATTTGCTTGATACTGATATAATTGTTAAATGGACACTAATAGCATTCTTATCCAATCCTATTAAATTTCCATGTAAATGCTCACGAATCAGATAATCAAAATAATTTAAACTCATTTTGAACATTTAATATTCATTTACCCTTGTTCTATAATCACGCAATAACAGACTTAATATTTGTGTAGCAATTTAACTGGAAAATAAAGCATGGGAATTTAATATCCTGCAAGCTAAAAAAAAAAAAAAAGAAAAAAAAGAAGATAAAATGGAAAGAAAACTGAAAATCCAGACTCTAAAATTTCAGAACCTGTTCTCTTGTACCTGTATTGCACAATTGTGCTATCATGATCACAATTTTCATTGACTTCTCATAATTTTGAATACTATCACACACTTCTTCCATAACTTTTATAGTTACAAAATTAAAACATACTAAAAGGTAATAAATGCTAACTCAAAGTGTCAGAGAAAAGTCACATTTTAAAAATTCAAATACTAGATGTTTTGTAGTCAATTTTTTACTTAACTATTTCATATCTTACCTTCTACAGACATATAATTTTTTTCTAAATAAAAAATGTTTTGGGTTTGTTTTCGAGACCATACCTGGAAGTGGGCAGAGTTTTTCAGTCCTGGATTTGAGCTCAGGGATTACTCCTAGTGGCACTCCATAGACCATGTTGGTGCCAGGGATATAAACAAGGTCAGCTGTGTCCAGGGCAAGTACCATAACCCCTATCTCTCTGGCATCTTAACAAATTTTTATACAGATTACTGTCACTGTCCCTGTCCTCCAGTTGTTCATCGATTTTCTCAAGCGGGCCCAGTAACGTCTCCAGTGTGAGACTTTGTTGTTACTGTGTTTGGCATATCAAATACGTCAACGGGTAGCTTTCCAGGCTTTGCTGAGTGGGCGAAATACTCTTGGTAGCTTGCCGAGCTCTCCGAGAGGGGCAGAGGAATCGAACTCGGGTAGGCCATGTTGGCTGCATGCAAGGCAAACACCCTACCCACTGTGCTATCGCTCCAGCCCTATACAGATTACATAAATGATAAATGTCTATGTTTTATCCCCATTGTTATTTAGGTTACTTAGGTTCCCTTCCCGCCCCTAGCAGAGCCCAGAAGCTGCAGACCTCCAGTACCCAGCCACAGCCACACTCAAGGCCATTCCCTACACACTCAGATGAGCCTCACACATGAAGGAACCAGCAGAGGAACCCAGGTGCATGGACTGAGATCTCCAAGTCTGCTCGGATCGGGACTGGGCTTCCTCTACCCAGACCCCCCAATTTCCAGTAGCTAGGCAGTTACTGGCAGTTACAAACTGCCCCTGGCGCCATGAAATCCCATCAATGGCCAAGATCCATATAAAACAAAGCTCCATCAACGGCCAAGATCCAGAGACTATAAAAACAAAGCTCCCAGAAGCATACAGCCAACCTCTAATAGTTTAGTTCTCCTTCTTGGAGAACCCGGCAAGCTAGCGAGAGTATCCTGCCCGCATGGCAGAGCCTGGCAAGCTCCCATGGCATATTCGATATGCCAAAAACAGTAACAATGATGTGTATCATTTCCCTGACCCTGAAAGAGCCTCTGATGCGGCACTGTTGGGAAGGACGAGTAAGGAGAGGCTGCTAAAATCTTAGGGCTAGGACGAATGCAGACGTTACTGGTGTCCGCTTGAGCAAATCGATGAATAACGAGATGACAGTGATGATACAGTGTTATTTAGGTAAAATTCGTATAATAAAGTAGACCACTTACAAGTACACAATTCAGTGACACTGAGTACATTCACAATGTTGTGCAAACACCTCTACATCTAATTTTGCGGGGAGGGGGCACAAGTGGTGGTGCTCTGGGTTACTCCTGACTTTGTACCCAAGGGTCACCCCAGATGGTATTTGGGGTGCTTACTTAGGTTCCCTTCCCGCCCCAAGCAAGCACTTTACCCCATATTCTTTCTCTAAACAAAACATTTTCATCATACCAAGGACTGGAGCAATAGCACAGAGGTAGGGCATTTGCCTTGCACGCAGCTGACCCAGTCAACCCAGGTTCAATTCCTCCGCCTCTCTCAGAGATCCCGGCAAGCTACAGAGAGTATCTCACTGGCACGGCAAAGCCTGGCAAGCTCCCCAGCTCCCTGTGACATATTTGATATACCAAACACAGTAACAAGAAGTTACTTGTTACAGTAACAAGAAGACATTACTGGTGCCCACTCAAGCAAACTGATGAACAACTGGAGGACAGTGCTACAGTGCTATCATATCAAGAGTAAACAGTTGATTCAGCACCAAGTTGTCATTCTTCATTGGTAACCAATAACCTACCTTAAATCTATATGGATTTGTTACTAAGTGGCTTAAATCAATATTGCTTTTGTCTTGGGAAATAGGAAGACTATGAGAGAGGCAGAGAGACAGCAAGTCAGTAGAGTAGTAAGAACACTTCAACATTTGCTACTCACATTCTCTGTCTTCTTGCACCACAAAACAATAATATTAGTAACATCAACAGGAAATTATGAGAATTAGCAAAATGCAACAGACAGGAAGTGAGCATGTGCTGTTAGAAAAATGGTGTTCTCAGGAGAATGACTCCATAACTTAGAGGCCAGCCGGGTATTCTGGGGGGGGGGGGGTTCGGATGGAGGAGGGAGCACCAAGTGAGGGGTGTCTGGAGGATCCTCCCAGGAGGGGAGATGCATGTTGAAAGCAGACTATGGACTGAACATGTTTGCCACTCAATGCCTCTTTTGCAGACCACAACACCCAATAGGAGAGAGAGAACAAAAGGGAATGCCCTGCCACAGAGGCAGAGTGGGATGGGGGGATGGGGGGGAGGGATGTTATCCATGGGGGGTGGAAAATGGGCACTGGTGGAGGGATGGGTATTTGATCATTGTATAACCGAAACCCAAGCACAAAAATTTGTAAATCTAAAAAAAAAAAAAGAAAAAGAAAAATGGTGCTCAGGCTTGCTAAGTGTAGTATATCCATAAACTTTCCATTTGTAATTAAAAAATGGAGTAACTGGGATTCTTAATAAAAGAGTCACTCTGAATCAAATCACAATAAAATGAGGTATTCCTATTAAAAAATTTCAATGAGTTTTAAAAAGAGTCACTGTCACTGTTCTCCCACTGTTCATCAATTTGCTCGAGCAGGCCCAGTAATGTATCCATTGGAGACTTTGTTATTACTGTGTTTGGCATATCAAATACATCACGGGTAGCTTGCCAGGCTCTCCGAAAGGGGCGGAGGAGTCAAACTCGGGTCGGCCATGTTGGCTGCGTGCAAGGCAAATGCCCTACCACTGAAGACGAAGCGTCCGAGTGGTTAAGGCGATGGACTGCTAATCCACTGTGCTATGCACGCGTGGGTTAGAATCCCATCCTCATCAGTTTCTAGCCACTCTGTGTTACACTGATTTTAAAAAGAGTATTTTTCCAAAATTAACAGGCAAAGGGAATAAAATTAAGATAGTTAAAAACAAATTCTGAAAAGAAACTATGTTTAAATACTCAACTCTTCCAATTTTGTTTTATTTGGGGGTCACAATGGCAATGGTCAGGGGTTACTCCTAGTTCTGCACTCAGGAACTACTCCTGGAAGATTCTCAAAGGATCATATTAGGTGTCGGGAATCAAATCCATGTTGGCCACATGCAAGGGAAGTGTCTACCTGCTTTTTGAACTCTCCAACCCCTACACTTCTAATATGTAAGAAGATCTTAACTCTTCTAAACTATAAGATTTCTACAGATACAATAATAATGGCTTTGTGGTATTATAACATAAATCAATGAACTAGAATACAGTACCCAGAACAAATCCACAGAAATAAATCAACTCATTTTTTAACATATTTGCAGTATCTAATTTTTTTACTGAGGCAACATTAGTTTATAACATTATATAAATAAGTGTACAACAACATAATTTATCAACAACAACAACTGTCCTCCCGTTGTTCATTGATTTGCTCGAGCGGGCCCAGTAACGTCTCCATTTTGAGACTTCTTGTTACTGTGTTTGGCATATGAATACGTCACGGGTAGCTTGCCAGACTCTGCCACGCAGGTGAGATACTCTCGGTAGCTTGCTGGGCTCTCCGAGAGGGGCGGAGGATTCGAACCCTACTTGACCGGGCCAGCTGCATGAAAGGCAAATGCCCTACCGCTGTGCTATCGCTCCAGCCCAACATAATTTATAACATTATAAAAATTTCCACTATGCAGCAGTGTCATTTTACATCTATATACATTGCCCCAACTCACTTTGGATACAGTGAAAAAGCATACAAAGTCGATTTTTTTTCTGATTTGACCAAGAACCTTGTGTATTTTTAAAATTTTTTATGAAGGCAACATGACTGACAAAGCTGTTCATATTTGAGTTAGACATATTATATTGCAACATCAATCACAATACCAGTGTCACCTTCCTGCCACCAGATTTCCCAGGATCCTTTCCACTACCCCCCAATCTCTGTCAAGGCCACCCTTCCCCCCAACACTCCTCCCTACCCAAACTGCCACCTTGACAGGCACATTTTTAAGTTTAGTTGTTGAAATTTGAATCTCAATTTTTGAGTGTTGTTAACTCAATAGTTTGGATATGTAGCTATACCATTTCTTTGTAGTCAAATCCAATGTATTCAAATATCCTGACACCTACTCCCTGTTGCCTCTTACCTATCTCTTCATCCTTCTTCAATTACAATAAATAGTGATGTCACAAGTCACCATAGGCAACAAATATACAAAAAAACCTCACCTACTTCACACCTAATACAAAAATTAACTCAAAGTGTATTAGTGAAACTGAAAAAAAACAACATAGAAAAAAAAAACAGGAAATCTGGAACATAAAACTCAGTAAGAAATCCTAGATTTGACACAGAGTATAATCTATAAAAGGAAATATATAACAATTTAATCAAAGTTTAAAACTTTTGTTGTGTAAAAGATCTTTATATGAAAGTAAGTGAAAAAATGTTGCTACAAAGTGGGAGAAAACATTGTGTTGATTACAACATATCCACCAAAACACAGAAATGTATAATATATAAAGAACTCTCAAAACCTAATGACCCCTCCTCCACCCACACCCCCTCCCCCTGCCCCCCCCCCCACACACACACATATACACACAAATAAAGCATTTGAACTAGACCACCACAGAGGACAAACATAAAGGGAATTTCATCTAGGGAATGAAAATGGAGAATGTGTTAAAAAATCTTTAGCAATAAAGAAACCCAAATTTAAACTTCATGACAAGCCTGAAAGTTAGTTAAATGAGATGAGTGCATACTTTGCATTCAGGAGGCCTGGGTACGAAGCCCAACACCACATGGTCTTCCAAGAGCCCTAGGAGCAAACTCCAGCACAAAACCAAGAGTAACCCCTAACACCACAGGAGTATAGCCCCCAAAACAAATAAGAGCATAATTATATATTATTGCACTCTTAACAGAAGGATTAAAGTTAGAAAAAAAAAAATACCGGCTGGAGAGAAACTAAATCATTCATACTTAGCTGGTAGGAATTAACACAATATCATCTATAAAATGTATCATCTATATATATTGGCATTTGTTTCAAAAACCAAGGATGAAACCCAGTAATTATAATGCTGGAAATTTATCCCAGAGAAATGGAGATTATGTTCACATTAAAAACTAAACTCTGATGTTTACAAAAGCTTTCTTTATATTTGCCCCAATTGGAAATAACTCAGATATTCTTCAGTGTGTGAATGTTGAACTGTGTACAAACATATTATGGAAAGATTTTCAGTCAAATGAAAGTAGAAACTACTGACATACTCCAAACTATTGACATATTCCACAGCCTTGAATCTCTAGAAAATTATTTTGAGAAAGGAAAATTCTTTAAAATATTATGTGTGGCATAATTCCACTGACAAAACTGCTTATAATTATAGTAGTGGAGAACACTCAGTGTTTGCCAAAGTTCCTATGGGAAAGGGAATGTGAGAAAAGTGAGATTTTATGTATGAGTGATATGAGATTCTTGAGTTGACAGAAATATCCTATATCTTCAATCTATTGGGGAAACT
Source organism: Sorex fumeus (assembly GCF_029834395.1). Taxonomy (NCBI): domain Eukaryota; kingdom Metazoa; phylum Chordata; class Mammalia; order Eulipotyphla; family Soricidae; genus Sorex; species Sorex fumeus. The sequence goes on from NW_026606155.1 coordinate 28,806,638, forward strand.
GGATAAAGGGCACAGAGAATCTCTCTATGTTATTCTTACCTAATCTCCAATTCCCTCAAAATAATGGTTGGGGTTTTGCTTTGTTTTTGTTGTTTTAGGACCATACCCTGAAGTGCTCAGGCTTATTCCTGGCTTCATTCTCAGGCAAAAGGAATCATGTGTTGTACAGGGATCAAGCTCGGTCAGCAGTATGCAAGTCAAGTGCCTAACATGTGGTACTATCACTCTGATCCCAAGGTCAATTTTATTTTTTATATGCCAGGAATGTTCAATCTACAGTTAAGATAATAAATCTACTTAAAATAACACAAAAATTTTAGAATTTCCTTTTAATGAAAGAAGTATGAGACATACAATAAAAACTAGTATGTATAATATATATATATATATACACACACAGAAAAACTATATAAAAACCCTATTTTGGTGAATGAGAAGGATTGTTAAGATGGCATTGATGGATGCCCGCCATAGTCATGCCACTGGATCCCGCACCAGGCTGTTTCACTCAGGGCGCCCCAGAGGGGGCAGGTGAGAACCTTCCTTGCCCCAAGGGACCCAGCCCCAGCAGCCAAAAAACTCCACTACCCATCTGCCACCATGCTCAAGTCCACTCCCCACACACTTCGGCCGAGCCTCACACACAAGTGAACCTATTCCTGGACCTTGGGGCCATGTGACACATCATAAGACACTCCCTAACCATTCTCCAAGAGTACCACAACACATTTAATGGGGTTCAAACAGTAGGCAACCAATCATAGAGGGGAATATATATGTATATATATATATATATTTTCAGATATATATATGAAAGTTCACATCACTCAACCTTCAACAACATGTTTGTGATATCCAAAAGATCTTAATGGCCCCTGCCAAAATAGAATAATCTTCTCACTATTTCCTCTATGGATACTTTTTTGTAGCATTTTCAGCAGTTTTTCATAACAAACAATATAAAATATATTATTTTGGTTGTGCTTTGGAACAGGAATTGGGGCTTGGGATAGAAATATCCCAAATATGGTGGTGAGAAGGTGTAATGGTGGTGGGACTGGTGTTTTAATATTAAATGTAATCAAATATTGTGAACTACCTTATAAAATAATTTTTTTAAAAGATGGCACTTATATAGTCAATATAACCCTACTAAAATAACAGCATAAACAAATTATGTCAAATTGATCTTGATATTCATATTAAATTCAGGAGTTCAATATTCAAATAAGTCATGAAAAAATATCTTGTAATAAGTTCACACTTCCCAATTTTACAACTTATTAAATTGCTATGATAAAACTAGACACTGTGGTACTGCCATAAGAACATGTATATTGTACAGCTATATAGATTTACAGTGACATAATTCAACATTAGTCCAGTTGATCTATCAAGAGGTGACAAAGCTGCTGAAATCTCCAACTACTACTGTGTTGCTAACAATGTATTTTCTTCAGGTCTATTAGCAATTGTTTTAAGTATTTTGTTGGTTCTTTATTATGTGCATATACACTTGGGAATGAGTTCTTCCTGATGTAAGGATATCTTGATCATTAAGAAATGACGTTGGCTGTCTCTTACAACCTTTGTCAGCCAGAATCCAATGCCAACAGAAACTAATATGGCCACCCCGGCTTTTTTGAAGGGGTTGTTTGCTTAAAGAATTGTCTTTCAACCATTGACACTGAGTCTGTGTTTGTTCTAACTGTTCAATGTGTTTCTTGCAGGCAGCAGAATGCTGGGGTCAATTTTCTAATCCATCCTGCCACTCTGTGCCTCTTAAATGGAGTAGTTAGTCCCTTGACATTAGAGAGTACACTGTCATGGAGTTTTGTTCCATCTTTCTGCAGGATTTTGGCATTATTTGTTGGGGCTTACCATCTCTTAAAGTAAGGCCATTTATTTCTTCTGGTTTTGAATCTATGTAGTCCCTGAGTTTGTTTATCTGTGAGTTTATCTGTGAAGCTACGTATTGTTCTTTCAAATCTGAATGAGAATCTGGCTGGGTAAAATGTCCCTTGGAAAGGCATTCATTCCACTGACTGTTTTCATTATTTCCCAACAGTGTCTTCAGGCCTGGAGGGTTTCATCTGACAGACTGTAATCTTAAGGATACTACTTTGTATATAATTTCCTTCTTTGATCTTGCTTTTTTCAGTATTCGATCTCTATCTATGGTTTTTGTCATTCTCACTAGGCTGTGTCTTGTAATATTTTTAGTTAGATTTATTTTAGCTGCTACTCTTCAGGCCTTCTGGATCTACGTGCATGCACTCTTTAGTTCTGGGATCTTCTGAGCAATGATGTCTTTGACTATTGTTTTTTCAGAAGGGTTGTCTTCCTGCCCCTCTATAATCTCGATAATTCTTACCTTGTTCCTCTTCAATTCATCCTGAAGTTCTCTTGTCATATGTTGGTTTGAGCTTTTTAAATTCCCATCTCCTGATGTTTTTCTGGAGGTTTTCTGCATTTCATCTTGGAAGCTCACTGAATCTGTCTTCAACAGCAGTCACTCTGCTGCTTAAGCCTTCCAGTGAGTTTTCATTTCAACTATAAAGTGTTTCAGAACTATCATTTCTTCTTGTAGTTTCCTCACTTTTGCTTGTGTTTGACTGGCTGTCCGTTCTCATGTTTCTTTGAGCTCCTTATACATCCTCAACTACTACTCTCTATATTCCTTATCAGTTAAGTTATATAGCTCATTACTACTGATTTGAGTCTCCAGGCTAGCATCTTCACTCACCTAAGCCTGGATGTCTTTGTATTATGGTGAGTTATGGAAAGGTGAAGAAATGCACAGCCATGGAGCTAAAGGGAGTGACCAAGCTCTCTGTGGGCAGGGCGCAATTCTGACTTGGGGGAAAATGACATTTCTGAATACAAAGCAGGGCCCTGACCAGACACCAGTGAAATTTCTCCATTTTCTCCAAAGAACATTCTCTTAATGAAGAAAACAATAATAAGTTTTGTAAACTTGAGCTAAGCAACGGCTTCACAGAGGTAATATTATATACACAAGAAACAAAAATAAATCAGATAGTATAAAAATTAAAAAGCTTTTGTGCTTCAAGAAAAACCTTCAAAAAAGTAAAAGGTCGTGCTGCCAGCAGGTCAACCTGTACCTTCAGAGCGAGTGCATCAGCAGCTTGATGGTGTCTTCAGGCTTCCTGATACCCCAAAACTGACGCTATGCCTATGGCCAGACCCCAACAACTTGGGATCAAGTTTACCAAGAAATTAAATGGCCAAAATTTAGGTATGTGGGAGCCACACTGACAAACCACCTCCAGCTCAGTTATACAAGCTCATTTATTGGCCTTATTTCAGAGACCCATAGATAAATCTCGAAAGAGATCACAAAGCCACAGTTAATCTCAACCCATGCATGGCTGAACAGACTGGGAAAAATTGGAGGGAGAGAGGTTGGTCTGTGCCTGCCCAAGAAAAGTCCCCAGTAGCATCCTCTTTCTTACACAACCCAAAACTGCTGCCATACCCCCTGGCTGACGCCATCATCTCAGGATGGACCTCACAAAGATATAATCTGCTGAAAATTCTGTAAAGTGGATCTTAGTGCACCAACAGTCCTGACACAGCATCAAGTCTTGGAAGACACCACAACACCAGAGATCTCTCCGGGCCCCACACCAAGCCAATTTCACTGGGGCACCCCAGATGGAGCAGGTGTGCACTCTCCACCTACTCCACATGGAATCCCAGTGACCAATAGCTTCCACAAACAAGGCCCAGGCATGTGGGTTCCAACTAAATCTCCAGGCCGCATTGCAGCAGAGGACCTGGGCTGTCCCTCCCCTGGTGCCCACTCACCCAGAAGACTGGCTGTTACACCCACAATTTGCCTCTGAGTGCCATCTTAGCGCATCAACAGTCCTGGCCCAGAGACACAGCAGCAAGTCCCTGAAGACACTACAGCGATGGGGATCTCTCCGGGCCCTATACTTAGCCAATTTCACTGAGCACCCGAGATGGAGCAGGTGCAGTCTCCTCACCTACTTAAGATGGAATCCTGGTGACCAAGAGCCTCCACAAGCAAGGCCCAGGTATGTGGGTACCAGGACTAAATCTTCAGGCCACATGGCAGCAGAGGAACTGTCCCTACCCAGGTTCCCCGCCCTCCCAGCAGACTGAGTGTCATGTCCACAGTTTGCCTCTGGGCTCCGTCTTAGAGCACCAACAGCCCTGGCCCAGAGACTCCCAACTGAATCCCAAAACGTATTAGTGCCATAAGAGATGTCTCTAGAACCCAATCATTTACAATCTAGAAATTTACATTTACAATCACTGCTGTGCAAGTTCTCATGATACTCAAAATGAACAATGGAAAATACATTATCTAGTGTCTGCCATTGGCAGGTAACCTTGAATGTTGGTGGGAAGTTTCAAACAAAACATAATGCCCAAAATTAGAGAGCATTGGGGAAATTGTATGCCATAGAGGCAGGGTGAGGACTGAGATGTGGATACTGGAAAAATGTGCACTGGTGGAGGGATGGGTGTTCCATCACTGTATGGCTGAATCTCAAACATGAAAGCTTTGTAACTCTATCTCATGGTGATACAATTAAAAAAAAAAGTAATGTGGAATTCATGCCCAATTCAATCAGCTTAATCAATGGCTAAACAAATAGCAGTACTCCTACATTATTAAAAGAAAAAAAAAGTAAAAAGTCAAATCTACAGAACTGGAGTTAACTTTATTAAATCATGTGCCTGATAAATCAATATAAAGAGTATATTAATAATCCTTAAAACCCCAAACAGAAAGACAATTTATTCAAGTAATGACCAAAAAAATGATGAACCAATTATATTGGAAAAGGTGCCAACACCTTTCATTAGGGAATATAAATTAATACCACAGTAAAATTTTATGCCACTAGAATGATTCTAATCAAAGAAAGATAAAGTATCAAAAAAGATATGAAGAAATTCGAACTCTCATACATTGTCAGTGAAAATATCAAATGTGTACTCACTGTGGAAAACAGTTCAGGAATTACTCTAAAAGTTAAATACAGTGTAAAATTATAAAACAGTAATTCCATATCTATAGAACCCTATAGATGTATATATATGTGTGTGTGAGAGAGACAAAAGAACTTCTACATGTTTTCCCTTTTATATTATTAATTTTATTATATCTTCAGTAAGATGATTATAGTGATGCTAACTTTCATGGTTCTGATGAGCAAAGTACCTTCACCACCATCAAAATGCCCCAGACACTCCATCTCTGTCTTTATGTTACCTCTAGTCCATTTCTTTTTCTTCCTTCCCTTCCCCAATTATACATATTTCATAGCAGCATTATTTTAAATCTAAAAGCAGAAATAAACTCTAATATTCAACAACTAGTGAACAGTAAAGCAAAAAAATAGATGAAATACTAGCATATACTTACAAGGATGAACCTTGAAAACATTATTCTAAACGAATTACCATCTGGCACTAAAACTGCACTAAAACCACATATTATATTGATTATTTTAATATACAATGCCCAGAATAGGCAAATATAGAGAGACAAAATGGAAAGAGAATAAAGATGAGCTGTAAATGGTAAAGGGCTTCTCTCTGGAAAAATAAAATATTTTAAAACTGTGGTGATGGTATTATAACTCAGTATATGGTAAAATTTGATTATATTAAAAACCACTGTATGTAGTAAAATATACTTTAAATGGGTAAATTTTATGGTATATGGATTACACCTACAATACTATTAAAATATGATTAAATTATTAAGGCTCCCTAAAGCTCTAAAGATGTTTGAAAATTCAATGGCAATAAAAGATAAATATATTACATTCATTGGGCAAGAGGGGTAGAAACCATCTGGCAATACTCCAGGATTATTCTCTGTTCTCAGAAGTCACTCCTAGAAATGTTCAGGGGACAATATAAGGTACTGGAAATCAAGAGGGTATGTAGTGTGGGTCAGCCGTGTACACGGCATGAGTATTCACAGCTGTACTATCTCTTGCCCCATATTTAACTTACTTATTAAAATCAGAAATAGGGCTATAGAGATAAGTCAACTGAGTGCATGTTTTATATGATGGAGGCCCAGGTCCAATCATCAGCACTGCATGGTTCTCTGAGCACTACTGGGTGTGACCCCTGGGCACAGAACTATGAGAAATTGCCAAGCCTCACTCTGGATGGTCCATACTCCCCACCCAAAATAAACAGGGGCAAATGAGTCAGTCCAAAAGGCTGAAGGGCACGCTCTGAATGTATATGCTCCCACCCCAATTTCATCCCTTGCATTCCATCAATCTTGATATACCAAGCCAGGTGTGCCTGACTGCCCCTAACATCACTGGATCTTAACAACACCATATCACCAGCCTAATGCACTGAATCAACTAGCCCCGTTGGACAAATATCCCTGGAACAACCCTCAGAACTACTGAACATTTCGTGGAACGTCCCACTCCCCCCACCCTGCCAATATACAAAAGTAGAAACATTTACAAGCCCAGTGTAATCCAGGAAGTAATTAAAAAGACAAATCACAAAAATATATTTTGAATACATTATACATTAAGGTCCTTCCAAAAGTATGTTTATCTTCCTAATTCAAAATAAAGTGAAAACATAATCAGTATCGGGGCTGGAGCAATAGCACAGCGGGTAGGGAATTTGCCGTGCCAGGCGGCTGACCTGGGTTCGATTCCAGGCATCCCATATGGTCCCCGAGCACCGCCAGGACCAATTTCTGAGTGCAGAACCTGGAGTAACCCCTGAGCATCACTAGGTTTGACCCCCCCAAAAAAATCAGTACCATCAATAATGGTATTTACTTAGCACCTTAACAAAGACCCCAACTTCATTCACAGAAGAAAAATGCAAATTAAAAATAAGCTGACACTCACCTACCAAACTGGAAAAAATTCTAATGCTTGGCAAAGTTATTTTGCTCCTCAAATGATATAGAAACACTCCCATAACTTCTTCCCCCCACCCCCCGAGATTATTATACTGTTTTTAAAAACTTTTATTAGTGAAACATCATGAGGTACAGTTGTAGACTCACAAATTTTTGTGCTTGGGTTTCAGTTATACAATGATCGAGTACCCATCCCTCCACCAGTGCCCATTTTCCACCACCACGGGTCCCAGTATCCCTCCCATCCCCCCACCCCCCATCCCACCCCGCTTCTGTGGCAGGGCATTCCCTTTTATTCTCTCCTTTTGGGTGCTGTGGTTCACAAAAGAGGAATTGAGTGCCAATCATATTTGGTCTATAGTCTACTTTCAGCATGCATCTCCCAACCTGGGAGGATCCTCCCAACACCCTTTACTTGGTGCTCCCTTTTCTATCTGAGCTGCCTTTACCCCTAGCATATACCGGTTGGCCTCCAAGCCATGGAGTGAACCTCCTGGAACTTAACTATTCTTAGGTGTCAGTCTCCTATTTTGTTACTTTATATTCCCCAGATGAGCGCAATCTTTCTATGTCTGTCCCTCTCTTTCTGACTCATTTCACTTAGCATGACACTTCCCATGTAGTACCACTTGTATGTGAATTTTATGACTTCATCTGTTCTAACAGCTACATAGTACTCCATTCTGTAGCAAAGTTTCTTTAACCAGTCATTTGTTCTCGGGCACTCAGATTTTTTCCAGATTTTGGCTACTGTGAACAGTGCAGCAATGAACATAGAAATGCAGAAGTCATTTCAACTATACTTTTTTGCCTCTCTGGGATATATTCCCAGGAGTGGTATTGGTGGGTCAAATGGGAGCTCAATTTCTAATTTTTTGAAAATCGTCCATACTGTTTTCCAAAAGGGCTGAACTAGTCAGTATTTACACCAGCAGTGAAGGAGGGTCTCTTTCTCGCCACATCTGCACCAGCACTGGTTGCTTTTGTTCTTTTGGATGTGGGCCAATCTCTGTGGTGTGAGATGATATCTCATTGTTGTTTTGATCTACATCTCCCTGATAATTAGTGACGTAAAGCATTTTCTCACGTGCCTTTTAGCCATTCGGATTTCTTTGAGAACGTTCTGTTCATTTCATCACCCCATTTTTTGATGGGGTTGGATGTTTTCTTCTTATGGAGTTCAATCAGTGCTTTGTATATCCTTGATATCAACCCTTTATCGGATGGGTATTGGGTGAATAGCCTTTCCTATTCTGTGATTGTTGTAATTTCTTAAAACTAAGCAAAGGTAAAGAAAAATTCACAATACTTGCCTCTCAGGGTAGTGAAAGTAGTGGAGAGTACAAGAGAACAGGCAAACACAAAATGTTGACTGCTAAATCTAGGTGAAAAGAATATAGGCATTTGTAGTACTTCAGATAACCTTTTTGCACTTTTGAAGCTTACCAATCAGTTTTCAATTTAGAAGTATCAGTGTATCACTGTCTTCCCCTTGTTCATTGATTTACTCAAGCGGGCACCAGTAATGTCTCCATTCATCCCAGCCCTGAGATTTTAGCAGCCTCTCCTTACTCATCTTTCCTAACCCTGACGTATTGGAAGCTCTTTCCGGGTCAGGGGAATGAGACCCGTTATCGTTACTGTTTTTGGCATATCGAATATGCCACGGGTAGCTGGCCAGGCTCTCCGAGAGACATATGTATACACACACGCACGCGCGCGCACACACACACACACACACACACACATATTTCCCTCTTTGATTTATTGCCTACTGTCTGAACCCCATCAAATATGATGTGGTAATTATGGAAAACAGGTAGAGAGTGTCTTATGATGTGTCGTGGTTGCGCGGTCCAGTAATATGTTCACTCATATGTGAGGTTTGGCCCTAGCGTGTGGAAAGTGGCCTGGAGAGTGGTGGCGGTTGGGTAGTGGAGGTTGGCTGCCAGGGCTGGGTCCCTTGGGGCAGGTAGGGCTCTCACCTGCCCCCCTCTGGACCGCCCCAAGTGAAAACAGCCTGGCGCAGAGTCTGGTGGCATGGTTAAGGGGGCCTCCTTTTACGCTCCCTTCTGGAGAAGCAGCCGTGAGTTCTGGAGGGTGTCCGATGAGGAAATGATAACAGTTATCATAAATTATTTACAATTAATTTATCACAGCCACAGCCAGTTACAGATAATTCAAAAGTAAATTTTAAAAAGTAGAGACTGTCAATATTAGTAAATATACACTATCTGACAACATGAAGTAAATGTGACAAATTTGTACAACTGAGTATTGGACCACAAAGAAATGAATGAACCAGGAAAAAGAAAGCCAAATAAAAAAAGATACATACAATAAATAGATATACTCAATTTTATTCGCATACAAATGTAAGTTTATTTTGGTTTAACTAGAGTCTTTTCAAAAAAAAACAATGACAAGAAAAAAGACAAATTTATAAGTTAATTTTCTATAGTCAAGTTTATCAATACAGTAAACTTTAGTGTTTCCCAAATCATAAGCAAAAATGTTCAGAGAGTTGCATTGTTTTGTTTCATTTTTATGCATTCTGAAAATACTAAAAACCAGAAACCTTATCCTTAGATTCAACAATTCTGAGCTAAGATTCTGGAGTTTAGTGAATCTTTAAAATCAATAGAAAGGTAATGCTGGAGTGATACCACAGTGGGTAGGGCATTACCCTTTCATGGAGCATGCAACCAACCCAGATTCAATTCCTAGCACCCCATATGGTTCCTCAAGCTGCCAGGCACAATCTATGAGCACAGAACCAGGAGTAAGCCCTGAGCGCAACTATGTGTGGTCAACAATAAAGGTAAAGGCCTATAATAATAAATTAAATAACTAGAAAGGACACTAAGATTAAGATATTAATATCTTGCTCAATGTGGTTCTATCAATTAGTATATGAATATAAATGAATGCTTATAATACCACTGAAATTCAGATTCTTTAATGCCACACTTACCTCATATAACAAGATTTCTGAAGAGCAAATGAGATAAAACATTAGAGACCTCTAAAACACTATAAACGTAAACCATATTATTTCTAAAGCAAAGAGATTAAAAGGATTGATAAGTGTAAAAATAATCATTTAACAATTTCAGAATGTCTTTTCTTACAAATGTCTCTCCCAATATGAACAATAAGCATTAGTGAGGAATCCTTTAAGGTAAAGGACTTTGCATCATACACTTTAATTTTATCTTTTATATTATACAGAAGGATTAACATGATTTGATTTACATATTTTAATGGACATATTTTGTTTTTACATTTTTAACTGGAAAAATAGACAATTTAAAATTCACATCTTAAGTTTATTAACACTGCTATCCAACCAATCTCAAGAACTTTTTTCATTTCACAAAATTAAAACCTACATACCAATTAAAAAACACTCCCCCTATCACGCAAACAACTATAGTATTTTCTATTACTACTATAGGAATCTCATGTAAATGGGATCACAGAGTATTTTAATTTTTGTTACTGTGTTGTTTCACTGGGGCTGTAGCGATAGCACAGCGGTATGGCGTTTGCCTTGCACGCAGCCAACATGGCCGACCTGAGTTCGATTCCTCCGCCTCTCTTGGAGAGCCCGGCAAGCTACTGAGAGTATCTCGCCCGCACGGCAGAGCCTGGCAAGCTACCTGTGATGTATTCGATATCCCAAACACAGTAACAACAAAGTCTCCAATAGAGACGTTACTGGGCCCATTCGAGCAAATCGATGAACAATGGGAGGACAGTGACAGTGACAGTTGTTTCACTTAGCATAATATCAAGGCACATCTATGTTATGTCAGAATTTTTTCATTGTATTTCATTTTATGTCTATGCCACATTTCTTTTTATTCATGCATCTATTGATAAATATTTAGGCTTCTTTTTTATTTCTGACCAATATGAATAATGGTTCTCTGAATATAGCTGTACACATATTCCTTTGAGATACTATTTTCAATTACTTTGTAATTACACTGAAGTGGAATTCTAATATCACATCATAATTCTATTTGTAATTTCTGAGCAAGTTTTATGCTGTTTTCCACTTTATAACATTGTATCTTCCCCACGGTAATATATAAAAGTTCCAGTTTCTCTACATCCTCATTAATAGAGGTTATTTTCTGTTTTGTTTTGTTTTTATAACAGTCATCCTAGTAGGTGAAAAGTGGTAACTCATAAATTTTATTTATATTTTTCTAAATTATTTATGCTGGGGATTTTTTCATAAGTTTTTTGAGACTGATATGTCTCCTCTAGAGATACATTCAAGTTCTTTAACTTTAATGCAATTTTGTTATTGTGAGCTGTTTTAGTTTCAAATCCTAATTATAGGACATATTTGTAGCATAATTCTCTTCATATAAGTTATTCTGTTTAAGCATCCATCTTTCTTTTAATCAAGAGGAACTTGATGAGCATCCCATAAGCCTTGATACATCTAGTCAAAATATCAAATGAGATAAATATATTAAAAGTAAAACTATTTTTTAATTGTTACAAATGAATGTGATGTCCAAATTAGTTTAAATAGATTTGAAAATTTTTTAATAAAAATGCACTAGCTTTAGAAAATACTGATATGTAGTTGGAATATTATCAGGAAGTCATAAAAATTTAGTAGTGCTCAGGTCTTATCCTGGCTCTGCACTCAGGGATCACAGCTGGTGGGGCTCTTAGGACTATATGTGGTGCTGGAGATTGAATCTAGGTCGGCACGATGCAAGGCAGTAGCCATACCAACACAAGTCATCATTAGTTTCATTGTATTTTAGCAGTGACCTTCATCAGCACTGATTCTATCTTTTCTGAAAGTCTTCTGGAAAGAAATTTTTTTTTGTTATATCATTGAATGGAATGGGAAAAAATTAATTTGTCACAACAATTTCTCTTGAAAATTTACTGAAGGAAATAAAAATAGATGCCCAAAAGAGAGTTATATAAGAATATTTGATCATACACTCACAATCTGGAAACATACCAGGTGCCCAGTAATGGAATAAAAAAGTGTTATCTCATAAAATGAAAGCCTAAGTTCAAAGTATCTAATATATAAACATGGATAAATTTCAAAAACATGCTGACTGTATAATGCCTACTGGAGTGTATTCTGCATATATCACACTAATGAAATTCTAATATAGATATCTACAATGGAAATCATGAGAATGATCACAGTTTTTTGAAAGTGGGATTGAAAAATAATGAGGAAGGGACATAAAAGAATATTTTAGCACAGTAATAATCTATATCTTCATGTCTTAGATTGAACTGCTAGAATAAAAAAATACCACAGACTAAGTATCTTATATGAGACTTTTATTTATCACAGTTCTGGCAGACTAGAAAGTCTAACCAAGATCAAGGTGTGACAAACACCTGATTGCGATTTCACTTACTGTTATGTTCTTGCTGTGCTCTCATATATTGGAATAAACACAAGGGAGTTCTCTAAAGTTTCTTTTTTAAAAGAGCACTAATTCTGTGTAGGCTCTACTCTCATGCCCTAATTATCTCCAAATATCATATTATGGAATAAGTCTCCACACAGAAAATTCAGATAACAGACGCACTCATTCTATATAATATGGATTGCATATGGACTACACAAATATGTGTCAAAGGTCCCAGAAAGTAAGTAAGATTTTTCATTATAAATTTTATGTCAAAATAAAAAATACCTGGAAACTGATAAAAAAATAACTCAATATATCTGAGGTATTTATGAATTGTACTGATGTCTACAATTTACTTTCAAAGTACTAAAATAAGAATGAGCAATATAATGAAGTTTACATAAGTAACCAATATATAAGATAAAACAAGAATAATAAAATAATAATAAAACATAGGATAATTATATGGATATTCAATTCAAAAGTTCTTTTCACCTTAGCTACATGTCACAACATGTTTTCATAATAAAATGCTGATGAAAGCAAAGGTATTTCCAATTTTCAAATTTTCTTAGTATTTACCAAATGAAAATGCCTTTCTAATTATAGAAGATAACATTACAATTAAACAAGTTGGCCCTAAACCCATGATGTGATTAAAATTCAAAGTACCTGAAGCACTGCTATTTACCTAAAATCTCATATTGAATTATTCATGAAAGGAATATATTTCTTAATAGAATCTAAAAACATTTTTTAAGTCTTGGGTTATAAAACACAGTATGGAATAAATAAAACCTCAGTTATTAGTTTCTGAATACCATCAGTTAAATTTAGTGAGAAAAGTATAAGCAGCAGCCTTCCACAGACATATCCATTAGCTAGTCATTGTGATTCCACTCCAAAGAGTTTTAAATGACGGGCTTCCCATATTCCATTGTAAACTCCACTTTGTCCACCCACATCAGTGTCTCAGGAAAGATTATTAGTAATTTTTCTCTACAATTCCAACTCCCTCTTTCAGTTTTTACTTCCCAATTTCTCCCACAATAGTGCAAGATTTTTATATCTAAAATAAATCTTGATTTCATAACACTCATTGTGATTCTGCTTTCTTGACTGAAATCTAATAACATTAGAATATTTCACTTACCCATTACCTAGGTTTCTACAACTTATGAACAAACCTAAACTTTGAAAATCCTTTTTATGTTACAAGTACTGCGGAACATTTATAATGGTTTTAAAAAGAAACAAGTTATTTTGTAAGATGAATGTCAGCCTTTTTGCTGTTTTACAATAAATACTGATTCTTTTCACAGGAGACTGTCTGGTACAATGTAAAAGAACTGAATCAGTGATTCTCAAATATGAACCAGGGACTCTCAAATATGAATCCTTAGCCAACTTACTAAACCTCTTTGAAATCCATTTCATATCTCAAAAAATATGTACTATTATACAGATGATATCAGTATAAGAAGAATTCCAGGACAATAAACTACCTGGAAGAACAGAAAGCTAACAGTTTGTCTTAAATATTCACAGTAGGCAAAACTTCTGTGAACAATATATGGTTATCTGAGAAACTTGGTGGGGTGACGACTTTTTAGGAAATTACAAGAAGAATTAAAATACTCTATTTTTAATCCCTTAGTACAGCAATGATAAAATTATATATTTATGTAATTAAAACTAGTGTTTTCTCTCTCTGTTTTCACTTGCTTGGCCAGTGGCGTGACATCTTTGAAGATACCATGAGCTTCAATATCATGAAGGGTTTTGCCAACTTTGTTTTCAAAGAACTTTATGGATTCCAGTCTGATGTTGAGGTCTTTAATCCATTTTGATCTTACTTTTGTACATGGCGTTAGGCAGAGATCTGAGCCCACTTTTTTGCATGTAGTCATCCAGTTTTGTCAGCATAAGTTGTTAAAGAGGCTTTCCCTGCACCACTTCACTTTTCTTGCCCCCTTATCGAAGATTAGATGATCATATGCTTGGGGGCAGATGTCAGTATATTCAACCCTGTTCCATTGGTCTACAGCTCTGCCTTTGTTCCAGTACCATGCTCTTTTAATTATTACTGCTTTGTAGTAAAGCTTGAAGTTAGGGAGGTTGATTCCTCCCATTTTCTTTTTCCCAAGAATTGCTTTAGCTATTCGTGGGAGGTTATTGTTCCATATAAATTTCAGGAGTGTTTGTTCAATTTCTTTTAAGAATGTCATGGGTATCCTTATAGGGATTCGCATTGAATTTATACAGTATTTTGGGAAGTATTGCCATTTTGACAATGTCAATTCTCCCCATCCATGAGCAGGGGATATTTTTCCATTTCCTCATGTCCTCTTTTATTTCCTGAAGTAGCGTTTTGTGGTTTTCTTTGTACAAGTCCTTACTTCCTTAGTTAAGCTGATTCTTAGGTACTTGATTTTCTGGGGCACAATTCTGAATGGAATTGTTTTCTTCATGTCACTTTCTTCTCTTTCACTATTTGTGTATAGGAAAGCCATGGATTTTTGGGTATTGATTTTATAGCCTGCCACTTTACTATACAAGTCAATTGTTTCTATCTTAAACTAAGAAGCTTCTGTACCTCAAAAGAAAACAGTGACCAAAATACAAAGACAGTGTACAGAATGGGAAGGGATATTCGCCGAATATACATCCAACAAGGGGTTGATATCAAGGATATACAAGGTACTGGTTGAACTCCACAAGAAGAAAACACCCGACCCCATCAAAAAATGGGGCGATGAAATGAACAGAAACTTTCTCAAAGAAGAAATCCGAATGGCTAAAAGGCACATGAGAAAATGCTCTACCGCATTAATCATCAGGGAGATGCAGATCAAAACAACAATGAGATATCATTTCACACCACAGAGACTGGCCCACATCCAAAAGAACAAAAGCAACCAGTGCTGGCGCGAATGTGGCGAGAAATGGACCCTCCTTCATTGCTGGTGGGAATGTCAACTGGTTCAACCCTTTTGGAAAACAGTATGGACAATTCTCAAAAAATTAGAAATTGAGCTCCCATTTGATCCAGCAATACCACTCCTGGGAATATATCCCAGAAAAGCAAAAAAGTATAGTCGAAGTGACATCTGCACTTGTTTGTTCATTGCAGCACTCTTTACAATAGCCAGAATCT
The DNA here is from genome assembly GCF_029834395.1 of Sorex fumeus. NCBI lineage: Eukaryota > Metazoa > Chordata > Mammalia > Eulipotyphla > Soricidae > Sorex > Sorex fumeus. The sequence goes on from NW_026606155.1 coordinate 28,822,125, forward strand.
GGAAAAAAAAACCTGAGTGCCCGAGAACAGATGACTGGTTAAAGAAACTTTGGTATATTTACACAATGTAGTAATGTGCAGCTGTTAGAAAAGATGAAGTCATGAAATTTACATACAAGTGGTACTACATGGAAAGTATCATGTTAAGCAAATGACTCAGAAAGAGAGGGATAGACATAGAAAGATTGTATTCATCTGGGGAACATAAAGTAACAAAATAGGAGACTAACAACCAAGAATGGCAGAGATTAGTACCAGGAATTTTGCTCCATGGCTTGCAGGCCAACCACACATGCTAGGGGAAAAGGGAGCTCAGACACAGAAGGGAACACCAAATAAAGGGTGTTGGGAGGATCCTCCCAGGATGGGAGAAGCATGCTGAAAGTAGACTATAGACCAAACATGATTGCCACTCAATGCCTCTCTTGCAAACCACAGAACCCAAAAGGAGAGAGAACAAAAGTGAATGCCCTGTCACAGAGGTAGGGGGGATGGGGAGGATGGGGGGTGGGAGGGATACTGGGACCCGTGGTGGTGGGAAATGGGCACTGGTGGAGGGATGGGTACTTGATCATTGTATAAGTGAAACCCAAGCACAAAAATTTGTAAGTCTATAACTATACCTCATGGTGTTTCACTAATAAAAAAAATTAAATTAAAAAAAAAACTAGTGTTCTCATTAAATGCCAAATATTATGCTTCTTCTTATTAAGCTACTTAAATAACTGTGATTTGCAAGTTGACAGTTGAGTTTTAGGTGTGTAATATTTTAACACCAATCCAATTCACCAGTGTTCCCATATTCCCTCCCAATCTAAACCCCAACATATCTCTGCCTATCAATTTAACAGGCATATTGCAGTTTCAGTGGTTGCAGTTTAGATCTCAGGCTTTTGGTTTTTTGAGTCTGTTTTCGATATACAGCTATATCACTCACTCATATCACCGGTATAACTGAAGCCCTGATGCCTATTCATCCATTACTTCTCAGAGATGAACTATTTTGAAATTCTTTCTTTTATAACTGAAATCCTCAATTACTTGAAAAGCATCAGAGAAGTTTCTTTAAAGAACAGGACAGGGGCCGGAATAACAGTATAGTGGACAGGGTGTTTGCCTTGCACGAAGTCAACTCAGGTTCAATTCCTGGCATCTCACATGGTATCCTGAATACCACCAGAAGTAATTCCTTAGTGAAGAGCCAGGATAGTAACCTCTGAGCACCGCTGGCCCCTAAACAAAAGACAAAAACCAAACCAAAAAAAAAAAAAAAAAAAAAAGGATGGGGTGAAAGAACAAATTTTCTAGAACTTGGCACTGAGTACAGCACTTATTCATGGTGCTTATGGTTGCCTAATACTAGATTAAGAAAAGAATGTCTTCTAGCTTGCTATAGGAGTCTATAAATATTCAACAATGAATTAACATCTCATTTATACTGCTTTTACTATGTTTGATCAGGTTTTTTTTACATCCATAGGCATTTTTATCATAATCTTTTACTTATGAATGCAGTTATTCAAACATTATCTATAATGTTTTTTAATAGAAAAACATTATTCTCTTTCTGAGGATAAAACACTTTTATATGCCTATTCAGGCTTTCCCCTTTAAATTGTTTTTTAATTCATATCACTCTTACTAACTTATATATACAAAATATTTTATATATGAAATAGATTTTGCCTATTTCATGGAAACTTTAAAATATATTAGTATATAATTTTCTTAAAGCCTTATTTATGACAGGGGAGACATAAAAATTATAACAATATAAAATAAAATAAAGGGGAAAAAAAAAGAAAAAAAGAATTTGATAACATATGTGTAAAGACTGACAGGGCAATAAATTCTAATGAAAAATTAAAAAAAATTATAACAATAAGATCAAGGTAAAAAATAAACTTTACTGCAATACATTTTAAATGCCAGAGTTGAAAACCTAGCTATGTAAATGAGAAAAACCAATGATCTGAATTTACTTACATAGGTTAAAATCATAAAGCAATCAATCATCTCAGACTGACTTTTATTGATTTATTTTTCTGATCATTCCTTTTGCAATGCCTTTAAGTTTTTTTGGACTAAGTAATATGAAATATATATTATATGCCTGACAAGAGGGAAGGTTGGGGTTGGGAGGGATGCTGGGGATATTAGTGAAGGGAAGGGATCATTGGAACATTGCATTTCTGAAACAACTTTATTATGAAAAACTTTGTAAATTATAGTATCATAATAAAAAGAGACTTTAATTTTTTAAGTGAGACTAAGATTTTTTTTTCAAAAAATTTTATATTCAGTAATTTTTTTTTTTTTTTTTTTTGCTTTTTGGGTCATACCCAGTGATGCACAGGGGTAACTCCTGGCTCTGCATTTAGAAATTCCTCCTGGCGGTGCTTAGGGAACCATATGGGATGCTGGGAATCGAACCCAGGTCGACCACGTGCAAGGCAAACACCCTACCCACTAGCACAGCGGTAGGGCGTTTGCCTTGCACGCAGCCAACATGGCCGACCCGAGTTCGATTCCTCCGCCCCTCTCGAAGAGCCCGGCAAGCTACCGAGAGTATCTCGCTCGCACGGCAGAGCCTGGCAAGCTCCCCGTGACGTATTCGATATGCCAAACACAGTAACAACAGTCTCCAATGGAGACGTTACTGGGCCCGCTCGAGTAAATTTTATTCAAGAAAACCTTTATTTGGTACATTATCCCCTTTCAAGCTTAAGTTTTTTTTATTTTGGTTTTGATTCAGCTTCATCAGTAGAATAGCACTGTCCTCCTGTTGTTCATCTATTTGTTTGAGTGGGCACCAGTAACATCTGCATTGTGAAACTTGTTACTGTTTTTGGCATATCGAATGCACCATGGGGAGCTTGCAAGGCTCTGCTGTGTGGGCAGTATACTCTCAGTAGCTTGCCGGACTCTCGGGGAAGGACAGAGGAACTGAACCTGGGTCAGCTGCATGCAAGGTGTTTGCCCTTCCCACTGTGCTATCGCTACAGCCCATCAGTAGAATAAAGAAATAAAATATATTTCAGTATGTTTTATGTCCTGCCACTCCACTGAAATCATCTAGAAAGACATCTCATGCTCATGTATTGAAAGAATATTATTAAAACAGTCTGACTACACAATGAAATTCAATGGTAGTTTTAGGGTATAAATGAGCAATTCACCAAGGCAATTCACAGATCAATGCAATTCCAATCTGGGAAAAAAATGCTTCATTCATCAAAATCAAACAATTCTAAAATGAAATGAAATGAAATGAAATGAAATGAAATGAAACAACAAATAACCCAAATAAAAACTGAATAAAAGATCAAGGCTGTGCTCAAGGACCACTCCTGGTAGTGCTCCAAGGAGGAAACCAGTGCTGAATATAGAACCAGGTCAGCAACGTACAAGAAAAGCACCTCTACTATCCAACAAATTATGTCTGGAAAAATAATTAGTAACATATAAGAAAAAACCAAACTCAGACCCCAATCTCATACTATGCAAAAAAGTAAATTCAAAGTGGACTGAAAACCTCGATATCAGAACTGAATCCATAAATTATCTTGAGGAAAACAGGTAGAACTCTTCTTGACAATGAATTTAGCGGCATCTTCAATGATTTAAGGATTCAATTATTCAATGTCATTTGTCAAACAAATGGAAGTAAAGATAAACAAACAGGATTTAATCAAATTAAGAAGATTTTTTGCATCACAAAATAAATAATTACCAAATAAAAAGATACTCCATAGACTAGAAGAGAATATTTGCCTATCATTCTCTACAAAGGCCAATAACCAAGATATAGCTTATTTGCAAAGGGTCACAGTCATGGTCCTCTCGTTGTTCATCGATTTGCTCGAGCAGGCCCAGTAAAATCTCCATTTTGAGACTTCCTGTTACTGTATTTGGCATTTGAATACGTCACGGGTAGCTTGCCAGGCTCTGCCACGTGGGCGAGATACTCTCGGTAGCATGTCAGGCTCTCAGAGAGGGGCAGAAGAATCGAACTCGGGTCGGACATGTTGGCTGCATGCAAGGCAAATGTCCTATCCGTTGTGCTATCGCTCCAAAAACATCAAAAAAGGAGAATAAATAAATAGAAACTTATGGAAAGACATACTGATGGCCCAAAGGTGTATGAAAAAATTCCCTGCCATCATTTTATCATCAAGGAAATGAAAATCAAAACAACAATGAAAAGTTACCTCACATCCGTGATACTGGCATATATCACAAAGAACAAAAACAATCAGTATTGGCTAGGATCTGGGGAAAAGGGAATCCTCATTCACTGCTGGTGGGAATGCTGATTGATTCAACTTTTTTAGAAAACATTATGGACAGTTCTCAAAAAACTAAGATTTGAGTTTCTATATGACTCAGCAACCACTTCTAGGCATCTACCTGGGCCCAAAACTCTTATTATGAAAAGATATTTTTGTTTCTATCCTCATTACAGCACATTCAAAAAGCTTAAATGTGGAAACCACCTAAGTGTCCAAGAACAGATGACTGGATAAAAGAAAGTATGGTATATATACAGAATAGAATACTATTCAGCTATAAGAAAAGACAAACCATGCAATTTGCTATAGAATTTGAGGGAATCATCATTCTAAACGAAGTTAGACAGAAGGCCAAAGGGAACAAAACCTGAGAACTAGCCTATAGAACTGAGCTTATCATGGAGTGGGTGTTAGTGAACTATAGAAACCCTATCATTAACATTATTATAAGTTACAGAGACTAAATTTTATTTTTTTAACAAGGCTGAAGTATAACTCTTCTGAATTTCAACCCTACAAATCCAAAATTAAAAAAATAAATAAATAAATAGTATGTTAAAGTAAGTAAGTAAAGGCCCTCCCGTTGATCATTGATTTGCTCGAGCGGGCCCAGTAATGTCTCCATTGGAGACCTTGTTGTTACTGTGTTTGGCATATCGAATACGTCACGGGTAGCTTGCCAGGCTCTGCCGTGGAGGCGAGATACTCTCGGTAGCTTGCCGGGCTCTCCGAGAGGGGCGGAGGAATCGAACTCAGGTCGGCCATGTTGGCTGCGTGCAAGGCAAATGCCCTACCGCTGTGCTATCGCTCCAGCCCAAATAGTATGTTACTGGCATAAAATAGACCATTAAACCAATGAAACAGAATTAAATCCTGACAACTCCTAGAGGAAACTTAGGGAAAAGTGCAGTGGTATTGGTATTGTTGATACCAAAATAAAACCCCCAAAATGTGGGGAACTATATCAAACTAAAATTTCTCTACACAGCAAAGAAAATGAAAAGACCGATGTACAGAATATGGGAAAATATTTGCCAATATGTATAAGGTGCTAGTAATCAAAACAAATGAAGTATTCATACAATTCACTAACAAAAAAAATTTTAAATGAGCAAGAAGATTTGAATAGATATATTTAAAAGCTAATATGATAGCAAACAAGTAAGGTAAGGTAAGGTAAAGGCCCTCCCGTTGATCGTCGATTTGCTCGAGCGGGCCCAGTAACGTCTCCATTGGAGACTTTGTTGTTACTGTGTCTGGCATATCGAATACTCTCGGTAGCTTGCCGGGCTCTCCGAGAGGGGCGGAGGAATCGAACTCGGGTCGGCCATGTTGGCCGCTTGTAAGGCGAACGTCCTACCCGCTGTTCTATCGCTCCAGCCCCAAACAAGTAAATAAAATGAAAAGATATGCAACATCACTAAGTATCAGCAAAAGACATACCAAAAATACAATGTGGTATCAATGTGTTAACTTAAGAATGCTGTTACCCGAATCTGGAAAAAACCTGAGTGCCCGAGAACAGATGACTGGTTAAAGAAACTTTGGTACATTTACAAAATGGAGTACTATGTAGCTGTTAGAAAAGAGGAAGTCATGAAATTTACATACAAGTGGTACTACATGGAAAGTATCATGTTAAGCGAAATGACTCAGAAAGAAAGGGATAGACATAGAAAGATTGCATTCTTCTGGGGAACATAAAGTAACAAAATCAGAGACTAACACCCAAGAATGGCTGAGATTAGTACCAGGAATTTTACTCCATGGCTTGCAGGCCAACCACACATGCTAGGGGAAAAGGGAGCTCATATAGAGAAGGGAACACCAAATAAAGGGTGTTGGGAGGATCCTCCCAGGATGGGAGAAGCATACTGAAAGTAGACTATAGACCAAACATGATTGCCACCCATTGCCTCTTTTGCAAACCACAACACCCAATAATAAGAGAGAGAGAACAAAAGGGAATGCTGTGCCACAGAGGCAGGGTGGGATGGGGGGCATGGGGTGTGGGAGAGATACTGGGATCCGTGGTGGTAGGAAATGAACACTGGTAGAGGGATGGGTATTTGATCATTGTATAATTGAAACCCAAGCACAAAAATTTGTAAGTTTACAATTGTACCTCATGATGTCTCACTAATAAAAATTTTTTTTAAAAAAAGAATGATGTTACCTAGAAAATAATAGTCAATAGGTTCTGGAGAAGGTATGATAGAAAGGAAACTCCTAAATTGTACTGGTGAGGATGAATGTAAATTTCATAGTGGCCCAAAGACTATGAAAATTGTATGTAGGCTTCCAACATATGATTCATCACTGTAATTTATTTTAAGTTAGCCCTTGACACAAAGGTTTGTTTAAGAAAAGAAAAAAAGAAACTTTATGAAGAACAAAAGAAACCAACATGTGATAAAGAAATTCCTCTTTTGAATACATATCAAAAGAAATGTAAATACTAATAAATTGGTTTTATGGGAATTTTGTGTATTTTACCTTTTTTGTTACAGGTGAAGAATTTTTAACATTTCTTGCAAGACAGGTATAGTGAGGCTAATTCCCTCCATTTTTGTTCGTCTAAGAATGCCTATCTTCTTCATATCGAAAGGAATACTTTGCTAGAGAATAGTTAACTAGCCATTTTGTCATTCATTTTTTTAATACATTTTCCTGGGTCTGTACAATTTCTACAGAGAAATCTGTTGATAGACTAAATGGGGATTCCTTTGCAGCTCACTGTCTTTTGAATTTTGCCCTTTGGATGTCTTGAAAACTTCTATAATCTTAGTATTTGACAATTTTACAACGTCTTAGAGATCTTTGTACATTAAAATACTAAGATGCTCTACCGTGTTCAATGATTTGTGTTAACCAGTTCATTCCCCAAATTTAAGATGTTCTCAACTATTTTTTAAATAGTTCTCTTCTTCTGAAATACCCATTCTGGCAGAGTTTAAAATTTTTTGAAGGAATTACTCACTTATTGAAATTTTAGCTCTCTCTCCTCTTTCATCTGAATCATTTTTAGATTCTTATCTTTCTGGTGAATATGCATCTTTTTTCCACCTGATCTGCTCTATGTGCAATGTTTTCTATTGAATTCTTCGTCAGAGCTACTGAATTCTTCTGCTCTGCAACTTTTGGTTCATTTTTATAATTTGTTTTTTAATTTTATTTTTATAAAATTGTTCATAAGAATTTATTACATTCAATAGTTCAACACCAATCCCACCACCATTAAAACTTCCCACCACCATTATTTGGAATTTTCCCACCATCAACCAAGCCAGCCCAAAGGCAGATACTTAATAATTAATTTTGTATTGCTTGTTATGAATAATTCACCAAAAATGATCCAAAAAAGGTTTTCTTAAAGGCACGTATGTGAAAATTGTTGTACCTCCCTTGGAGCCATTATGCACCTGTATAAGAGACCACTAACATGTTGTTACAGGTTGAGCCTTGTGTGATAATACATATGTGTATACATATATGCATATGTATACACATATGTATGTGTATACATATATATATTTTTTTCCATCAAGATCCGTTGCCTTCTATTTTACACCCCATCAAATGTGGCTGCTACTCTTGGTATATCAGTGGGATAAAGTATGAGCTGTTGCTCCAAGGAATTCTAAAATTTTAAATAGGGTGCTAGAGCGGGAGTTAAATTTTTGACTGGATTGTGATTTTGGGATCCGGAGGCATCTCTGCAGTTTGTTGCTTTCTTCCAAGATTTATTTGTGAGTCTCTGGATCACAGCCATTAATGAGCTTATATGGTGCACAGAGGCAGTTAGTGGGCATGACTGCCAGGCTCCAGGAAGCATAGGGAGATGGGAAGAGGGCACCCATTTCCAACTTCATGCAAGACTGGAAGTTTCAGTCACAAAATCCACACACCTGGTTTTCCCAGTGGATTCATTCTCATGCATGAGAGACTCATCCCAATCCTGTCAATATCGGCTGTGACCACAGCATCAATTGAGTTCTGGAGTTTGCAGATGCTGGGGTCCTGTTAGGGCAGGTGGAGAACTCACCCACCCCCCTGTGAGGTGCCCCAGATGAAGTCAGCCTGGAGGGGGTGAAGAAGCATTTCTGCAGCATGCTCTCTACCGAGGTTTATTTATGAATATCTCAGTTTTTGCAATTTCAATCTTTTTGAAAAAGTAACCTTGTGTTCACTAACTTTACTCCTAAAACCATTACAATCTTTCCAAATTTTCTTGTAGATTAACGAATTTCTTCATGACTATTTCGAAGTGGCTGCAATATTCCATGTTTTTGAGCCAATTTTCTGAAAATTTGTCATTTTACTTTTATGATACTGTTGCACCACTACTTTTTAATGGCTTTGATTTTTAAAGAATGCCTTTGAGGTTAGGTTTTAAGCACTGAGCATCTATTTTATTTAGGCATGGTTTTGTTTACTTTGATTCTAGCAGTTCAACAGGTTAGTTTGGAGAGTTCCTTTTGTTTCCCAGAAGATGGCACTACAACACAAGATTTCTCTTTCCGGGGCTAGCCAGTAAGGTTGGGTGCACCAATTTTTAAAAAATAATCTAAAGGATGGTGACAAAGTCAAGGGATGTTTGTACTTAATATTTATGATATGGATAGCCATGACCCAATAGAGAGATGGAATAGGGGGGATTCTAAAATTCCATAGTCAAAATCCTGGGACATACATATTCCTTCAGATCCCTTGGTCTACCTTGCTTTTCCCACAATTCCATCAATGAAATATATTAACAGTAAACACAGAGTCATTTCAAGTACAATGTGCAACCAGGTCCCCGGTCACGGGTTTTACCCTCCACTTCCTCTGCAAGAAAGTTTGTACTGTATCGCTGCTAAACCATTGGCTTTGCTGCCACTCATCTTACTTGCCTGTCTCCTCCACTGTTTAAATACACACGTTTTCAGATATATAGATGGATTTCTTGGGTGCCCCAATATTCTGTAAAGAGGCATTTTTTAATTCGCTTAATTACTTGTTTGTGTCATAACTGCAATTAGTTGTAAGTCAAAAGGGCGGCAAAAAAAGAAAACACTCATACTGCCACACTATAGCACTCTTAGCCACCTTGAGCCACACTCTTCCTTGGCTAAAATCAATTCCTATACCTAACAATATACTTTCACCTTTGTTCTAATCTTTATAATACACTTTTACCTCTGGTCTAATGGACAACTAACATTTAAGTAACATCTTCAATAGTCTATGGCGTGCCTCTCAAACTCTCAATTTCATGTAGTCATCTAATCTTGCTAAAGCGCAAATCTGATTCAGCTGGTCTAGAACTTTGGTCTGAGACTATTACTTATACCCTATCCAATGAAGTATCCATGCCTTACTTTGAATCCTATGTCAGTAAAGGATCCTGTTATGATCCTGTTACTAGTGCACAGACTCAAATGTATCAAGAAACTTAAAATAGGGTGTATAATAAATTATTAAAAGTTTTAGAGCAGGAAAGAACTTTATAAATGCATGTTCATTTTAATATAAATATATTATCTTGAAATAACTTAAAATTTTTGAACATGATCACTAGAGGCAGTACTATATATTATGAAAAATCTAATCCTAATTAATGTTTATATGCACTTTCCACTACACCAGTGCTCCTCAAGAGTCATTTACATGTAAACATGAGACATATGAAGGTAAATTTAACAGAGACTAAAATTCCTAGAATGTGTCACACTGCATTTGTTACTTCTGTAAGTAAACCAAAGTATTACTGAATTATGGCATGATTTTCCAAAATCTAGATAGTATCTGTGCAGTCATATCATGGAAAAATAAAGAGCATCTGCAAATCCTCTGCCTGATATCAACAAATTCTATTCACTCTGTTGTGATTGGTTTCATCCTAAGTATTTTAAAGAGACCATTCCTCGATTATCAAATAAAAAGAAAAAACTAAAGCAATTTACCCTGGCAGAGGTTTGATTAAATTTCACTATAAATAGAATTATGACTAAATATCACCATAAGACCGTCTGTCCTCAATCAATGAAGGACCAATATTTTATATGGAATCAACTCTGGACAAGTGAAGCATCTCACTTGCTGACAAAGGATTCACAGTAAGGCATGGGAATACTGTAAAAAGCACTGTATTTAATAAGAAATGAAAGAATAATGAATTCCATAAATTTACCCAAAATTCCTACTTCTGTATGATTTAAAGAAACTGAAACACTCAGAGAGAAAAGAAAGACAACTTTCAGTAACTCTGGAAGATTTTAAAACAATATAACAGGCTCTCCAATGTTAGTCAAATTTTAGTTGTCAGTCAACTTTTGTTTTCAAACAAAGATATGTAACTAAATCATTGTAACATTACCACCAGTGAAGAGGGGAAGAAATGAAACAGGAACTGTGATAAATAAAAGATAATAGTAAATGTATTTTATTAAATGTATCTGAAGAAAGCTGTCCCCAGAATGTTCTGATGATTAACTGAATTTCATTTTTTTTTAAAAATGCATATTCCAAGAGATTTTGAGAGCTTGTGTATAGATATAATGAAGATTACAAGAATAGACAAAAAATATAAAAATGTTTGTGATTTATGTTACTTAATTCTCTGTCCCCAATATTGCTAACATCCATTTCACTTATATAAATGAGACATATTTGAGAGGGCTAGAGTGATAGCACAGTGGTTAGGACGTTTGCCTTGCACGTAGTCGACCCAGGTTCAATTTCTCCGTCCCTCTTGGAGAGCCCGACAAGCTACCGAGAGTATCTCGCCCGCACGACAGAGTCTGGCAAGCTAGATATGCCAAAAACAGTAACAACAAGTCTCACAATGTTGACATTACTGATGACCGCTCGAACAAATCGATGAACAACAGGGGGACAGTGCTAAAGTGCAGTGCTATATTTTGAGAAGCAATGTAAACATTATATAGCTCCTCAACTGAAATTTCTCTTAGCTCTCACACAGCTTCAAATCCTTTTTATATCTACAGTCTGGCAGTAGATAAATGAGTAGATCAATGATCTCAACCTTCTCTTTGAATTGGAAAACCACTACCAAGGGTACTTCAAATAACTGATATATAATAGGCACTTAATTATGTGTAAGTTCAGAGGATCAGTCACTAACCAAAGAATCTTTAAATTGTTGAATTTTTAGAGCTGCAAAGATCTGTGTGAGAGCGCACACCCATTAGTCATATTCACGCATTTAAGGATATAAACACAAAAATAGGACAAAAGACAATAACCTAACATTCATACTTACTTTTATTACAAAAAGATTTAGTAATTCTCAATTTAATAGCTTTGTGAAAGTGGAAGCAAAGTGAATGACTTAAGGCAAATAAGTCCTGTTGGCGTTCTCTTTTATTTTCTAGTTTTAAACACCATGGTGTACAAAGTTGCTCATAACAGTTACTTTGGGGGGTTATGGTGCCGCCAGCAGGTCAATCTGTACCTGTGAGGCGAGGGCATCAGCAGCATGATGGCACCGTCAGACTTTTAGATACCCCAAAATTGCTGCTATGCCTTTGCCAGACCCCAAAAACTTGGGGCAAAGTTTACCAAGAAAGTAAATGGCCAGAAGTTAACTATGTGGAAGGCACACCCACAAACCACCTCCAGCTCACCTATATAATTGAAGGCATGACCTCTCTGGTTCCTGATTGAACTGCTTAATGGCCATGATCCCAGAGACTCAGAAACAAATCTCGAAACCCAGTGGCTTTTGGCAGAAATGCATCCGGTCCCTGCAGTAGGTTACTGGCACTGCGCCAACCCTGGTGGAAATAGGTTTCGTGCCTTGGCCTGTTCCCCCTGGCGGCCCAGTGGCCACTATCCTCCAGAGGCCACTGGACAGTCAGGTTTGGGCCCACAGTTACGAGACATGCGGGGCCTCATGGGATGGGGTGGAGCTGGCCGTTTCCTCCCCAACCCAACGAGACTCCGAGTCGCAGCCCATGAACAACCTTTCTGGCTCCTGATCAAGCTGCTTAATGGCCATGATCCTAGAGACTCAGAAACAAATCTTGAAGCCCAGCGGCTTTCGGCAGAAATGCGTCCAGTCCCCGCAGTAGGTTACAGGTGCTGGGCCAACGCAGGAGGGAATAGGTTTCGTGCCTTGGCCTGTTCCCCTGGCAACCCGGTGGCAGCCATCCTCCAAAGGCCACTGAACAGTCTGGGCCCGCAGTGACGAAACACGCGGGGCCTCACAGGATGGGGGTGGAGCTGGCCCTTTCCTCTCCACCCAAACAAGACCCCACGTCGCCGCCCACGAACGGCCTCTCTGGCTCCTGATCAAGCTGCTTAATGGCCATGATCCAAGAGACTCAAACAAATCTCGGAACCCAGTGGCTTTTGGCAGAAATGCATCCGGACCCTGTAGAAAGTTACTGTCACCGGGCCACCCCATGGGGGAAAGGGTGTTGTCCCTCTGCCTGTTTCCCCTGGCGTCCCGGTGATCACCATCCTCCAGAGGCCACTGGACAGTCTGGGACCGCAGTGACGAGACACGCAGGGCTTCACGGGATGAGGGTGGAGCCGGCCTTTTCCTCCCCATCACAACAAGACCCCAAGTCGCCGCCCATTAACGGCCTTTCTGGCTCCTGATCAAGCTGCTGAATGGCCATGATCCCAGAGACTCAGGAGCAAATCTCAGAACCCAGCAGGTTTTGGCAGAAATCCCTCCAGATTTAAGTGTTAAAATTTCAGAATTTCAAAATTGTGCGGCCACTACTGCAGCCACGCGACATCATACGTTATTCATAAGCAGCAATAGAAAACAAATTGTCCACTGTTACCTTTTCAGCAGATCTGAGTGTTGTGGTAAAATCTCAAATAATAATGGTGGATCTGGTGTCAAAATACTGAATGTGATCAAAGTAGAGAGAGTATTGTCGAAATCATCTGCCCCACAGGTGGGGTGGGGGGTGTAGGATGGGGGTATACTGGGGTTGCTGGAGGTGGAGAATGGGCATTGGTGAAGATATGGGTGTTTCATTGTATGACCGAGATTTAGACCCGAAAGCTTCGTAACTGCTCTCATGGTGATTCAATAAATACAATTATTTGAAAAAAAAGCAAGGTGGAGTTCATGCCCAATTCAATCAGCTTATCAGTGGCTGAATAAATAGCAGTACTCCTACATTAAAAAAAAAAGTTACTTTGGGCATCAAATGTTTCACCACCAATCCCACCCACCAATGTGACCTTCCCTCCACCACTGTCACCAGTTTTTCACCCATCCCACAAGTCTTTCCCCTTAGACTCAAGATAATTTTATATTGTTTTGTTACAACAAAATGCTAAATGGATTTATCAAAATAATAGTAAAAGAAAATTTTTGAAAATTGTTATACCTCACAACACTGTTATTTAAAGTCACTGAGAATTTACTGAGCTGTTTGTTGCTAGTTGTGCTTTCTGTGTTACTGTTTTCAGTTGTCAATCTTAGTGGGCTTCTATGATACTTTTCCCATTTTATTTGCTCTGCTTCTCCTAGGCTGTCAGTATTATGGAGTTTGGAGGTGTTGCACACCCACATATGTGGCAGTGCACTCTAGGAGCTAGAGAACTGGGATGATCCTTTGGCTTGACATCTCTTGAGATTAGTGTTTATATGCTAGAGGCTGTGTGATATAGGTGAGGTTGTTGGGGTTTTGGCAGGGTGGAACTCTGCAAAAGTTGCCTAAAGTATTTTACAAACAGAAATCTTAGGCTGGAAAATCTCTAGTATCCCTCCAGATATTAGGAATAGATCACATTCTCTCCTACTAAACATAGGTTATCTATATATGATATGGGAGATTGAAGAATGAGCATGAGCTTTGGAAAGTTAAAACCCCCATCTACCCCTAGATATGTCTCTATAGATAGAGGGACTGGACATTATTGCCACACTTATGTTCTCCCAAGAGTACAGTATTAGTGTGGTAACCTATTAAAAGCAAAATTGCGTGCTGGAAGAAATGGGTCTGTTAACAGAAGAAAAGAAAAAGTATTCTGGCCAGAAAAAAACAGTATCTTCTATATTTTAGTTCAATTCCCCACTGGCGGTGAATTTTCTCCTTCACTTGTTTATAATTAATACCCCAGAATATGTTGATTTGGTTAATAATTGAGAGACTGCAATAGAAAACAAATTGTCTACTGTTGCCTTTTCAGCAGATCTGAGTGTTGGGGTAAAACCTCAAATAATAATGGTGGGTCTGGTGTCAAAATATTGAATGTGATCAAAATAGAGAGAGAGTAATGTGGAAATCATCTGCCCCACAGGTAGGGGGAGGGTGTGGGATGGGGGTATACTTGTGTTGTTGGGGGTGAAGAATGGGCACTGGTGATGGTACAGGTGTTTCACTGTATGACCAATACTTAGGTCCGAAAGGTTTGTAACTGCTCTCACAGTGATTCAATAAATAAAATTATAAAAACTGAAAAACAAAAAGTAAGGTGTTCATGCCCAATTCAATCAGCTTATCGGTGGCTGAATAAATAGCAGTACTCCTACATTAAAAAAACTAATAACTGAGAGATTAACTTTTTATCAGTAAGCTACATAAGTATCAATAGAAGAGATTAAAGAAAGATCATCACTAAGTATTACTAACAAATGTCAAAAATAAACATATATATAAATATTTTTGAGCCTAATTTTATGGAATATGAATTTAATACAACATATCTTCCTCAACATGTCCTTTTATTCTTGGAAATATATATTTCCTATAAAAGATATTTTCAAGACAAAATGAAAGCATATGTTTATTAATATGCTATAACTTTATATAAAGATGGGATAGTGAAATAATTTTTAAAGTCTACTAAGTTTTCCCATTGAGTTGAAAAGAATTTGGTCCATTATTAAAAACGCTTTGAATTAGGAAGCAAAAAAATAAATATGCTTGCACAATGGGGAATATGAAAATAAGAAAGCATGAAATGATGATGTATAAAGTCATAGTATTCAATCTGTTTAATGTACTAGAAAGAGAATGTAAAGTTCAAATTCAATTGCTATTTCCAGTAAAAAGCTTTCTCCCCTTGGGTCTGGAGAAATTGTACAGTGGGCAGGATGCATGCCTTGCACACACAGCCAACCTGGATTTAATCCCTGGCACCTCATATGATTGGTCAAGTACTACTAGGAGTGATCTCTGAGTACAGAGCCAGGAGTAAACTATGAGGTGTGGCTCCAAAAAAAATTTTCTTAAGTTTTTCTTTCCTAACCAAAGCACCTATTTAATTATATTCTTTAATACAAATTTTTTGAGACTGAAAAAAAGAAATTTTTATTTTAAAATAAAACAAAAATAATCAAATAAAAATATCTATCATATTCACTCCCATACCCCAGAGATAATAGAAACTATGTTGTGTTGGTGACTTAGTAGATGGCACTGAATCCATCAAACAAAATGAATCTATAATCTGGCTTGAATGTTTCAAAAAGAAAACAGGACATACAAACTTTATTTATATCAAAACTGTGTTCTTAACCAAAAATATATAATACCCTGAATATTTATATTATTACATGTATTATATATTACCTTAACTTAAAATCTTAACTGTAGCACTGTCCTCCCATTGTTCATCAATTTGCTCAAGTGGGCACCAATAACGTCCTCCATTGTGAGACTTGTTGTTACTGTGTTTGGCATATCGAACATGCCACAGGGAGCTCGCCAGGCTCTGCTATGCAGGCAGGATACTCTCGGTAGCTTTCCAGGCTCTCCGAGAGGGAAGGAAGAATCGAACCCAGGTCGGCCGTGTGCAAGGCGTCTGCCCTACCCACTGTGCTATCGCTCCAGTTCAAAATCTTAACAATGATGAATTATTATCTATAGTACATTCATTTTTTTTCCTCCTCAGCCTAATTCAAATTGGATACATTTTTCCCAAATATTAATAAATGTTGTAATAATGTCCATAATGAAAAAAGTCCTCTTTCCTACAATTAAAATGTAAAATAATTTCTATTAATGGTGATTTGTTAAAAATAAAATATTAGAGTCTTTCAAAATACTAATAACTAAACCACTACTGTCCAGTTTTGAATAGTTATATTTTCTTCATAAACATCTCAATGTACATTATTGTTGTTGTTTGCTGCTGCGATTGTTGTTTCACTGGGCCAAACTAAGGTGTGCTCAGTGTTTACTCCTAGCTCTGTGCTCAAGAATCACTCCTGGCAGTGCAGAGTATCAAACCTGAATTAGCCATATGCAAATATCCAACCCTCTTCAAATCCATTTTATTACACTCTTGATATACTAAAGGCATAGTCACCTAACATTCTACTAGTAAGCTGCTAAGTTAAGCTTGTTAAAGGCAGAAAGTACATCAGACAGTTTTTTTTTAATAGATCCCACACCACTTAGTACATGATAATACTCATGATGACCTTCAGAAAGGCACAAAATTAATTATTAAATAGCTGCAACAAATAGTATTCTAATAATTATTTTCAAATCTATATAAATATTAATGAACAAAAACAAAGTGACACCAATAAAATTTATTAACTAGGTCAGTAATTTAATTTGGAGATCTTGTATTTGAGTTCTGAAGTGATATATTACTCCCATAACCAGATAATGAAAATAATTCACATAAACTTAACAAGGATATATTAATGACCCTATGACATGAGTGACCACCATCATTTATATATTCACACAATAAATATTTAATGATAACCTAAAATGTACTACATCTCTTCAACAGCCAAAGCTTCAAATGAATCCTTAAGGATTAATGGGAATCAAGAAAATTGCATTAGATCTATCAACTCTGCATATTATACCCCTCTCATTTTCTTTTATCATATTTGAATAATCTGGCTCCTGAAAAATTCCTAATAGAAATAATAAGATAATCTTACCACCTACTAAGCTTAGTACTAATTATCCATACAGACCAAATATGACATAAAGCCACTCCTGCCAAAGTTATACACACTATCCCACATACTATAGCTGCTAATAATTCTAAAGATTATATATCACCTCTAAGCCCTAATGTCATCCTAAAGGTTCCCTAAACTTTTCCATTACCCAGTATTCTCAAAACTGCAAAACTGGGGCAGAGACAGTACAACAGGTAGGGTAAGTTTGCTCTGCAGGAAGCTGACCTGAGTCTAATTGCAGACATCCCAGTATGATCCCCTGAACACTTCCAAGAATGATACCTGAGCAGAGCCAGGAGTAAGCCCTGGGCACCACAGGGTGTGGCCCAAAAAAGAGAGAGACAGAGAGAGACAGAGACAAAGAGAGACAGAGACAGAGACAGAGACAGAGAGATTACTTTTATTTTAGTCCACTACTCTCCCCTCCGCACCTTCTCATTATCTCAACTTGCCTTTTCTGGACTCCCTTCACTTCCCTACCTACTTGCCTCCCCTCCCCTCTCCCTTTCTCCTATCCTCTCTTCTTTCCTTTCCTATTTTCTTTATTTTTTTTCATTTTTAAAAATGTTAATGCACCATAAATTGAAAATTTATTCATAGTTGACTTTTGGATATACAGTGTTCCAGCACCGATCCTACCACCAATATCAACTTATCTCCACCAGTGTTCCCTCCCTCACGCCCACAACTCCAAAAATGCATCTTGACAAGCACCTTTTTAAGTTTGGTTGTTAAGGTTGGGTCTCATGATTTAAGTGCCTCAACTCTGTGGTTTGGTTTTGATATCTGGCTATGCCACTCTCTTATACCAACCAATGTACCGGAGTTCCTTTGTCTGCATTCCCCTATTCCCCATTGCTTCAAAACTGTCTCTTCTCCCCTGCATCTCAACTTCTCTCTTTCTCCTCCCTATTTATGGGGCCAAGAATGATCTAGACAGTGTCTTTTCAAACACTGGATTCCCTCATCCATTTAGTCGAAATATCATAAAGTAGAGAGATTACCTATGATTGATATCTTCCAGTTCCATCCATGTTGTAGTGAATTGCAAGATATCATCTTTCTTACAGCTGGATAATATTACATTGCATATATATCCCACACCTTCATGATTAACTTATCTATTATTCAACATCTAGGTTGATTCGAAATCTTAGCTTCTATACTAAGTGCTGTAATGAATAATGTCCTTTTGAATAACTTTTTGTCCTGGGGATAGATAACCAAAAGGGGAATTTCTGAGTCATATTTTAATTCATTTCTAAATTTACTGAGAACCCTCCACAGTTTTCCACAGGGGTTGAATCAGACATTTCCACAAGCAGTAGATAAGAGTTCCTTTTTCAACATATCCCAGCCAACAAATTGTCCCCACTAATTTTGATATGTGACATTCTTACTGGTGTAATATGATATCTTTGTTATTTTGATTTGAATTTCCTTAATAAATGATGATAAGTATTTTTTCATATGCCTATTGGCCATCCATATATCAACCTCAGAGAACTCCCTGTTCATTTCCACTTGCTTTTTAATAGGTTTATGAGATTTTGTTGTTGTTGTTGTTGCTCATCTTTGTGAGTACTTTATATATCCTGGATATCAATCCTTTGATGTTTTGAATGCAAGTATTTCCTCCAGTTCAGTAGGTTGTCATTTCATTCCAGTCCATGTTTCTTTTGCCACACAAATTCTTTAATTTGATATAGTCCCATTTGCTTATTTTCGATTTTGTATCCTTTGCCATTGGTATCATATCCTTAAAGACATTTCTGATGTCAAGAACTTGGAGTATTTAACCTATATTCTCCTCAATCTCCTTATAGATTCTAGTCTGGGGGCTGGAGCAATAGCACAGCGGGTAGGGCATTTGCCTTGCACGCGGCCAACCCGGGTTTGATTTCCAGCATCCCATATTGTCCCCTGAGCACCACCAGGGGTAATTCCTGAGTGCAGAACCAGGAGTAACCCCTGTGCATCACCAGGTGTGACCCAAAAAACAAAAAAAAAAAAAAAATTCCCATCTGATCTCAAAGTCTATGATCCCCTTTGAGATGACCTTCGTGTAAGGTGAGTGATATGTACCTAGCTATACTTTTTATATGTGGTTATCCAATTTTCGCAGCAAGCTTGTTTATGAGGTTGTCCATTTCATGCTCTAAGTTTCTGTCAAAAATTTGTTGATCATAGATATAGGACATTGCCCTTGGATATTTTATTCTGAACCACTGGTCAAAAAGTCTGTCCTTATTCCAGTACCATGTTGTTCTGATCACTATGGCTTTATAGGATAGATTCAAGTTTGGTAATGAGACACCACCTGGTTTTTTATTTTACACTATGGTTTGGCAATCTGGGTTACTGTGATTCCACATACACTATTAAGTGTTTTAAGTTCTTGAATGTTGACTGAATTTAGATAGGGGAGTGCATTAAACTACTATCTATGTAGTAGTTTAGGTAGGATGGTCATTCTGAAAACGACCACTGATTCTTCCAATCCACAAATGTATAATATTTTTCTACTTCCTAAGTTCTTATTCTATTTATTTCTTGAGTATTTTGAAGTTTTCATGGTACAGGTCTATTGCCTCTTTTAAGTTGATTTCCAGGTGCTTGAAGCTTTGGTCACTATTATAAATGGGATAGACTCTCTGGTCTCTTTCTCCTCAATATTTGTATACAGATATACAACCAATTTTTGTGTACTGACGTTGTAGCCAGTCACTTTGCTATATTGGTTTATTATTTCTAGGAGCTTTTTTATTTGTGACCTCTTTACAGTACTCAATGTATATCATCATGTCATATGTCACTGTCCTCCCATTGTTCATCGATTTGCTCTAGCAGGTCAAGTAGCGTCTCCATTGTGACACTTGTTACTGTTTGGCATATCAAATATGAATACAAATTAGAAAAGAGGAATTCATATTATCTCTATTTACATATATGTATTCATAATATGAATTCCTCTTTTCTAATTTGGATTCCTCTAATTCCATTATTTTGCCTTGATTGCTGTTGCTGGGATTTCTTATACAATTTTCAAAAGGGGGGAGGTAATGTACATCTTTGCCTTATGCCTAATCTCAGCAGGAATGCTTTCTTGTTTTCCCCCATTAATAATAATATTGGCTATTTTTTAATGCATAACAGGCATTATTATCTTAAGGAAGTTTTCTTCGAGTGCTATTTTACTGAGTTTTTACCATAAACGGGTGTTGGCTCTTGTCAAAAGCTTTCTCTGCATCAACTGATATAATGTTTACCTTTTCTTTTATTGTTGTATATTATGTTAATTGGTTTGTAAATATTTAACCATCCTTGCATCCCTTGGATGAATGCACTTTGACAATAATGATGTATGATTTTTTGACGTGATAAGATTTTTGATTTGCTAAGTTTTACTGAGAATTTTTACATCAATGTTGATCAAGGCGACAGGTCTGAAATTTTCTTATCTTGCAGTCTGTTTATCAACTTTGGGTATCAATGTAATGCTAGCTTCATAGAAGCTGTTAGGAAGGACTCCTGTGTCTTCTTTATTCTAGAAGAACGAATGGCAGTAAGTCTCTGAAAGTTTGATAAAACTCATCTGAAACAGGACTTTTGCTCTTGGTAAGATTCTTAGTTACTAATTGAATCTCCTTGCCTGAGATTGGTCTGGTCAGGCTTTCTACTTCCTTGTCATTCAGTTTTGGGAGATTACATGTTTCTAGGAATCTTTCCATTTCTTCTAGATTCTCCAGCTTAACAGAGTAGAGTTCACAGTAAGCTTTCATGTTGTCTTGGATTTCTGGAGTTGTGTTGTAATTTTTCTTTTTTGTATCTGACCCTGTTTATTTGAGCACCTTCTCTTTTTTCCCTAGCCAAACGTTTACCTTGTTTATTCTTTCAAAGAACCAGCTCCTGCTTTAACAATTCTTTGCACTGCTTAGTTGGTTTCTATAATGTTGATTGCTGTCCTGCCTTTTATTATTTCCTTTATAGCAGTCTTTGGTTCATTCATTACTGGATCTCTAAATATGTAAGGTGTGCACTTAGTTATTAATTTTTTTTCTTCCTTCCTAATGTAGGCCTGTACTGCGATTAGTTTCTTGGCATGGTTTTTGCTGTATCCCATATACCATAGTAATTTGTTTTTTGTTTCTTCACTATCATTATTAGTCTCTAGACATCTTTTTATTTTTATTTTTTATTGAGTTATTTTTATTGTACTGGGGTACAGAGTTACAAAGCTGATCAAGGTCAAGTTTCACAGTTTTCCAATAGCCATCCCTCCATCAATGTACATTACCCCACACCAATGTCCCCAGTTTTCCTCCCACTACCCTTCCTCCAGCTGTCTCTATGGCAGGCAATTTCCTTTTCTCCCCTTTGGGGCATTATGGTTTGCAATACAGGTATGAAAGGTTATCATGTTCCTTTACCTATTTTCGTATGCAGTTCTTATCCAGAGTGATCATTTCCAACTATCTTTGTCATGGTGGTCCCTTCTCTATCCCAACTGCCTTCTTCCCCAGCATTTGAGGTAGGCTTCCAACTATGGACCAATCCTTTGGGCCCCTGTTTCTGTTATCTTGGATATTCATCTCATATTGTGGTTTTGTTATGTTTTTTATATCCCACAAATGACTCCAATCCTTATCTATCCCTCTCCTTCTGATTCATTCCACTCACCATATCCTCCATGTCACTTAAGTGATTAAGTGAGTCATAGCTTCATTTTTCCAACAGCTGCATAGTATGTTATTGTGTAGATGTACTGGTTTTTTTTAACCAGTCATCTGTTCTCAGACACTAATGTTGTTTCCAGATTCCAGCTATGGTGAACAATGAACTACAATGAATGCAATGAACACAGAAGTACAGATAGGATTTCTGCTATGTGCTTTGACGCGCCTGGGTATATTCCCAGAAGTGGTATTGCTGGGCTGTATGGAAACTCAATTTCTAGCTTTTTGAGAAATGCCCATATTGTTTTCCAAAAAGGTTGAACCAATCAGCATTCCCATCAGCAATGAAAAAGAGTCCCTTTCTCCCCGCATTCACACCAGCATTGGTTTATCTTGTTCTTTTTGATGTGTGCCAGTCTCTGTGGCGTGAGATATCTCATGGTTGATTA
This sequence comes from Sorex fumeus, assembly GCF_029834395.1. Classification (NCBI taxonomy): domain Eukaryota; kingdom Metazoa; phylum Chordata; class Mammalia; order Eulipotyphla; family Soricidae; genus Sorex; species Sorex fumeus. The sequence continues at coordinate 28,844,449 of NW_026606155.1, forward strand.
GCATCTCCCTGATGATGAGTGACGTAGAGCATTTTTCACGTGTCTAGAGATCTTTTTATTCTCCCTTGATTTCCTCTTTGACTATTATTATTTAGCAGTGGATGTTCAGTCTTAAGTTTCTTCACATCTTCAATTAAGGCTAATTTCTATTGTTGTGGCATTGCAGTCTGATAGGATGCTTGGTATGATTCTTATGTTTGTGAATTTATGTATGTTAAACTTATGCCTAAAATTTTATCTGTCTTGGAAACTTCCATGTGTTCTAGAGAATATGTATTCGGCTTTTTGAAAATTAAAAGCCCTGTATGTATCCATTAGTCCCAACTATTCTAGTTCCTCATTTAGGGTTCTTATGTCTTTTCTTATATTCTATGTAGTTGATCTATCTAGTGGAGACAGTGAAATGTTCAAGTCTCCCACTACTATTATGTTTCCATCCATGTGCTTCTTTTAGGTGTGTGAGCAAAAACCTTACAAACTTTGCTAATTCTACATATGGTGCATATATATTCATTAGAGTTAGAACTTGATTTATTGTTCCCTTAATAGGTAGTGTCCATCCCAATCTCTATTTTCTTTAGACTTAATGCAATTTGGTTTGCTATAAGTATGGCTGCTCCAGCTTTTTGTAGTTGTTGCCCACTAAGTTGAATAATTTTTTTCCACCTTCGACTCTAAGACTGTCTCTGTCCTGTCATTTTAGACATGTTTCCTGTTATCAGAAAATGAATGGATTTTGTTTCCAGACCCATCCCACCACTCTGTGCCTTTTGATGGGAGAGTTTAGTCCACTAATATATTGGGCAACTGATATAATGTGCTCTGTCTTCTCTGTGGGGCTGTTGCTTCTACAATTGGTTATTTGGTTTATTTAAGTAGCCTTTCAGTATTTCGGTCAGGGCTGGTTAGTAAATATTGCTAGATCTTATTTGTCTGAGAATGTTTTTATCCCTCCTTCCTATCTAAATAAGAGCTTTGTTGTGTAGTGGAGATTTTTTTCAGTCAGTAATTTGAATATGTCATTCCACTCTTTTCTCATTTGTACTGTTTTGTATGAGATACCTAGAGTAATTCTTGTGTAATCTTCCTTATAATTTACAGTTTTTCTTATAATCTCTGGGCTGGAGAGATAGCACAGCAGGTATGGCATTTGCCTTGCACAAGGTCGACCTGGGTTTGATTCTTCCGCCCCTCTCAGAGAGCCTGACAAGCTACAGAGAGTATCCCGCTGACACAGCAGAGCCTGGCAAGCTCCCCATGGCGTATTTGATGCGCCAAAAACAGTTACAACAAGTCTCATAATGGAGATGTTACTGGTGCCTGCTTGAGCAAATCAATGAACAATGGGACAACAGTGCTATAGTGCTTCTAATCTCAATGCTAAACCTCTCTTGGCTTTTGCCATTTTGATTACTATGTGTATAGGTAGTGTTCTGTTTCGTCTTATTTCATTTGGTATTCTTTGGGCTTCTTGAATCTATGCAGCAGTTTTGCACCAGACAGTGGGGAAGTTCTTGGTAATTATCTCTCCCTTCACTTGATGTTCCTCTTTCCCATTTTTCTCAACTTCTGGTACTCATATAAGCCAGAGACTATTCCTTTTATGGCTGTCCATTAAGCATCCTACATTCTCTTCCATTCTTTTGCTTCTCTTTCTTCCATCACTTTCAAATCAATGCTGACTTGTATTCTGTCTTCTAGTTCATCTATGAGGCTCTTCCCCCATGAAACTCTACTACTGTGGCTTGCCACTGTATTATTTAGTGCCTTTTCAATTGTTTGTATGAAATAGCTCATCTTTTTTTTAAGGATTTTATTTTACTTTATTTTATATTTTAATTTTTATTAGTGAAACACCATGAGGTACAGTTGTAGACTTACAAATTTTTGTGCTTGGGTTTCAATTATACAATGATCAAGTACTCACCCCTCCACCAGTGTCCATTTTCCACCATCACGGGTCCCAGTATCCGTCCCACCCCCTATTCTCCCCCCATCCCACCCTGCCTCTGTGGCAGGGCATTCCCTTTTGTTCTCTCTCCTTTTGGGTGCTGTGGTTTGCAAAAGAGGCAGTGAGTGGCAATCATGTTCGGTCTATAGTCTACTTTCAATATGCTTCTCCCATCCTGGGAGGATCCTCCCAACACCCTTTATTTGGTGCTCCCTTCTCTATCTTAGCAGCATTTTCCCCTAGTATTTGAGGCTGGCCTCCAAGTCATGAAGTAAACCACGTGGTACTTATCTCGAAAATAGCTCATCTTCTTAAACAGTTCTTCTTTGAATTAGCTGAATTTTCCTGTTTTTCTAATCTCGTTTTTTTCCCCCCTAGAAATCTGAAGTCATATCCCAGTACTGTGTTATATGGCAAAATTCAGCTCCAAGTTTTTAATTATATTTCATCATGGTAATTACCTATACTGAATCTCCTGATAGTACTTTTTCCTACCTGACTAGAATCAGTTCAATTTGGAAACTCTGAGCCAACAATGCTGCTTTATAGATAACCAAGTCTGGGCTGGAGAAATGGCATAAGTGGCTTAGTGGGCTACTTTGCATGCAGGAGGTCTAGGTTTGATCCCAGCACTACATTGTTTCCTGGGAGTAGTCCTTGAGTTTAGTCAAGAGTACCTCCAGCATTATTGGATATAGCCCGAAAAAGCAAACAAAAGATAATGTAGCATAGTATATTTTTTTGGCTACTCTCTTATCAAATTCATTTCCAAAGTGAGCATCTAAAGTAAAATCTGTACTACAAAGTTCCAAGGAGACTAAGTCTCTGTTGTTATATTACAGGCACCTTACTTTTTTTTCCCTTCCTTTTCTCTTACCCTTATTTCTGTTGTTTTTGTGATTACTGGGGAATCACAAACACTAGATCCGGTGTTCCTATAATTAATTGCAGGGTTAAGTGGGGGTCACACAAACGGGTGCAGTGCTCTCATGCTTGGTTGTGGTACTAGATGGGGGGTCCATTGCACATATGGTTATGGTGCTTGCATACATGGCCACAGTGCATGTCAAGGGCTGCACACTTTAGCTGAAGTGGTCACAGACGTCAGGCTATGTGCCATAGATCTTACATTCTGCTGTAGTATTAGAGGTGACAGCAGAGCCTTCAGGAACACACTCAACACATGCGGAATCAGTCACGACCTTACAACCATTGAGTCATTCCCTAGGGCCTTCCTCAATAATTTTTTAAAGTAGCTATAGGTACTCAAATGTCGAAAATGCTTTAAGGTTCTTTAAAGCAAGAAGACATGTTAACTAAATTATCACTGATGTTATAGTAAAGAAAAAAAGAGAGAGACATTTTGAAAAATGCCTTGAGATGCTATGAATTCTACACTCGGTATTGCCATTGCCACTCCTAATTAAGATAAAATTAACAATCTTCAAGATTATAAACTGGTAATGTAAGAAAAATTAGATAGTAAAATTAATTTAAAGTGCAAAAGTTATTTTTGCTATAGTTCTGGATTTTTTCTTCTATGACTTAAAGTCTTAAGTAAATATTTTAGAGCTTTCTTTTTGCTTGTTTTATTTTTGCAATAGCTGTTGGTTAGCTTCTTTTTTTGGCATTTATCTTTGTCCGTGTTTTGTAAAGAGTCAATAAAGTGGTTAATTAACAATTAATAATTAATTAAATGGGGATGGAGTGGGGGCAAGCAATTCCTGGGAAGTCCCTTTGAAATAAATTTTAAAATCTCATCTTTTAGTTTAATGTTTTCAAAATCTCTTTACCTTCTTTAAACCTCAGTGGTTTGTATTAACAGTGTGGTAGTATGACATAACATTTTAAATGCAAAAATAAATTACTATCTGTTGGCTCAAACACAAGATAGAAGTTTAAAGAGAAAATTTTGACTTCAATGATCACATGTTTAGCCACTGCTTTTCTGATTTTTAACTTTGATCTCAAGTAGTAATAATCATTAACAAATAGTGACATTTTTATATTAAAACCAATTTAATCCTAACAACTGCATAAAGAGCAATAAATCTATGAAGAAAGTTTATTAAAGTAACACTGGGGCAACAGAGATAGTACAAAGGGCTAGAGTACATACTTTGTATGTAGGAGTCCCAGGTTCAATCCAGAGCACTAGCAAGAGCAACTCCTAGACACAACACTAAGAACTGCCTCTTTTGAATAGAGAGAGAGTGGGTAATTTCTATAAGTCCTAATATTTTATGACAATATTTTTTTCAAGTTCTAGCTTGGCTTTTGTCATTCAATACTAAATGCAGCATATCAGAGCTAAATGTATACTAGTTTCTTTGTAGAATTTATTAAAATAAATCTACATAATATAAGGAGGGTGGAATCTCTAGAAATTGATGGAACTGATCAAAAACTATTACAATATTATTGCCTTTATTATCTTTTTAAAATAAATTTAATACCTTTTTTTGGTTGTGTACTTCTAGGGAACAAAATCTAATTCTCTCTGATTAATCTTCAGTTAATATTTAGTAAGAACTTCACAGTGTTGCAACAGTAAAGCAAAACTCTGAGGTAAACAATTCCTGATTTCTAAAGTAAACTTTTCTTTTGCCACTCATTTACATCTCAAAAATTTAGACAAAATGATTCTTTTTAAAATATTTTAGTCCTTGAGCCTTATACTAATAAAAAATACTTCATTTATTTTGGTCAGATGATATACATTAATTTATGTTTTATGAACTGTAATCAAAATAAACTTTTCATTAACTTTGGGGATTGAACCGAGTTGGTCAAGTGCAAAGCAAGGACCCTACGTGCTGAACTATCTCTCTGTTATTTTTAATGTTTTTTCATTTTAATATGGTTTTAATTATGACTCTTCATAGGTAATTAAAGTTTATTTTGATAATAGCTCATAGAACATAAAAAATGTTGAATAAATTAAAAATGTAAAAATATGAGACTGGAGAGATAGTATTCGGTTAAGGCACTTTTCCTGCATGTGGTCATCCTGATTTAATCCCTAAAACTGAGATGAGCATCCACAAGTGATTCTTATGAGGCAAAAGTAAATCCAGAGCACTGCCACATGTGACTGAACACAAACTTGTCTTTCCCCCAAATTAAAGAACAAAACCACCACGTAATTCAGAAGTCACATTCCTAGATAACCAGAGAACATAAAAGCTAATTTATAAAGGCATATGACACCTATATTCAATGAAGTGCTATTTACAACATTCAAGATCTAGAAATAGTACAAGTAACCAACACCAGATAACTGAATAAAAAATGTGTCATATACACACATAGATTACTACTTAACCATTGGGAAGGATTAAATTTTCCCTTTTACTACAACATGTATGGAACTGGGATCAGGCTAAGCAAAATAAAGCAGGAGGAAAGAGACAAATTTCAGAGGAGCTCACTCATATGCAGTGTATAAAGAAACAAAGCATGGAAAAGAGACAACATTCAGTGAAAACAACTTCTTAGACTTTGACTTCAGAACTGAGGTTTCCAAAGAGAAGAACAGTGAACAGGCAAAATGGAACCAATGGACTGTGGTGGAGGAATATTGTAAGGTTAGCAATAAGTACGGTGTGTAAACAATGTACTCCTAAGCACTGCACACATTTACACTATTGTGACCCAATGTTCCCACAATTTAAAAAAGAATATTTTTTTAAATATCCAAGATGTATTGTTGAATTTCAGATAAACAATGAATCTTTTTTAAGTATGTTTCAAATTTTTCATGAGTATATTCTTCGTGGAAAATTAAATAAAATGTAGAAGAGGTAATGTAGAAAGATTAAAAGGTTCATAGTAAATGTGAGGAAATTATTAAATATATCTAATGAAAAGTGATCTTTAATTACAACATAATGGCACCTCAATATAACTGAGGGGAGATAGTGTGAGAAATTATTTTGATAGGCTTGTTTCCAAGTGGACCTTAGTTTTCATCTCATTGTGATCAAAAGAATCAAAGTACATCTTGTCCAGAGAAAGACAAATCCAGCATTCCTAAAATTGGCAGACTCTGTAACAAATATGCATTGACACTACCTCACAGAATTAAAGAAGTAAAAGGTCAAAAAATAATTCGGCAGTCCAAATACAACTTGGAATAAAACTGCTAATTAACAAATGGCTTAAGCACAGCATTAAAAACAACTGCTTTAGAGGTTTAAATTATGAAATTCTAATGATTATGAATAGATTAAATATTTCATTTAAAAAACCTGAATAAAAAATATAAAATGGCTTTCCAAAACAATGTGTAAAATGTGTAACAAAGTGGTATTATTTCCTAATGAATCCTTTTATCCACTATTTCAACTGACAAATATAAATATGTTTATCCATTCTCCAAAATTGCCTATGGGATTATGCTCACCTTCATATCTCTTTTCATGTCTCAAACATTCTAGGACTTAGTAACTTATTATTGTCTTCAACTTCTTAAGCAATAAATATTAGTCATTTTGTGTAGCATAAATAAGAATGACTCAGATTACTTAGTGAGTTTCCAGTGATTTTGTAACAGGACTAAAGTGTATCATACAAGTATATAATTTTGTGGTGTGTGCTTACTTTTATCCTCTACATAGGTAAAAGTTTAAAAAAAAAAGTACTACCTCTTTTTTAAATAAACCATGATGCCAGTACAGTCCCTTTCATATCTTTCCCGATCAAATTAAATCATTCATTTCACTTCTATTTTCTGAACAGTCTATGGTCTTCTTTTCTATATTTTATTTTTTTGTTTTTGTTTTCTTGGCCACATCTGGCAATGCTCAGGGGCTACTTTGACTCTGCTCTCAGGCATCATCCCTGGTGGTGCTCAGAGGACCATATGGAATGCCGGGATAGAACCCAGGTCAGCCATATTAAGGCAAATGCCCTCCCCACTTGACTATCACTCCAGCCTTAGTCTATGTTCTTCTGTGTGAACTTGTCACCATTCAAAATAATTGATTTTCTCTGTATAAACCCCTCATTTTCTTTATTGACATAATTAATGCATTTTCCTAAGTACATCCTAATTATTATCATAATACTACCTCAGGAGTCATGTTCACAAACCACCTCCACTGCTATGAAGCTCATCTACCTGCCTTGCTCCAAGACTCACAAATAAATCTCAAAAGAGATCAATGAGCCACAAAGATTTCTCAGACAACTATTCCTGGCTGAGATATTCGGGGCAGTCTGGAAGTGGGTGGGTCAGCACCCTCCCCCAAGCAAAATTCTGGCAGCCACTCGCTCCTACACTCCAATCTCTGCCATGCTTCCAGCCAGACTTCATCACCTCCAAACCAAACATCACCAAGAAATTAACCTGCCGAAAACTCAAGTATATGGGTCCCTGTGACTGAAATCTCCAGACTTTCTCAGAGTTAGGATGTGATACCTCCCAAAACCTCCCTGTACTCCCAGAAGCCCCAGCAATAACATCCACAACCCAAAGCCGCTACCCAGTTAAAAACTGAACTCTAGCTGTACCACCCAGTTAAAAATTCTAGATTTCCTGTAACACACAACTGCATTCTCAGTCTTGTATTATCTCCAAATTTTACAACACTGACAATCCAGTAGTAGAATACCAAATTGGATGGGATGTAACATAAAAACCAACCAATGTCACTATCAAAAACATTAGCATAGAAGACTTAACTTGTAACAACATCTTAGTAATCCTTCATACAAAGACTTAATGTCTCCATGGGAAGATACAATTTTCATTAGTTTTCTCCTAAGAAAATAGTTTTGATCAATCCATTAGCAATTTCTTGGTAATATGCAACATAAAATGTTGTCAGTCCGCTACAGGGATAAGCTTGAGGGGTGGCTGGGAAAATTGGAGATAGTAGCAGAGGGAAGGTGATAGCAATGGTGGAATGGTGTTAGAATATTGAATGCTTGTAACAAATCAACATGAACAACTTTATAAACCACAGTATTTAAAGTGTAGGTAAAGGTAAAAGGTAAAGGCCCTCCCGTTGATCGTCGATTTGCTCGAGCGGGCCCAGTAACGTCTCCATTGGAGACTTTGTTGTTACTGTGTCTGGCATATCAAATACTCTCGGTAGCTTGCCGGGAGAGAAAAATATATGTAGGCCCTATTTCATGTAAACTCCAAAATATGCTAGCACAAATTTTTTTTCAAGATAATTAATGACAGATAAAACATTATTGCCATGAGATCCAAGTATAAAATAAAATTTCATGCGATATATTTTAGAGTTGAAAACTTACATAAATAAGAAAAGCTCTTTTATTATATTGTATTAAATGGTTTTAATTTCCATATTCACATAGGTTAAAAATCACTTAACAATCAAAAAATGGCTTTATTGATCTATGTTCTAATCATTCTATTTGTCATTTCTTTAAGTTTTGTTGGAACAAGGAATATAAAGTATATTTGCTATGTACCTAACGGGGCAGTTTGGATTTGGGAGGGAAAATGGGGACATTGGTGGAAGGAAGGTGACACTGGTGGTGTTGGAACACTTAATGCCTGAAACAACTATTATAAACAACTCTGCAAATCACAGTGCTTTAATAAAAATACATTTTAAAAAATACTTCCTCTAAATGGTAGAAACTAATTTGTGGGAGGGGCCAAGAATACATGAGTCCCTGAGAGGCCTCAACATAAAAAAAAAAAAACACATGGAAACAGAACTGAACACAGCATCTCGAGTGGGGCCTCACTAGGGAAAAAATTCACAGGAAAAACTAGTCAATAAACCCAGGGATATATGGCACTTTGGAACACAGAGCAGCAGAGAAGATATAACTAAGAAGCGTCATGCCTGAGTGAGGGTAGGGAAGAAGACAACACAAAGAAAAAGGTGTCAGAAAAAACAAGAGATGTCAGGGGAAGGAAGGAAGGAAGGAAGGAAGGAAGGAAGGAAGGAAGGAAGGAAGGAAGGAAGGAAGGAAGGAAGGAAGGAAGGAAGGAAGGAAGGAATCTAAGGTGTGAGGATGCTAAAGGCAAAGGTAAAGGTTTTAAATTTATACTGGCACTTGCAGAGTCAAAAACATCACTGGACTTCTTGACACCTATCCCAAGGGTCCAAAACACTTTTGAAAAGATGTGTGTGCTCCTCTTTGTTGCAACACTATTCACAATAGCCAAGATCCAAAAACAACTCGTGTCCAGGAACAATCTGAATAAGAAACTGCTATGTTTATATACATGATTATATACACAATTTAGATAATAAAAATTATGAAACTTACTACTAAGTGGATGTAACTAGAGGATATCATGCTGATGGGAGTCACTCAGTAGTAGAGAGACAGAGAATAATCTCTCTCATATGTGGGATAGAAATAAACACAGTTAAGGAGTAACAAATGGTTGAGGACAACAGAACCTGTGAAGTGGTCTATATAACTCACCTTACCAAGGAAGAGGCAACAGATGAAATGGGACCCTGAGACAATGTTGGAAAGAAAGGGAGATTCTGGTGGAGAGTGTGCTGTTGGAATACTGCATGCACAAAATAATAACCTTAAATGTATGATAAATCATGGTTCTTCAAATAAAAAAATCAACAAAAAATGGGTCCCAATAGTCCTAAAATAGTGGGTTTTTGCTCCTGGAAGTAACTGAGAACAGCAGTTTCCAAGGAAAGTCACATGCAACAACAGACAAGTCTCAGTTCCATCCCAACAGGGTCATAGCCTTAACTCTGCTGCGAGAGATCACAGACTCAGCTCCCCTACATGAAGGGCTCAGCCTTGGCACTACACAGGTTCACAAATGCTATACTGAGCAGTTTGTAACGCCAGCAGGTCAGAGTTGGATGAAGTTTCTACCATGTTGGATGAAGATTCAACCAGATTTAATCTCCAACTTAAGATGGTGGCCAACAAATGCAAAGGCCCCACAGAGGTTCATTCAATTTCCACCTGCTGTGAGAAACTGAAAACTGGTTGGTCTCAGCATAGACTGAATGCAATCATCCCCAGGACACAACAGGGAGAATCTACCATACCAAAGGACATACCTGTTTTATCTAGCACAGAACAAACACCCCAGGGGTGAGCATGCCCACCAGCTATGATTTCAAGCAGCCAACACTAAATTGGTACCGAAAAAAAATTTTAAATTACCCACTAGCTGTCATAGTGAGTTAGGTTGTGATATCAAATCAGCTGCCAAATTCCAGCAACTGTGAACCTTGGGCCAGAGACCAGACCAGATAGACCTTGGTGCTACAACAGCTACAGGGCATCGGTGACCGCAAATTCCCTATTATCCAAGTACAGAGACTCAGAGTGACAAGTACCAGTTATCTTGAAAACATGTAACAAATACTCACCAAGTATCTGTGGTTGTAATAAATCAGTAGCTATAGCAACCAGTCTGATAACATGAACAAGAGCATCAAATCACTGCTCAAGCAGCTAGAACTCAGGGCTCCAGCTGTAGCTCCCACAAAGCACCAGGAGTAATGAAAAGACAGGAAATAAGCAAAACCACTGGACAGGGACAGAAACAGGAACGTCTATACAAAATCAAAACTTTCTAAATTGCCCAAGAATTACTTCAGAGAAACAATACTCTCATTCACAGAAAAAAATCATTGAAACAATAAACTCCAAGAAATACTGATAGGTTGGTGGGGGAGGGGGAATGGTAAAGTGGGGAAACTGAAACAACTATAGCACTGTAGTACTGTCCTCCCATCGTTCATCGATTTCGAGCAGGCCTAGTCTCCATTGTGAGACTTGTTGTTACTGTATTTGGCATATCGAATACGTCATGGATAGCTTGCCAGGCTTTGCCATGCAGGCAAGATATTCTTGGTAGCTTGCCGGGCTCTCCGAGAGGGGCAGAAGAATCAAACCCATGTCGGTCGGGCTGGCCGCATTCAAGGCAAATGCCCTACCACTATGGAGCCCTCACAAAGTTAAGCAACAAAGAAACCAATGACAAGAAATGGAGAGAGGAGATGACTAGAAAATTCCATGAAGAGGATATATGGATGAACAATAAGCACATACAAAAATGTTCAATGTCATTTATTATAAGGAAAATGAAAATCAAAACAACAATGAGGTATCATCTCACGCCAGTATTAATAGCATTTTTTAAAAAGTAGTAACTTTATCACTGCAGGTAGGAATTTTGTCAAGTCCAGTCTCTATGGAAATACAACATAGCAAATTCAAATGTTCAAACATACAACAACAGATATAAAAGGAAGTTGTAGTACCTACTTACAATGGAATACTATATGGGGTCACATGAAAAATGAAATTATCCGTTTGCTGCAATTTGGGGATGGAACTGGAAGATGTTGTGCTGAGTGAAACAAACCAGAAAAAGAAGGTTAAGTACCAGATTATCTCTGTCATCTGTGGCACATAGGGGAAAAAATACAAGGGTATATACATTACCAATTGATAACAAACTCTGGCACTTGAGTATATAACTGAGAATATCAGATTTAGGATGGTGGTGGGAAGAATAAGGATCAAGTGACCAAGTGGGCAAAGAAGACATGGGCATGGTGGGGGTTGCTGGGCACTTTACTGGGATGAGGTACCAGTGTAAACCATGACCATAAATGTCAACACAGGAAGAATATTGTAGGAAAGTTAAGTTAAATACTTAACTCATCATTGTTGGCTTTGAAGATGTAAGGCCATAAACCAAATAATGAATACAACTTCTAAGAGTTGGAAAAAGCAAGTTCTAACCTATTGTCTCCTGAAAGAAATAAAGCCCTGTTGACACCTTGATTTTATTCCAATGAGATTCATGTTGGTTGAATGACCTACAAAATTTTGAGATAACAAAGTTACATTACCTAAGCAGTCTATTTTGTGGCAATCCAATACAACAGCAATAAAAAACTAATATAGTTTAAGTATAAGTAATCTTACCTTTAAAAATTAAGATACAAATTTCATTGAGGTAAGGTATGAACACCAAGACCATAAATGTCAACACCATTTTAAACACATTACCTTAATTACGGTAAATTCTTAAAATTAGGCTGGAAACATTTCAATGAATACATTGAAACATTTCATACAATGATACATTTCAATGAATTTCATAACATTGAATACAATGATACATTTCAATGAATTTAGAGATAATGCACAGATACATATGTACATGTGAATATACTACATGTAAATAGAATCATTAAAGTAAAAAAGAAGAGAATGTGCAGTTACAGTCTACCAGATACATAACTTTTGGTTATTTCTTTACTATCAAATGGCAATAATAGTCAATTCTATATTAAACAATAAAACTCAGGATTAAACATAATATGCAAAATATCTATATTCATGGTTGAATTAATAAAATATTATATAATTCCACTTACAACATTTATACTAAATGATATAAGAAATTAAAATCAGGGCAATTTAAAATGTGGACCAAAGACTTAATGACAAAGCACAACATTTCAAGGTTCATAAAAGATAAAAAAATTATTGAAAGTCTATGGTACAAAAATATGTTAAGCTAATGAATATCATTATTCAAGATATAGACAGGAAAAAAATTCTTATACACTTCTTGGTTTTTCTGTCATTATTTGGAAAATTTCACAGAAAAAAATGGTTTCTGATCATTAGAGACTTGTCTTCTTTGTGTATTTTCCTCACTGTATTTCACTACTTTTTGTGAAAGATCAATAATAAAAAGATCACTATGACCTTTTCTTAGAATAAATTGAGTGGGAGTATATACTACTCATAATGCTATAGTTCCTTGGGAAACTTTAAATTAGACATTCACAAACTTATTTGTCCTACAAACTTATTTGTCTTTACAAAAAAAAATACATGCATATGTATATATGTGTGTGTGTGTGTGTGTGTGTGTGTGTCTATATTATAGATAGATATTTCAATATCTCCTTCCTGGTAATCTACCTTTTAGCAAACAAGATTATCCCACCTCTCCCCCCCACACACACACACCATCACTACTTACATCTGAGGCCACTACCACCCACTAGATAACAGCATCTAGATGCCAGTACCCTCTCAGGGAACAATACCACCCATTTTGGGAAACACTACTATAAGTCATCAGTCTTAAGTTGTTTTATCTTTTAGTACATCAATGTACAGGTTAATAAAGCTCTCCTCTCCTATTTTGGTTTAAGTGAGGTTTTTTGTTTTTAAGGAAAATGGGGGAGAAGAAATAAACAGAAACTTTCTTAAAGAAGAAATACAAATGACCAAAAGACACATAAAAAATGCTCTACATTGCTAATTATCAGCGGGTAGGGCGTTCGCCTTACAAGCGGCCAACATGGCCGACCCGAGTGGGATCCCTCTGACCCTCTCGGAGAGCCCAGCAAGCTACCGAGAGTATTCGATATGCCAAACACAGTAACAACAAAGTCTCCAATGGAGACGTTACTGGGCCCGCTCGAGCAAATCAAAACAACAAAGAGATATCATCTTACACCACAGAGACTGGCACTCAACAAAAAGAACAAGAATAACCAGTGCTGGTGTGGACGAGGGGAGAAAGGGACTCTCCTTCATTAACTGTGGGAATGCTAACCGATCCAGCCTTTTTGCCCAAAACAATTCGGGCATTCCTCAAAAAGTTAGAAATTGAGCTTCCATAAGACCCAGCATACTACGTCTGGAAATAAACCCTGGGGCCCAAAAACACATAGCAGAAATGCTATCTGCACATCTATGTTCACTGCAGCAGTATTCACAACAGCCAGAATCTGGAAATAACCCGAGTGCCCGAGAACAGATGGCTGGTTAAAGAAACAATGGTACATCTACACAATGGAATACTACACAGATGTTAAGAAAAACGAAGCTATGAAATTCACGAATAAATGGATGGACATGGAGAGTACCATGCTGAGTGAAATGAGTCATAAAAAAAAGGGACAGACATAAAATAATTGCACTCAATTGTGGAATATTAAAAAAAAATACTATGAGACAAGGATAGCACAAACAAGGGCTAAGAGGAGTGGTCCACAGTTGGAAACCTACCTCGAGGGCTAAAGGAGAAAGCAGCTGAAATACAGAAGGAACCACTATGACTAAGATAGATGGAAACAATCACTCTGGATAAGAACTGTGTAAATAAATAAAGGAACAAACATGATAGCCTCTCAGTACCTCTACTGCAAGCCATAATGCCTAAAAGGACAGGGGGGAAAGAGAGAGAGAGAGAGAGAGGGAGGGAGAGAGAGAGGGAGAGAGAGAGAGCAAAGTGCCTGCCATAGAGAAAAGTTGGCGGGATAGGTGGGGAGGGAACTGGGGACACTGGTGGGGGGAAATGTACACTGGTGGAGGGATGGGTGTTAGAAACTTGACCAGGAGCAGTTCTTTATCTCATGATGATTCAATTTAAAAATAAATAAAAATAAAATATAAAAGGAAAATGTGCAATTTTTTATGTTTTTAAGAAGATAATTAAAGTTTTTACTAGGATGTACTAAACTACACCTAAAATAACAATCATCTACTTATGACTAACAAATGTCTCAGTTAGTGAACAGAATTACTGCCAACTTCTATCTAGGTTAAAGAAACATTTTCTTTTGCTGTGCAAAAACGTATTAATTTGAAATTCCATGTGTTTATCTTGGCTTCTGTCTGCTTGAACAAAGGCACTGAATCATTAATGATACCTGTATGTTCAATGTCATGGGAAGTTCTGCTTATGTTTTCTCAAAATAATCTATGGACTCAAGTCTGACATCAAGGTCTTCAGTTCAGGTGTGAAACGAGGGTCAGGATTTTTTTTTTTAAACCATATGACTTACCAGTTTTCGTAATGTTATTGGTTGAAGAGACTTCCCTCACTTAACTTAGCACCTTTAGCAAAGAGTAGGTGAACATATATGTCTCTGGGCTTTCAATTCTATTTAATTGGTCTAAGAGTTTGTTTTTATTCCTGTACCATGCTATACTGATTACTATAGTTTTAGAGAATAATTTAAATTTCGAGAAACATAAGCCTTCTTTTTTTTCACTAGGATTACTTTGGCTATTCAGAAGGGTATTTGTTGGGAGATTTTGTCTGTTTTGTTTTTCAATCACTCCAAATGTTGGAAGCACTTGGGCTATATCCTTTAAAACTGTCATGAGTATTGTCTCCTGCAACCTAGCAGCCACACCCATAACCCACTTCTGGCTGGTGCCAAATAATCATATCATCAGCCACCATCCAGATTGCATGACCTTCTCGCCCAGAAAGGAGCAATATGATGCTCGCAATAACCACGCCGTCAGACCCCACACCAGTATGTCTCACTTGGGGCGCCCAGAGGGGGCGGGTGAGACCCCTCCCAACCCCAAGGGACTCAGCCCCAGCAGCTGGAAACTTCCATAACTCAGCCGCCGCTGCTACTTTCCACATGCTCAGGCTGACCATCACCCACAAGTGCATCTATCCTGGGTGGTGCCACATGATACTTCAAACCACATACTCTATACATACTCCAGGATTACTGCACCACATTTTACAGGGTTCAAAGTAGGAAGCAACCAATCTCAGAGGGAAATGTACATTTTTTCTACATATATGTATACATATATATATTTATATATATATCCAGTTTCGATTCCTCTGCTCCTCTCGGAGAGCCTAGCAAGCTACCGAGAGTATCTCGCCCTCACGGCAAAGCCTGGCAAGCTACCTATGACGTATTTGATATGCCAAACACAGTAACAAGTGTCACAATGAAGACGTTACTGGGTTGGCTTGAGCAAATCAATGAACAATGGGAGGAAAGTGACAGTGACAGTATATACACACACATACACACACACACACACACACAAAAAAAAACCAGACAAGGCTTAATCTTTAACAACATGTTAGTGATGTTAGTGACTTCTAGAAAGGCTCAATGGCCCCTGGGTGAAATACAACAATCCTCACAATCCTCATACTCTTTCCTCGAGGGATACTTTTTTTCTAGCATTCTCAGCAGATTTTCATAACAAACAATACAAAATATATTATTTCAGTTCTGCTTTGGGGCAGAGATTGGGGTTCAGGATGGAAACATCTGAAATGAGGTGGGAAGGTATAATGGTGGTGAAATTGGTGTTTGAATGTTAAATATAATCAAATATTATGAAATACTTTATAAAATAAAATTTGAAAGAAAAGAAAAGTAGAAAGGGTGTCAAGATAGCTAATAGTTTCTTTTAGGTGCTCTGAAAATATCTTTACATCCACAGCACCTCAAATGATAACTGGCATATTGCAAAACCATCTAGGTTGCAATCTTCTGAAGACAACTGACTATAAATCTTTTATCATTTCAGCCTTAAGATAGAGTATCACAGGATAGAGTGAGAGAGAATTAGGTTTGGGAATGTGCTATTGCTATAATGGAAAAAAATGAGCAGAGTGGATATTTTCTTTGGTATGGAAAATGAAACTGAAAAATTATAAATTCATTGGGTAAGATTATGATATAAATAAATGATTGAATAGGCAAATAAAAGAAAGGGAGGTGTCAAAAAAAACTAATGGGCATTTTAACAGGAACTGCATTGAATCTCTATGGGTAAGATTGTCATTTTGACAATATCTGACAATATTAACCCTTTCAATTCATGAACAGGAGGAGTATTTCAATCTCCTATTTAAGTCTTCTCTTTCTTTTAGCGGTGATTTTGTGTTTATTTTCGGGCGGGGGTGTGGGGTTTGAGCAGAAGGCACACCTGGCCGTGCTCAAGGTTTATTCCTGGCTCTGGGCTCAGGGATCATTCCGAGTGAATCAGGTAACCAGATGGGATGCCAGGAACTGAACCTGGGTCAGCTATATGCAAGAAAAGCTCCCTACCAGCTGTACTCTGACACCTCTTTTGTTAAACTGGTTCCCAAGTACCTGATTTTTTTTTTTTGCTTTTTGGGCCACACCCAGCGATGCTCAGGGGTTACTCCTGGCTCATGCACTCAGGAATTGCTCCTGGCGGTGCTCGGGGTACCATATGGGATGCTGGGAATCGAACCTGTGTTGGCCATGTTGGCTGCGTGCAAGGCAAATGCCCTACCCGCTGTGCTATTGCTCCAGCCCCAAGTACCTGATTATTTTTGAGGCATAATTGTGAATAGGATTTTTAAATACTTTTCATTTTTATTGTTTGCATATAGGAATACAATGGGTTAATGTGTGCTTATTCAGCAGCCTGTCATTTTGCTGCATAAGTTTATTTTTTTCTAGGATTTTTTTAAGTCTATAGGGTTTTCTAAGTATCATGTCATCTTCAATGAAAAAGACATCCCACAGACTGGGAGAGAATTGTATCCATCTGATAAAGGTCTAATATCCAACACACACACACACACACACACACACGCAACTTTTGTAACCAGGATTGACAGAATATGATGAAAAAGGAACCCTCATCCACTGCTGATGGGAATGTCACTAGTACAATTTTTTTTGGAAAACAATATGAGCACTCCTCAAAAACTTAAGAATTGAGCTTACTTATGAACTAGCAATTCCAATTCTGAACATACACCCAAAAGGCCTAAAAAGTCTATTCCAGAAAGACAATTACATTCCTATGTTTATATATGCATTATTTACAATAGTCAAAATCTAGAAACCACCCAGGTCTTTAAGTGCAGGTAAGTGGATGAAGTATGAAAATCATGGCTTATAACTATGGGCAGAGCCTGGCAAGCTCCCTGTGGCATATTCAATATGCCAAAAACAGTTAACAATAACCGATCTCATTTCCTGACCCTGAAAGAGCCTCCAATCATTGGGAAAGATGAATATTGAGAGACTGCTAAAATCTCAGTACTGGTGCCCACTCAAGTATATCGACAAACAATAGGATGACAATGATATAGTGATAAAGTGATAACCCCTACTACTCAGCAAGAAGAAAAAATAAAAACATGCAATTTGCCACCATGTGGATGGAATTGAAAGATGCCATATTAAGTTAGTGAGAAATACAGAAACAGATACAGATGATCTTGCTCATAAGTGTGATATCAAGAAACACAGTATGGGAATAACAATGAACCAAAACAACAGACTCTGAGAACTAGCCTACAGAACTGAGCTACCATGGGGATGGAGTATAGAAGTGTGAGAAGAACTGGGGTTGAAGTAGAAAAACCCAAAAAAATGGTGAAGGGAAGAGGATACTCTTGGTGGAGAACACAGTCCTGGAACACTATACACATGAATTCCTATCATTAACAGTATTATAAATCACACTAACTAAAATAAAATAAATAAAAAGCGCACTCAAGATTGGCTGTAGCACTGTAGCACTGTCCTCCCCGCTGTTCGTCGATTTGCTCAAGCGGGCATCAGTAACGTCTCCATTGTGAGACTTGTTGTTACTGTTTTCAGCATATCAAATATGCCATGGGGAGCTTGCCAGGCCCTGCCATGTGGGTGGGATACTCTCGGTTGCTTGTCAGGCTCTCTGAGAGGGATGAAGGAATCAATCCCAGGTCGGCCGCATACAAGGCAAATGCCCTACTGGCTATACTATCACTCCAGCCCTCAAGATGGCTATAAAGGAAAAAAGAAATGAGAAGTCATCTCAAAGTAAATGAAAAGGGCAAAGAGATTACCGCTATGTGGAATTCCATAACTATTAGATGAATCAATAATGCAAAAAAATAACTCAAAGTCTTAAAAAACTTATTTCCATACATAATTCTTTTTTTTTTTAGGTTTTTGTTTTTGTTTAAGGGTGCACACTCAGCAATACTCAGGTTTTACTCCTGGCTCTGTTCTCAGCAATCACTCCTGGCTGCGCATGGGAAATCATATGGGATGCTGGGGATAAAATCTGGGTCGGTAGCATGCAAAGCAAGCATCCTGCCCACTGTACTATCTCTCTACCCCCTCTATACAAAATTCTGAAATACAGCACCACGTCAAAAAAACATGGTTTTATTTTATGACATCCTTGTTGAAAACACTTAACAAAATCCAGTCAATTTAGAGTATGACAATATGACAGTGAGGTACAAACTACTTTATGGTAATTTAATGCCATGGCCTTATAAATGAGAGAACAAGGATGCTCTAAAAATAAAATTGCATATTGCCTATAAAAACTATGCAATGTGCCTCATTTACTGTATCTTTGTAAGGCTGGAGAGACAGGACAGCAGGAAATGTGCTTGTCTTGCATGCAGCCAAGCTGGTTCTCCAAAGTAACAAGAGGAGTGATCACTGAGCACAGAGTCATGTGTATTTCCTGTGAACAGCCAGGTGAGGTGCAAAAACAAGCAAAAGAAAATGGGAGGAGCACGTTATCTTCTTTGCCTTAGAATATTTCCTTTAGAAACTACAATTCTGCAAATATTTCTAAAGATATAATTTATATAAGGCGCTATTTTACTTATGTCAAGTATATTGGTCTACTAAAATTAGCAATGTGTATTACTGTTAAGTGGTAATTATGAATTACTTTCTATTAAACTATCATATCATTATTATATTCTCAGTAAAGCTTGAGAAAACACTGCCTTAGTACACATTATAGGCATTATCAGTTTGTTTTTTAATTACATGTAATAAATGCTAGTTAGAAACTTTTGTACACTCTAGTACTCAAAGACACTATAAGTGTCATGAAAAAAATTTAAGAAGGCAAACTAGGTCAAAAGAGAAACAAAAAAGGTAAGGCACTTACTTGCCTTGCATGCAAACAACTAGAGTTCAATGCCCTAAAGCACATATGGTCTTCTGGTCACCACTAGGAGTGATCCCTATGCACAAAACCAATATAAGCCCTGATTTGCCACTGGGGTGGCCCAAACTAAAACCAAAAAAATAAATGTCAGGTATAAGTTACTCGAAATCAAGTTTTTATCACAGATTTCATCACAAGTCAGAAAGTATACATTCTTAAGTGGAATTATTTATATATTCCTAGTAATGGTCTTCCATTCTATTTCCAAAGCTGTTTTTTCATTCCCTTCATATAGAAAAAAAGTAATAAAGTGTGGGGTTACAAAGTGCTCTAAAGTATACTTCTTACACGGCTGAGACACCTGGTTCAATCTCCAGAACCACACACACATTTTTTGTTTTAATTAGACCTCAAAAATAATATTCCCTGAACATCAAAGTGATGTCATGTAAAGAGAATCAAGAACCAAAGAGATGAAGTTACAACTCACATTGCACTAAACATCTTTGGAAAACAATACAGACACTTCCCAAAAAAAACTAAGAACTGAAGTTCCATATGGTGCAGCAATTCAAATTCTTGGAATCTATTCCAAGGGCCAAAGAGTTCTATTCTAAAAAAAATAAAATTTACATTCCTAAGTCATTGTAGCACTACTCACAAAATTCAAAAACTGGAAACCATCCAAGTGCCCAAGAAAAGGAAAGAAAAAAAAAGAAGAGGAAAGGAAGAAGCAATAAAATGTGGCATATGTACACAATGGAATACTACTCGGCTATAAGAGAAGATGAAAGCATGAAATTTGCCACTATGTGGATGAATCTGGAGGCTATGATGCTGAGTGAAGTTAGTAATAAGAAGAGAGACGGATGCAAAATTATCTTGCCATATATGGAATGTAAAGAAACAGGGAGGAATGAGCGGCCAAAGGCAACAGAAACCAAGAACTGGTCTATAGAACTATGCTTACAATGGTAGGGAGAGATTTGGGAAGTGAGGACAACTGAGAGGGGCAGGAACTGTGAGACAACAGTGGAGGGAGGCAAGTAGATACATCTGGAGAGAAGCAGACACTCTTGTAGAGGGAAGCAGACACTCTGATAATGGTGGTGGTGGTGGTGATGTGTGTGTGACTGGAGGGAGTAGACACTCTGATGGTGGTGGTGGTGATGTGTGGGGGAAGGGGAGGGGAGATGTTGTATGCATGAAATCCTATCATTAACAGTATTTTAGGGGCTGGAGTAATAGCACAGCGGATAGGGCGTTTGTCTTGCACACAGCCAACCCGGGTTCGATTTCCAGCATCCCATATGGTCCCCTGAGCACTGCCAGGGATAATTTCTGAGCACAGAGTCAGGAGTAACCCCTGTGCATTGCTGGGTGTGACCCAAAAAGGGAAAAAAAAACCCAGAGTATTTTTTTGGGGTTTTTTTTTTTCTTTCTGGGTCACACCTGGCGGTGCACAGGGGTTACTCCTGGCTCTGCACTCAGGAGTTACTCCTGGCGGTGCTCAGGGGACCATATGGGATGCTGGGAATCGAACCCGGGTTGGCCGCGTGCAAGGCAAATGCCCTACCCGCTGTGCTATCTCTCCAGCCCCAAACCCAGAGTATTTTAAATCACATTACCTAACATAAAATTTTTAAAGAAAAAGAAATTAAAATGAAGCCATTATGAATGAGATAGACTACTATGATCACTTAATTGCAAACATACTGAAAAACCTAGAAGAAAAGGACAAATGTTTAAAATCATACAACCCTTAAGACAGAAGGAGAAAGAAATGGATAAACTGAATAGACCAAGCATAAGTACAAAAATTTAAACAGTAACAATAATTTTTAAATCTGCCAAAGAGAAAAGTTCAGAACCAATGGCTTCATCAATACTTTACAAAAACTTCAAACTAATACCCAGCTTCCCTGAACTCTTCTGAAAAAAAAAAAAATCAAACAAATTGAGGAACACTTCTAAACACATTCTATTAAATCAGTACCACTTTAATCCCCAAAATGTGGCTCGGAGGTGGGGGCTGGGGGGAGGTGTGGCAGGAGAAGCAGGAAACGGTTCAGTGGCAAAATACATGCCTTGCAAGCCTGAAGCAGTGAATAATGCCTTGGTTCTGCCAGGCCTGTTGAGTGCAATCCTATTAGCTCTGTTGTCTGTGATCCCTTTCCAGTCACACTGCATGCACGTATGTATAAGTACAATGTCTAAATGGTTCAACTTCTAAAGAATACCACACTTCATGCCAGAACCCTTGCAAGATCTACAACTAAAATGTCTGAGCACCAAAACCAGGAATGAGTGTGCGTATATTTGTATGTGATATATATGTGTGGTGTATACAAATAGACATATATACATACAGATACGTATATATATGTACATATCTATATGTACACATATCAATAACAACTCTTCCTTACCTAACTGAAAAACAGACAAAAGAAGAGATGTCTTCAAATAAGATATAAGGATATAAATAAAAAACATGTAAAGATGTCCAGTGATTAGTCAACAGAGAAAATGTAAATCACTATGAGATAGTGGTACATATCTACGGGATAGCTAAAATAAATATTAACAATCAAACTTGCTAGTAAAAATGCAGAATTCATATGTTGCTGTGGAAATGTACAATGGTAAGAGTTTGGGAAAATAGTTTGATAGTTTCTTTAAATATTAAACAAGCCTCTATCAGGGGACCCAGCAATCCTCTCCTAGGTATATAACCTAAGCAAATGAAAAAATGTGTTTTACTCAAAAACCTATACATTAAAATTTAAAGTGCATCTTTTTTTTAAAAAAAAAAGAGCCCAGGTGTTCTATAGCTGGTAACATATAAAATGTGGCACATGTATACAATGGATTATTACTACGCAACAAAAAAAAATACATTTCTTTAAAAATCTAAGGGATATTCTTGAAAAATTTAGAAATCTCAATCTCTTATTTATACATAAGCCTCCACACCTGTCCTCTGCAATATTAATGAGCCCACACCACAACTGCTGAACCTCTGCTTGCTGATCTACCTTTCTAGGAGAGATTAATCTCCAGCTAAAATCAGTGGCCCTACCAGAATGTCAGGCAGAGCCCTTCCTTCTGGCTAGGTCCCAACAGTTTCCAATAAATACCCAACCAATGATATATTAATAGGCAATACCACAACTCCTGAAGCATATGACTACATACATGATTGCACAATAGATCTACTAAGAAAATTACATATTGCCCACAGCTATAATTCCTATGATTCCATGAAGATAGGCAGAGAAAGAAAAGAACTATAGCTTAATTCCTCAGCCTCTTCCAGGGAATCTAACTACAAAGACTCACCCCCAGGCACAGCAAGAATACTGGAAAACCAAAGATGAAAACACATTATCAATTTACCTGGTTCAATGAGTGAAAATAGTAAAACAAAAACACGAACAACATCAACTAGTTCCGTAAATCCTCAGAAAACTTTAGTGACACCATGGTGAGGATGTGCAATGTACTCAAAGAAAAAATGGTACAAACTGCAGGACAAGTGCAACAGCAACCTAATGGTGCCTTCAGGCTTCCTGACACCCCAAAACTTCCGCTTTGCCTTTGGCCGGACCCCAACAATGTGGGACCAAGTTTATCAAGAAATTAAACAGTCAAAAGTTAGGTATGTGGAAGCCATGCCCACAAACACACCTCCAGTTTAGCTATACAAGGTCCTTTATTGTATTTCAGAGACCTATAGATAAATCTCAAAAGATATCAAAAGCCACAATTAATCTCGAACCCATCATGGCTGAACATACTGGGGTAAACTGGAGGGGGGGAGGTTGGCCTCTGGGCACCATCTCAGCGCACCAACAGCCCTGGTCCAGAGACACAGCAGCAAGTCCCGGAAGACACCTCAGAGCCAGAGATCTCTCCGGAACCCATACCAAGCCAATTTCACTGAGGCATCCCAGATGGAGCAGGTACAGTCTCCCTGCCTACTTCATTTGGAATCCCGGTGACCAAGAGCTTCCACAAGCAAGGCCCAGGTATGCGTGTTCCACACTAAATCTCCATGCCACATGGTGGCAGAGGCACCGGGCTGTCTCTACCTGGCTCCCCGCCCACCTGTTGGCCTGGCTGTCGCACAACACAATGTGCCTCCGAGTGCTATCTTAGCACACCAATATTCCTGGTTCAGAAACATGCGAAATAGATTAGTGCCCTACAGAAATGTCTCTGGAACCCAACGATCTACAATCTAGGATTCCAGAAGCGCATGGCCGTGGCACCCATCATATTCAAAATGAGCAAGGGACAGGTCAATTTGTACCTGCGAGGCGAGTGCATCAGCAGCCTGATGGCACCGTCAGACTTTCAGATACCCCAAAAATTGCTGCTGTGCCTTTGGCCAGACCCCAAAAACTTGGGGTAAAGTTTACCAAGAAAGTAAACGGCCAAAAGTTAACTATGTGGGAAACACACCCACAAACCACCTCCAACTCAGTTATATAACTGGAGGCATGGCCTCTCTGGTTCCTGATCAAACTGCTTAACGGCCATGATCCCAGAGGCTCAGAAACAAATCTTGGAACCCAAAGGCTTTTGGCAGAAATGCGTCCTGTTCCTGCAGTAGGTTACTGGCGCTGGACCACTCCAGGTGGGAATAGGTTTCATGCCTTGGCCTGTTCCCCCTAGCAGCCCGGTGACCACCATCCTCCAGAGGCCCACTGGACAGTCAGGTTTGGGCCTGCAGTGACAAGACACGCGGGGCCTCACCAGATGGGGTGGAACCGGCCCTTTCCTCCCGATCCCAGCAAGACCCCAAGTTGCCGCCTACAAAAGGCTTCTCTGGCTCCTGATCAAGCTGATTTACAGCCATGATCCCAGAGATTCAGAAACAAATCTTGAAACCCAGCGGCTTTTGGCAGAAATGCATCTGGACCACATACAAGGTGGCCACCGCCTCAGAGCTTATTGGAAAGCCAGGTATAAGATGGCAGTGACGGGGCAACTGCAGTGTCATGGGAAGGGGGGCTTTACCAGCTGGTCCTTCATGCCCTACCAAGGTCACGAGTTGCCCCCCCCCCCAAGCGGCTCTCTGGCATAGCCATAACACCAGACGCACGAAACTAATCTCGTAATTATTTGGCTCTTTACAGAAATCCAAAAATGCATGGCCACTATTACGGCCGCGCAACATTATATGATTCTCATAACCAGTTATAGAAAACAAAGTATTTCACAACGCCTTTTCAGCAATTCTGATTGTTGGGGGGGAAATTCTAAACTATAATGATGCATCTTTTGTCAAAATAATGAATGTAATCAATGTAGAGAAGAGTTAAGTGGAAATCATCTGCCTCACAGGCATTGGGAGGGGAGGGAGGGGGTATATTGGGGTTCTTGGTGGTGAAAAATGAGTACTGGTGAAGGAAGAGGTGTTTGATCATTGTAGGACCGAGACTTAAACCTGAAATCTTAGTAACTTTTCCCACAGTGATTCAATAAATAAATATAAGAAGAAAATAAATAAAATTATGAAAAAAAAATCTCCTTTCACCTATAAAAGCAATCATGCAAGACAATTTGTTCTTTTCCCCTCAAATCTTTCCCTGCACCGGTACATGTAAAACTAACTTGATGATATTTTGGCTATTTTTAATGATGTTATTTCACATTTCTTGATATGTCTTTTCTTTATAACAAGATTTTACGTCTCTGATTGAAGTTGCTATCTCTCATCATATACACCTTTTCTATCTCTTAGAGCACAGGAAAACTTAAATACCTTTTCAGTTTGATTCCTGTATTCCCTGAAGTGATAGTTTTTATGCTTCTGCTAACAGAATTTAAACATCACTTAATCACTTAACTTCCCGTTAGTCGTCGATTTGCTCGAGCGGGCGCCAGTAACGTCTCCGTTTGTCCCTGTCGCGTGCTAGTGTAGCCCAATGGCATCTCTTCGCTCCGGGAACATGAAGGGCCTCAAACCGATCGTTCATGATCTTCAGGAAGAAGTCTGACCATCTGGTAGGTGGGCGGCCACGCGGTCTCTTGACATCCCGTGGAATCCAATCAGTAACAGCTCTAGTCCAACGGTCGTCTTTAAATCTCATTACGTGACCAGCCCATCTGATTTTCGACACCTTGGCAAATGAGACAGCATCCCTGATCCTTGATCGTCGACGGATGTCAGAACTCCGGATTCTTTCTCTCAATTGAGTGAAACGTGATATTCCAAGCATAGCTCTTTCTATTCTTCTTTGGGAGACCTGAATAGCGTTCTCATCTTGTTTGCGTAGGGCCCAGGTCTCTGAGGCATATGTTAATGCAGGAGGAACAGTGGAATCAAAGAGATGTGCCCGGAGCCGGAGGTTCTTCGTCCTCTTAGCTATTTCTTCGACGTTCTTGAAAGCGTTCCAAGCCGCTCTCTTCCTCCTGTGCAGCTCGGGTGCCAGGTCATTTGTCATGTTGACTTCTCGACCTAGGTACACATAGCTGTTGCATTCGGAGATGGTCGTTCCATTGAGAGCGAATGGGGCGTCAGGAACAAGGCTGTTTCTCATAAACATTGTCTTCGTAAGATTCAGCTGTAGTCCTACCTTTCCACACTCACGGTCAAAGTCGGCCAGCATTTGTGCCGCTTGGCTGATGTTTGGTGTTATTAAAACAATATCATCAGCAAAGCGGAGGTGGTGTAATTGCCGACCATCTATCTTCACTCCCATTCCTTCCCATTCCAGTCGTCGCATGATGTTCTCGAGGGTGGCACTGAAGAGTTTCGGTGAAATGGTATCACCCTGCCGCACCCCTCTCTTGACATCAACGATCACTTCTTTGTAGAATGGTGAGATCCTGGTAGTGAATCCGCAATACAGCTCACGGAGGATCCTGATGTATTGGGCTTGAATGCCCTGATTGGCTAGGGCTTCAATGACCGCTTCCGTCTCAACAGAATCAAAGGCCTTCTTTAAATCAATGAACATTAAGCAGAGCGGCATCTTGAACTCCCGAGAAACCTCAACTTCCACTACCCAGCCGTCGACTTCCACTACCCAGCCGTCGCCACACTCCAGGACGCTTTCCGGACCCGCGCGGCAGCTCCGGCCGAGACCCACGCACAACTGAAGACCCACAGAACAAGATAAGCGGAACTCTCTGAGACCTTGGACTCCAGGCTCGGCGGACCCAGGGACAGAGCTTCTCTGCTTGCTCCCACCACCACAGGTGACAAAGGGAATTTAAACATACTAAAATCAAATAACCCTAACTATAAAGTTTAACTTGCTCGTTATAAAAAAGCTCATTTGTTAAGAAATTAAATACATGTTTTTTTTATATCCCAAAGATATCTTTCCCATTAAAATGAACTCACATTCTTTTCAAAGAAAAAAAAACAAAGAATTATAGGAGCTGAGGAAAACATCATGAAGTTCTAAAATGAGAATGGAAAATCTCTAGAAATCTACAGAAAAGGTAAAAAATTCTGAAAAGAATGAATAACACACCAGAGTACTGTGGGGTGAACATAAAAGGAACAATATAAGAATTTCTGGATTACCTAAGGATCAGGAAGGGGGATTTTATGAAGAACTAATAGTTAAATCAGTTTAGAATTTCCCAGAATTGTGGAGTACAGGCACCGAGATCCAAGAGACCCCAAGGGTCCCAGTGAAAATACACAATTAAGAAAATTCCAAGATACATTGTACTCAAAATGAAAATCCCAAAGACAGAAAATACTGAAAACAGCAAGATCATAAAAGGAACTTACATATAAAGGAAAGTCCGTAAGATTTACAGCATATCTATCAAATGAGACAATATGAGCCAGAATAGAATGGAGAGATACAGTACAAAAACACAACAAAATGGACACCACACCATGAATACTCTATCCAGCGAGATTATCATTCAGATTTGAAGGAATGATACAGAGCTTCACAGACGGGCAACAGCTTAGGGAATTCATAGCATTGATATAAGTTTTGCACTAAGAGGAGCGTCTTTAAAGGACAGAACAAATTTTCCAGCACTTGGCACTGAATACAGCACTTGGCATTCAGTATGACTCACTCATAGTGCTTACAGTTGCCCTCTACTAGATTAAGAAAGGTATGTTTACTGTTAGCTTGTTAAGGGATTCTATATATTTTTATAATGAATTAATATCTCATTTATATTGATTGTACTATGATCAGGGTTTTACATCATGATACTTTTATGCCTTTTACTTATTAACATAGATTCTCAAACAGTATTATGTTTTCTTTTCTTTTTTTTTTTTATTGAATCACCATGAGATAGTTATAAAGCTTCATGATGGAGTTTCAGTCATACAATGATCAAACACCCATCCCTCCACCAGTGTATATTTTTCATCACCAATATCCCCAGTATCCCTCTCGCCACACCCACTCACCCCTCCCCCTCCCTCTATGGCAGACAATTTCCTTCTTACTCTCTCTCTACTTTGGGGCATTATGGTTTACAAGTATTACAATGTTTTCTAATAGAAAACCATCATTCTCTTTCTCAGGATAAAACATTATTTTTTATAAGCCTATTCAGATTTTTCCCCTTCAAGTTTTTTTTAATTCTTTTCGCTCTCACTACAATTTACATTTGTAAGTGTTGCCTTTTTCATGAAAATGCTAAAATATATTAGCAAATAATTTTTTGAAAGCCTTATTTATGACAGAGAAGACATGAGAATTACCACAATAAGACCAAGGTACAAAATAAACTAACGCAATATATTTTAGATGTCAGAGTTAAAAATTTAGTTATGTAACTGAGAATTGGCTGTATACAATATTGTATGAAATGACTGGAATTAATTTACCTAGGTTAAAATCATATAACAGTCAATCATCACAAGTCGACCTTTATTGATTAAAATTTCTGATAATTCCTACCACTATTCTTTTATGGTTTTGGGAGCCAACAATATAAAATAAAAATGTTATATGCCTACCAATGCGGCAGACTGGTGAGGGGTGAAAGGGAATATTGGTATAGAGAAGGGCACACTGGTGATAGGATTGATGGTGGGACACTGCATACCTGAAACAACTCTATTAGAAACAATTTTGCAAATCATGGAGTTTTTTTTTTTAAAAAAAGGTTATATACAATATAATTCTTTACATTATACCAAATAAAAAGTCAATTTTACTCATTATTTTCCTTTTTGTTTTTGAGCCACATCTGATGGTGCTCAGGGCTTATTCCTGGTTCTGCACTCAGGAATCACTCCAAAAGGAACTTGGGGGATCTGGAGGGTGCTGGAGATCAAACCTGGGTAGAACTCATACAATGAAAGTTGCTTACATACTGTATACTCTCTCCTGCCCCTTATTCATTAATTTTTTTAAAAAATGTTTTAAAGCACACTCTCATACATTTTTTGTATACTCCTGTGGTCCAGAAATAAAATTAAACTATAAAATTGATGGCAAAGCTAAAGTCATAGACAGATCTTATGACTTCCAATGTACAGAAGTAGAATCATCACTTCTGGCATAGTAAACGAGAACTAAAGTTCTATAGCTCTAGCAAAGATGTTCAGTTAAACTGTTTCAATTAACTCCCCCAAACCAGTGTATCCTAACATGTGAAAAGAAAACTAGGAAAAACAAATAAAACTACTATTAAACCACAACTGGGGCTAAGATTTCAAAGTGAGTCCCAAATCTACAAAACTACTCCTTCATAGTCGTTGACTTACCCTAAAGTGCACATATGGACAGGACAAAACAACTCCAGCAGAGAAGACCAGAGGGATAGTACATGGGCAGGGTGTTTGCCCTGCCTGGGGTTCAATTCATGGCATCCCATATGGTTCCCTGAGTACCACCAGGAGTAATTCTTGAGTGCAGAGCCAGGAGTAACCCCTAAGCATCCCCAGATGTAACCCAAAAAGCAAAAACAAAACACACACACACACATACACACACAAAGAAAAACAATGCCAAGGAAAATGGCAGCTAGGATATGCTAAACTGGTGCAGATTTTAGTCATTTAAATTGACAAAACTTAAACTGAAGATCTGTCAAATCAAAAGAACCTTGATAAAGTCTCCAAAGTTTTAAATCGAGATTTCAGAACAGCCAATGTTTAGAATTACAGGGCCCCAACATGGAATAAGGGGAAAAATAAAATAGATCAATAACAACAAAGCCTAAAATTAACCCTCAATAATATCACAAAAGATGACTCAGAAAATAGGCCTATTTTTGTTTTCTCAAATATAAAACTTCAAATATTTATATTACTATTGTATGATTCAACTGTGTTGCTAATTTAGTTGAAGCTAGTTTACGGTGTCCATATTGGGTTCAAATATATGAATATCAGAGCTATTAAAGATCAACTGTTATTCTGATCTCTAACAGAAATCTAGTATACCCTTTACCATCTTTACTTCTTCCTATGACTTCAAGTTGCTACAACATTCAGTTCAACAGAAAAAAACTGTACTCATGAAATCTCATTAATTCAGCAAATTTGCTAAGTCTATTCATTTTCCTAATTATAATAAGAACATTATTTATACACAAGAAGATAAAGAGATAGTGATCAATCTATAAAGCGGCCTCCTCAAATTGCTGTTATTGGAAAGAATTATATCAACAGGAAATTAACAAACGACTGGACTCCTGCAAAGAGATATATATGTACATAGAACAGCACTCCTTTAGAAAGATATGTGAGTAGAAAGAGAATTGAAAGTATCTCTTTAGACTCAAGACTTAATGACAGCGTCTCAACAGAATACCTGTGCGCTGCAACTCCTTTGAAATCAATATGTACCAACATTCAATATGAACCACCAACATGAATACTGAATAAGGTAGTATATGGAAAATAATATATGCATATAAGATTCCCAAGCTTGAGAAATATACAACTTCGGTGAATACATGAAATTTTTCATTTAAAATTTATACTAAAGACACTGGGCTGGAGCAATAGCACAGAGATAGGGATTTTGCCTTGCAAGTAGTCAACATGGCTGACCCGAGTTCGATTCTTCCGCCCCTCTCAGAGAGCCCGGCAAGCTACCGCCTGCACGGCAAAGTCTGACAAGCTGCCCGTGATGTATTCGATATGCCAAACACAGTAACAATTGTCACAATGGAGACGTTATTGAGGCCACTCGAGCAAATTGATGAACAACGAGAGGGCAGTGACAGTGACAGTGACTAAAGACACTTAAAATAAGCAATTCAATATAGATGATAAGAATAAACAGAAATGAATTCATTTGAATAGAAATCATAGAATTCAAAAAGAATTAAAATCATAGGAAGTAGGGGCAAAATAATGTCTCGTCATATAAAATAACTTACTTATAAAAAAATGTTAGCTGTTTTCTGTTAATAGATATTAATGTTAGACATAGGAAAAATGCCAAATAATGAAACAAATACAAAATTTACAGAATTTTGTATAAATTTATCCCTAAATTTTATAATTATGTTTGGTAACATAGTCAACATAAAAATAAAACCCATCTCTGATAAATGTTTTAAGAGAATAATTATTTTTAAATGTATTCTTTAGGACACAATCATTAACTTATTCAGTCACTGTCACTTTCACTGCCCTCCCATTGTTCAATGATTTGCTTGAGCGGGCCCAGTAAGACTGTAAGACTTGTTACTGTGTTTCGCATATTGAATATGTCATGGGTAGCTTGCTAGGCTTTGCGGTGCGGGAGATACTCTCGGTAGCTTGTCAGGCTCTCTGAGAGAGGCGGAGGAATCGAACTCGGATCAGTTGAGTTGGCCTTGTGCAAGGCAAATGCCCTACCTGCTGTGCTATGGCTCCAGCCCAACTTATTCAGTAAGTATCTACTAATCACCTACATAATTCAAAAACTATAATATATGATAGGGAGTTAGAGTGATACAAATATTGACATTTACAAAATAGTCACTTCATTTGATTGAAAATCTTTATAAATACCACACTAAAAAGAATATGAAAATTATTAGTAATATCTAATTTAATACATTTAGGAAAACATCTCTGTATAAATAATGTATAAATATAAAACACATTTAAGATGCCTTGTGTATTATACCAATATATATAATCAATGAACAATGGGAGGCCAGTGACAGTGACGGTAACCATGTATTTAATATTTGCTATAAAATTTTGTGACACAGTAAGTATTAAGGACTTATGCCCTTATAACTGATTCTTACTTTTTTTCCCTTTCTGCTTACTAGTAACTTGTTTATCTTTCAAGTTCTGAATCCACATTTGTGTAAAATTTTTAATCCACACACAATATTATTATGTGACATATTGGCTAAGAATTATTGAAATAACCATGTTGTTATAAATCCTTTCCATAACAATTTTATTTTATATGTCACCTATCTGTTCAACCCTGTAAATAAAATACTAGATTGTACATTTTAATAAGTGAAAATGAGGTTATTAGGATAATTTCTCAGGTCTATTTAGGTATTAAAAATTCATAATTCCATGATTATATAACTTAACAGTACAAGAGTTAAACATAGGTAAAAGTACTAGGACCTTTACCCAACTTAAGATGTCATTTAGCAATCATCTCACTGGTTGCACTAACAATTTATAAAAATAACCTTAACCCCACTTCTTTCCATATCTCTTGCCATAACTGTACACTTATCATGGTATGAATTTTAAGTTCAGATGGTTTTTCATTAGAAAAATGAAGAATGTTCAGGCAAAAAAAAATCTTTAAAATGCATATTTTATGTAAATAACAGTATGTCTTAAATGGTTACAAAATTATATCTACTTTTTCATTAGAATCACAATGAAATGAAAAACATCTTTTACTAAACAAAAGAAGATAAAGAAGTCAAGTAACCAGTTATACCAATAATTACTCATATCATATCTCATATCTCAATAACATAATTGAGAAATTAGATGCCATTAAAAAAGAAAATTCTAGAACTTAAAAGTATACCAACATGTTAAGCCTTTATTAGAGAATATTTAAAGACAGCTCAAAGGGCTGAAGAATATGTTTTGCATGTGGGGGACTTGAGTTCAATCCCCAGCACCACAGCACCCCTGAGCACCGCAACGGGAGTAACCACCAAGCATCACAAAGTTAATATGCTAGATATATAGTCTCCACTTGCGCTATATATCCCTGGTTCCAAAGCCTAGTCTAAAAAAAAATTTTTTTTTTATTAGTGAAACACCATGAGGTACAGTTGTAGATTTACAAATTTTTGTGCTTGGATCTCAGTCATACCACGATCAAATACCCATCCGTCCACCAGTGCCCATTTTCCACCACCAGGATAATATCCCTCCCCCCCCATCCCCCCATCCCCCCCTGCCACTGTGGCAGGGCATTCCCTTTTGTTCTCTCTCTCCTTTTGGGTGTTGTGATCAGCAAAAGAGGCATTGAGTGGTGAACATGTTCAGTCCAGTCTACTTTCAACCTGCATCTCCCCTCCTGGGAGGATCCTCCAAACACCCTCCACTTGGTGTTGCCCTTTCTATCTGAATTGTCCTTTCCCCTAGAATACCCGGCTGGCCTCTAAGTTATGGAGTAATTCTCCTGGTGTTGATCTCAGCTATTCTTGGGTATTAATCTCATATTTTGTTACTTTATATCCCCCAGATGAATGCAATCTTTCTATGTCTATCCCTCTCTTTCTGACTCATTTCGCTTAGCATGATACTTTCCATATTGTACCACTTGTATGTAAAGTTCATGACTTCATCTTAAAAAAAAATTTTTAAAGACAAATAACTCAGTATGAGAAATAATAAATATTCTAGAAAAAATAAAAAGGGGATTAGGACTGTACGAAGGTGGAATGTACATGAAAAGGAAACGAGGTTGAAATTTTAATTACAATGGATGAAGAAGGTGACATTTAAGAAAACTGGTCATATGTTTCTTGATAGTCATTGGAAAGTTTTGAGTAGGAAGTTAAAATATTTTATTTGCCATCTGAAGGGGTCACTCTTGCTACCAAATTCAAAGAGGCTGAACAAGGGTCCATGAGAAGGCAGCTATGATATAAGTTATTTCAGTAATCCAAATGAAAGATTGCACTTGCTTGGATCAGGATGGTAGGAATATAGGTAATGAGAAATTTACATGTTTGAATATATTTGAATACTTTGTAAGTAAACTGACAAAATTTTTAGTGCACATTGATCATGAGAATAGAAGACTAAAAGGTTTTCAATTATAAAAATGTAAACAACACATGCTGGGCTGATAAAGACTATGGATTGAGCAAGTTTTAAGAAAGAAATCACTGTCACTGTCACGGTCCTCCCCTTGTTCATCAATTTGCTCAAGCGGGCCCAGTAACATCTCCATTGTGACACTTGTTTCTGTGTTTGGCATATTGAATACATCATGAGTAGCTTGCCAGGCTTTGCCGTGCGGGTGAGATATTCTCAGTAGCTTGCCAGGCTCTCTGAGACGGGCAGAGGAACCGAACTTGTGTCAGCCAGGTTGGTCGCATGCAAGGCAAACGCCCTACCCACTGTGCTATCTAGCTCAAACATCCATCCGTTAATAAATGAGCAAATTTTTAAAATACTGATTATTTTCTTTTGTGTCCACACAAACAATCACAAAAAAAATTACAATCATAAAAAAGAAACTCTTTGGCTAAATTTAAAGTATGGGGGTTAAGTTATTTGTCTTCTATTCTGCTGACCATGGTTCAAAACCCAGGCACTTATATACATAATATCAAGCACCAACAGAGGTCTCTCTTGAGCAGAGTCTGGAATAGTCACAAAATACTGCTAGGTATGGTCCCAAAAACAAAAATCAAAAAACAAATAAAAGGGAAAGGAAATCTTTACAACAACATACAAGGCATTTAAAGGTATTACACTAAATGAAATGGGTAACATGCAGATATACCAATACCAGAGGCAAATACATGAAATTTTTTATTTCAAAAAAAGTAATGAGATCATAAGAACAGATTGGTGATTTACAAGAGTAACCATAGGTGGGAATGAGAAAAATGAGTGAAAGAAATCAAAAGGCACAAAATAGTTATAAAATAAGTATAATGTAATCAATGTATAGTAACTATGTCTAATGTAACTAAGTATGCCAAATAATATTGTATTACATATCTGAAACTTGCTTGGAGGAAAAACATATAAAAATATATGATAATGAATATTAAGTACACTTACTGTGATGATCATTTAATAAATAAATATTAGTTTTTTATTTCTAAAATAATGTTATATATTGATCATACCGCATCATAAAACAAAGGGCTGTAGGTCAAGTCTTGCATCGTCAATTCAAACCGAAGCAGTGCATACCCTACAGTACTTCCAGGTGTAGCCCGAGTGGTTCCGAACACTGTTGGACCCAAGAAGCACTACATTATACTACCATCATTCAGACGGTACAACCAGACTGAGTATAATTTTGGTTTGGTTTCTACAAGTAATGCTGAGGTGAGTCCCCCAACAATAAATAAAATAAAATGAGATATTCAAATGGTAATGCCAAGCAGGGCATACATATATATAGATATATATATTACATACTAATACATATATTTAATATACATTTATATATGTGTATATAAATATCAATAAATGCCATGGAGGGAATATATGCATACATATATTTCCTACCTAGCATATATATCTTTCATGCAACTTTTATGGCAAAAGTTTATTTGTACTGTTTCAAGAAAAAGTTAGAAAGAGAGAATTAAGCGCAAACCACCCTTTCAAAGACTATTTTATAAATGGAAAACATATAAAGTATTACCTCATTAAGAAAATAAGACCAAGTGAAAACAATTTAAGAGAAATAACACTGCATTCTTATTCTGAATAAAATATAATAAGTAAAACATTAAAAATAAATAGGATAGCCATAGTGTCCCCCTGA
This sequence comes from Sorex fumeus, assembly GCF_029834395.1. Taxonomy (NCBI): domain Eukaryota; kingdom Metazoa; phylum Chordata; class Mammalia; order Eulipotyphla; family Soricidae; genus Sorex; species Sorex fumeus. The sequence continues at coordinate 28,879,987 of NW_026606155.1, forward strand.
CCAACTTTATGGCAAGAATACAGCAGTGAGATAAACCTGTGAAAGAACAAGACTGGAGATATTAGTACAAAGTAAAAAGCTGGCATTAAAAAAATCTAACATACAGGAATAACTGGCTTTAGGAAGGTTGAAAGTATTAGCCAAGAATACAGAATAATGGAATTAACAGGTAGCAGCTGTGGTAAAAGGGATTCACCTGAGTTCTCATCTAGTCATTTCACTTTTTTCTGTGAGGTAAGAAGCATCAAAATCAATGAAATTGTGGTTAGACATTTGGGAAATTTAATAAGAAAAAAACATGAAATAACTCACACAAAATAGAATAATGATCTTTAAAAATCATGTTCTTAAAAGCTAGAGATGGCTATTAAATATTCACTTGATGCTTATTACCACAAATTTAAAAGAAAATAAAACTAGTCAGTATGATTTCGCATTTTCTCCAAACATATACAGATCCACAGGTACAGATATGGAGTTTAAAAAGACTATATTAATAATAGATATTTTCATTAAATTTTGTTCAGACTAGTAAGGTTAATCATTAGGACCTAGTTGACATTAAAATATAATGATTGGCGAATGGAGCGATAGCATAGCAGGTAGGGCATGTGCCTTGCATGTGGTCAACCTGGGTTCGATTCCCAGCATCCCATATGGTCCCCCGAGCACCGCCAGGACTCATTCCTGAGTGCAGAGCCAGGAATAACCCCTGTACAAAGCCGGTGTGACCCAAAAAGCAAAAAATAATAATAAATAAATAAATAAAAAAGACTATATTAAACCTGTTATAACTGTTGTAAGTGAGTATGATCAAGTTAAAAAAAAATGATCAAGTTAAAAGTGAAACTAGCAAGGTAAGGTTATATGCCTGGAAGGTGGTATGCATGTTATAGATGAATGACCATGAAATATATGTACAAAACAAAAGAGGAAAAGATGACTCAAGGCACAGAGGGTAAATTAATAAATGGTAGGATCAATAAATCAATCATCTCTAATCTATAAATAGGACCTATGTTGTCCAAATCACACTTTTCAGTGACACAGTAATGACACTAACAACTAGAATAGAATCTGATTCCAGATGGGTCTCAGTCAAGTCACTCTCCAAGGTATCAACAGTACCAAGCTGTCTTGCAATTTAATTTTCCCTGACATAACAATCTCCACCAGAATGGATCTAATGCAAAATTGCAAATTAGATTTTTTTTTCCAAAGCATCTTTTACTTCTCTGATCTCTTCTCTGCCCATAAAGCTCAAAGTCTATATATGTTCAAATACACAAGTGGTACTGAAACTTGCGCTCCCCTATTTGTACAAAATTATTTTCACTTTTCAATAAAGATGGAACCCTTCATGAAAATATGAACCACCAACAGTTGCTCTTAATAAGCTACCATGCAGGGAGGATCAATAAAATGGAAAATGTATCCCCCCCCCCACCCTGCCCCAAATCTCCGCCACCAGCATCACTGGAGATAACCTGACAGACCCTAGCATTGCTGGGCCCAAGCAGTACTGCACCACCAGTTGGGCATCAAACCATTAGGCCCATGCTGTCTAGACAAGTATCTCGAGGGATGGCTCCTAGGGAGGATCTTATTTAAAATGCTCAAATAGAAAAAAAAAATAGATATAAGCTGCTAAATAAACTTAAACCTCTTCACAGAAATTGTAAGTCCAGCAGGAACTATGGTTAACTTGCTTTAGATATATTATAGCATATACAATATATATTTAAAATATATTCACACTTCATTATAAAATATATATTTCTGTTTATTAATAAATATTCTCTTAGTATATGCCCTTTGGGCTGGAGAGATAGTATAGCACGTAAGACATGTGGCTTGTATGTAGCTTATTGGGGTTCGATCTCCATAACCACATATGGCCCCTCAAACACCATCAGGAGTGATCCCTGAATGCAGAGCGAGGAATACCACCACCAGGTATGACCCACCACCACAAAAAAATACCCTTTTCAAAATCCCAAAATTCTTTATATGTGGGAGGCAGTCTTTGAGGGGGTCATATCCAGAGGTACTTAGGGCTTACTCTTAGCTCTATGCTCAGGGATCATATCTGGGCACCTAACCCCTATACTATCTCTCAGACCCATCCATTCTCTGAGAGCTAGCACAGCAGGTAGGGCATTTGCCTTCCATTCCTCCGTCCCTCTCAGAGAGCCCGGCAAGCTACCGAGAGTATCCCGCCAAACTTGTATAGTTAGAAATGTAGACTGAAAATTATAGAAAGTCTAGAACTACAGGACAAATCAAGAACAGTATGCAGCCAATTTGAGGGTTCTTTTGTAATTGTAGTAAAGGTAAAGGTAAAGGCCCTCCCGTTGTTCATCGATTTGCTCGAGCGGGCCCAGTAACGTCTCCACTGGAGACTTTGTTGTTACTGTGTTTGGCATATCGAATACGTCACGAGGAGCTTGCCAGGCTCTGCCGTGCGGGGGATATACTCTCAGTAGCTTGCCGGGCTCTCCGAGAGGGGCAGAGGAATCGAACTCGGGTCGGCCATGTTGGCTGCGTGCAAGGCAAGCTGCGTGCAAGGCAAACGCCCTATAGTCAAAACGATGAAAATCTTATTTAAATTTACATTGATTAAATTAGTGCTGGGTGAGAATGTCCACAATCTGGGGTGCTCAGAGCCTGGATCTGTGCTCAAAAGTGACCTCTGAAGGAAGGAGCTCAGAGTACTCTAGGAAGTGGGGAGGGAAGTGGGGATTCAAATAGAGGGAGTCTCATGCAAGGAAAGTGCCTTACCATCTATAATATCTCTCTGATCCTATTCTTTTGAAAGTAAACATCAAATTACCACAATCAGAAGTTTTCAGATCCTGAACATACACCAAAATATCATCTCTGGTAATCTTGGAAGGCAGTGGTATAACACTGTAAATATATTCTTTTTTTTTTCTTGACTTTTTGGGCCATACCCGGCAATGCACAGGGGTTACTCGTGGCTTTGCACTCAGGAATTACTCCCGGTGGTGCTCAGGGGACCACATGGAATGCTGGAAGTCGAACCCAGGTTGGCCATATGCAAGGCAAATGCCCTATCTGCTGTACTATTGCTCCAGTCCCCTCTATAAATGATACATCTCAGTATTTCATTTATTTTCAGTAATCATGCATGGTAAACTCTAGCACAATTTTCAATGATTTACTTCACCTTCTTTAAAAGAATAATCATTTTCACTTGCTCCTATGCAATTTATACTAATCTTGATGGAGCAAACATTTATGCCCCACTCTGGCTCTTATTAATGTTGGCAAATGACATGTAAACAAACATCCAAGCAGAAGTTTTAATAGTCACTATATATTGCCAAATTGCTTTACCTTTCCCCTCTATTACTGAACAGTGTGGTCCCAGTAAGAATTATTCTCCTGCCTGGATTTCAGAATTAGAAGATGCATGAAATAAAGGTTGTACTGTCAACCTTCAGCTTTTGATTTAAGTCTATGAAGTATCAGAGATGTCTGTTCTGTGGCATGACTTAGTAAAAGTTAATATGGCACATATTAACTTTATAATCAGAAAAGAAAAATCCACCACTTCAATCTTTAAACTCAACTAGAATACCTAAACAATGAAGGGGATAAAATGAATGAATTATTTTTAAGACATCAGAACACTTATGAAATAACAAGTAGTGAACTGAAATTCCAAGAAGAGAGGAGTCAGTCTGAGGTGAGTTGATAAATTCTATTTCATTCCACAGGCATTTAAAGTTTCCTAGCATAAAAACTGAAATGGTGGTCAGTGGACCACAGGGTACCCTGGAATCGAACCTAGCCTTCCTACATGGAAAGCATGTGCTCTGGCCCTTTGAGCTACCTCCCTGAGAATCAGAAGCTTTGTGAAGTAAGACATCAAAGGGTCAATCTCAAAACCTCCAAAGAACAGAACTGAACTTCCTGTAGTCCCTCAGAATCGTTAAGGAAAAAAAAAATGACATCAAGACAGAAAAGCAAGAGATTCTTCCAAACCTGGAGGCTCAGTCTCATTGAAGGCACGCCAGAGCAGGGCAGGTGAGCCATACACCCACCCAAGTAGAGCCCCAGCAGTCAAAAACCTCCATAATCCAATCACAGGCTCGGGAGAAGCCTCATCCAGGAATGAATCTGCAGAAAAACTCAGGTATGTGGGTTTTGTGACAGAAATCTCCAGGCTCCCATAAAGTCAGGAATGGGAGACCTTTCCCCATCCCCATTTTTCCAGGAGCCTGGCAGTCATGCCCACAAACTACTTCTGGCACCATATAAGCTCATTAACCGGCCACGATTCAGAGACTCATAAGTAAATCTCTAAAGAGAGAAAGAAGCTGCAGAGATGCTTCCAGACCCCAAAGTTACCGTCCAGTAAAATAATAACTCCAACTGTAACTCATCCCATTTAAAATTTTAGAATCCTGGAGTGACATATTCTACTCCACTGATATAACCAAGAGTAGCACGCCACATTGGAATAGATGCAAAGTAGAAAGTAACCAATCTCAATCAAGAAAATATTTATACACAAGGATTAACCTGTAACAACATGTTAGTAACCTCTTATGTAAGGGCTTAATTACTCCATATAACAATGTTCACATACTTTCTTCTAAGGAAATCTTTTTTGATCACTTTTAATGAATTATTCATAAAAAGCAATACAAAATACATTATTTAGGGCCTGCTATTGGGGCAGGCTTGGGTGGTAGTTGGGAAAATTGAAAATAATGTTGGTGGGAAAGTGTAATGGTGGTGGGATTGGTGCTGGAATACTGAATGCAATAAATCATCATGAACAACTTTATAAAAATAAAATTAGCACTGTAGCACTGTCTTCCCATTGTTCATCGATTTGCTCAAGCAGGCACCAGTAATGTCTCCATTGTGAGACTTGTTGTTACTGTATTTGGCATATCGAATACACCATGGGGAGCTTGCCAGGCTCTGCTGTGCGGGCAGGATATTATCGATAGCTTGCCGGGCTCTCCAAGAGGGACGGAGAAATCAAACCTGGGTCAGCCGCATGCAAGGCAAACGCACTGTGCTATATAAAAAAGTAGATTAATCACTTGATAGATTGACTTCACGTTAATCATCGATTTGCTTGAGCAGGCGCCAGTAACGTCTCCATTTGTCCCTGCGTGCTAGTGTAGCCCAATGGCGTCTGTTCATTCTAGGAACATGAAGAGCCTCAAACCGATCATTCAGGGTCTTGACAAAGAAGTCTGACCATCTGGTCGGTGGGCGGCCACACAGTCTTTTGACTCCTGTGGAATCCAGTCTGTAACAGCTCTAGTCCAGCGGTCAATTCAAATCTCATTACGTGTCCAGCCCACTGATTTTCGATGCCTTGCCAAATGAGACAGCGTCCCTGATTCTTGACTGTCGACGAAGGTCAGAACTCCTGATTCTTTCTCTCATTTGAATGAAAATTGATACTCCAAGCATAGCTCTTTCAATTCCTCTTTGGGAAATCCAAATAGCGTTCTCATCCTGTTTTTGTAAGGCCCAGGTCTCTGAGGCATATGTTAATGCAGGAAGAACAGTGGAATCTAAGAGGTGTGCCCAGAGCCGGGGGTTCTTCATCCTCTTAGCTATTTCTTCGACGCTCTTGAAGGCGTTCCAAGCTGCTTTCTTTCTCGTTCGCAACTGAGGTGCCAGGTCATTTGTCATGTTGACTTCTCGACCTAGGTACACATAACTGCTGCATTTGGAGATGATCGTTCCGTTGAGAGCGAATGGAGCATCAGGAACGAGCCTGTTTCTCATGAACATTGTCTTCATGAGATTCAGCTGGAGTCTGACCTTTCCACACTCACAGTCGAAGTCAGTCAGCATTTGTGCTGCTTGGCTAACATTTGGTGTTATTAGAAACATTATTAGAATGTTTGGTGTCATCAGCAAAGTGGAGGTGGTGTAGTTGCCGACCGTCTATCTTCATTCCCATTCCTTCCCATTCCAGTAGTCGCATGATGTTCTCGAGGGTGGCACTGAAGAGTTTCAGTGAAATGGTACTTTGCAGCTCTTTCTCCCCGCTCTGTGAAGTAGAATTTTGCACGAAGGAAGACAGTGGTCCAATTCCATTTGGAATTTTGGGACAACAGTGACATTGGTTAGGCAAAACCATTGATTGAATATGATGTGGTCAATTTCGTTGTGGAACCATCCACCAGGGGACTCCCATGTCCAACGTTTAGATTCAGCCTTCTGGAACTCTGAGTTACCATGGATGGTCTTGGTCGACATGATGAACTCAGACAGTTTCTCACCCTGTTCGTTCCATTCTAGGCCATGGGTCCCGGTGTGGAGTTCTTCGGCTGATCTTCTCGGTCCTATCTTGGCATTAAAATCACTGACAATGATCTTGCAGAAGGTGTGGCATGTAGAAAAGTAGATTATAAAAAAAAAAACTAAGAGATAAAGAAAGCAGTGGACTTAACAGATAAGAGCTTTAAAATAGCTAATAAATGATTAATAAGTTCATAAAAAAATGAAAGAAAGGCAGTCACAATCACGATCACAATCATCCTGTTGTTCGTGATTGCCTGAAGCAGGCCCCAGTAACGTCTCCTTCATCCTAGCCCTGAGATTTTAAAAAGTGCCATATTCAAGGCTCTTTTTGGGTTAGGAGAATGAGACCCATCATTGTTACTGGTATTTGGCATATTGGGTATGCCACAGGGAGTTTGCCAGACTCTGCCATGAGGGCAGGCTACATTCAGTAGCCTGCCAGGTTGTCCAAAGTAAGAATGAGATAATAAGATGTCAGGAGCTGGGTTTTATAGTTTCTAGGTCTTGGCCATTGATCAGATTACATGGCGCTGGGGGTCAGTTGGTGGGTGTGACCCCTGCCTACTGGAAGATGGAGGATCTGGGTGGAGGATGCTCAGCCCCGATCCGAGCAGGCTTGGAGATCTCAGCCCCGTGACCCGCATGCCTTTGTTCCTCTTCCGGTACATTCATGTGTGTGGAGAGTGGTCTCAGCATGGTTGTGGCTGGTTCTGGAGGTCTTCGACTGCCAGAGCTCTGCTTGGAGCTGGGAGGGAAACTCAAGAAAGGCAGTATCAACAAAAAAATGAGAATCTACTTTAGAAGAGTCAAATAGATCTAGAGCTGAAAAATAAGAAATCTAAAATCAAATTCATTGGATGGACTTAATGTTTGGGCTCAGCAAAAGATACAAAGTTTAAAAAAAGGTGAATAGAAAATACTGAAAAGAACATGCAAAGCATGTGCAACATAACAGAAAATACCTCAATGATGAGATGTTAGTTTACACTTCTAGTGGGAACACAAATTATGGAAAGGAGCAAGAAGATTCCTCAAAATATTAGCACTGTCCCATTGTTCATCGATTTGCTCAAGCCGGCACCAGTAACAATCTCCATTGTGAGACTTGTTGTTACTGTTTTTCGCATATCGAATATGTCACGGGTAGCTTGCCAGGCTTTGCCGTGTGGGCAAGAAACTCTCAGTAGCTTGCCTCTCCGAGAGGGGCAGAGGAATTGAACCCGGGTCGGCCGCGTGCCAAGCAAATGTCCTACCCGCTGTGCTATTGCTCCAGCCCAAATAATGTGGTTACTTTACTCTGGGATATAAAAACCATAAAACACAGATATGAAATTATTCAGAATACTCAAGAGTTGGGCTGGAGCAATACCATAGCAGGTAGGGCATTTGCCTTTCATGCAGCTGACCCGGGCAGCCAGGGTTCGATTCCTCCGCCCATCTAGAAGAGCCTGGCAAGCTACCGAGAGTATCTGGCCCACCCGGCAAAGCCTGGCAAGCTAACCCGTGATGTATTTGATATGCCAAACACAGTAACAAGTCTCACAATGGAGATTTTACTGGGTGCACTCAAGCAAATCAATGAACAACGGGAGGACAGTGCTACAGTGCAGTGCTACCCAAGAGTTGGAAATGATCTATATGTCTATTTACAGATGCTTGCAAAAAGAAGATTTGATGTTAGTACAAAATCGAATACTTCTATTCAAAAAATAAATAAAACTGTCATTTGCAACAACTTCAACAAACTTAGATACATTATGCTTAGTGAAATAAGTCAGGATAAAGACAAATGTTGTATGATCTCACTGCTGTATCACTATCACTATCACCCCATTGTTCATCGATTTGCTCGAGCAGGTGCCAGTAACATCTCCATTCATCCATGTCACGTGCTAGTGTAGCCTGAAGGCACATTGCGGGCTCTTTCGGGGTCAGGGGAATGAGGACCATCATTGTTACTGTTTTTGGCATATCGAGTATGCCGCAGGTAGCTTGCCAGGCTCTGCCATGTGGGCAGGATACTCTTGGTAGCTTGCCGGGCTCTCCAGGAAGGATGGAGGCTTTTGGCGCAGACTCTTATCACCTTTACAGGTGTTCCCAGTCAGGCATATATGCTGGCAGTAGCCTGCCGGGTTCTCTGAGAGCAAAAACTAGAAAGTAAGATTTCGCGCGGCTGTAAATGCATGATTGATGGGGTTACTGGCCATTGATGTGGTTACACGGCAGTTAGTGGCTGTAACTGTCTAGCCACTGGAAGATGGCAGATTTGGGTGGAGGAGGTCCAGTCCCGAACCGAGCAGGCTTGGAGATCTCAGCCCCGGGTCCCACACACCTGGGATCCTCTCACTCCTGTATGGTTCATAAAAATATTTCTTGATCTCTATTCTCATCTCTTTCATGCAAATTAATCTAAAATGCATTTAATAAACTTCAAGTAAAAGGGAAAGCAATGATGTTTTTAAAAGAAAATTTGATCTTTCAGAAAGAAATTTCATGATCGAGTAAGCAAAAATCTGTTTGACAAATTTAACGCAACATAAAATAAAGCAACAAATTAAGTAGTTATTTTAACTTATTAGACATTATCAAGGCAGTGAAAAGACTAACCACATACTAAGAAAATATATCTGCCATGATTATATCTAATATTCTTATACTTATAATTACAAATAATTCCTATTACACATTGACCAGAATGTCGACAATTAAAAAGACTGACAATGACAAACTTTGAAATGAATACAGAGCAATTGAAACACTCCTGTACTGTTGGGGCAGGTAGTATGGAGATGTACCCTAACCTCTGTACAATCCCCAGTCCCACATAGATAATCATTAAAGTTCACTACATATCCAAAATATTGACTCTTGGCCTAGAGAAACAATAGCGGGCAGGGCTCTCAGCTTGCAGGCAGTAAACCCAGGTTTGATTCCCCAACACCTCAAATAGCCCGGGAGCCTTGCCAAGAGTGATCTCTGAATGCAGAGCCAAGAATAAGCTGAGTACAGGTAGGTGTGCCCCCCAAACATCCCCCCCAAAAAAAGAGAGAGAAAGCAACAACAAAACTCTGAAACTTTGAAAAAACTCATTAAAAATTCTCTGGCTTATATGAATAAACCTCAAAACAAGTGTTGCTGAGGTGTGAAAAAAATACACTATTGAATGGAATGTAAATTAATACAGTCTTTATGGAAATTGGTATGGAAAGTCCTTAAACTGAAAATACCTCATGACCCACTGACACCACTCCTAGGCATTCTTAAGCACATAAAAACACAAATTCAAAAAGATATTTGCATAACTATCTTCATAGTAGCATTATTCACAATAGCCAAGTATGGCCTTGACCTAAATGCCCATATAGTGTCAAAGAATAAAGAAGCCATGGTACATGTATTCAATGGATTACTTCTCAGTTATTTTAGTGAAGTCCTGGACCAGAGAATACAGTTGGTAAAGCATATACTTTGTATGTGCCTAACCACATTCAATCCCCAGTACCCTATATGGTCTCCAGAGGACCACCAGAAGTGATTCCTGAGTGCAGAGCCAGGATCTGGGTGTGGCACAAAAAAACAAAGAACTAAAATAACATAAAAATCTTTTTAAGAGTGAAATCTTGAGATTGGAGTGTACAGTGGATAGGGCACTTACTTTCCTTGCTTGCAGTTGACCAGGGTTGAATCCCCAATACTCCATGTGGTTCCCAGAGGTCCACCAGGAGTGATCCCTGAGTAGAGGCAGGAATAAATCCTGAGCACTACCTGGTGTTCCCCAAAAATAAAAAATCAATAAAAAGTAAACTCCTACCTTCTGCAAAGATATAGGTGGAACCACAGAAACCATGCTACATGAAATAAGGCAAGAAGTGAAAGACTCAACTATAGTTTTACTCATATGTAGAATACATAGATAACCAAAGCAGAGGTCAAAGAGGTCAAAACACACAGGAAGCCTAAGCTAGCTCCCCTGCACTGCAAGGTTCCTGAAGCAGTGCGTCAGGAGCAAGTCCCAAGCAAAAAGCTAAAAGTTTTCCCTGACTACCAGGTCAAATTCTTTCCAACCTCTCTTTGCCATCCCCATCCCCCAGCCAAAATAATCTCTGTAGCCCCTGATAAAAAAAAATTGTTTCCAAAATGAAAAAGGAATAAGAGAAATGAGTAGAGGAAGATCATTTTTCTAAGGTAAAGGGCAAGAACTTTAGTGGTAGATATGATAAGTCTTATGCAATTAGATGTAAAGGTAAGTAAAGTAAAGGCCCTCCCGTTGATCATCGATTTGCTCGAGCGGGCACCATCTATATTAAAAAATGTAATTCTAAGTTACATATGAATTAATTTTATATTAGTTAAAATTCTCATTATGAACATGGTCCTCCCGTTGTTCATCGATTTGCTCGAGTGGGCCCAGTAACGTCTCCATCATGAGACTTGTTACTGTGTTTGGCATATTGAATGCGTCACGGGTAGCTTGCCAGGCTCTGCCGTGCGGGCGAGATACTCTCGGTAGCTTGCCGGGCTCTCCGAGAGGGGCGGAGGAATCGAACTCGGGTCGGCCATGTTGGCTGCTTGTAAGGCAAATGCACTACCACTGTGCTATCGCTCCAGCCCTCATTATGAACATAGTATGGAAATAACAAATGGCCAAAGGCAATAAAATCATAGAACTGGGCAGTGGGTAGAGGCAGAGGTTGCTGATGGTTGGGAGGGGACCCAGAGACAATAGTGGAGGGAAATAGATACTTTGGTGGAAGATATGTTTTGGAACTATTTTTTTTAAGGCATGAAACCCTATCATTAGCAGTATTGCACATTAATGGTGTTTTAAAGTATGTATATATATATGTATATATATATATATATATATCCGCATTATAAACCACAGCAATACTTAGTACCTTGAGGCTAACTTTAAGAACATTTTTTATGACTTAGTTTGGTGGTTGTGCTTTAGGTAATTTTAATTGCGTTATATTTTGGTATTGCTGTAGTCACCTGGATGCTGCACTTGAGACTATTATCCAGAGTCTTGGTTCTTTGACTTGTTGGTATCTCCACATGGTTGAATCATTAGTCTCATGGTGTGATGGCTGAGTTCCAAAAAGTATTCCAAGAGCAAGCTTGAGACAGAGAAAGCAGAAGATGCCAGGCCAATTAAGGGCTAAACCTAAAACTGGCACAGCCTCACTTCTAGCATTATTAATTTATTGGTCAAAATCACAGACCTAGTCCAGAGCCATTATGGGAAGACTTTGGGAATACTTGGAAATGTGCTTAATTTTGTGTGTGTGTATGTGTGTGTGTGTGTGTGTGTGTGTGTGTTGGGGGGGTTGGGGGGGTGCAGGGTGTCATCACACTAACAGTCTATCAAAACACTGTTTTGGTTACAAGTGACAATACAAGTGACAATTCACTGTTACAAGTGACAGTGCTCTTTTTTAGTTTCAGGAAAGAGCAGCTTATTATAGGAAAAAGAGGATGTCAGTCTCACAAAGTCTGAATACAGGATGGAGTCAGGGTTTGAAATTCTTTGGAACTTTTTCTCATATGTTCTTTACTCTTTTAGTAAGCTTAATTTTCCCTTATCCTAAATCTGCCTTTTAGCATTAGAACAGTGCTGTAGACAGAGCCTTTATTGTTTATATGTTGCAATTTTAGCCATTCAGGTGATTCACTTTATTTTTGCATCGGTGTTCCTGAAATTTTTGTGTAAGTGCTTTGTCCGGAACAGTTGTGACCAAGGGATAGAGGTATGTTATATCAACTGTGTGGATAGGAGCAGGATTAGTTTATAGAAAAGAAATGATGAATAAGTAGTTCACTTGCTTCCTCCTTCTCTAATTAATGGCATAAAGTAATTTGTTAAATTATTTTAGTAAATTGTTTCTCCATTACAAATTTAGTATTTTACTAAAGAGTAGGCTAAAGGACTGAAATTATTTAGTATCTTGATTATTTACTGTAATCTCATGTTTTAAGTAGGGTCTTTGGTAATCTGCCACAGGCAATCCCCTCTATCCAGAAATAGAATTTTCCTGTCTGGTAAGTTATTTGTGGAGAAGTAGTGTGTGGAGATGCTACACCTGGACTAGGTTATTATTTGGGTTTGAGAATGCTAAAATTTTTCAAATATATTAAGGTAATAACATTCTGGAGCATTTTTAGACCCCAAAGTAACCCAGACTAATCACAGCCAGTAGAGCCCCTTTTGCTTTTGAATAATTGAAGAAAATCTATTTTCACTTTGCTACCATTATTGAGAATCAAATATGAAGGTGATCTTATTCATTGATTTTTTTTCAGAGTTGGTTTGGCAATCTGGCTGGTTAAGTGGGTCTATTCTTTCTCTAGAAAGAGCCCACTTACATACACAAAAGTAAGTATATTACAGAATGAAATAACTATAATGGAAGTAGAAGCAATGTACTGTGGTTACATAGAGGAAGGAGCAATTAATTTTGACTGAATGGTTGTAGGAGTAGTGACATTTTAAAGAAGATAGTGTTTGCCTAGAGCCTGGAAAAATGAATAACCCATCCTTAGAAAACAAAGAAAAGGTAATCTGGCTGTCAGGCTTTTTGGTTGCTGAAGGGGTGGCACCAGAATGTCTAGGCCAAAGCAGATGAACTTAAATGTAGGTAATAATGGAATTTAGCATAAACAGCAGCATATACTTACCTAATTTCTAATTTCTAATCTTCAATTATATTAATAGGAACTAAGGTGTTTTTTTTTTTTTTGGTTTCTCTTTTCAGGCCTTAGTTGACTGTACAGTTTGAAATTTGAGAACTGGAATGTTTTAGGAGGAGGGCACACCTGGTAGTGCTTGGAGATTACTCCTGGCTCAACACTCAGGAATTATTTTTAGTGGGACTTGGGGAAACATATGGAGTAATGGGGATTTGGCCTACCCAGATTGTCCTAGTGCAAAGGAAGTGCCCTACCCTCTGTACTATTGTTTTCACCTCAGAGAGAACTGGATTTTTAAAATCAAATTTTATTGTTTTATCATTGGTTTATAATACTGTAAAATTTGGGCTGGACCGAAAGCACAGTGGGTAGGGTGTTTGCCTTGCATGCGGTCAACCCGGCCGACCCGAGTTCGATTCCTCTGCCCCTCTCGGAGAGCCTGGCACAGCAACGCCTGGCAAGCTACCCATGACATATTCGATATGCCAAACACAGTAACAAGTCTCACAATGTTAATGGACCCACTCTAGCAAATCGATGAACAGTGGGAGAACAGTGCTACAGTGCAGTGCTACTGTAAAATTTGGGGAATACATCTAATTGCTCCAGTAACGTCTCCATTGGAGACTTTGGTGTTACTGTGTCTGGCAGAGCGGCAAGCTACCGAGAGTATTCGATATGCCAGACACAGTAACACCAAAGTCTCCAATGGAGACGTTACTGGACCCACTCGAGCAAATCGATGATCAACGGGAGGGCCTTTACTTTTACTTTTAATATAGATGGTACCTTGAAGTATGAATAGGCAAACTATGGTCCTTTGATCAATTCTATGTAACTATTTTATATGTAAATAAAATTATATTGGAATACACCACCTACATTTATTTACATTGTGCACATGGCTACTTTCCTGCTCCAAGTTTGAGCTAAGTAGACATGACAGAAATCAGATAACACACAACCCACAATATTTCCATTGGTTCTTTACAGTATCCGTTTTATAAGCCTCATCACACAGTATTTAGCAAGGATTTAAATATATAAATTACTTAAAATATAAATATAACTTACAACCAATTTCTCATACTTAAGGACATTATAAGTATCTAGCGCTATAGGAATCAAAAAAAGCCTGAGACAATACTAAATTGGATTGTACTATTAACAGGCTATGGTCCTTCTCACATATTAATCATCTAGAGGAAAATCAAATCTGTAATTATTTATCTGCTTAAAAATTCCTATTTAAAAGTTACCATTACTTGGTATCTATCCCTAAAATACAAAACCATTTCATTCCAAAAGATATATGCATTCCAATTTTGTTGCAATTACTTAGTATAATAGCATTATAGGAAAACATACCAGGTCTCCAATGACAGAACAGTGAATAATAATGTTGTGGTACATATACACAATGGAATACTATGAAGCCACAAGAAAAAGTGAAATTACAGTTTGCTACAACTTGGATGGAACTAGAACTTAAGTGCAGCAAGTCAGAAAGACCAACACCAAATGTTCTCACACATCAATGAAATACAGAATAATTTGTCTAGGGAATTGGAAAGTATCAAAGGAGAGCAAATCACTGGCTCTAGATTACAGAAACAAAATTATCAAGAAAAGACAAAAATGAAAAGTGGAGGGGTGGAGTCAAAGAGAGGAGGTGTGGAAGTAATATGCTGGCAGGGATCAGGGACCTTGAGCTATCTGGGTATAGAAGTGAGGTAGATATATACACACACATACACACACACACACACACACACACACCACTAGACCTAACAGTACTGAAAGCATTGGGACCCAAATTACAATAGTTAAATCATAAAAATGTATTTCTCAAGTAGTCAACTTGAGGGGCAGGAGGGAACCTGAGGTCATCTGTTTTGGGATGGGGGTCACAGGGTGTTGAAATTGGAGGAGGGAACATTGTATGCCTAAAACCTACTGCCAGCAACTTGATAAGTCACAGTGTCTAAAATAAAAAAAAAAACTCCTGCTATATGAGCAGGAGGTATGCATTTCATATTTCCATGTATTAGATATGATCTACTTCTGAATTATTAAGAATTAGAAAGGGTCAGAGAGTTAGTAGAATGGATGGGGTGCTTGTCTTGCGTAAGACTGACCTGGGTTCAATCCCCAACAGATATGGTCTCTGAGTACCACCAGGAGTGATCCCTGATGGCAGAGTCAGCAGTAAGCCCAACACACACACACACACACACACACACACACACACACACACACACTCACACACACCACTAGAAAGGAATGAATGTTTCCATTTATGCACAGACCCATATGCAAAAGAAAAAAAATTCAAGTCATTCTAACCTGAAATTATTCTCAAGCTTTCCTGCCAAAAATTATATTTATCTCATAAGGTACCATCTACAAACAATATTTTACAAATGATATCCCTTTTCCTAAGGCTGCAAGCCATTGTTTCTTCATAAGAACAAACATAAGATACATAGCATTGCCGTGTATGGGCCCCAAACAATAACAACAACACAAGAAGTATGATCTTAAAGTATGTATGGGAAACTACTTCTACTTCTGGCATCTTAAGGTTTGTTAGGATCTGTAGAAAAAGCTGACCATATAAGAATATTATGGTTAGGAAGATAAACTGTTTATGGAACAGTTTAAAATTTGATTTCTAGAAGAGATTTTTTTTCTGGATCTTCTAAACAGTGTTCTGGAAACTAGGAAATCCTGGTAATTCTTGGCCATTCGGTGCTGGTGGTTCACTTGCAAAGGTCGAGGTCGAGAATGCAGTGGTGTTTTAGTTCATGGGTTCCTGGGACTACTAATGCCACACTTCGCAGTGCTCAGGGGCCTGCAGTGATGCTTGGGATCAAATGGGCCATACCTTATGCTCCAATCCTTATACTATTTTCCTAAACCAGACAAGTTTTTTTAATTGGCAGGTGAAGTAGAAATAGTATCAGGTTACTCCTGATTCTGCTCTTAGGAAATTCTCTTGGCAATGCTCAGGGGACCATATGGAATACTAGGGATAGAAGCCTGGCAGGTCATGTGCAAGCACCCTACCCACTGTACCATTGCTATGACCCCTTTAAGGCCATAGTTTAAAAAACTCATAACCTTTGTCAATCTTTACAGTACATATAGCATACCTTCTGATACCAACTGTCAAAATTTATGCTGTAAAATAAGAAATTAGATTGGACATGGACAGACATGGAGAATATCATACTGAGTGAAATGAGTCAGAAGGAGAGGGACCGTTATAGAATGACTGCATTCAATTATGGGATATGAAAAAAATAGTATGTGATTAATATCTAAGGCCAGGGAAAACAGGGGCCAGAAGGTCTGTTCAATGATTTGAAGCTTGCAACAAGTATGTGGGATGTGAAGGGCAGTTAGGATAAAGATGGGGACCAGTATGACAATAATAGTAAGAAATGATCACTTTTGGGGGCTAGAGCGATAGCACAGCAGGTAGGGCATTTGCCTTGCACACAGCTGACCCAGGTTCAATTCCCAGCATCCCATATGGTCCCCTGAGCACCACCAGGTATAATTCCTGAGTTCAGAGCCAGGAGTAACCCCTGTACATCGCCGGGTGTGACCCAAAAAGCAAAATAAATTAATTAATTTTAAAAAAAAAGAAATGATCACTTTGGACCGGAACTGAGTGTTAAAAGTAGCTTAATCTACCTGATAACCTTTCTGTATCTGTATTACAAACTATAATGTCTAATGTCTAAAAGGAGGGAGAGAGAGAGAGAGAAAGAGAGAGAGAGAGAGAGAGAGAGAGGTGTCTGCCATAAAGGCAGGAGGTGGTTCAGGCAGGAGGGAAACTGGAAATATTGATGGTGGGAAAATGTACACTGGTGAAGGGATGTGTTGGAACATTTTATGACTGAAATCCAATCATGAACAACTTTGTAACTGTGTATCTCGCTGTAATTCAATTAAAATTTTTTTAAAAATTTAGAAAACCATGATACAGTATTGATACTTAGTCACGGTCAGGTCCTCCCGTTGTTCATGGATTTACTCGAGTGGGCCCAGTAACATCTCCATCGTGAGACTTCTTGTTACTGTGTTTGGCATATTGAATACGTCAGGGGCAAGATACTCTCAGTAGCTTGCCGGGCTCTCCAAGAGGAATCGAATCTGGCTTGGCCGGGCCGGCTGGGCGCAAGGCAAACGCCCTACTGCTGTGCTATCACTCCAGCCCCTTAGTAATGCTTCTAAAAATAAATTTTAAGTAGAAAAATTGCATGAGGAAAATCCAGTATCAGGTAAGATATCTAAAAGTCGTATTGGCTGCTTTGCTTATTATCATTTAATAAATTTATATTCAAATTTAGCATAAAACTTAACAACAAACAATGAGTACTTATGATGTAGGCAAACTCATTTAATACTGGCATTTATTATCACATTATAAGGAAGCATTACTCCCATTTTACAGGTAAAAACAGTCATGCTTCAGTTAAACAATTCTGAAAATCAGACTTATGTATAAATCCGAGCAATGTAATCCTAAGCCCACCAAATATACATAAAAATATGCATCTTTATAATAGCTTTCTTTTAAATATATAATGGGAAAATAATGCTGGGGAGAAGGAATACTAAGCCTTGTTTTCCAGATATCTAGTATATAACTATAATTTAGATTAAAAATGAAAAATAGTTAATACCTCAAAATCACTATTATTTTTATAAGCATACTTGTGACTCAATTATTAAACTTACATAAATAGAATTTCTATTCTCTTAAGTATTTGATTATTTGAACTCTGTAGCATGAAATACTGAATGAAATAAAATTGTACATATTACACAATACAATTATTCATTTCAATTTACACTAGCTATGAATGTTCAATGTCTTTATAGCAATTTTCCTGTTTGAAGGAAGGCATTTCAAATCAATGATCTTGCTGTCAGTAATATATTGAACATAACATAAATATAAGCAATGACAGAATGGTAAACATGAGATTTTAGGTCTGAAGAGATTTTTAAAGAGCATCTATTTCCCCTTATATGCTATACTAAATTCACACAAGAAAAAAACCCAAAATGGAACTTTCTCCTAATTTAGCAGTAACAGAATCAAAACCAGTCTTTCTAGTTTTTGCCACCATGATTTTTTTAATAAGTCAACAAAGTGGAAGGGAGGAAAGGGATGAAAACTGTTGATTAGGGGAAAATATATTTTAAAGAATGGTCCATATTAAACTAATAGATTTCCACAATAGATAATATCGTGGTAAACCTTTCTAAGGCAACAAGTTAAAGGAATAATTATAAAAGTTGTAACGTAGACTTCCACAATATCATTTGATAAGGGAAAACATCCATTTTCCAAAGAGTTTCTGGAGTACATTAAAAAAGTGTTCAATTCTAGGATTACTCCATAGCTTAGAGGCCAGCCGGGTATTCTAGGGGAAAGGACAGTTCAGATAGAAAAGGGAACACCAAATGGAGGGTGTTTGGAGGATCCTCCCAGGAGGGGAGATGCAGGTTGAAAGTAGACTGGACTGAACATGTTCGCCACTCAATGCCTCTTTTGCTGATCACAACACCCAAAAGGAGAGAGAGAACAAAAGGGAATGCCCTGCCACAGTGGCAGGGGGGAATGGGGGGATGGGGGATGGGGGGGAGGGATATTATCCTGGTGGTGGAAAATGGGCACTGGTGGAGGGATGGGTATTTGATCATGATATGACCGAAATCCAAGCACAAAAATTTGTAAATCTACAACTGTACCTCATGGTGTTTCACTAATAATAAAAAAAAAAGTGTTCAATTCTAAAGTTTGCAAATACTAAAGCGCAACAAATTACACAGAATATAACCAACATCTTTAACACTGTATATTGTGAGAAATAAACACAGGTGAGCCAATGGAAACAGGCTCAGAGATACCACAGTAAAAAAAAAAATTTATTTTTCTTGTTTAGACAAGGAAAAACAACTTTGGATTAGGTGAAATAGTTAATTTCATAAACAATTCTTTGAAATAACAGGGAATGGACTTTTCTATCCTAAGTAACAAATTTAAGCTTGTTAACACAAACTCTTTCACCACTTACCTCATCTTCCTCTTTATTTCCCATAAAAACTCCCCAACTTTTACTCTGATTTGGGGCACATTTTAGATTTCTATCTAAAACCATATCTTGAATTACAATTCTTTGGTCCCAAATAATTACTGGGTGACTCTCATTTTGGTCATTGTCTTTTTAAGTTTATAATATGATAAATCTTTAGGTGAGATGATAATATAAAGAATTTTCCAAATTGTTTGACCATATAAAAACCTCTCTGTGGCATACCAATTTTAAGATCTACCAGAGAAATTTACAGAACCAAATTTAAGAAACTCTGGGGTATTTCATTTGGAAGGAAGGAAGGAAGGAAGGAAGGAAGGAAGGAAGGAAGGAAGGAAGATCTCAAAACTCACACCCACAGATAAACTTAATTTAAAATTCAGAAACATAAAATGTTGTAAAACTACTAAGATATTATTTTAGTAAGGGATATTGAAAAATCTTTTGTCTCTAGAACATGTATGTATACTATTTTAAAATGTCCTTTGTTGGGGCCAGAGATAGTACAGTGACATTCAGCCTACCAGTGTAGATTCCTGGCACCACATAGGTGATGTGGTAGCCCAAAGTCCCACTAAGAGTTATCCCTGAGCATATAGACAGGAATAAGTCCGGAGCACTGCTGGGTTAGGTCCCAAAACAAAAAAACAAACAAACAAAAAACTAAAATAAGATAAACGAAACATCCTTAGGTACCCATTCTTATATAGGCTATTAAAAATATAAGGCAGTGATCACAATGAGTGCAATTAATATATAATAAAGCCATCTATATTGGGAAGACTAAATTTAACCCACTAATTCTCATATCATAACTTGTTCCTATTCCAATTTAAAACTGCCAGAGGACTATTTTCATGAAAGATGGAGAAAGAAGAACAAGGAAAATATAACAATTTTGGGTGTATGGAGAAGTGTAGGGAGGAAAAAAATCCAAGACTACAGTGACTCTCTAGAAAATGAGTTGAGAATAGAGAACTCTTCCTCTTCTAGAAATAGAAATAACTCTTGTTCTGAAAACTTCTCTTTTCATCAGTGCAATTCTGAATAGGTCAGTAAGCCTGCCTATTTGTGTCTTACTTCCAAGATAAACCTGTGTGATACAGCACTAGCCAAAGTTCTCATACAGTCCAAGCCACAATGATTTATCCAAAGACAAACACATGAGCAAGGTTAGATGAAGGAACAGCCAAGAATTCTATATGCAAATGCCATTAAAAAAAAACCACACACACACACACATTTCTTTGGACTTACTTGTTGGGAAGGGAAATCCTAAAGCTATCTCTTACTATAAACTCCTAACCCACACAATTCTGGTTACATAAATCAGCTTGCAATATACTTAGAAAAGCAAGGCACTTAAATGGAGAGTAAGAGTTTATGATTATATTATATTCACTTAACCTAATTTTGAACTGGGTACCAGGCATTTGAAATAAAAAGATTCAAGTCAAAAAGATTAAAAATATCAAATGAAACAGAATATTGGTATACTTCGTGTATCTTTTTTGAAATCAGGTTTGGATTTCTACCAAAATTTTGAAATTCATAGCCCACTGACCCAAAATTCTCCTTACAGAAATTAATCTTACAACGTATTTTAAAAACTCACGAATATGTAATTACTAACATACTTAATCTATAATTGTCACAGTGAAAAATCAACAATCTTAATTTCTGTCAACTGAAGACTTACTAAATATAATAAAATCTATGATGCAATTCAAAGTCTCACCATGGAGACGTTAATGGGCCCGCTCGAGAAAATCAATGAACAAGGATAGTGATAGTGATAGTGATGATGCAACAAAATAAAGGCATTTAAACAAAAAAGAAAGATTTATATCCAAATGAACTAATCATAATATGTTTAGTGGTTAAAAGCTAACACACTTAAAAGTCTACATGAGTTCAAATCAGTTTGGCTTCTTATGAGTTTCTCTTCATATAATACTAATTTGAGCAATTAGTAATATCTCTCCATTACAATTTCCTCAACTGTAAAACAATGAGACTTCTAAGAGCATTGCTTTATGAGTAAGCTCTAAAATAATCTGAAGCAGATAAGCTCTCAGTAAAATTAGCTATTATTTTCACTGATACAAAAAGATATCCAAGATAATGCTGAAGGTACAGAATATTATGTATGAGCAAAGTTCACACTAAGCCTACAAGATTGAAGCAGATAAGATTAATAGACTAAGTGAGAATCATGGGAAACTGAAGAATATATGCCCTATCTTAAGGGGACAGGCCTGACTATTGTCACATGTGAAACTGCATTATTGATAAAGCATAAAAAAGGTTAAAATATGGATTTATATGAAATTCATCTTTTTATACGTGTTAGAAACATACATTTCCCTAAGCAGACTATCAGTCTAAGGAAATGTGTGTACTGTAAACCAGGCCTAATGCTCAATCAGTTCACACACTTTGATGTAATGTATGATGCCATAGCTACATATTCAAATACATTCTTATTTACAGAAAAATTAAAATAAAAATCTTAGGAGTGGTTTACACTAGGAAGAGACAGAGGAAGTAAAGTGAAGGAGCTTAATTTTCATTCTTTACTATAGTATATTGTTATATTTTTAACAACATATACTGAAGATCTCATACAGCAAAGCCTCTGAGACCATGTTCAAAACATGTGGGAAGCACTGGGGTTGAACTTGCTACCTCAAGCTTATAAGCCAGGCACTTTTGCCAATATGCCATTTCAGAGGCCCTCTAATAAGTTGAATAACTAAAAACATGACTTATAAAAGGAGAAGTAAAATACCAAAATATCTTATTCATGTGTGGTATTCAGAAAAACAAGGGACTAGATAGGATCTAATGATGACAAATCCTTGGCCTTTGATTACAAAACTGAGATTATCGAGCAGCTAGAAGTGAAAGTGAGAAAGAGGCGGAGTGGAAGTGAAATATGAACTATGGTGGAGGGCCTTTGGGCACCTTAGTGGTGGTGAAGGTATAGTAACTTTGTACATCAAAACCATAAACATTAACCCAATTTTAACCTGGCAGTTAAAACTATTAAAACCTGGCAGTATTCAGTGCTCCCTCCTGGCTCCACAGGGATCACACCTATGTGGATCAATAGAACACACATGGTACTGGGGATCAAGCCCTGATCAGCTACATGAAAGGCAAATACCATATCTGCTGTACTCTGACTCCAGACCTAAAAATAAAGTCTTTTAAACAAAAATAAAAACATGATAAGAATTTAAGAGATTTCCCATTTATGGTTTCAGATGTAATTTCTATTATGTAGAAATTATCTCAGAGAGCCCGGCAAGCTACCGAGAGTATTCGATATGCCAGACACAGTAACAACAAAGTCTCCAATGGAGACGTTACTGGGCCCGCTCGAGCAAATCGACGATCAACGGGAGGGCCTTTACCTTTACCTTTATAATTTAAAAAAATTATAAGAACAAAATTTAGCAATAGCTCAAATAAAAGGAAAAAAGTTATAGTTGCTGTATGTTTCATGTTATGCCTAGAAGTTGTGTTTCTCTGTTCAATTTGTCTCCAAGCTAGCCAGCTTGCAACTTCAATTAGACTTCTAAGAGTGTCTGATAATTTCAATCGTCTTAATGTTGCTTTTATTGGGCCAGAATAATACAGCAAGTTGGGTGCTTGCCTTGCACGAAGCCCACCCAGCTTTGATCCCAGAACTCCATATGGTCCCCTGAGCCCACCAGGAGTGATCCCTGAGCAAAGAGCCAGGAATAAGCCTTGAGAACTGCCAGGTGAGGTCTATAAAACAAATATAGAAATTGTTATTAAAAAAATCAAATAATTTAATTTCTACATAATAGATTGTACTTTATTACTTTACTCAAATTTATGCTTTTTATTACCACATTCAGTAACCGGCTGAACAATTAGTCATGAACCTGAAATTGGAAATTACAAAGAAGTAAACATTGAGCCCAAAAGTAAAAATATTTATCCTTCATGCCTTATTTTAACACTAACTGAATGTAGTATTACATGTATTTCTTATCAAGGTTGTTTACCTACTTCCAAAAGATACAGATTAGAAACTACAAGGGAAGGGCAAGTGTTTTAAATCATAACAGAAAAGCAAATATATTATAGAACCTACTACACTACACAATAACAGATGAAATGTAGAAGCATTGCTAATAGTACAGTCAGACCTGTTTGAATTCTGATACTGTCACTAGTGTAATTTTAAGCAAATAGATTGTTTATCCATATTTATGTGCTTATACATATATCTGTCTGTATATTTTACTTAATGCTACACAAAATAAAATATCCTCAGAAAACAAGAAATGTGCAATCATTTTTAAAATTGTTAAAAATGATTCTTTGGATTTAGAGAAAAAGAATAAGGCTGGAGAGAGAGAGCACAGTGGGGAGGGTTGCACAAGGCGGACCCGGGTTCAATCCCAGCATCCTGTATGGTCCCCCGAGCACTGCCAGGAGTAATTCCTGAGTGCATGAGCCAGGAGTAACCCCTGTGCATCGCTGGGTGTGACCCAAAAAGAAAAAAAAATAGAGAAACAGAATAAAAGTTAAAGCTCTTGCCTAGCATGTGGCTGTGGCAAATCCTAGTACTACTGCATGTGTTCCTTGGAGAATGACAAGTGTGGCCTCTGAATAAAACTTGGTGTGGCCCATGAGTAGAGGAGGTCCTGAGATCCATCAAACATGGCCTCCAAACAAACAAACAAATAAATAAATAAAACAAAATAGAAAGTAAAGCAGCTTTTAGTTTTATTCCCTTAACTGTACATAAATAAAAACTGGAGCATTTTATTCTTCAAAATGAAATATAAAACATGAATCTGTCAATATCTTAGCTAGTGTGTTCCTGTTTATGTTCATATATATGCTACAAGAATATCATCGTCTGCATTAGTGTCAACAGTGTCACTCACTATTGTATCACTCGCTTTAACATAAGGCCCAGCATAGAGAAGGTATTGAATACTAAATACATTATTTCTTTTATTACATTAACCCTATAAGGTAAGCATAACACCCTTATTCAAAGCTTTGGAAACTGATTTAAACAAAATGTGATTAAGTGATTTGAAACAGGTAGAACTTTCTGAACCCTATTTTTTGCTATTTGACAATCAAAATTAACCTTCAAAATAACAGCAATTCTAGAATACTTACAATTTCAATTTTGTTTTTATTTTATCTGTGCTCAGGTGCTACTATAGGTTTGGTACTTAAGACTGCCCATGGCAGTGCTCAGAGGACCAATCAATGCAAAGGATAGAACCTGAGCCTCCTGCACGCAAAGCATGTGCTTCAGTCCTCTAAGCTGTCTCTCAGCCCCTCAAATTGTATTCTTAAAATGACACTAAGTTCTATCTTTCTAAAGTAACCCTCGAACTATGCTTACCAACCAAAGAGCAATAACATAAATTTTCTGAATAGATATCACAAATAGATAAAATATCCTGTTACCTAAATATATAGAAAAATTAATAACCCCATTCACTCTACCCAAAACTGTCTCTGTAATTGTCACAGAATAAAAGTGAAATTCTACTTAACCTAAATGTTTCTAGATAGCAGCTTCTTACGCTACCACATAAAATTTGCCTTACCCAATATTTATTAAATAGGCATTTAATTATTTCACTAATGGTACACAAAAAGGCACCCAAAAATTAAAGAACATGCTCTCCTGTTTCAAAATATACTATGAATAAGATGGTTATATATTGAATGAAGCTATTCAATTGCATCAAAGAAAAATATGAAAAGAAGTAAATATTACTAAGCAAACTATAAGTTGAAGAAATATGGTAAACATTTTCACATAGATTATTTCAGTTCTTAAAACACTCTTAAGTACTGCCATCTTCATTTTAGAAAAGGTAACTGGATTTCAGAGAGATTAATGATACCCCCAAACGGGGCAAATCAGGGTCTGAAATCTCAGTCTATTTGATTCCAATGTCCGTTTTTTTTTTTAAAAAAAAAAAAAAAGAAAAGAAAAGAAAAGAAAAGAAAAGCACTACATTTTTTAACTCTTCCTAGGAAAACATCTTCCAAGGATATAGTAATTTTTTTTCTTTTAGGTCATACCCGACGATATACAAGGGTTACTCCTGGCTCACGCACTCAGGAATTACTCCTAAGGGTGCTTGGGGGACCATATGGGATGCTGGAAATCCAACCCAGGTCGGACGTGGGCAAGGAAAACACCCTACCCGCTGTGCTAAGTCTAAGTTCAATAGTAAGTGGTAACAGAGAAAGTAGAAAGCTAAAGTACTTAAATATTTCTCTTCAGTTTATATAATAGGATCTAACCTGATACTTTTGTTCTTTTGTTCTTTTCCATTTCTTATTTTCCTTCATTTTATCTGTATCTACCCTCATCATCATTCCCATATATAGAGATGTAAAAATTTAAACCTAACCTTATAGCAGTATTTCTTGTTCTAGCTATTCAAGATACTATAGGAATAAGTACATATGTTGCCACAAGAACTTAAAGAGATCTTAGAAAAGAATGATTCCTTCATAGTAGTGATAAGAAAAATGAAAGGCATTCAATTTGTACAAAGCTATAAAACCTTAATGGCTACGCTAGCACTAAAAAATGAATTTGGTGTTCTTTCAATGACCTAGTTCTCTCTCTCTCTCTCTCTCTCTCTGTGAGAGAGAGAGAGAGAGAGAGAGAGAGAGAGAGAGAAAATACTAAATACACTAGCATTAAAAAATGGTCCTGGTGTTCTTCCAATGATTTACTACTATGTGTGTGACAAAACACAAAATTCTCATTTGAAATTTCTTTAAAGTTTCTGGTTCTATCTTAAAACACTCATGCAAATTCTACACAGTGTGCCTAATTTACCAGGCCAGTTAATAGAAAGATATTAAATATGTTTGTTTCCATGCACAGATTCTAAGGTTTAAAATCCTTAGAATAATCCTTAACACAAAATCTTGTTCTCCAATTTGAGAAACAGGACTCAAAATTATGTATATAAATTTACACACAAAATGTATGTATACTGGCTAACTACTATAAAAATTAGGGTTTTTTATTTTCATTAAAAAGTTTTCATGTTCTACTTAGTCAAAATTAATTAAATAAAAATACCTTCATGAATTCATTAAGCAACCTGGATAGAAATTATCCATGACAATACTTCATTAGACACTTGCTTTTAGAACGGCTGCATAAAAATTAAAATTGCAAGCCATTCATATTGACTACTGTCCCAATTATTTTTAAGCTGTTTAAATAATCTTCTTCTTTGATATTTATCTTCTCTGCTAGGAAGTGAAGGAAGAAATCCCTTATGGTTTCATTACTTTCTCAGAATCTATAACACATCTCAAATTCCAAATGTTTCACAGTTCTTCTCTCCTATTTACAAGAGCAAAGTATAAATTTTTATCTGTTTAAACACTAACTTATTCAACTTAACCAAGGACTTTATAAGAAGCATAAGAAGAATAAAAACAGACCTCAATCATTTCCTCTCAATAACATACTTCTGATTCTCTGCCAAATATCTCAGTTAAAGTCAGTCACAGGTATTTCAAAACACTTGATGTGTAAAACTATACATACTGATATTATAGTAGTTGCAGTTCTTTTCCTCTCAGTTTTTGTCCTCAAGTAGTCAAGATCAAAAGCAAGAGACTAGAGACCCAATGGCAGAATTCAGAAAAGACTTAAGGGCAAGGAAAAGGGGAAGGAATTCAGGGAAGCTTCCAGATTGTGGTTAATTGTGGCAGGGGTCTCCTAAAGAAGAATTACAGAGGAAGGCAAAAAAAGCTTTCTTCCTTTCTACCATTTTTTAACAAAGGAGATGAGCAAGCATTTCTCTATTATGATCCAAGAACCTCTGGCCTTTCAAAAAAAGGGGGAGAGGAAGCTAAAATGATTCTCTTCCAGTGCCTGATAAAGCAAGGCCTAGGTCATCCAGGTTATCAGTTAACACCTTGGTAACCTTGTGACCTTGCACACCAGATGATTAATCTTATCCTGTCTGTTCCCCTTGTCCTATCATTAATAGTTTATAAAGTGTTTGAATAGTTATGACAAGTATTAGATACATTAAGAAAATTGATTATAAATTAATTGAACAACTTCCTTCTTTAACTAAACATTCTCTAAAACTTTGCTTCTCACCCAAAATCTGGTAGAACTTGAGCTTTGTCTTTGTTTAATTTTTGCAATGGTGAATAATGATATTTTTTCTAATGGTAACATCTATTCTCAAAATAAGTATAATCTTAATTAATAAATGGACTTTTCAGTAAGTATTAAGGGATAAAGAAAGAAATAGCAACTCCAGAATTATATAACTATCATTTTCTTTGCTAAAAATTTGTTTTTTTATATACTGAATGGCTTTATTAATAAATGACAATATAAGGGCCAGAGCAATAGTACAGTAGGTAGGGCATTTGCCTTGAACAAGGCCAACCCGGGTTCAATCCTCAGTATCCCATATGGTCCCCAAGCACCGCCAGGAGTAATTCTGGAGTGCAGAGCCAGGAAGAGCCAGGAGTAACCCCTGAGCATCAGTGGGTATGACCCAAAAAACAACAAAAAAAAAAAGACAATATATTCCATATGTTAGACTACTATTTTGGTGTTCTAATCAACTTTTTAACTGCTCTATTACCTAGTCTTAAATTTGCTTTAAAAGTTCTTACATTGACTTTAATCTATGGAAACATGCAATATAAATGTATTTTATTGGTTGGAGAGGTGATACAGTGGGAGAAGCACTTGCTACCTTTGTACACAGCTGACCCAGGTTCAATCCTTGGCACCCCATACCCTACATGGTCCCTGAGCACTGCAAGAAGTAAGCCCTGAGTTTTACCAGATGAGACTTCAAGTGAGCTCTACAACCAACATGAATGCACCACAAACAAACGTGCTGAACTCCATTCACTAATGAAGAGGAATAGGAACAAAACACATATATACATATATATACACAAATATATATAATCACTTGTTACTTGTCATCCCATTGATCATCGATTTGCTTGAGCGGGTGCCAGTTACAACTCCAAAAACAAAAACAATATTCTTTAGCTTAGTGTTTTGGTATTGAACATTGAACATTATTGAATATTAACAGTGGCTAGCTTGTAAGATATTAGTCTGTGGAACGTAAACCACCTCATACTATATTTTATATACACAAGTTCATTATTTTCAAGATAACTCTTTGGAGTTTTTCTAATGGTTGAAAGAGTGTGCTCCCTTGATAAACAGCTTCTTTTCTAATTAGAAAACTTAACTAAAATATGACACATTTAAAATACAGTAAGCCTGCTATGTTATTGTAAAGATTGATATTAATTACTAATGAAACTGTATAGAAAAAAATTCCTACATCTGCCCTTTATCTTGTTTCTAGTTTCAAAATAGCAAATATTTGTTTATTAGTTCCATGTTATCATTACATTCTCTTTATAAATACAATAAAAGCAGACTGATATATTAAGAACCATACCTTAGGCCACTTAACACCATATACCAAAGAACCTTCATTTCTAAAACATCAACTTATCATAACTGTCATCACTGTCATCCCATTGATCACTCAAGCGAATTACTTGAGTGGGCACCAGTAATGTCTCCATTCGCCCCAGCCCTGAGATTTTCAGCAGCCTCTCCTCCCCATCATTGCCATATTGGAGCCTCTTTCAGGGTCAAAGGAATGAGACCCGTTATTGTTACTGTTTTTGGCATACCGAATACACCACGGGGAGCTTGCCAGACTCTGCCTGTACAGGCAGGATACTCTCGGTAGCTTGCCCAGCTCTCCAAGAGGCATATATTCATATATTTCTCTCTATGATATGATTTATCAACATAAATAGTTCCTCATAAATACATTGTTCTTAGAAATGGATAATCTTTTTTCTTTTTTATTAGTGAGACACCATGAGGTACAGTTGTAGACTTACAAATTTTTGTGCTTGGGTTTCAATTATACTATGATCAAACACCCATCCCTCTACCTGTGCCCATTTCCCACCACCACAGATCCCAGTATCCCTCCCACCCCCACCCCCTCATCCCACCCTGCCTCTGTAGCAGGGCATTTCCTTTTGTTCTTTCTCTCCTTTTGGGTGTTGTAGTTTGCAAAAGAGGCAGTGAGTGGCAATCATGTTTGGTCTATAGTCTACTTTCAGCATACTTCTCCCATCCTGGGAGGATCCTCCCAACGCCCTTTATTTGGTGCTCCCTTCTCTATCTGAACTCCCTTTTCCCCTAGCATGTGTGGCTGGCCTCCAAGGCATGGAGCAAAATTCCTGGTACTAATCTCGGCCATTCTTGGGTGTTAGTCTCCTATTTTGTTACTTTATGTTCCCCAGATGAATGCAATCTTTCTAAGTCTATCCCTCTCTGACTCAAGAAATGGATAATCTTTAACCAAAATATTTTTCATGAAAACCTAATTCCTATGCGTTCATGTTTTCATTTTCATGAAAAAAACATATAATCTGATTTGCAAATACAAATGATTCAGAGTGGAACACATAAACTGCCTCTGCTACATATTTTCCTTTCTACTATATCAGTCTTTTAAAATTCTAATAATGCATTTGATGAGAAGTTTCAATAGGATTCACAGTATATTTGCCAAATTGATAGCTGAAGTTAAAATTAACAGAAACACCTAAAGGATGAAAAGTTTCAAAATAAAAATGTTGGACCCAGGGGATAGCACAGTAGTTAAAAGCAAATTCCTTCCAAGCTTGAGACCATGAGTTAGATGCTAGTGCTTCCTACATATACCCAGTGTGGTTCCCAACTTCTCTGTAGTCTGGAACTCTGGAACCGCACTGCAATACAGAGTGCAATGTCCAGTGCACAGTCAGGTGTGTAGGCACCACAACTTAAGATGTGGGAGCACTGTGATCAGTAGTGCATGTGTGTAAGCACTACAAGTAAATGCTACCATAGGCAAGAACATGTGCAAGCACTGCAACCAGATGAGACTTCAAGTGAGCTCTACAACCAACATGAATGCACCACAAACAAACGTGCTGAACTCCATTCACTAATGAAGAGGAATAGGAACAAAACATATATATACATATATATACATATATATATAATCACTTGTCACTTGTCATCCCATTGATCATCGATTTGCTTGAGCGGGTGCCAGTAACAACTCCATTCGTCCCTGTCACATGCTAGTGTAGCCCAATGGCATATTGGGGGCTCTTTCAGGATCAGGGGAATGAGGCCCATTATTGTTATGTTTCTGGCATATCAAATACGCCACGGGTATCTTGCCAGGCTCTGCCATGCGGGCGGGATATTCTCAGTAGCTTGCCGGGCTCTCCGAGAGGGAAAGAGGCTTTTGGAGCGGCCTCTAATTGCTTTTACAGGTGTTCCCAGTCTACCGAATACAACACAAACAAAAGTGCTGAACCCCATTCACTAATGAAGAGGAATAGGAACAAAACCTATATATGTGTGTGTGTATATGTATACGTATACATGTATATATGTATATATACACACATATCTATTATGAATCCTATCTATTTTACAAATGAATTATATATATACTCACACTTCAGCAGGTAATTAAAATTCAATTTAAAACTATATATATATAAATAAAATTTCACTGAAGCATTAACACACTATAAAAATGTAGATGTGGATTGATGATTATATTAACTCTATAACTCTATAAAATAGATTTAGATAAAATACTTAAAAATAGTACCATCGGGGGCTGGAGCGACAGCACAGCGGGTAGGGCGTCTGCCTTGCACGCAGCCAACATGGCCGACCCGAGTTCGATTCCTCCGCCCCTCTCGGAGAGCCCGGCAAACTACCGAGAGTATTCGATATGCCAGACACAGTAACAACAAAGTCTCCAATGGAGACGTTACTGGGCCCGCTCGAGCAAATCGATGATCAACGGGAGGGCCTTTACTTTACTTTTACTTTATATATAAAAATAAAATTTCACTGAAACATTAACACACTGTAAAAATGTAGATGTGGATTGATGATTATATTAACTCTATAACTCTATAAAATAATTTAGATAAAATACTTAAAAATAGTACCATCGGGGGCTGGAGAGATAGCACAGCGGGTAGGGCGTTTGCCTTGCACGCAGCCGACCCGGGTTCGATTCCCAGCATTCCATATGGTCCCCTGAGCACCGCCAGGAGTGACTCCTGAGTGCAGAGCCAGGAGTGGTCCCTGTGCATTGCCAGGTGTGACCCAAAAAGCAAAAAAAAAAAAAATAGTACTATCGGGGACTGGAGTGATAGTGCAGCGGGTAAGGTGTTTGCCTTGCACACAACCAACCCGGGTTCGATTCCCAGTATCCCATATGGTCCCCTGAGCAACGCCAGGAGTAATCCCTGAGTGCAAAGCCAAGAGTAACTCCTTGTGCATCACTGGGTATGACCCAAAACAAACAAAAAAAAAATACTACTATGAAGTATACAGAAGTATGCTTTCTAAAACTTTCTGAAACAAGTTCTCTACCTTTTTTTTTTTTTTTGCATTTTTGGGTCACACCCGGCAATGCAAAGGTGTTACTCCTGTTCATACACTCAGGAATCACTTCTGGCGTGTTCGGGGGACCATATGGGATGCTGGGAATTGAACCTGGGTCGGCCGTGTGCAAGGCAAATGCCCTACCTGCTGTACTATTACTCCAGCCCCAAGTTCTCTACCTTTAAGAGTTACAAATTATAACTCATAAAAAAAAGTTTTAAGTGTAGCCTCTTAATTCTTTAAGTATGAATTCATAGTACATAACCATAAATATTAAAAGCTGTAATAAAATCCACAGTTCATAGACTTAAGTCTGGTGAGCCTTTTTTGTTTGTTAAGGGGACACACCCAGCAATGCTCAGGGGTTAGTTTTAACTCTGCACTCAGAAACCACTCATGGCAGTGTTCAGGGACCATATGGGGTGTCAGGGACCAAATCTGGGTCAGCCACATGTTAGGCGAGAGCCCTACCCACCATATTATCTCTCCAGCCCCCATACGTGGTGATCCTTTATTCAAGTATGTCTACAAACCCCATCATGTCTTTATTCATGTCTTTACTCATTTCTACAAACCCCCATCACAGTAGAGCATATTTATAAGGTAATAACTTTTCAATAAATTATTACTTTTCAAGTAATATTCTCAAAGGCATTCCTGAATTCAAATATAACTTTTATTATCAAATCTTACCGTCCACCATTACCACTGCTCCCAAATCTGTAACATTCTTTGTATTCCTTCAACACATACTTAATCTTCCTAGAGGATTTAGTGTATTTATCAGAGCTAAGAAAAAAACTTATTTTTAAGGGCTGTTTAAAGTCACTTCCTTCCCTAAACTACAATACTTAGGAGACAGCTTCTACATATTGCTTTAAGTTCCAATGCCAAAATCACCCTCTTTCTGCTATTTTATCTATGTCACATACCAAACCCTACCCAGAACTTTTTAAGACTTCTCTATACACTTTATTCTGATCAAGAGCCTAATTGTCACCAACACAATCATTTATAAAGTTGCCACTGACTTTAAACAGCCCTTAAAAAAAAGTTTTTTCTTAACTCTGGTAAATACACTAAATTCTCCCTTAAAACAGTACTTTTTCCTAACTCATCTGAATATCAGATTCCTTTTAAGTTTATCCTTCAAATGCATAGGCAATTTAAATAAGTATAAGGCAAAATAATTTCATAATTATTTATTTTTTAGCATATTGATGTTATTACCATTGGACTGTAGGGATACCAATAAAGGTTCTTTACAAGGGACTTTATTCAACAACCATTATGTTCCTACACCTCTTCTTCAATGAATGGAGTCCAGCACTTTTGGTTGTGGTGCACTCATGATGGTTGTAGGGCTCACTGGTAGTCTCATTTGACTGGGTAAGATGATTACAAACTAAAACTATTAGGAAAAGCTTAAAAATTGTTTTTAAAAGGTTTACAGACCTGAAAGATAGTACAGGAGTTAAGTACGAGTCTTGCATGTGCCTGACTCAAGTTAGGTCCCCAGAACTGCCAGTTATAACATCCACAAAAGGTTTTTTAAATATATATGGCTGGGGCCAGAGAAATTGTATAGTGGTGCTTGCTCTGCACACAGGGTTTGAACCCCAGCATGCTCTGCACTGCCAAGTATAATTCCTAAGTGCAGAGCCAGGAGTCACACTGAGCATGGTCAGGTGTGGTCCAACACCACCCCCAAAATAAATAAATATACATGGCTAAACTTTCAATTATTTATGATCTTTCATTTCCATGGTCAGTAGACATAGGAAATACTTCATTTTTGTTTATGGACACACAATATGGGGCTCAGGAGCTACTCCTGGCTCTGTACTGGGAAATCAAACTGGAGCCTCAATGGCAAAACAGGCACTCAGTCCTTTTGGTTATTTCTCGGGTCCCAAATCTCACTCTTTAATTACTCTATACATTTTCAAAGTATAGCTAGAATTTAAAGTGCAACTTAAGGCTTGATATAGAGCATACTTTAACACCCCACCACTAGAGTCTTTGAAAACAGGCAATGTCAACTCTCAGATAAGAATTCTATGACACAACTGAATCCTGAATCCTAAAAAAAAAAAAAAAAAGGCAACAGTTTCAGCACCAAAGGCAGAGAACAGCGCATCTTTGCTGGGGGGGGGGGGGGGGGGGGCTTTGGGGTAAGGAAGTCGGGCAGGAATAACAGTAAGGTAGAGAAGGGATTCCCTTTCAAACAACTGGTTTAGTTAAAACTAATTTCTCCATCCCAAGGGCTCTTGGTCAAAAAAGTTCAGTAAATAACTATTAATATCTTGAAAGAAAAAAGCAACTTTTATTTTAAAAAGAACCGGTGCCTTGGATATCTTCTTTTTATAAAATTTAATGGCCAAATTCTGCTTTGCATTCAGTATCTGCCAATAGAGGGGTGTGTGTGTGTGTGTGTGTGTGTGTGTGTGTGTGTGTGTGTGTGTGTTCCTTTCTTCCTAATAATAAAAACAAGAATCTTCAAATTTAGTCCCTTCTGGAGCACTGTTTCAACCTGTCAGACTTGTTAGGAGGGAAACAATTTTAAGAAGGGGGCGGGGAGGAGGGGTTGGTTATAAGGATTCCCTTTTACATAGCTTCCTTTTCGGAAACCACATTAGTAAAGTCTCGGATTTCCTTCACTTGCAACTAAGCCCTGGGATTCCAAATATAGTTCTTTAACCCCTGCCTGGCCACGCAATCACACAAAAACCTGGCCAACCACAGCACCACCGCACAAACCCCACAAATTGGCTTGCAGTTCGGCTCGGAAGTCATGCCCTGCAGCAACTGCCGACAGCCGATCTGAGGGATATTACCCAAATACAACGCAACGGGATCAGACATGCAGAGCACACACCGCGTCCGCGAGGGAGGGAAACGTACCCGGGAAAAGTGCGCTCCCCACCAGCCTCGGGACCTGGGGGGCAGGGGAGGGAACGGGCCTGGAAGGGGGGTCCGGACTGGGAGGGGAGGGGGTTCCCCAGAAAGGAGGGGCAGAGGAGACTGAGAGGGGGGAATCCTTTCCTCCCCTAGAGACAAGGGCTGGATCTCCGTCCACATGCTGCAGCCTGTCCCTCTAAGGAAGGGAAGAGCCGAGGAGACGGCCTCTCGCCCTGAGAGATGGAATGCAGACACTTTCCCAGGTCCGGCCACAAGCCGGAACCCCCCCCCGCCCCCACCCCTCAGCCCCCGGCCCCAGAGGAGATGAGGAGTGTCCCATGGGTGACTGAGGGGGATGCCCGGCTCCGGAGGAGCAGCCTAAAGAGGAAGAGCAGAGTTTCGCCTGATGAACACCGGTGTCGTGTCCCGTCGGTGCCGCGGGCAAGCACAGGTGGAGCACCGCGGGGCGTGAGGGTGGGTGGAGAAGAGGAGGAGGGAGGGGTGCAGTGGGATTCCCCCCCCCCCCCTTTCTCTCGGAGCACCATTAGCAGAGGAAGCGCGCCGGCCAGCCGAGAGCGGCGTGCAGGAGACTGCGGAGCCGGGATCCCGCCGCCTCTCCCCGTAGCAAGGAGCCCCGCAGCGCCCGCCGCACCGGCCACTCAGTACCTGGGGCCCAAGGACTTGCGGCCTGACATGCCACAGAGCGGGCTCCAGCTCCCGGGAGACCCATGGAAACACCCAACCTCCAGCAGTTCGCAGCGGTTGTAAAACGCCTTCCCCCCCAGCCCCCCCCCCCCCATCCCTCCTCTCCACCTTCCCTCCTCCCGAGGCCGCAGAGAAGGGTCACCACAGCGAGAAGCCGGAGACAAGTCGGGGACAGCGGCCACGGGGGTCCCAAACCTCGTCCCCCCGGTTACCTGTGAGGACTCCGACACGGATTTGATGGTCGTGGTTCGTGAGAATCATTCCCTCGGTCGCCATGTTTCCCAGCGCAGTCACCGCACTGACAGGAGCCGGGAGAAGCCGGAGCCCGGAGCGCGCGGGCCGGGAGCGCGCTCGCCTGGGAAAGCGCGAGAGCGTGAGCGTCCGGGGAGCGCGAGGCTGGGGAAAGGTGGGGGAGGCGGCCCGGCGCTCGGCGGCCTGCGCGGGGAAGAGGCCGGCCCGAGGAGTGCGCGAGTCCGCGGGAGGGGGGCGGAGTCAGGGCGCGCGACCCCGAGTCCGGGTCGCGGCGGCGGCGGCGAACTGCGGGTGGGGAACGCGGCGGCACCACGCGTGTGCGCGGAGGCGGCGTCCGAGCCAGGCCGGAGCAGCCCTGAGGAGAGCGCCGTGCGGAGCGGCGAGCCCAGCGTGGCGAGAAAGGAAGGAAAGTGAAGGGAAGCGGAGAGCACACGCGCTGGAGGTTGCGTGGGTGGACTTGGGAACAGGGGGCGGAGCTACACCGCGAGGCGTGTAACTAGTGGAAAAAGGGAGGAGCCAAGGGCTCGGTCGCCGAGTAGTTGGAAGCGGGAAGGCGCGGGGGGCTCCCGGGCCGGGATGGGCCGGGGAACGCTCCCAGGCGCGCGAGTAGCGCCCGATTGGCCGAGAGGACGCGGCGCGGGTGCGCGCGACACACGAATGCTGGTTCTGTCGCGTCCCAGACAGAAGCAATCCCCTGCCGAGCCGGACGTCTCAGACGACGGTCGTCAGCCTCTCCGGCCGGCGTTCTGGGGGCCGCGGGTGCTTCTGTTGTAGCCGGCTTGAGAAACCCTCCTGAGAGGTGGGTCCTCGCAGCCTTCCCGGAGCTGCTGCCCGTCGCCCTGCGGGCGCCGAGGAACCTGGAGGTGACTGGGAACGCTTCGTGGGAGTCGGAACGGCGGCTAACGTGACCGAGCGACCGCCGTGGGCGAGGAAGGAGGTACCGAGTCCGGCCTCGTCTTCGCGGTTGGCTTCAGTTCGTCCTTCCCGGGTTTCGGCTGCTTCTGTGTGTCAGGAGTCCCATCTCCGAGTCTCCGGACGAGAGAGGGTCCTCCCAAGGGGAGATCTCGGGCGTCTGCGGCAGAGCGCCTTGAGTGGCATAGCTTGCTTTTTATTTTATTTTTTAAATTTTAACCTACCTCTGCCCCTCAGCGTTTTATAATCTTCTTTCCTCACCCGGATTTCTGTTTTAGAAGGAAAAGTAGCGATTTTAGAGCACAAAATCGCTGAGACCTGCACCTCAGTCAATGCAACCACAAGTAGACCCCGAGCACCGGCCATTGAATTCCGTTTCAGGAGTTGTGTGGGTTAAGATATAACCATGAAAGCAGCATGTAGTTGCCACTTCCATGTCTGTCATGAAATGTGTTATCAATCACTTACGTCTGTTTCACATCGATTTCGTAGTTCCCTTTCTAGAGCGCTTGTAAATTCTGAATTGTATACATAGTTAAAAATGAGTATTGTATACACGCAAGTGTTATTACACAAGCATGTTATATAAATACGTTTTCGTATTTTCTGTCTGCAAAATAAAATACACGTATATTATGTGCAATGCATGTATTTCTTGTATTCTGACATGGTAAAACGTGGGAGACATAAATGAAAAGCAAAGTGAAGTGTCGAATAAAGGAATAATCATTTGTGCACGGATTTTCAGAGATCGTTAAAGTTTTTTATTGCTCCAAATGCATATAAACTTACTCAAATGGTTGTAAAAATAATAGAATTGAGGTGCGATAAATAAGTTAGTAAAAATGGCTTGAGTGTATGTTGTATTTTTAACAAATCAAAGCTGGTCAACAGATTGTTAGGTTAAAATTGAGAGGATATATTAAATGTGAAAGTATTCCCAGAGAATGGTCTTTAGCTTGCTGTGAAGATTAAAAGCAAATAGATGGTTACATTGTTAACCATAACCTATCTTTATTGTCATCAGTATCCTTAAATTTAATAGTTAGAAAAAAATTCCCTAAAGTTCTAAATACTTAATCTGCCAAATAGTTTATTATTAAAGACGTAGACGGAACAACCTTTCATCTGATACTCTATTTTTATTTCTAAAAAGAAGCTGACATCTTTGTTTCATAAATAACATGGGACTAATCTCATCTTTAAAAGTAGTAATGGGGAATTGTAATTGAAAATGGAGACTGAATTAAAATGTAAAAAATTTTACTATATGAGGGCTGGAGCGATAGCCCAGCGAGTAGGGCATTTGCCTTGTACGTGGCCGACCCGGGTTCTATTCCCAGCATCCCTTATGGTCCCCTGAGCCCCGACACAGGTAATTCCTGAGTGCTAGAGCCAGGAGTAACCCCAGTGAATCATCAGGTGGACCCAAAAAGCAAAAAAAAAATTTACTATATGGAGGTTTATCTCCTGAACTACTGTATTTTAAATTGCTGGAAAAGTAGAACTGGACAATTATAATAGAAGTTTGTTGCCCAACCATTTTTCTTGTGCATTCATATCTGCAGAAGATAACAAGCTGTAACAGTTTACACAGGAAAAAGCACAGAGACCTTATTATCTAGTGTGACCTTTCCTTTTATTGCTGATCATTAAGTGAATATTGCAGTATGCACATGCTCTTTTACTCCTTTTATAGTAGAATTCATCCTGGAATTGAGTGCTTGGTAATAATTTTTTCTGAAAGGTAGCAAAAGTATAGAATATACTGACAGATGTCTCCTGAAATGTGAGGGATAAAAAACAAAAAAAGTTGAGCTTGTATGTGAAGAATTAGAGTACTTTTTCTCTTTATTTTTAAGGTTTTTGTAGTGAAAGCTACAAGAGTTGACATTATATGAGCATTAACAGAAAAGATGGGTAAATATCTGGCTAGTAATGATTTTCATTATAAATGAAACCATACTTGATTTTCTGAGTTCTGGCTATTTTCATTAGCAGTAGATGTAAGCAGCAACAAA
Organism: Sorex fumeus; assembly: GCF_029834395.1. Classification (NCBI taxonomy): domain Eukaryota; kingdom Metazoa; phylum Chordata; class Mammalia; order Eulipotyphla; family Soricidae; genus Sorex; species Sorex fumeus. Next base: position 28,918,428 of record NW_026606155.1, read on the forward strand.
ATTGGTTAATGAATTATTCTTTTTTTAATGAATTATTCTTTATCTAAGCCTTATTCCACTCTTGTTTTGGGGCCACACTCAGCTATGCCCAGAGCTCCTGGCTCTGCACTCAAGGACTCAGGGATCACTTTTGGTGAGCTCTAGGACTATCTAGGGTGCCAGGAATCAAACCAGAGTCAATCATATGAAGTTCCTGCTGTACTATTGCTCTGGCCCCCATTCCACTCTTTTTTAATGGCCACAACTAAAACAATCAGGTTTAAAATGAGTGAAAGCAATATTTTGAATATATAATATCACTGAATTGTACACTTTAAAATGTTAAATTTTATTATGTGTATTTAGCACTTTTTTTAATAGGGGCTAGGTAAACCTTAGATTGATTTTATCGTGTTACTTTCCCCCAACAATAGTCAAGGTAACTTTCATCCTTATTTGTGGAATAAAGGTGAGAGGATGGGCAAAAATACCTGGCTGTGCCCAGGAATCACTCCTGGTAGTGCTTAGGGGCATACGCTGTGCTGAGAACCTAACTGGGGTCAGCTACCTACTAAACAAGCACTTTATCCCCTTTACTCTTTGTCCAGGCCCAATCAAAGTAAATTTCAGATTTGTTGACTTTAGCAGTGTTTTATTTTCTAGGGCTGCTGTTAAAAATAACACAACAGGAATTTATCCTCTTGTGGTTCTGGAAGCTAGATTCAGGATCTAAAATCATGCCATCAAAGTGCCCTCTTTGTTAACAATTCTCTTATTTTTTCTTATATGGTGACAAATCTAGCATCTCTAGATTACAAAAGTCTAAATTCCAGGTATCAGGGAAGTCATGTTCCCTTTGAAGAATGCAAAAATTCTTCCTTGTCTCTTCTTAGCTTGTGGTGGTTGCCAGCAATTCTCAGCATACCCTGGATTGTAGCTATATCATTTCAGTCTTTGCTTCTGTCTTCATGTGGCTTTCGCTGTTTTTTTTGTTTTGTTTTTGATTTTTTTCCTTACCCTCCTCAAAAGAATACACGATTATTTAGGACCCATTGTAATCCAGTATCACTCTACTTTAACTAATTACATCTACAAAGACCTTTACCCAAGTAAGTTATATGCTGAGATCTGGGTGATGTAAAATTTGAGGAAATAAAAGCTATCTAGATTGAAATAATGCATGAAAACATAAATTAGAAATTTAAACTCTTAGACTATGATCTTCAATATTTCTTTAAAAACTAAACTTTCAAAATTTGAAAATACAGGTCTAGTTAATTGAGAATATTAGGGAAGTTTTGGCCTAACTAGCCTAATGCTTTCCCCCAAAAGTAGTCTACTAAAATAGACTTTTGCAAAATAGTGAAATAAATTTATTCATGCCTGCTAATGAAATTGACATTTGCTTTCAGTTCTTCTGCCCTTATTATCTTTTAGTGAAGTGAAGCTGAGCCGCCTCAATTGCTCATGGTGTCTAATGGGACTAATTTAGGAACAACTAGGATAATATTTTCCAGTGTCTCCCATGTTTATTAAATCCAGAATATTCGGTAGGCTTTTAATATTACATTTCTACTTCCCATATGGCTACTTGAATTACTCTGCCCTGGTCCTTGTGGTTTTATACCCTTACCCTCTTCCTATGAAATACCCCCACTGAAAATTCAAATATCTGAGGATGTTTTTGTTTTCAAATGACTAATCCTAGCTTAAGTCAAAAATAATTCATTAACCTATGCCACTCGGAAATCCAGATGAGAACGGGCTAGGTTCAGGATCTAAAACCATTTAATCAAGGGGTTTGCTGTCAGCTGTGCTTTCTTTGTTAATTTAATTCTCCATTGGCTCTTTATGGTGGCAAAGATGATGCTTTCTTCTCTAGATCCACTTTTAGTCTTGAGGAGGACTATTTGGTGCCCCCAAACTGAGTCTGCAAGGGCAAAAATATTTTTATACTAATATGAAAGCATTATTTATTTATTAGGTACAGTGGGGATTTTTTTCAGAGGTTACATAATGAATAATGATACCATCCTTCCAATAGCTAATAGAATGTATTTTATATTAATTTTATATAGTAAATATTATATAACATACACAAACCAAAACTCTTGAGTCCACAATAATTTTTTAAGAGTACAAATGGATCTTGACAGTAAAATTTTGAGTCATAGCTTTAGGTCATGCCCATCCTGAAAACATTTATTAAACCAAAGAGAGTGGCATTTTCTGATTAAGTAGGCCATGATCATGAGGATAGGCCATCCAGAGGAAAGAGTTATCAGTTGCATCCCTAACAAAACTACAGTGATCAAAGAAGAAAGAATCTGGGTATAAAGGTAATGCTTGGATAAGTCTGTATTGTACTGTACTGTAGTGTAGTGTACTGTACTCCTGTTGTTCATTGATTCGCTTGAGCGGGCCCAGTTACATTGTAAGATTTGTTGTTATTGTGTTTGGCATATCGAATACCTCACGGATTGCTTGCCAGGCTTTGCCATGCGGGCGAGATACTCATAGTTTTTAAATTTTTTTTAGCTATGAATTACAGGGTTTTCATGTTTGAATTTCAAACACAATATGCAACACCAATCCCTTCACCAGTGTCTACTTCTATCCACCAATGACCTCAGTTTTCCTCCCACCCACCAATCTGCCTCTATGACAGGCACTGTTTTTATTTGTTTATGCTGGTTCACAGTACGGTTAGGGATGGGGTTTTATGCATCACACTTTACATCTTTACACACCTTCCTCCTCCCTCCACCATTGCCATACTGTTCTCTTCCCTGTCTCCCTCCATGCCTAGTTTCCTGCTAAGTTTCCTACTAAGACCCATTCTTATGTTTTTCATTTCCATTGCTTTGGGGCATTTTGTTGTTCTCTTACTATGTTTCTCTATATACTGCATATAACAGAGATCGTTCTGTGTCAGTGTATCTCCCTCTGACTAAATTCACTCAGCAATAACACTCTCCAGATCCAAATAATACAATTTGTATATTAACAAATTGCATGATTTCATATTTTCATAAGCAGCATAATATTCCATTGTATACATGTAACACTGCACTGTCCTCCCATTGTTCATCGACTTGCTCGAGCGGACAACAGTAATGTCTCCACTGTGAGATTTGTTGTTACTGTCTTTGGCTCATCGAATAAGCCACGGGAAGCTTGCCAGGCTCTGCTGTGCGGGCAGGATACTCTTGGTAGGTTGCTGGGCTCTCCGAGAGGGACCGAGGAATTGAACCTGGGTTGGCCACGTGCAAGGCAAACGCCCTACCCGCTGTACTATGGTTCCAACCCTGTGTACATGTACCATGTATTAAATCTATAATTCATTGGGGAGTATTTATTTATCCAGTCAATTTTGACCTTGGGCTCTTGGGTTCTTTCCAAATATCTTGGCTACTGTGAATAGTGCTGCAATGAACAAAGGAGTGTAAATGTATTTTCTGCATTGTCTTTGGGCCCTTGGGCATATATTCCAAGAAGTGGAATTGCTGGCTCATATGGAAGCTCAATTCCTGTTTGTTGTTGTTGTTGTTGTTGTTGTTGTTGTTGTTGTTTGAAGAGTGTCCATACTGTTTTCCCAAAAGGCTGGACCAGTCAGCATTCCCACCAGCTATGAATGAGGTTCCCTTTCGCCATTTCAATGCTGGTTTGGGATGGTTTTATTTAAAAAAAAAAATTGTTAATTTTTGGTGTTTTTTGAGGACCACACCTTGTATTGCTCAGTGGTTACTCCTGACTCTGTGCTCAAGAATTGCAATTGGCAGTTCCTGGGGGAACATATGGGATGCCAGGAATCAAATAAAATCACCCTATCTGCTCTACCAAGGCTCCAGTCCCAAGGTTGGTTGTTTATGAGCTTATTGACATATGCCAATTCTTCTAGTGTGTGGCCTCATTGTTTAGATTTGTGTTTCCCGAATGATTAGTGGTGCAAAGCATTTTTCCATATCTTTTGGCCATTTCATGTTTTTTGTTTTTTTTGGATGGGTCATGTATTTATTGAACTTTTTTGAGGAAGTTTCTATTCATCTCTTCTCAATTTTGGGTGGGTTTGGATTTTTTTCTTGTAAATTTCTGCCAGTAAATATCTATATACTGGATATTAACTTTTATCAGATGATTGGTGAGAAAATATCTTCTCCCAATCTATGGGGTATCTGCACTGGATATTAACTTTTTATCAGATGATTGGTGAGAAAATATCTTCTCCCAATCTATGGGGTATCTGCACTGGATATTAACTTTTTATCAGATGATTGGTGAGAAAATATCTTCTCCCAATCTATGGGGTATCTTTACTTTAAAATGCAGATCCTTCTAACTGTAGACCCATTTATCTTGTTTGCTTTTCCAAATGCATTGACTCCATAAAGATTCCTCTAGTGTCAATGTCATGGAGAGTTCTGTTTTCCTCACTGTATCTTATAGATTTGGGTCTAATATCAAGGTCTTTAATTCATTTTGATTAGAACGTTGTGCATGATTTAGAAAGGGGTCTGCATTTTTCTTTGTATGTCACTGACCAGTTTTCCCAACACCATTTCTTTGTTTGTTTGTTTTTGGCTTTTTGGGTCACACTCAGTGTTGCTCAGGTGTTACTCCTGGCTCTGCACTCAGGAATTACTCCTGGTGGTGCTTGGGGAACCATATGGGATACCAGGGATTGAACCCAGGTGAGCTGCATGCAAGGCAAATACCCTATTTGCTGTACTATAACTTCGGTCTCACAACATCATTTCTTGAAGAGACTTTCCTTGCTTCTCTTCATACTTTTTGCTCCTTGATTAGTTCTCTGTGTACCTGAGAAACTGTCTCTGAATTTTCTTTTTTTTTTAAGTATTTTATTTTTTTATTATTGGTTCACACTTGGTGATGCACAAGGGTTACTCCTGGCTTTACACTCAGGAATTACTCCTGGCGGTGCTCAGGGGACCACATGGAATGCTGGGAACCAAACCCTGGTTGGCGGTGTGCAAAGGCAAACACCCTACCCGCTATACTATCGCCCCAGCCACTGTCTCTGAATTTTCAATTCCATTCCATTTATCTGAGAGTCTGTATTTATTCCTGTACTACACTGTTTAAAACACTATGGCTTTGTAATACAATTTGAAGTTAGGGAGAGCAATGCCTCCCACCTTCTTTTTCCCTAAGATTTCTTTGGCTATAGTGGAGGCTGGGTATTATTTCATGTGAATTTCAAGAGAGTTTGATCTATTTCTTTTTTAAATATCATGGATTTTTTTTACAGGAACTGCATCACCATTTTGACAGTGTTTACCCTCCTGATCAATGAATAGAGGATGTGTTTCCATTTCTTTTAGCAGTGTTTTTTAGTTGACTTTGCATAGGTCTCTCACTTTTTTAAGCTGATTCTTATGTATATGATTTTCTGAGGCACAATTGTGAGTGGGTTTTTTTTTTATTTCTCTTATTTCATTAGAAAACCCATGGGTTTTTTTGTATTGATTCAATTGTACAAATCTATTGTTTCTAGGAGCTGTTATGTAGAGTCTTTAAGACTTTCTAAGTATAGTATTATTTCTTTAGCAAATAGAGTTTAATTTCTTTGCTTATCTGACTGACAGGAGCCATTAGTATTCTTTCTTGCCTAATTGCTATGGCGAGGATTTCCAATATTATAATAATTACCGGTAGTGAAAGTGGCATCCTTGTCTTGTGCCTGATCTTAGAGGAAATGCTTTCAGTTTTTCACCATTGAGTAAGATATTTGCGTGGGCTTGTGACAAATGACATTACCTATGTTGAAAAAGATTCTTTTAACTCCCATTTTATTGAGTTTTTATGGCTGCTGGATCTTATCAAATGCTTTTTATGCATCTATTGATAATATTATGTATTTTTTCTGGTATTGAAAGTGACAGTTGTTTGCTTGAAATATTGTCTTCCAACCTGAGTCTGTTTTCCTTGACTATTCAAATGTGTTTCTTGTGTGTTTCTTATAGGCAACAGAAGGGGGCTTTTTTGTGGGGGAGGGAGGGGTGAGGAAAGGCCACACCCAGCAGTGCTCAAGGCTTTCTCCTGGCTCTGTGCTCAGGGATCACTCCTGGCAGGTTCAAGGGACCTAATGGGATGCTGGGAATTGAGCCCGGGTCCACCACATGTACCACTGTTTATTGCTCCAACCCCAGCTGCAGAGGTTAAATTCAGTTACTAATGCATCCTGTCACTCTGTGTCTCTTAATTGGTGCATCGAAAACATTGCATTAGACCATTGACATGGAGTGATATTATCGTCATGAGGTTTATTGCCATGTTTCTGTAGAAGTTTGAGGTGATTTTAAGACTTTAGCCTTAAGAAAAGTTGGTTTAGGTGCTGGAGCGATAGCACAGCAGGTAGGGCATTTGCCTTGCACGCAGCCAACCCGGGATCGATTCCCTGCATCCCATATGGTCCCCTGGGCACCGCCAGGAGTAATTCCTGAGTGCAGAGCCAGGAGTAACCAATGCCAGGTGTGACCCAAAAAGAAAAAAAAAATGTTGGTTTCAAGTATGAAGTTCCTGGGATGTTGTTTATCCATGAAGCTCTGTATAGTCTGAATGAAATCTGAATGAAGTCTTGTTGGGTAAAGTATTCTTAGCGAGGTGTTTATTTCATTGAGTTGTTTCTTACTATATTACACCATTGTCTTTGGGCTCACAGGGTCTCATTTGATAAATATGTTGTAAATCTTGATGATACTCCTCTGTATTTACTTCTCTTCTTTGTAGATAATTTATGAAGGAAATTACATACATCTTCATGCTTTCAATATTCTATATCTTTTGCACTCCTTGTCTAATTAGGATGTGTCTTGGAATTTTTTTTTTATTTGGTTCTTTTTTAGCTGTTATCAATCAAGCTTCTTGAATCTTGTGTATGAGCGTCTCACCTCTAGGAACAGCTCAGTTATGCTTTCTTTTACTGCTACTTCCTTATCAGAACTACCTGCACGGTCTTCTGGAATTCTGATGATTATGTTGTTCTTCAATTCATCCCAAAGTTCTCTTGTCTGATGTTTATTTATTTTAAGTTTATTTCCCCCTATTTCCTGTTCTTTTCTAGTGGTTTTCTTTATTTCATCTTGGAGCTCACTAATTTTATCCTCAGTTGCTATTACTTTGCTAAGGCCTTCCATTAAGTATTTCATTTCACCTACCAAATTCTCAAGTTCTGTCATTTCTAATTGTGGTTTTCTCATACTTGGGTTTTATAGGCAATACCATTGTTTCTTAGAGTACATTGAACATCCTCAACATTTCCTTTCTAAAGTCCTTATCTAAGAGGTTTTATGCTTAGTTCTCCTTGGGTCTTCAGAGCTACTATCTTCACTCACTAAGCATGATAGTTTTGTTATTCTTTCCCATTGTACCTGTTGCAGTCTGGGTGATTGTTTCCAATTCACCATTCACACCTACTCAGCAACAGGGGGAGCTCAGAGGTTGTGTCTGGGGTGGGGTGTAGGGACCAGCTGGTTCTCTTTTCATTCTCTGTTGAAGCTATTTCAACCAGGTTTGTTGCTACTAATTAGTTTCAAGTTTTGTGCACTGGTTTTAGTGTCTTTAACCCTGCTTCTATTACTGTTGTTGTCATTAAATTGCATACTAAGGCTACCCGTGTGTTGTGTGAGTAGGTAACTGGAGTAAGGATGTTTAAAGTATGTTCCTTATAAGATAGAAGAAGTAAAGTATTGTGTGGTCACATAGGCAGCTACTCACTCCTCAGTTCAGGGAGATATGGTGACTCCTGGTGGTGGGGTCTCAGCCAGAGCTGTACACTCAATGCATATGACCAAGGACTCCGCTCTACACTCAATGCACATGGCCAAGGACTCCACTGGACAGCACATAAAGCTTCCAGGATGGCCAGAGAATTGCTGACCTGTGTGGGGATATGGTGACTCCTGAAGGCCAGTTTCAACTTTTTGGACAGATTTCTATCACTCTTCATCAATACTAAAGATTTTATTCTTGTTTAAATACTCTGATTCATGTCTTTTAATGGCAACTGCATATTCTCATGTTAATACTCAACAATTAGAGAAGCTCTTCCCAGCTGTGTCGTGACAATTTGTTAAAAAGTCATTACTTATTTATATGTTATTAACTGTTATTCTGATAAAAGAAAGAAACTTGGAATGAGGAAACTAGGAATGATTTCTAAAGAAAGGCCTAGCTTTTCTTCCTCATTAAGTCAAAAAGGTTGGTTATCAAGGAGAAGGATAATATTTACTGAAAGAGGAAAAAATTGTTAGAAGGGGAAAAGGAAAATGAGTTTAATCAAAGAGAAAAGTAACATAAGTGGGCCAGAAGCCATTTGATTTCTTGGAAGACTATAAGACTATTCTTCTAGAATACAAGATACTAATCAGAGAATAAACTTAAAAATAATAAATAAGCATCATGATTTTCTTAAATTAACTGGTTTATATGTAATCAAACTACTCTAGAAAAATATTTTGCTCTTATAAGTGAAATATACAAAAAGAAAATTAGTTTTGTTAACATAAATGTTTCTTTCAGTTTGCTTAATAATTGGAGGAAATATATTAGGAATGTTTCTATAGGCTTAGTTTTAAGGTAAAGTTTTACCTTAAATTTTATTTTATCTTAAAATGAGCCTAGAAGTTTGAAGTGTTAGAAAGCATACATGAATTTATGAAGGAAACAGAGATGATGATTTTTTTTAGCTGTTCTGAAATATCTCATTTTACCATATAATAATAACATTTCATATTTTTCTGCCTGCATGTCTCCTTCTATGAAATTGGTTGCAGTAAGCATCTCTAACACAGTATTTTGTTCTCTTCTCATTTCCTAATATTTGATAACCTCGTGTTTGATAAATACAGAATATATAAAGCAATGGGAAATTTGAATGTCTTAGCATCACAGGTGCAGAGAAGCTTTGAGAAATTGGCCCAGATCACAGATTATAACAGATCATAGAATCTGCCTATGAAAGGAGACACCACCTTACATGGCTATAGTTCATACATTCTAAAAGCAAGGTCTCCTATCTGGATCTTAAAATGAGAGGCAGAATGTTTATATGTCATTTTCTCTCTTTAATGATTACAATTCTAGTCTTAAAATGTATTTTATTGGTCTCATTTCTTTTAGAAATGAAATGTCACAAGCATTACAATCACTCTTATGATCATTGAAAAAAGGCAACTTTGGGGATCGAATATATAGTATAATGGTCAGGCAGTTGCCTTGCAATTGGCCTACCTGGGTTTAACCCTGGTGCCACAGATATTCCCCCAAGCCCTTCCAGCAGTAATCTATGACAGAACCAGGAGCATGGTTCTGCTGGGTATGGCCCAAAAACCAAAAAGAAAAGAAAAAAGGAAAAGCCAATTTTTTGATATGAAATGCTAGCTAGAATGTCAAAGTAAAATTAAGTCATAAAAATATTACTTTATGCTTTGTAAATACATCAAAGATGGGACAAAGTTTTTCCTCCTTTGAACCTGAAATTGAAAAGTATCTCATAAATTCAGTCAAGAATATTGAGGGTTTTACTCTCAGAGAAACATAAGTAGGATATTATGAATATAAATAAAATTGTAACAATGGTGTTTGAATTCCATATAAATTTGATTATTAATTACATTTCCATTAATATTTGATTCTATGATTCCAAAGCCCTAAATATAGACAGACATTCCAGCCACATTATATGGTATAAACCCTTTGGAATTTAAATTAAATTTAGCTTGTCAGAAGCCCTTTTAAGAATTTAAATAGTTTGAATGTATTTCTAATCTTTTGGGTCACAAAATAAATTTGTATCCATAAAGCTAAGAGTCAGGTCCTGGATTCCTAGATTTGTCAAAACGCAGACATTTTAGAACCAGTGAACACAAACAACTTTGCACAGCTAAATAAATGATCAGAATCTAAAGTGAAATTTTATCAAGTCAACAAAGGCTACAATATCTCCCTTTGTGTTTTAAGGGAAAGGTGCTACATTATGATGAACATACAGTATGCTTTGTATTATAAATTATTCACTATTAAGAAATTACAAGATTCTGTTAACAAGTTAATTTCTTTCATCCCTCAATGGAAAACATAGCTGGGTGAGGGTGCACAGACAGATGCTCATCTAAATCCATACAACTGGCCTTTTAAAAAGTCCCATTTTTAATTATTATTGAGGTAGTATTGTTTAAAATCATTTTCATGCAGTAACTACACCACCACCTTGACCACAAATGCCAAAAATATTTTACCATTTTCCTTATATTTCTTAGAAGGTATGTCCCTATACTCCTCCCGGTGTTCCTAAGAAGCTAGAGAGAAAGCATATGTTCCCTATCTCACACTTGGTAACTCCAGTTCTCTTAAAAGTCCTATTATATGTGTTCATTTCCTCAGTTTGTTTCTGTGTACCACACATGAGTGGGATAATTTGGCATTTGTCCTTCTCCCTCAACTTAATTTGCTAATCATAATACCCTCAAGTTCCCAGCTTTGTAGCAAAAGGCACAATTTCATCTTTTTGTATAACTGAGTAGAATTCATTTTGTATATAATGCCACAATTTCTTTATCTACTCATCTGTCGTTACCCTATTGTGTTGTTTTCAGATCTTAGCTATTGTAAATAGTGCCACAACAACATAAGGGTGTGTATGTGTGTGTGTGTGTGTGTGTTGTTTAAAGTTAATGTTTTTGGTCATACAGTTTTATTTTGAAGTTTCTGAGAAGCTTCCATATATTTTTCCATTATGACTGAACCTGTCAAGAATCCCAGGAACAGAGAGTTCTTTTTTTTCATATCCTTTTCACATCAGCACTAGCTGACTTTTTAAATTAGGCAATTCTCACTGGTGAATAATATAATTTTGATTTGCATTTTCCTAACAATCAGTGATGATAAAAAAAAACCCTGGTTCAATCCGTGGGTTGCACATAACGTCCCCTCAAGGACCTCCAGGAGTCGTCCCTGAGCACAATTAGGAGTAAGTCCCAAGCACCACTGAGTGGTGAACAAAACAGAACACAAAAAAATTAAGTTTTTCTCCTAATGGCCATCTGTTTGTTGTCTTATCTGTATGTTTTTGAGGAAATGTCTGTTAAACTCTTCTCCCCATTTTTGATGAAGTTTTGTTGTTTTTTTAATACATATATGTATTTATGTAAGGTAAAGGTAAAGACCCTCCTGTTGATCGTCGATTTGCTCGAGCGGGTCCAGTAACGTCTCCATTGGAGACTTTGTTGTTACTGTGTCTGGCATATCGAATACTCTCGGTAGCTTGCCGGGCTCTCCGAGAGGGCGGAGGAATCGAACTCGGGTCGGCCATGTTGGCCGCTTGTAAGGTGAACGCCCTACCGCTGTATTTATGTATAAATATATAAATATATATTTGTAATTCAGTAGTGTCTTTTGTATTTAGTTGTTGTTGGTTTTGTAGTACAGAAGATTTTTTTTGTTTGATATGGTTTCATTTATTTTTGCTTTTACTTTATTAGCTGAGTCAAATTTTTGAAGACATTTAAAGATGTCTTTGAAGTCAATATCATGGAGAGTTCTGCCTATATTTTCCTCTGTGTATTTTATGGATTTGGATCTAATACCTAAGTCTTAAGATCCATTTTTTAATTAACTTCTCTGTGGTATTAAATAGGATCCAATTTCATTTTTTTAATGCGACTAACCAGTTTTCCTAATACCGTTTGTTGAAGAGACTTCTGCTTTCTCCCCTTTATGCACTTAGCTCCTTCCTTTCTCATAAATCAGCTATCTGTACATTTTAGTGTTTACTTTGGGGCTCTCAAGTCTATTCCAGTGGTCTCCATGTTGGTTTTTATTCTAGTATAGCACTATTTTGATTATTGTAATGTTACAGTATAAAGCCAGTATAGTTTAAATGCTTCCCATTTATTTCTTCAGATTTAACCATTCAGGGAATTTTATGGTTCTATATTGTTTTTTCTTTTTTTTAACCACACCCAGCAGTACTCAGACCTACTCCTGGCTTTGTGCTCAGGGATCACTCCTGGCAGTGTTCAGTGAACCATGTGCAGTGCTCAGGATTGGACCTATGTCAGCTGCATGCAATGTAAATACTTTAATTCCTGTGCTATCTCTTTTAGTTCCATACAAACTTTAGCTGTTTGTTCTATGTCCTTGAAAAAATGCTAGCAGAATTTTGATGAAGATCGTATTGAGTGTGCATTACGCTTTGGATAGGATGATCATTTTAATTGTTTATTTTTCCAGTGTATGAACATGGAATATTTTCCTTTTGTGTGTCTTATTCTGTTTTTTTTTTTTAACTAGTGACTTAGTTTTCAGTGTATAAATTTTTCGCCTCCCTTGCTCGAGCAGGCCCAGTAACATCTCCATTTTGAGACTTGTTGTTACTGTGTTTGGCATATTGAATACGTCATGGGTAGCTTGCCAGGCTTTGCTGTGCAGCGAGATAGCTTGCCGGGCTCTCCGAGAGGGGCGGAAGAATCAAACCCGGCTCGGCAGGGCTGGCTGCACGCAAGGCAGACGCCCTACCGCTGTGCTTGGTTCCAGATTGGAACCATTGCTGACAATCCAGCTGACTTCTACCATTCACGAATTCCCAAGAAACAGAAGGAAGAGAACTATTGTGGAAGAGCTGCTGGCTGATCTTTATTAAAAATTTTCAACACTGTTTATTCCTACATACCTGATTTTTTTTGGACACAATTGTAAATGGAATTCTTTTCTTTCTCCTTAACTCTTTGGTTTACATAGCATTAATTCTAAAACCACTGTAGTGGTGCTTTTTAAAATATAATTTAAAAATAGGGACTCAGCTTACTCTTCAAGCCCATGTTCACCCTTGAACACATATCTCACTTGTCTGTTTCTTTTCTTTCTTTACATCTTCTTAAGTGCATTCCATTCAATGAACACTCACACACACACACACACACACACACACACACACACACACACGGGACTCTTAAGTGTCAGGTATGTGCCTTGGTGGTATATCATTGTTTGTCTGGCACCTAGGTTCAATTTTCAGTACCACTAACTAGCCCAGTAAATAGATTTATTAGGAATCTCAGCCCTTGAGGTTAAATTTCTTGTTCAATGTAATCAGTGATAATCAGACTTTATGTTCCTTGCCTTTTTTTATTTTTATCATCACACTGTCTAATCTGATTCTGAAAATACCTGAGCACAGCCAAAATTTACAGAAAGTAAACGTAGAGATGACTTTCTGGTAACAATGTGATAACTTTCAGCTATCTTAGTTGGTAAAATATGGGATTAGTCATCTGAAGGTAGAACTCTGGCTTGATACATATTTATATCTTAAAATATTTTTTGGTGGTGGTAATAAGTTATGTGTGTGGCGTGGTGGTGGTGGTGGTCATGTCTCTAGCACTCAGGGCTTTTTCCAGACTGGGGCATCTGAGATTGAACCTCCTGCAGACTACTTACAGGGCAAGGGTCTTGCTTGCTGGATTTCTCTGGCCTCTGCCTTGATTTTGTCTTTTTTTTTTCTTTTGCAACACAGAATGTTGTTCCCGGGTCACTATGCGGTGCTGGGGGGAATCAAACCTGGGTTAGCCACATGCAGGAAAGTATCTTTACCCTTGCATCCTGACATGACTTAATGTATGTGTGGGTAAAATGTACAATATCAGTGACTGTAGCGCCAACAAGTTATTATTTTAATCTTTTTGGGGGGCATCCAAATGTATGAATAGGTAAAATGTACAACATCAGTAACTTTAGCACCAACAAAAGTTACTATTTTAATTTTTTTCTCCCTTTTTGGGGGGATGAGGTGGGGGAGGGCACATCTGGCAGTTATCGGCTACTCCTGGTTCTGCTCTGGAGTGACCCCTGGAGAGTGTTCAGAGGATCTGAGGGGCTGTCAAAGTGGGGGGTTGGAACTGGAGTCACCTGCATGCAAAACTCAAATTGGCAAAGGTGGACTGTGGCTGTGGCTGAGCACAGGCATGGATTGTGAGGGCCTGGCTTCTAGCCGTATGCCAGCAAAGGGAGGGGGAGAGTAAACATAATTCTCGTTTTTGTTTTCCTTTTGTTTCCGTGGGCTGGAGTGATAGCACAGAGGGTAGAGCATTTGCCTTGCACACAGCCGACTCATTCGGCCCAGATTTGATTCCTCCACCCATCTCAGAGAGCCCGGCAAGCTACCAAGAGTATCTCGCCCTCACGGCAAAGCCTGGCAAGCTCCCCGTGACGTATTCGATATGCCAAACACAGTCTCACAATGGAGACGTTACTGGGCCCACTCTAGCAAATCGATGAACAATGGGAAGACAGTGCTACCGTGCAGTGCAGTCATCTTAAGACTACAGAGCTATTATATTTTGTTGTCAAGAGAAGAAAGGTATAAGTTTAATTGGAATATGAAGTGTCAATAATATCTAGGCTCTATTAACCAGTTCAAGCCCCAATTAGCTGTGGAACTTTACCCTTTCAAAATATCTGAAATCCAGTTTCTTCTGTGAAGGAAATTTAGTTTTTAAAGTTTTCCAAGCACTGCACTGCACTGTCCTCTCATTGTTCATCAATTTGCTCGAGCAGGCACCAGTAACGTCTCACAACAAATTGTGAGACTTGTTGTTACTGTTTTTGGCATATTGAATACGTCAAGGGGAGCTTGCCACAGGCTTGCCACAGGCTTTGTCATGTGGGTGAGACACTCTCGGTAGCTTGCCGGGCTCTTCGAGAGGGGTGGAGGAATCGAACACGGGTCAAAAATTCTAAAATCTTTCATTTTCTGGTAAAAATTTTGCCTATATATGTATAAATATAAATATAATTAACCTTTAAGTGAATCCTTAAAATTGTTAACTGAACTTGAGAAAAAGAAGGTTTTCATATAGCACAGCGGTAGGGAATTTGCCTTGCATGCAGCCAACATGGCCGACCCAAGTTCGATTCCTCCGCCCCTCTCGGAGAGCCCGGCAAGCTACTGAGAGTATCTTGCCCGCACGGCAGAGCCTGGCAAGCTCCCCGTGAAGTATTCGATATGCCAAACACAGTAACAACAAAGTCTCCAATGGAGACGTTACTGGGCCCGCTCGAGCAAATCGATGATCAACGGGAGGGCCTTTACTTTACTTTTTAGTTTGCATACTACCCAAACAGAAGAATTACTACAGATTATAGTTTTTTTAAACAAATTAACTTTCCTCATTGACACACATTGATGGTACACTTGAGGAACAATGGCAGGTGGTTTCTTAGAGCTCAGTTATAGGATGTGTGAGAAAAGAGGATGCTTCAAAAGATGTGACTGAGGATGGAGGCAGGAAACAAATCCTGTGGTCTGTGAAGGAGTTTGGACTTTATATTAAAGTCAGTGGGAAATCGGTAGGGAAGTGACATGATCTCATTTTTCTTTAGAATAGCTTCCATCAGTAGTGCTATGGATGATGTATTAGAGCAACTGGAAGTTGGGAAACCAATTAAGAGGCTATGGTAATTCAGGCATGAAAGAAGACCTTAACTATAAGAGTTGCAGCAGAAAGGTAGAAGATAATCAAGAAAGTGGAAACTAAGAGATAGAGTCAATAAGCCAATAGGATGTGCTGTGTGAGAAAATGAGCAGAGGAGTGAATGCCATGTATGTCCTTTATTTTTTACTCTCTTGTGTTCATTTGTCAATGATAGAATATTAACACTTCAGAGATGGAAGGAAGCAACTTTTTAATCAACTTGTTAACATTCACTATAGTTTGAATCCAATCTTCTCAAAATCAAAAGCAATCAAAGTAATCAGAGGCCTAATCCTTCAAAGTCTTGACATTCTTAAGGTCAAATCTCTAACTAGCATCTCCACCAGTTTAGTAAATGTGCACAAACAAGCTAAGTGGTTCACCAAACTAATTTAATTCCAGTACCCTATGGTCCTCCAAGTACTGTGCACTGCCTTGTATGGCATGGAGGTCCTCAGAACTGCCAAAGTGGCCTATGTATCACCAGCACCACAGGGCCTGGGCAGCATTACATCCTTAGGACCCTTGCACTGAACCTCTGCTGCAGTGGTCCAAGACTTACCAATGAGCTCTTCTAGGCCTCCTGAGCACTGCTTGAGAGCCACCCCAGAAATAAAGCACCCAAACAAAGGTTTAAACAACTTTAATTCATGCAAATGGATGTTCTACTCTAAATCTATCCAAGGCAAATGGAGTGAATATCTTCTGATCCTTCTGAATTTCATTTCAGGAAAAAAGAGACTAACTTTTCTTTTTGTGCTTCTGTTTTGCTATTTGATCCCTAATTCTCTAAGAAAAAAAAGCTAAAATATCAAATTTTAGCATTCACTTCCCAGCTACCCTCAAAATGTTACATTAGAATGTATGTTTAAGAAGTCTATTTCAAAAATCTATACCTATTTTCTATTGAAGTCTTTAAAATTATTTTGAAAAAGAAAAGGAGATCCACAATATTACATTAGATTAATTTTCTGTTGGTGATTACTTTATCCACAGTTGTAGAGCTGGCAGAACCTGTTGGGAAACATCAGGATAGTGAGAATTTTCTTTTAAAAAGAAACTTAATAGCTCTGTAACTTTTCATCTTAGTTACAGAGCTATTAAGATTCACCAAATTATGTTATTTATTATTAACACTGATTTATTATTAACACTCATTCTTATATGAGTTTTTAAATTATTTTAGAAAATAAATTGAATTATTTTAATTTGGAGTGGGTTTTGCTTCATACCTGGAAATGCTCAGGAGCTCTTTTGGCTCTATGCTCAGGGGTTGCTCCTGGCAGTGCTCTGGGGACCATGCAGTGCTGGGGATTAAACTAGGGTCAACCTCATGCAGCACAGAAATTATCTTAACCCCTGTAGCTCCTCACTGGTATTTTTAATACTTAAATTTAAGTAACAAAACCTTTTCTAAGCCAGGAATGTGACTCAATGGTAGATCTCTTGCCTCACATGTATAAAGGTCATAGGTTCCCATTCATGGCACCAAACAACAACAACAGCAAAAACTCATGTCCTACAGGGAAAAAATCATTTTCTGTTTGTTTGCAAGTAAAAAAGTCACTTTGAGATTCTGCAGTATATTCTTGTAATACAAGCTTTGAAAGAATAAAAGGAATAATTAATTACATATAATCATGTATACATAACTTCAGATAACCCACGTATTCCAAATTGTATGAGGATCATAGAGAATAAACTATGAATAAATAGAACAGGGCCAACTCTGGATAGTAGAGAATAAACAAAAGATAAAGGAACTTGGAAGGAAAAAAGGAGGCAAAAAGAATAATAGGCATAAGCTAAAATAGAGAGGGGAAAGTAAGACAATATAAAGGGACGAAGTGGGTGGGGGGAACAGGCAATATAACTCAGTGGCAGAGCACATACTTCACAGCTAAGGTCCTGGATTAAATCTCCAGTACCAAAGAAAAGATAGGTGGAGGAAGGTAAGGAAAAAGAAGCATAGGGTGCTAAATAAGCCCTGTAGTGAGTCCAATGCAGTATAAAACCCAGGACAATTGAGGTTATGGTTGTCATGCTAAAATATAGGACACACAGTTTACATTAAATTTACCAAAAGTTTTCTCAAGTGGAATGTAATATGCTTTTATTGAGAGAAATACATACATATGCCTCTCAGAGAGCCCAACCCACATGGGCAGAGCCTGGCAAGTTCCCCGTGACACATTCGATATTCCAAAAACAGTAACTTTAGTAGTTCTCGTTCCCCTGACCCTGAAAGTCTCCAATCGTTGGGAAAGACGGTAAGAAGAGGCTGCTAAAACCTCAGGGCTGGGACGAATAGAGACGTTACTGGCACCCGCTCGAGTAAATCCATGAACTATGGGATGACAATGATACAGTGATCAATTTTGTGCTTGCTAGGTATTACAACCCTTCCTAAACATCCTACTGATCTCTTGTATGTGCAATGTAAAAAATTTTTGTGTTCTTTATGAAGTGATAAATATATCAATAAGCATAGTATACATTTTACTCAAGCTTCAAAACTTACATTTTTAGGAAAAAGGAATTTTATTCCCCCTCTGAATTTTCCTATGAGTTTTTATGGGAAGTGAAAGAATGATCAGGTTTACAAGTAAATTTTATAAGCTACTGGTAGCACAAACCTAAACTTTGACTTCAAAAATGTTGAAATCACCCCAAAGCTTTAAAAAATCCTATATTTGAGAGCAATACTATTTATCAAGGATCTAGTTTTGAGCTAGCTGTAGGCCTCTGCCCCTTTCAGCATTTTAGCTGAATGTGACTATTTTCCTCTCATCAGCACCTGCTAGAGTGTCTTTTCTCCATCAGGAAGAGTAATACTGAAGTGAAGTAAAGGTTAAAGCTGGGTGGAAAGGATGATTTGCTTTCAGAGTGGAAGGAGTTATAGAATAAATAAGGCTTCTGGAGTATATTCATTTCCTATTTCAGTGGACTTATGTCTAAATTTGTAAGGAAGTGAGCAAGATACTGACATCCAACCTTCAGGTTCTTCCCAAAAGAGCTAGAGGAAAAAAAGGGCAAGGGGGGGGGTAGATATTTTTTTGGAAAGGGGGTGGCAGAAGAGTAAAGCAAGACTGTCAGAATGAAATGTTTTATTACCAGCAAGTATGATGTGAAATTTAGCCAAATTTAAAGTTTACTTTTTGTCAGTGCTTTTTGAGATGGGTGATGGCAAAGGCCTCTTCTTTCTCTTAACTCTGTCCTCTTAACTCTACAGAAGCCAGGGAATAGCTGTCATCTAACTGGGGTCAAAACTGTAATTTTACGTGATGCAGGAATAAAGACTTTAATATGTGACTTGTCCCTGAAAGACCAAAAAGGAAAAACTTCACCCTAACTCTAAAATGGGTTAGTTTTCTCTAAAACTTGGCAATATAGTGCACTTTGAACCTCAAGGCAATGTGCAAGTAGGGATTGCTTAAAGTGTAGCAAAGTCAGTAGTATTAGCAAAGGTATTAACTTGCCAACCAAATGTATCACACCATGTGAGGCAGCCAACCAGTTTACCAGAGAGTTAATGTGAAAAGAGAAATTCTTGGCTCAGAGCTGTGGGGAAAACCCTCCCTCTACTTAAAAAGGCCTGGAATGAAAGACCTGTACCCTGAAGTGCTAGAAGTGTGTCCAACCATTACATACCATTCTTTGCTTAAGACAGGTTGGTGAAAGTTGATTCTTTTTAAATTAGAAAAAGGAAACACTATTTGGGAACTGAACAAGTATTTGAACTTCAAAAACACCTCCTTATGCAATTTCCAACCTATTTTTCATTCTACTGCTGTAATTTCCTGATTAATTTGTGATAGAAAAAACCTAGTATGCAGGTATTTTGAAGGAAGTGAGTATTTTTGGAATGGAGGGGACTGAAGTAGAACAATAATATTAAATTTAATATGATCTATCAAGGCAGCCATAAATACACCTTGAATACTACAAACATGGCAGAAAATATCAATATTTATTTCTTCTTTCATTTTGCCAAGTATGTAGAGAGCACATTTTGTACTAAAAGTAGTAGAAAACCCAGTGCTTCCACATAAACATTTTACATTCCCTAACTACTACCATTAGTGGATTAGAAGCCTGGATGTGGTTGGCGCCACCTACTGGAATAAATGTAGAATTACAAACATGTCAACCCATTCTGAAAAGGTTTCCTTTCTACGGAACAAATTAAACTTAGAAAGTTTTTCTTCACTGGAAAATTAAATATTAAGCAACATTAAGTTTGGACTCAAATAATAGTCTATAAATTAAATATTTATTATAAATCACTTAACATATAGTTTTATTATTTTGTAGCATATTCTAGGAGATAAGCTTTGGACACAAAGTCGGAAAATTGACTTCTGAAATTATGTGTATGAGAAGCCATCATAAACACTCTTGTAAATCACAGAATCTCAATAAATAAGAATTTTAAAAATTAAAACGGACTTATATGTTTCTTGTTCTATAATACTCGTCATTTGAGGGTTGCTAAAAACCACATTTTTCAACATGGTCTGTAATGAATGTGTAATGGTCATTATAAATGGTTAGAGAATCTAAAGCTGAATGACTTGCTCAGATTACCTCAGAGCAAGTTCAATAACTCATATAAGAGACACTAAATTTAGTGCTCTTTTCTGGTGCCGGGTGTGGTGTGGGAATTATGTGCTTGAGAAATTATTATAAATAGCATTTTAAACCACAGAATCTCAATTTAAAATGTTTTAAACCACTTAAATTTGTTTTTAAAAATTACACATTTAGAAAATTGGTTTTTTTCCCGTGAAATCATTATTTTCAAAAATTTAATAGATCATTTTAGGTGACAAGTGAGAAAAATTTAGGTGATTCTGTAACATAGATACAACAAATGACAATGAAAAATCACCTAAGTTACTCCATTTTCAATTCTTTTAAAGTGTGCCAGGATTAAGGAAAAAACATAAATTTGATGCCAATTTTCTTAAAATTCTATGCATCTTGCTAATCCTTACTTCCTAATGAAGATAAAACATGCCTTAGACTCTAATATCTTGTAGGATATTAAAGTTTTGTTTTTGTATTGCTCTAAGTTTATTTCTATATTGATTTTTCATTTAAAACAAATATAAATTTTATTTTCAATAAATACATCTAAGAAATTTTTAAAATTCCGTGTAAAAGAAAATATTGAATAAGCAACTGTTCAAGTAACACAGAAGTTGGGAAACATTGAGCGCTACTTAAATACTTATCATACCACTTTTGGTGACTACAATATAATTAACTTAAATTTTCTCCTGTAGAGATTTCTTTTGCTTTTTGCCAGTAAACACTAGGCTCTAAGTAGATCAGCATAACAAAAAATGTAGGGTTCTATATATTTCAGATCCAGTGAATCTGAACCCAAAGATTTTATATACGTGTGAGTTAGAATATTAAGCTAGTTTATGATTAGTGCTCAATGACTGTGCAATCAAAAAGATATCAAACCAGTGGGTAAATCATGCCGATGGCTACATTTGTTCATAGAACTAAGCAGTTTAATATCTTATCATTTAATACTCTAGAAGAATCAGAGGAGAAAAAGAAAAAGGAGAGTGTTAACTTGTTCTAAAGTTGATTTGATGTTCTACAAGCAAAGGGGAAAATATCTACTGAAATGACTAAGTTGAGTGGAACACGTCACTACTTATATTAGCTTCATTTGGATCCCGAGCTAAATGATTTTGGGCTTTTGAGAGATCCCTATGAGGATCTCTCAAATGACCTTCAGCTAATTTTTAATGAAATCAAAGGGAAATCTCCCCTCCCTATCTTTTTTACTTCAAACCTTAATGACTTTATATTGCTTCTGGTTGCATTCCAGGTTCTTGTTGGTGAATATAATCTAAAATTTTCTGCTGCCAATTCTTATCAAAATGACAGCTGAAAAAAAAATGTGAATAGGAACCCGGCTGGAGGATATTCATTTTATCCACTTTTCCAGATCAGTGCTTGTCTCTAAAACTGGTTTTAAACTACTTGTCTATGGAATGGTACTTGTCCACAGTTGTGACAAATTTGAAAACTATTGCTATAGATCTTCAAAAATTCACACATGGATCAACCCAGACTAACAAAAGAGCCACTTACCTAAGCCAACTCAAGCTCATTCCTCACTTTAAAAAATTTGAAATTTATAGTTTCTCATCAGATTATGCCAAGACACATAAAAAACAGCCTTGTAAATTTGGATTATAAATTTATTTTTCAAATATTGTTGAGGATAATGGCTACTATAACTAACATAGATCATACAATCCTCAAAATGACTACCTGTAGAAGAAAGTTTTTCTTCTGTAAGAACCAGTAAAAGCTTTGTTTCTCCTGAGCAATTAGCTTATTTTCACTTTGTAGACCCAGAAGATCCACGTTTCTTTTTCTGGGAATTTCAGAATAAAGTTTGAATCTTACTCTTGCCAGTTTTGTTATTTGTGTTATGCATTTTCGTACATTAACTATTTTCAACTCTATTTCTGTTTTGATTTACTCATTTAATCCTATGTGATTTTATATATTGATCAAGCCATTTATGGCATAAGATTAAAAATAAATTAGAGATACACAAAGTTAAATCTTTCTTATCCTTTTTGTTCTGTTTTTGGGGCCATATTCAGCAGTGCCCCAGGCTTACTCCTGGCTTTGCACTCAGGGATCACTCCTGGTGGGGCTCAGGAATCATATTGGGTGTTGAGAATTGAGCCTGGCTCAGCTGCATGCAAGTCAAGCAGTTCTACCTGCTGTACTATCTCTCCAGCTCCATAATGTTGTCATGTATGGCATGATTTCTCATTTCATATGTCATCTTTAAAAGAATTTGTAGTTTGTAATGATAGATCCCTGAAAAAGTAAGAACCTGTTCTACCTGCTCCTCAGAAGACATTCTTTTATTCTTTCATGGTGAACCATAAGATTTTCCCTTGTAATGTCATGCATTATTTAAGGTGGGGGATTATAAAATCTCCCAGAAGAATATTTGTATCAGTGAAACTAAACAGAAATATTGTTATATGTCTATTTCATTAGTCTTCTGTAATAAATTCTATTCCACAAATATTCATGGTATTTAACTACTCTAATTCCTAAGAAAGTAGAGAGGTGGAGAATTTAACACTTTATTAAGTACCAACAATGACAAGCTACATATGTACTATACAGTCTTTGTGCAGAATTTTATTTCATCCACAGAAAGCCTTACCTTTGTGTAAGAACTTCTAAGTAATAATGATGATTATGACACAGTTTAACACTACTAACCTTTATCTTCCTGTGTGCCTTCCAGTTGTTCATGTTGATCACTTGACAAGTAATGAGATCTCAGTGTAAAACCAAACCAAACCTTTAAGCCGTGTGCTTACCGTATACTTATGTTATTCTACTTACCTTGGGACCCAGGGAGAATCAAGAATGCTTGTTTAGGCTCCACTTTCTCCTCTAAATACAGTGATACTTTCTGGTCTTTTACCTTCTGGTAGTTCTTTAACTCTTCAATTTTCAGCTCAATCACTTTGCCATGAAAATCATACTACAAGAGAGTATTACCCAAAACTTCTAATCTTTGCTTCTCTAAATTCAGACACCTATATTCTTTATACTTAGAAGCCCGAAAAATATTTCACCATTGTTTAGTATTTTAAAATTTAAATTTAAAATTTAAAAATTTTATTTTTTCCATATTTAAAATCAAGCAATATCAAGTAAACAACACTATTTATCTCAGATTACTTAAGGTGAAATTGGAGATAAATTTCTTGTGATAATTGGAAAGATATTATAGTTAAGATAACTAAGGAAATATAGTTAAGGCTCCTGCCTTGCACGTGGCCAGCTCAGTTCAATTTCTGGTACCACATAAGATCCTTAGAGAATGGCCAGGAGTGAAAGAACAGAGCCCATAGTAAGCCCTGAACACCACCAGCTGTGGCTTCAAAACAAAACAAAACGAAACAAAAACCCAAAACAATTTTTAAAGTTTCTCCAGTTATCTTTCTTGAAAACATCTCTTTTAACAGGACAATTCGTAATCATGATGAGAGAATTATGCTTAACATTATGAAACTATAAGCCTTTACTCTATTTGGATTAAATTCTTCCTATGTCCAGCTTTGGAAGACCTAAATATCTAAAGGAGACTGGTTTGATCCTGCTACCTATCTGTTGCTTTTCCTGATGGAAGAAAGAACTTCTGGGTGACAAAGCAAATTGACATCAGAAGTCAGGTTTCTCAAGGCTGCAAACATTTTCTAGCAAAATTATGGTGCCATTAATCACTAATAAATTGGTTCCTACTGCACAGAACTCTTAATTGGCTTCACTCTCCAAAAGCTAAAAACTAATTGAATTGAATAATTTTCTATAAATTGAGTTGGTTGTAATATTAGACACAAGCGTAATACCTCTAAATAAATTTTCAAACACAAATAATAAATGTTCTGATGGGAGCAGTGAGATAGTACAGTGGGTAATAATAACATTTGCCTTGCATATGGCCAACCTGGATTCGATCTCAAACACCCTATATGGTTCCCTGTAGGATAACATTGCTTTGTCTTTTCTCCCTTGCCACAGGAGCTTAGGTTTATCAGGTTATACCCATCATGGTGCTCCTGAGGCACTCCCATTACTTCGTTTATCTGTAACCACTTCTCTCTGCTCTCCTCCCCAACCAGTTAGTCAGCTTTCCCCCCCGTATCAGAATCTGTTAGTTTGTAAGGTCAGATCCTTCTAGGACACTGAAATTGTATTGTAAGTTAATATTGCCTTTCTTCTCTCCTTATGTCTTTTGAATAGTTTACTTTAAAGCGGGGCTGGAGCGATAGCACAGCAGGTAGGGCATTTCGCCTTACAAGCGGCCAACATGGCCGACCCGAGTTCGATTCCTCCGCCCCTCTCGGAGATATGCCAGACACAGTAACAACAAAGTCTCCAATGGAGACATTACTGGGCCCGCTCGAGCAAATCGACGATCAACGGGAGGGCCTTTACCTTTTACCTTTACTTTAAAGCAATGCCCTTTTTGTATAGATACAGGAAGACTTAATATTATGCTTTGTAACTTAGGATTTAATTGGCTCTGAATATTATTCACTCCCGGACATTTGCTTTCTCGACTTAAGCCTCAGTTGCCCTTGGTTCCTAACACCCCAAAAGCAGGGTCCCAATGAGGGACTGAATGGACCCAGGTCAAGCGGTGAGCTACCCTGCATCAAAATGGGCCAGACCAAAGTGCCACGATTCTTTTTTTTTTTTTTGAAAATAAAATGCATTTTTTGTTTTATTCTCCAGGTATTTAATTTTTTTTTGTTTTTCTTTTCTTTTTTTTACAGTTGTAAATTTACAATTTTTTGTGCTTTGGTTTCAATTATACAATGATCAGATACCCATCCCTCCACCAGTGCCCATTTTCCACCACCATGGATAATATCCCTCCCACCCCCATCCCCCTATCCCCCCTGTCTCTCTGGCAGGGCAATCCCCTGTGTTCTCTCTCTCCTTTTGGGTGTTGTGGTCTGCAAAAGAGAGTGCCACGATTCTTAACTATAAGTTAGGAGTATGATCATAGACAAATGCTGTCATGATGTAAAAGCAACAATGAGACTAGAACCCTGCTAGGGATAGAAAGACTATCTGGCCTGGGCAGTGTAGTCTGAGATCAAGATGGCCCTAGGAGAGCAATTCTATAAGTTTAAAGTATTTCTTACTGTATCTATACAAAATGATTTATATTATGAATGCTTATATGTTTGTTGGACCAGGAAAGGAGAAACACACCCATGGGATTTCGCTCTAGGGTGGGTCATCCTGCTAAGAGAGTATCATCTGTCCTAGAATTCTACCCCTATTGTGACCACACCTATGTGTAATTGTTACCCCAACCCCTCATGCTTTGGGATTTAACTGTACTCTAAGAGTGGGCTGGGGGATCAGAATCCAGACTCCAGAGCAAGAGGAGTAAGGGAATCTGGATCAGTATCCAGATTCCAGGGCGAGAGGGAGGATGAAGGGGATTGAGAAGGAGAATGAAGTAGCATGGGGGAAGAAGAAGCAGGAGGGGAGGCAGAGGAGAGAGACAGGAGTGGATGGAGAGAGGATTGGAATAAACTGCAACTGACATCAACCAGCCTGGCCCTCTTTCCTTTCTTCACCTTCCCATCATCATCAACCTCTCCCGGGTGGGGGAACCGGCGTGAGACTACCAAACGCGGGTGGCGGGAGAGATACAGTCACTGCCACTTTCGTCTTTTTTGAGTTTACACAGTTCCCCAAGCCTGCCAGGAGTGATTCCTGGACAATGAGCCAGGAATAAGCCCAAGCATCACCAGGTGTGGTACAAATACCAACCCCCCCCCCAATAAATTGACTTAGAAAAATACACAAGTGTTTTGGACATCACATAACAATTGCAGAGTTGTTATTACCAGTATGGCTCATCTCACTTTGCCCTAGCTAACATGATTTCCTAGGAAATTTCAGTGTCACACTGACAAAAATATAATATCCAAATGGAACCAGATCCCCTGTGAAAATTCTCATCAGCTTTAGAATACACTGTAGATTCATTGTTGTTACATAGAAAATTTCTAACTCTTGAGGATGGAGAGATAGTATAAAGGTTAAGGCACTTGTTTTTCATCCTTCTGACTGGTTAGAATCTCTGACAACCACATATCGTCTCCCAATCACCACCAAAATTGATTGCTAAAAACAGTGCTCAGATCCAGAGCAATGACCAATGTGGCCAAACCTTCTTTTAAACACTCCTTCCCCTACCAAATATTTCTAATTCTTCATCTCTAAAAGCTTCTACAGGGGCTGGAGACATAATAGACGGGTAAGTGCTTGCCTTGCATGTAGCTGACTCTGGTAGGATTCCTGGCACTGCTTATGATCCTCTGAGTAGCACCAGGAGTGATCTCTGAGCACCGAGTTAGGAGTAAGCCCAGAGCACAGCTAGATGTGGCCTAACCATCACTCCCCCCCGCCCCAAATCACTGCAAAAAAAAAGGGCAATTATTGTTTACAAAGTTTAAATTACCTTTGCTTTCTCTGAATTTGATGTCTCCAATTCATTCTTGGTCTTTCTCAGTGAAATGGGAAATTTGAGAGCCTGAAATTAGAGAGTAAAGATCACAGAAAAGTAGAAGATCACAGAAAAGAAGTGTAATGTCGGGGCTGGAGCAATAGCACAGTAGGTAGGTCATTTGCCTTGCACGCGGCCAACACGGGTTCAATTCCCAGCATCCCATAAGGTCCTCTGAGCACCGCCAGGGGTAATTCCTGAGCGCAGAGCCAGGAGTAACCCCTGTGCATTGCTGGGTGTGACCCAAAAAGAAAAAAAAAAGAAGTGGAATGTCTTGGCAAATAGTAAATTCAATATATGCTAAAGACCCAGGATTCAATAGTAAATTCAATAAATGCTAAAGACCTAGGTCTAGGTCCTACCTGTCTGCCTAGTTAAAGTAGCTCTAATTACCAACAGGTTCTTTCTGGCTGTGTAACATCAAAACCTTGAAATTCTAAGTGCTATGCAGTCCACTTGCCTTTTCATCTTTCAAGTTTTCCTTTCTTTTTATCTGTGGTGATTTTTGCTGATTATTCATTTCTTCTTTGTCAGATGTCTGTAGAGAAAGATTTAGCAGAGCTTTAAATTAATATTGTCCCATACTTACTCATGGTTTTATTTTCTGTGATTTCAGTTACATAAGGCCAGTTGGCATCCCAAAATGGTGCATGTAAGATACTTTGAGGCCAGAGTCACCTCCATGCCTCCAGATGGACTTCATAGTCCTAGAAATTAACACAAGAAATTAACCTGCCAAAAATGCAGGTACAAAGGGTCCCTGTGAC
The DNA here is from genome assembly GCF_029834395.1 of Sorex fumeus. Lineage (NCBI taxonomy): Eukaryota > Metazoa > Chordata > Mammalia > Eulipotyphla > Soricidae > Sorex > Sorex fumeus. Next base: position 28,945,769 of record NW_026606155.1, read on the forward strand.
TAAAATCTCCGGCCTTCTCACAGTCAGGTTGGACTATCTGCCCCCACCTCCCTGTACTTCTGGAAGCGCTGGCAATCATGCCCATGAACCACCTCCTTCACCATGTAAGCTCATCTACCGGCCTTCCTCCAGAGACTCATAAATAAATCTCAAAAGACATCAACTAGCTGCAAAAATTCCTCAGGCACCAATTCCTGGCTGAGATATTAAGGGCACTTTGGAGGAGGGGAGGCCAGCAGCCACCCAAACAAAGCTCTGGCAAGTGCGTGCACCAGCACTCCAAAGCTGCCGCCATGCCTCTAGCTGCATTCCACTGCCTCAGGACCAAGTGTCACAGAAAAATTAATCTGTCAGAAACTCAGATACATGGGTCTCTGTGACTGAAATCTCCAGGCCTACTTGGAGTTCTGATGGGCTACCTCTCCTCACCTCCCTGTATTTTCAGAAGTCACAGTAGTCATGCCCACACCGCAAAGTTGCTGCTCAGTTAAAAATTTAACTCTAGCTGTACCACCCAGTTAAAAATTCTCAATTTTCTGGAGTATGTGGCCGTACAACATCTCCAGACTCTACAACACTGACAATCCAATAGTAGCACACCAGATTGGATGGGATGTAACATAGAAGCCAACAACTCTCAGCTATCAAAAACATTAACACAGAAGCCTTAACTTGTAACATCTTAGTAATCCGTCATACAAGTACTTAATATCTCCATGATGAGATACAACAATTTACACTTATTTTCTTCTAAGGAAGTATTTTTGATCATTTTGTTAGCAATTTCTTGGTAAAAAGCAATACAAAATAAATTATTGTGGGCCTGCTATAGGGGCAGGCTTAAAGGGTGATTAGAGAGAATAGTGGAGAGAAGGTGACAGTAGTGGTGGGATTGTAACATTTAAGGCCTATAACGAATCGTCATGAACAGCTTTGTAAACCAAAATGTTTAAAGAAAATGTAGAGAAAAACTTACATATGTAATCTTTACCTATTCCCTGTAAATTACAAAATATATTAGCACAAATTTTTAAGTATATTTTTGACAGGTAAGACATAATTATTACTATTATGACATCCAAGTACAAAATAAAATTTAATGCAATAAATTTTAGATTTTAGAGTTGAAAACTTACTTGTCTAAATGAAAATAGTCATTATATTGCATTAAATAATTTTAGTTTCATTATTTACATAGGCTAAATCGAGCAACGGGAGGACAGTGCTACATAGTTAAAATCATATAGCAATCACAAATTGTTTTTTATTGATTTATTTTCTGGTCGTTCTCTTTGCCATTTAAGTTTTATTAAAACAAGAAATATAAACTTTGTCATGTTATTTGTTATGTTGGGTTTGTGAGGGAAACTGGGGACAATGGTAGAGGGAAGGTCATGCTGGTGATGTTGGAACACTGAATGCTAAAACAGCTGTATCACAAACAACTTTGTAAATCATGGTACTTTAATAAAAATAAATGTTAAAAAGACATTTTGAAAGAGATAACATAACTTTTATTACGGTATAATTGTCCTATTTTTATTATTGTTGTGATTGTTATCTCTCACTGCACTTGTTTATAAAGTTTATTATAAATATGTGTATATAGAACAAAATATAACATTAATTAAGAATTGGTACTATCCATGACTCCAGATGTCTAGTAGGGGTCTTGGGCCACACTCCTCCTTTTTAAGGGAGACTTTTTTAGTGGAAATTAGTAAAGGAAATAGAAATCCCAGAAGGATCAAGACATTTTGTTACTGCCAGTCAATAATTTCTCAGTAATTTCCTCATGTGAGAAGTGTACCAAAGGGTGTCTAGAATTGAATGAACTCTTCCACTTTTCCCCTTAACTATACCATAAAATTAAAACTGTTAGGGGGCTGGAGTGATAGCACAGTGGGTAAAGCGTTTGCCTTGCTTGTGGCCGACCTGGGTTCGATTCCCAGCATTTCATATGGTCCCCAGAGCATGGCCAGGAGTAATCAGTGCATAGCTAGAAGTAGCCCCTGAGCATCGCCAGGTGTGACCCAAAAAGCAAAATAAATAAATAAATAATAAAAACTGTTAGCTGAGCCCTTATAAGTGAATCAGTACTATAAATTACATACTATATTGCTTATACTATTCTATTAACATCAAAAACCTTCTCAATTAATCCTCATGGAATATTTGTTTTGTTTTGTTTTGTTTTAGGGCCATATCTGGTGCTGCTCAGGGTTTATTCCTATCTATTTGCTCAGGGATCACTCTTGGAGAGGCCCAGAAAGTCCAAATTCCAGGGAACAAACCTTGTACTATTAATTTGGCCTTCTCATGGAATTTTTAATTTCATTTTTTAATATTAGAGAACAGTCTTGAGCCAGAAAGATATCACAAAGGTTAAGGTACTTACCTTGGATACAATCAACTTGAGTTTGATCCCAGCACACATATAATCTCCTGAGAGTACCACCAGGAAGTGTTCTTGAGCACAGAGCCTGGAGTAATCTCTGCGTACAGCCAGGTATAGGTCAACCCCACCCATCCACCAACACCACCCAAAAAAATAAAGGAAAAAGAAAACTGAGGGTTGGAGAGGCTGAGTCATTTGTGTAGGGTTTTGCATCCAAGAACCAGAACTTCAGTATGAATAAGACAACTTTAGATCATGGGGGGTGGGGGTGAGGTTGACCTATATGTCTGGCTTGTGGGCTATATATAGGGATGTGAAATCACGTATTCTGGCCCTGGTACATGACAGAATAGGCATGCAGATTCTGCCTATATTGTTTGATCCACAAATTATGTTATAAATGTCTAAATAACCTTTGGTAGAAAAATGCTTCCCTATTTCTTAGACTCTAAAGTCTATGTTGTTAATTGCTAGATATTTTGCTCTTGTCTAAAGATATAGGGTGGGAAAGTCAATCACAAGCTAAGAAGTCTTTTGGGAGCCCTATAGAAAAGCTGGTTTTTGATTGAGGAATTGTGTTACAATACTTCCTGCCACAAAGACTCAAGAATTTAGAAACTAAAACTTCTGATAATTTTAAAAGACTAACTTCTAGCTATCATTGAGAATTAGGAGACTATCTCAGTATAATATACAGGACTTGATGGGATCGCTATTATTTGTGTAAAGTAAAATTTAAAAAGCAATCAGAAATCACACCACATACCCATTTATATCACAAGACAATCTGTTCTTCCAGTCTCCTGGAAAAGTACGCAGTCCTGAGAACGTGATCTTCAAATGAATTTTCATCCCCTCTTATTTCTCAGAAAAAGGACCGACTATTGTGCTTAATTGTTGACTATTGTTCTTAAGCAATATAACAATTATTGAAAAATCACAGATTTTCATTTGTTTCTAGTTCATTCATTTGTTCTACTTCATTCTTTGAATAGATGTTCTAATTTGTTCATTTGTTCATTCAAATTATTATTTCCTACTATGTTCCATGGATTGTTCTAGGTGCTTGGGATACAGAGATGAACAACCAATCTAGATATTAGAGGAGTGCACATTTCAGAGGGGAAAATAAAAATAATTTTTCAAAACATAATAACCTTATAAAAAGTCTTACGAAGAGTTGTTCAATAGAAAGTGGTGTTGGTTTGCCCTATTTTAGATGGAGTGAACAAGGAGGGCCTCTCTAAGGAGATTATATTTAAGATGAGACTAAAGAATGAGAATGAGCCAGCCATTAGACAATAGTGTTACAGACCAAATATAAATTAAGAGCAAAAGTCTTGAGATAGGGGAAAAATTTAGGCATATTTTTAAAAACACACAAGGAGGCCTGTAAGTGGCTGCATTGAAAGTCAGAGAAGGACTTCTATGAAAGGAAACCAGAGAGGTCAGTCAGAGCTGGAACATGCCATAATAAGAGAGGTTAAAGAGATTTTCATAAGAAGTGACAGAATATTTTTTGTCTTACAAAGATTACTTTGCTATACAAAGAGTGAATTAGATTGAGGCATGAGTGGAAGCAGGGACATTTAAAAAATGAGCAGGGGGGATTGAGGACAGGTAAATTCTTGATATTATGGTCTGTAAGACAATACTGTCAAAAATTCCTTAGAGGCAGGCCTTGTTCCATAGCATCTCCATTTCATTCCGAAGCATCATGTTTTTCCTTTCCTGTTGGAGGGGTAAAAACCAAACAGAAATATGTGTTTGTCCACTCATTAAAATAAAATTGGAAGAAATTATTGAGTAAATTATTGAGTAGGAAGTAATACAGTTAGTCAAAGAGAAAGGCAATGAACAGGCCTAGTTTCAAATTTAGAAATGAGTTTGATGGTAAAAATAACAATAATTTTGAATAATAACTTGAATTATGATTATGTGGTAATATCAATAGAAATGAGTTTCTCATATTTAATAATGCTAAGATGTTTTAATCATATGGCACTTTCTCCAGACTAAAATTTCTAATGTCTCACTTTTAAGATTCTGTATATTCTGATTTTTAAAAGTCTTCTAAAAGAATATGTTGGAGAAAATTTTGATAGATACTTTTTCTTCTTTCTGAAATGCTTGTATTTATAAACCAAATTTTTATATAATCAAATAGAAATTCTGTTCTCTAGTTTTTGCTTTTTGGATTTTATCCCTTGAGCTATTCATGGACTCTCCAGAGTAAAGGAGCTACTAATATCATTTTTAAAAAATGGATATGTATTTTCTTTCATATCTGACAATAGCAGTGGAATTGAGCCCTGTTCAGGAGGTTGTTTTCTGGTGCATCCACTAACTTACCAGATTTTGCTTCATCTCCTCTGCTTCCTTAATGAGCTCCGTGACTGAGGAGTTATCACTCTCCTTCTTTGCCAAGATTTGCCTCATGATTTGCAGACTAGAAGAGAAAGACATCATTAGCACAAAAAATTGCCTAAGTGTAATATTAACATTTGCAACCAGTTTGCAACTCACAATGTGAGTAAGATAAGGAATGAAATCACAATACATAGGAAAGTCCTCTGATATAGTATCTTTGGAAGGATTTTGTTTCTAATTGATATTTGCCTTAGCTCTTTGCTCTGTAATGAATTCTGTTCTCTACTTTAGACTTCGATGTCCAAAAGTGAGTCTTTACCCTTTAAAAATGCTTTGATGTATGGATTTTGAGATAGAAAATACATTTGTCTGTGTGAATAACGAGGTTAAAGAAAATATTGTCTTTAGAATAAAAGCAAGAATTATTCTCTACTTCATGTTTTTTACTTCCCCCACTTTCTTCACTTGCAGACATTTATGTGAATTTAAGATACTTGCTCACCTCATAATCCTCATGATGATCCCATAGAAGTCAAACAATTGAGGAGTTTCTAATATGGGCAGAGGGATAGTATGGCAGATACAGCGCTTTGCTTGTACACAATTGACCTAGGTTTGATCTCTGAACCATAGATGATCCCCTGAACATAGACCTATTAGTAGAACTAGGAGTAATCACTGAGAACTGCTGGGTACGGCCCAGAAAAAAATAGAAAAAATAGAATATTAAGTTTCTACTAACAAAATAGATATTTAACTGTGAATATTCATTTTTTTATCTCCCCCCACCCTGGTGGATATTCTTTAAAAGCATCAGCTTATCTTTATGGTCATTATATTGTCCTTGGTTCTGTGTAGAGAGCACTAGAACTTTATCTTGCTCAGAGAGAAGTCTGACTTGCTGGGTTGTAGTAGTGGGTGCTTTGACCATAGCTAAAGAAGAAGAATAATTATAGTTCTATGAGATAAGGGCTGAGTCTTATCTTAATTTCACTTATATATGTATATAATATGTATATATGTACATGTACATTCCTTGTAACTCTGATTTTCATTGTTTTACCAATTAGAGCTGATTGTCTAGATATTTTTAAAAATGTAAATAATCACTGCTAACCCTTATGTTAATCATTTTTAATTCTATAAATTACAATTCTCCACTCTTTATATTGATACAAAATCTTTACTAGGAACCCCATACCTTTTTTGTTTTTCTTCCAAGTTAAACATTAACTTCTGTAATAAGAGAGGGTTCTCATCTTCTACAGGTTTTAGCATTTCCAGGAGTTCCTGCTTCCTTAGCTCTAAATCCTCATTTAATTCCTTCAAGTAGTTGTCATCTATTTTAGAACTTCTGTGGGAAGAAACACCATAATGTCTGCCTTTAACCTAGGTTAATAATAGCGGCCCTCTTTTCCTCCCTGGATAGTTATCACTTGGCATTTTCAGTCAGACTTACCTTGCTTGGGAGGTCAAGTAGGAGCCCACAGAGTTTGTTTCACTTGCCATCTTGGAAGTAAACTTCTAATCCAAGAATGAAAAGGTATTTGTGAAAATATGTGCCTTTTTGTCCTATTCAGTTAAGTCATTATTATATATGCTGCTGTTCTTAAAACTCCTGTTGCCTTGGACTGATTTTAGCTATATCTTGATGTCATAATGGCTTTAAGACCATAATATCAACAGCTCATTAAGTAAACTCCTCCATCATTGCCAGCTTACTGACTAAAATATTAACTTACTCCAGTTCTTGACTTCATTTTAGCCATATACCAACTGTTGTATTCTGAAGTCAGTAAATATGAACTAAATCTGGATATCTTTATTATGGAATTCTTACTGTATTATAAAATGGTAGCCTGTCAAAAATTCTTCATCAAAAACATCTTTCATGATTATAAACCTCCAAGTTTTGTGTCCTGTTATTTACAGGACACAATGCTGGATTCTATGAGGGAGAAAGATAGGTAGAAGTTGATAGAATGGGGGTATGGTGCCACCATCAGGTCAACCTGTACCTGCAGGGCAAGTGTATCAGCAGCCTGGTGGTGTCTTCAGTCTTCCTGACAACCCCAAATTGCTGCTGTGCCTTTGGTGGGACCCCAACAACTTGGGACCAAGTTTACCAATAAATTAAACAGCCAAAAGTTAGGCATGTGGAAACCACACCCACAAACCACCTCCAGCTCAGCTATATAAGCTCATTTATTGATCTTATTTCAGAGACCCATAAATCTCGAAAGAGATCACAAGCTGCAGTTAGGCCCAGTGGTGGGGTGTGCTTCGGGCGAGTGGGCCACCCTGCAGGGCATAACCCAATAGTTTATTTCTCTGGAAAAGATGGAAACAAGGGCTATGATCCAGAAACACAAAAAAGAATCTCCAAGCCGAGCAGTTTGCTGCATAGATGCCTCCGGACATTAAGTCAGGCTGACTTCACTGGGGTGCCTCAGACAGGTGTAGGTGTCATCCCTCCACCAACCCCCGGTGGCTGCCAACTTCCAGAACCCAATGAGAAAGGCAGGTACACAGGTTCAGTGACAGCAAACTCCAGGCCTCAATGGATAGGGGATGGCCCATTCCTCTGATCCCTCTGGCCCAAGGGACCTTGGAGGTCATGCCCACAAACTGCCTCTAGCTGGGACTTAAGCATCTTAACAGCCATGATCCAGAAACACACAAAAGAATATCCGAACCAAGCAGCTCACTGTAGAGATTTCTCCAGACCCTAATTATCTAAAATTTTAGAATTCCAGGAGCACACAGTCGCTCTCACAGACCTGCAACATCTTATGCTATGCCATAACAAGCAATACAAAAGAGAGTATGGGGGAGATTGTCTGCCATAGACGCAGGGGGAGGGGCGGTATGAGGATGATACTGGGGACGTTGGTGGTGGAAGATGTGCAGTGGTGGAGGGTTGGGTAATCAATCATTGTATGACTGAAACCCGAACAAGAAAGCTTCATAACTGTATCGCACGATGATTAAAAAATAATAATTAAAAATAAAATTAAATTAACATTCTGAATTTAAAAGTGTAATGTGGAATTCATGCCCAATTCAATCAACTTAATCAATGGCTGAATAAATAGCACTACTCCTACATTTAAAAAAAAAAAGAAGAAATTGAAAGAGAATAACTTGAGAAATGTTAGGCCAAGCTGGTAAATACAAAACACGAAAATGAAATACTAATATATGAGCCAATTATCACAACTTTGCTATTTAGATCAATTCCAATGTATGATAATATTGACACTTAGCAAGAGGATATAGTTTGTGAAAGATTCATACTGTCAACATGTCCTTTCATAACCTGGATCTTTCTTGGGAGGCTGCAATAAGACTCCTCTCGGGATTCTCATTCTGCCTTCATATTTTCCTTTCCATATTAAAATCATATTTCTCCTATAATCAAATATTTCCTGTATTTTTCTATGTCATTTAGTGAGAAGAAGGCAATCCAATGAGTTTTACATTTCTTCATGCTTTAAACACAAGTTTAAATAGCAGTATTTTTAGAGACTTTCTTAAAATGAAATAATCTTTGTCAGTTTCAACTATTAACAGAATTTTCTTGCATTTTTTTTGTTATATTTATTTATTGAATCACTGTGGGAAAAGTCACAAAGCTTTCAGGTTTAAGTCTCAGTCATACAATGATGAGCTGGAGCGATAGCACAGCGGTAGGGCGTTTGCCTTACATGCAGCCAATATGGCAGACCCGAGTTCGATTCCTCCGCCCTCTTGAAGAGCCCGGCAAGCTACCGAGAGTATCTTGCCCACACGGCAAAGCCTGGCAAGCTCCCCGTGATGTATTCGATATGCCAAACACAGTAACAAGTGTCACAATGGAGACGTTACTGCTCGAGCAAATCGATGAACAACGGGAGGACCGTGATCGGGACTCATACAATGATCAAACACCTTTCCCTTCACCAGTACTTATTTTTCACCACCAATAATCTCAATATACCCCCCCTTCCACCCCACCCAATGCCTGTGAGGCAGATGATTTCTACTTAACACTCTCCTTGCATTTTTAAAGCAACAAATCCTTTTCTTTTGGGAAGGAAACCTTAGGAAACTATAAGGCAGGGTATTATAGTGGAAAAAACACAAGACTTCAGAATTTAACTTCATTGTGAACAGTGAGCTAATTGTGAGCAAGTTGCTAAATTCTTTGAGTCTTAATTCCCACACTTAAAATATTAGAATAGTAAATTTAAAAAAAACAGGTGAGAATGAAATGTAATATGTGAAGTTCTTGACTCAAGTCAGTTCATGTTTTAATGAGTTTTTGTGTTTGGGGATTGTTTCATAATCTAAGTCATCAGATACCCAAAAAAAGCTTATTTATATGAAGTTATTGTTCCCTTTATTTTCACATACTCTGTGTGTGTGTGTGTCTGTGTGTTTTGGGATCACATCTGGCAATGCCCAGGGCTTACTCTTGTCTTTGTACTCAAGAATTACTCCTAGCAATACTCAGGGGAAGAATCAATTGCATGTAAGGCAAGCACCTTAGTCCTATATGAACTCTCCAGCTCCATCCGTAGACTTATAAGTCTATGCCTCATTTTGTATTAATAATTTTATATTCTCCCTGTCTCGATGGCAGAAATGGTAATATACATAGAATAATGGGCTGGAGCGATAGCACAGCGGGTAGGGTGTTTGTCTTACCCGGCAAGCTACCTGTGACATATTCGATATGCCAAAAACAGTAACAAGAAGTCTCACAATGGAGACGTTACTGATGCCCACTTGAGCAAATAGATGAACACTGGGAGGACAGTGCTGCTGCTGCTGCTATTTTGTAAAGAAAGAACTCCCCAAATTACATACAATTCAATGTCCCATAAAACCTAGATATATTCGTAATTACATAGGAAACATGTTTCCTAAGATTGCTCTATATCAAAACTTGTTTATAGGCAGTCACTTCATGCACTTTTTCTAAAAAATATATGTGTAACAGAAATTTTGTTTGATAACTGGTATAATATGGCATTAAATTACAAGAGTCATATCAGGTATATGATATGTAATTGACAATGGTTGTACTAGGAATTCTATGAAAAAATTGGACTGAATGAGGAAAAGCATTTTACTTTTCCTCATTCAATGAAAACAAGTAATTAATCAGACTGTTATTTATTCATAGCTTATAGATGTGGCAATTACCAGAAGACAAAAATGGCATTGACAGTTAAAGCAACGTTTCTTTAAGCTTCAAGTTGTAACATTATGTTAGATTTTTAAAACACAACTCACCTTACTTTGTCTTTGCTTGCAGATGACTGAAAGCAGAAGAACACTTAATATTTTTATGTCCTTTGTTCTACAGTGAATGAGCATTTATTATTTCCTAACATTCTGAACATTCTCATTTCTTCAACTTGCAATATGCCCATTTCTTGTTATAAGAAATATGACATCCAAGGAGAATATTTGCCTTGCAACAAAAACCTTTGTATAGTGAAGAGTTTAAAACAATAACAAAAAAGCATTGAAAAGGGATATTATAAGCTATGTTATTTCTTGGACAAGGGGAGGGAGGATGAAGCTCCTTTCCTGTACATTAGAAGTGGAAAGAAAGGAAATTAAATGCGAAATTTTCCTGCAATAGAAAGTTAGGTAAGCTATTGATTAAAGAAACATAGTAGGAAATCGTGGAAGAGTGAGGACTTAAACTTTATAACCCTTAACAGTTATAAAGGAAAAAGAGGCCAACAGATAAAAATGAATCGATTGCCAAGTAGAGCTAAGGGTCAGGGTGAGTATGGGAAATGCAGATTTGTCATTTGTTGAATCAGCATTTATACTGTTTTCTCCAGCAGTGCTTGGCAAACTGGAAGCAATAGTAGAGAACATATGGTTGACTCTGGGCTGGGATTTGACATATTAGATAAGCAGAAATTCAAGATAGTAATGTTGGTGAGACTATTACTGTAAAGGCTGAGCAAGCGTTCAGGTTATGTTTAAAAAACAACAACAAAGAGATGATTAAAGGAGTGGAAATCAGTAAGGGAGTATGGTAGATAACAGGAGGTTATGGTCATTCTTATAAAATGACTTATGAAACTTATTCCTGTTTATACAAATTATAGTAACAATTCATATTTTTTTCTGCAGTAAACTATATCTGTTGCTTCTTGTCACTGCATAATATTCACAGAAATTCATGTGGTACCTCAAAATAGATCTTATAATAAGCTATTCACAATGACCTCATTCAACATTATAGCATTTGATTTTAGTATCTGTTAAGAAAAAGCGTGATTGCTCTATAATTAGAGAACTCAGAGAAATAGCATTTTAGTGTTAGTTTTACCAGTAGAAAATCAGATTAGACTAATTAAGCCAGGTCTCCAAGAGTAGAGGCAATTCTTTTCATATTAAAGCAAAAAGAAAAAGGGATAGTGTGGTAGGAAGCTTGATTCTATTAGCTTTAGAATAGTAACAGAGATCACAAAATTCTTTTTTATTTTCTTTTTTGTGGTCACACCCGGTGATGCACAGGGTTTACTCCTGGCTTTGCACTGTGGAATTACTCCTGGAGATGCTTGAGGGATCATATGAGATGCTGGGAATCGAACTGGGGTCGGCCTTGTGCAAAGCAAACCACCTACCCACTGAACTTTCACTCCAGCCCCAGAAATCACCAAATTCTTTTCTTTTTAATTTTTAATGAATCACCGTGAGGTACAGTTACAGACTTACAAACTTTTGTGCTTATATTTTAGTCATACAATGATTGAGTATCCATCTTTCCACCAGTGCCCATTCTCCACCACCAATGTTCCCAGTATCTTCTCCCCGCACCCCCCTCCCCACACACACCACCTCTGTGGCAGACACATTCCCTTTTACTTTCTCTCTCCTTTAGGGTGTTGTGGTCTGCAATGCAAGTATTGAATGGCCATCATGTTCGGTCTATAGTCTACTTTTGGCACGCATCTCCCAACCTGAGTGGGCTCTCTAAACACCCTTTACTTGGTGTTCCCTTCTCTATCTGAACTGCCTTTTCCTCCAGCATCTGAGGCCAGCTTCCAAGCTATGGAGCAAACCTCCAGGTACTTATCTCTACTATTCTTGGGTGTTAGTCTCCCATTCTGTTACTTTATATTCCACAAATGAGTGCAATCTTTCTATGTCTATCCCTCTCTTTCTGATTCATTTTATTTAACATGATACTTTCCATGTTGATCCACTTATATGAAAATTTCATGACTTCATGTTTTCTAACATCCATAGTATTCCATTGTGTAGATGTCCCAAAGTTTTTCTAACCAGTCATCTGTTCTCAGGCACTCGGGTTTTTTCCAGATTCTGGCTATTGTAAACAATGCTTCAATGAACATACAAGTGCAGATGTAATTTCTACAATACTTTTTTGCATCTCTGGGGTATATATCCAGAAGTGGTATTGCTTTGGAGCTCAATTTCAAAACTTTAGAAACGACCATACTGTTTTCCAAAAGGGCTGAACCGGTCGGCATTCCCACCAGCAGTGAAGGAGAGTCCCTTTCTCCCCACATCCATGACAACACAGGTTGCTTTTGTTCTTTTGGATGTGAGCCAGCTCTGTGGTGTGAGATGATATCTCATTGTCGTTTTGATCTGCACCTCCCTGATAATTAGTGATGAAGAGTATTTTTCTCATGTGCCTTTTGGCCATTCATATTTCTTCTTTGAGAAAGTTTCTGTTCATTTCATCGCCCCATTTTCTGATGGGGTTGGATGTTTTCCTCTTATAGAATTCAACCAGTGCCTTTTATATCCTTGATATCACCCCCTTATCAGATGAGTATTGGGTGAATATCCTTTCCCATTCTGTAGATTATCTTTGTATTCTGATCACTGTTTCTTTTGAGGTACAGAAGCTTCTTAGTTTAAAATAGTCCCATTTGTTTATCTCCGTTTCCACTTGCTTGGTCAGTGGTGTGTAATCTTTGAAGATAACTTTAGCTTCAATGTTGTGGAGGGTTTTGCCAACCTTGTCTTCAGTCTACCTGATTCTGGTCTGATGTTGAGATCTTTAATCCATTTTGATCTGACTTTTGTGCATGGAATCACTAAATTCTTTAAGAGAAGAAATATGTGAACCTTCTGTTGCTTTCTGATTCAGAGCCAATTTTAAGGAGAATATGAAAATTCCATTAATTAAAATCAGGAGAGACCGGATAATAGCAAAGTCCTAATAGCAAGATTCACAGATTCATAAAAATGGCCTATATCACCCTATATTCATAATTTATTTTGTTCTTTGCTTCACCTTAACCCAATTGCAGTTTCAAACTAGGATTTACACACATTTGAAGTGAATCCATAGTTTGAGAAGATAGAGATAAATTGCAGAACTTTTGAGTTCTGTTATTGTTGAGATATTTTTGAAAGTAATGGTGCATTCTATCAATATGTCTAGATATAGTACAGTGGTCTTCAAACTGAAAAATGTGAACTTTCACAAAGACCTTTCAAGAAATAAAGGGGAGTTTTTAAAGCAAGGGTAGTTTTTTTTCTCTCTCTCTCTCTCTCTCTTTTTTTTATTAGTGAAACATCATGAGGTACAGTTGTAGACTTACAAATTTTTGTGCTTGGGTTTCAGTTATACAATGATCGAATACCCATCCCTCCACCAGTGCCCATTCTCCACCACCACCAGTCTCAGTATCCCTCCCACCCCCATCCCCCCATCCCACCCTACCACTATGGCAGGGCATTCCCCTCCATTATCTCTCTCCTTTTGAGTGCTGTGGTTTGCTAAAGAGACATTGAGTGGCAATCTTGTTCGGACTATAGTCTACTCTCATCACGCATTTCCCATCCTGAGAGGAACCTCCCAACACCCTTTATTTGGTGCTCCCTTCTTTATCTGAGCTGCCTTTCCCCCTAGCGTGTGCGGCTGTCCTCAGGGCCATGGAGTAATCCTCCTGGTATTTATCTTGGCTATTCTTGGGTGTTAGTCTCCTATTTTGTTACTTTATGTTCCCCAGATGAATGCAATCTTTCTATGTTTGTCCCTCTCTTTCTGACTCATTTCACTTAGCATGATACTTTCCATGTAGTACCACTTGTATGTAAATTCCATGACTTCATCCTTTCTGACAGCTACATAGTATTCCATTGTGTAGATGTACCAAAGCTTCTTTAACCAGTCATATGTTCTTGGGCACTCAGGTTTTTTCCAGATTTTGGCTATTGTAAACAGAAGCAAGGGTAGTTTTTAAGAGAATCTCTTTATGGATTCTCAACTTCCATATATATTCTTTACCAACACAGATATTCCTGAAAAGCACCTGTCGTCTTTGCTCCCACCTTCACTTTACCAACACACTTCTCCAACTTGTTAAATGGAGTCCCTTCCCTTTTAGTAACCTGGTGACTTTCTTTGGTGGTGGTGGTGGTGGTGGTGCAGCAGGTTGAAATGTGTGTATATGGGGGTGGGGATGGGGAAGAGAGACTAAGGGGGGATGTAAAAGCTTCTAGGGTATAAAATCAGTTACAATTCAAAATGTTGATACTGGAATTAACAACTACAACTTTTTGGTGGGTACATCAGATGTTTCCAATTCTTTGTTTTCAACAAATTGAAGAATGACTTCAATTGTTAGAATATATTAAAAAGAAAATTTAATGACGAATTAGTATATGGATGTTAACCTATAATTCAGAAAGAGTTTAAATAGTTGAGTGACAATACTATAAAAAGAACCTTCCGTTTCTATGTATTTGTTTAAACAGATTTTCTCAGTGAGTATTGTATGCAGAGCAAAAAATATAAATACAGAGAAGTGTGATTATGCTGATACATATATTGTAGCAATAAGATCAATCTATGAATGCATGACTAGACAAAAAGTATTTTCCTCAAATAAATAGAAATAATTACAAAGTAAAGTTATACTGAAAATTATAAAATAAATTTATATTTTTGTCAACTGTGTAGTATCAGTAATAGTGCTGATGCAATGATGAAAGAATTTTAACATTTTAACCTTAAGGTCACAGGAAATTAAAACATAAAAATTTAATGCACATTCATATTTTGCAGAGAAGCTTGATAAGTTGATTTTTAAAAAGACTTCCAAGCATGAAATATGTTGCATTTTAATACAATTCTGTGGGGGAAATGAAATGGAAAAGGAGTTCAAGGAGAAAATGTGAAAATTTTAACTGGTAAGGAAGAGCTTATTTGTATATTAGGGGTTTTTTTTGTCTTTTTAAAAAAATTTTTATTAGTGAAACACCATAAGGTACAGTTGTAGACTTACAAATTTTTGTGCTTGGGTTTCAGTTATACAATGATCAAGTACCCATCCCTCCACCAGTGCCCATTCTCCACTACCACTGATCCCAGTATCCCTCCCACCCCCCATTATATTAGGGTTTTAATAAATATAAACTTTAAATACATAATATATATAGCATCTATATAGCACTGTAGCATTGTCCTCCTATTGTTCATCAATTTTGCTCGAGTGGGCCCAGTAACGTTTCCATTGTGAGACTTGTTGTTACTGTGTTTGGCATATGGAATACGTCATGTGTAGCTTGCCAGGCTTCGCCGTGCGGGCGAGATACTCTCAGTAACTTACCGGGCTCTCCAAGAGGGGCGGAGGAATCAAACTCGGGTCCCCCGGGTCAGCCGTGCACAAGGCAAATGCCTTACCCACTGCGTTATCACTCCAGCCACATAGAATCTATAGTATATACATATAATATGCTATATTATTTCTATCTATCATCTATCTATCTATCTATCTATCTATCTATCTATCTATCTATCTATCTACACACTCAGAAGTATGCAGAACCTACTCCTGACTGTTCTCAGGGATTACTCTGGCAAGCTTAGGAGACATTATGGAGCACTGGGAATTGAAACCAAGTCAAATGCATGCAAGGTAAGTGTCATATCCTCTGTACTATCTCTCTGACCCCTAATTGACTCTCCCACCGCCTCTTCCTCCCTCCCTCCCTTCCTTCCTTCTTACCTACCTACACCTGGAGAAGCTCAAAGATTGTTCTTGGCTCTGCACTCAGGAATCACTCCTGATGGTGCACAGGGGACCATATATGCCAGGGATTGATCCCGTTTGGCTGTGTGCAAGGTAAGCAATCCATGCACTGTACTATCTCTGAAGCCCCCAACATGTTTTAAAGTGGCATAAAGTATTGAGAATACTAATAGTATAGTATATCAGAGATTACGTTTTTGAAACTATTTAAAATTATAATGGGAAAACTTTAGATAGCTTTAAACAAATATACAGAACAGCACACAAGTTTTCAAAATTCTTTTAGAAAATACATAAAAAATGTCAAAAGACCCCATACTCTAGGGAAGTGGCTTTCTGATTTGAAGTACTAAAGAGTCTTCTAGGAAATATTTAAATGTGACATTTTTCCAGGATTATCCCCAGGGATCTGTACTCTATAGATATGGAAAAGATGTGGTTTTGACAAAAACTCCTTGGTGATTTTGATGTGTGATATGTGGACTTGCCTTTGAGAAATACTTCTTCAATATTTCTTCTCATATATCATTATATCAGCAAAAAGCTGCTTACTCAAGTATTTTTTTCTAGGACATCTGTAGAACTGCATCCTCTGAGTCTTATTTTGTGTCACACCTTCACCTTTCACTTAGGACACTTGGAGAAATGTTATAAACTCTTCCTGAATATGTAAAGAAAATTTTCCAAGACAGTACTCCATGACCAATTCTCTCTACAAGAATTTGATAATAAAGAAAGTGTTATTTTTTCAGGGAAATATTGACATTATTTATCCTTAGTCATTAATCGGTAAACTTATTTTTGACTTTCTTTTCTCCTGATTTACTGAGAATCTCAAAAATAATTTTGTGACTTTGAATATTTGACTTCTAATCCCTTATGTCCTTCTAGTGAAGTAATAATTATCTTGACCCTGGTTTTTAAAATCATTTTTATGATTATCTCAGATTCTTTGTATAGAAGTTTAAATAAGTACTCAGAAAACAGCATTCTGTTTTCATATATATATATACACATATACGCACATATACTTTATGTGCGTATATGTATATACAAACACATAAATAAACATACATATGTCCACTGTAGCACTATCCTCCCATTGTTCATCAATTTTTCTCAAGTGGGCACCAGTAATGCCTCCATTGTGAGACTTCTTGTTACTGTTTTTAGCATATCGAATACGTCACGGGTAGCTTGCCAGTCTTTGCCATGCAGGCAGAATACTCTCGGTAGCTTGCCGGGATCTTCAAGAGGGGCAGAGAAATCAAACCCAGGTTAGCTGTGTGCAAGGCAAACTCCCTACCCACTATGCTATCGCTCCGGCACATATGTATGTATATATACATATATACTCTATATGTGTAAGTGTGTAAGCAACAATAAACTTCTGCAAATATAATTCAGTGATTGAATACATGCTTTGCACATAAGACCTATGAGTTTGTTACACAGCAATCCTCACAAAAAATACATTATTACATTTTCCCTAGTGTTTGTTATATATTTATAAAGGAAATTTGTTTTTCAGTGCAATTAGGAAGTGGATTGTTGAAATTTATTATTGTATTTTAGGTAATCTCAGCTGTAAGGCATTATTGGGATTTCAGGTGCCTGATTGGCGAAAGACAGAGAGGGTAAGACTAGAGCAATAGTTCTCTTTTCTTTTCTTTTCTTTCCTTTTCTTTTCCTTTCCTTTCTTTTCTCTTCTTTTTTTTTGTTGAAACACCATGAGATACAGTTACAAAGCTTTCATGTTTGATTTTCAATCATACAATGATCAAACACCCATCCCTCCAACAGTGCACATTCTCTACCACCAATGTCCCCGGTATAACCCCCCTTTTTAGACCCCCCCGCCTCCATTGGCAGACAATTTCCTCTATACTCTCTCTTTACTTTGGGGCATTATGGTTTGCAATACAGATACTGAGAGGTTTTCACGTTTGGTCCTTTATCTACTTTCAGCACACATCTCCCAACTCAAATGATTCCTCTAAACATCATTGTCTTAGTAATCCCTTCTCTGTTGCAGCTGCCTTCTCTCCCAGCTCATGAGACAGGCTTCTAACTATGGGGCAGTATTCCTGGCCCTAATGTCTACTGTCCTTGGGTGTCAGTCTCATATTATGTTATTTTATATTCCACAAATGAGGGAGCAATAGTGTTCAAATTTTTTCAACCAATCTCCCCACTTTTGAATTTATTTTCTTTCTGTGCCATCCTTGTCATATCACTTGGTCCCCTGGTTTTTACCTGTAGCTCTCTTGGAATATCCTGGAAGATCACAGGGAGCTATATGCCACCTGATTGAGAAGTGATGTACAGGATAAACTTGGGGGAAAAGCTAAGTACCCAGATTTCAACTCCATCAGGTAACTGTCATACACAGCAGCTTCGAAAAGGAAGTAAAATCTATTAACATGGAGCACTACCTTCAGTACTGATCCCACAAGTTGGTGACTGTGCACTGTAACACTGCCCTCCCGTTGTTCATCGATTTGCTTGAGCGGGCCCAGTAACGCCCCATTGTGAGACTTGTTGTTACTGTGTTTGGCATATTGAATACGTCATGCGTAGCTTGCCATGCTTTGCCGTGCAGGCAAGATACTCTCGGTAGCTTGCCAGGCTCTCCGAGAGGGTGACCATGAAGATGCCAAAATTCCTTTTAAATATATCTAAAGTATACTTCCTCATATACACCTTAAATCTTTTGAGAATCCTTGAAAATAATCTTTAGTAGAGGATAAAAGCATTCAAGAGTCGCTTATTTGTCAGAAATCCTTTTATATATGTCTTAGACTTACCCAACCTCAGTATCACAAAGTCAAATAAGACAGGTAAGACAACATCTTTGCTGGTATAACTTTCCAGGTGTAGCTCAATATCCTCAACAGCTGCTAGTCTTTAGTTTCATTTTGTACATTAGGAAAACATGTCTTCTAAGCAGTAATACTCTTAGATACAATGCCTACCAAGGGGAGGGAATAAAGGCAGACCCCATTTTTTTTCTTCATGAGAGTGCTATTATCAGGTGTAAATATTGTCACTGCAAGTCCATATGCATGGTATATGCTGTATATCTTATGTTAGAGAAACTATCAATATGTGGATGCTTATGTTGATGTGGCGCTTACTGCATGGGGATTATGTTGGGGCAGAGAAGAGCAGAGGCCCTTTCTACAGTGGGGTGGAAAGATGGCAAATAAATGTTTACTCAACTCCAACTGTGATTAAAATCTGGGCCAGGAAAAAGTACAGTGGTTAGTCTGACTGATCCAGTTTGACCCCTGGCACCATATGGCTACTCACATTGATTGATATCATCAATGTTTCCTTCTACTAAAGTGATATATTAAGTTAGTTTCTTTGTTATATGCTAAGCCATCTTTGCATACCTAAGATAAATCCTATTTGGTTAGTACATGGTTTTTTGATATGCAGTTGGATTTGGTTTGCTAAGATTTGATTAGGATTTTTATGTAGAAGGGAAATTTACTTTTTAAAAATATACAGTAAAATAATTTAAAAATGACTTACAGAAGCCATTTAAATTCAGATAATTAAAGCAGTATGATTTCCTTAAATTATAGGTAAAAAGGTAAAGGCCCTCCCGTTGATCGTCGATTTGCTCGAGCGGGCCCAGTAACGTCTCCATTGGAGACTTTGTTGTTACTGTGTCTGGCATATCGAATACTCTTGGTAGCTTGCCGGGCTCTCCGAGAGGGGCGGAGGAATCGAACTCGCGTCAGCCATGCTGGCCACTTGTAAGGCGAACGCCCTACCCGCTGTGCTATCGCTCCAGCCTTAAATTATATAAATTTAAATTTGATCTCATTTCCTAATAGATTTTCATTCAATATGTCAATGTAAATGGTATAGTTAATGTTCTACAAAATAAAATAAAAACCCAAACCTAGAAATAATAGAATTAGTAAGATCTATTGTCAGACATGGAAAACATAAACATGCACTACATAATAAAATATAGAATTTGAGAAGGTTAGGAGGTATGTAATTCATCTCAAATTAAATAATCTGGTAATATTGTGGGAAGCTGGCCCTTTAACTGACCAAGGCCTAAGTGCCTGTATGGTCATCCTGACCTACGACCCCACAGCAGGCACAGCCTGTGCTATGTATGGTCATCTTGACCTACGTGACCCCACAACAGGCAAAACCAGTGCTATGTATGGTTATCTTGATGTATGGTTATCCTGAGAGAACATCTGTCATGGCTGTCAGTAATAACAAGAAGTAACTATCTCATGTCTGGTACGTGATGCATGTAAATTTTATGGACATGGCTCTTTGTGTATCTACCTCATGTGTGGTAAATCATATGGACATGGCCCTTTGTGTAATCACCTCGTGTCTGGTACCAGATACATATAAACCTTGTAATGCATGATAGGTGAAAACAAACCTTCCTAACCATATATGGGTATGACCTTTAGTGTAGCTGCCTCACTAATGGATATATACCCTGATTGCCCCCAATACAGTCTGTCCCTTTTTCTCTCTGTTTCTGAGCTGCATTCTGTCTCTTGTGTCTCGTGTTCATTCGGTCAGTCCTTCCCAGCACCTACGGATCCTAGGGCCACCTCTGCGGGCCGGAGAGTGGTCTGGCGGGGCCCCCCGCATAATATTATCTAGTCAGAACCAGAAAAGGCTCAATAACAGATAATTCTCTAATTCTGCTATAACCATTTTTATAGGTTCATACTATATTAGCTGGAAAAACTGAACAAACCAAAACATTCCTCTATTATAATTTTTAATATAACTATCTATAATTTTTGATACTACAAAGTAAGAAAGCAAACTATGTGCCCTTGACACCTATTCTGCTTCAAGGATCCAATTCTAATACAGCTATTTGTCATATTAAGTCTTTCTTCTGTAGAGCAGCATTTTTCAATGACCTGTTTTCATTTCCACATACAAATAAATACTAGAGGAGCAGAAATAATGATTTGGAAAATATAAAAAAAAGTGTGTCTGAGCAAAATTGAATTTTTTAAATGTAATTGATCTCCTCCTCCTCCCTCTCCTCTTCCTCTTTCTCCTAGGCCCATGCCTTACCTACCATACTATTTCTCCAGCCTTTCTCTGTCCTTTTTGCTGTTGTTATGACAACTGGGGGCCCCATACATGCTTGGTTACGCACCCACCCAAAGTGGTGCTTGGTGGGGTATTATACTTTAGCTGTAGTGCTCAAATGCACCTGACTGCAGTCCGCTGGAGAAAGCACACTCCTTTGTGGTGCTGGTATCCCAAACAGCAGAGCCCCAAGGGCTACTCAAGGAACATGTGGATTTAGTATAAGGCTTCACACTTGCAAAGTAAGCCCTTTGGTCCCTGAACCATAATCCAACCCCAGTGATAGTGTTTTATTAACTATTGCACTGCTATAATATACTTTATTTTTAAACTATGAGTAGCCCTGGGCAATAAACTCGATATTATTTTGTCTTTTAAAGCTGTTTCTTTTCATACATCCACAAAAAAATTGTTTAGAGACTTTCTTAATTATCCAGATCAAAGTCTCTTTCTAATTTCAGTTTGGGTGCATGTAGAAAACTTTCTGAATGTCACAAAAATTGCTTCTGAACAAACCAAATCATTTTAAATGAATTGTGTTATTACTTTGGGCACATGCATTCTAATAGAATCTATAAACCAAATAGCATTTTCTAATAAATAAAATGAAGTACACTACAGAGTAAAAATGTATCCATGACAATAAAAGTACTAAATTATATATTAACTCTCTAATTTTTAATTTGTTAAGGACTATCCACTCATGTGTCCAAATGGTCTCAAAGCTTGATTTTAGAAGTTCATAATGCAGTTGGAGAGGTAGTGCAGAGATAAGGTGTTTGTCTTTCTTGTGGCTAATCTTGGTTTCATTTCTGGTACTATATATGATCCCCTGAGCACTTATATGGGATACTCATGAGCACAGAGCCAGAAGCAGCTCCTGAGCACTGCTGTGTGTGGCCCTAAGACCCTTCCCTGTCAAAAAAGAAGTTCACATAATTAAATAAAATATCTTTGCAAGTTAGGTTTTGATATGGATGGATGCTTAAAAATAATACTGGGGGTTGGAGAGATAGTACAGTGGGTAAGATGATTGCTTTGTATCTGGCCAACTGGAGTTTAATTCCTGCATCCTCATTTAATCCCTCTAGCACATCCAGGAGCAATCCCTTGGTACAGAGCCAGGAATAAGACTTGAACACTATCAGTGTTGCCCCCAAAGAATATTAGTCATATCATACTAATAATATGCTAAGAACATAAAGTTTTTAAAAAGGTAAATACTTTTATGGCTTTCAAGGAAAGTCCTCCATAAAACTCCTATGATAATCATGTAAAAGAGATGAGAGATTACTCTCTTTTGCCCACTGAACAGATTTAATAATTACCAAGTTAAATTGGAAATGAAAGTGGAAATCATCAGCATTTTTCACTTGGAACATTTTCCACATAGTGGACATACAATTCCTTATCTCTATCAGTGTTATTTCCTTTTTCATCTTTGTTTCCAGTCCCAGGATTATATCACAATTGACCTGAACCAATTAAGATGATCAATTCAGATCTTCTTTGCCAGTGATTTGCTTCTGGATAATGAATGTAAGAGGGAGATTGTGTATTTGGCGAATATCCTTTCCCATTCTGTAGAGTGTCTTTGTATTTTGGTCACTGTTTCTTTTTTTTTTTTTTGGGTCACACCCGGCGATGCTCAGGGGTTACTCCTGGCTCATGCACTCAGGAATTGCTCCTGGCAGTGCTCGGGGGACCATATGGGATGCTGGAAATAGAACCTGTGTTGGCCATGTTGGCTGCGTGCAAGGCAAACGTCTTACCCGCTGTGCTATCACTCCAGCCCCAAGTCACTGTTTCTTTTGAGGTGCAGAAGCTTCTTAGTTTAAGATAGTCCCATTTATCTATCTCTGTTTTCACTTGCTTGGTATTTGCTGAATACACATCTGACAAGGGGTTGATATCAAGGATATATAAAGTACTGGTTGAACTCCACAAGAAGAAAACATCCAACCCCATCAAAAAATGGGGCAATGAAATGAACAGAAACTTTCTCAAAGAAGAAATCTGAATGGCAAAAAGGCACATGAGAAAATGCTCTACATCATTAATCATCAGTGAGATGCAGATCAAAACCACAATGAGATACCATCTCACACTTCAGAGACTGGCCCACATCCAAAAGAACAAAAGCAACTGGTACTGGTGCGGATGTGGTGAGAAAGACAAAAAAGGGATCCTCCTTCACTGCTGGTGGGAATGCCGACTGGTTCAACCCTTTTGGAAAACAGTATGGACAATTCTCAAAAAATTAGAAATTGAGCTCCCATTTGACCCAGCAATACCACTCCTGGGAATATATCCCAGAGAGGCAAAAAAGTATAGTCGAAGTGACATCTGCACTTGTTTGTTCATTGTAGCACTCTTCACAACAGCCAGAATCTGGAAAAAACCTGAGTGCCCAACAACAGATGACTGGTTAAAGAAACTTTGGTATATCTACACAATAGAGTACTATGTAGCTGTTAGAAAAGATGAAGTCATGAAATTTACATACAAGTGGTACTACATGGAAAATATCATGCTAAGCAAAATGAGTCAGAAAGAGAAGGATAGACATAAGAAGATTGCATTCATCTGGGGGACATAAAGTAACAAAATAGGAGATTAATATCCAAGAATAGCCGAGATCAGTACCAGGAGGTTCACTCCATGGCTTAGAGGCCAGCCACGCATTCTAAGGGAAAGGGCAGTTCAGATAGAGAAGGGAGTACCAAATAAAGGGTGTTTGGAGTATCCTCCTAGGAGGGAAGATGCATGTTGAAAGTAGACTATGGACATGATTGCCACTCAATGCCTCTTTTGCAGACTACAACACCCAAAAGGAGAGAGAGAACAAAAGGGAATGCCCTACCACAGAGACAGGGTGGGATGGAGGGAATCGGGGTGGGAGGGATACTGGGATTCATGGTGGTGGAGAATGGGCACTGGTGGAGGGATGGGTATTTGATCATTGTATAATCGAAACCCAAACACACGATAGCACAGCGGGTAGGGCGTCTGCCTTGCACGCAGCCAACATGGCCGACCCGAGTTCGATTCCTCCGCCCCTCTCGGAGAGCCCGGCAAGCTACCGAGAGTATTTGATATGCCAGACACAGTAACAACAAAGTCTCCAATGGAGACGTTACTGGGCCCGCTCGAGCAAATCGATGATCAACGGGAGGGCCTTTACTTTACTTTACTTTTTACAACTGTACCTCATGGTGTTTCACTAATAAAAATTTTTAAAAAAAGAGGGAGATTGTGCTTTCTGAGCAAAAATTTTCCTTTTTAGTAAGAAGAGGGGAAAATAGAATCCAGAAAACAGTATATTTATTCTCTATCTTTCCCTTCTTACTTTAGACACCACCCTAAAAGCGTCCCCAACGCTGTGCTGGTCTTCTTCCCCTCCCAGGTCAGTCAACCCACCAGTATTCGAACTCGGCTTTCTTCGTGCAATCGTCCCAGGCGTCCTCTAGGACCCTGGGACAACAGCAGCCCGGAGCCTCTTCCTCTTCATCCCCAACGCTGTGCCATCTTCTTCCCCTCCCAGCTAGTACCCCCCCCCCCCCCCCCCGCCACACACACACCAGGTTCCTGTGGGGGGCGTGGCCTCTTCAGAAGTGGATGTGCCTTCTGCAGAAGTGGGTGTAGCCTAATTCTGGGAGGGCCAATGCTCAAGCCGCCACAGGTAGTTTAGTCATACCAAGAAATCTACTGTAACATCTCAGTTCCCATACCTACACACTGACATGAAGACACAACACAAATCCCCACCACGTGGGGACAACGATGAAAAGAGTCCAGAAGCCTCAGTAGGTGCTACTCACCTAAAGGACCTCTCTGAGAAAGAATTCAGATATGAAGTCATGAAGATGTTCAATGAACTCAGTGAAACAGTCAGACAGATATCCAGTAACATGACAGAAACAATCGAGAAATTACGGGAAGAAATAAGAGCAGAAATGTCACGAATAAAAGATTCCATGGATGAAATAAAAAAAAAAAAAACTCAGCCTGTGCCCTCAACAGTAGAATGATCACAACTGAAGACAGAATCAGTGAGCTGGAAGATCAGCTGCACCAAGCCAACAGGCGACAACAAACAATGGCAAGAGACCTCAAAATAGCTCTAGAGTGAATCAGAGTCTTAGGAGATGATTCCAAGAGGAACAACATTAGAATCATTGGAGTACCAGAAGCTCCGGAAAACAATCCCAATGAAAAAGCCACGGTTAAACAAATCATTGCTGAAAAATTCCCAGAGCTGGACAGTGCAGCCATTCATATTCAAGGAGCCTGAAGGGTGTCAGATAAAGAGACCCTAACAAAAACACTCCAAGACATATCATAGTTAGAATGATCAATGCCGTGGATAGAGATACAATACTGTAAGCAGCAAAGTCAAAGAAGGAAATCACATACAAAGGAGCACCCCTTAGATTCACAGCAGACCTATCAGAGGAAACCCTCCAAGCTCGAAGGTAATGGTGGGATATAGTGAAAAAACTCACTGAAATGAATGCTTCACCAAGAATACTCTATCTGGTTAAACTCTCACTCAAACTCGAAGGAACAGCATACTATTTTTCTAGATAAACAGCAGCTCAGGAACTTCACAGACTCAAAACCATACCTAAAAGAAGGGCTAAAAGGGCTACTATAGGACAAGACAAACCCTACAAGCACAACAGACCCTTAGAGAAAGATGACACAAAATGCCATAACAATAATCTCTCTCAATGTCAATGGTCTAAATTCACCAATTAAGAGACAGAGTGGCAAAATGGACTCAGGGACAGAACCCAACATTCTGCTGCCTACAAGAAACTCATCTGAAAAGTCAGAGCAAACACAGACTCACAGTTAAAGGACGGAAAACAATCCTGCAAGCAAACAGCTCCCTCAAAAAAGCTGGGGTGTCCATACTAATATTCGACAATATCAATTTCAGGTTGAAAAAGATTAGAAAGGACAGTGAAGGCTATTTTCTCTTCATTAAGGGATATGTACAACAGGAAGAAATCACACTCTTAAATTTATATGCACCTAATGAGGGAACATTTAAATATTTAAAACAACTGCTAACAGATTTTTTAAGGAGGACATTGCTAGCAACACAATAGTATCCGGAGATTTCAACATCGCCTTATCACCTTTGGATAGATCAACAGGAACAAAACTCAGCAAGGAAACATTGGCTTTGAAGGAAGAAATAGAAAAGAAAGGGCTTATAGACCTATACAGGGCTGGAGCGATAGCACAGTGGTAGGGCGTTTGCCTTGCACGCAGCCAACATGGCCGACCCGAGTTCGATTCCTCCGCCCCTCTTGGAGAGCCCGGCAAGCTACCGAGAGTATCTCACCTGCACGGCAGAGCCTGGCAAGCTCCCCGTGACATATTCGATATGCCAAACAGAGTAACAACAAAGTCTCACGATGGAGACGTTACTGGGCCCGCTCGAGCAAATCAATGATCAACGGGAGGGCCTTTACCTTACCTTACACCCCCCAAAGAAAGAATACACATTCTTCTTCAGTGCACATGGAACATTTTCCAAAATAGACAATGTGCTAGGGACACAAATCAGGCAGGAGGAAAGAGATCATAAAACTTAGAGCAGAAATCAACGACATGGAAACCAGAAAAACAATCCAAAAGATCAATGAAACCAAGAGCTGGTTCTTCAAGAAAATAAATCACAGTCACAGATCTCCCGTTGTTCATCAATTTGCTCGAGCGGGCCCAGTAACGTCTCCATCATGAGACTTGTTGTTACTGTGTTTGGCATATCGAATATGTCATGGGTAGCTTGCCAGGCTCTGCCGTGTGGGCAAAATACTCTCAGTAGCTTGCCGGGCTCTCTGAGAGGGGCGGAGGAATCGAACTCGGGTCGGCCATGTTGGCCGCTTGTAAGGCAAATGCCCTACCGCTGTGCTATCGCTCCAGCCCAAGAAAATAAATAAGATAGATAAATCACTAGTAACACTCACAAAGAAAGAAAGAGAAAGAGAACCCTAATAAACCAAATCAAAAATGAGAAGGGGATATCACAACAGAAACCAAAGAAATTCAAAAGATCATCAGAGACTACTTTGAAAGTCTGTATGCCACGAAACAAGAGAACCTAGAAGAAATGGATAAATTCCTGGATTCCTATAATATCCCAAGGCTGAATCAAGAAGATCTGGAGTACCTCAATAGACCAATTAACATCAAGGAAGTTGAAACTGTAATCAGAAGTCTTTCCAAAAATAAAAGCCCAGGTCCAGATGGATTCACTAGTGAATTTTTCCAAACATTAAAAGAGGACCTACTGCCAGTTCTTCTCAAGTTTTTCCAGGAAATTGAAGAAACAAAAACTCTCCCAAACAGTTTCTATGAAGCCCATATCTCTCTAATACCAAAAGAAAACAAAGACACCACAAGAAAAGAAAACTACAGGCCAATACCCCTGATGAACACAGATGCGAAGATTCTCAACAAAATACTAGCAAATAGAATTCAAACTTCCCTCCATGACATTGAAGCTAATCTCAAAGATGTCACAACACTGGCCAAGCAAGTGAAAACAGAGATAGACAAACGGGACTATCTTAAACTGAGAAGCTTCTGCGCCTCAAAAGAAACAGTGACCAAAATACAAAGATAGTCTACAGAATGGGAAAAGATATTCGCCAAATACCCATCTGACAAGGGGTTTGATATCAAAGATATACAAAGTACTGGTTGAACTCCACAAGAAGAAAACCTCCAACCTCCAAAAAAAGGAGCAACAAAATGAACAGAAACTTTCTTCAAAGAAGAAATCTGAATTGTTAAAGGGCACATGAGAAAATGCTCTACATCATTAATCATCAGGGAGATGTAGATCAAAACCACAATGAGATATCATTTCACACTGCAGAGACTGGCCCACACCCAAAAGAACAAAAGCAACCGATGTTGGCGTGGATGTGGTGAGAAAGGGACCCTCCTTCATTGCTGGTGTGAATGCTGAATGGTTCAGCCATTTTGGAAATAGTATGGACAATTCTCCAAAAATTAGAAATTGAGCTCCCATTTGACCCAGCAATACCACTCCTGGGAATATATCCCAGAGAGGCAAAAAAGTATAGTTGAAGTGACATCTGCACTTGTTTGTTCATTGCAGCACTCTTTACAATAACTAGAACCTGGGAAAAACCTGAGTGCCCAAGAACAGATGACTGGTTAAGAAACTTTGGTACATCTACACAATGTTGTACTATGTAGCTGTTAGAAAAGATGAAGTCATGAAATTTACATACAAGTGGTACTAAATGGAAAATATCATGCTAAGTGAAATGAGTCAGAAAAAGCTGGGCAGACATAGAAAGATTGTGTTCTTCTGGGGAACATAAAGTAACAAAATAGGAGACTAACACCCAAGAATAGCTGAGATAAGTACCAGGAAGTTTACTTCATTTCATGGCTTGGAGGCCAGCCGCACAGGCTAGGGGAAAAGGCAGCTCAGATAGAGAAGGGAGCACCAAATAAAGGGTGTGGGGAGGATCCTCCCTGTATGGAAGATGCATGCTGAATGTAGACTATAGACCGAACATGATTGCCACTCAATGCCTCTTTTGCAAACCACAGCACCCAAAAGGAGAGAGAGAACAAAAGGGAATGCCCTGCCACAGAGGCCGGGTGGGATGGGGGTTGGAGGGATACTGGGGTCAGTGGTGGTGGAGAATGGGCACTGGTGGCAGGATGAGTACTCGATCATTGTTTAACTGAAACCCAAACACAAAGACTTATAAGTCTATAACTGTACCTCATGGTGTTTCCTAATAAAATTTTTAAAAAATACATAAAAGGACCAAAAGCTTTGAGAAACTGAAGTCATTTGCAACAGTGAGCCTAAAGGTCAAGAGAATTCTTAAGAAAGTAGCTCTACTTGACAGAGTGGAACAATGAAACAATATTTGAACCACCCACCTCCAGTCTTCCTGTTATATGAGAAAAAGAAATGCTTTTATTGTTCAGATCACAGTCAAGGAGAATTTTCTGTTTCTTGCAGATTAATGATTTTTACTTGAAAAGCAATATAAATGTGGAACTAATGATGTGTCAAGAAGGTCAGTTCAGGAGAAATTTAAATCATCAACAGCAGGAGGATTTATTCTAAATAAATGGGCCAGTAATATTTTTAAGTTCCACATCCCACTCTCAGAGAGCTGACTGTTAGATATTTATCAGCACCATGCTACTAGCAATGTAGTAACAGCCACTATGCCATTACCTTACAGGGTGCAATTTTAATAGCAGTTGGGACATAAATAATATCAGGACATATATTACCATTAAGTTTTAGAACTGGAAAGGACTTCAGTAAATTTAAGAAGAAAGCAAATGATTTTTGAAGTCAGACATAACTTTACACAACAACAATTATGTCTACACTTAATTGTTGTGTATCTACATGTTGTGTACACTATACTGTGTATCCCCATCATAGTGATCTTTGTCACAGATCCAGTACATTGTTTATACAATAATCATAGTAATTGTATCATTACTTATGAATATCTGCTTTCAAAAGTATTAAGCTAGTGATACTCTCCTTATAAATAGACCAACTTCTTTTGATATTGTCTATAATATGCAATTTTAATGAAGTATTCTAACTTTCAGTCTATTCAGCAAAGATGCAGACCATGAGGAAGATTGACATATGGAAACTGCATGAAATTAAAACCTGCCAACAGCCTTCAATCATTACTCACAGTAATTTATGATGAGTAACTGATGATCAGCTGGGTTTGGTTTGCCCAAGATCTTCCAAGGTACTTTTATGCAAAAGGAGGTGCTTCTTCCATTGTCCTCCAGCGGCTGAAGTTGAAGTTGAAGTCTGAACTACTTAGCTCAATTGAAAATAGGCTAAATTTAGAAAATTCTCTAAAAAATAATAGAAACTGCTTTGTGGGGTGAAATGTATTTTCTCAAAGAATTTAAACTGGACTTGTGAGAAAATTTAAAGCTAGATCCTGGTAACTTATGTTTGACATAGCTGACCAAATTATCAGGCAAAGTATTAGATATTAAAAGTACTCATCTAGTTAAAATACTTGTTCAGGCGACATGGTCCTACGGAGAGTGAAAATTGGGATAATTCTGAAAAGCAATTAGACAATATACTTCATATTCATAACTTTAAAAATTAAGATGCCATAAAATTTTGATAACCAGTATGAAAGATATGTATGAGGATATGAGGAGGTTCTCAGTGTACTGCTCCCTTGGAAAAGAGCCCATTTTTCATAACATTTCAAGAAATTATTATAATAATGCATCAAATTTCAATTTTCAGTGATCCATTTGAGAGAAATATAATAAATGTAAAGATTAATGAACAGTCACTATGGAGTTGTGAAAAACAGAAAACAATCTAACTTTCTAACAATGAATACAAAATTAAAACTTATCCACAAAAGAGTGCAATGGAATCATTAAAATCATATTTTGAAAGATGTTTTATAAAAGAAAAATTACACAAAGTACATGTCAAATAAAAATATAGAGTAATAGAGTTTGTGTTGTATGTGTGAAATTTGAAGACAAATAAAGCACACTAATCAGTGTTCTTGATAATTATATTTCCTTCTACTTCTCTAAATTTCACTAATGAGCCTTAGAAACTTAAAATTAAAGCCCTTTTTCTTATTACAACATGAATACATGCTAATTAAAAATCAAGTATAGAGAAAAAGGAAGAAATATTTGAAACATTCTTATTTTAAAATCAATAAAAAATTTAAAAATAGAACAAGCAAATTTGCTTAAGTCACTTGATGATAATTCTGACAAGAATGGTAAGATTCAGTTAGCGTTGAATTCTAAAAGAGAAACAACCCAAACCAATACTCTGTAACTGAAAATGTCATCTGTTTGTTGGGGCAGTGTGAAGTACAACTTGGATCTTAATGCTAAGTTCTACCTGAGTGGTGAGGTTTCTTTTATAATTAAAGACACCCACATAAAATATCATTTAGATTCATTGGAGGAAATCCACACTACGTAAATATAAACATATAATTCAAGTGAAAGTGAAAAGATGTAGCTTCAGAGATCAATTATGAGTGAAGCTTATTCTCTGGGCAGACCCTCTGGTGGCTATGACCAAGAACTAGAGAGGCTTTGAACACCTATGAGCTTGGGATTCAAAATGTCTCAGATTAACTTATTTTATTTTGTATGCTTATACAGCACCAGAAAAGTATTATTAGCACTACCAATTAATTGGGGGTAGGGAGTGGGCAGAGACCCTATGTAGAGCACCTTTAGCTAAGGTTTTATTTATCTTTGCCTTACATATATGTCTGTGACTTTCCAAAGAAAAAGTGTGATGGGACACAAGGGATGCAAGTGTTTAGTGACCAAGAACTGCCTTCGCAGGCCAGATAACGGATGGACAAAGGAGGGTTCGGGGAGGATGGAGAAACAGGAACTTGGTCCCAGGCTGATCAGCAGTCAGTTTACTTCTCTCTCCTTCCAGGCATAGTTCGATCTCTCCCTTATAGCACAATCATAGTTGTAGTTTTGGTTGTATTCCCAGTCACCATAGTTCCATCATCCTAGTCCCTTCGTAGCCTTCAAAGTCCTCTACTTCATTACATTTTCTTCCTCGTCTCACTGTAGTCTCGTAGTCCTCTATTTCCAGTCAATGTCATCATCTCTTTCTTCTTCTAGTCCCCAACACCTCAAAATCCCAAAGTCCAAAGTCTCAGTTCTCATCCTCTTTCTAGTCGTCAATTTTCTAGTCCCCTCTTACCCCTTACAGCATAGTTATATAGAAATCATGAAGGGTGGGGATACACAAAGGTGGGCTTCAATGTTATCATAACAACAAACAGATTTAAAGCCACTTGTTCAGGAAATTAACTCAAGGATAAAATCTCATCTGAGGGTTCAACACTTCAGAGTATTAGGAGATCTGCTCAAGGATGGGATTCTATCCAGGATGTATTGCTTTCTCCTTTCCTCAGCTAATAATCCATTTTAAACAATCATAGTAAATTTACTTCTTACTAATATTTCTAGCAATGTCATTTTGTATGAACATAGTAAGAGATATATTACTTAAAGTTTGGCTCTTCCTGGGAACATCTCACTATATACCCCAGACCACAGTCCTCAGGCCAGGTCAGTCTTTCCTAACCCCAGAAGGGTCCTTATTCAATTTACTTCTTTTGGGGTCATGACAGAGCTTGTTTCATGACCATGCTCTTAACTTATTATATTTATGGTGCTTAGCTTGTCTCTTTTCAATGCCAGAGTAGCTTACAGCTTGCCCTGGGTCCATCAAGTCCCTTCGTCAGGACCCTGCTTTTGGAGAGCTAGGAACTAAGGGTAACTGAGGCTTAAGTCAAGTAAATATGGATGCCCAGGAGTAAATAATATTTTGGAGTCAATTAACTTCCATGTTACAAAGCATAGTGTGAAATGTCTTCCTGTGTCTATACAAAGAGGACATTGCTAAATAAACCATGCAAATGACAAAAAGGAAAGAAAAAAGCAGTATAGGATTATTAGTGATTTATGGAATTGGGTGTGCCTCAGGGGCACTGTTGTGGGAGTAACTCAATAAACCTAAACTCCCTGCAGGAGGAGCAAGGACAACCCAATGTTATGCAACATATGACTTTTTATCAATGTCTGGTAAAAAGGAAGTGACTTTGATTTTATATTGTTAATGCTCCATTTCAGTTAGAACCATTTCTGAATCAGTTAAGATCATAATAATATCTATATGTGTAACATAACAGATAGGTTATAGATCCATGGAATGAGTGTTGGGGGTTAAGAATGAATGTTTTAGGGAGTAGGTGTTATCTCTATTGTTGACAAGACCAGAAATAGAAAAATGACTTGAGTCTAGCTAGACTTGAGTCTAGTTTTGTGTTCAGAACTCATTCTTCACTTTGAAGTTTTCCAGAAACATTATTTTTCAAGAAACATAATTATTTTCTGGTTTCCCAACCATGTGTCTTTTAATATGAGACTAGGCCAAGAAAGAGACATGCCAAATACACTTATTTGAGTTTTGCCTTCATCCCCAAAGCTAAGACTTTTGTTGTGCCAGATATGCAATTACTGTGTGTACATGACTAGAAACTTGACCAGCTTTTACACATGACATAAAGAGGCCTCATCCGGATCAGTGTTTGTAAACATTTTTTCTTCAGTTAATACAGCACCTGGCTGTCCTCACTGGGGCCCCTTGGAGGGGTGCAGGTTGAGTTTCCCTCCCTGCCCCGAGCAGAGCCCCGGCAGCTGAAGACCTCCTGAACCAGCCACAGTCATGCTTAAGACCACTTGCCACATGTTCGGACGAGCCTCACGCATGAAGAAACTGGCAGAGGAACCCAGGCAAGCGGGACCCGGGGCTGAGATCTCCAAGCCTGCTCGGATCCAGACTGGGCCTCCTCCACCCAGATTCCCCATCTTCCAGTAGGAAGGTGTTACACCCACCAGATTCCCCCAGCGCCATGTTATCTCATCAACGGCCAAAACCCAGGGACTATAAAACCCAGTTCCGGGATGCATGCCACGCAACCTCTTATTGTCTAGTTCTCACTCTTGGAGAACCCGGCAGGCTACTGAGTATATCCTGCCTGCACGTCAGAGTCTGGCAAGCTCTCCGTGGCGTATTCGATATGCCAAAACCCAGTAACAATGATGGGTCTCATTCCCCTGACCCAGAAAGAGCCTCCAATATGGCACTTACTAAAATCTCAGGGCTAGGATGAATGGAGACGTTACTGATGCCTGCTCGAGGAAATCAATTAACAACTGGATGACAGTGATACAGTGAACACACAAAGATAGATAAATTTCCTATATAGAGTATTTCCCAGTGTTAAGACAGATTGACAGATTTCTCAAAAAACCAAACCAAACCAAACCAACAAACAAAAAATTCAAAGACAGATTTCTCTCATGCCAATTATTCATCTCCAGATAAAGAAAGTAATGGTAGGGCTAGAGAGACAGTACAGTGGACAGGGCATTTGCTTTGCATACGGCCAACTGGGATCCGATTCCTAGCAACCCACAAGATGCCCTGAACCTGCCGGGTATGATTCCTAAATGCAGAGCCAGGAGTAAACCCTGAGCACAGCTGAGTGTGCTCACCTTCTACCACCACCAAAAAAAAAGAGAGAAAGAAAGAAAGAAAGAAAGAAAGAAAGAAAGAAAGAAAGAAAGAAAGGCAATGCTACTCATGAATTATAAAGAATCCTTGACTGTACTTTGATCTATATTTGAAAATAGCTGTCAATTCACAAATTATGGCTGTCTTTAACTCACTTATCCCTTGGGTAGGGCACCTAGGGTAGTCATGCACAGGCCTGAAACTTGGAGGTAGACCTTTGTAGGTTTTGCATCTTATTTCTCTTTTCTAAATGTAATTTAAGATCACTTTCAAAGGTTCTGCCTACAATAATATCCCAAGAGATTTTCAAAAGTTGCTGGCTATGCAATCTCCTTTCAAGTGAGATTAGCTTGAACAGGAAAGACTGGTTGAATTCCTAATGCCACATACCCTTCTAGGAGTGGCCTTGCTTTTAAATTTTTCTCAGAATTAAATTACAATAATCACACTGGAAAATAGGTTTTATGGTCTTAAGTAGATCCATTTACCTTGAAATTAAAACTGTGGGGCAGAGGAAAGTAGGAATGGTGACAAATGAATAAATATATTCATTAGCCAGTTATTTATACATTTACTATGTATAGATACTGTTCTAGTCTGTAGAGATTTAGCAGTGAAGACAGTTGAGATTGATGTCTACTTTCAAGAGGTTCTCATTCTCATGGATGGAGACAGATTAGAGAGAGAAAACAAAATCCAAACCTTGTTGATTCATTGCTGTTTCATTTAATTCACCATTTAGCTACCAAAATACCAAAATACCAAAATACCTAACATATGCTAGATGTTCTAAATGCTTTCACATAATTAATCTCCTATTTTTTATAATATCTACGCAAGAGCATTATCCTTTTTATTAGTGCATAAATAACCATTTATTATAAGAGTCATTTGTTTTAAGAGTAAAAGATAGGAGTAAAATCAATATGTTCAATATAGGGGATTTATTAACTAAATTATAGTAATCTATAAAATAATTATATCATAAAGGGTTTTTTCCAAGCTATTGTGAAGATCTCCATGTACTAAGATGAAAAGTTGCCCAAACTACAGTGCTAAAGGGTAGCATAGCATAGGGTTTTAAAATCAGCTTTTTTTGTTTATATTTTATAAAAAATATTTGTAGGCATAGGTGTGTGTATAGGAAGTATATGAAAGAATATGCAAATAATTTGCTAGCCATCACTTCTGAGAAAGGGGATTGGTGATTTGGAATAGGAGGGATACATTTAATTATATCCATTTATTTTTGTTTTTTGGGGTGCTCAGGGCTTACTCCATCCTCTGAATGCAGATGTCATTCCTAACAGTCTTGGTGGACCAAATGGGGTGCTGGGGATTGAACCTGGGTCAACTATGTGCAAGGCAAGCACCCTGCTTCCTCTACTCTCTCCAGTTCTTATATCTACCCTTTTGAAAGTCTGAAATGCTAACCATATACATTAATTACATTTTTAGTAAAAAAAAATCTCGTTAAAGATTCTGACAATCTATCTATCTATCTATCTATCTATCTATCTATCTATCTATCTATCTACCTATCTATCTAGATTTGCACTTAGGAATTACTCGAGGTGGTGCATGGGGGACCATATGGGGTGCAAGGGATCCAACCTGGGTTGACCTTGTGCAAGGCAAATGCCCTCCCTGCTGTACTATCGCTCCAGCCCATTAAAGATATATTGCAAAAAATTTTTGATTTGTTTTTTGGACACTTTAGAAATAAGATAGGTTTATTAAGTGTTGTGGAACTTTAATTCCTAGGATATCTAAATTTAGATCTGAGGATAGGTAAATGTTATATAAAGGAAAAAAGAATCTTGTATGAATCAAAACTGTGGGGGCTAAAATAAACTGGGTGATTGGGGACAAGCACGTTATTTTAGTCTGAAGTTGTAGTATCTTGTGCAGTGTTTTACACTAGGAGATAACATTTGTTAAAAGCATGTGAGGTTATTGGAGAATATTAGGATACTGCAATGCAGGTAATTTGCATGAAGTTAAAATAGTTTCCAGGGTTTGTAATATGGTTTGCTCAACGTGACTACATAAAGATAAAAGAGAAAAATTGTGGTTCAGACTATAACTCAGTCCTGTCTTATCCCCAGTAGGAAGGCATACCCCCAAATTTGCTGATTTGAGAAAAATCTTTACTTTTTACAAGACTTGAATTCCCTTACTTGCTGTTTATCAACATTCTGCTGACAAGTCTTACTCCTTTTCTGTCCTTCGCACCCTTCCCCACTGCTTTTTTTCTTTTTTCTTGTTAAAAGATTTTTTTTAAATCAGCTATTTCAAAATCTCATTTCATCTTATTTGTCATTTATTAATGAACCTGTTTTCTCTCCAGTGTTTTTTATTCCCAAGATATATTTGAGGAAACTCTTTTTAAACTCCTAGGGCTATTATTACATCACAATTTCTTTTTATTGCCTTTATTTTTTTATAATCAGACTCAGATTTTAATCACACTCTATATTAAATCCCCCACCCTTGCTTTCCTATTTCAAGTACATTTTTTCTCTTCTAAATCTAGCACTTGGAAAAATCCCTAGTGAGTCTAAGATGAATGCATTTTTGTTTTGGGAGATTTATCAGATGAATGATAAATTATTACTGCTTACCTCTAGGTTGTTTAAGGACAGTCAGATTTTTTTTTAGTTGATAAATTCCTAAATTTTTTATATTTAGATACACAAAGATGCAGTTTGATTTGTGCATGCTTTTTATTTCCCATAATTTTGATTTTCTATTATTTTCTTAATTTTTAAAAATAGGCTTATTTGATACAGTTTACTAAATCCTGTCATATACACATTTTTTCTTATCTGTCCAAGTCAAAGAATCACTTAAAAGTTCTTTTTCTACTCCAGACCTTAAGAGAGTCCGGGTGGGCAAACTCCCCCTACCTTTCTCTGTACTTCTGGAAGCTCAGGCAGTTCCACCCACGTCCCACCACCACTGCCATGTAAGCTTATCTACTGGCCTTGTTCCAGAGACTCATAAATAAATCTTGAAAGTGATCAACTGGTAGCAAAACCTTCTTGGATATTCATTCCAGTCTGAGACCTCTGGGGTTTTCTTGGTGGGGGATTGCAAAGGTCGAGTGGCAGGGTGAGGGTGGCAGGTCAGCTCATGCCATACCAAAACTTTAGCAGCTCCATTTATGCCCCAAAGCCACAACCATCTTTCCGGATGGACTGCCCAGTTAAATATTCTGCATTTTACAGAGAAACAATTCCAAACATATTATAAATAAATTATTGTGGGCCTGTTATGGTGACAGGATTGAGGGATGGTTGAGAAAATGGAGACAATGGTAGAGGGAAGATGACAGTGGTGGTGGAATAGTGAATCATCATGAACAACATTGTAAACCATAGTGTTTAAATAAAGTGGAGAAAAAATAAAGTTATTATTCTGAACTTCAATATTCACTTGGTACTATTGACTTACTAAAAGAAAATACTGATTGCTAGGAAAAGGATAATGAAAAGAAAATAGTGTTCAGAGTCAGGAATCCACTGTTAGTGGATTTCTGTCTCACACTTCCATTTTTTTTTAACCCTTGGATTCAGGTTTATTTCTTCTCCATCTATAATCAATCATTCTTGCTTTTTATTTTCTTTCAAATTTTATTAAAGCACCATGATTTACAAAGATATCCACAGTTGAATTTCAAACAAAATTGCAGCACTGGTCCCACCACCAGAGTCAACTTTCCTCCACCAGTGTTTCCAGAATCCTTCCCATTGCTCCCTCCAATCAGTTCTCCTTTGACAGGCACCTTTCTAAGTTCAGTAATCATTCTTTGTTCTTATCTGATACTGAGAAAATGCCAAGAAATGTTGCACGACACTATGAATGCCTGTGAAAGAAAGGGCATTATGTAAATGTCCGGTATTACTATGCTGGAATTTTTCCATTTTCCTGCTTTGCAAAAGGATAAGGTTTAGAATAATATTATCTCTTTTGACCTAAAGTCAGGAGGTTAGTTACCAAAATATTAGAATGGTGCTTAACTGGTAGTACATAGTAAAGCTCCAAGACAGTAGATTCATGCTAAAAAGAACCAAAAAAAAGAAACCCGCAAAATCAGTGATTACTGTCACCATTATTATGTTCATTCTCTTGGGAGAGTCATAATAATAAAGGAAATTCAGGGCAGGATTTGCTCTTTGCTTATGTTTGCTTTGAAGGGGGAAGGGACATCAAGTTAGTGGGTCCTGGCTATAAATAAATGGTCCAAATAACTCAGTTTAAGTTTTGAGGGGGGAAATGATGTTTCATAATGCAAATAGAACATCTGTAAATGTTAACACTGTATATAAGATATAAGGGAATGTACTGTCCCTAGGACCCCTAGAGTTACATGGCTGCACTAGATATTCCTTGATGTAATGGAGTTAGCATTTCACATTGGGAAATTTAAGGACACAGGAAAACCCAGACTCAAAATAACTCTTATCTCCTGGATTCCACCAAGAGACCTACTCTTCTGGGTTATATTTGTAATCAACTATTTGCTTTAGAGACACTGAGTAAGACTATGTGCTTATGTTTAATGTAAATAGCAATTAACTTGAAACAATACAAAAGAATGACTCTCAAATCTCAAATCACAGAAAAATGACTTCTGAATAGAAGATCAATCAGAAAGGTCCATAAATTCAAGTGACTTGTGCATTTAGCATAAATAAGTATGTGAAGTAGACCCTAAACATAATTGGTGATCAGCTACTTGTGGTGCTGGATAAAAATAATATCTGCTTAATTACCTATTTTAGGCCCAGTGAAATGGACAAATGAAACACGTCCTATGTTTGGGGCATATGTAAATGAAATAAGGCCTCCAGTTTGGGACGCCTAATTTAGGCATTACATATAGACTGAAGTAATATCATAAAAGGTCACCAAAACTTGTGTGTTAGCTATGATTGATCTACATTTTATCATAGAGACTGGCGAAATTTCAGAAGCAAAGGTGTATGAAATGACCTCTGTTCTTTTGAAAAGATAAAAGCAAGATAAGGCAGCCTAGAGTAAGGAAAGGGCATCTTAATGATTCAAGGGTTCAGAAATATTCCCAATAAATATTTCACAATTTCTGCTAACACATTCTTCATTAAAATACAGCCATCTCTGGGCCAGAGTGATATCACAATAGATAGGCCACTTGCCTTGCATGTGGTGAACTGCTGGACTAGAGCTCGAGGACCCAGCTCCTCATATGGTCCTCGAGCCCTGCCAAGAGTGATTTCTAAGCACAGAGCCAGGAGTAAGCCCTGTGCACTGTTGGGTATGTCCCCCAAATCCTAGCAACAATAATTGCAACCATGTAGCACTCTCTGAGAAAATTTTTAATCAGATTATCTATTATAATTGATATTAATGCCCCTCTTTCCCAAAGGATAGAAAAATATGAGGTTGGGAGTGTGTGGATTTAATGCTTGAGACTTGGGGTGAAACAGTTTGTAGATGGGTGTGGGTGTAAATGCTCTGGCAGGCCTAAAGAACCCTGCAGGTATGGGGGTGGGTACCGCAGGACAGGGAGGTTCAAGCTTTGCCTACTGTGCAGTTTTGCCTAGGGCAGCTAATTGCTTGTGCCCAGAAAATTGCTTCTGGAAGCCTTGGGCAATATGCAGTCAGTTTTCCCTGATGACTAGTTTATCAGGTTAAGTTGAAATTTGGTAGGGAGGAGAGGAAGGGAATGATGAGCTGAAAAAATTCCTGAGGTGGGGGAAAAACTCAAAGGTCACCAACTTTTTTAACAAAGTATCTCTAATAACAAAAGAGGGAATTTAAGCCTCCAGGTATCCAATTTTGACCCAAAGTAACCTACCTAATGTAAGTGGAAATATCTTTAAAATTTCTTGGTTTGTCTTAATACTTCACTTAAATCTTGCTGGGCCAGAAAGCCAACAGGATTCAGTCCCTGGCCATCACCAGTTCCCACATAAGCACTGCCAGGAGAGATCCTCAAGCATTGAGCTGAGAGTTGACTCCTAGCTCCACTGAGTGTGGCCTCCAAACAAGCAAAAACAAACAAATGCCTTCATGTAAATCTTGTAAAATCATGTAAAAATCATGTAAATTTTGATTCAGTATTGAAGTGAATATAGACAGTCTGCAACTACACCACCTCCGCTTTGCTGATGACATCGTTCTAATAACACCAAACATTAGCCAAGCAGCACAAATGCTGGCTGACTTCGACCGTGAGTGTGGAAAGGTCAGGCTCCAGCTGAATCTCACGAAGACAATGTTTATGAGAAACAGTCTCGTTCCATTCACTCTCAATGGAACGACCATCTCCGAATGCTACAGTTACGTGTACCTAGGTCGAGAAGTCAACATGATGAATGACCTGGCACCTGAGTTGCGCAGGAGGAAGAGAGTGGCTTGGAATGCCTTCAAGAGCATCGAAGAAATAGCTAAGAGGCTGAAGAATCTCCGGCTCCGGGCACACCTCTTCAATTCCACTGTTCTTCCTGCATTAACATACGCCTCAGAGACCTGGGCCCTACTAAAACAGGATTAGAACGCTATTTGGGTCTCCCAAAGAGGAATCACATTCCACTCAAATGAGAGAAAGAATCCGGAGTTTCAGAGTTCCGACCTCCGTTGACAATCAAGAGTCAAAAAAAAAAAAGAATCAGGGATGCTGTCTCATTTGCCAAGGTGTCGAAAATCAGATGGGCTTGACACGTAATGAGATTTGGAAACGACTGCTGGACTAGAGCTGTTACCAACTGGATTCCACGGGACATCAAAAGACCGCGTGGCCGCCCTTAGAAGTCTACCAGATGGTCAGAGGTCAGACTTCTTTGTCAAGACCCTGAACGATCGGTTTGAGGCTCTTCGTGTTCCTAGAATAAACAGACGCCATTGGGCTACACTAGCACGCTACAGGAACAAATGGAGACATTACTGGCACCCGCTTGAGTAAATCGATGATTAACGAGAAGTCAAGTGATCAACTGATCAAGTGATTCAGTATTAAAATTTCCACATTGGCTTGAAGGGTTGAACACAGGCTTTGAATGCAGGAGGCCTGGGTTCAGTTTCTGGCACCTTATTTCCTTGAGCACCACTGGGGACAGTTCTTGATAATCAGACCAGGACTAGCACCTGAGGATCATTAGGTGTGGTAGCCAAATAAGCAAAAATATTCATGTTTACCGCAATATAAAAAGATTAAGAAATCATTATACCCTACTTACAAATCTCAAAATGAAACTGTTGGGCCCTACCCCTGACATGTTGAATAACTTGATGAACACATATAGCCACATAACTAGTAGAATGAAGACCAGGGATAGAGTAAGATCTCAAGCCTCCTGACCATTCATATCATCTCAGATAAA
Organism: Sorex fumeus; assembly: GCF_029834395.1. Classification (NCBI taxonomy): domain Eukaryota; kingdom Metazoa; phylum Chordata; class Mammalia; order Eulipotyphla; family Soricidae; genus Sorex; species Sorex fumeus. The sequence goes on from NW_026606155.1 coordinate 28,987,202, forward strand.
AGATAATGGGGAGAAAATACACAGATACAAAAGAATTCGCCCATTCCTTCCTGTTCTCTTCTCAGGCTTGTTGAACAAACAATATCAGAATTAGAAGGGATAAAGAAAGGATCATGTTTACTTGTATACATTTGGAAAATTTACATGTTTGTAAATTTTAGAGTAAACATAACATGATTTTCTTCTTTTCTTAATCTTTCCAAAAGTTTTAACACATGGAGGCCTCACACATGCATGACAATTGGTCTGCTGCTGAGTTATATCTTTGACTTAAATTCTTTTTGTTTGTTTGGTTTTGTTTTTGGGCTACCCCCAATGGTGAATGGTGCTCAGGGCTTACTCCTGACTTTGCACTAAAAGATTACTCTTGGTGGCCTTGATACTTGGGATTAGACTCAGGTTGGCAGCCTACAAAGCAAGTACTCTAATTAATTTCTGTCACACTATCACACTGTCCTGTCGTTGTTTATCAATTTGCTCTAGCGGGCCCAGTGACATCTCCATTTTGAGACTTGTTACTGTGTTTGGCATATCAAATACGTCATGGGTAGCTTGCCAGGCTTTGCCATGCGGGCAAGATACTCTTGGTAGCTTGCCGGGCTTTCTGAGAGGGATGGAGGAATCGAACTCTGGTCGGCCATGTTGGCTGCGTGTAAGGCAAACGCTGTGCTATCGCTCCAGCCCATATATATATATATATATATATATATATATATGTGTGTGTGTGTGTGTGTATATATGTGTGTGTATATATGTGTATATATGTATATATACATATATATAAAAGATATATAAATTAAAATATACATATAGGCACAGTATGAGACTAATGCCCAAGGATAGTAGAAACAAGCCAGGAAGTGTGGTCCATGACTAGAAATAGGCCAGGACGACTGATCCATAGTTAGAAACTTGCCATAAATTGGTAGAAGAAAGTTAGGACAGAGAAGGGACCACTGTGATAATTATACTTGGAAATGATCACTGTGGACCAAAACTGAGTGCTGAAAGAAAAGAAAGTGAGAGCAAGAATGTATGTGTGTATGTGTGTATGTGTGTGTGTATGTGTGTGTGTGTGTGAGAGAGAGAGAGAGAGAGAGAGAGAGAGAAAGTGAGACAGAGAGACAGAGAGACAGAGAGAAAGAGAATCTGCCATAGAGAGGCAGAGGAGTGGTGACAGTAGGGAAATGTACACTGGTGAAGGTCAGGGTGTTAGAACACTATATGACTGAAACCCAATCATGAACAACTTTGTAACTGTCTCAAGGTGATTTAAATATATATATGTATATATATATATATATATATATATACATATCACTGTCACTGTCACTGTCATCCTGTTGTTCGTCGATTTACTTGAGTGAGTGCCAGTAACGTCTCTATTTGTCCCAGCCCTGAGGATTTTAGCAGCCTCTCTTTACTTGTCTTTCCCAATGATTGGAGGCTCTTTCAGGGTCAGGGGAATGAGACCTGTTACTGGTTTTGGCATATTGAATACGCCACATGGAGCTTGCCAGGCTCTGCCCTTGTGGGCAGGATACTCTCAGTAGCTCTCCAGCCTCTCCAAGAGGCATAAATATATATTCAAAAAAGGCAATTTCCCTACCCAGTGTACTATCACTGTGATCCTGGCTATATTCTTGAACCAAAGAATGTTTGAGGGGTCTGAAGCTACACAGAGGAAGAGGTGATCTCACATGATGAGGAGCAGGTGACTCATGGTCAAAACTGATGCCCTAGATCTTTTCTCTGCCATAACTTAGGTGTCATTGGTTAAAAAATAAAAAGGTTATTTCTGGGAACAACCTTATCCTAAATTGACAGTTTCTCTGGAAGTCTGCCTGGGTGTTATTTACCTGAGCTCCAAAGGCTAAGATGACATGTTTTGGAAAAAGCCTGCCCTGAGCATTTGGGGGAGGCATTTCCTTCAGCAATAATAATAGGACTAGAAGGTAAAGACAGCAATAGAGAGGGTACTAAAAAGGGAAATGGGAGGGAGTTCATTTTATACTTTCCCCCTAGGATTGATTCTAGTATAAAGAATATTGAAAATAAGTATGTTTAAGTAAGATATAAATTTATAAGAAGAAGACATAAAATATATTTTAAAATGTAGAATTATTTCGCATTCATTGGGTATTCTGTGTCCTTGCTTTGCATTGGACACATTTGTTTACTAACTTAACTTTCATAGCAATAGTGGAATAAGTTATCACCATTATGTATTTAGGATTAACAAGTCCTGAGACTAGACCATACTGCCTAGTTTCATAGACATTTGTTAAATGTCTCCTTTATGCTAGATGCTTTAGGGATATAAGCAAGGAGCTATTTTTCGTCTTGTTCTCAGAGTTTATAGTCTCAAAATAAAACCATTAATTAACTGGTTGTTTTAGCTTTCTATTTAATATCCCAATCTGATAAGGCAGTGGGATGGAGGTGGAGATCACTCTTAGTTAAGTGGAAGATATTCTGTTTTTACAAAACCTTTAAAAATCAAGTGAGGTGCTAATCTCATTTCACGACCAAGCCCCCTTTTATTTATCCTTTATAACTTCACATGGCAAATAGAATATTCTAAAACTGTTCTAAGATATTTATAGGTTCAGCAAAACCAAACCAAAACTGAAAAACCTGATGTTAGCAATATTTTCTTCAAAAGTTTGTTTCCAAAATATATGTAAAGAAAATACTAAGCGTATTCCTAGAGCTCTTAAGCAAACATCTCTTTTAAGAAATGGTGAGCACCATTTGACCCAGCAATACCACTCCTGGGAATATATCCCAGAGAGGCAAAAAAAGTATAGTCGAAGTGACATCTGTACTTGTTTGTTTATTGCAGCACTCTTTACAATAGTCAGAATCTGGAAAAAACCTGAGTGCCCAAGAACAGATGATTGGTTAAAGAAACTTGGTACATCTACACAATGGAGTACTATGTAGCTGTTAGAAAAGATGAAGTCATAAAATTTACATGCAAGTGGTACTACATGGAAAGTATCATGCTAAGGAAATGAGTCAGAAAGAGAAGGATAGACATAAAAAGATTGCATTCATCTGGGGAACATAAAGTAACAAAATAGGAGATTAATACCCAAGAATAGCCGAGATCAGTTCCAGGAGGATTACTCCATGGCTTAGAGGCCAACCAGGCATTCAAGGGGAAAGGGCAGCTCAGATAGAGAAGGGAGCACCAAATAAAGGGTGTTTGGAGGATCCTCCTAGGATGGGAGATGCATGTTGATAGTAGACTGTGGACTGAACATGATTGCTACTCAATGCCTCTTTTGCAGACCACAACACCCAAAAGGAGAGAGAGAACAAAAGGGAATGCCCTGCCACAGAGGCAGGGTGGGATGGAGGGAATCGGGGTGGGAGGGATACTGGGATCCATGGTGGTGGAAAATGGGCACTGGTGGAGGGATGGGTATTTGATCATTGTATAATCGAAACCCAAGCACAAAAATTTGTAAATCTACAACTGTACCTCATGGTGTTTCACTAATAAAAATTTTTAAAAAATGGTGAGCAATTTTAAGAAGCAAGAAGGAAGTTGGCTTTGCTATGTAAAGGATAAGTGACTAGGGCATAATTTTCTAGTTAATGCAAAGTCAAAGTTTTATTTGGGGGGAGTTGCTACATCTGGCAGTGTGCTTATTGGCTTTGCCCTCAGTGTTCACTTCTGGAGGTGCTCAGGGGACCATCTGTGGTATGGGAATGAAACCTGGATCGACTTCATACTGGATCAACTTCATACAAGGTAAGCTCCCTGCCTGTTATGCACTTACTCTCTGGCCCTTGGATAAAGATTTGATTATGTCTCTTTTGGGGAGAACTCCCAAAACTGTTTGCTTTATTTGTTTATTGTTTATTTTTATCCAGATATATATTATAATTTATAAACTAGTGTTTATTCTTTATAACCACATTATAGTGAGAACAAACATGCTTGTGAAATAAAGATATAACTCTGATGTCATTTCCCAAAGTCTCAAAATGGAGACCTTTGAGTATGGATATGCTCATCATAGTGACTTTAATTTTTGACCTTTCGGCATTTCATTAGATATACCTACAGTGTCCCATGCACATGAAACTATAATATTAAAGAGTGAGAACTTAACACTTATTTTCTTGATGACAAAAGTCATGCTAAGTGGTGAAAATAGAAAGTTTTATGCTATATATATTTTACCACACTTTTAAAAAGTACAGCAAGGATGACACTGTTACCTATAGGTGAATATAAATTTATACAAAAGTAATATTTTATATCATAATTATATCTGAAACAATAATTTATTATTGTTAAATATATTAAATTATTATTATTAAATTATTAACAATAATTTACTAGTGTTAAAAAACACAAGTTGGAGTTAATTGTCCTAGAATCTGAACAAGAAAGAAACTCATGATAATATTTACATAGAATTAAGTAAAAATCTGATCCATTATTTCCATAAAGATATCGTTGACCGTTGTGTTCTTACCACTTATAGTATGTTTCAAGAAATGTTTGCTGAATGGATAAAGAGATTATTTTAGTTTTAGGATTGTTTCTAAGGCACACCTAAGATATTTACTTCCTACAGCAAGTTGCATAATTTAAATTTAATGTTTGTCTGGGTAAATAGCAGATTAAACGCAAACACACAAAACAGTACTGTATGTAACAAACATCTTAAGTAAAATAATTATTTAGTGGACTGAAGAAATAATACTTCAAATTGGTAAAATACTTGCCTTGCTCATGGCAAACCCTGATTCTGTCCCAGAGCACTTCCATATGTCCCCTGCATATACAAGTGGAACATTCCATAGTCCACAGCACCTCTAGGCATGATCTCTGAGCACATTGTGTAGATCCAAAACCAAAATAATGAAAATGGTAATAATTCTCTAAAAACACTTTTAGGAGGCTGACTTGAAAAAGCCTGTTTATGTATACCTTATTTTACTATTAGGGTAAGCCGTACAAAATTCTATTTTTGTAGGTAAAAAGTCAGCAATCTTAAATAGTTGATAATGTTCTATAAATTTTTGGCTAATTTAAGCCTAGTTTCAAATGATGAAACACTGAAACTTGGAGAAACATGGAGTTTAGAGAAAATACATTTTAATGATAGCACAGCGATAGGGCATTTGCCTTGCGCACAGCCGGCCTGACTGAGCTGGGCTCAATTCCTCCACCCCTCTCGAGAGCCCCGCAAGCTACCGAGAGTATCTCGCCTGCAGGGCATAGCCTGGCAAGCTCCCCATGACATATTCAATATGCCAAACACAGTAGCAAAAAGTCTCATGATGGAGACCTTACTGGGCCCACTGGAGCAAATCGATGAACAATGGGAGGACCGTGACCGTGACCATTTATTAAAAAGGGTTCTCTTTACTTCCAAATGCTAGATATTGAAATCAGTACAAATACTCTAACTCCTTCATTAAAATATATGTAGCTGACACCTTTACTACTAATTTTTATGACTAATCTCAAAACTTCTACCAGAGACAGTAGAATGATCTTTTGAGTGTATTGTAAAAAGATATAATGTCCTTAAATATTTATTAACTTAACATATAGCAGTTCATTCTTCGGAAGTTAAATAAGAACTCCTAGTTTGTGTGTGTGGTGAGGGGTTGGAAATTGGGCCCCACCCAGTTATGCTCATAGGCTATTCCTAGCACTGGGCTAAGGGGTGACTTCTGACAGGGCTTAGGGTGGACCATGCCCAGTGCCAAGGAATGAACCAAGGACAATTGTGTGCAAGGCAAGCACATTAACCTCTATATTGTATCTCCTTAAAACTAAAAATGATTATGATAAAAAAATTGTAGAACTAATAAACTATCAAGGTCAAAAAGAAGGTGAAATGATGTATTTCATAGTAAAGAGTAAAAATATTTGTTTTGATTTTTAAAATACAAATAATGATAAAGATAGGTAAATTAATTTTGATTTTATACTATTTTAACAATTTTAAGTCTTTAAATTACCATAATCTTTTGAATAGCTTAAATCAGGCCTAGGACAATGGTCCCAGAGTCACAGCAATAACCATCAGCAAAATTCTACTATGGATATAATTCTTTTCCTCAGTTATCATCCCTGACATTTTAAATTTGTGCACAGTATCATAGGATATCTCAGGGGAGAAAACTTAAGAACTTCAAAGCAGAGAGGTATAGATAAAGGGAGAAAATTAGAAAGATGGACACTTCTAGTTGCAAGCAAGAGGCCTCCTTTCTTTTTCTAGCCTTCACAAAGCAAGTGTTGACTGAACTTAGTATATATAGGAATAGCTGCTTATTAAGATTTGCTAGCAAATTATTCCAATGTCAGAGACATGACTCGATTATGCACTACAGTTTGTAAAATCTTCCAGATGTGTTCTATTTATATTAGTAAGGCATTAGGGAAAAAAACTTTGATAATTTCTCAAAAAGACATACAGATGACCAAAAGTAATTGAAAAAAATTCTCTGCATCACTTGTCATTAGGGAAGTGCAAATTAAAACAACAATGAGACATCATCTCACACCATTGAGAGTGGCACACATCATAAAAAACAAAAACAATGTTGGTGTGGATGTGGAAAAAGGGACCCTCATTCAGTATTGGTATGAATATCAAGATCTAGCCTTTTTGTAAAACAACAACAACAAACAGCAACAATATAGACACTGCTCAAAATCTAGGAATTGAACTCTCAGATGATTCAGCAATTCCACTTCTTCATATCTACCCCAAGGACCCAAAAACTCTATTAAAAAAAAAGTACTTGTATGCTTATGCTTATTGCAACACTAGTCACAATTGCCAAAATCTGGAAACAACTCAAGTGTACAATAACACGTGACTGGATAAAGATATACATAATAGAATACTACTCAGCTATAAGGAAAGATGAAACCATGCGTTTTGCTGCTATGTGGATGAATCTGGAGAGTATTATGTTGAGTGATGTTAGGAGAAGAGGGACAGACACAGAATAATCTCATATGTGCAATATAAAAAATATGTACAAATGCTCTAAGGCAACAAGAACTGAAGAACTGGTCTTCAGTAGGAAGCTTATAACAGGAAAGAAGGGAAGGGGGGATAGGTTGAGAGAGACACTGGGACAATGATGGAGGGAAGCAGACACTGCTGGAGGGTATGGAGCTGAAATGTTTTATTTCAGGAACCCTATCATGAATAATATTGTAAACTACATATATATATGGAACTATATTTATGTATATATGATGCTGTAATCATAGCTTTAAATTAAAAATACATATTATTGACTTCTCTATCAATCATTATTTTATGAATTTAATTAATTTATTTGGGGGCACAGTCAGTGATGCACAAGGAGTTACTTCTTATCTGCACTAAGGAATTACTACTGGTGCTCAGGAAACCATATGGGATGCCAGAAATCAAAACAGGGTTGACTGCATACAAGACAAGCACTCTACCTGCTGAATTATTGTTCTAGTTCTACCATCGTCATTTTAATACATTATAGATATCCTAAAAATTGTGTCATACGTGTGGCACTCAACATTTATGCAACCAAACTTGTATTATTGTTTACTAAGCTTTGAATTCATTTATCCATTATTATTGACATTACAGCTCAACCTGAGCATATATTCTTAACTATTTCTGAAAATAAATTTAGCAGATTCTAAGAATAGAAATTTGGGGTTGACAAGGAAGTTTATAAATGATTTTTTCTAGAAAACATGTAGCTCCCAAAAACAGAGATAAGAGGCATCAGGGTTGTCTTTTACTACCTATTTATTTTTTTACTTGACCATGCTTGGCCATGCTCATGGCTTATTGCTGCTAAGTACTCAGTATTACTCAGTATTTCTGGTAGACTTGGGGGATCATATATGGTGCCAGGGATTGAACCCATGTTGGCTCCATGCAACGCAAGCACCCTTACTGCTTTCATTCTGGTAGTAAATTCTTGTATATGGGGAAAACTTCTGAATGAATATTGTCTAGCCAGCTTAAAAATATGGAACAAATATAAAATACCTCATACTTACACAATTATTTCAGACTATGAACCAAAAGCATCAGGGTGGGACTGGATAGGTAGTAGAGGAGGTAAGGATCTTACCTTTCAAATGGCTGCCTCTGGCTATCCCTGGTCTCCTGACAACTGCCATGAGTTCATCCTGAAAACAGAGCCTAGAACAACCCCTGAGTACTGCTGGGTGTGGCACAAAACTTAAATAAATAAACAAGATAGTAAAGGTAAAGGTAAAGGCCCTCCCGTTGATTGTCGATTTGCTCGAGCGGGCCCAGTAACGTCTCCACTGGAGACTTTGTTGTTACTGTGTCTGGCATATCGAATACTCTCGGTAGCTTGCCGGGCTCTCCGAGAGGGGCAGAGGAATTAGATGAATAAATATGAACTAGCTAATATATTTAAATATTTAATATGTGCCAGGCAGTATTTCATGCATTTTCTCTGTATTGATTCACTTTATTCCACCACAATTCTAGTTAAAGAAGTGATGGAAGTGAGATTGAATAAATTTTCCCTGGTCCTCCAACTAGCACACAACAGAGTAGTCATTTGAACTTTGAACTACTGGGCACTGTTGCTGCCCCTTCATCCCCACCAAAACACAGTGTACCTCAACAGACAAGAGGAAAGCCCTTGAATAAGTCTACAGCACATCCTTTATCTTTCTAAAACCTACTTCTTTCACAAAAAAAAACTAATCTAATGTCATATTCTCTCTTACTCATATGTACAGTGACTACTCTGAATGTTTTAGTGTTGTTTCAGTGACTGGGGTCACCAGTACAATTGGTTGTGGTGTTCACATATTTAGTTACAATACTTCTGGGGTTGTATATCAGATTGTGGGTATACTCTTGGCTGCAATTCTCACTGGAGAGTCACTTTCTTTAGTTGTGCTCACTGAACATTGTACTCTTTAGTGGTGCATACATTCTGGTTGTAGAGGTCACTGAAGGTTACTCACTTTCATTGTGGCACATAAATGTTTGCTAAGGTTTCTATTTCCTAGCTGTGCTGCAAAGATATCTTTTTAGGTGAAGTGCTCACCAGCCGTCACATTCTTGAATATTTGTGCTAAATTTCCAAAAGTACTTCAGCGTACTTGGCTGAAGTACATTTGGAAATTTCTTTCAACTCCAGGAAAATTGCTTTCATCTCCATAGCAGAACTTCTAGGCTCAAATGGAGCTGTTAGGGTGGCACTTGGCACATGTGGTAGAACTAGAGATGTAACCTGAAAACTTGTGTTTGCAAAGCAAATGCTCTAAACTACTAAGCCCTCCTTAAGACATAATATTTTAAATGTAAAAATTAATGTTGGGGAGATATCTCAAAGCTTGGAACACATGCCCAGCATATATGAGACTCAGAGTTTGATCCCTGGCATCATATGATCCTCTAAGCATAGTTGGAGTGACTACTTGATGCCTCCAGGGGCTGAAATAACACCATATAATCATCTTGAGAATCTAATCATCAGGCCCAACTCTGACAGGCGAAGTATCAAGGGAAGTGAATCCCATGCTTATAAACGCTGTTAGAAAGTCCCCTTTCCAAAGCATAACTTATACCGGCTACTCCCTTACAGCAAATCCCTCAATGGTTTCTTATTAAATGACCTTTCAAAATATGTCTTTGTATATATAATTAGGATGAGGTCATGTTGAATAAATGTGTGTTCTAAATTCAATGACTGGTAGTTTTATAAAAATGAAGAAAGAATTTAGAAACAGATAGAGAGAAAGTCATAGGAAGTCAAAGGCAGAGATTGTAGTGATAAAGCACAAGGAAACCAATGACAGCTGAGAATCTATGAAAGCTTAAAAAAAACTGGGAAAGATCCTCTTAGAGCTTAGTCTTTTTAGGAAATAGGCCCTGGACTTTTAGCTTCCAGTTCTATGAGTATATGCTTCATGTTATTCCAACCACCAAGTTGGTGATATTTTGTAAAAGCAGCCTTAGAAAACAATACAATTTTATTTAAGATTGCTCTCCACTTGCTCTCTAAGTTCCAGCCACCCTAGTATTTCTTCTGTCTGTGCTGTTGGAACACCAAGCTGATTCCCTTTTCAGGACTTTTCACTTGCAGTTATCTACTTGGGGTGCTTCTTCCCCTGATCTCTGCTTAACTCTTCTTGTCATTCAATCTTTCCTTAAATGTCATTCTGTCAGATTGCTTCCTCAATCAACCTCTCTAAAATAGCTTCCAAAAACTCTCTGTCTCATCACCCTATTTTATTTGCTGGATTTACGCTTAATACAATTTGACATATCTCACTCATTTATATATTTATGGAATCTGTTCCTAGCTCCTGAATACATGCATGCATACATCCCCCATTCATGCATTCATTAATATGTGCTATGGAGTATAATAACCATTAGTCAGATGTGGATATTTAAATATAAATTCACAGAGCTTGAGAGATAATATAGGAATTAAGGTGCTCACTTTGTATGTGGCCAACCAAGGTTTGATCCTTGGCAGCACATATGGTTCCTTGAGCAATCTGGGAGTCACACCTGAGCACGAAGACTATAAAGACTCTGATCACAGTCAGGTGTGGTGCAACCCCCTACTCCCAAATAAATAAATATAAATTAATCAAAATTAAATAGAATTTAAAAGTTTCCAAACTAGTCATACTCCAAATTAGTTAAGTTGCTTTATTATATTGCATTAGCTACATTGACTATTCTCAATAGTCACATCTATCTAGTGGCTGCTAAACTGCATAAATGTAAAACATTTTAAACACTGAAAAAGTTATATTATAAAGTACTTCTCCAGAACATAAGCTATAGGAAAGGAGGAATTTTCTATCCCCAGTACATTGAATTTGTGTGGCATATTAGATATTAAATAAATATTTCTTCAATAAAGAATGAGTGAGCTTTAAAAAGAATCCCTTAGCCTGTATGAGCTTTGTAAAAGCAAATGGTACTATCACTGCTAGTGGGAAGCAGTGTGTCTTTCGGGAGCAAGATGACTTCTGTTCTCCATGCATATGCACCTTGGCAGAGTTTCTACTACCAGATCTTCTACCAATCATTTTTTATGTTTTTTTTTGTCTATTTTTAACTGAAAACAGATCTGGTTACAAGAATTTCAACAACTTTTCTCATCTTGAAGGGTAGCTTCTTTGGCTTATAAGTAAGTTTTAGCAGAAAAATCCATTGAGAAATGGAAGGAAGGCAGATGGGGATGTGGGTTGAATATTATCTTTTGTGCAGTATAGTATTTGCTCTGGATGTCTAAAAAGACAGAATTATCAATCTCAAATCTTTAGTAATCATTTATCTGTGCTTTGATTAATGTGGGTGTAAAATGTGTTTGATGTAACAGCATGTATCTAAAACATTCCAAGAAGAGTCAAAATTATTTTAATTTTAAGAAGAATTTTAAATAAGAGAGAAGGCATAATGTTTCTTATTATCATAGGTAAGAAATTGTATGCTTTCATTAAAATAAAAGCTTTCATATAGTTATTGGTCAGACATATAGTATAAGCAGCATGTTTTTAAGCATTAAATGATTGACTGTCCAACAATGATTTTGAGTTGTTGGGGGCCACACCCAGTGATGCTCCGGAGATACTCCAGGTGCTGCTCTCAGGAATCACTTCCGGCAGTGTTTGAGGGACCAGAAGGATGCCAGGGATTGAGCCAGGTTTGTTTTGGGCAAGACAAAATATTCTACTTCTTTTCTCTCTGGATCAAGATACTGTTTTTAAACCTTCACAGTGGGGTTAAAGGTGAGTACCACACTGAGTGAAATTGGTGAAAAGGGCAGAGAGAGATGCAGAATGATCACATTCACTTGTGGGATATAAAGAAACCTAGTAAGAGAATAACAAATGGCCAAAGGCAACAGAATCTCTATGACTCCTCTAAAGAACTGAACTTACCACAGTGGAGAGATGGGACTGCACAGTGGGTTGAGCAGTGGAACACTGTGGTGAAGGAAAATTGTATGCACAAAACCCTGTCAATAATATTGTAAATCATCATGTCTAAAATAAAAGAAAAAGATGAAATCTTTTGAGTGTCTGATACTGACCTTAGATTAGACACACAGTGTTGGTTTATTCACTGAATTCCTTTTCTCTTCTTAATACTATGTTACATGTCAAAATTCTTACAATGAATTTCATTAATTAGTTAATAGAAAATTATTATTTCAGGAGCACCTATGATTGAAAAGCTAGGAATTGATGAGTAACCTTAAAATTAGCTGAGAATTGGTTAATTTAAAAAATATCTAGTAAAACTTAATATTCTCTATTAAAAAACTGACCACAGGGTGTATGTCCTCAGATGTTTTAGGCAGTTGCAAAACTGGACTAAGATTTAAAAGTTTTTTGAATAGCCTCCTAGAGCCTATTTTATTCACATTTTTCTTCTTATTTACTGCTCCTCCCTCTTTTTCCACAACTCTCTACAGTTAGGTAAAAAAGAAATTGCTGTGATGTCTCTCATTCTAATTATTTCTCTTCGACATCCAATATCTTTTTTAAAAATTGTATTCAGGGTAATCTGGTTCCAACAGTGTTTATTATTATTATTATTATTATTATTGCATACAAACGTACTACATCTTAGGAAAATATTGAGAATTTCACAGGACTCCATCCTGTTTTGCCATGCCCAGAAATTAAAGAAAATGTAGCACAATTTAGCTTATTTTCTTTTAGTTCAAACTTGAATCAAAATACAGATAAGAAGACAGCTTAAAAAGAATTGGACAATAGCCAGAAACTGGAAGAAACCTGAATGCCCAAGAACAGATGACTGGTTAAAGAAACTCTGGTACATCTACACAATGGAGTACTATGTAGCTCTTAGAAAAGATGAAGTCATGAAATTTACATACAAGTGGTACAATATGGAAAGTATCATGCTAAGCGAAATGAGTCAGAAAGAAAGGGATAGACATAGAAAGATTGCATTCATCTGGGGGATATAAAGTAACAAAGTATGAGATTAATACCCAAGAATAGCTGAGATCAGCACCAGGAGGATTACTCCATAACTTAGAGGCCAGCTGGGTATCCTAGAGGAAAGGGCTGTTCAGATAGAGAAGGGAGCACCAAATAAAGGATGTTTGGAGGATCCTCCCAGGAGGGGAGATGCATGTCGAAAGTAGACTATGGACTGAACATGTTTGCCACTCAATGCCTCTTTTGCAGACCACAACACCCAAAAGGAGAGAGAGAACACAGGGGATTGCCCTGCCACAGAGACAGGGGGGATGGGGGGATGGGGGTGGGAGGGATATTATCCATGGTGGTGGAAAATGGGCACTGGTGGAGGGATGGGTATCTGATCATTGTATAATTGAAACCAAAGCACAAAAAATTGTAAATCTACAACTTTAAAAAAATAAAATAAAATAAAGGGAAAAAAAATTAAAAAAAAAAAAGAATTGGACAAATATACAACTTCTCTTTTGGGGAAAAACTTTTCATAACAAATCTCAAATTGGATAAGTAAGATTAGCACTTTTTATTACATAAGCCATCTGTCACTGCAGGTTCAGTAAATCAAATAGATTTAAAATCTCTAAGTGATATGTTATTCTACAAATGGTAATAGAAAAATTTGTTATTTGTGTGTTGTAGGAATTGGAACTATGTAGTCAAAAGAAGCTAATTCACTGATAGTCTAATTATTGCATCTAAAATTTAGTTAATATGCCATTAGGAGACAAATCTCACAAATCTTGATCATAAGAGTTTCCTATTCTAGAAATTTTATCCACTCCCTATAATAATTATTTTCTTTCTTCCTACAAACTTTCTCCTAAATTGAAACTTAATTTTAAAACAAAATTTTAATTAGGCATTAAAAATCTACCCCAGTCTTCATCACCCATCCATTAGACCTCTGTTTTCGTAAAGCATATTTTAATTCTGCTCCTTGTCTCACATTTACCTCTTTCCTTGGAATGTACTGCTCTGTATCTACCTTGATCATATCCAAAACAGTTCAACATTTGTTCCATTAAAAATTGTTAACTTTAATGCATCCCTGAACATAGCCTAATTTATTATCTCTCCAGTTTTCCACATTTTTTCAAGGTTAGGCAATGTAGCTTTTCACTGTATAAATTTGTTCACTTTAAAGTAACTTAGTATGTGAAAGAAGCATATGGCCTAAAAAGCATAACAGTAGCTTTTTAAAACTAGCATATCATAGTCACCACATATATGTATATACCTTTATTTACTCGTTCCTTCTCCATTGTTATTGCTTTAATTGTTATCTCCCCAGCAAGGGTGGTAGTTAATGAAGAAAGTGATCATTTTACTTCCTCGTTTATGTGTCTCTGCACAGGTTTGGCACCATGGAGAGCACACAGTAGATAATCAATAGGTACTTACTTACTAATTAACTGATTGGCTAATGCACATTGCATTTGAATTCCAAGAACAGAAGTCCTTGAGGATGTTCTGTGTTTTCTTCAGATGATTAGAAATTGACCTCCCCTGCATGTTGATCCTCACTGCTCTATTTCAGCAGAGAACTCTGATCCCATAGTTAAGCAACAGATTAGTGATGGCTATAATATAATACAGAATTTGTGACCAGAAACCCTGCCTACTATTCCACTAGTATGGACTCATTGAATTTTCTTTTTTTTCTGACATGGGTGGTATTGCCTATCTACTAATAAATTACAAATAATCCACAGCACGTAGTTCAATAGGAACTTCTCTTTTATTTTATTATTTCATTTTTGGTGTAACAACTTTTTTTTAATGAAACACCATGAGGTACAGTTGTAGACTTACAAACTTTTGTGCTTGGGTTTCAGTTATACAATGATACAATACCCATCACTCCACCAGTACCCGTTCTCCACCGCCAATGATCCCAGTAGCCCTCTCACCTCCCCACCCCACCCCCCAACCCCTCCTCTGTGGCAGGCCATTCTCTTTTGCTCACTCTTTCCTTTAGGGTGTTGTAGTTTGCAATAGAGGTATTCAGTGATGACCATGTTCGGTTTATAGAATACTTTCAGCACGCGTCTCACATCCCGAGCGAGTCCTCCAAACATCCTTTACTTGGTATTCCCTTCTCTATCTGTGCTGCTTCTCTTTTAAAGTCTGTTTTTTTTTTTTTGGCTTATTTTTGAGTTGGGCTGGAGCTATAGCACAACGGGTAGGGCAATTGCCTTGCACGCAGCCAACATGGCCGACCCGAATTCGATTCCTCTGCCCCTCTTGGCAAAGCCTGACAAGCTAACCATGAGGTATTCAATAAGCCAAACACAGTAACAAGTCTCAAAATGTTACTGGACCAGCTCGAGCAAATCGATGAACAATGGGAGGACAGGACAGGACAGGATTTTTGAGTTATTCTTACAGATAAAAATGTTCCTAATAATCTATCATGGGTTTTGTTTCCTGTTTTTTTTATTGGCCTTAAAGAGTTAGGAACTGTGCTGTATATGACATTACTTATATTTTTACTGTTTAACAGAATACCTGACAGATCTTTTAAAAAATCTAATATATGCTATATTTTTTCTGTTGAATGAAGAAATATTATCAGAAAAACAATGTTTTTAGAATTCTGAATTAATGTGCCTAAATCCTCTTTAGAATATTTGATGGGAAGCTAAATTTAGAGTCTTATTTCATTCATAGCAATCAATTCTTCAAGCAAAGTATAATACTGTTGCATTGCAAATGGTCTTTAGGGGTTACATAAATAATTGAACCTACTGTAGCATTGTCTTTGGTTTGGTTCCTAAAACATAGTCTAACCTAGGCTTTAATTACCTATCTGCAGGTAAGAGTCTATAACAAATATATTTAAGGAAAGAAAATAACTTCTCCCAACTGAAATAAGAGGTAATTTAAGGAGACAGAATTATTGGCCCCAAGTTAGCAGAAATCATTTTATCCCTGACTCATCTATGCCGTATGGATTTCATAAGTGATGATTAGCTTCTCTTAATCAGTTGAACATCCATTTAAGGGACAAATTGATTAGATGCTTGCATAATTAGTAGAACATTAAGTACCATCACTTTGAGCTAGAAAAATTGTTTTGATTAACAGAAAATATGCACAATTTAGCATTAAGACATTAAATAGTCTTAAATCATTATTAATATGTCGCTCCTCATTTATTAAAGAGGTAAAGTTTGCATCGAGCTCATTGACCAGTGTTTGCATTTTAATATTTCTGGATGGCATTGAAATTAATCTACCTTTTCCATAGAGAATAAAACTATAATATGCTGTATAAATAATAACCAACAGTAGTATGTGATCATACTCTCAATTAGTATTAATTTTCTACTCAGTGAATAGCAAACAACACAGTTCTGAGGTATACAATAAGGAAATAATAAAATATTAAGCATTTGCAAATATTTTAAAAAGTAATTGATGAGGAATTGGAGGTGGGTTTGCAAGAATGTTAAAATGAAGAACATGTTTACTAAAGGCACTAGAACCCACATAGAACAAGTTTTAGGAGCCATTAGAAATTATGGAGTTAAACAACGTTGAACTATAAAAGAGTAGAGGAAACAAGATATTAGAGAAATAAAGATGCAAAAATTATTTTGCTGCTAAACCAATTCAAGGAGATATTCAAATGAGGGAATGACATCTAGGAATTAGATCTTAGGATCCACAGAGGAGTCAACAAAGTTATGTAAAGATGTGCCATGTCAGTAGTCCATGGAAAAATGGCATAAAATTATATAAACACACAATTAAAGCTGAACAATCAGAGTGTTAAGACTGCATCATCAAACTGGATGATAGTTGATTCTGTTATGCTTCAAATGCTTAGGCCCTGATACGAATTAAATAGATTTGTAGTTATCAGTCAGTTCTGGAGTTATTGTGGAGCAAGACAGGTTAATGGAGACACTGTAATATTTGTAATTGATGAAACTTTTGGACAATCTTTGAACACTATTTGCAAAAGTTAGAAACTTAGTGAATATACAAGAAACTCAGCTAGGGTCGATTTCTGAAACTACATTTGTCTATTTTATTCATGTAAAATATTCAGTCTCAGTAAAGAGTAGTTTAAAAAAGGACCATTTTGTAGGTTCTAACCAATAAGATACTAACAACTAAAGTAAAATCAGCTGAGCCTGGCAAGCTACTTGTGGTGTATCCGGTATGCCAAAAACAGTAACAGTAACAGGCCTCATTCCCCTGACACTGAAAGAGCCCCCAATACACCATTGTGCTATGCTAGCACGCAACAGGGATGAATAGAATCGTTGCTGGCACCCACTTGAGCAAATCGATGATCAACAGGATGACAAATGACAAGTGATAATGTAAAATAGTCACGCTATAGTAATGGCTTTATATTGTATTGATGACTGTGGTATGTTTGGGGCAAATGGAACTCTGACATTTTAACCATACAGATAGAAGCAGAGGCCATCCTATGAGAATCACACAAGCCAAGAGTTCCTTGAGATTAAGGACCGTTATTAACTTAATATAACTATTATTTCTTATGCTTGGCAGAGGTTCATAATAACTTGAGTGAACATATAAGTGGACAAACCTTTAATTGTTGATAATTTCTTACTTTAATGTTATTCTCACTTAATATAAAAGTATTTTTAAGTCCTGAAATGTTTGTGTAGAAGTTCAAACTTTACATTCTTTATCCTGAACAAATTGTATATTATAGTTGAGGCATCCATGTATTTTTTCATTCAACATTCAAAAACATCTATTGAGGTTACACTATATTTTAGGGATTGTTTTAAACACTTGTGAATATCAATAAATAGATGACTATCTTCTTCAAGGAGTTTACATTTTAGAAGTATGCATATGCTTGACTTCAAACTCTGAAGTTTTAAAAGTATTTTCTAAGAATACAATTATAAGTTATTCACACCAAAGATTTCTTATTGAGTCTTGAATTAAGTAAAAAACTCATTTTGGTAACTTTCAAAGTTCACTGAGGAGAAGAGAGATTGGCTTAAAGCACCAGGGGATTTTATTTTTGCACATAAATATTTATATGTGTAAAGGGGTGTGTGGTTAATTATAAGCGAAGGGAGGAGAATGACAGATGCTTAGATCCTCTGTCCCCATGGAGAGACAGACCTTGCTTGTTGGAGTGTAGTGGCACATCGTGTGGTCTGTGTACTGAATCACTGATTTAAATATTGCAGCAGCTGGAGTGCAAAGTATATCAGCAAATACTACAGGAGGAGGAGCTCATGTGTCTTGAATACAAAGTAAGAATGGAATAGGTTTGCACAGTCACATTGAGCGAGGCTTTGGGTAGCTTTTCTTTTTATATTTAGCTTGAAAAAAAGAAGTGGAGAAGGACAACTGAACAGTCCAGGGGACATGGCCAAATAAGTGAATAAGTGAATGAAGTTCTTAATATTACTTTGTACGTTATAAATATCTATGAGAGAGATGGGTAGAGAGGAAAAGAGAGAGGAAGGGAGAGAGAAAGAAATGGAGAGAGTTTCTTATTCAGCCAGGGAAAATCTATTCAAAGAATTCATCTCCATAATGAAGGCACTAAACCAAACAACTTTAGTTCCCACTTCAGTGCTCATGAGGAAAATGAAAAGGAGAAACTAGTTTTCTTTAGAAACTTTCCTTTTATTACCTCTACTTTTAGTCTATTATGAAGCTGAAAATCTTTTTCAAAAATTTTATTTCTAAATAGTACACATATGAATTCACTTATTTATATGTACCTAATTTACTATTCCCCACCCCACCCACAAATTTATAGATTAGAAATCTAAGGTGCAAAAGATTCAGTAATGTTACACAAAGATCTGCGATTGAGTAAGTGGAAGAATATTTAATCCAAGCTTTCTGATTACAGAATGAAACTCCCCCATTAAGCTGTCTCTTCTTAATCTTACTCCTTTAAAAATTGTTCTTTTTCTTCATAATTCCCTAAGTTAATACTGGCAGAAAATATGAAAGTGATGTATTGTGGGTGGGAGGTGAAGAAAATGGTTAGAACTGATGGGAAGAAAACGTCTGGTATTGGAATGGAGTAGGGAAACCAAAAGAACAGTTTTGGAAGTACGAATTTAAAGAGTAAAGAAACAGAGAGAAGTTTGTAGTTAAAACAATGAAAGAACAAAATGGTTAAGTCATTTTCTCAATATTCCAAATCTCATTCACTTGTGCTAAAGGTTTTAAATCACTGGTGAACTTCTTAGGAGATTCCCTGACAGCATCCCCTCTAAAGTTCCATGATATCTCAAATGATACCTCAGGCTTACCCTGAAGATGTGAGTGATGACCATGAGGAAGTTATGGTTTAGGGTCATTAAATATGTAAATTTCCTGTGCATCTGCCACAGCTCACATCAATGTTGATGCCCATGCTTTGGTGTTTTACAGTGTTCATGTGGAAATAGCAGAAAAGAGTGAATTGGATTTCATTCTGCCTCATGCCTCATCAACCAGATGGTTGGCTGTATCTAAGCCAGTGATGCTGATGTCAGAGGCGAGAGAACACAGCTGGATTTTCAGGTTCAAGGGGAAAGAGGGAATCTATAATGCTTAAAAGTTTTGGAGGAAATTGCCTTTGGACTAGTGAATAGAGCCAACCAGAGCTGATGGAGAGTTTTTAATGTTAAGTCCTGCAGCAACATTTCTGTGTAATTGCTTTCTGGGCCATCATAGGATTTGAATTCTCTTTATCTCACACCTGCTAACAGGCCTACTGGTGCCAGTCAGCTAGTTATTATTGTGTACCAGATCTAGAGGAGATTTTTGCACTGACTTATTAGACTCCCATCAATTCCTGTGTTTTATTATCACTGATATTTCTGGTGACTGACTTGAAATTTAAAAAAGTGTAAGTATGGAAAATAGCCTAGAAGTCCAGTATTTAGGAACGCATTGAAGATTTTATTTTTTTAAAGAATATCAATATAATTTTGCATCTTGATAGGATGTGAGAAAGGTACCACATGCTTCATTTTCTGTCGTGGTCATGTCATGCCAGAAGGAAGTGATATGAGGTAGGAGAAGCAGGACAGAACTGTTTTCCCTTACCAGAATTTACACAATGTAGGAAATCCATAGAAAGGGTCTGTCTTTATTCCCTTATATTTGTTGCAAGGATAGACATTATTTAAGTCTACTCAAACTTAGTCATGGCTCCTCTTATTCATAAATTGTTGCACTGATGTCCTACCGTTACAGGCCTACTGCTTGGAAGTGAGGTATAAATATTCTATATGTACCCAAACCACCTTCTCCACAAGAAACCCTCTCTTTCTCTACAATTCGGGTCACTATTTCTTATTTTCCAGCACCAGCTTCTTCCCAAGTAAAGATCTGGGGGTGAGGCTGAGGGAGTGAAAGCAGTGTTGCCTTCAGGTTATCTTCTGGAATACAAAGTAGCTATTAAAATAATTCCCACAAAACTAGGGAGGTAAGATGAGGAAATGTTCCTTTTTAAATTATTATTCTATTGCAGTAAGAACAAGGTGAAATTAATATCTCAATGAATCATCCTGCCAAAGAGAACTAGGTGACTCGTAGGTTACTGAGGTTCAGTAAAAACTTGTGGTCCACACTATCTATGATTGAATCAAGGTTGTGGGATCAGAGGATGATTGAGCAATGATTTGAAGATAAGTATTTGATCCAGAAAGATTCGAACAATATTTTACTAGGACAATAATTGTAGCATTTTGTGTCAAAAGAATAACATCTATAAAGGGAGAGTTATTGAGTCCTAAATTTGCAGGTATAGCAAGTAGTATTTATGCTGCTTGGAGTGACCACATGTATGTGCAAAAAATGCTTAATACCTTATGTCATATTGAGATTGATATATGCATAATAGCAAATATATACATATATTTATCTCACAATTACTATTACAAAAGGGGTGATGTGTATTTTAACCCCCAGGAATTAACTTATGCAAATTATTTCTGGGTAGTGGGAAAGACTTCTTTCAAAAAGCACTCAGCCCAAAAGTTGTTCTTTCCTTGCCAACATCCTGGGTGATTTATACAATCATTCTCACTAAAGAGTGCAGAGAGAAGGAATTTTGCAGCAGACTGTGGTTGGGAACTGAAGTCGTGATAGGTCCCCTTAAGTTGTAATGACTTCACAGAAACAAAGTGAAATGACAAGGTATGTAATGCCAGCACAAGCACATTTATTTCAGCTATAATGATATAGTAGTGATATAGTTAATAGTTAACACCTCAGCTACCCATTTCTTATAATTTATAAATAATGTCTACCACATGCTTGTATTTATAATATATGACTACAATTTTACTAAAAGCTTATTGTGAAAATAGAAATTTATCCTCTATAGCCACCTCTAATGGTACTTTCCTTCACTGTCTTTGAACTATACCAATATTACTTGCACTGGTAAATGGAAAAATGTAAAATATGACTTAGGTAGAGACTTCAAAAGTATTAAATAATGAAGCATGCACTGTAGCTGCACTTAAAACTCTGATGAATCGTGTAAACAAATCCAGGTTATTGTGTGAGAATGTTGTTGTCACTTTCTGTCATCAAATGAGCCAACAACACTGGTAGAACTTTAAAAAAAAAGTACAACCCTACCAAAAAATGGGGAGAATAAAAGAATAGAAATTTCCTTAAAGAAGAAATACAAATTGCCAAAAGGCACATAAAAAATGGTTTATTTCAAGGAAATGCAAATAAGAACAACAATGAGATATTATCTCATGTGTAAACTCAAAAAAGGGCACAGCTGCAGCAGTGATTCTGTCTCCCCCCCCCCCCCCCCCCGTCGGTAGTCTCACACAGCTTCCCCCACCCTGGGGAGGTCGATGCCGATGGTCAGGCAAGGGAAGGAACGAGGGCCAGGCTGGTTGGTCTTGGTCACAGTTTATTCCAATCCTCTCTCCATCCACTCCAGCCTCTCTCCTCTGCCCCCCATGCTACTTCATTCTCTTTCTCCATTCCCCTTCATCCTCCTTCTCTGGAGTTTGGATTCTGATCCCTCTTTCTCTTCCTTCTGATTCCCCCAGCCCACTCTTACAGTCTAGTTAAATCCCAAAGCATGAGGAGTTGGGGTAATAATTACACATAGGTGCGATCACAATCAATAGTCGTAGAATTCTTTCCCTCAGAGAAAGCCGCTCCTAGGACATATCCTCTCTCAGCAGGATGACCCACCCTAGAGTAGAATCCCATGGGTGTGTTTCCTAGAACAAAGTTTAGCCATAATTAAAGGGATACTGTAGGATAACACAGTTTTGTCCTTCCTCAGGTAGCTTAGGTTTACCCATACCAGTCACTCCCATTCCTCTGTGTATCTGTAAACTCTTCTCTGTGCTCTCCTCCTCAGCCAGTTAATCACCTTTTTTCCCTAAGCAGATTCTGTTAGCATATAAAATCAGATCCTCCTAAGGACACTGAACTTGTAAGCAATGTCCTTTCTGTATGGACACAGGAAGACAGTTAATATTATGCTTTGTAACTTGGGAGTTGATTGACTCTGAATAATATTTACTCCTGGGCATCTGCTTTCTTGACTCAGTTGCCCTTAGTTCCTAGCACTCCAAAGCAGGGTCCTGACGAGGGACTGAATGGACTCAGGGCAAGCTGTGGGCTACCCTAGCATTGAAATGGGCCAGGCCAAAGTGCCATGATACTCAACTATAAGTTGAGGGCATGATCGTGGACAAATGCTGTCATGATCAAAAAGTAAGTAATGACGAGACTAGGACCCTCCTGGGGCTAGGAAGACTAACCTGGCCTGAGGACTGCAGAATGCATAGTGAGATGTTCTCAGGAAGAACCAAACTGTAACTTAGTATCTCTTACTGTGGTAATACAGAATGAGTTGCTAAAAATATTAGAAGTAGATTTACTACAATTATTTAAGTAGATTACTAGCTGATGAAAGAACACACCCTTGTTAAAATCCCACCCTTGAGCGGATCTCCTAGTAATCTGGAGTAATCTCTTTAGATGAGATTTTATCCTTGAGTTAATCTCCTGGAGGAGTGGTCTTATCTCTCTTTGTTGATTTGTCGATTTTCAACTCACCTTTGTGTCACCACCCTACATGATTGCTATATAGCTCCAGCAGAGTCAGAAGTGAGAGAGCTTGGGCTCCAGAGATCCAGAGACAGAGCCAGGAAGAGAAAAGGTCCCAGATTGGAGCCCAGGAGAGGAGGCAGAGGAGAGACAGGAGTGAAGAGGATTGGAATAAACTACAATTGATATTGACCAGCCTGGCCCTCGTTTCTTCCTTCGTCTGCCCTTGACCAACAGCCGTCCTGATCCAGGCCACACAGCGGCTCAAGAGTACCGAATGTGGGCGGTGAGATAGAGCCCTCCAAAGAACCCACGAACACACAACCTTCAGCGTGCTAAGATTTTTCAGGGTACAACAAAATATAGCACCTAACGATGTTCAACTTAAAATATTCCAGATTCATTTGGTGCCTGATAACTGGGCCTTCTCAGAATCACGAAGGGCAACCTCCCTCCGCAACACCACACTTCTGTAAGCCCTGACAGCCACTTTCCCAAACCACTATCACCACCATAAAAACTCATTTACTGGCCTTGTTCCAGAGACTCAAAATTAAATCTTGAAAGAGATCAACTAGCTGCTAAAATTTCTGGGACACCTGATGTCCCAGAAATGAGACTTCCTGGGCAGTCTTGTTGGGGGGGAGCAGCTAACTCCCACCCCACCAAAGTTTTGGTGCCTGTTCCCACACTCCAAAACCAGTGCTATGCCTCCAGCTAGACTCTACTGTCTCAAAACTGAGCCTCATAGACTGCCCAGTGAAATATTATGGATTTTCTGAATAGTGTGGTATGACATGGCATGACTGCACAACATCTCTAAAGTCTAGAATACTGACATTCCAGTAAGAGTGCACAAGATTAGATGGAATGTAACATTAAGGCCAACCAATCTCAACTAGCAAAAACATTAACACAGAAGGAGTAACTTGAAACAACATCTTAGTAAGACCACACTGACTGTTAACCAGTCAGTGGCAACAAGCTACATAAAATAAGTTTGTGTGGGCCTCTTATGTGGACAGGATTGAGGGGTGGTTGGAAAAATGGAGACAATGGTGGAGGAAGGTGACAGTGGTGGTAAGATTGGTGTTGGAATATCAAATCACTAAAAACAACTTTGAAAACCATGGTGGAGAGGAAATAATAATAATGTGGGGAGGAAAAATAA
Source organism: Sorex fumeus (assembly GCF_029834395.1). Lineage (NCBI taxonomy): Eukaryota > Metazoa > Chordata > Mammalia > Eulipotyphla > Soricidae > Sorex > Sorex fumeus. The sequence continues at coordinate 29,011,438 of NW_026606155.1, forward strand.
AATAAAATATTTTAGTTCAAAGCAACTATCAGCCACAAAAAGAAGCAGAAAAACATAATCTATAATTAGGAAAAAATCAAGAGAAACATATGCAGAAATTATAGAACCAATGAAACTATTCTTTAAGATCATTAAACACCTATTTTTGTGTGTTTGGTAAGTATGAAAATGGTTAAGAAAAAATAAATATATTTTTAAAAGACCCTTGCTAATTTTCTATACATTAAGCAGAATTAATGGATAACTGGAACTCTGCATTAATAAAAGAATGGTGGAGCAAAAGAGATAGGACATGGGTTAAGGTGCTTTGCATATGACTCTGCGTATGATTCCTGTCACTACCTATAGTTCACCATGTACTACCAGTAGAGTCCCCTAAGCTCAGAGCTGGGAGTAATCCCTGAGCACTGCTAGGTGTGGTCCCTAAACAAAAATTTAAAAAAATGTGAATTTGAAGACACTAAACTATAAACACATTGTTACTACTATCACTGTCACTGTCCTCCCATTGTTCATTGATTTGCTCTAGCAGGCCCAGTAACATCTCCATTGTGACACATTGTTACTGTGTTTGGCAGATCAAATATGCCACGGGTAGCTTGCCAGACTTTGCTGTGTGTACACTTTTATACATAGTATAAATTATTCAAAGACATATAAAGAAGAAAAATCTAATATCAAGAAAATCAGCATATTATGGGATACTATCACGTGATCTAATATGTGTGTCTTGGAGTCTAGAAGTAAAGAAATATAAAAAAAATTGAGCACAGCTTGGGAGATCCTCCCTAGAGGAAATAAAAGGCAAAAGTAAAAAACATATTCATAATAACAAAAACTCAACAGATTTATCATCTGCAGAGCACACAATAATACTAAAGGAAGTTCTTCAAACAGAAGGTAGAGCACTGTTTAAAATAATTATTCAAAATTATATCTTTTTTTATTAATAATGTGTACAGAAATAAAAATGTAGCTTCACAAAAGATAGTGTCTGGAAGGAGAGAAATCCAAGTACATTTCCCATAATACACATGAAGTATATATGAAAGCAGACTGATAAGTTATATATTGATATATCTTTTAAATATAACAATGAAGGGACTTAGGAAAGGACTTAGAACATGATGAAAAGTGACCTACAAAACTGGCTTGAAATCTGTTTAAGTAAGCAATAAGTTACCTTTGTAAACATAATTTTTAAAGTCAATCAATGGTAGGTAATCACCATTGAAACGAGTCTCTCCAGCATGGAGTCACTGCTGGTGAAGAAGTTTCTTAGATATAGAACACTTGCCTTGCATGCATGCATGAGGCACTGGTTTGAGTCTCAGTACTTCAATAAGCAAAAAAAAATATATATATATATAAAAAATAAAAAACCAAACAAACACACTAACAAAAACAAAAACACACAAAAATGTAGTTATGTGTATAAAATGCAAATCCGTGCCCATCAATCAACAATTTCACCTGAATAAATCACAGTTCCACTTTAACTTCTCAAAGACCATCTGTTCTGAATATGTCCCAAAAATACATATAAAGTTAGTAACCTCCTCTGTTTTAAAATTCTGTGCCTGAATGGCATAAAAACTATCTTGATTTTCATTTTAACATATGCTGCTTTAATGGTCCTGGAGGGTAGTAGGGCCACACACAAAGTCAAGGAACTGGTGGGTGGAGAGTGTTGGGGGGAGGGAGGAAGTGATGCCAGGGATCATTCTCTGCGCCATAAACATGCCAGGAATTGTACCACTCCTTTGTGTTATTGCCAAGGATCAAACACCAGTTGAGCACATACAGGACAAGCACCTTAACCTCTATACTATCTTCCCAGTACCATTTTTGTATTTTTAACTTATGAGAATGCTATTTAAAATGATATCAAAGGAGCAAGAGAGATGGAGTGCATGCTTTGAATGGTGGAGACTTGAGTTTGAGCCCCAGAAGCAATCACTGAGCACAGCTGGGAGTAATCCCTGAGCTCTGCTAGGTGTAGCCCCTAAACTAAAACTGTGTCACTGTATCACTGTCATCCTGTTGTTTGTTGATTTACTCGAGTGGGCGCCAGTAATGTCTCTATTCGTCCCAGCCTTGAGATTTTAGCAGCCTCTCCTTACTCTTCTTTCCCAACGTTTGGAGGCTCTTTCAGGGTCAGGGGAATGAGACCTGTTATAGTTACTGCTTTTGGCATATTGAATACGCAATGGGAAGCTTGACAGGCTCTGCCCATGTGGGCGAGATACTCTCTGTAGCTTGCCGGGCTCTCCAAGAGCCTAAAACAAAACCATAAAATGACAACCAACCATTATGTTGAGGATACTGAAAACACATGATTTAAGTTAGAGAGATTAAGGACCAAAATAAGTAGCTATACCATATTAATGAACTGAATGACAATATTATCAACAACAAAAAATCCTATCAGCATTTTTGATATAAATTATTATGGAACCAAAAAACTTATAGCACTTACAGCATCTAATTTTAAAATTTACTATAAAACAGATAATTATTCTGATGCAGTTTGGGCATAAATATAAAAAAGTTGGTCAACAGAAGAGAACAGAGGGCCTAAAAATACACCTAATATATGGTCAACTGTTTAGAAAATACAGTATTTAAAATAAATGTGCCAGAAAATTGAACATACATATATGCAAAAATGAATCTCACAGTATGAATGAAGATAAACTTGCTATATGAATGGACAATTGGAATTCAGTTTTTTAAATCTGTCAAATTGAAGTTTTAAATGAACTTTTTCTTTATATGTTTTACCTCTGAGGTGTATTTTTCAGGTCCAACTTATGTCTAAGTAGTACTTTCTTAAAGAGTAATTTCTTAAAAGTTTATTCATAGTATGCTATTAAAGAGTTTGAGCTGCAGAAAGAGAAGGGAGCACCAAATAAAGGGAGCTGGGAAGACCCGCCCAGGATGGGAGATGCATGCTGAAAGTACACTATAAACTGAACATGATTGCCACTCAATTCCTCTTTTGCAAACCACAGCACCCAAAAGGAGAGCAAGAACAAAAGGGAATGCCCTGCCACAGAGGCAGGGTGGGATGGGAGGATGGGTGGTGGGAGGGATACTGGAATTAGTGATGGTGGAGAATGGGCACTGGTGGAGGGTTGGGTACTCGATCATTGTATAACTGAAACCCAAGCATAAGAATTTGTAAGTCTACAACTGTACCTCCTGGTGTTTCACTAATAAAAATTTTTAAAAAATAGTTTGAGCTGAAGAGTTGTTTTCTTTTGAGTATAAATCACTGTCACTCTCCTCCCATTGTTCATCAATTTGTTCGAGCGGGCCCAGTAACGTCTCCATTGTGAGACTTGTTACTATGTTTGGCATACTGAATACTCTCAGTAGCTTGCCAGGCTCTCCGAGAGGGGCAGAGGAATCGAACCTGGCTCTGCCGGGCTGGCTGCGTGTAAGGCAAATGCCCTACCGCTGTGCTATCACTCCAGCCTTTGGGCACCACAAGCCCTCCTTTATCCCCACTCCCTGGCAGCTCCTGTAATTTCTCGAGGCCTCCCATGCCAGGGATCCACGGTTGGTCCCTGATATGCCTATGGCACCACCACCAGCCAGGCTTCTTTCTTATTTTTGAGTATAAATAGTTCCTATTAAATATAAATATCTAATATACTTATTTTAAGAATGACAGAGATCTCTAATGTATATATTAATATTTTGGAATTTATTTTTTATTCTTATGGGCTAATATATTGCTCTCTTCATTCTCTCCTATATTTTGTTCCACAGTGCCTCATGTATATGGAGGGGTTAAACATGTTGTCACAGTGCACCAAAGGTCACACTTGCAGTGCCTAGAGTCAGGATGGCTGGCAGTACCAGTGATCATTCTTGACTATGTGGGGCAATTTTGGGGACTAGCCTTGAAGCCTTACACAAACTCTACCACTGAGTCATATCTCAAGGTAACTCTAAATATATTTTTGAAACTTTTTTTATTAGTGAAACACCATGAGGTACAGTTGTAGACCTACAAAATTTTGTGCTTGGGTTTCAGTTATACAATGATCGAGTACCCATCCCTCCAGCAGTGCCCATTCTCCACCACCAATGATCCAAGTAGACATAGAAAGACTGCACTCATCTGGGGAATATAAAGTAACAGAATGGGAGACGAACACCCAAGAATAGTTGAGATAAGTACCAGGAGGTCTGCTCCACGGCTTGGAAGTCGGCAGCACATGCTGGGGGAAAAGGCAGCTCAGATGGAGAAGAGAACACCAAGTAAAGGATATTTGGAGTATTCGCTCAGGATGTGAGATGAGTGCTGAAAGTAGACTAAAGACCGAACATGATGGCCACTCAATACCTCTATTGCAAACAATAACACTCTAAAGGAAAGAGAGAGCAAAAGGGAACGCCCTGCCACAGAGGCAGGGCGGGGTGGGGGGGTGGAAAAATCCTTATTCTTTGCCTAGAGATTTGTACAAGAATGAGAATATACTTTAAACATTCACGAGAAGGAGGCATTTCATACAACACTAGATATAATTCTTGGTTGCTCACCATTTGCTTAATGCATTAGCCATAAACTTAAATTGAATTGATATTTGTCATTGTTAATTTTTAAAGTCTTTAGACATCATTTTTAACATTTTTTGTTATGGCAAAATATGTATAACAAAATCTATCATTGTAACTATTTTAATGTTTGTAGTTCAATGGCTTAAATATATTCATAGTATTATACAAACATCATTATTATTTCTTTCAAAACCTTTACAGTACCCAAATAAGAAACTATTTAAAAATACCACTTTTCCCACCTCCATCCCCTCATAACTTCCAATCTAATTCTTCTCTGTATGAGTTTACCAACTATAGACATTTTATACAAATGGAATCATACGATATTTATACATTTGTTTCTAGCTTATTTATTTAGTATAATGTCTTCAAAGTTTTTAAGCGTAGCATGTATCAGAACTGCATGAAGTGGTATTCCATTGCTTGTAACACATCAATTTTTGTTTGTTCATCTTTTAATGGACACAGTTGCTTTTACCTTTTAACTATTAGGAATAATGCTATGATAAACAATAGTTGGCAAACATTTGTTTGAGCCCCTTCTTTTAATTCCTTTGGTTGTATACCTAGAAGCATATTTCTGGGTCCTATAATATGAGAATAATTTTGTTTGTTTGGGGGGCCTTGTCTGGTGTTGCTCAGGGCTTACACGTCACTCTGTAATCGGTTCACTCTTGGCGAGGCTCCAGGGACCACATGGGATGCCAGGGTTTGGACTTGGGTTGGCAGCATGCAAGACAAACACTACCTGCTTTATTATTGCTTTGGCCATGAGTGATTTTTAATTTTTTTTAATTAGTGAAACACTATGAGATACAGTTGTAGATTACAAGCTTTTGTGCTTGGGTTTCAGTTATACAATGATCGAGTACCCATCCCACCACCAGTGCCCATTGGTGGAGACCCCCACCAATCCCAGTATCCCACCTCCCCATCCCCCAACTCACCCTGCCTCTGTGGCAGGGCACTCCCTTTTGTTCTCTCCTTTTGGGTGCTGTGGTTTGCAGAAGAGGCATTGGGTGGCAATCATGTTCGGTCTAGAGTTTACTTTCAGCATGCATCTCCCGTCCTGGGCAGATCTTCCCAGCACCCTTTATTTGGTGCTCCCTTCTCCATCTGAGCTGCCTTTACCCCTAGAGTGTGCGGCTGGCCTCAAAGTCATGGAGTGAACCTCCTGGTATTTATCACAGCTGTTCTTGGGTGTTAGTCTCTTATTTTGTTACTTTATGTTACCCAAATGAAGGCAATCTTTCTGTGTCTGTCTCTCTCTGGCTCATTTCGTTTAGCATATTTTCCATGTAGTACCATTTGTATATAAATTTCATGACTTCATTTTTTCTAACAGCTACATACTACTCCATTGTGTAGATGTACCCAAGTTTCTTTAACCAGTCATCTGTTTTCGGGCACTCAGGCTTTTCCCATATTCTAGCTATTGTAAACAGTGCTGCAATGAACAAACAAGTGCAGATGTCACTTCGACTATACTTTTTTGCCTCTCTGGGGTGTATTCCCAAGAGTGGTATTGCTGGGACAAATGGGAGCTCAATTTCTAATTTTTTGAGAATCATCCATACTGTTTTCCAAAAGGGTTGAACCAGTTAGCATTCCCACCAGCAGTGAAGGAGGGCCCCTTTCTCGCCACATCCGTGCCAGCACCAGTTGCTTTTGTTCTTTTGGATGTGGGCCAGTCTCTGAGGTGTGAGATGGTATCTCATTGTGGTTTTGATCTGCATCTCCCTGATGATTAATGATGTAGAGCATTTTCTCATGTGCCTTTTACCCATTCAGATTTCTTCTTTGAGAAAGTTTCTGTTCATTTCATTGCCCCACTTTTTGATGGGGTTGGATGTTCTTCTTGTGGAGTTCAACCAGCACTTTGTATATCCTTGATATCAACCCCTTGTCGGATGTGTATTCAGTGAATATCCTTTCCCATTCTGTAGACTGTCTTTGTATTTTGGTCACTGTTTCTTTTGAGGTGCAGAAGCTTCTTAGTTTAAGATAGTCCCATTTGTCTATCTCTGTTTTCACTTGCTTGGCCAGTGGCGTGTCATCTTTGAAGATACCATTAGCTTCAATGTCATAAAGGGTTATGCCAACTTTTTCTTCAATGTACCTTATGGATTCCGGTCTGATGTTGAGGTCTTTGATCCATTTTGATCTTAATTTTGTACATGGTGTTAGGCAGTGATCTGAGCCCAATTTTTTGCATGTAGACGTCCAGTTTTGCCAGCACCATTTGTTAAAAAGGCTTTCCTTACTCCACTTCACATGTATTACTTCTTTATCAAAGATTAGATGATCATATGTTTGAGGGGAGATGTCAGTATATTCAACCCTGTTCCATAGGTCTGCGGCTCTGCCTTTGTTCCAGTACCATGCTGTTTTAATTATTACTGCTTTGTAGTAGAGTTTGAGGATTGGGAGGTTAATTCCTCCCATTTTCTTTTTCCCAAGAATTGCTTTAGCTATTCGTGGGTGCTTACTGTTCCATATAAATTTCAGGAGTGTTTGCTCTATTTCTTTGAAGAATGTCATGGGTATCCTTATAAGGATAGCATTGAATTTGTACAGTGCTTTGGGATTTATTGCCATTTTGACAATGCTAATTCGCCCGACCCATGAACATGGGATATTTTTCCATTTCCTCACGTCCTCTTATATTTCCTGAAGCAGCATTTTGTAGCTTTCTTTGTACGGGTCCTTTACTTCCTTAGTTAAGCTAATTCCTAGGTACTTGATTTTCTGGGGTACCATTGTGAACGGGATTGTTTTCTTCATGTCATTTTCTTTTCTCTCACTATTTGCATATAGGAAATCCATGGACTTTCGGGTATTGATTTTATAGCCTGCAACTTTACTATACAAGTCTACTGTTTCTAGGAGTTTCTTGGTAGAGGTTTTAGGGTTCTCTAAGTATAGTATCATATCATCTGTGAATAGTGAGAGCTTTATTTCTTCCTTTCCTATTTGGATACCCTTAATATCTTTCTCTTGCCTAATCGCTATTGCAAGTACTTCCAGTACTATATTGAACAGTTGTGGAGAGAGTGGGCATCCTTGTCTCATCCCTGATCTTAGGGGAAAGGCTCTCAATTTTCCCCCATTGAGGATGATGCTTGCTATAGGCTTGTGGTAGATGGCTTTAACTATATTGAGGAAAGTCCCGTCTATCCCCAATTTGGCAAGGGTTTTCATCATAAAAGGGTGCTGGATCTTGTCAAATGCTTTCTCTGCATCTGTTGATATGATCATATGATTTTTATCTTTTCTTTTGTTGATATGATGAATTATGTTGATTGATTTCCAAATGTTAAACCATCCTTGCATCCCCGGGATGAATCCCACTTGGTCATGGTGTATGATCTTTTTCATGAATTGTTAAATTCTATTTGCTAGTATTTTGTTGAGAATCTTCACATCCGTGTTCATCAGGAATATCGGCCTGTAGTTTTCTTTTTTTGTGGTGTCTTTGTTTCCTTTTGGTATTAGAGAGATATGTGCTTCATAGAAACTGTTTGGGAGAGTTTCTGTTTTTTCAATTTCCTGGAAAAGCTTGAGAAGAACTGGCAATACGTCCTCTTTAAATGTTTGGAAAAATTCGCCAGTGAATCCATCTGGACCTGGGCTTTTGTTTTTGGGAAGACTTTTTATTACATGAGTGATTTTTTAAAGTCTAAATGACAAATTATGACAAGATATAGAGCAATCTGAAGAAAAATAAAAAATTTCCTCCTGGTAGAAAATAACTTTTTTTAATCTAGATATGTGTTTTTTTGCATAATATTTAGATATGAAGTTGAGTACTTGAAGTTAGTTTTTGTGATCTAACTAAAGTTAGATCTACCTTTCTAAGCTAGAAAAGTGTACAAAGAAATCATGACTTAAATAGCATTAAGGAAGTGTGTTTTTTTTCATGATATGACTGCTTCAGTACTTAACATACAGCATTTTAGGAGACCCTCTCATTCTCAGGCAAATTAAGACAGTAAATCACTCTGTTTCAGAGATGGACAATGACCTATACTCCTTTACACAAAGACATTTCTGTTGTTAATCATAATAACTAGAAAACCGTTGTCTTAGTTTTCTTGTTTGTAAAAAAAATGGATATAATATTTTCTAAAAAAAACTACATGACACCTTGGGGAAAATAATACATGGAAGATGTTTGGAAAGAACTTTACATGTGTTCAGTGATGTGGTTCTACTCTCTTAGAAGGTTGTGTATTTCTGAAATTGCATGATGTCTAAATCTCATTTTTTAATCAATAATTTAAATGGTCTTCTATTCAATTGTTTTTCTTCCCAATTAAATGATAATTTAGCAAGTTTTTAATTTAATTTTGGCTCACCATCTGTACCTTCATTGAGTCAAGTGTTTAAAACCTGGATTGCAGGAAGAATTGCAAGGTAGGAGTATACTACACAAGAATCTAATCAAGTGAATAAGGATGGTTGCCTTAGGCAAGGTACTGTGCTGAGCTCTTTATAGGAAAGAGCTGGTGATTGATGAAGCTCAAGAATTCTAGATATGATCCTGGATTATAGTATTTATAAGCACTATAAGGGAGTTACTCTTATTTGTAAAAATAATGGATATAATATTTTCTAGCATAGTCAACAGGATCTGAATGCCCTGTAATTAAATGCATGAATATTTCTGCAATGAAATTTGTAAGAACTATAAACGACTTTAAAGGCATTTAAGTCAAGTGTGGGCAAATGAGTTATGAAAATACTTTCAGTTTTAATAGAAATTCATATTTTATTATTATAGATTAAATATGGCATAGTTGTGGGTAAATATTCTAGTAACATTTTGGTTAAAATAATAAAATATTAAAATGTAAAAGAGAATTTATGGATTATCTTGTCTAACCATTTTTACAGCTAGGAAATAGTAAAAATGTTCAATAAGTATTTACAGTACTAATCTTGAGTTACCTCAGTTAATTCTGTTTCATGGTCACGTTAAAAATTATCAATATCAGGTCAGGGACAAAGGGCAGAGCACAGACTTTTCATGCAGAAGTCCCAGATTTGATCCTTGTCACTGCATATTCCTTTGAACATAAGGACTGTTCAAAGGAATGTTCCCCATACCACTGCTGGTTGTGGCCCCAAAACTAAAAAAACAAAATGGGGTATTAACCTCCGATAAAGAACCAGGTCCATATTTTTATTGAGTGAATAAAACATGTTTGTCTACTGAATTATATATAAAGAAATCAACATGCTGGCAAAATTCTCTGATATGTAAATCTATGTTTTCAGGTTTTCCCCAACAGCTTCACCAGTAGATAGATAGTGGTTGATTGTCATACTAAATAACTTAGCACCATGAAGATATTCAGCAGATTCATAAAGGTAGCTTTTTTCTGAGAACTCCATTTAAAAACAATTCTTCCTTGAGACATCAGAGATAAAACAGGGATTAAGCTGTTTGGGAGTCTGCTTTGAGAAATATGCTCTACATAAATCTAAACATGAACCTAGATAAAATTGCAATTTTATCTATATTATAAAACAATACTTTGCTAACAAGTTTGAAATCCAAGATTTAAAAAATTACACTTTCCTTGGCACATTTGATTGTAAATATTAGTTATTTGATTGAGAGTCTGCAGGAACTACTGCCAAATGCTGGTCAAACAGAAATGATAATAAAGAATTTCTGAAATGATAAAATGAATCATAGGTAAAAATGCAACAGAATCTATTCCATTTTCCATAAAATGTATGTATCCTAAAAATTGTTTCATTTAAACTGGGAAGGTTTTTTTCACCAAGGTAGTTAGGTGACATTTTTTAAAGAACTACACTGAAAATAGCTCTGTCAGAAGTCTTTTAAGGGAATAACCGCGCTAAACTGAAAACAGAAAAGATTCTTATTTATGAATGGGCAGACCAGGTAAATAGGTTATACACTCGATGCTATCAATAAAGAAATAATGCTAAAACCCAAACAAAATGTTGCTAGTTCTTTTTTACTCTTCTACTCTATCTTCAACTTGAATATTCCTTGCCCCCTTTTAATTACTTTTAATTACATATGGAATACCCAAGTACTTCTGAAGAGATACACTGATTAAAACCACAGAAAGTGATTTAACATCACAGAACAATAATAAAAAATTAAGAATATAGATGAGATAAAACCCATAAAAGCATATTTTGAGTAAACAAAATTTAACTTCCTTGTGGAGGATTTCTTAGAATGAGAAAGAAATAAGAAGAAATAAAAATTAGATGGTGGGAATTGAAAAGTAAGCTTCTGCTTAATTATGAACAGATAACAAGATAGGTGCCCAAATAAGACCCAACTATTGAGACACTATATTGATTCAGGAAAGATATTCTTTCTAAGTACTCCATGAAAAGAGTGGAGAGATTGGTCTAGAGCGATAGCATAGTGGGTAGGGTGTTTGCCTTGCACACGGCTGAACCGGGTTCGATTCCTCTGTCCCTCTTGGAGAGCCTGGCAAGCTACCAAGAATACCCTGCCTGCACAGCAAAGCCTAGCAAGCTACCATGACGTATTCAATATGCCAAAAACAATAACAAGTCTCACAATGAAGACATTACTGGTGCCTGCCTGAGCAAATCGATGAACAACAGGACAGTGCTACAAGTACTCCATTAAAAGTAACTTTTTAATATTTTCTTCTTCAAATTATTCTCTCTTTTATTGTAATATTGATTTGCAAATTAAGGCATTTGATTTCACATCATTATATTCACATTCACCTTCAGCAGCCCTTTTTGTCCTTTTAAAAATACAACCCTCTATAATTTCATTGTTTTCCATCTATGGAGTACTTAAGCATACTTTTTATAACAATAACAGAAATAGTAAGGGCAACATCTACCATTTCTGGGTGTCATTTTTATTGAAGAGAGTACAGATTGTACACATTTAGTTTTTTCTCATTTAATCCCCAAACTCAGATTCTGAGGTTTAGAGAGATTATGTGATTTACTCAAGACCAAATTTAGTTGCTTTTCTTTCCATCTACTGTAGAAACATAAACCACAATGAACTTGGTATAAGTTTATGTAGCAGCTTTCCTCAAGTTTTACATGTGATTTACAGCTCTGAATGGAAGAATCAGAATTGAACATAAGGGTCTTTGTTCTTAACCATTGCATAGCACCATTATATAGCACCAGCCACCTCTCCAGCCACAACGTCCTTGGTAGTGGCAGTTTTCCTGAAATTGCAGTTGTATAAACATGTTTTGTAGACCATATCTCTTCAGTAGCACTTAAGATTATATATGTCTTAAATGTAAGTAATTAAAAGGGGGCTCAAAGGGGTTTCAAGTATGGAGATTGTAAGGATGAAAGGAAAGCTAAAAACACCTAGTCTCCTTAGTCTGACAACTGGATAATAATTGGTCTCCTTAATTATCCATGACTCTTTAATTGCCGATTATTTTTAGAAGATCTTTAAAAAAGTCGATATATAGCTATTAATTTAAACCTCCAGGTTAGGTTAAGAAAGAGAATCAGTTCAGTCAAAGATTAAATCATTTACCAGGGGAATGAAATTGAGCTCCTCTGGGTCAGGCTTTATGGAAGAGAGAAAAATCAGATAGAATATTTACCTTCATGTTGGAGTTTCTTATCTAATGAAATTTTGATCTAGACCTTCTTGCCAAGTTCTCTCCACATCCCCAACAAGGGGCTGCACCTCTACTACTAATATTTGTCCTTATAAAATTGAATTATCCTATATAATATAGCTTGCAGCTACCTGTGGAAAGCTACTGCATAAACTTATACCAAGTACACTGCAGTCCATGTTTCTACAATGAATGGGGGGAAAAGCAAGTAAATAAACAACTCATTATATTAAATCTGATTTTAATTCTCCTTTAAAAAATTAAGCAACTGGCATGATACTTTGGCAGCTTTTTGACATTGCCCACATTTGATTTGATGAGATGTGTGCTCCTATTTGAGTTGTGTCCAAAAGAGGGCAAACAGATGGAAGGTTTTTACAAAAGTGAAAAAAAATCCTGGTTAGCATGAGCGTGGAATTCATAATTTGCTTTTGAGTTTTTTCCTTTAAAAAGAAATAAATAGGTCTTAACAGATGGGCAAATACTTGAATTACTAGCATACTTTGAAAATTCTCAAGTAATGAATGCCTTTTACAGATGCATAGAGTTCAAACACTGGCAAATCATAGCAAACCACATAGAGTAAGGTTAGAGAAACAGAAACTTTCTGAGAAATAAATACATACTGAGAACTATAAAACAATCTGCTGTGACCTTCCAGCACAGACTCTCAAACTGTGAATCGTGACGCACTAATAGGTCATGAAATCAATTTAGTGGGTTGTGACCAAACTTGATCCAAAGATGGTGGTGGGAGCAGGAATAGGAAATAATCAGAGTACAGCACATATGGTAAGAATAGATGTTGTCTCATGGTAATATGTTTCCCCTATGTACTATATACTGGTCTATATACATATATATGTATATACATATGTGTGTATGTGTGTATATGTATTTTTAATTGAATTACTGTGAGATTCCAAGTTATAAAGTTGATCATGGTCAAGTTTTAGTCATAGTGTTCCAACACCAGTGTACATTTCCCCCACCAGTGTCCCCAGTTTACCTCCTGCCACCCTCACCCAAGCCTATCTCTATGGCAGGCATTTTCCTTCCTTTCCTCTTCTCCCTCTCCCCTCTCCTGTCTTCCCCTCCCCTCCCCTTTCCTCCCTTCCCCTCCTCTCCCCTCCTCTCTTCTCCTCTCTCCTCTCCTCTCCTCTCCTCTCCTCTCCTCTCCTCTCCTCTCCTCTCCTCTCCTCTCCTCTCCTCTCCTCTCCTCTCCTCTCCTCTCCTCTCCTCTCCTCTCCTCTCCTCTCCTCTCTCCTCTCTCCTCTCTCCTCTCCTCTCTCCTCTCTCCTCTCCTCTCCTCTCCTCTCCTCTCCTCTCCTCTCCTCTCCTCTCTCCTCTCTCCTCTCCTCTCCTCTCTCCTCTCTCCTCTCTCCTCTCTCCTCTCTCCTCTCCTCTCCTCTCCTCTCCTCTCCTCTCCTCTCCTCTCCTCTCCTCTCCTCTCCTCTCCTCTCCTCTCCTCTCCTCTCCCCTCCCCTCCCCTCCCCTCCCCTCCCCTCCTCTCCTCTCCTCTCCTCTCCTCTCCTCTCCTCTCCTCTCCTCTCCTCTCCTCTCGTCTCCTCTCCTCTCCTTTTCCTCCTCCTCTCTCCCTCTCTTCTCCCCCCTCTCTCTTTCTCTGTCTTCTCTGTCTTTCTCCTGTCTTCCCCTCCCCTCCTCTCCTCTCCTCTCCCCTCCCCTCCCCTCCCCTCCCCTCCCCTCCCCTCCTCCCCTCCCCTCCTCCCCTCCCCTCCCCTCCCCTCCCCTCCTTTCCTCTCCTCTCCTCTCCTCTCCCCTCCCCTCCCCTCCCCTCCCCTCCTCCCCTCCCCTCCCCTCCCCTCCCCTCCCCTCCTCTCCTCCCCTCCCCTCGCCTCCCCTCCCCTCCCATCGCCTCTCCTCCCCTCCTCTCCCCTCCCCTCCTCTCCTCTCCTTTTCCTCCTCCTCTCTCCCTCTCTTCTCCCCCCCTCTCTCTTTCTCTCTGTCACTGTGTCTGTCTGTCTCTGTCTCTCCTCCCTCCCACTTTGGGACAGTATGATTTGCAATACATGTACTGAGAAGTTATCATGTTTGTTTTTTTACTTGTTTTCGGCATGCAGTCATGATTATATTTTTACTATAGGTTATAGTTGGAAAATAATTTTATTTGGCTTGGGAGCCATACCCAGTGGTTCTCAGAGCTTACCCTTTATTCCTGTGCTTAAGGATCACTCCTGGCAGTATTCATGGGACCATATGTAGTGATGTTAATTGAACTGGGTTGGTTGTACAAGGCAATATCCTTAGCCATTGTATTGTATCTCTGTCCCAGAAATTTTTTTAAAAAGATGTCAGTATAGAAGATGAGATATGAAGTACATTTAAAATGATTCTATTCACAAATAGCTAAACTTTATTGTGTATTATGTAGCATTAACTTTGAGTTGTGTTTTTGAGTATGTTAAAAGTAGTGAAAAGAAATCCTAGTTGACTTGATCAGAGTTGACCAAGAATGGTCAGTGAAAATATCCTATCTAACAGACATCCCTGGCAAGGATGCCTGAGGCCGACTCAGAATCCTCCTGCCTAATCGCAGGATGGAATCCAAAGAGAATATTTGGAAACTCAACTTAAAAAGATTATGCTTAAGATTTAAGAGGATGATGTTATAAGGTGTGTGACAAGAAGCAGGAGATATAGAAGCAAAGAACAAAAAAATGACAGATTGTTTTACTGTAAATTAGTTTTTAATTTTTAGATATTTAGGGCCACACCTGCTAGTGTTCAGGGTTTAATCCTGATTGTGTGCTCAGTTATTATTCCTGGTGACCCTCAGGGAAATCTACTTGGTTCCAGGGATTGAACCTGGGTCTTCCATGTGCAATGCAAGCAGCTTACTCTCTATACCATCTCTCAGACCCAATATAAGTAATTTTAAAGGAAGAAAAATGATAGCAATCTAAAAACATTTGAGCACTATGCCACTGACGTTAAGGGTTCTAAATGATATTATCTAAGCACTGTTTTGGGAGATAGGCGCTATCCCCACCATTCCATAGATGAGGGAAGAAATGAATATTTAGAGATGAGGCAGGAAAAATGGTACAAAGGTTCCAAATTACTAATGGTGGAATAAGAACTTATATTAATTTTGCTGTCAAAGTCTGAGTCCTTCCTTATTCTTTATACGGTCTTGGTTGCATTCGTTTGCATTATCTAGGTATAATGTCTTCTTGTTAGAGCAACATGCCTTAGATATGTGAAGCCTTAAATTCAATCCCTGGCACAAAATAAAATAAAACGATTCTCTTTCCCCAGAAAGATAGCAAGAATTTGGTTCTACAAATTATATTTGATTTCCTACCCTGCTCCAAATCAGTTCATTAGCTCTTTCTCAAAATATGAGCTATGGCATACCCATTCACTCGTCTCCATTTTCTTTGGTAGGACCCTCATCCAAGTCACCCAAGCCTCATGTTTTTTTTTCCCCTTTATTTTATTTTTTTTTTTACAGTTGTAGATTAGCAATTTCTTGTGCTTTGGTTTCAATTATACAATGATCAGATACCCATCCCTCCACCAGCGCCCATTTTCCACCACCATGGATAATATCCCCCCACCCCCATCCCCCCATCCCCCCTGTCTCTGTGGCAGGGCAATCCCCTGTGTTCTCTCTCTCCTTTTGGGTGTTGTGGTCTACAAAAGAGGCATTGAGTGGCAAACATGTTCAGTCCATAGTCTACTTTCGACATGCATCTCCCCTCCTGGGAGGATCCTCCAAACATCCTTTATTTGGTGCTCCCTTCTCTCTCTGAACTGCCCTTTCCTCTAGGATACCCGGCTGGCCTCTAAGTTATGGAGTAATCCTCCTGGTGCTGATCTCAGCTATTCTTGGGTATTAATCTCTTACTTTGTTACTTTATATCCCCCAGATGAATGCAATCTTTCTATGTCTATCCCTCTCTTTCCGACTCATTTCGCTTAGCATGATACTTTCCATATTGTACCACTTGTATGTAAATTTCATGACTTCATCTTTTCTAAGAGCTACATAGTACTCCATTGTGTAGATGTACCAAAGTTTCTTTAACCAGTCATCTGTTCTTGGGCATTCAGGTTTCTTCCAGTTTCTGGCTATTGTAAAGAGTGCTGCAATGAACAAACAAGTGCAGATGTCACTTCGACTATACATTTTTGCCTCTCTGGGATATATTCCCAGGAGTGGTATTGCTGGGTCAAATGGGAGCTCAATTTCTAATTTTTTGAGAATTGTCCATACTGTTTTCCAGAAGGGCTGAACCAGTGGACATTCCCACCAACAGTGAAGGAGTGTCCCTTTCTCGCCACATCCACGCCAGCATCGGTTGCTTTTGTTCTTTTGAATGTGGGCCAGTCTCTGAGGTGTGAGATGGTATCTCATTGTGGTTTTGATCTGCATCTCCCTGATGATTAATGATGTAGAACATTTTCTCATGTGCTTTTTTGCCATTCGGATTTCTTCTTTGAGAAAGTTTCTGTTCATTTTATTGCCCCATTTTTGGATGGGGTTGGATGTTTTCTTCTTGTGGAGTTTAACCAGTATTTTGTATATCCTGGATATCAACCCCTTGTCAGATGTGTATTCGGTGAATATCCTTTCCCATTCTGTAGACTGTCTTTGTATTTTGGTCACTGTTTCTTTGGAGGTGCAGAAGCTTCTTAGTTTAAGATAGTCCCATTTGTCTATCTCTGTTTTCACTTGCTCGGCCAGTGGCGTGGCATCTTTGAAGATACCATTAGCTTCAATGTCATGGAGGGTTT
This sequence comes from Sorex fumeus, assembly GCF_029834395.1. Taxonomy (NCBI): domain Eukaryota; kingdom Metazoa; phylum Chordata; class Mammalia; order Eulipotyphla; family Soricidae; genus Sorex; species Sorex fumeus. Next base: position 29,028,405 of record NW_026606155.1, read on the forward strand.
TGCCAACTTTATCTTCAATGTACCTTATGGTTTCTGGTCTGATGTTGAGGTCTTTAATCCATTTTGATCTTACTTTTGTACATGGTGTTAGGCCGAGTTCTGAGCCTATGTTTTTGCATGTAGCCGTCCAGTGATGCCAACACAATTTATTAAAGAGGCTTTCCTTACTCCACATTACTTGCACCTTTATCAAAGATTAGATGAGCATATGATTGAGGAGATATGTCAGTGTATTCAACCCTGTTCCATTGGTCTGCAGTTCTGCCTTTGTTCCAGTACCATGCTGTTTTAATTATTACTGCTTTGTAGTACAGTTTGAAGTTTGGGAGGTTGATTCCTCCCATTTTCTTTTTCCCAAGAATTGCTTTAGCTATTCGTGGGGGCTTATTGTTCCATATAAATTTCAGGAGTGTTTGCTCCATTTCTTTGAAGAATGTCATGGGTATCCTTATAGGGATTGCATTGAATTTATACAATGCTTTTGGTAGTATTGCCATTTTGACAATGTTAAGTCTCCCGACCCATGAGCAGGGGATATCTTTCCATTTCCTCATGTCCTCTTTTATTTCCTGAAGTAGCGTTTTGTAGTTTTCTTTGTACAGGTCCTTTACTTCCTTAGTTAAGCTGATTCCTAGGTACTTGATTTTCTGGGGCACAATTGTGAACGGGATTGTTTTTTTCATGTTGCTTTCTTCTCTCTCACTGTTTGCGTATAGGAAAGCCATGGACTTTTGGGTATTGATTTTATAACCTGCAACTTTACTATACGAGTCTATTGTTTCTAGGAGTTTTTTGGTGGAAGTTATTGGGTTCTCTAAGTAGAGTATCATATCATCTGCGAATAGTGAGAGCTTGATTTCTTCCTTTCCTACCTGAATGCCCTTAATATCTTTTTCCTGCCTAATCGCTATTGCAAGTACTTCCAGAACAGCAGTGGAGAGAGTGGGCATCCCTGTCTCGTCCCTGATCTTAGAGGGAAGGCTCTCAGTTTTTCCCCATTGAGGATGATGCTTGCTGTAGGCTTGTGGTAGATCCAAGCCTCATGTTTTATGTGACAGAGCAGTATCCTTGCCTGTCTCCCATTTACTATTCATACTGTCACTCAAATTACGCTCTACGTGGCAGTAATAGAAGTATTTTAAAACAAAATAATGCTCATCAATAATACTTGTAACTCAAACTATCCTTTATGTGGCAGTGACAGAAATACTTTAAAATAAAATAATTCTCATCAATAACACTTCCAATCACCCATCCAGTAGTTTTTCCTTGAACTTGGAATAAAATCTAATTTAATGCCAAGATCTGCATAGATTTTTTTCTTGCCGACCTCTTCAACCTCATTCCTTAAATGTCCTTCCATAGTTCTGACTTGGTTCAGTAAGATCATGTGTCTGCTCTCCTCTTTGCCTGGAAAACATTTTTTCTAGTTCTCAGTAAGATCGACTTCTTCCCCAGCACAAGACTCTTTGGTGCTGTATAGATGAGGATGTGTCCTGTGACGGTGGTACCTCAATATACAAAGAGCTTTGCAGATTCCCTATATGGATGACCCCATATAAACTTTCCTTGCAGCACTTAATCACATATGAAGAGATATCATTTGTTTACTTTTTTTTAATTTGTCTCCTTATATATGTGTCCAAACTCTGAGAGTTTGTCTGTGTTGTCCTTGGCTGTTTCTCTAGAATTTAGAACAGAATTAGCTTGGCAACTGTAGGTACTCAAAAATATCTTTGAATGTATGTAAATGAATGAATGAATTTGCTAGAGGATATCCAAATTTGGGTTCTGAGAAAACCAAACAAAAACAAACTATGTACAGAATTACAGAATGCAGCGAAAATGTCCTCCAAATTCAGCCTTTATTTATTTATTTATTTATTCATTTTTGGTGGAAAAAGAAAGGTTTATTGGAAACTAGAAGGGAAAGGAAAAGAACTCCCCTTAGCCAGGGAGGGGAGCCTGCCTTTTTTTTTTTCATTTATTATAATTTTATTTATTGAATCACCATGAGAGCAGTTACAAAGCGTTCAGGTTTAAGTCTCGGTCATACGATGAAACATCCGTACCTTCACCAGTTCCCATTCTCTACCTCCAAAAAACCCAGTATATCCCCATCCCACACCTCCCCCTACCTGTGGGGCAAATTATTTCCACATTACTCTCTCTCTAATTTGATTACATTCAATATTTTGACACCAGACCCAACATTAACATTTGGGATTTTACCCCAACACTCCGATCTGCTGAAAAGGCAACCGTAGACAATTTGTTTTCTATTACTGGTTATGAATAACATATGATGTTACATGGCTGCAGCAGTGACCGCGCAATTTTAAAATTCCGAAATTTTAACAATTAAATCTGGAGGGATTTCTGTAAAAATCTGCTGGGTTCTGCGATCTGTTCCTGAGTCTCTTAATCATGGCCTGCGATCTGTTCCTGAGTCTCTTAATCAATTAAGCAGCTTGATCAGGAGCCAGAAAGGACGTTCGTGGGCGACAACTCGGGGTCTTGTTGGGACGGGGACGAAAGAGCCGGCTCCACTCCCATCCCGTGAGGCCCCGCATGTCTCATCACTGAGAGCTCAAACCTGACTGTCCAATGGCCTCTGGAGGATGGCGGCCAAGGAGCCACCTAGGGGGAGCAGGCAGAGGAATAGTACCCTATCCCCCCTGGAATGGCCCAGCGACAGTAACCTACTGCAAGGTCCGGATGCATTTCTGCCAAAAGCTGCTGGGTTTCAAGATTTGTTTCTGAGTCTCTGGGATCATGGCTAGTTATAAAAGAAATAAATCACAGCACAATAATGTATGACATGGTGATTATAACAAACAATATCGCATTGCATACCTGAAAGTTGTTAGGAGAAAAATCTCAAAGTTTTCAATACAGAGGTCCTGAGGATGGCTCAGTGGCAAAACAGCCTTGGACGCATGAGGTCATGAGTTTAATCTTTATAACTGACAAGATGGCATCCTGTACTGTCTTAGCAATCGAAATAGAACATGAGCTCTTACACATTGCAGTCAGGTGTGAACAAGAACTGTAATTAAAATGTGAGACCTTTGGTAATTACGAATGGGAGCATGATGTGACCCCTGGCATAGTTGTGGAAATACAACCAGAAAGTGCTTAAGTGTCATGGCTGAAAGAGTGTGATCCCAGGCAAGCACATGTAAAAGCACTACAAACAGATGTGCAACCCCCAACAAGCACTACAGCCAAGTGTGTGTGTGTGCAATTCATGATCATCACTTTTGCTGCTAAACTGCTTATTCTGTAAGAAAAAAGGAAGTACAGAAGGAAGGAAAAAAAGAAGGAAGGAAGGAAAGAAGGAAGGAAGGAAGGAAAGAAGAAAAGAGAAAAACGAAAAAGGAAAAATTCTCAATACTAAAAAACGGCACATTTATGTAGGGTGCAAAATGGTGACAAGACTTATCATGGTCATCAATTTGCATATGTAAATATATTATAACCGAATAAAAAGTAAAAACCAAATCTAAACCTAAGAATAAGAAAGACTGACTATATCTACCTACTAGAAATTTTTGAAGATTACCCCAAAAAACTGGTGTACAAAGCCAAATATTTGCTACTGTGATTACTTTTATTTTAAAGCACTTTGGAGATACAAGAAATAAATGTAGAAGTGCTTTGCCAATTCTACGCTTGGGAAAATGCGTCTATGGACATCATCCTCTAGACCTTGTTTCTCTTTGTGTTCACATTAAACAATCTACCTAGAAAAATTTCCTTGTTGCTGTAAAATGGAGACTCTTTATGTAGCCCCTTTAACAAATGATGTTTTCTTTGGATAAAATAATTTGGATCAGATGTTAACATGAGAAAACCCATAAATATTTCTAAAATGTTAATTTTCTTATTTTATCCCAAGGATAATTCATTTGTACCTTTCCTCAAGATGTCCTGCTTTTCAGTGTCACACAAGTGCAGTGTAAATCAGGGCACTGACTTGGACTTGTCAACACTAATTGCTGAGAGGCAGTGAAGGAGTAAAGCTGCCTAAGGTTTCACCTCTACCATTTTTCATATGATCTACAATTTGTAGTAGTTACTGAAATATGCTCAATTCTACCTGGGTATCTCTCATAGTTCTGCTTTACTCTTAACCTTTAATGAGCAGATCACCTGCTTTAACTAAATCAGTCTGACACATGTAGAATCTTCCAATATCAAAGATACATATATTTTCACTTCCTTTCGTTATTCTTTTGCTGCTAAACCACTAACTCTTGATTTCTTTAGGGGCCTTCTCAGCAGTGCTGGGGTTCAAAAGGGCTGCACCTAGGGGTGCTTGATTGGTCCTACAGTGCTGGGGATCAAACTCTAGATCTTACACATGCAAGGAATGTGCTATCTTGACTCTTAAAATTAATTTAAAATATAGGTTTTATAGGGCTGGAGTGATAGTACAGCAGGTAGGAAGCTTACTTTGCATGCAGACAATCTGAGTTTGATCTCTGGCATCCTGTATGGTCCCCCTGCTTCATCAGGAGTGATCCTTGAGCACAGAGCCAGGAGTAAGCCCAGAGCACTTTTAGGTGTGACTCAAAAAACAAACCAAAAACATCTGTTTTATGTTTATTCGTTGCCCACTCTTCCTATGTCACAGTCTTCTCTTTTTATTTTTTAATTAAAAATATTAAAATAACATATTTTATATAGGCTTCTGATCTACTGCATTGTATCTTGGTGCCTGACATCTTACAATCATCAGCAAAAGTCTACTTTCCATTCACCACCATATAGTTGATCTGCTTTATCCAGTTCACCCATTCCTTGTTCCTCCTTTCCATGCTAACCATTTTATTCTTATAATCTCAGTGTTTTTTTAAATTTTTTATTGTCTTATTTTACTCTTTCTTTCCTCCCGACCTATTTTTTTTTTTATCAGCAGACTACTTTAATGACCACTGAGTAGTTTCCTTGCCTTTAATCTCACATACTCCAATCTAACTTGCAGTTATTGCTGTTATCTCATCCCTTTAGGCCTATATTTGACATTCACAGTGACAATCAGGTAACCTGAAAGACAAATTAAAGCCAGGGCATTGAGCTATGAGGCAGTGAGGTGTGGCTCCTACTTTTCTTATCCATCTCAAAGGAACTACTTTAAATGAACTGTGGACCAAATAAAGGTATTTTCCCAGCTGGCCAATTCTAGGTCCAAGTGTATACTAAATTTCTGGTTAATCTGGATAACTCATATAATGTCTCTGATCTTAACCATTTGAAATTATAAAATTATAGAAATGGTAATAATGATTACTTTCTTTTGTATTCAGTAAATGCCAAGAAATACTTTTATAAAACTACTTATATTTCCAGTAAAACTGTAAAGTAAATACTACTACTACTACTACTACTACGACGACGACGACGACTACTACTACTAGTAGTATTTTACAGGTAAGAACAAAGAGGCAGAGAGGTTAAGAAAAGTAAGTGTCCAAAGGCACAGAGCTAAGAATTGTGGGTACTTTGATTCAAAACCAGGAAGGGACTTCAAAGCTGTACTTGAATGATGTGAAAAGAGTTGAATTACATGAGCTTCTGAGGGTCTCTTTAGCTCTAAAAATACCTTAAAATATACCAGAGAAGTCTGCTAATTCTCCCAATAAGCACAAAGGGCAGGAATAGAATTCTGTTAAGGTGTGACATTGCAGCCAGTTCAGTTCATCCTCAGGCAGGGAACATTGTCTAAATATAGAACCACCCTTAACATTGGAAGGTCTGACTAAACTGGGTTAGTTGCTGGGTGAGGTGCTGGAGGCAGAGCAAACTGAAAGGTGTGCCAGCTGCGCAGTAGCGCTGTGTAACAATGTAGGGCAAGATTTCTCCCTGAGCTCTGCCCTGTTTGCATCATTGCTTTCATTGCACGTACTTCTGCGGGATTATATAATGCTGATTAAGGTGGATTAGTTTATGAATCAATCTGCTTCTCAGAGAAACCAGGGCATTTTTCCAAATCTTTCCACCAGGATGACAATTTCATGCCTTTAGGTTTATTCTCTTTGTATTTATTTGTCAGTTGCAGGAGAAGCTCTGGCATGTGTCTTATCCCTGCACAGCTGGACTGTCTTTGGGCATGCATGTCTTCCAAGGATGTTAATTACCTTCCTGGCATGCTCTTAGAAAGATTTTTCTACACCACTTAAATAATGTTGAGGTTGAATGTGTCCCCTGAAAAAGATGTTCAAATTTTAACCCCAGTACCTGAGAAAGTTGCATTGTTTGGACACAGGGTCTTTGCAGATGTAATCAAGTTATGATGAGTGCATGCAAGATTCAGGTGGGCTCTAATTAAAACATGCACACAGAGAGAAGTCATGTGATAATGGAAGCAGATATTGGATGATAGGTGATGTTTCTATAAAACTAAGGAATGTCAAAGATGATGGACAAAAAATTAGAATATATATATAATATATATATATATATATATATATATATATATATATCTCGCCTTGGTTTTAGACTACCAGCTTCAGACAGAATCATTCAGGAGAATGTTGTAACAGAATACCTTTCTGTTATATTAAGCTAACCTGTTTGTAGAACTTAGTCATGGCAACCCTAGGAACCAATAGAGATCTTTTAACAAAGACACTTCAAGTATTTTATAAACTCAATTTTATTAATCCATGCAACATAAATTGAACTGGATTGATGGAAGAATACCATAGAAATGGAGCTAGGATACAATTCTGAAGATGTGTGATGTCATTCTAACTCCTATTTAATTGCTCTGTGTTTTGGGGACAAGTCTTTTAACCTTTATGAGTTTTCTAAAAGTTACTCAAAAGTGGGTCTATTGTGAAACTACTTCCCTGCTTGTCTTATATAGTTGTTAAAAGAGCAATAGTAATATATATTTACATAGATTTACACTATTTACAAAACACATCCAGGTATAAACATTATTGTATTTGTTCTCAATCATTATACAGGATGGATAGTTGTTGTGACTTACTATTGCTGATCTGTGCCTAATTTAGAGAAGCTGTTTACTTGCTAAAAGCAACACAGCTTGCAAATATTAAGAATGGAGGATTTTTTATTCTCTACTCAATAAACTCCACATGAACGTTTAGGAAAGTGCTTAATTGATAGTAAATACTGAGTACATATCTAGGAATGAATAAAATAATGAATGATACTTGATTTTTACACTTAGATATGATGTGAATATTTCATAACACCTAAAATTGGAGATGTTATATTAAAGCACACAGTTCAAATCATTTAATCTATGAACATAAAGATACATGTTGACTACCAGATAATGGGCATGAATTCATGTTTTCAAGATGTAGTAGACTAAAATCTCTGTTGAAGTAGAATTTTTATTTCTAGTTGGGAATATGTACCATAAAAACACAAAAGCTTCTTTATTATCATGAAATTGCTATATAGAAAGTTAAGCTGAGTAATGGAAACAGTGTTTATGGAGTAGGGCCAGTAGAGTAGAAATGTTTCGATATCTGGGGTAATCAGATATTATCTCTTTGATAATGATAAGATGTGAACAAATGATGGACATCTAAGGAAAGACTATTTCAGGTAAGTAAATAGAAGTTCTAGTATTTTTTTTAATCTTCAAAAGGCAGCACGGCTTGCTGAAAGTAGACTATAGACCAAACATGATTGCCACTCACTGCCTCTTTTGCAAACCACAACACCCAAAAGGAGAGAGAGAACAAAAGGGAATACCCTGCCACAGAGGCAGGATAGGGTGGGGGGATGGGGGGTGGGAGGGATACTGGGACCCGTGGTGGTGGAAAATGGGCACTGGTGGAGGGATGGGTGTTTGATCATTGTATAATTGAAACCCAAGCACAAAAATTTGTAAATCTACAACTGTACCTCATGGTGTTTCACTAACAAAAATTAAAAAAAAAGTAAATGATGGAGAATGGGCACTGGTGGAGGGATGGGTATGGATCATTGTATAACTGAAACCCAAGCACAAAAATTTTTTTCTTTCTTTTTATTTTATTACAGTTGTAGATTTACAATTTTTTGTGCTTGGGTTTCGATTATACAATGATCAGATACCCATCCCTCCACCAGTGCCCATTTTCCACCACCATGGATAATATCCGCCCACCCCCATCCCCCCAATCCCCCCCTGCCTCTGTGGCAGGGCAATCCCCTGTGTTCTCTCTCTCCTTTTGGGTGTTGTGGTCTGCAAAAGAGGCATTGAGTGGCAAACATGTTCAGTCCATAGTCTACTTTCGACATGCATCTCCCTTCCTGGGAGGATCCTCCAAACACCCTTTATTTGGTGCTCCCTTCTCTATCTGAGCTGCCCTTTCCTCTAGGATACCCGGCTGGCCTCTAAGTTATGGAGTAATCCTCCTGGTGCTGATCTCAGCTATTCTTGGGTATTAATCTCATACTCTGTTACTTTATATCCCCCAGATGAATGCAATCTTTCTATGTCTATCCCTCTCTTTCTGACTCATTTCGCTTAGCATGATACTTTCCATATTGTACCACTTGTATGTAAATTTCATGACTTCATCTTTTCTAACAGCTACATAGTACTCCATTGTGTAGATGTACCAAAGTTTCTTTAACCAGTCATCTGTTCTTGGGCATTCAGGTTTCTTCCAGTTTCTGGCTATTGTAAAGAGTGCTGCAATGAACAAACAAATACAGTTGTCACTTCGACTATACATTTTTGCCTCTCTGGGATATATTCCCAGGAGGGGTATTGCTGGGTCAAATGGGAGCTCAATTTCTAATTTTTTGAGAATTGTCCATACTGTTTTCCAGAAGGGCTGAACCAGTCGACATTCCCACCAACAGTGAAGGAGTGTCCCTTTCTCGCCACATCCACGCCAGCATTGGTTGCTTTTGCTCTTTTGAATGTGGGCCAGTCTCTGAGGTGTGAGATGGTATCTCATTGTGGTTTTGATCTTCATCTCCCTGATGATTAATGATGTAGAGCATTTTCTCATGCAAGCACAAAAATTTTTAAGTCTACAACTGTACCTTATGGTGTTTCTCTAATAAAAATTTTTTAAAAAGAAGCAGCATGGAAGCCAGTATGAGTGAGAAATGGATTGAAGGATCAAAAATTATGGGAGGACTGATTACATGACCTTTAGAACAATGAAAGAAGTTTTGGCTTTTTCTCTGACATAGCAATCCACTGGAGAGTTTTACAAAGAGCTACTTTCTTTTTTTTGATAATACTTGCTAAGTTTTAAGATATTATGCTTAAAATAATGTCTTAAAAATAGAGAATAGATCCAGGGAGAATAAATGGTTGGAGGGTAAAGCTAAAACTAGTTAAAGCAAGACTTGTAGAAATGTAAGCAAAAATGAAGGGAATACTGACCTTCTGCTTGCTGCTTCGCCACACCAACTATGCTTGCCTCCAGCTGTCATCACTGGGCTAATCCGGAATGAGAGGTAGAGACTCTCCCTTCTAGCTAAGTCTCAGAAACCTCTATACCTTGTCTGATTCATATTAAAAACCCACACCACAGCTTCTTTCTGATCTTTTGCCTGCTGCTCTACCACTCCAAGTGAAACTTACCTCAGCTGACATCACTGGGCCTAATCCATATCAAGAGGCAGAGCCTCTTCCTTACAGCTAGGTCCTGGCAGCCTTCATGCTCACCCTATATTTTATAAATGTGCCTATTCCACCGGCCCCAAATTGCACAGGGCAGACATATCTACCCAACAAATTGCGTGCTGCTAGTAGATATTCTTTCTGTCATTAGATGAAGATGGATAGAGAAGAGAACAACCCCAGCCTAAACCCTTGGCATCTTCCAGAGGTCTAACTTCAAAGGCTACCCCCAGCACAGCAAGAGCACTGGAAAACCAGTGGGGAAAACACATAGAAGTCCACTGCACCCAATGAGTAAAAGCAGTATCACTGATGACATAAGCAACACTAGCAAATCCTCAGATAATGTCTTTAGTGATACTATAATGAATATGTTCAACAAGTTCAAAGAAATGATAGCACAGGTAGTCAGCAAGGCAAAAGAAAGTATAAGAGTCAAAATGAAAGAACTACTATAATCAGAAATGACAGAAAAGAAGAGCACTGTAGGTGATATTTAAAAAAAGTCAATTAAATCTTGAATAGCAGATTAACAGAAACTGAGCAAAAAAATCAAGAAGCTCCAAAGTGAGAGAAGGAAACTGCTTGGAAACAGTAGAAGGTGGGAAACAGTCTGAAGAGAAGTGAATAGCAAATCAGAGAACTATGGAATAAGTTCAAGAGGAACAGTATAAGAATAATCAGAGTCCTTGAGGAACACGAAGGCAAATGTGATGAAGAAACAGCAGTTTAAAAAAATCATTAATAAGATTTCCTAGAATTTAAGATCATAGGCATTGAGATCCAAGAGACCCAAAGGGTCCCAGAGATAATAGAATCAACCAACAAAACCCCAAGACACATTGAACTCAAAATGACAAAATTTAAAGAATAGAATACTGAAAGAGCAGGATCAAAAGGGGAACTTATATACAAAGGAAATCCCATCAGATAGACAATAGATCTAGCAAATAAAATTCTGTGAGCCTGAAAATTATGGAGGGATATACGTAAAAACTCAGTGAAATGAAAATCTCACCAACTATACTCTGTTCAGCTATATTATCTTTCCTATTTAAAGGAATGATTCAGAACATTAAAGACAGGCAATAGCTTATGGAATTCATAGCCTAGAAACCAGTTTTGCAAGATACGTTAAAAGAATTTCAAGAAGGACAGGATTAAACTTCTATACGTGTGGCATGACATATGGCACTCATTAACAATGCATATGGTTGTACTCTATTAGATTAAGAAAGGTATGCTTATTCTATGTCCATTGAAGCACTATTACAATAGCCAGAATCTGAAAACAACCTGAGTGCCTGAGGAACAGACAACTGGGTAAAGAAACTATGGTACATCTACTCAATAGAATACTACAAAGCTGCCAAGAAAGAATGGAGTCAAGAGAATTGCTTATAAATGGATGGAAATGAAGAGTATCAGATTGAGTGAAATGATTTAGAAGGAGAGGGTCAGGCAGAATTATTGCGGTCATTTGTTGGATATAAAAAAAAAACAGTATGAGACTAGTACCCAAGGACAGAAGAAATAAGGGGTAAGAGGGCTGGTCGACTATTGGAATCTTGCCACAAGTAGAGGAAGGAAGTTAGGATAAAGGAGGGACAACTATGACAATGACAGTTGGAAATGATCACTCTGGACAAGAACTGAGTGCTAAAAGTAGGCAAAGGGATATACATGATAACCTTTCAGCACCTGTATTGCAAACTATAATGCCTAGAAGGATAGAGAGAGAGTGAGAGAGAGACTGAGAGAGAGAGAGAGAGAGAGAGAGGTGCCTGCTATGGGGAGGTGAGGTTGGCAGAGGGAAAACTAGGGTCTTTGGTGGTGGGAAAAGTACACTGGTGAAGGAATGGTGTTAGAACATTGCATTACTGAAACCCAATCATGAACACCTTTGTAACTGTGTATCTCACAGTTATTTATTCAATAAATAAATAAATAAATAAATTGTATGTTTAATTTTAACTTTTTAAGGGATTATATACTTTTTAATTACAAATTAATATCTTATTTATATTGGTTAAAATAAGTTAGTAATCAATTACCACCAACTGAATTTTATTGATTTATTTTCTGATAATTCCCTTTGCAATTTATTTGAGTTTTGTTAAAGCAAATAATATAAAATAAATGCTATAGGAGGGAACCTGGGAACATTGGTAGAGGCAGAGAGTTTGGTATTGGGACATAGTGTACTTGAAACAACTGCGATAGCACAGCGGTAGGGCGTTTGCTTTGCACGCAGCCAACATGGCCAACCCGAGTTCAATTCCTCTGCCCCTCTCGGAGAGCCCGGCAAGCTACCGAGAGTATCTCACCCACACGGCTGAGCCTGGCAAGCTCCCCGTGATGCATTCGATATGCCAAACACAGTAACAACAAAGTCTCCAATGGAGACGTTACTGGGCCTGCTCAAGCAAAATCGATGAACAACGGGAGGGCCTTTACCTTTATTATGAGCAAGTTTGTAAATTATGGGCTGGAGCGATAGCAGAGCAGGTAGGGTGTTTGCCTTGCATGCAGCCAACATGGCTGACCCAAGTTCGATTCCTTTGTCTCTCTTGGAGAGCCCGGCAAGCTATATATATATATATATATATATATATATATATATATATAGCCCGGCAAGCTATATATATATATATATATATATATATATATATATATATAGAGAGAGAGAGAGAGAGAGAGAGAGAGAGAGAGAGAGAGTATATCACACGGCAAAGCCTGGCTCTTCGTGACATATTCGATATGCCAAACACAGAAACAAGTCTCACAATGTTACTGGGCCCGCTCCAGCAAATTGATGAACATTGGGAGGACAGTGACAGTGACAGTAATAAAAATTAAAATAAGAAAAAAATGGAGGTAGTGAGAATGTTCAGATATGGTATACATTTTTAAATAAGACAGGATTCACTGATTGATTAAATCAGAGAATAAGAAAATTTATGGGTTTAGGATTATGCCAATTTTTTTTAGATGAGTGACTGAAAGACATATCTGAGTCACTAAAATGGTGAGTTCTGTGAGAGAAGCAAGTTTGGGGTAAGAGTAGGAAGACCAAGTATATTCTTGGGCATTTTAACTTTATATCCACTGTAGAAGACCAAGGAGAGATGTTGTGCACTATTGGATAGGGAAGTCTGGATCCAAGGATAAAGATTCAGGCTAGAACAAACTCCTGGGAAATTTCAGCATTTCAAAAGTCTTTAAGTCTATGATATTGAGTAAGAGGAACTAGAGAGTAAATCTAGATTATAGAGTTCAAGAATAAAGAGAACATGCCCTGGGACATTTTTTAAGGGTCTAGAAAATACAAGTAATAGGTAGAAAAGATTGAGAAGAAATAGCAAGTGAGGTAGGAGGCAAATCAAAAGGGAGAAGTGATATAAAAGCTGAGGGAAATGTGGTGTGAAGAAGGTTTTCAAACTAGAAATTGAGCTTCTATATGACCCAACAATACCACTTCTGGGAATACAACCTGGGAGTGCATAAAAGCACAATAGAAATGGCATTTGCACTCATATGTTCATTGCAGCACTGTTCACAATATCCAGAATCTGGAAACCTAGTGCAAATGACTGGTTAAAGAAACTTTGGTACATCTACACAATGGAATACTATGGAGCTGTTATAAAAGATGAAGTCATGAAATTTGCTTGTAAGAGGATGGACATGGAGACATCATGCTAAATGAAATGAGTCAGAAAGAGAGGGACAGACAGAAAAGGACCGCACTCATTTGTGGAATATAAAATAACATTGTATGAGACTAACAACCAAGGATAGTAGAGACAAGGGTCAGAAAGATTGGTGCATGGTTGGAAGCCTGCCTCGTGAGCTGGGGCAGAAGGCAGTTAAGATAGAGAAGGGATCACTAAGTCAGTGATGGTTGGAAGGATTGCTCAGGATAGGAGCTGTATGCTAAAGGTAGACTAAGGACCAAACATGATAGCCCATCCGTATCTGTTGAAGTATTCAGAATCTTGCCTGGCAGCGTTTGGAGGGGCAGATGGTGCCTTGGATCAAACTCAGGACCTTACTCCTGCCAGGCATGAGTAAGTGTTCAAGTCCTTTGAGTTATCTCCCTGCCCCCCACATAATAATCTTGAATATCTAGCAATCATACTTTGCTTTAGTAAAATTTCCTTTTTGCCATAAATCCCTTTCAATATGAATTAATGTCTGCCTCATGTCCTGGGGGAGAAGGCAACTGGGATGTATAAGGGGCCACTGATGTCAATGATGGTTGGAAGGATCGCCTGGGATGGGAATAGTGTGCTGAAATTAGACAAAGAACCAAACATGATGGTCTCTTCATATCTGTATTACAAACCATAATGCCCCCAAATAGAGAGAGAGTAAGAAGGAAATTGTCTGCTATAGAGGCAGGGGGTGGGGTGGGGTGGGAGTGGTGGGAGGGATACTGGGAACATTGGTGGTGGAAAATGTACACTGGTGGGGGGATGGGTATTTGATCATTTTATGACTGAAACTCAATCATGAAGGCTTTGTAACTGTATCTCACGGTGATTCAATTAAAACTTAAAAAAATTTTTTTAAAGAAGATTTTCGAACTAATTTCACAGAAGAGATGGAGAATTACTAAAACAGCATGCTCAGTTCACAAACTGCTAACTGGTAGAGTTAGGAGATTTTGAGCTACTTCCATTCAGTATGACAATTTGGAACTTTGACAAAAACTGTCCCCACTGGTGGGACCAAATCCTGACTGCAGTGGATTCAGGAGAAAATGGTAGGAGAAGCATGGAGACAGAAAATGCAGAATCCAAGGAGGAGTTCTATTATATGGAGGCAGAAACAGAGTGTGGTAGCTGGAGAGTAATTTGATGTCAAAAGAGAAGGAGGTTTGTTTGCTTGCACATTAAGAGGGAGAAGTAATAGAACCCGCTGACACTAACAATCCTATATAAAGAGAACTTGGATTTTACAGAGGAGAGAAGAGAGAACTGCTGTGGCAATGTCCTTGAACCAGTGAGAAGAGGAAATAGAACAAACAAGGAGAGGTTAACTTTAGAAAGGACCATGGAGCAGAGTCATTGTCACAGAAAGGAATATGTAAGTATGGTTGGGTAGAATATTTTCTATACAAGAGAGAACATGTAATTTTCTATGAATGCTTTTATTTTCTTAGCAATGTGGGCATCAAGGCCACCAACTAAGAGGAGGAATGGGGAAGAGGAGGAATTATGAAGTGTGACATCAGGAGAGTGGGAGAATAAATAGACTCAGGAAACGTAGTGGCATAATTTCCAGGGAGCATTGTATTAAGGTCTGAGGGGGTATTTTGATTAGTAGAAACCCAGAGTTGAGAATTTTGTACATTTGTTGACATTCTGCCCTTGGAAGCAAATCTGTAGGCCTTAGGGCACAAAAATGAATTTTAACCTCATTTTAAAGCAAGTTTAAATTTTAAAGCAAGCATAAGCAACAAATTATTAAAGATTTAGAGAAAATTAAAGTGTTACAGACTTAAATAACATTTTAAGACAATAGAAAAGATGTCGATGACAGGAAGTAAGTTAAGATCCTAAACACATTTGGAGGAAGAAAAGAATTGACCTAGAAGTGAAATGTTTGTAGAGCAGATAAATTCAGAGAGGGATAAGTGATGGTGCTAAGTAGAGAAATATCATAAGTACAGTTTCTCATAAAACACAGGATGTATAATTAAATTTGCATATCAGATAAGCAACTAATAACATACATAGTATAAATATCAAAGTTAAATATCTACTCTATATATTTTAGTCACTTTTATTATTAATTTATAATAGGGACCACTCCTGGCAATGCGTGGCTCTGATAATTTGGTCCTCCAGGGTGACTGGGGACACCCTGGTAGTACTCAGAGCTTGAACTCAAGGCCTCATATATACTGAGAACGTACTCTACATCACTTGAGATATCTCCTTGACCCTTCACCTTGCTTTTTAATTTCTTTACTGTATTTGGCAACTCTCTCTCTGAGGTTAGAAAAATAATTACCATGAACACAAAAGGCATACAGTGGTGGCAGAAACTTCCATAAAACCATGGAAATGAGTCTTTCTCACTAGAACATTGTGAAGGCAGAGACCCAATGTAATTGCTATGCATCATATGATATAGAGACTTGATGATAAGAGGGAGAAGAATATATAGTCCAAAGTCAAATGTAGAGATGGACCCCAAGTTCTGAGCTCATAACCACAGAATGTATCTGCATTTGAATAACTTATGAATCACCAAGATCCAGAATTTTATTGGTGAAAGGTCACAAATGGTGCTTAGGGAGTCTGTGGGGGCCCATACCAAAGATACTTGACCCACTGGGCTGACAGTTAAGAGTTTGTGCCAGAGGATGTGATAGTGTTCAGGTACTCTGGTACTGGGACTCTAGAGCTATACTAGTTGATGCTCAGAGAAGTCGTGCAGTGCCAGGAGTTGAATCTCCTTGCATGATCCCTAACCTCTGTACTATCTTCCCAGTCACCCCTCCCCTAAGTTACTGTTTTTAAGACATTCAGTAAAGACCAAAGATTTCTCAGTGCTAAGGTCAAAGCATAACTAACTTGGTTCTCTTGAGCTCATGATTTTAATTTAATTTAATCTAAATTTTGAGTTAATTTAAATCAAAAGTTAGAAAGTTTCAACTTGAAACTTTGATTTCAAATTGGGGTTCTAAATAAGGGAAGGAGGCACATTATTGCAAATGAAAAATGAGAGAAAAAAATCCTCAGATGGAAATCAGATTGTGAACTTCAGATTATAAATTGTTTAATAGAACACTCTCTTTTCCCAGGAGGCTTGCCCTATATTGGATTTCATTTCATTACAACTGGAATGAAGAAATCATCACAGAAATTTCAAGCATGGTGTGTAAAAAGAGATGTAAGAATTGTTTTTACTTGGCTACCAGAGATAGGGGCATAGTGACTGAGGACAATGAGTCCAAGGACTGTGGGTAGGAGCATTCAAATGACAGGCATATATGTGTCACAGTCACGTTTTATTCTTAAATGCTTCAAGGTTCTATAGTATCATCATAGAATATTTGTTGCTGAGATTGCTGCTCCAGGAAGAAAGATAGCAGCTTTGGAAGGGAGTTTAAAAAATGAAGGTTAGCAAAGTGACCTTTGACAATAACTGCTAATGGATTAGGGTCAGTAACAACTTAGTGCTTAGAGGCCTTAAAACTTGCTATCTATCTTTTTCCCTGAATGTAGTGTTCATTTTGCCAGTTCCATAGTTAATTAGATTGTTAACTCTATCTATTTATAGCAGCAAATACTTTACTGGCATGTAACAAATGCTGATTATTAATCAGGGGCCTCTACTGAGTCAGGGTGGAACAAAATGTAATTATTTAAATTAGATTTAGGCCAAGGTCCAATGACCTCTCAGGCAACATCCTGATTCTGCAAGTACTTTATTCTTTTCTTAAGTTGTGTCTTTGAAAGAGGTAGAGATTCCAATCTTTAGGAGCCTCAGGGTGAATAGTGATGCTGAGTTTAGGCATCTCCCAGCAACCTTAAAAGAATTGTGTTCTCTGCTCTAAATGTACCTATGCACCTGCCAGCTCATGACTCAAAACCAGATTTACTGAGTAAATCATTATACAAAGTAGTAATGGATGTGGAATTTTAATAGAAAATCAATGAAAGTTAATTTTCATGGATGCTCTTAGGAAGGGTGTTCCTCAAGCCTGTCTTTTATCATATATCACATTATTTTATGCTTTGGGAGAAAAACCTAAGATTTTATGTAGGTGAATTTTAAAAAGACAGTCATTGTAATGGCTCAATCCTCTAGAGATTTTGACCAAGTGACCCCACCCCTTGACCATTCAGAAATTGGGATACCCCAAGTAGGGTAGAGTAAAACAACTTGAGAGTAGTTCTGTGTGCAGCTTGCTATTGCTCTGAAAGAATCTCTTCCCTTGAACACTAATTGAAGAGTTAGGTAAGAATAGCTTTTGTTGTCTCTTTCATCCCCTCACCTCCACCTCACCCCTACCATCCTGGTTGACCTTACTACTCTAAGATGTTTCTGTGTTAAAGGATCACAGTTTTTTCGCTAGTTTGTTTTGAGACCACTCCTGGAAATGGTGGGGTTGGTGGGCTACTCCTGGTGTTCCTCAGGGGAAACATGCAAAACCTGATGTCAGCCCTTTTAGCTACCTCCATGCTCACAGTTTTTCATATAAAAGTGTACAGGCCAAGTGCAAATGAGTTTTCTATTTCTTCCAGACTCAGGTATTTATCACTTGAAAGTATTTCTATTTCATATTGATCCTGAGAAAGCAGGAAAATTCTTTTACTTTTCTGATGGGTAGAGAAGGGAATAGCTACAGTATTTTCTACTTGGTATCTGTTTTAGACAAGAATATTTTGGTTCTAAATTCCAAGCTTGAACAAAAAACTGGCATGTATTTAGTAGATATAGGGATATCTCCCAAGGGCAAGATATCTAGTTGTGTATAAGGATATATTCTATGTATTAACGAGTCTTTTTCTGGGACTGTCAATCATCTGTCTTTGCTACTCTTAAGTCTTTGCTCCTTATGTTTGCCCTGCAGACTAACTTTCTCTGCTTAGCCTCAATATGGCTTGTCATAGATGCCCTTGAATGGTTATCTTCAAACTCTCAGTTACAGGACATTCCCAGTCCAGAGCCTATAACTATCTCACTTAATCCTATTTTTTCAAATATAACTTTAAAAATTCAAATATATCTCATGTATAGAAATATATCTTTGGATTATTTTAAGGTGCTCATTCGTGATTTTTAGTCTATTCATTTATGTTGTCAAACCATGGCTATTACTTAATTAAAGAATATTTCTGTCAAACCACACCCCATCTCCGATAAATTTTGTACTCATCACTAGTACCAATTATCCCCTCCTTCCATTTCTTAAAATTACCAATTTACTTACTGCCTCTATGGGTTTGCCTATTCTTTACATGTTATGTGAATATTACTATATAATATATTACCTTTTATGTCTGGCCTCATTACTTAGCAGAAAATTTTAAAGTTTTCTCTATATTGCAACATTACTTAATTAGTTTTTGTGACTAAATAATATTTTAAATCATATTTTATTTATTGTATATCCATCAACTGATGGGTTGATGGGTCTTCTTTTTTAAACTATTTTGAATAATACTGCTTAAAATATCGGTAATCAAAATTTTTGTGGGAACATGCATTTTAAATTCTCTTAGACATACACTAGAGATAAAATTGCTGGGTCATATGATTATTCTATATTTAAACTTTTGAGGAGCTGCTGTATGTTTTATATAGTCATGGAATAATTTGACATTGCCAACAGGAATAACTAATGAGGTTCATTGCTTTTTAATTTTAAATTTCTAGGGCGCTATATACAATTATCCCAAGTCAATCTTAGGATTGTTTTCCCTCTGGGTCAACTGTTTACTCTGTTCAATAAGACTCAAAATGAGGGTGGGCAGTGCATGTTAGGGTAGAACGGTCAAGTGGTACATTTATGCAGAGACTAAGCATTAAAAGGTACTCAGAAAAGGAGAGGATTGGTATTTTGGCATCTTTCCCTTCCTGTCTCCCATCTGAACTCATGGAAGTTGCCAGCTGATGACGATTCATTATTTCTATATTGAACTGAAACTTAACTTTTTAAATGAAAATATGCAAAATTATCTATTAGCAAGTAACATTCCCTTTGAATAGTTGTTTATTATATCAAACCTGTCTGGGAATAAAAATTTCAATATAGGGTCCAGAGAGATGGTACAGAAGTTAAGGTTGCATTGCATGCGGCTGACTTTGTTTTGATCCCTGATACCACATATGATCCCCTGAGACCAAACCAAGAGTCAGGTGATCCCTGAGCACAAGTGATACATGAACACAGAGCCAGGAATAAGCTCTAGTATAACTGTATGTGGGTCCAAAACCTAACACCCTACCTTACCCCCTACCCCCTCCAAAAGAAAATTCCAACTCAATGTTAGTCTGCTAACCAACATGTAAATAAGATTTTAAGGGAATTAGATATTAAATGACCATATTGGAGTGAAAATGTGAAACCTTAATGCTATTGATTGGATTCTTAGAACACTTGTGGGTTGGAACTATAACTATTGTCCTTTCTTGCTATTTTGGGATCTGAATTTCCATTTTTTATTCATGCCTTTGGGGAATTTGTAGACAAAAGCCTCATATACACTTTCCAAAATGAGTTGCTTTATAAAAATCCCAGAATGCAGTCAAGTCCATCTGTTTCCTCTCCTACATTAACTTATTTGTTGCTGTTAAGTCCCAGACAGTCCTTGGAGAGATGCAGTTATAGGAAAGAAAACTGATTATGAGGGGGAATATTTTAGGGTCATTGAGATTTATTCCCCTGTATGCAAAGCCTGCATAATGTGTGCAATAACCTGAGATCACCTTGGCATAAAGCAGGGCTCACGTTTAAGCAGCTAATCGTGCAGCTTGCACATGAGGGGAATAGTAAGCAAAGGATTCCCACCACAGAAGGCTTAACAATCAGGAGCTTAAGATATTGCAATGGAAATGAGGCTGGCTGTGCAGCATTTTAACTGAGCATTACTCTGGAGCTTGTCTCCTAGTACTAAGGCTCTCAAAAATTATTGATTTGCATCCAAATGGAGAGAAGATTTAATATTTGCCTTTTTTGGTGAAAGTCAAGATAAATGTATACCGACAACACTTAACCTGAGTCACATTGTGTGTATGATGCACACACACACACAGACACACACACACACACACACACATATACACACACAGAGTGAATGAAAGAGAGTGAGAGAGAGATAAATAGAAAATCTGACAGTGGAATGTAAATAAATCGATAGGCTTAGAGATAATTTTGATGAACTACTACACATTATTTATAATCAATTATGTCACTTTATATGTGGGGTTAGGGGAGCATGGATTTCATTTCTGTGTGGATAGCTAAGCCCCTATAGAGTGGCATTTCAGATGTTACAAGAGTCTACTTCTTAACCCAATGATTGTGGGCAATGTTGCTTCTCTTCTCTTTCTGTCTCCAGGAGACCTCCAGACACAGCAGGTGACACTGATGGATGGTCCCCACCTAGCTTTTTATTGAAGTCCCACTCTGTACACAGAAAGGGTGAGATAGTTGATGCTTCAGTCAGGAGTGGACAGCAAACAGGTCAATAGAAACTCAACCTGAAATTGCTGTCACAGCAGCTTGTTATAGCTTTTGGCTTTGATGTACAGCTATAGCACTTTGTAATTCAGCAGATGCAGTGCTGCGGGACTGCTCCATTAGGTGTAGCTGTAACCAGAAGTCAGGTGATCTGGAGCCCAGTTCCAGCAGGAACATCTTGACCTTGGGAGAATTCTCAATGCTTCTTTGATCTGCCAAAGCAGTGGAGTGGATGTTAGACTTTCGTTACCAGAACTGACTAAGACAGTGCATTGTAAGTATACCTTGAGAAAGGAATAGGGAAAAGAAATCATTGCTAATACAACAAAGCTAGGCAAGGCAGAATTCCCTTTGGGGTATTTCTCTGCCTATTTTTCCAATTTAGGCAGAAGTGGGAGAAGAGAACATACGTTTTTTAAAAGCAGGTATTATAAATTTTGTTTCCTTTAACCCCATCATTGTAGGTATTAGTTCCATTTTGCATATGAATTAACTTGGTCTTAGAGAACAAAACTGATTTGCTCAAAATTGCTCAGTTTGTACACAGACCGAAAGGAAGTGAGTCTAATATCAGTGCTGTGTCTAGTGTTATGACCCTGCTTATTGGTTCAACCGAAGACCTGTGTCTTACTAGCCTAACCCTTCTCCATTGCTTCTAGTACTTACCTGTTACTTGACCTTGGGAAAACTAATCCCTTTGATTATGACTCTTCTTCTGAAACAAGATTAATAGCATTCACTTGAAGGCCTGTCTGAGGATTCACTGAGCTTGTTTCTGAACAGTGGTCAGATGTGGACACAGAGCAGGTGCCTCATTGCCTCAACCCCTACCCCACTTCCCCATCTTTTTCATTTATGCCTCTCATTCTGCAGTACTCCCAAAGTCAGGCCTGTTTCTTGAGTCTTCCCTTCATCTTTTCAACTACAAGAGTTAAGAAAAAAAATAGCACATCCTCCCGTTGTTCATCGATTTTCTCGAGCAGGCACCAGTAACGTCTCCATTCTGAGACTTGCTGTTACTGTTTTTGGCATATCAAATACATCACGGTAACTTGCCAGTCTTTGCCGTGTGGGCGGAATACTCTTTGTAGCTTTAAAACTGAGCACCTAATCACATCTTTGGAATGAACATACTTGTTTTTTGTTGTTGTTTGGAGGACACACCAGCTGTGATCAGCGCTTATTCCTGGCTCTGCACTCAGAGATTACTCCTGGTAGACTCTAGGACCATATGTAGTGCTGGGGATCAGACCTATGTCAGCTACATGCAAGGCAAGCTCCATCCCTGCTGCACTATTGCTTTGACTCCTGGAGAGAAACTACTCTCAAGCTGTGGGAAGGCATGTGCCTTGAGCTGGAGCTCTGTGACATATCAGGAAAACGATTGTTTCTGTCAGTAGTAATTTGATCTGTATTTCCTTAGTCGCTGTAAGTAGTGACACCACATGGTATTGCTTCCTACTACTAACTATAAATTATTTATTCCATCTAATATTTATTGGTAGTGAGTTTTGATAAAATCTATGAAGTAACATTATTTCAATTGAAGATGGTGATTTGAATCCAGACATTTACTTTTTATTTCAGTTGACCAAAGAAATATTGAAAAACATCTGCAGCAGAGCTAGAAAACAGAAAACGGTGCCACCATCTGGCCGGAATCTTAAAAAAAAAGTCCTTTAAATTACAGTTTATAAAAAACTGGATTTAGGGTCTTAGAGAGTAATGAGAAACTTTTTTTCTAAATTTCTAAAATAGTCTTCTTTGTAGTTGAGCTGTATGCCCAAGAATGAATGATATATTCAAGTTTTATCCTCCAGCATCTGTGAATGTGACCTTATTAGAAAATACGGTTTTTGAAGATGTAATCAGATTAAAATGCAGTCAAGGTGGATTAGGATGGGTTCAAAGCCAGAGACGGGTGCTCTTATGAGAGAGGGAAATTTATAACAGAAATATAAGAAAGAAGCCCTGTAAGGATAAAAACAGAAATTGGAAGGGTACAGCTGTCAGATAAGGAATGCCAAGCAGTATTGGTAGCCAACAGAAGCTGAGAGACATGAAAGAATTATTCACTCCAGCGTTCACAGGAGCACTGCCCTGCCAGAGCCTTGGTCTGGGACTTCCAGACTCCAAAACTATAAAGGAATACATTTCTATGTTTTGAGTCACCCAGTTTGTGGCAATTTGTTACAAAAGCCTCAGTACAAGCCTGACTGAAAACTTAAACTAACAAACAAAAATGGATTTAAGGGAAGTGCTAAACCAGATGCACCTAAGCACATGTGAAGAAAACACTCACCTGGAAAGTAAAGGAAAGATTGTTTCAGCAGAAGCTCAGATCATCTCCAAGCTTGGGCTTTCAGGGGATACAAGTGTTGTGGGACACATCTGAAACCACTGTAAATGACTTTGGTAAAGACTTTAACCTTCCATGACCTTCCATGTTAGGTAAAACCAAGGCACAATTACAGAGGGGTGCTATTCAGGGAAGCTGTGCAGGTCAGTCAGAGAAGTAAGGAGGGATGGGAAGGAGCATAGTAGACACATGAGGATTCTGAAGCACTGTGAGCTAAGTGAGCAGACAACCTATTTTTATTCATTGGTTTTTGCTTTGAGGCACACCCAATGGTGTTCAGGGCTTACTCCTTGCTCTGAGTTTGAGGATCAGTCATTGTGGTGCTTGGGAGTCCATATGGGGTGCCAATAATCAAACCTGGGTTGGCCATATGCAAGACAAGCACTCTTACTGCTGTATTATCTCTCCAGCCTGAGAGTGCCAATCATGTAAAAATAAAAATTTCAACCAAGACAAAAATAAAAATTTACCTTTCTTCTGTGATGCCAGTTTGTATAAAGATCAATAGTTTTGGATAAATGCCCTGTCAAATCCCCAAATTGTAGAAGAGCTTTTATTGAGTGCTTACTATGCACTAGGCTTAAAGCTAGGCAAAGGTTGAATTCAGAGGTTTTTGCATCATGAAAAAAAATCTGATGTGTGCTGAAAGTAGATAAAGGACCAAATGTGGTAACCTCTCAGTATCTGTAAAGCAAACCATAATGTCCAAAAGTAGAGAGAGAGTATGGGGGTAATTGTCTGCCACAGAGGCAGGGGGAGGGTTGGAAAAGGGGTGGGTAATTCTGGGGACATTGGTGTTGGAGAATGTGCACTGGTGGAGGGATGAGTATTCAATCATTGAAAGACTGAAACTCAAACATGAAAGTTTTATAACTATCTCACAGTATTATAAATAAAAAAAATCTGAAAAAAGCGTAGAAAGGGTAAATTGTACAATCAAGGAAATTTTTTAGGGTGGGTCACTTGATCACTTGACTTCCCATTAATCATCGATTTGCTCGAGCGGGTGCCAGTAACGTCTCCATTTGTCCCTGTTGCATGCTAGTGTAGCCCAATGGCCTCTGTTCATTCTAGGAACACAAAGAGCCTCAAACCAATCATTCAGGATCTTGATGAAGAAGTCTGACCATCTCGTAGGTGGGCAGCCACACAGTCTTTTGACATCCCGTGGAATCCAGTCAGTAACGGCGCTAGTCCAGCAGTCATCTCCAAATCTCATTACGTGTCCAGCCCATCTGATTTTTGACGCCTTGGCAAAGGAGACAGCGTGATTCTTGATCGTCCAAGGAGGTCGAAACTCCAGATTCTTTCTCTCATTTGAGTGAAACGTGATACTCCAAGTATAGCTCTTTTGATTCCCCCAAATAGTGTTCTCATCCTATTTGCATAGGGCCCAGGTCTCTGAGGCATATGTTAATGCAGGAAGAACAGTGGAATCAAAGAAATGTGCCCGGAGCTGGAGGTTCTTCCTCCTCTTAGCTATTTCTTCGACCCTCTTGAAGGCATCCCAAGTTGCTCTCTTCCTCCTGCGCAACTCAGGTGCCAGGTCATTCATCATGTTGACTTCTCGACCTAGGTACACATAGCTGTTGCATTCGGAGATGGTTGTTCCATTGAGAGGGAATGGAGCGTCAGGAACGAGGCTGTTTCTCATAAACATTTTCTTCGTAAGATTCAGCTGCAGTCCGACCTTTCCACACTCATGGTCGAAGTCGGCCAGCATTTGTGCTGCTTGGCTAATGTTTGGTGTTATTAGAACAATGGCGGCTGGAGCAATAGCACAGTGGTAGGGCGTTTGCCTTGCACGAAGCCAACATGGCCGACCCGAGTTTGATTCCTCTGCCCCTCTCG
Source organism: Sorex fumeus (assembly GCF_029834395.1). Classification (NCBI taxonomy): domain Eukaryota; kingdom Metazoa; phylum Chordata; class Mammalia; order Eulipotyphla; family Soricidae; genus Sorex; species Sorex fumeus. The sequence goes on from NW_026606155.1 coordinate 29,053,437, forward strand.
GAGAGCCCGGCAAGCTACCGAGAGTATCTCGCCCGCACGGCAGAGCCTGGCAAGCTCCCCGTGACGTATTGGATATGCCAAACACAGTAACAACAAAGTCTCCAATGGAGACGTTACTGGGCCCGCTCGAGCAAATCGATGATCAACGGGAGGGCCTTTACCTTTACCTTTACCTTATTAGAACAATGTCTTCAGCAAAGCGGAGGTGTTGTAGTTGCCGACCATCTATCTTCACTCCCATTTCTTCCCATTCCAGTCATCGCATGATGTTCTCGAAGGTGGTACTGAAGAGTTTCGGTGAAATGGTATCACCCTGCCGAACGTTAGACAGAGCGGCATCTAGAACTCCCGAGAAACCTCAATGAGTTTGGTTATCATGTGGATATGGTCGATGGTGCTGAATCCTTTTTGGAACCTGGTTTGCTCACATGGTTGTCCTTCATCTAGTGTTCTGCCAATCCTATTCAGGATGACTCAAGTAAACAGCTTGTAGATGACAGATAGCAGGCAAATTGGGTGATAGTTGCCAATGTCATGGATGTCTCCCTTCTTGTGCAGTAGTACCGTCCTGCTGTATCATTTCCATTGGGATGGAACCTGAATTCAGACAGGTAGCTTGTGAAAAGCCGAGCCAGCGTATTGATGAGTACTGATGGAAAGTTCTTCAGGTGTTCAAGTCTGACCTTGTTTGGGCCAAGTGCTGTTCGTTTCTTTACTGATGAAATGGCAAGTTGGATTTCGAAAGGGAGAACATTGGGAATGACATATGCATCCTGCGGAATTTGGTATGTGGGCAGGTGGACATGGCTATCAAAGAGATCTGAGTAGAAGTCATGGATAATCTTCTCCACTGACCTTCTGGAAGATGTGATAGATCCATCAGGATGTCGGAGGACAATCATCTTGATCTTGTAGTTGGCGAACGACGGGAGGGCATTACAAATGCTTTTCCTAGCTTCTGCTGCATATACTAGCACTTCTGCTCTTCTCTCTTTGAGGTCTACTTTTATCACATCTCTGCACTGCTTTGCGAGCGTTCACTTGCAGTTGCCTGAGGCATGTGACAAACCACGTTGGCAAATAAGCTCAAGAGTTTTCGAAGATAGGCGTGTTTTTGTGGCTATCTCTCTTGGTGTTCCTCGCACAATCATGGAGGTGCTGAACCAGTCAATTGTATTCCTCATCAATGTTGTCAACAATGGCATCTTCCCATGTTGCAGCAATAGTGCCAAAGAGCTCCCAGTTGGTGGTTGTTCTGGGAGTTCTCTTCTTAAACTTTGCAGCCCTTTCTCCCCACTCTGTGAAGTAGAATTTTGCATGAAGGAGACGGTGGTCCCATCCTGTTTGGAATTTTGGGACAACAACGATATTGGTCAGGCAAAACCATTGATTGAATATTATGTGGTCTATTTCGTTGTGGAACGATCCACTGGGAGACTCCATGTCCAATGTTTAGATTCGGACTTCTGGAACTGTGAGTTACCATGGATGGTCTTGGTTGACATGATGAACTCAGACATGATGAACTCCACTACCTCCACTACCCAGCTGCCGCCACGCTTCAGGACACTTTCCGGATGCTTGGGCCAAGACTCACGCATGACTGAAGCCCCTCAGAACAAGATAAGCGGAACTCTGAGACCTTGGACTTCAGGATCAATGGACCCGGGGACAGAGATTCTCTGCTTGCTCTCACCAACCACAGGTGAGGAAGGGATTAAAACCAGGAGTCCCACCCTACCCTGCTCTGTCTGCTTCCACCAGCTGCCAGAGACCCAGGGATTGGATTGTGTACAGAAGACCCTCCCTACCCCAACTGGTACCAGATAAATACCTCACTGGCAGACCTTCACTACCTCCACTACCTCCACTACCCAGCCTGCGCCATGCTACAGGACGCTTTCCGGTCTGCGTGGCCCGCTTATAAGACACTTAATACCCATCTTCCAGAATTGTCGCACCATATTTAATAGGGTTCAAATATGGTTTGAACCATGGGAACACCTACAAGGACAATTAGCAGCTGCCCCAAATGCCTCTATCCCTCTCGGAGAGCCTGGCAAGCTACCGAGAGTATTCTGCCTGCACGGCAGTCTCACAAGCTATCTGTTGTGTATTCGATATGCCAAAACCAGTAATTACAATGGGTCTCATTCCCCTGACCCTGAAGGTGTCACCAATATGACAGCGTTGAGAAGTATGAGGAAGGAGAGGCTGATAAAATCTCTTAGGGTGGGTAACTAGAAAAAAAAACTACTGGGCCCGGGAAAATATTTAATAATTCAAATTATTTAAACAAGGGAGTCTAGTCAGAGCAATTCAAGGAAATAACCAGTCTCACATGCACTTACTCCAGGAAATTAGGAGAGAAAAAAGTTTAGATGAACCGCCAATTCCTTTTAATATATCTATAATATAGCACTGTAGCACTGTCCTCCTGTTGTTCATCGATTTGGGCCTAGTAACGTCTCCATTGTGAGACTTGTTGTCACTGTGTTTGGCATATCGAATACGTCACACATCATGGGGAACTTGTCAGGCTTTGGTGTGCGGGCGAGATACTCTAGATAGAGGGGTGGATGAATCAAACCCGGGTAGGTCGAGCCAGCGGCATGCAAGGCAAATGCTTTACCGCTGTGCTCATATATATAATTTTTTTTTTTTGCTTTTTTGGGTCACACCCAGAGATGCTCATGAGTTACTCCTGGTTCTGCACTCAAGAATTACTCTTGGTGGTGCTTGGGGGACCATATGGGATGCTGGGGATTGAACTTGGGCTGGCTGTGTGCAAGGCAAAATGCCTTACCTGCTGTACTATTGCTCTGGCCCTTAATATATCTATATAATAATAGGACACTGTATTGATGAAAACAGAATAATCTGAGAATAAGAAATGTTATCATAAGAGAAGAAACATAATTCTTAAAGTAGAGAAAATTGAATCTTATAATTAGTGAATTAAATGATTAAGCTGAGAAATTCTCCCAGATTCCAGAGCAAAGTCTGTAAACTTAACCATAATGCATATAAAGAAAAGTAGAGGTAGGGAAATAAAGCAACATATACATATAGAAATAACAAAAATAATAAAAGCAGAGAATACCTAGAGAAATGGCCAAAATATAAAAATTATTAATCTTAAACTTTTGAGCCTGAAAATTGAAAGGACCTATGGGAATTCTATAAAATTATATAGACTGCTACACTGTGGTAGCATCATTTCCTCTCTGTATCCAGGAGAAACCCAACCAACCAAACAACCTAACCAGAATGTCCAAAATGGTGAAAATAAGAGAGTTAACATACTATCTTCTGTCTAATATAGCAGTCTAATTACTACAATATAAGTAATAACACATATAGGAAATGTTGACAGGAAAATTTGTAAGAATTTATGTGGTTTAAATGTGAGGGCAATGGAAAATCTATTTTGAAACTTTCAAGAACTCATAAAAGTATTCTTCTTTCTGAGAAAATTTCTTGAAGTCCTATGGCAATTAAAACAGGACATCAACATAAATAATTCAAACTGGAGGAAGCCAGAGACCCACATATTATTGTGAGAAATGGAGCCATAAAATTTAGACTAATGTATAAATAATTGCTGCTAACATTATAAAACTTAGAAAAATGTTCAAAGTGATAATGACCTGGATCTAAAAAGAGAACTTACTTAGATAAAAGAATATAGGAGTATGACAGAAGAGAGAGGGAATAAGAATATTAATTTTGTCTGATTTGTAACTGTTTTATTTCCAGGTTTAGAGTAGTTCCTAACTCATAGGAGATGGTTTGATGAATGATAAAGAATCTGTTTAATCTCTACAATAATTTAGAGCTTTAAAATTTCTTGTAGCAAAAATAGGAAGACTAATTGAGAGCCAAATAAAAACTTAGTTTATAGGCAAGTTTAAATTTAAAAAAGCCAATGGCTTAGAAACATAAATATGGTCTAACTATAATAATTTGCAGAAAAATGCAAATTTAAATTACAAATACATATCAATTTCCATGTACTATTCTTATTTACAGAGATTAACATATGTGATAATACCAAGTGTTGGCTAACCATATGGACAAATATGAACTCTCCTAGTCTATGAGTGAGAATATAAAGTACTAATACTTTAGAGAATTTGACTATATGAAACAAAGATGGATATCCAAAGTGCTTCAGCAATTCCACTTCTAGATTTGAACCAAAAATATTCTTTAGATAGTTCCCTCATTAATTCCTCCAAGAATATTCATCCGGTATTATTTGTAATAGTGAAATATCGGAATCAACTTAAATGTTCATCAAAAAGGAGATAAAAGAGGTGTGATTAATACATACATCTATAATATACATCAGTTAAAACTACTGAATTGCATTTATATATTAACTAAATATTAAAGACAGATAGTTGGTAAAAGAAAGAGAGAGAGAGAGAGAGAGAGAGAGAGAGAGAGAGAGAGAGAGAGAGAGAGAGAGCATTCCAGAATGGTATGCAAGCTAAAATGGTATTCATGAAAATTTAACATTCAAAGCCATATCTACATCTACATTACTACAACTTTTGTATGCCTACAGAGGTGCTAATAATACTTGGAATTAAGAAATAAAAGGAAAATGTCAAATTCATCTTAGTGATTACCTCTGGGGAGGAAGGATAGGAGAGTTTTTACATTGTGGATTGGTAGAAAGACTTCGACTTTATAATGTCTTATTTCCTTTATTTAAAAAAATCTGAAACTAAGTGACAATGTAACATTTGTTAATTCTGAGTAGTGAATACATGGGTGTTTGTTATATTCTTGTACTTTATTTTTAAAACCTTTTCACACTCCCCCAAAAGTGTAATAAATAGCTAACCTGATGGCCTCACAACAATGATTCCATTAGAAGATAGATGAGTTTTAGGGAGGAAGGAGTGGGCCCATTAAACTTCTGAAATGATATTAAAAAAAAACAGAACTTTTTGTATGTGCTGTGTATACACATTGTGATTTTGAAGAGAGCACAGTTCTATTACCTCCAAAAGCAGTAGTAAATTATAGGGGGGGATTTTGATTTGCACAATTGAACAATGCTACTGACAGTTAACATGTAAGGCCAAGTACGATAAATATCAATTTGTGTTTTGTAATTTTCAGATTTCCCCCTACATAATAAAATGACCAGTTCCAAATGATAATGACATTCTTTTGAAGAAATATTGAATTAGGAATTATGTTCTACTTAAGAAAACAGAAACTCCTACTATTAGTGATTTAAACACACAAGCATTTTATTTTCCTTATATAACAGGGGAACTGGAGGTTGCTAGTATAGGTGTCAGAACTATTTCTCTTTGCCTCTTCCTCATTATTTCACAATGGCTTATGAAGTTCTAGCCATCGACTAGAGTGTTCAGAAAGGGGGAAAAGTGGACTGGAGAAGAATAGGGTAATATCTGTATTTGGAGAACAAGACTTACCTAGTAATTCTCATTAGATTTCTGTTTATGTTTCATCGCACCATATGGTCTTGCTTATTGCAAGAGGGTTTGTTTTTGGCTCTACAAACTTTATATTAGAAGAAGAAAAATGAGTTTTGGAATGGGTATTAAAATAAATCAATGCACAATATTTGATATAATGGTCACTGTCACTGTCACTGTCCTCCCATTGTTCATCAATTTGCTCAAGCGGGCCCAGTAATATTGTGAGACTTGTTACTGTGTTTGGCAACCTGGCAAGCTCCCCATGATATAATGGTGCTTAGGTTAAATTTTCACACTGAATTCCAAGAATGTGTGCATCAAGATTCATTTGGGATAAAAGAATCACTTAGAATATTTATAACAAAGACAAGGTAATGCAGGGAATGAAGTGGGTGACCCAAAGGACGGAAGACCAGAAAAGCTAAATAGGAGCAGTGAAGCAGCCTCAAGATTAACAAAATCAGGAAGCTACTATTCACCCAATATTAGACAGATAAAGGGAGAAGACAGAATTACTGGGTCATTTGGCAGAAGAACCAGGAAAAGTCTATCTAGCAGAAGAAAGAGCCAGAATGGAGCAGAAACCAGTGTAAGAAAATAACACAGGAAGGCAGAAGAGATTTTTTCCCCATGTATTTCTTTGAATGGCTAAACCCAGTGCAAAATCAGTTGAACAGTTTGTAGGAGCTCCACTGTGGTGCAAAACTAAGAGAAGTACAGGAGCAAACTGAAGGGAAAAAAAGATACAAAAACAAGCACGCTGGATGGAAACGTAAAACACACTTCAACGTTAAGTAAAGGACGGTAGCACCGTATCACTGTCCTCCTGTTGTTCGATTTGCTTGAGTAGTCACCAGTAATGTCTCCATCGTGAGACTTGTTACTGTTTTTGGCATATCGAATATGCCACAGGGAGCTTGGCAGGCTCTGCCGTGCGGGCGGGATACTCTTGGTAACTTGCCGGGCTCTTGGAGAGGGATGGAGGAATAGAACCCGGGTCGGCCACGTGCAAGGCAAATGCCCTACCAGCTGTGCTATTGCTCCAGCCCAAGTAAAGGAAGGTATGGACAATAATCAGTAATATAGACAATAGAGCCTCAAATAATCGAATGAGAAAGATGAAGAAGTGATTGTGTTTCATTTTTATATTTTTGTTGTTAAGAGTCTATTGATTCATAACAAAGATAGAGAAATTGTTGAAATTTCAAAGGTTAAGTAGCATGATATCAAATACATATTCATCAAAACCTCTTAGAATTACACAAAACTATGATGGCTAAGGAGAACTTTAATTGCTATGATAAATCAAGCCGACAAAAACAAAGACATTCAACATATCAAGAGATGATATTAAGACATATGGCAACAGCCAAACCTGAAATCAGATATGTTCACAGCTTTAAGTGCTTTTATTTATATACAGAAAAATGAAAATAAATAAATGCAATTATGGCTTCAACTCAAGGACATAAACAACAAAGACAACTTTAGGAAAGCTAAAAAAAATCAATAAAACAAAACCAGAAATCAATACATAAAAAATAGAATTGATAAATTTAACCAAGATCCTATTTCAAAAATACCTATTTCAATAAGAGAGATAGACTCTTGGAAAATTTTTCCACAAGAAAATACAAAAGAGATGCAAATACACAATGTTACAAATAAGAAAGGCAATAGACCCACAAAGAGATCATTGACATTGGAAGAGCCAAACTAAATATGGCTTAATCCGAATATATTTGAAAATCTAAAACAGATCATTTCATCACAAAATTTAAAAATAATAAGTGTGAATGAGGTTTTATTTTGGTTCATGAAACTATGTCACAGAACCAGTGGTTTTTCTGTGTGATACTGACCCCCAATGAAAGCAAACTGAATAGTCTCACGTATTAGACCAGACATGATCAGATGTTTCCTGAGGGCAGGAATTATGTTTATTTTACTCTGCATCTCCTGTATGTCTCTAAAGGATACACTGTCCAGGGTTGGGGAATATTTGCTAAAACGGTTCTTTTCCCTTTCTCTCTGCACTTCTCTTCCTGCTCTTTCTGTCTTCAACCCTCCAAAAGAATAATCAAGAAATTACATTTGTGTGGCTTAAAATAAAGAATGGCCTATTTATGTCATTCTTTAGGTTGTATTGATGGTCTGTTCACTATAGATCCTGCTGCCCTCTGAAGGAAGCTTGAGCATGCAGGCTGCAATGTGGGGTCCACAGAGGGTTCCTCTGCAAACAGTGCTGCTTATCAGAGCTGCCCGGAGCTGGTGACTCAGAGAATGGCCCAGCAGGTCCTGGCTGTTGCTAGGAAACCATGTTCCCTTGTGGAACCAGGCAAAACACTTGCAGGTTGTCCTGATAACTTAGAGAAAACCAAGAGCTGTCAGAAAAGGTAGAGGGGAAAACAAAAAGTGAAAATGAAAAAAATGATTTTCCTTGCCAAACACTAAATGACATGTATCTACGGGGAGAAGGGACAAAAATAGTTGAAAGAGAGGTTGGCATCCCTAACAAAACATCTTTTACTCTTGCTTTGTTTGAGGTGGTAAAACTATGATTTGAGAACAGGGGCCCTAAAATTTCCATATACAGTTTCTGAGTTTTCTGGAACTTTGAGCATAGGAAAGCCAAGTGAAATGATGAAGGATTCTCCCCAGAATTCTGCCCAGGCACTGATGTGAACCTCTCCAACCACTTGGTCAACTGACTTTTACAAACAAGTGCCTCCCTCAGCCTGCAATTTTCCCCAGGCACAATCCTAGAAGAAACAAGAGAAGGACAATGGAACTCTACAGTAGCTCCCCAATTTTGTCAGAATTACGGGGAGGGTTTCTTAAAGATAATCTTCTAATTCCCCCCTCCCAGAAGCAGAAACTTCAAAACTTTCTGCTTTAGGAGGTTTAGAAGAGGGTAGAGAACTCATATTTATTTTTTATGTTTAGTAAATACAAATATTCATATTTAGTAAATTTCTAAATGAGGTAGATGCTATTCCCGGGACCATACTTGGGGAATCTCTGCCTGAAACTCTTAAATTTTGCAGGGAATGTATGAATCACCTAACTAATGAAGACTTGGAAGTCAAAAAAATGCTGTAGGTTGCTCAAGGTCACTTAGTCACTCATGGTAGGTCAAACCACAAGTTTAGGCTTCCTGAATTATTTTCTCTAGTATAAAACCTCTCCAAGCAGTGTCTCTTTTAAAAGTTTCCAAAAGACTCCAGATGGTTGCCAACAGGGGTGGTCCTACCAAGTGAATGCCAAGTTGCTAAATCCAACCCCAATAGCAACCACTTTGAATATGAAGTCAGAGACCGTTTGGAAAAACCTTTATGCGTATCGCTATGTTGTCTCTAATTTTTCTAAATACAGCAGATAGAAAAGGAAGCATGTTGAGGAGGAGCAGACGCAGCCAAGCAGGGATCTGATATATCTCCGAAGAGGGGTGCCTCCAGTATCACACTGCCAATCTGCAGCTGCTGGTGGGGAGGCCACTGGCTTTAAACTCATACCACAGGGCAAGTCTCCCCCTTGCATTATCCAAACCCCAGGATCAGTACTGGCCACTGTGTTTGCTGAGTTAGCTTCAAAGTTATATTTAAAACTTCAAAAATACACTTTCTTTGCACTTTACCTTGAAATGAATAGGCTTCATCAACCATCAGGGCTATTTGTAAGCTGCAATACACTAAAAGAAAGTCTGGAACAGAGAGAAGATAGTACCACAGGTAAGGCATTTGCTTTGCACCTGACTGGCCAAGGTTTGATCCCCAGCACCACATATAGTTTCCCTGGACACCACTGGGAGCAATTTCTGAACACAGCATTAGGAGTAAGTCCTGAGCACTTTTGAGTCAAGTGTGGCTCAAAAACAAAATAAAAAAAATTCAGGAAAAGTAACATAGCAGCATATATTACTGAGGCTTGGCCAAAGCAAAATTTGGGTGAAAATGAGGTTTGTGTTTGGTTCTCTTGGTTTCTTGTATCCTCTCAGCTCTCCTTGGTCTCTTGGTTTTCATGTCTATAAAGGAAGTTATAAAAGCTAAATTCAGCTAGAGTGTGATGAAATGATTTCAGAGTTATTTTTTCACAATTCTTTTCATTTTAATAAAGAGTGCTTGAAGTCTAAAACCCCCATCATACCTGAAAAAGTGAAACTCTAACATTGAACTTTGATGAGGGTTGAGGTCAGAGGAATGGGAGTGGAAGGGAGATCAACAAGAACTATGACCCTCCACCCCCTTTTCTTAGGCCCCAGCCCTCACCACAGAACTAAGAACCAAGAACTCCAGAGATTTTTTTTAATCTTGTGCTTCATGGGTAATCACTAGTTTGTCTTCTGCTAAGGTCAAGATTCACCTTGTTTATTGATTATACAACAGAAGCTTGTGCCTTAGGAACCATCACTTTTAGTACTTGTATTCTCACAAGAACATTGTGTCCACTAGATGGCATTCAGATAAAGCTGGTGAACAAATGCTTTGTTCTATAACCTAATGTTGAGAAGAAAAATGAAATGAATTGTGTCTCCTTCCTGCCAGGTTTCAACTTTGTTCATATTGTCTCTGTCTCATGAGACAAACTCACTCTCTGTGGCTGCTACTGAGAAATACCATATGGTACATGGGTCTATGGCGCTTTACAGTTTTTAATTGCTCCTCATATATTGTTTCCTTTAAACTCACTTTTTGAATGTATAGAAATTATCATTTCCATTTTACCTTTAAGAAACTGATTCTACCTCAAATCAGTGAGAAATGAGCAGAGCTAGAACTTGAGTCTAAAGTTTTTGATTTCTGATTCCAAGTAGACCATTTTCATCCCCAACTGTAAATATATTGGCTGACTGACTTGGCATAGAGGTCCTTGAAGGACTAACTGGAGTTGAGAAGTGACTCTGGCAAATCTCTGAAAATATTGCAAAGTAGGACATTGTAATGCTTGTTCTCTTACTGGTGATCCCAGGGGATGCCACAATTTGTGTATCTTCAGTCCAGAGCAGCAGGGGCGATAGTAACATAGTGTGACTTGTGGCTGACTCTGAGGAAGGTAGAAGAGCAAGAAAATGGTGGTTAGACAAGTGAGAGGAAAGATGGTGCTTAAGATGGAGCAAAAGGGTACTTCCTTCTACCAGTGAGATTCCATTCAAGACATGAAAAGAATGACATGGTTCCTTCAAAACCAAATTTCGGTGAGAAACGCAAAAATGACTACCGGTCAGCAAAAGGACTTGTGCTGATGGAAGTCACTCAAGGACTATCTGCACATTGACTGCTCATTTAATGCTCTATAAAAGTGTTATAGTGTTACATTTCATTAATATTGTTTTGTTGTGGAGTGCTTGTCCTATATTTCAGATGTTCCCAGGGATGCTGGAATAAGGAATTATGTTAACCAACAATATTCTATGTGCTTAATTACTCTTGGGAAATTAATATGGCAATAACATTGACTAAGGAGTTAAGAGAATAAGGAGGGCATTTCAGGTATGCGGATAGTGGGCACAAAAGTACTAAAGATGGGGATGAGCTTGGTCTGTGGGGAAGAATAAAATTCCTTGCCCTATTGAAGTGCAGAATTGGGAAATAATAGAAAGTGAGGTTGGACTGGTAACTCGAGACTGGATTAAAGGAACCGATGCATCAGACTAAAGAGGGCTAACTTGATTGCGTAGGCCACTGAGGGTTTTTAAGCAACTGTTACCTTAGAAAAATTATTCCATCAATGCACATGGATGGTTTGGAGTATGAAGAGCCTGGGGGAAAAAGAAAAAGACAAAAAACTAGGGAAATAATTTTTATATGAGGCAATGAGAGGCTGACCTTGTATGGAAATGGAGAGAAAAGACAGATATGAATGATCCTCAGCTGAGTCTTTTTCACTTGCCAATGAGAAAGTCAATTGTTTGCTGAACATAGTGTCCCCACTGGGATCTTGTGGGCAAGAAGCAGGTTTGTCTGCTAGTCTCTTAACCTCATATTCTTGCTGCTTGTTTTCACAATGTGTTCCCCAGGAGCGGTTCTTAATGGAGCAGTGGAGCTCTACTCATTAAAATTGTGCAGCACATTACAAATATCACTCATTTTAAGTAACTGATTTTATAGCATTTCAAACCTGCCATGTTGATAAATTAGGCACTGTACTTTTATACAATCTGGAGGCTCAGGTCTAGGGAGTTTTGAAATTAAGCGAATCTTATGGCAAATGGCAGCACCTGCTGGCAAATATGATATTACAGGCAAGTGCTAGTAGACAATGAAATGGCCCAGAAAAGGAACTAAAAGAGCAAAGCTGTGGGGTCTGGATGGGCTGAGAGGGGAATCTACATACTTAGAAAAAATTGTATTCCAAGGAAAGAAGGGAAAAGTAATCAGAGACAAACATGAAAACCCCAAAGTTGGGGGAGGGGGAGAAACTCAGAAAAATTTTAATGATTTAATCTTTTTTCTATATCAGGTGCTTTGAGTAATATAAATATGATAGCAGACAAGCTTCCTGATTTGATTATCCTAACCTTGTTCCTGGCCTAAGTGATTATACATTGAAAATGATAAATTTTAAAACTCTAAATGCTGCAAAAACATTGTGACCAGCATTTCAAGGGTCTGATCATCTCTCTGAACCTTTATTAATGATAATTTTGTATCTAATGTATTGGAAAATAATTTTCTTGAGAATTATTTCTCCTGAAAAAAACATGTAGAAGCATCTATTAATGTCATATTGGAAACTGGTGTGTGCGTGGGCCTGGAGCTTGTTTTTTTTTTCTACGGTTATCATTACTAGAAATAGTAAAATCACTAAATTCAAAAGAAAAAGAGGTTTGTTTTTAAATGACCTGATTCTCAAACATGAATCAAAGAAGATGACAAAAGTCTTCATGAGATTTTATCAGAGATTTTCAGGAGATGATATGTAAGAAATTTTCATAGTTTCTTATTTTTTATTTCCCCATTTTTTTTCTGAGAAAGAACTTAAGCTGTTTTAAAGCAGGAAAGATTTTCAGACTCTAGATACTTTAAAAAATGTCCTGTTAATTAAGGGGAGGGATAGGATGAGGCATGAGACAGAATAAGTTACTCTATAAGAATTTGATTGGGAAGATTAGAGTCTAAAAAGTTAATGAGTAATAGAAGATTTTTCTATTAGGATATATTTGAGTAAAGCATAGTCTTTGGTGTTCAACTGTTAGAGTAAAAAAATCACCTGTTTGGGTAAGGTAAGGTAAGGTAAAGGCCCTCCCGTTGATCGTCGATTTGCTCGAGCGGGCCCAGTAACGTCTCCATTGGAGACTTTGTTGTTACTGTGTCTGGCATATCGAATACTCTCGGTAGCTTGCCGGTCTCTCCGAGAGGGGTGGAGGAATCGAACTCGGGTCGGCCATGTTGGCCGCGTGTAAGGCGAACGCCCTACCCGCTGTGATCTTAAACATATTCCTAGTGTGTGATCTGTGAAAGGGGGATGGTGAGAGTTTTAGCCTAGTATGTCTAGTCTAGTCTTATTGTTGTGAATTTTAGCCAGGTTGATAAATGTAAACCATAATATAGTTCATGGCATTAGTAAGTACTTCCTATATATTAGCAACACTTGTCATAAGAAGTGGTAAAAGAATGATATATTTAGCAAATCTCTTCAGGACTCAATTATAAAGTCTTTTGGGAAGTAATAAAACAGAAGTAATGTGAAGAAAAGGCAGAGGATGAATCGGAAGTTTTATTGGGAGAATGGTGGCAAGCAGGGGATGTATGAGAAAAGAAGCAAGACAGAATGCTTTACTGGTATAGAAATGGAAATGCAGGTAGCCTAACTGCAGGGAGTGAGCACAAGGAATAGTTGATGCCCCATATTGAAATGATTGTGGAGGGCCTTAACACCTGGCTGAGGAGACAGATCTTTATTCTGGAGACTTGAGAACTATAAATAGAGTTTGAATAGGTGTGGGGATATGTTAGAAATATTAATTGATTAATTGTTGCTGCAAATCCAAGACACCAGGACACTGGTTAGGGGTTGTAAGAAAGGAAAACATTTTTTTCCCTACCCTTCAGAGTTCTGCTAAAATCTATTTAGCAAAAAAAAAAAAAAAAAATCCCAAAACAACAACAACAACAAAAAAACCAAACCAGATAATAAGAGAGAAAAGCAAGTAAATTCATTCATATGCATATCATCTTGGAAATACCCTGGGGCAAATAAGTAACTCCCTAGAGTGATTTAGGATTTGGGATTGAATATCAATTTACAAGGGTAATAGGAGGAGGAAGGGTCTTTGGGGAAAGTGATTGGGGTTCAGGAAGGATTGATGGGTCTTGAGAGGAACTGGTGTGAGGGTTGAGAGTGTGGTTCCCTTCCTGGCTCCTATGGTGAGTCCCTCTTTCCTGGCTGCTGAAACTCTGCGAAACTTTAGAACAAGCACATTACTGTTGCAGGACCTATCTTTAGACAAATAAGAAAGACCAGAGAAAGTCTCTAAGTTTTCCAAGTTACCCTGAAGTAATATGTTAAGGTAACATATTTGGTTGTGGAATGTTCTGATGCTTTTCAAGGTTAAGTCTATGCAAGGGCAAAAGTGTAGTGATGAGTGGACAAGGTGAAAGGCAGATGGAAGGATGATGGAATAGATCTAAGATCTGAATGTTGGGGACAAGAGAGGGAATGAGAAGACCTCTGCTGTTTAAAAGTGAGATGATAGCATAATTAAGGTGCCAAGTGAGCTTAGAAAGAAGCTGGGTTGCTACTCTAAACATATTGGGGATGAAGGAAAAAAAGGAACCACTTTTATCAGGTAGTTTCTATCAAGGAACTCATACAAATGTCCCTGACTGTTGTAAAGTGGAGGGTTTCCTTGAGAATGGTTTATAGCCCAATAACAGAAATCCAGATGAATTTTTCATTTTCATCCAAAATAATGTTATTATACAACTGGTGACTTCACTGATTTCTGGTGGAGTGTGAACTCTTCGAAAAGTACCGAGCAATGTAAAGTTTTCATTAATAGAACTTAGTTTGGTCCATTCATCCCAGCTAATTCTCATTCAGCTTTTGTGCCCACTTTCTGCCTGAGGACCCCAATGTCTTGCCTTCCAATTTAGCATTAATATTAATGATTACTGTTAGAGCAGAAAATTAGATAATCAGGCAGAGCAGAACTGCCCCTTAGAGAGTACTCAGTTTACCCTAATGGGAAGGTCTGGAGGGTGTTTTTATCCTTTAGGTGGAGTCTGGCAAGGGGGAGAACTCCTTTTCTCAAGTGAAAGGCTGATGCCATTAAAGATGGTTTGCTCTTTCCAACCTCATTTAGCAGCACACTAAACAGTGGTTCATTAAGCTGTAAGCAGCTGTGTAGAGGCGCCAGAGGGTTCTGAGGGCACTGGGCTGAGATGGCTGCACTGTTTAACTCTTAGTCTGGGGCCATTTAGACTCTGTAGGAAGAACAGGCAGAGTAGCAAGTACAATGAAATTGAACAATACCAGATTTTCCCTAACATTGAACGAAGGGTATGAACTCCAATATCCAGAAATAGCATTACACAGCAAACAGGACTGTGAATTCTGTAAAGGATCATCTGCTTTTCCTATTTCAAGCCTTGAGTAACGGAGATAGGAAGTAAAGTCAAAACACAAACTGTAATCTATTGTGGTTCAGCTACCAAATTATAGCTCAGTACCTTTTGGTATATCTTAGTATTTTTCCTATATGTTATTTTAGGTGGGTTCAAAATTATTTTAAGGTTATGGGATTTTTCCAGTGCGTAATCTGTTAACTTGTTTTCTTTCTACTTGTAAGTCAGCAATGCCCCCAGTGGCAGTGAGCACAAATAGCTCAATATGCTTTGAGTCATACTTTCCATTTTTATAACTTTTGCTTGTTTCGTAGTCTAATTTTAGGCCTGACTTATTTTTTTCCTCTCTTAGTGCTATATTAAAATTCACAATGCCTTGAGTGTAGCAAAAAGTCAAATGTTCATTGAATGACTGTTTCATAATTATAGTAGGCAGGAAAGAGCTCAGAAAGAATGTTCCCAGCTTTGGTGATTCTATTGTGCAAGCATTGTAGGCATAAGGGTAAGAAACACTTGGGTTCCAATCCTATGTGACCACAGGCTAGCTGCTTAAGTAGTTTTCTCATCTTCTAAGTAGGAGTATATGACCTAGGCAGAATCATTGTGAAAAAAAATTAGAAGATAACATTGAAAGTTCAGAGCAAAATACTTTGCATGTTAATAGGCCTTCAGGACTTTACAAAATAACGATGAACCCCATAGGAAAATTTCAGAACACATGGACAGTTTGCTTAATAGAACTACATTTCTGGTGTGTCATACTGATGATGTAACATCCATCATGGATAAGTTATATATTATAATTTCATTTTTATATAAGTATTTTTAATTGTCACACTCATGGAACCTAGATATTTTCTAAAATGATGTTATATTTTTATAAAGTTGATTTGAAAGAATTTTATGGTATTTTGGGGGAAGACCACACCTGGCGATGCTCACAGGGTTACTGCATTCAAGAATTATTCCAGATGGTGCTCTGGGCACCATAAGGGATGCGGGGATTGTGCCTGGTTGACCGCGTGCCAGAAAAGCACCCTACCTGCTGTGCTGTTTATTACTCCAGCCCCAGTTTTATGCTATTTTAAAGAGTATATATCAAGACTGAAATTGAATTCTAGGATATATTCCAACTTTCCATTATACTAGAAGATTGTTTTAAAATTGACAGATGAAAAAAATCATTATGAATCAACTTACATAAAATTTTTGATGCATCAAAAGACCATTGGCAGGCAATGTTGTAGAATC
Source organism: Sorex fumeus (assembly GCF_029834395.1). Taxonomy (NCBI): domain Eukaryota; kingdom Metazoa; phylum Chordata; class Mammalia; order Eulipotyphla; family Soricidae; genus Sorex; species Sorex fumeus. The sequence continues at coordinate 29,069,719 of NW_026606155.1, forward strand.
AACCCGACAAGTGGACCAGTGCCTCTGAGAATCATCAGGTATACTCCTGTTCTCAAGGGCTTCTAGTTTTATTTGAGGCACCTCTAATCACCATGAAGAAAGCCAGTGCCATAGATAGATATCTACTTGTTTTTGTTTTAGGGCTTTATAAATTTGCTTCACAGTATAGTGAAATGGAATCACTTTGTGGAGAGAGTTGGAACTTTGTGTTGAGAATATTGTAGGCAAGTTGGTCTTACCTATCAGCTATTCATAGCTCAAGAAACAAATTATACCCTTTTTAAAGAAACCTTAATTCATATTGCCTTCCAATGGAATTACCATTTCATAAAATTACGCGCACACACACTAAAACTTGTCTTCTAGATAAACTGTCTTAAGCTTTTCTTATAAGCTGCTCATTTTAACGTACACCTGAGGTATCTGTTTTCTTGCTGCTGTTCAGAACTCCTAGAGAAAGTGATGAGGCTGTAGGGAACTTACTTGTAATCATATTCTGATATAACAAAGGGGAACTCCTGAAGATGGCAGCAGCACTTTAAATTTCAGCAGCCCAAGGAGGGCCTCTGGATAACAACTAGGAATCAAAAGAGGCTATCAGTTTCTTCATTATTTCCCCTGCATGACTTCCACCCCATTTTCAGGCCCAATTTCAGATGTCAAGTTTATCTTTGAGCCTTGCATAGTACATAGCACAGAAGGATCAAAAATCCAAGAAAAATCTGTCTAATCTTCTTATAGGAATCTTTTAACCTTTAACCAAAAGTTCCTCATTTGCCTCCAAAATGTGGATTCATCTTTCACTTGAACGTTCCAGTGAAAGAATAGAAACAGAAGTTAGACACAGATACTAATTTTTAAAATGATATTATCTACTGGCTAGTTACACTATTACATAAAGAAAGAGTTACTCCTTTTTCTTTCTAGTACACAAATGCCTGTCAAAAAATTGATGCTTTAGGGGCTGGAGTGATAGCACAGCAGGTAAGGCATTTGCCTTGCATGTGGCCGACCTGGGTTTGATTCCCAGCATCCCATATGGTCCTCCGAACACTGCAAGAAGAAATTCCTGAGTGCAGAGCCAGGAGTAACCCTTGAGTATTGCCGGGTGTGACCCAAAAAGAAAAAAAAAAATTGATGCTTTATAAGTGGATCAACATGGAGAGTATCATGCTAAGTGATGTGAGTCAAAAAGAGAGAGACAAACATAGAAGGACTGCACTCATTTGTGTAATATAAAGCAACAGAATGGGAGACTAACACCCTAAAATATTAGAGATAAAGATAAGGAGGATGCCGGCCTCACATGTTGGGGGAGAGGGGAGGTAGCTCAGATAAAGAAGCAGCAACCAAGTAAAGGCTGCTTGGAGGGCCCGCTATGAAGGAGAAATGTGTACTGAAAGTAGACTATATACCGAGCATGATGGCCACTTAACGCCTGTATTGCAAACCACAACACCCAAAAGGAGAGAGAGAGTAAAAGGGAATATGCCTGACACAGAGGTGGTGGTGGAGGGGTGGCGATGGGGTGGTAGTGAAATAAATAAAAAATTTTTAAAAAATCGATGCTTATTCTGTAATTGCTAACTACTATAAATCAGTACATAAGAAGTGTTCATAAATATGAGAGTACAATCTATCATATACATCTTGAAAAGTAAAGTTATATAATTTCTATATGGAAGATTAAAACCATTTATAAGTTGATTATTTTATATTTCTATTTTTAATTAGAATTTAAAATTGCTTAGTCAATGCAATCTTGTATAAAAAAGTCAGACAGTTCAGAAGTACATCAAGGAAAAATTTGTAATATTCTCTTCCTTCACCTAGTTCTTAAAGTAATTATTATACTATGAAGACATTTACCAAAAAAGAATAGCATCATATTGTACATATTATTGACATCTGGATCCATATATATATGTATTTATATATATTAGAACATAAGATATAAGTCTTATATACTAATAATATAATATTTCATAGTAAGGATGTAAAATAATTTAGCCCATCTTTGTTTCAATGATGAATTTGGCTATACACAACTTGATCACCACCACAAACAATGATGTTTTCTGAATAGGTGTATCTACTGTACCTTAACCAGTAGCTCTGTAGCACTGTTCTCCTGTTGTTCGTCGTTTTGCTGGAGTGGGCACCTGTAATGTCTCCACTATGAGACTTGTTGTTACTGTTTTTGGCAAATCAAATATGCCACGGGGAGCTTGCCAGGCTTTGCCATGCAGTGGGGATACTCTCAGTAGCTTGCCAAGCTCTCCAAGAGGGACAGAGGAATCAAACCTGGGTCGGCCACACGCAAGGCAAATGCCGTACCTGCTGTGCTGAGAAATTGACGTACAATGTTATGGGGGTTTTGTATGGTGAACATTTTAGTGAATACTGCAGATTGCTTTCTAAATGGGGTATAATACTCAGCATTGACTTACCCACATTCTTACCAACACTTGATTTATCATTTGGTTGGATAGAAAATGGGAGCTTGATGGAATTTTGTTTTCCTTGACATCATGTCATGCCATGACGCTTCTTCATTGTGATTAAGTTTCATTGTTCCTATAGAAAATGGAAAACATTTCCATTATCTCTCTCATAGGATTATTGTTGGGAGGAGCAGAGCTGATACTCATCATATCTTAGAATAATGCTTGCTGCTCACAGAAAGCCTGAAATATAACAAACATATGAGTCAAATAAATGTATTCTAGTCACACTGAACTTATATATATGCACATATACACATATATACACATATATGAAACATTTGGATTTCTTCTTAAACAAGTCAATATTTATTTTTCAGTTTAGAAAAGTTGATGGGAAGTGTTTTCACCTTTGAGATTCCCCTTCAACACCCCTTTTAGAAATACATCAATGGGGTCAGAGATATGATAATATGGATTGGAGTAGATACTTAGCATTGCAGAAGTCCCAGATTTAATCATTGACACAGCCTGCATTGTCCCCTGAGCATGGTTTCCTGGGTGTGGCCAAAAATATCTCATTGCTTGAAAATAGCATTGTGAAATGTTTGGTGAAATGCTTAATTGAGAAAAAAAATGAGAAAGATTTTAGAAAAATTCCAGAATTAATTCCATGAATAAAAAATAGACTTCCTTAACATGTGAGACATCAGACTGGATAAGCATTTATATATGAGGGGATTGCATTTATATATGAGGGAAGGAGGAGAGAGGTGTGCAATAGGGCAGTTGGGATGCACTTTAATTTCCAAGTAAACAATTTTACAAATAAAAATAGATTTTTGTATCTTGAGTTCCATGATAGCTTAACCTTTGTTGTTATTATCAACCACATACCTCTCTTCAATTTCTTATTTCTCACTTATATTTGTCCTCAACAGGGATCCTGCATTAGTTATCAGTCACACAAATCTAAAGAACCCAGTATCAAGCTTGCTTAAATGTCAAAGCCAACTATTTTTTTGTGTTCTTCCTCTGACTTTCCATCAGTATCATACTTCTTTTTTGCTTTCTCTATCTCTTCAGTGTTATAGAGAGATGTTCATTCATTAGCATTGGTTTTAGTTTGTTTAAATTAAATTTACATTTGAGTGGTTATATTACAATTCAGAATTATGGAATGGAGGAAGAGGGAGGGTGGGAAAGAGAGATGTAGGAGGAGGGAGAAGTCTCTCAATGATACATACTGATACATTAATAGGCAAGAGACAATAGGCATTGGTAGGCAATAAGCTGAGTAATGAATCTTAAGAGCCTTGGAAGCCTTGGTGGGCAGTTGTAATGTTTATGGAAATGCATCCCCTTTCATACTCTCAACTCTGAACATTCCGATATCCCACCAACAGCTCATTGTACTTGAACTGTAATAGCTCTTCCACCTCACCTCCAATCTTTTAATCCTATTACCTTTGCACTGATCATTACCTTTCCTCATCTCTTTACTTCTCTCCTAATTCCCTTGCATACATCTTCAAATCCCTTGTCCCTTCTTTCTCAATCACCCTAGTCTGAATTAATTGCCACAAACCTCAAGTGGATTGTGTGGTCAGCCAATCTCACAGGATTTTCTAGTCAATTTATTCCCTCTCCCTCCTACACCATCATTTCATTCTCTCTCCTCCAACCATGCACCTTCCTACTCTTCACTCTCATGACCTAATTTCTAATTTTACTGACAGGATGCAAGCAATCAGAAGAGAAATTTCACATGCTTTCAACACCAAAAATTCATGGCCTTTTGCTTCTCACAAACTAGCTCTCACTTTTGTTGCAGGGGGTGAACCATCCCTGTAGCTACCTGCAGTCCTTTTTCTTGTTTGGTGCTCTCTGTATGTCCCCTGACCTAGCTTCTTGGGAACAGCATTTCTGTAGTTTTATATTTATATCCTGTAAGATCAATTTACTCCTCCTATGTCATTATTTCTGTGAATATACCAGCATGCAGCAATATCAAATCTTCTTAATTTTTTAGCATTGGTATTAATTATAAGCTCTATAAACAAATAGCTATACAGTCATTTATTAAAGGAAATATTATTATGTGAAAAGGTACAGAACATGAAGCTGGCTCCTTTCCCTTAGTGAAGCACTTTTTCAAAGCTCCAAATTAGTGATAACAGTAAATAGACATTCTACAAAATACACTAAAGCAAATCTTGTTAAATGTTATATTTAAATCTGGATAGACTCCAATATAAAAAGCAGAAATAGTACTAGGTTCTGTGGAAGAATTAATAAAATGGATATTGATGAATCTAAAACTTAAAGTAAACAAGAAATCATGTAGTTTTGATAGTAATATTGTTAAAATTATTTTACTACTGGTTTATCTCAATCTCTGAAACTCCCCCCAAATATCAGAAAGATAGAAATTCTTTTTAATTTGGTATTGAATCACTGTGAGATAGACCCTTACAAAGCTGTTCATGATTGGATTTTAACTACACAATATTGTGACACCTATCCCTCCACCAGTGTACATTTACCAGCACCAGTGTCCCCAGGTTCCCTCCCATCACCCACGACCCACCACCCCCTACCTGCTCCTATGTCAGGTGCTTTTCTTCTCTCTCTCTCTCTCTCTCTCTCTCTCTCTCTCTCTCTCTCTCCTCTCTCTCTATCTCCCTCTCCTTTTGGGCATTGTGGTTTGCAATGTTGATAATGAAAGGTTATCAAGAATATCCCTTTACCTGCTTTTAAAACTCAGTTCTTGTCCAGAGTTATGATTCTCAGCTATTATTGTCATAGTGTGGTCTTTTCTCTATCTTACTGCCCTCAGCCCCACACACTCTTGTGATTAGATTGAACCATTGACCAGTCCTCCTAACCCCTGTTTTCCCTGGCCATAGATACTAGTCTACTAGTCTCCTACTATATATATATATATGTATATATATGTGTGTGTGTGTGTGTGTGCATACATAAATATATACACCATACATGAACGCAGTCATTCTATATTTTCCCCTCTCCTTCTGACTCATTTCACTCAGCATCATACTCTTCATGTCCATCTATTTATACGCAAATTTCATGACTTCATTTTTCCTAACAGTTGCATAGTATTCCTTGTGTAGATGTACCATAGTTTCTTTATCCAGTCGTCTGTTCTTGGGCACTTAGGTTGTTTCCAGATTCTGGCTATGGTGAATAAAAAAAGGCCCTCCCGTTGATCGTCGATTTGCTCGAGCGGGCCCAGTAACGTCTCCATTGGAGACTTTGTTGTTACTGTGTCTGGCATATCGAATACTCTCGGTAGCTTGCCGGGCTCTCCGAGAGGGGCGGAGGAATCGAACTCGGGTCGGCCATGTTGGCCGCTTGTAAGGCGAACGCCCTACCCGCTGTGCTATCGCTCCAGCCCATGGTGAATAGTGCTGCAATTATCATACGAGTGCAGTTGGTATTTCTGCTGTGTGTTTTTGAGCCCCCAGGGTATATTCCCAAAAGTAGTATTGCTGGGTCAAATGGGAGCTCAGTTTCTTGTTTTTTGAGAAATATCCATATTGTTTTTCATAAAAAGGCTGGACTAGTCAGCATTCCCACCAACAATGAAGGAGAGTCCCTTTCTACCCACATCCATGCCAATGTTTGCTTTGTTCTTTTGTATGTGTGCCAGTCTCTGTGGTATGAGATGATATGTCATTGTTGGTTTGATCTGCACATCCCTGATGATTAAGTGATGAAGAGCATTCTTTTATGTGCCTTTGGTCATTCAGATTTCTTCTTTGAGAAAGTTTCTATTCAAATTCATTGACCCATTTTTTATGGGATTGGATTTTTTTTCTTGTAGAGTTCAACCAGTACCTTTTATGTCTTCCATATTAACCCCTTATCAGAAGGGTATTAGGAGAATATCCTTTCCCATTCCATAGCCTGTCTTTGTATCCTGGTCCTGGTCACTGTTTCTTTTGAGGTGCAGAACCTTCTCAGTTTAAGATAGTTCATTTGTTTATCTTTGCTTCCACTTGCTTGGTCAGTGGCATTTCAGAAAGATAGAAATTCTTAAATATGAAGCCATTTAGAGAGCATAGACTGTGTACATATTGTTCAGGGAATCTGAACTTACGTTTCTCTAAATTGAGTTGGGAGCCAGTGAGATAGCTCAGGGATTGGGGCACAGAACCCAAGTTCAACCCTGGTACACCATACTCCAGCATTGCTAGGCATAGCCCTGGAGGCCTGAGTACCACTGTTTATGGCCCTGGTGGCCCATCTCCACTGGGCCCCAGCAGAGCAACACTGTTTAGCTACATTACTGAAGCACTAAACTCTATTGCCTGGGTGGTTGAGATCTCTGAAAGTTTCCCCTGAGCACAGGATTCCTGACCACTACTAAAAAGGCCCAAACAAAAAAAAAATGGATTCAGGATGTGGTTCAACAATAAAGTACATGACACACACACATGAAATCTGGATTAGATCCCTGGGGGAAAATGTAAATTAATGAGCTGTGTCTTTTAACACTGATGGGGCTTATTGCAGGTGAAGATGGGTGGGAACAGGTGAATAAAGCTGATCTTTCAGTTCAGGTCGCTCTCATCTCATGCTGCTGAAGTGTCTGATACCAGGATTCACAGAGGTACCTGAATGTCCTATAATTGTCTACCAGTCCCACTGCTAAATATCTCCTGTATAACTAAAAGCTTTTTTTGGCTGGAGAGAGTAACAGTGGATAGGGTGATTACCTTGCACATGACTGACTGGGTTCAATTCTTGGCACCCCATGCTGTCTCCTGAGCCCTGCCCGGGATGATCACTGAGCACAGATCTAGGAGTAATATCTGAACACAGCTATTTGTGACCCCAAAACAAAAAAATAACTTAAGAGTTCCCCCCTCCCCGCGCCAACTCCACTTACAATTCATCTGGGTCATGTTCTCTGTCTCTGCACTGAACACTTCAGTGACATATGTTATCTCTTTGAAGCCCCAATTAAGCACCTGAGCAGTAGAAATATATGCACTCCTCAGAACTTTTTAAGAAAGGAAAATGAATCTTGCATATTTATTGATCAAACATTCACTGAAGAGTCAACTCAATCTCACCACACTTAAAACAAATCTTGATTTTCCTTCCTTATACAAAATTTATTCCTTTTGTTGGCTTCCTCCTTTCAGGCATTGGCATCGCCATTCTCTTTGTTGATGTCATTATGTTTTGCCTTTCCTTCTCATTTGCTATATGTTCAGTCTACTAACAATCCCCAGAGACAGTATCTTCACAATATAATTAGAGTTATTACTTCTGCTACCCCCACTGCTACCATGAGGATGCCAGCATCATCATCAACCTTCACATGAATCTTGAACCCATTCAATGTCCAGATTTGTGGTTCATTAATCACACAACAAAGAATTTCTATTTATGTTTAGCATAGATTTATTTGATTGTATGGTTTTTCAGTTGTTCAGAGTCACAGACAAGCCAGATAACAAAGGTTGGGGCTGGTGGTGGTTGTGAATAAGGTGGGGGGGGGCAGCAACAGAAGTTAAGAAAATAAGTCTTTGGAGGGAATGGTGGAAGGATGTTTCCCCAGAAAGGGGTGAACTACTCTTGCATGCTACTTATGCTTTCTTTGTGCAGATATTCCTGGGAATAGCACAAAGAAATTAGTATTAGCTATTTATAGCTTATTGCCTGATCTTTTTTGGCCCAAAGAACATGGTTGGTGAATAATTTCAAATAAGAATTTTTTAACAAATTGTAACTCGAGTTCACAATGTTCACATTTTGAAGCTGGCTAAAACCATTGCAGGTTATTGTATGTTCTGATTCTGAAAAGATACCATATGTTTTCAGTGTCCCTTATTTCTGCAAAGAAAAAGTTAGTACCAGATTATTTTTAGCTAGATTTTATAGCATTCTGAGTCTTTTTGCCATTTAAGTTCTCAGGCCTAAAACTAGATCAATAATTAATTCCTATTGCTCTAACAATACATGCTATTGTTATAAAATCAGTAGCTTGTACATCCAGGTCAGAGTAACTGCCACATTATTCTCTAAGATTTTTAGTTATTTTGGGATTAGTGAAGGTATGTGATTGAGTTTAAGAACCAGATATGTTCTAGAGATATAACTTTCCTGTCATTACTATCATCAATATATATTATTATGATTTTTTTTGGTTTGTTACCTTTTACTATTTCTATCTTCCCTTAAAAGATAGTACAAGTTATTGAAAGTTGAAATTGAAAGTTGAAATTGTTACTTTCTCTTTTAAAATTGTTACTGGGGCATATGAAACTGCCAACTTTTGTTTCTCTGAAAACAATTAACCAATGACTAATGATCAAGAATAAGGGGCAATAAGGAAGCCAGCTGGCTTTAGCACTTAGATATAGATATAACCTTTGCATATTAAAAAAACTAAAATGCATTAAAAACAAATGAAATATAAAACTTTTAATAATATTTATATAATAATTCAATGGAGCGAAAGCACAGTGGTAGGGCGTTTGCCTTGCACGCAGCCATTATGGCCGACCCGAGTTCGATTCCTCCGCCCCTCTCGGAGAGCCCGGCAAGCTACCGAGAGTATCTCGCCCGCACGGCAGAGCCTAGCAAGCTCCCTGTGACGTATTCGATATGCCAAACACAGTAACAACAAAGTCGTTACTGGGCCCGCTTGAGCAAATCGATGAACAACGGGAGGGCCTTTACTTTACTTAAATTCAATGTACATAGCTTTTTATATTATGTAAAAATAATTTTAGAGGCATCTGATGCTAGCGTACGTGCATTGAAAGTACAGACGATCATTTTTGTCTTCCTTCGTTGTGGCAGGCTACGTCGGCCTTGAGATTTTGTCGGCCTCTCCTTTCTCATCCTTCTCAGTGCTGCCATGTCGGTGAAGCCTTCAGGGTCAGGTGAATGAGACCAGTTGTAGTTACTGGTTTTGGTATATCGAATACACAGCGGATAGCTTGCCAGGCTCTTCCGGGCGGAATACTCTCGGTAGCTTGCCAGTCTTTCCGAGAGGGATAGAGGCTTTTGGGGCGACCTCTAATCACCCTTGTAGGTGTTACCATATTTGAACCCTATCAAATATGGTACGACAATTCCGGAAGATGGGTATTAAGTGTCTTATGATGTGTCGTGCGGCCGCAAGCGGCTGCGCGGGTCCGGAAAGCATCCTGGAGTGTGGCGACGGCTGGGTAGTGGAAGTAGTGTCCACTGATGCATTCATCGAGGACCTGATGGTACAAACGCGAATGATCAAGTACGACATCATTGGTCTGACCAAGACAAGAAGGCACGAATCTCACCATGCCGTTTTCGACACTGGAGAAGAATTGTTCCTTGGAACATGCGATAAAAGAGGTGTTGGAGGCGTCGGTGTCCTTGTCAACACAAACTTGGCCAAGAGCATTGATTCATTCGAATGCCTAACAACCCGAATCGGACGTTTACATTTGAATAGATGTAGCTCACTGCCTGCAGTTTCTATCTTCGTTGTCTACGCACCAACATCTCATTATGATGAAAGAGAAATCGAGAAGTTCTACATGGAGCTAGAGAAGTTCTATAAAGAAGACCACACCTTCTACAAGATCATTGTGGGTGATCTTAATGCCAAAATAGGACCGAGAAGATCAGCTGAAGAACTTCACATCGGGACCGATGGCCTAGAATGGAACGAACAGGGTGAGAGACTGTCTGAGTTCATCATGTCGACCAAGACCATTCATGGTAACTCACAGTTCCAGAAGGCAGAATCTAAACGATGGACATGGGAGTCTCCCGGTGGATGATTCCACAACGAAATAGATCACATCATATTCAATCGACAGTTTTGCCTGACTGATGTCGCTGTTGTCCCAAAATTTCGAACGGGATCGGACCACCGTCTCCTTCGTGCAAAATTCTACTTCACAGAGCGGGGAGAAAGGGCTGCAAAGTTCAAAAAGAGAACTCCCAGAATGATCACCAACTGGGAACTCTTTGGTACTATTGCGGCAACATGGGAAGATGCCATTGTTGACAACATTGATGAGGAATATGATCGACGGGTTCAGCACCTCCATGAATGTGCGAGGAACGCCAAGAGAGAGATAGCCACAAAAAATCGCCTATCTTCGAAAACTCTTGAGCTAATTCGCCAGCGTGGTTTGGCGCATGCCTCAGGCAACCGCAAGCTTACGTCCGAGCTCGCAAAGCAGTGCAGAGATGCGATCAAGGAAGACCTCAAAGAGAGAAGAGCAGAAGTACTGGTAGATGCGGCAGAAGCCGGGAAAAGTATTCGTAACGCCCGCCTGTCCTTCGCCAACTATAAGACCAAGATGACTGCCTCCGACGTCCTGATGGATCCATCACATCCTCCAGAACGGCAATGGAGAAGATTATCCATGACTTCTTCTCAAATCTCTTCGATAGCCATGTCCACTTGCCGACATACCAAACTCCACAGGATGGATATGTCGTTCCCAATGTTCTCCCTTCCGAAATCCGACACGCCATTTCGTCGGTAAAGAAACAAACAGCACCCGGCCCAGACAAGGTCAGACCTGAACACCTGAAGAACCTGCTGTCACTACTCATCAATACACTGGCTCGGCTCTTCACTCGCTACCTGTCTGAATGCAAGGTTCCGTCCCAATGGAAAACCAGCAGGACCGTACTACTGTTCAAGAAGGGAGACATCCATGACATTGGCAACTATCGCCTGATCTGCCTATTGTCTGTCATCTACAAGTTGTTCACTCGAGTCATCCTAAATAGGATTGGCAGAACACTAGATGAAGGACAACCATGCGAGCAAGCAGGGTTCCTCAAAGGATTCAGCACCATCGACCATATCCACACAATAACCAAGCTCATTGAGGTTTCTCGGGAGTTCAAGATGCCGCTCTGTTTAACGTTCATTGATTTAAAGAAGGCCTTTGATTCTGTTGAGACGGAAGCGGTCATTGAAGCCCTAGCCAATCAGGGCATTCAAGCCCAATACATCAGGATCCTCCGTGAGCTGTATTGCGGATTCACTACCAGGATCTCACCATTCTACAAAGAAGTGATCGTTGATGTCAAGAGAGGGGTGCGGCAGGGTGATACCATTTCACCGAAACTCTTCAGTGCCACTCTCGAGAACATCATGTGATGACTGGAATGGGAAGGAATGGGAGTGAAGATAGATGGTCGGCAATTACACCACCTCCGCTTTGCTGATGACATTGTTTTAATAACACCAAACATCAGCCAAGTGGCACAAATGCTGGCAGACTTTGACCGTGAGTGTGGAAAGGTAGGACTACAGCTGAATCTTACGAAGACAATGTTTATGAGAAACAGCCTTGTTCCTGACGCCCCATTCGCTCTCAATGGAACCACCATCTCCGAATGCAACAGCTATGTGTACCTAGGTCGAGAGGTCAACATGACAAATGACCTGGCACCCGAGCTGCGCAGGAGGAAGAGAGCGGCTTGGAACGCCTTCAAGAACGTTGAAGAAATAGCTAAGAGGACGAAGAACCTCCGGCTCCGGGCCCATCTCTTTGATTCCACTGTTCTTCCTGCATTAACATACGCCTCAGAGACCTGGGCCCTACGCAAACAAGATGAGAACGCTATTCAGGTCTCCCAAAGAAGAATAGAAAGAGCTATGCTTGGAATATCACGTTTCACTCAAATGAGAGAAAGAATCTCGAGTTCTGACATCCGTCGACGATCAAGAATCAGGGACGCTGTCTCATTTGCCAAGGTGTTGAAAATCAGATGGGCTGGTCACGTAATGAGATTTAAAGACGACCGTTGGACTAGAGCTGTTACTGACTGGATTCCACGGGATGTCAAAAGACCGCGTGGCCGCCCACCTTCCAGATGGTCAGACTTCTTAGTCAAGATCATTAACGATCGGTTTGAGGCCCTTCATGTTCCCGGAGCGAACAGATGCCATTGGGCTACACTAGCACGCGACAGGGACAAATGGAGACGTTACTGGCGCCCACTCGAGCAAATCGACGACTAACGGGAAGTTAAGTGATTAAGTGATTAATTTTAGAGGCATTGAGGGTTGGTTGTAATAGTGAATTAAAAGAGATGCCAGAAATTGAGTGATTAAATCGTCACAGTTTAAGCCTTAATTTTTAAAAATAGAAGTGACCTGACTGATTAACAACTAGGACTGGTAATGTGATGACTATAAATACTATTTTCAGCTTAAAATATATGCCTTTAAATAATGTTTCTTGGGGGTGGGAAGATGACTCAAATACTGGAGCTCGTGTGCTTTGCATGTGGGATCCTGGGTTTTAATTGTGGCACTGCATGTTCCATCAATTACTTCTTGGAATGTACACTGAACACCTCACCAGAAGCAGCCTTGAGCACCACTGGCTGTGACTCAAAGAAGAAATCTATATTCTGACAGTTTATATGTGACAATTAACCAGTGGTTAATGATGGAGAATAACACACACTTAGGAGGCAGTTTGGCTCTAACACTGATATAGTCTCTGCATATTAAGACAAAATAAAATTTATTTAAAAAGCAAATTGAATGTAGAAGACTTCATAAGACTGATAGGTAGTTTAAAGTATTAAAATTTTGAGGATGTATTCTCAAGAAGAGCTCAGGAGGTCTGGGGACCAATCACTGGGAGAGCCATCCTGGCTGACAGGCTCAATGTTTGGGCCTGGTAATATGGAGGATGGTAATATTGATTTGAGATGCTAGGAATATAGTTTGTCCTCTGTTTGCCTTATTTGGAAACTGACATTCTTGACTTGACCACTAAAAGATTTGGGCTGCTCAAAAGGATAATGTAAAGCTGGGTGAATTTTCAATGCCAAAGATAAAACTATAGAGTGGGAGGAAGGGAACGTTGCCTCCCTCTCCTCTCTAAGCTGTGTACAGTTTGACCTCCAGGGAAATGATTTTGTTTATGAGTGTGTAGGGAAGTGTGAGTATATTTAAGCTGTCAGAATATAGATTTAATCATTTAAAGTTTTGATTTTACTTTGATCTCAATGTCTTCAGGAGGTTTTTGGATGTCAAGAACATCTCAGATTCAAAGAGATGAAGGCATTTTTTTTAATTCAATAAAATGAAGGGATTTGTCTGCATAAACTTTTTCCTCCTGTATCTGAGCTTGGATATATAGTTAGATGGAAACACAGAGTTTTTCTTGTCATTAACCAACTTTAAAGGCAACTTCAGTTTAATAGGCTGTAGCTGAGTGCTCCCAGCCCAGTCAACCTCTCTCTGCTTGAGCGCAAGCAAGAGTAATTCACTCTCAGTGGGAAGCAGAAAGGCCGTGTACTACTTCCTAAGAAACCAAACTAAAATCTGTGTGTCTGACAGACAGCAACATCCCCCCACCCCAACTCCAGTGGTATCTGTGTGGCAAGACTGTTGAGTGTATTTCCCACTGCTTCCACTGAAGTGTACGGATTTATGTCCTGGCAGGACTATTCCCTGGAACTACCTTCCTGCTACGAATGCTTTCCCAATAAAATTTTATCCTAATTTTGAATTTGCTCCTACTTCTTGGAGAAGGGTCAGAAACAAAATGACAGAGCGAGATTCATTGTAGAAATGTGAATCCAGTTTCCTTATGAAAAGATCTCATTGAAAAGAACTCAGTTCTCACTTGAAAATGAAATGATGTTTTAAAATATTCTGCAACACTTGGCTTTGTTCAATGTAAAATACTCGAGAGCTGCAAGATAGAGAAGCATACTGAATCTCAGATGCTTTTAAAATTAAGACACATTTTGTCTGGCAAAGGCATTGCGATGTTTGGCAGTGAACAAAACTGACTCTTGTTTTTCTGTCGATATTGGAAAATACTTCAGGGCTCATAACCTTGAGTCTATAAAAGTCATCATCTATTATCTCACCAACATTTTTTAGTGAGAAACATTTCATCCATTGTTTCTTTGCACTTGGCACTTGGCCTTGGAGACCAGGTGGGGAAGGTCATGAATCTCAATTGAATAGTGAATCTGCTTGGAGTCTCTATTCAACCTGAACCTTCATAGTCCACAATCTGCTTGGCAAAAATGCAGAGAGAAACTTGCCAGTTGTGGTTTTGTTTATGGATCGACAAGGGAAAAGTCCTTCAGTTCTCAGCTGACATTAAAAAGTAGCTAAAACATGGTGTGACTTTTCACCTTTCAATTCTTCAAGTACCAGCTACAGGCAAGGTACTCTCTCTGGGCTCACACTGTCCTGCAGTTCTCGAGAGAAGTCAAGAAAAGATATGTAATATGATTGGCTTGCAACACTCCTGAGGGGCTTCCATCTTTTCTCTCATTTATGTCTCTGGTTTATCTCTTCTAAATGTCAGTCGACAGAATAGAGATCAGATCTAATTGCGTATGGTGTAGCACCATGATTGGCACTCAGTATGTCACCTTTTACAAATAGTAGGAGCTATAAACCTATTTTTGGTGCTAACTAGAGCCTTCCTAGGATAAAAAAAAAGGAGAAAAGAGTTAGAGATTTTCTGAAAAGTCTCAAAAGGCCAGAAATCTCTCAGAGGCTTTGATTTTCTTGGCATTTATCTTTTTCTCCGCTCCCCATTTTTGTGTTTTATTTGATTTTCCCCCAAATGCAGAGGGAAGACTGTCTCAACCTGTGCTGATTTTCTTGGGTGTGGGTTGAGGACACAGTGTCTAGCAGAGACAGGATGGAGTTTTAGCTTTGATGAATCATTCTTTGATGAATCTTTTGATCTTACTTGATTTTTAGGGATCAGTTTCCAGATACCTGACAATAAGCACACTCAGCAGAACCGGCCTTCAGACTTCATTTCCCTCCTACCTAGGAAAGCCTTTAACCATGCCCTTTCATCTCCTTCTCTAAACCCAGATTATATCTCTGGTGCATTTGCAGAATTGTTATTAGGGCTCTAAAGTTCCCACTCTTTTGCATTTTCACTCAAATGAAGCAGTTGTTGCTGGACTTTTGATGAAAGTGAATGAAATGACCACAAATTTACTAACTTCTTAGAGGGCTATGGAGCCTAGGAATGTGTGAAATGGATGTGTACATACGAGGTTTCTTAACAAAGCTTGGCTCCTGTATCTACCTGCTTTTGCATTTTTCCTGGGTTAACAAATCCCAGTGCTGAGTAAAATAAAACATAGAAGATGACACGCATAACAAGGACACAGGACTGCAAAGCTGTGAATGGTTTAGATAGAACTAGTTGCAGGAAAAGAGAAGTGACCAGCCATATAGTAAGAAAATAAGTTCTTACTCCAAGGTTTAGAAATTAAGACTATAGCTGTATTGCTCTTGGGTTAATCTGAAAAGGAAAAGGAGCAAATATTTGGTTGCTACAGGATATAGTTAAAAATTTCTTACTTAAAATGGTCTTTTTAAAATATAGTACTCATAGGGCTAAGTTGTAGGACTTAATGATGATGGGAAAATTTAGTTATGGAGCATGTCCTGAAAACCCAGCAGATTATATGTAGTCAAATGAGTTCTTTCAACAGTACATGGGGGGGGGAGTAATATATCTTTTTTGTTTCTGTTTTGGGGCACACTAACTAAACTCAGGGGTTACTCCTGACTCTGCCCTTAGATGGTAGATCAGTCACATGCAAGGCCTTACCTGCTGGCCCCCACAGAGGAAAAATTTTTATCTAGGTGCGTTGACATAACTGACGATATTGGGTTTTTCCAGTGAAAGGTGTGAAAAGCAACCGATTAGCAGCCAGACTACTGTTCCTTAGCAGGCACATTACCCTGTGGTCAAGGAGAACAAAAGAGTGATGAATAAAGACAAGAGCTTCTATTCTGGGGCCTCCCCTAGCAACTGTTGGCTATCTGGAGTTATGGTTCAATGTGAGGGTCTGAGGCTGTGGTGCTGCTGAAGCCCTGAAATGCTGGGGATTACCTGGACCATTTCAGCAGTGCTCCAGAGTCAGCTGCATGCAATGCATGTGCCTTAACCCCAGGATTTATTTTTGGCCTCTAGTTCCATAGTTTTTAATCCGTGTGTGTGTTTGTGTGTGTGTGTGTGTGTGTGTGTGTGTGTGTGTGTGTGTAAAAATGAAGCATTGCCTGAAGCTACTGGCAATACTTCCTTCTTCCTTGTCTGTTTGGCTGTGGGCCCACCTACTCTCCTGAGGCAGAACTAATTGTTTCAGTTTTCTCTATTTTGTTACTGCCAAGACTTACTATTATTTTCCACCATCCAACTTTTAATCAGTTAAAAATCTCACTTTTTTTCCCTCTTTGTGGGCACCAGGCTAGCTAACCCAAATTTTTAGATGGGTCCACCATAGCAAGCAATATTTATGATTCTGACTGAGAAAAAGTGTCATACTGTCCAAGTTAATGTCTACCAGTTCTGAATATTTATGATTCACGAGAATCTCCCATTGCTGACTCAGAGGATTTTTTTTCCCTCTTTCTTTACAACATCTTACAACAGCTTGTAGTTCCCTGGAATTTTCAAGGTGTAGTTTCTGAAAAGGTAAAAGATTTTCCCTCTTATTCCTGTTGTAGAGGTCCTGGTCTGGAACCCTGTTTGTAACTATTTCTATATGACCTGGTTCTTTCTCTTTCCCTCTTGTTGGTAACAAATACCTTCTCCCATAGCAAATAACTCTTGTTAAGTCTTCATTTAAGGTGCCTCCTTTCTTCATGTTGTGGTGACAGGGGTATGCTTGTCTATATACAAAGAACACATGAAAAGCCAACCCAATTTCATGCTCTGTCCAGGAATTTAAATCCTAAATTTAAAAAACATCCCAAGATGGAAAGTGAACTGAAGAGTGACCTGAAGTAAGTTTCCAAAAGTCCTGCAGTTGAGATTACCCAAGTTACTTCTATTTAGAACCTTTGTCGATTGCCTCGAGCAGGCCCCAGTAACGTCTCTTTTATCCTAGCCGTGAGATTATATTCAAGGCTATTTAGGAGAATGAGACCCATCATTGTTACTGGTATTTGGCATATTTGGTACGCCACGGGGAGTTTGCCAGACTCTGCCCTGTGGGCAGGCTACATTCGATAGCCTGCAAGTTTGTCCAAAATAGGAATGAGACAATAAGATGTCATAAAAAAAAGTTCTGATAAGATGTCACCCGGCTGCGAATGCAGCTGCGCGGTTCCGGGATCTGGATTTTATAGTCTCTGAGTCTTGGCCGCTGATGGGATTACACGGCGCCAGGGGGCCAGGTGGTGGGTGTGACCCCCGCCTACTGGAATTTGGAGGAGAACCTTTGTAAGGTTCAATTTTTCTTTTATTTTTTAATTGTCCCATTCTCCCTCAAATTAATGTACTAGTTTCTTGTTTGGGATATAATTTCTTTTTTTAAATTGTTGTTCAAATTATGGTAGGACTGGAAAGATAATATAGGCATATGACTTGCATACAGCTGACACCTATTTGATTCACAGCTTCACATGGTTCCCCAAGCATTGCCTGGTAGCTCCGGAGACATGAGCACAAACTGATACATGATACAGTCCTGGAGATACCCCAGCAATGCCAGCATAGTTCAAGTAATCACTGGTAGGCATTATTCAAGAAACACTGAATCCTTGGGCATGTGCATTGAAACACAGGCTTGGTTGGCTTAGGATCACTTGTAAGGGTCCTTAGATCTCCCCAGAATTGCTTGAGAGATTCCTCTCCACCCTCCTACAATTATTTAGAGTCAACCTCTGCTGTTTCAAACTAAAGTCCTTAACCAATATGATTCTCTAAAAGTTCTGTTGCTTGCCCAAACAGGGTTTTCATTCTCCTTTTCTAGAGGATTTACTGTTTCAGGAGGTCCTTCCTCCCAGGTCCATAGCTCCCAGGCAGTGAAGTTGTTGTAAACAGTAGAGTCATGGATTGATACAGATTCCGTGTTTCATCTCACTCTCACTCTTTATGGTTAACTAATCACTCTGAACTTGATTATTCAGAAATAGATACTATTCATGACTTCATACCATAGAACTTCAGACCACAGTCTTAATATTGGAACAGCTATATATCGAAAACAAAAGATTATGTTCAAGATCATAGATAATGAAAGTCATTAATTTGGGGAGAAATGATTCTGTGTGACTCTGGAGATGATAAACTTACTACTTTTTTTATACACAGATTGTCACAATTAAGAAACTGCAGGCCTAGAGAAGTTCAGTCACTTGATCAAGGACTTACAGTTAATTAGTTACACAGCCATGTATAAAATGTAGTTTTCTTATTTTTGTTTGGAAAGCACTTTGCTAAAAGTTGCCTGGGATGCCTGATCTGCATTGACTCTAGTGCTGATTTCAGTCCCTGGAGGAGCTTCCACCTGTGTCTGAGGTGATAGTAGAGGTCCGCAGTTGGAGAGGGAGTGAGATTGCCAGGGTAAGAAATAATATGAGTCCCTTTAGGTTCAGTTTATTGAATCAAAAAAGCACAAGCTGTCTGTGGCTCAGCAATTTTTCAAAGAACTCCTGGTGTGAGGGCTTTTGTATTCAGCAGCAGGAACAGTTTGTAGGGCTGGTCTGTGTCTAAGCAGGAAATGCACATCAGCAAAGAGATCTGATCTTTCTGACCTGTACAAGTCATTCAGCAGTGAGGCATGCACAGCTGGAAAAAAATTGGTCAAGTTCTTCTGCCAGAAGCTCATCACCAGTCCAGGCAGGTATTGGTAGGGTGCAGAGTGGTGGTGTGGAGTGCTGGGGGTTGCAAGAACTGCTGAGTTACATCAGATATAAATGAATCAATACAAACCAATTTCTTCACAAAAGAAAACCTAATTAGTCACACTACTGCCTGAATTAACTGCTGCTCTCTCTCAGCTACTGACACATTCTAATTCCCACAAACAACAGCATTCTAATTCCCATTAATGAAAAATACATATCTATTTTGTTATTGCTGGGTTTAAGCCTAGGAAGGGTTTTTTTTCTCTAAAATACAACCAGGGGTGGGACCTTAACTGTGGTCTTGGAAGCATTTTCACTGTTAAGAGAAAAGTCGGGTTTTATGTTAAGAAATAAAATAAGTTTACAGAGTGTGATAATCTAATCAGACTTGGGCTCTTACTGATCTATCTTTGGAAGCAGGAAAAGTGGAACTGGACAATGATAGTGATGAGTGTGGTTGTATAGTGCCATTTGAAATGTATTATAACCTACTCTGGCCTTTGGGAAGAAGCAGAATTTCTCAGAATTTCCCAAATATGTGCCCTAAAATTGATGCTTTGTATCTCTGTAGGAAATCAACTTCCCCTGACCCCCCAAGAAGTCAAAAGCTACCTGTTTAGGGAAGGTCAATTTTTCATTTATTTAGTTACCACTCTTTGATTCCAGAAACAAAAGGGAGAGCTGCTACCTTCTAGGACGAAGGTAGAACATTTATTACCATACTGACAACGCAGACTCTGTGGGTGAGAACTGTCAAGAATGGTCCAAGGTTAGTGGAGACTACAGGTTTAGCTTCCATCAGTCTGAGTGTGATGCTGACCCCTCTAATCACCAGCAATTTTATCTTGGACAAACTACTTTACTTCTCCAAGCTTAAGTTTCCTCACCTGAAAAAAAAATGAGCAATTAGTGTATTTTCTTAGCTTTAGTACAACATCATCACTTTGTGTACAACTTAGGAAGAAAATTTGTTGTGGATCGAAGAACAATACGGCACTGATTGTAAAATTTACCCATTTTATAGATGTGAAGATATAAATAAAAATGAGGCTATTTCAATTGAGGAAAATAGCACCTACCTCATGATACTGATATGATCACTTGATCACTTGACATCCCGTTACTCATCGATTTGCTTGAGCGGGCACCATTAATATCTCCATTCATCCCTGTCGTGTGCTAGTGTAGCACAATGGCATCTGCTCGTTCTAGGAACACAGAGAGACTCAAATTGATCATTGAGGGTCTTGACGAAGAAGTCCTACCATCTTGTAGGTGGGCAGCCACATGGTCTTTTAACGTCCTATGGAATCCAGTCAGTAATGGCTCTAGTCTAGTGGTCGTCTCCAAATCTCATTACGTGTCCAGCCCATCTGATTTTCAATGCTTTGGCAAATGAGACAGTGTTCCTGATTCTTGACCGTCTACAGAGGTCGGAACTCCGGATTCTTTCTCTCATTTGAGTGAAACATAATACTCCAAGCATAGTTCTTTTGATTCCTGTTTGGGAGACCCAAATAGCATTCTTATCCTGTTTTCATAGGGCCCAGGTCTCTGAGGCATGTTAATGCAGGAATAACAGTAGAATAGAAGAGATATGCCCTGAACTGGAGGTTCTTTCTCCTCTTAGCTATTTCTTTGACGCTCTTGAAGGCATTCCAAGCTGCTTTCTTCCTCCTGTGCAACTCAGGTGCCAGGTCATTTGTCATGTTGACTTCTTGACCTAGTTACACATCACTGTTGCATTCAGAGATGGTTGTTCCATTGAGAGGGAATGGAGCGTCAGGAACGAGGCTGTTTCTCATAAACATTTTCTTCTTAAGATTCAGCTGCAGTCCGACCTTTCCACACTCACGGTCGAAGTCGGTCAGCATTTGTGCCGCTTGGCTAATGTTTGGTGTTATTAGAATGATGTCATCAGCAAAGCAGAGGTGTTGTAGTTGCTGACCATCTGCCTTCACTCCCATTCCTTCCCATTCCAGTCATCGCATGATGCTCTCGAACGTGGCACTGTAGAGTTTCAGTCAAATGGTATCACCCTGCCGAACCCCTCTCTTGACATCAATGATCACTTCTTTGTAGAATGGTGAATCCCTGGTAGTGAATCCATAATACAGCTTGCAGAGAATCCTGATGTATTGAGTTTGAATGCCCTGATTGGCTAAGGCTTCGATGACAGCTTCAGTCTCAACAGAATCAAAGGCCTTCTTTAGATCAATGAACGTTAGACAAAATGGCATCTTGAACTTCCAAGGAACCTCAATGAGTTTGGTTATTGTGTGGATATGGTCAATGGTGCTGAATCCTTTGTGGAACCTGGCTTGCTCACATGGTTGTCCTTCATCTAGTGTTCTGCCAATCCTATTCAGGATGACTCGGGTGAACAGCTTGTAGATGACAGACAACAGGAAGATTGGGTGATATTTTCCAATGTCATGGATGTCCCCCTTCTTGTGCAGTAGTACAGTCCTGCTGGTTTTCCATTGGGATGGAACCTTGCATTCAGAGAGGTAGCGTGTGAAGAGCCGAGCCAGTGTATTGATGAATACTGATGGCAGATTCTTCAGGTGTTCAGGTCTGACCTTGTCTGATCCAGGTGCTATTCATTTCTTTACCGATGAAATGGTTGTCGAATTTTGGAATGTAGAATGTTGGGAACGACACATCCATCCTGCGGAATTTGGTATTTGGGCTGGTGGACGTGGCTATCGAAGAGATCTGAATAGAAGTCATGGATAATCTTCTCCATTGCTCTTCTGGAAGATGTGATAGATCTATCAGAATGTAGGAGGCCAGTCATCTTCGTCTTGTAGTTGGCGAAGGACAGGCAGGCATTGCAAATGCTTTTCCTGGCTTCTGCTGCATCTACCAGCACTGCTGCTCTTCTCTCTTTTAGGTCTTCCTTGATCGCTTCTCTGCACTGCTTCATGAGCTTGGACGTTCGCTTGTGGTTGCCTGACGCATTTGCCAAGCCACGTTGGCGAATAAGCTCAAGAGTTTTCAAAGACAGGCGTTTTTTTTTGTGGCTATCTCTCTCTTGGCGTTCCTTGCACAATCATGGAGGTGCTGAACCAGTTGATTGTATTCCTCATCAATGTTGTCAATTATGGCATCTTCCCATGTTGCAGCAATAGTGCCAAAGAGCTCTCAGTTGGTGGTCATTCTGGGAGTTTTCTTAAACTTTGCAGCCCTTTCTCCCCTCTCTTGGAAGTAGAATTTTGCATGAAGGAGATGGTGGTCAGATCCCATTAGGAATTTTGGGACAACAGTGACATTGGTCAGGCAAAACCGTCGATTGAATATGATGTGGTCAATTTCATTGTGGAACTGTCCACTGGAAGACTCCTATGTTCAATGTTTAGATTCAGCCTTCTGGAACTGTGAGTAACCATGTATGAGGGCTGATATGATACTGATATGAGGGCTGAGATAATAAAAATGCTAGCATTTTGTCTCTTCCAAAGTAAGCCCTTATAAATGAATACTACTATTTCACCACCAGAAGGTGGTAGTTTGGGTAATTTCCACAACCATTTAACCCTCTGTGCTTTATTCTTTTCATCTTTAAAATGAACGGGAGCCATATGGTACTACCACTCAGAATTGGGAAGAAAAACTAATTAAAAAATGTTCTTAGGTCCATAGACATTGTAAAGGAAGAAACTCCATCTATTCATCTCTGTGTGAAAAAAATGATAAAGAACTAGGTATATTTATAACATATATAATATTTTAGTTGAAACTTCAAGGACTATGTAAATTTTCAAATTATAGGACTTTTATTATAATTGCTGGAAAAAGACCTGTAAGTTTTAAAAATTCACCTCATGATAATGAAATTATATGAATTATTTTGTTTTCTGAGACTAATGTGCTTATTAATGAATTATATGAATTATTTTGTTTTCTGAGATTAATGTGCTTCGTGATTTGTGATACTGAAAGAAGAGAAATCATTGTATCTCCATGTTGGGCAAGTCTAAAGAAATAAAAACTATGCAAAAAGATATGAAAAATTGATTTCCCAATTTTGCATATCTTTGAAATTTAAAGGATCTTAGAAGACTAATTCCATTATTCTTATCTATAGTGGTATGTGAAAAAAGAACGATATATTCCAAATGATCTCAAATGATCATTAAATACAAGGGGAAATTTATTAATTGTCTCTTACTATTAGTTTTTGGTCTGCAGGCTACCAAAGTGGTGCTCAGGAGTTACCTACCAGATTGGTGCTCAGGAGTTGTTCTTAGCAATGTTCAGGAGACCATGTGGTTATGGGAATCAAACCCAGGCCTCTTGTAGGTGTAGCATATGCTCAACCTGTTGAGCTACCTCTTAAACCCAAAGAAGATTCATTTAAAATATACTACCCTCAAGGAGCCTTACTATTGGATCACACTCTTAGTAGAAAAGAGTAAGACCAATAGATTTAATTTTTATGTGAGAGAAGTCAAATTTAATTTAATTCTGTGCTAACGAATCTTTACGGTGAAGCACATATCATATAAATTGATAGAAAACTGAAAAAGACGCTTATGATAAAAATTCTTGCCTTCTAACACTGTATGGTCTGATAAATGACAATATAGGTTAATAAATAGTGTAAAAGTGATATGAATACCAAGGAAGCAGATATTAGATATGCCTAGGAAAGAAAGGTTTTAACGATTATCTAGGAGCTCACAAACTAGGGATATTAAGAAAGAACATTGCCTGTGAAGAGAACTGTATTTGCTTCAGGTGTGAAAACACATGGTTCTCATGTAGCAGCATAACTATGGTGCAGTGCACATTCTGTGTATGTATGTATGCATGCATGCATGTGTGTGTGCTTATGTGGGCACTTACTTCTATGGGTATGGGTTTGGGTTAGCTGTGGTGGTGATGAGAGACTAGCAAGAAGAGCCTTAAATGGTTTCATTAAGAAGTTTGAAGTCTGTCCCACAGACAAAACATATAGGTTCAAGAAGTGTTTGGTGATAAAGCTATCAATGGGACATAGACTAGAGAGCATTATCAAAGAATTAGGAATAATTCAGATGCTTAATTTGGATACCTGGATGGATGGTTGGAGGAGCTGGTATTCTGGTATCTAATTTGGACTACCAGGTGGGTTTGTTGGAGGACATAGTATTTGCTTATAATGAGCAATGAGAGGAAAGCAACAGTGAGAAGGGTATGCAACCAAAAACTCAGAAGACCTGGAATTTGGCATGAAAAAAAAAACTGCTTTCGAAAGTAATTATATCACTCTGTGCTTCATTTCCCTTATGTTTATAGAAGTTGAAGTATACCAAGATGAGTTAGAACTCATGGTGTGTGAGTTTAATTCCTAATTCTGACAATTGCTTGCTGAGTGATTTTGAGCAAGCTACTTAACCTGTTTCCTCATTTGAAAAATGACAGTAAACAATAACTCCTTACTATAAGGCTGTTATAATCTGGCACATAGTAAACCCCTAATGTTTGTCCCTTTTCTTTTAATTGATATCTCTCCTATGAAACCATCCATTTCAAATTGGAATCTATGATAGCTTTAGTGAAAGCATATCATTAGTAGACATGCTTTCTTATTTTCCTTACTTGAGGCAGCAGTGGTAATGAATGTGAACTCAGAATTCAGCATCTGAAATTTAGTTTGCAAATGACACTTACTAGCTATATGATTTTGTGCAATCTGGTACTTTTCTGAGTTTCCACTTACTAATCTGTAAAACAAAGATAATTAGAACAGATACCTCATAGAGTTGGTATGAATATTAATTAAGATAATACATGTAGAGTACCTTGATGAGTGTTTGGTACATTTTAATGCTATGTGAGTGTGTTATTATTGTTGTTATCATACTTTTAATTTCTAAATTACAACCTACTTGGGAAAGGGGTTACATGAAAAGTAGCTGCTTTCCCATGTGAATTATTTTGTTCAGATGACAGCACAGTTCCCAAGGAGACAGGCCTGTATTTAAACTGGTCACACTTGGTGTGTCCTGCAAGCCAGTGATGCCACAGACTGCGGCTAGCCTCTGAAATGACTCCTCTGAGTTATATGGGATGTCTTTTTCCTCCAGATTCTGTGTGGGAGGCTTATACATTTGGTTTGGTAATGAGTTTGCTTTTTGAGCCAAAGAAGAGAAGAGAATAAAAGAAGAGAGAAGGCGTTAGAGGCAAGCATAGAAACCTGGAGGCTTAGATTCTCCAAAATGGAAAAAGGAGCCTACATTTCTGCAGAAACAAGAGAGAAATAACTAACAATCTCAAAACTCATTATGATTTAACTTTAAGATAGCACAAAATGACAGGAATGGTACTGCTGAAGCCTATTTTTTAAGCAGGACAAAGGAGTGAAAATGGAGTGTATTAGCAGGAGCATTCAGATAACCTCCTCACTTACGGGCTGTGCATACATTAGTGCATAAGTGTACTGTTAAAAGCCACTAAATCTTTTTAAAGTGGCCATTTCCTATTCTACGGCAAATGATTGAAAAATCTGTGTTGTGTATCTACTTGAACAAAATTCTTGGAACCTTTTAAGACACTGACTCTCTGTTGTAGAAGAATGCAAACTCAGGACTGATAGTGTCAGCAGATAGGAAGTAGTGATGAATTCAGAGGGCACATTTCCTTGTATAGCTCAAAGAATAAAGCATGAATTCATCTATTTTTTCCTGAAAAGAAGCATTTCTCTTTGTGTTACGAGTGTTGTAGGAGGTTGGAAAGGAGAAAAAAAAATCTGTCCTATTTTCCTATTGACTGACAGTGTCACTTCCTTTGCTGCTTCTCCGTGTGTCTGCTATTACTAAGATTATCACTATTATCAGCTTTCTTTGAAGTTTTCCATCTAAGAAGTGCAAATTATTCTCAGTATCATATTGGGATACAAAAGTCTGAATGGAGTGAATAGACTTCGGTGTTTATCTAGATCAATTGAATCAGAAACTTCCTAATTTGATCTTGCATATTAAAGGAAGTCAATGTCAATAACTGTTTTATACATAATCTTGGAGGAGTTTTGAAGAATTTTAGCAGATCTAGTTTTTTTTTAATTTTCAAGATAACTGTTTGACTTGGTAAGCTGTACTCCAAAATAATATATATATATATGTATATATATATATATGGGGCAAATAAGTAAAGGCAAAGCAGAGATGCGGATCTGTAAACAACACTCAGTAACATTTGGATTCAAGTAGTATATAATCCCCTTGTTTTGAAAATTCAGAAGAAATAATGTGTTATTTAAAAAATTTTGTCCTTGAGGATCTTTTGGTATGATAACTCTACGTACAATAAACCAGATGAATCAGTTTCACCATCCTTCCTTGCCTCTTTATGACCTTGAGAAAATCACTTATGTCCTGTAAATTTAAATTCCATTATATGAAAATTGAGTGGATTAAAATATATATTGTCTAATATTTCTTTTGCGCTAAATGTGTATATCTAAATAAACGCAAAAAAATGTTGTGTGAACAAAGAAGTTTGTTCACTTATTTAATAACACTAATAACACCCTGAAAACTACATGCTGTAGTGGGGCTGTGACTATAAAATTCAGCCTCAAACATTTGATCCTACATTCAAGAGATAAGACTGACCAGCTAGCAATTACAGTGTGCTTTCCTTAGTAACCCTCTTCTTACCACCCTGATTAAACTGATGAGGATCCAGAAGAGAGTGAGGCTTGACTTGGGACTGGGTGGAGCAACCTTCCAGACTGGGATGGTAATATTTGTGGAAGGCCCCCAAACATTAAGCAGAAGTTTATCAGATTAAGTTGCCTCTGGAAGAGAAATAACATTACCAAAATGTATGTCCTGTACTTGGAGGGTAATTAAAACCTGGTAAGGATGAAAAATAATGGGGAAAGGCAGAAATGGAGACTTGGTTGTGAAGAACTTTAGAAATCATGTGAAGAACTGACTTTATCCCAAAGACATTAGGAACTGTAACAAATAGGAGCAGTTAAGACTAGATTCCTTTTTTTTTAAATTTTTTTTATTAGTGAAACACCATGAGGTACAGTTATAGACTTACAAATTTTTGTGCTTGGGTTTCAGTTATACAATGATCAAGTACCCATCCCTCCACCAGTGCCCATCCTCCAACACAACCGGTCCCAGCATCCCTCCCACCCCCCATCTCCCCATCCCACCCTGTCTCCGGTGGCGGTGGCAGGGCATTCCCTTTTGTTCTCTCTATCTCATTTTGAAAGCAGACTATAGACCAAACAAAATTGCCACTCAATGCCTCTCTTGCAAATCACAGGACCCAAAAAGACTAGATTCTTTTTGAAAAATGCTCAATGAATTAGTGAGACCTGAACAGAGGGCATAGAAGAGAAAGGAAGCATGCTCTTAGGAGACTAGTTGGATGGTCTCAGGGAGCAAAGATGCATTTCACCTGGGGATGTGAAAGTGGGAATGTGGTGAAGGAACACATTTGAGAAATGGCTCAGAGATGAATCAACAGTTGTGAATGTGAGAAAAGATAGAGATAGGAGAGAAGACTCAGTAGAAATGTCAAACTCTGTACATAAAACCCAAGGAACTACTATTAAAACCACTATTTAAAAACTTAGCATATGTAAGTTTTTATAAGCAATAGGTAGCCAATATTGGTAGATAGACATATGGTATAATAGAAAAATTAAGATGAAATTAGTGGTCAGAGTCATGAGTTATGTTGTCAATTTGCTGGTTGAACATTTAAATCAATTATTGACCCCAAATATTTTTTGTCTATTTAGGATGAGAATTAAAAATTTCTCAAAAGAAACCCCAATTAAGAGACAACTATAATATTTCATTTAAAAAAGCATGTGAAATGAAAGCCATGGACCAGCTATTGCACAGACACTGAAAAAAGAAGTCTAAGAAATAGTAGAAAATGGGCTTGTCAGTCAGCTGGGTTCCTAGAAGAATAATATAGCTCAAGATTATTGGATAATTACTTCTATACTCTGCTATCTCATTTCATCCCATTTCTACCTCTGGATATGGCCCTACTGATACTGGGTTTGACTCAAGAACTAAAAGTATGATTAATATCTAGAAATATTTTTGAAAAAGGATAAAAATATTTGCAAACCATCATAATGCCCAAAAGTAGAGAGAGTAAAAAAGCAGAGTTGCCTGCCAAAGGCAGTGGGTGGGATGGGGTGGGAGTGGCGGAAGGGATACTAGTGACACTGGTGGTGGGAAATGCACACTGGTGGAGGGATGGGTGTTCGATCATTGACTGAAAATCAATCATTAAAGCTTTGTAACTGTATCTCATGGAAATTCAATAAAAAATTTAAAAAATTATTTGCATTCACTCTTAAATAATACTTCAGGTCTTACATATGAGAGACCTCTTTCTATTCCAGTGGCATCATGTCTGGCATTCTTTTTTTTCTTTTTTAATTTTTATTAGTGAAACACCATAAGATACAGTTGTAGACTTACAAATTTTTGTGCTTGGGTTTCAGTTATACAATGATCGAGTACCCATCGCTCCACCCGTGCCCATTCTCCACCACCAATGATCCCAGTATCCCTCCCACCCCCCAAGTCCCCACCCCGCCTCTGTGGCAGGGCATTCCCTTTGTTCTCTCTCCTTTTGGGTGCTGTGGTTTGCAAAAGAGGCATTGAGTGGCAATCATTTTCACTCTATAGTCTACTTTCAGCATATATCTCTCATCCTGGGAGGATCCTCCCAACACCTTTTACTTGGTGCTCCCTTCTCTATCTGAGCTGCCTTTTCCCCTAGCATGTGTGGCTGGCCTCCAAGCCATGGAGTGAACCTCCTGGTACTTATCTCAGCTATTCTTGGGTGTTAGTCTCCAATTTTTTTACTTTATATTCCCAGGATGAATGCAATATTTCTATTTCTGTCCCTCTCTTTCTGACTCATTTCACTTAGCATGACACTTTCCATGTAGTACCACTTGTATGTATATTTCATGACTTCATCTTTTCTAATAGCTGCATAATACTCCATTGTGTAGCTGTACCAAAGTTTCTTTAACCAGTCATCTCTCTAGGGCACTTGGGTTTTTTCCAGATTTTGGCTATTGTGAACAGTGCAGCAATGAACATAGAAGTGCAGATGTCATTTCGACTGTACATTTTTGTCTCTCTGGGATATATTCCCAGGAGTGGTATTGGTGGGTCAAATGTGAGCTCAATTTCTAATTTTTTGAGAATCATCCGTACTGTTTTCCAAAAGGGCTGAACCAGTCAGCGTTCCCACCAGCAGTAAAGGAGAGTCCCTTTCTCGCCACATCTGTGACATATGGCATTCTTGGTTAAATAAATTGGCATGTAGATTTACAGATTAAAAGGAATGATTTATTCCTGCCAATTTAAGCCTACCTGCTTAGTCAGTCTTTGTCATAATGCGTTTACATATAGACATAGAAACACATAAATTTGAATATGACAAATGGTCTATGTTTCTGCAAACTAGCAGGTGATGCTAGGGACCCAAAAATAAAACAGTTTGCTCTGTTGAATTTGGCTATACCCTAATTTTAGGGTTTCAACAGTTGAGCTTCTTTGTTTCTTTCTAGAAACCTTGTTCTGAATTCTTGCAAATGACAGTTCTCAGGTTGCCTAGGAGAAAAAATTCTCCTGGACCTGGGCTGGGAGAGCAAATGAAGGATGTGGAATTCTTCTGGCCCCTATAAAAGTAATTCTGGATTTGCTAATTTTCTTGTTTCTATCCTGTTTCAGGGTTGCTGAGTTAGTGGAAACTGGTTCATGAAAACAACCTTGTTTTTGTCTTCTGTTGATGCTTACCCAAAAGTCAAGAACCAGATTAGAAGGCTGTAAACCAGGATTCTGTCATTATTTTGGTATGAAAACTAATGTAAGTCATTTTACACTTTTGGGTATAATTTTATCATCTGTTTATAATTTTATCATCAGTTTTATCATCTGTCCCTTCTTCTTACTCAAAAGGCTAATGTGAGGATGAAATACTACTTGAAAGACTTTTTTTTTTCCAAAACAGAGAATTAATACATAGACTACATCATTTTACTATAAATCCTTTCTTTAATTATTTTTTTTCTTTTTTTCTTTATGTTTTTATTTTATAAAGTAGTTCACAATATTTGATTACATTTAATATTCAAACACTAATCCCACCACCATTACACCTTTCCACCACCATATTTCAGATGTTTCCATCCAGAACCCCAATCCCTGCCCCAAAGCAGAAATAATATATTTCACATTGTTTGTTATGAAAAACTGCTGAAAATGCTACAAAGAAGTATCATTAAAGTAAAGAGTGTGAAGATTGTTTTATTTCACCTAAGTGCCATTAATTCCTTCCATAAGAGATCACTAACATGTTAAAGGTTGAGCCTTGTGTACTTTTAAACATGTATCTGTAAAAAAAGTATTTCCCTCTAAGATTGATCACCTCCTACTTTGGACCCGGTATCAATTCCTTGTTCATTGACATCATCACACTGGAGAATTTCTTCCGTGAACTGTTTATCCTGTCTTCTATTGATTTATATTTATGATTCATACATTTGGATATTTGTCTTAGTTTTTTTTTCCTTTATTTTTATTTTTAATTTTTAAAAAAAATTTTTTTTTACAGTTGTAGATTTACAATTTTTTGTGCTTGGGTTTCGATTATACAATGATCAGATACCCATCCCTCCACCAGTGCCCATTTTCCACCACCATGGATAATATCCCCCCACCCCCAACCCCCCATCCCCCCTGTCTCTGTGGCAGGGCAATCCCCTGTGTTCTCTCTCTCCTTTTGGGTGTTGTGGTCTGCAAAAGAGGCATTGAGTGGCAAACATGTTCAGTCCATAGTCTACTTTCGACATGCATCTCCCCTCCTGGGAGGATCCTCCAAACATCCTTTATTTGGTGCTCCCTTCTCTATCTGAACTGCCCTTTCCTCTAGGATACCCGGCTGGCCTCTAAGTTATGGAGTAATCCTCCTGGTGCTGATCTCAGCTATTCTTGGGTATTAATCTCATACTTTGTTACTTTATATCCCCCAGATGAATGCAATCTTTCTATGTCTATCCCTCTCTTTCTGACTCATTTCGCTTAGCATGATACTTTTTGTATTGTACCACTTGTATGTAAATTTCATGACTTCATCTTTTCTAACAGCTACATAGTACTCCATTGTGTAGATGTACCAAAGTTTCTTTAACCAGTCATCTGTTCTTGGGCATTCAGGTTTCTTCCAGTTTCTGGCTATTGTAAAGAGTGCTGCAATGAACAAATAAGTGCAGATGTCACTTCGACTATACATTTTTGCCTCTCTGGGATATATTCCCAGGAGTGGTATTGCTGGGTCAAATGGGAGCTCAATTTCTAATTTTTTGAGAATCATCCATACTGTTTTCCAGAAGGGCTGAACCAGTTGACATTCCCACCAACAGTGAAGGAGTGTCCCTTTCTCGCCACATCCACTCCAGCATCGGTTGCTTTTGTTCTTTTGAATGTGGGCCAGTCTCTGAGGTGTGAGATGGTATCTCATTGTGGTTTTGATCTGCATCTCCCTGATGTAAATCCTTTCTTTAGCTTTTCCAAGCTTCCAATATCTAGGAATCATTTTTATATCAACATTGCCTTTAAATTCTCCTGAAATATTTTAAATTTCAAAATAGTGACAAATAACTGTAATTCACATTCTTTCTGAAGGACACCTGAAGCCAGATTTCACATCTAACCAGGTGTCCAAAGTCGGACTTGTATATTTTTTTGAGAAAGAAATTAAGAAAGAAAAAATAAATGAAAGCCTCAGTAGGAAGGTTGTCTGCCAGCAGGATAAAGGAAGGAATTTCTTTCAGGCTTTCCAAGAAGACAGAATGGAAGTCTTGAAATTTAAATTCCTTTTTAATAGTATCTTGAAAAGGTGTTATTCTCAACCATCTGCTTCTCTTACCCCTCTTTTCTGAATATGGCCTACGCAGGCAATTAAACCTTGGTGTATCTTTAAATTGAACAAAAGTAGAGATATTTTAGGAGATGGAAACAACTCTAGAGATTTCCTCGTTTATCCACCTATTTTCTGAGGCAGGAAAGTAGGATTTAGAACAGGTGAAAGATTTCCCTCTAATCTTCAACTTTTCAGTGCTGAGCCAGAAGCAAAGGCAGAAATCATAACTTCCATTCTAGGGCCCTCACTTCTAGGCAAGGTATGAGCTCAAGTAACTATACTTGATGCAAAGAATGGTCCTTTAAAAAGAAAGACAAGCCTCAGTTTCTAAGCTGGTGGCAAGGGTAGGTGAAGCAGCAGCCAAAGAGCCTGGGCATCATTTTTGCCCAGGTGAAGACATTTAGGCTAGAGAGCATAACTGACACTCCAGATGATTACCTAGGACTTAAAACATCTGCAGTGCTGAACTCAAATGCTTATTTTTGTTTGCGGTTTGGCTTTTGGGAATATCTGGGTGTGCTTAGGGGCTGCTCCCAACTCTGTGCTCAGGAGCTACGCCTAGTAGTGCTTCGGTGGGGGAAAGGGGAGAGAAGGGGTTGATGGCAATGCAGTCCCTAAGTATTTAACCTGGACCTTCCTCCTGTAAACCGTATGCTTGGCCCAGTGAGCTGTTTTTCCAACCTAGTGATATTGAATTATGCCTCTTGGAAAGGGATAATTGGTTGGTTTTCTTTTTTCTTAGCTCCAGTTACTCTGATCTCCCAGCACTGGCTTAGGGCCTCCCTTCATGTTCTGCCATGGCAGAAAGCCTACTGGCTTTCCTGGAATGGTAGATTATCCAGAACAAGTGTTTCCAAGAGGGAGAACATAATTCTGGTCAAATCCCATTACAGTGAACTTCCAAGACTGCCTCAACTCTCTTGATGTGAACACATGTTAACCTGCACGATTTGAGCTATGTAGACTGAAGCCTGGGGCTTAGCAACAATTGTTTCTCACAGTCTCACGGTGATAGAACATCCTCCCTCCACCACCTCACATTCTTCTCATACTGATAAGGTTGGATGGAGTGGAGTCTCCTTTGCCGTTCAGTAGCTGCAATGTGGAAATTACCCTGTTGAAATGATCCTCCTGAGGTATCATATCTCATGTACTTTGTGACAGTGGGGTCTTCTCTGGAGACTTGAGGGTCTTGCCTGAGCAGCGGATTTTCAGGGTCTTATTTACTGTTATTTAACTGCTGGGTAAAGTGGGGTAGAGATTTTCAGGCTAGGAAAATTAAGGGAAATGGTGTATGTTTGGGGGATTCTGCTCTGTGCACACAGAATCTGAGGCCTGAATCTGGATGGAGGGTCTAAATTATCTAGTTATTGTAGAAGTATTTGGATGTACAATACTTTGAGGTTTAGCTGCAGTATATCATCAACAGGATGGTAAAAAAGACTGGCCAGAGGAAAACATTTGTTCATGGAGTTTTTGCAAAAACTGGGAAAGAAAGCAAGGGAGAAGAGGTTTCTCTGCAACTCTGGGAGTGAAGTTACTTAGCTAAGGATATGTGAATAGTTCTTTTCTAAGCAACAAATCAGACAGATCTGCTTTCCAGAGCAGCTGTTCTGAGGAGGCAAGAAAAACTTATGTTTATTTTTTTAAGTTGTTTTGATTCATTGTTAGTTTGCAATACTAAATAAATAGTGGGAGTACAGTTTCACACCTTTGCATTCATAGAAACTTCATAGCACACCAAAGTTCTAGTGCCATTCCCATGAACAAATAGATACTCTCAGCATTTTCCCTATCCTCTCATCTTCTCCTCCATCTCTGGTCAACATTCTATTTTCTCAGTGCCTCAGAATTGCTTTGTGATTTGTTAGTTCGTTTTCTTTGAATATTTATATTCTGCTTATGAGAGAGCCATATGGTAATTGTATTTCACTTTCTGACTTATCTCACGTAGCATAATCACCTTAAGTTCCACTGTTGTTATTGCAAAAGGCATAATTATCTTTTAAAATAGTTGAGTAGAATTCCATTAAGAATGTAGACCACAACTTCATCATCCAGTCATCTCTGAATGGCTTTTAAGTTTTTTTTTTTTTCTGTTTGGAATGTTGTCAATATGCTGCTATGAACACGGGGGGAAAGATGTACTTTAAAATTAGTGTTTTTCAGGAATTTTGCTCCATGGCTTGGAGGCCAGCCACACATGCTAGGGGAAAAGGGAGCTCAGATAGAGAAGGGAGCACCAAATAAAGGGTGTTGGGAGGATCCTCTCAGGATGGGAGAAGCATACTGAAAGTAGACTGTAGACCAAACATGATTGCCACTCAATGCCTCTTTTGCAGACCACAACACCCAAAAGGGGGGAGAGAGAGAGAGAGAGAGAGAGAGAGAGAGAGAGAGAGAGAGAGAGAGAAAGAGAGAGAGAGAGAGAACAAAAGGGAATGCCCTGCTACAGAGGAAGTGGGGATTGGGGGGATGGAGGGTGGGAGGGATATTGGGACCCGTGGTGGTGGAAAATGGGCACTGGTGAAGGGATGGGTACTTGATCATTGTATAACTGAAACCCAACCACAAATATTTGTAAGTCTACAACTGTACCTCATGGTGTTTCACTAATAAAAATTTAAGAAAAAAAAGAAAATCAGATGGGCTTCTCAGCCTTTTGGCTAAGATCAAGTGTAGTGTAATAAAAATTAAAAA
Organism: Sorex fumeus; assembly: GCF_029834395.1. Classification (NCBI taxonomy): domain Eukaryota; kingdom Metazoa; phylum Chordata; class Mammalia; order Eulipotyphla; family Soricidae; genus Sorex; species Sorex fumeus. Next base: position 29,104,420 of record NW_026606155.1, read on the forward strand.
CAAAAAAATAAAATTAGTGTTTTCATATTCTTCAGGGTTGGTATTGCTGGATCATATGGTATTCTATTTTAACTTTTTAAGGAACCTCTGTATAGTTTTCCATAGTGTCTGTACCAATTTACATTCATACCAACAGTGTACAGGATTGCTTCCTAGGGAATTTATTTCATAAATAAGTTGAAGTGAAACCATATGTTTGCAGCTGAAGTTGGATTATAGGAGTCCTGCCACCAGCTCCTGTCAGTTTGTTCCTGGGTTGACCATCTGACCTTTTGCCCACAAAATGAAGCTGGAAAACTCCGACTGTCAATAAAGGAAAGGAAAAAGTACTTCTCCCACTGCTTCATCATCAACGTAGCAGACATGATGTTTGCAAGTGTCAATTACTCATGTTATCTGACCTCTGGATCCTGGATAATGTGAGAGCTAGATATAGGAGTCAACCCAGTACACTTACCTTACTTCAATCCCAGGAGACTGTAGCTTGGGTGCTAGAACAACATGGATTCTCAGAACATTCTCTGAAGTGAAATCCTCACCCCATCACTGGCAGGACAATGAGACTCCATAGGGATAAATGGAAAAAATTTTAAAGCATGAAAATTTTAAAGCATGCTCCAGGAAAAGCCTGGAGCAAGAGACTCCTGAAGCCTGTGGGTAGGCTAGATCCGCTTAGGGACATACTTTGTATCCACAGATGAAATATAAAGGGAATGGTGAATGTGTGTGTGGGTGGGTGGGGGGAGGGAGATGGAATATTTCTTATTTTAAGAAATAATGAATGAATAGGGGAAAATAGTTTTCCATTAACTGTGTCTTAGTGAAACCTAATTTTCTCTGCCTCTTCAACCACCATTCCCAGTTGCAGCCCACCCCAGAGCTAATCTTCACCTTTGTGAGTTTTCCCGGCTCACAATGCTGAACCGAGTCAACACACAGCAAGTCCTTGTTCTGGCTTTGCTTTGTTTTGGTGAAGTGATAACAAACTAGTTCAGTCAGTGTTTATTTTAGGTTAGGGTTTCCCTGGGACAAAAAATTTGGTGCCAAGAGTTTATCAGAGAAGGAGAACCAGGAAACAACAGTACAGGAAGGAGGAAGTGAGAAAGGGAAGAGAAAGATCTGGTAAAGGGGTTTTATCCAGCATCTACTTGGGTGATTGGGGAATTCTATAGCAGGACTACAAAGATACCTTGGCATTTCTATATGGAATGAGGGAGCCTGGTGGTTTATTTATTTATCACATTTCATTAGCTACCCCTTGAGGTTCCTTTTCTAGTACTTCTCACCTGTGATGAACAAGATGTGAAATGTAGTTACTTTTCTGATGGAAGCAAATCTACTCATAGGAAGTGAGTCACTTGTCATCTTCTCATGCTTTGACTCTGTTTCTTTTGTAGTTTCGGTCACAGAAGGTTTTTTAATCTTCACTCTCATAATATTCTCTATTAGGTTCCAACAGTTCAGCTGCTTAAGCTGACAAACTCACTCTCCAAGAAACTGTCAACTTCTGACACACACGGAGAAAATGATACCTTTGAACAAAGTACCATAATCAATGCACTAACTGGACACATCTCATAGAAACTGTCACATGAGGTTGACAAGTATTCCAGGACTTGGAAAGCACTATACGATGTTCACTGCTGTTGACACACTAGCCTCATATCAAATACTGATTGGCTGAGAGTGAATTGCCTTCTTTCTGTTGTTTTAGTTATTTTGGGAGATGTTCAGTGGCTGGTAGTAGTGCTTGGGAACTGCAGTGTCAGGTGAGGGGGATAAAACCCTGGGCTCCTGCGTACAAAGTATGTGCTTCAGATCTTTGATCTATCTCTCCAGCTTGAGAATGAGTTGGCTTCTAACTAGCTTCTCCCTCTCTGAGTTTTGGATCAATTCTGTCTGCTTTCGACTTTGACTGTTCAAATGCTGGCATGGGTGGGAGATAGCTCAAGTGGTAGAGCATATGCCTGCCCCATGGAATCTAGAGTTCAATCCCTAGAACTATATTTCTAGTCTCCCACCCATATGTGGTCAAGCAGTGCCAGGGGAAACCCTTCAAACATTTCAGGGAATCACTCAAATTTCCAAGAGCACCACTGGGTATAGCCCCTATTTAGAAAAAGAGATGCTGGCGCAGGCACCCTGAAATGCATCTTGGGGCAGGTAACTGGACATCCTCTCCTTTGGCTGTTCTCTGGCTCTATTTGGGATGAACAGAAAAGTGAGTGGCAAGAAACTGATACATCTGGGAAGGTTACACATTAGGTAGCATTCTAACCTCTGTCCTGCCCGTCGGTATCTATACTCTGCCCTGACACTTTGGGGGTACTTTTGGCTGCTTGAAGGTCCCCAGGTACCTTTGTAGTTTGAGATGCATCTTGTGGTCACTTCCCCTGTGAAGTGATCTGAATCTCCCCAGATCGCTTCTCTGACAGACCTGGCAGCTAGTCTTCCTTTGGGGACTTTTCTCTTTACAGTAAAGGCAGTTAGATTTTTCAGGTGAATTATTAGCAAATTCTGCTAAATGTAAACACAAGCTGTGATAAAATTTTCTAGTTTTCCACCAAACATCTTCAAAGATAGACCACTGTTTTTCTTTTTTCTTGATTCAAATAAAATCATTGTGGGGAGACAGTCTAATTAATCTAGGTATGTAAAGTAGAACTGTTTTACTCCGCTGAACTGAATACTTACTGTGGACTGAATTTTGTCCCTCTCCCAATAAAAACCCACACAAAGTTTTTCTAGAGCAATAACTAATCCCCAGTGCATCAGAATATGAACTTATTTGGCAATAGGGTCTTTAGAGGGAAAATCAAGTTAGAAGGAGGCCAATTCTATGTGTTGGTTGAGCTCTAATTCTATGTGTTGGCTGTCCTTGGGCTGGAGCGATAACACAGCAGGTAGGGCGTTTGCCTTGCATGAAGCCAACACGGCTGACCTGAGTTTGATTCCTCCACCCCTCTCGGAGAGCCGGGCAAGCTACGGAGAGTATCTTGCCCGCACGGCAAAGCCTGGCAAGCTACCCGTGACGTATTCGATATGCCAAGCATGGTAACAAGTCTCACAATGTTACTGGGCTCTCTCGAGCAAATCAATGAATAACGGGAGGACAGTGACAGTGACAGTGATTGTCCTTACCACAAGGATAATCTCTGGCACAGGCATCCATACCGGGAGGGAGGACACATGCGTGGTTAAAGACAGAAATCAGAGTGATGCTTCTACAACCCAAGCACTGGGAGCTACAGGATTGTGTATATATGGAATATTGACTCTCCTGATCCTCAGAAACAAACAAGCAAACAAATAAAAGCAATGAGGTTGGCACGTTGAACTCAGATTCTGAACTCCAGAGCTCAGAGAGGAAATTGTGGAAGAACGTGGTTCTGTTCCTTAAGCTACTCAGTTTGATATGTTGCTATGGCAGCCCTAGGAAACTGGTATAACACTCAGGGCTTCTTACTCAAAGATGCTGATAAACTTGATCTTGCCAAGTCAAACAGATTTTGACACTATTCAGTTACACCCAGTTTGCTTTTAAAAAAAATAAACACTGAGGTAATAAGATTTTTCTTTTTCTTTCCCCTCCTGCCCTTTTCTCCAGCTGTAACCGTAGGCAGAAATTTTATCTTCTCCAAATTCTGCTGGTTCTTGTATTTCTTTTTGTTACGTTGACTCTAAATTCTGTGCCTATTTTGCTGAAGCATCTATCTTCCTTGCCTTTCCTGCATTAGGCCATTGGATCAAATCAGTTTTCCCGATTGAATATCTTTATCCTCACTGGAAGGTAGCCAAGTCTGCAGGCTTATTCTTGGCCTCTGTACACTTCTCTTGAGGAATGTGGGGCAGACTGGGGTTGGGGACTTTAGGAATGTTGTTCCAAGTCTGTTGTTGAGGCCCTATACTACCTTAGCAGGAAGCTGGTGACCCTAGGACATAGTTCTGCCATCTCAGATCTGTCCTAATGCCCCTTTTCCTCTCACGTGGCTTCATGAGACCAACAGTTTTGAACTCTTTAACATCACTGTAGCAACTGAAAACTGTCAATGTGATGAAAGACTCTCAGTGAAAAATATTTAAATAAATGAGAGCAGCCTTACATGCAGCTGCTATAAAGGGAAAGGTGGCCCCTGACCCGAAAGATCTTCCAAGACATGTTGCTCTCTAGACTGATGCGTATGCTCTGGTTCCATTTCTGTGAGAGCAAAGCTAGATGTGTGTGGATGCTGAGGACACACATCCATGTGCTAATAGGATTGCCCCAGGAGACATATGGACTGGGAGAGGGGAGGAGGTGTGTGAAAGAATATGTTCACTTTTTCCTGTTTGTGTTATGCAGCACTATAGCACTGTCCTCCTGTTGTTCATCGATTTGCTTGAGTGGGCCCAATAACGTCTCCATTGTGAGACTTGTTGTTACTGTGTTTAGCATATCGAATATGTCATGGGTAGCTTGCCAGGCTTTGCAGTGTGGGAGAGATACTCTAGGTAGCTTGCTGGGCTCTCCAAGAGGGGTGGAGGAATCGAACCTTGCTCAGCCAGGCCGGCAGCATGCAAGGTAAACGTCCTACTGCTGGGCTATCGCTCCAGCCCCAGTGTGTTATGCAGAATATGAACCAAATGTATTACTGAATTATGAAATTTTGACAAGCAAAAGATATATGACCAATAACTTGAATCATACCCAAAGTGATCTAATTGCTTTTCTCAGTGCTTCAAAAAAGACCTGTATGCACTTTTATTAAGTCCAAAAAAGAAAAAGATAAAGGTCAGCATACTTGTTAGCTTTTACTTGAATCTCTCTTTTACTTAGATATTGTTAGCCTGAAACTTCAATGAATAAGTAGAGAACCAGAAAATACAGCTCCCAGTAGCACCCCCACCCCCACCCCAAACTATACTTTGTATTGTCACTGAGGCCTTTGGCAATCCAAAAAGAATAAAGTTGAATCAAATAACAAGGGGAAATCAATATCTTATTCATGTTAAACCTGCCCTAATGCCTTCCATTATATGACTCACCACACAGAGAATCGATTTGTTTCTCTTCTGGTGGAACAGGGAGGCTCTAAAATTTTCATTTATATATATTATTTTTTAAGAAGAAAACTTCACTTCATGGAACAATCTCCTTTGTATCAAAAAACTTGTGGAATAATAGCAGAGTTTCAAGAGCCCCTTACGTCAGATTTAGCTCTAGTCCTACATACTAAATAAACACACTTAGAGGAATATTTCTTGGGTCAGGACAAGGATAACAATGGTCATTAATAACCATCACTCATAATATGCTTCTTCTTCCCCTGAGCTCTTCTAACCTACTGTTTACAAATGCTCTTTAATGTGCCAAGTGCATCACCCCCCACCCCTGGAGGCAGGCACACACTGGCAGGGAGGGTAATTGCTGCTGTCATTAGGAGCTCTGGCTGGTGCAGACCCCATTCTCAGATCACTGATCCCACCTCTGGGGCGGAGGGTTAATGGTCACTGAGCAAGACTGCTTGGGACAGGGAGTGGTGGAATCTAATTATTGGCTCTCTGTGTGTGTTTATGAACAGGCTGAGCTGAAGAAATCTCCCAGTCTGCATGCTAACTACCTTCAGGAAGTTACTGTTATTTTGAAGACTCCAAGGAAATAACATCTTTGAAAGTTTACAATGTCCCTTCTTAACACTATTGATTCTTATTGCTCTGACATTTTCTGGTCTTGCTACAACAAAATGACCACCTCCTCTTGTCCAAGAGAATCTAAATTATGTGTTACCACTATTCCCAGGGAGGAACACTGTCCTCTACTGTCCTCTGCCTTTCTACTCTTAGCTGCAAGTCGCTGGGTTGAGTACATTATTCCTTCCCTCTGCAAACAAGTTGAAAAAGATCTTTTGGCTTCTTTTTGAATATGCGACTAAATATCCTAAATACAGATTCTTGTCTCTTTATCTTCTCATCTTTGAGCTGGTGATGGAGTCCTTAGATGTCAGAATAAGCATGATGTACAGAGAATGCTATAATTATACTGAAGTTTGAAAGAGTATTTGTAAACTGTCATTATTAGGACCTTCCCCCTGCTTTACATTCATGTGTTTCAGAATGGATATCTATCATTTTGCCCGTGGATAAGCTCTTTATATATACCTGGAAATTACTCTGCTAACTTGAAGGTTAATATTTTGTACATATTAATATCTTCTCCTTGTGAATTTCTCAGGTAGACATTATTTTCCATGAATCCATGAGCTAAAATGCACAAGTACATCTCTTGACAAACGATTAGGGAATTATTCTTCTTAAAGCCAAATGAATGCCCAAACAAATCAGTTTCGTAAAGTGAGGTGAGAGCTCCTCAAGCTGTGCTTGGGAATATTAATAAATGGAAAAGACACCTCTGCCCACAGCTTGTCATTTCAGTGTCCCCCAGCCCAGCAGGCAATAAATGCCAGAATTCTTGGAATTCCTTTCGGAGGTGGAAGTCTGCCATCTCGTGGCTGTTTTGTAGAATTACTCAACATTTCTTTCGTAGTGTTTAAAGAGGACAACAGTTGGGATTTTTCAGTGGCATTAACAGGCATGCACTCATAAATGCCATTTGAATTTGGGCTGAGGTTGTTCTCCAACACCTGTTAGAGGCAGAAAGAACTCTGAACCTTGAAAATGACCCCCTAGTGAGCTTGTGACTTGTTGCATTTAGGAAACAAATGAGTAGTGGATGCCTGAGAGGGAGCTTTGTGGTCAGGATGCTACCTAGATTCTGCAATGCTGAAGAGTGTGACCATCTGGGGTGTCTTGGTGACTGAAGCCACCTCCAGTTTGTGACAGTTGGGTTATTTCTTAAAGGACTCTTCTGATGAGCAGAAAAGCTTCAGACTTGTTAGCTAAAGTGTCACTTGCAGGTGCACCTGGAAAGATCATAGCAGGTGGTGCAGTAGAGCACCCAGTTCAAGAAGCTGCTTCATTCATTGGGTGCTCAACAAATAAAAAATAATGATGCCTGCTGGCAGGATGAGGGATGTTCCTGCTTTCTGGAAAAATTGGGTTGAAAAAATAAAAAGCATCTTCCTGCTGCTCTCTCTGTGACTCTCTGTCTGTCTCTTTCTCTTAGGTTAGGGAACATCTGAAGTGATTTATTTTAATTGATTGGAGTTTAATTTTTCCTACATCTTTCTTCTTCCTTATCCAGGTTTTAGCAGTTGAAATGACAGGAGAAGGTTGCTGTTATGATAAAGGCAATCTATATGGAGATCAGAACATGGATGGGGGAACTAGGGCTTATGGAAATTCTGAGGTCATGTAAGTAGTTAGTGCAAGTTTGAGTGAATAACTCAGTCATGTTCACACACCAGCTGCATACTTCTTTTTAATTTTGCCATCTGTGACCTGGAATTGAAGGGAATCATCAATTTGCCAACTCAATTTCTTCCAAGGATGTTAGTGGATGTTAGTGTGGTGGAGAAACCTTTAACGATGATAGTGTAGCAGTGTGTGTGTGTGTGTGTGTGTGTATGTTTATATATACACATATACATTCACATACATATATGTATATATACATATATATTCCTAATAAAAGAGATGTGCTAACAGATTAAATTTTCTCTCTTCCATTTTTAAGTGCCCTCTTCTGATTCAGTCAATTTGAGAATATAAAATCACCTTGTAGTGAATGTTCCTTGTTCTACAAAGAATGCTTGAGTAGTCTCTCATGGTTATGTAAATGTCAGCCTAGTAGGCTTGGCCCCAGGAGAAGAGAATAACAAGACATCTGTGCTTTGAGTGGTTTAAAAAGGTTGCCTTTATCTCTTGGGAGGAATTGATGGTGAGCAACAGCAGCAGCAGAAAGAGCTTTGTATTGAATGCAGCTGTGTGGTCAAAAAAGATGGACTTAATTAAATGCTCCTTGGATTGAGTTGCTCACTCCCTGTTTTCAAAACACTTGTCTTGTATGACTATTAGGTCCAGATACTACTTTTCTTTGCCCCACTGACTGCTTTCCTTCCTACTTTTGCAGTACCACACTCTTTAATATCTGTTGGTATTTATTACTCAAGGAATTGATATTGCTAACATTATTTTCAAAAGAAAATATCAAGACTCACATGCAAATGTAAGAAGAAAGGTTTTCCATAATTTATTGTTTAATTTTAAAAGGCATTAAAAATAAAGCATTAAATCAAAAAGTATGAGTACAGTGTTAAAATCAGGTCAATAGAGAATTTCAAGAAAGATGCTCTTAGGAATACTAAAATAAATTGACTAATAGTGAAAAATTATTAGTACCTTCCATATCGATACAATGTAATGCCCAGGGTTATGTTTTTAACAGGATAAATTCAATTATGTCTCTGTTGGGTCAAATTGTTTTCACAGTGCCATTGACAATAATCATTTTTCATTACTACAGTTCTCTGAAAATTAACTTCTACCCTTCAAGAGTTATGAAGTAACCTGGTGAATGGGAAGACAATAAAAGGTGCAAACTCAACAGTCAACTAATCCTAGAGGATCCACTGGACAATGTTCAGAACCCTTTCCTATTTCCAACCCTTTCCTATTTTTTGATAATTTTCCCTGATAAACCTGAAATAAGCCTTAACTCCAATAGCGGTTGACTTTCATGTTTATATATTTGGCTTCATTCTCCTAGCTCCCTGCCTCCAGATGCTTATTTGACTATACCTCTTTGATGTTTTTGAAAAGATAATCTCCCAAGGTCAGTGAGTTTGTCAGAACTGAGATAAGAACTTGAGACTGATTTCAGAACTAGTGCTCTGGTTTGGGATGTGCCCCAATTTAGGATACTGAAAACTGTGTAGTAGAGCTCTTCCCTTTCTGTCATATATTTTGGGTCCTCTATGGGGATTTGGATTAGAGACATGGCTCATCATTCTTTGCTGAGCTACAGATCCGAATCCATGCTTTAGGAGGTCTATGGGAAATGATGCTGCCTTCTGTGGATGAGACAGAGTAGAGAATACTATCTCTGGATATTCCATGGTTGGGAAGTTCTGGTATCGTGCCGATTTAGCTACCTCCTAGATTTTCCTCTTGTAAAATCTTATCACGCCGAAGGTTGTATGTTCACGGGCTCACTGGACGGCACTGTTTCACCGCCTGCCTTCGGTGCTCTTGAAAGACAGGGGAATTCCATTCCGAAAATGAAGTTTCAATATGTCCCAACTTCAGTTGTTCTTCTACCAAGGATTCTAACACCCTTAGTTTTTCATTATTAAGGGGCCACTGGGAGGACCACACGGGATCGTGGGATTTCCACTGAATACGGAGGGGTGCTGGGCGTGAAGCCACAGCAGCTCCAATTAAAAGAGGGGAGGCCTCAGAATCAAAGTTCACAGTGGAGCGTGGAAGTGGAATGGGAATCCTAATCTCCGCTTGCCATTGCTCAAGTAAATCTCGTCACCATAAGTTCAGAGGTATGGGTGCTACATAGGGCTGGAAAGTGGCTGTAATGCCCTCTGGGCCAATACACCTTAACCATCTGGCACTCTGCCGGACAGAGGAGGAAGGCATCATGCCTACTCCGTGCAAACTGTAAGGTATTGCCTGCACAGCCCAGTTATGGGGCCAATATTGGGTGGAAATGATAGAGGCATCAGCTCCCGTGTCAATCATTCCCTTAAATTTCTTCCCATGAATCTCAAGAGTTAGAAGTGGGCGGTTGCCTTCCCTCAGACGGGCAACATAGGCAATCATAGGATTAGTGCCTTCAAAACCTCCCTCACTAGGACGAATGGATAGACCTGGCACAACAAAAGGAAGTAAGAGAAGCTGAGCGATGTGCTCTCCCTTATCAAATGTCCAAACAGCAGGCACTGTGATAACGATTGTTATTTCATCAGTATAATCAGGATCGATGACCGCAGTATGAATAGTAATTCCCTTAAGAGAGGAACTATTTCTTCCTAAGAGTAAGCCTATAGTGCCTTGTGGAATTGGTCCCTTCACACCAGAATTTAATCTGTAGGGACACTGGGCGGGGATTATAGTAATCGTATTAGGGCAGGAAATATCCAAGGCTGCGCTTCCCACCATCACTGGCTGCAGTGAGTCTACTGATCGGAGCTCTGAGACTCCACACTGGGGAGAGGGGCTGTAACTGGGAACATCCCCGGATTTTGTGGGGCCTGGGGATGGCCCCTCTGCAGGTTTCCTGAATTGGGGTCAACAGCTGCATCAAAATTGAAGCGACAGTCTCTAGCCCAGTGATATCCCCTCTTACACCGGGGACAGGGCCTGGGAGGTGCAAGTCTGGCTCTGCAGTCTCTGACCCAGTGGTTTCCTTTCTTACACCTGGGACAGGGCCCAGGAGGTGCTTTTACAGCAGAACTGTCCAGAGGTGCCCTGCAGTCCTTACGAAAGTGGCCTGGTTTTCCACAATTAAAACATCCTTTCTGAGGTTGTCTCTGTACAGCCTCAAAAACCTTCCTCTGCACCACATGTTTAACAGAACCAATATTTCTGCATGCTTTCAAATACCCCATTATATCTTCCTTCTCCTTGATAGGGCACAAAATGGCCTGGCAATCCTCATTAGCATTTTCAAATGCCAATTGTTTAGTCAACAGCTCCTGAGTTTCCTTACCCTTAAGCTGCATTTCAATAGCTTCCATCAACCTTCCTATGAAGTCTGCATAAGGTTCTGAGGCCCTCTGGACAATCTTAGTAAAACTTCCCTTAAATTCTGCATCTGCATCAATCTTCTCCCATGCACTCAGGGCTGCGTTACGGACATGAGCAAAAACAGCACGAGGCAAGGTGATTTGCCTATTTGGGTTGCGCCATTTCCCTTGACCTATTAACATTTCATAAGTCAATTTAATCCCTGAAATTTTTCGTCCAGCATGACCTAGGCCCTGAAGCTTTGCCTTGGCCTCATCGCTGAACCATATCCTCCACTGCAAGTACTGAGAAGGGCTTAAACACGTTTTAGCAACCATGTGAAAATCTTGAGGTACCCAGTAAGCCTTTTTACTCCAATCTGTAAGATATTCCCTACAGTACGGAGATGTAGGCCCGTATGAGGCACAGGCCTTTTTGAAATGACTGAGAGAATCCATTTTTAACCTGTGATAAGATGGAGGCTGCTGCTTCTCAGCCTGGACTGTGTGATTAGGAGCATGTCCCGAGTGGTGTGGAGGCTGCTCATCTGAGCTACTCTCGGACTCAGAATCTGAGGGATTTCCAGCAGTCTCATAATCTGCATCATTTTCATCTGATGCACTGGAAGTGGAGCTATATTCATCAGCCTGAGAATTATTTTCACTATGAAAACCTTTTCGAGATTTAGGTATGGGAGGAGCTGAGGCCATATTATCCCTAATATTCTCCTCCTCCTCAACTGTGCTTTTCCAAAACAGGAGAATAGAATCAACAATCTCCCATGTAAACCAGAATTCCAGGGGAATCTTAGTCCCTTCCTTAGATGCCTTATAGACATTTTCCTTAACTTTTTTCCAAATCTTGGTTTCTAGAGTCCCTTCATCCAGGAACCACGGGTTTACTTCATAAACTACTTTAAGGCAGGACCAGAGCTGGTCTCTGGAAATGTAGAGTTTTGGGTTCCCTGTCTTGTGGGAGAGACACTCAATCAAATTTATAAACGTCTTCGCCTGTTCAGTCTGACTCGAGAAACTATGAAAGATCTTGGGAAGGCCCAGAATCTGTCCCATCTTAGTGGAATATTGCTGCTAGAATTCTAATTCCCAGAAAACTAAAAATCCTACTCACTTTCTAGAGTGGGGATGCACCGAACGCTATTCTTACCTTTAATTGGTAGCTTGAGCCCACCCAGGGACGCCAGCTGTAAAATCTTATCATGCCGAAGGTTGTATGTTCACGGGCTCACTGGACGGCACTGTTTCACCGCCTGCGTTCGGTGCTCTTGAGCCACTGTGTGTGGCCTGGATCGGAACGGCTGTTGGCCAAGGGCAGACGGAAGAAAAAAACGGGGGCCAGGCCGGTCTATATCAATAGTAGTTTATTCCAATCCTCTTCACTCCTGTCTTTCTCTGCCTCCTTCTCTCCTGGGCCCCAGTCTTGGAAGCTCTCTCCTTCTGGCTCTGACTCTGGATCTCTGGAGCCCGAGCTCTCTCACTTCTGACCCGTTTTCCGAGCTTACGTCTTAGTTCATATAGCAGTCACATAAGGCGGTGACATAAAGGTGGGTTGAATACTGACGAATCAACAAAGAGAGGTAAGACCACTCCTCCAGGAGATTAACTCAAGGATAAAATCTCATCTACAGAGATTACTTCAGATTACTAGGAGATCCACCCAAGGGTGGGATCCCAACAAGGGTGTGTTCTTCCTTCAGTTAGTAATCTACTTAAATAGTTGTAATAAATCTACTTCTAATATTTCTAGCAATGTCATTCTGTATGAGCACAGTAAGAGATATAAATTTAGTTTGGTTCTTCCTGAGAACATCTCACTATACATTTCGCAGTCCTCAGGCCAGGTTAATCTTCCTAGCTCCAGCAGGGTCCTAGTCTTGTCGTTACTTATTTTTGGATCATGACAGCATTTGTCCATGATCATGCCCTCAACTTATAGTTGAGTATCGTGGCTCTTTGGCCTGGCCCATTTTGATGCCAGGGTAGCTCACTGCTTGCCCTGGGTCCATTCAGTCCCTCGTCGGGACCCTGTTCTTTTGGGATGCTAGGAACTAAGGGCAACTGAGTCAAGAAATCAGATGCCCAGGAGTAAATATTATTCAGAGTCAATCAACTCCCAAGTTACAAAGCATAATATTAACTGTCTTCCTGTGTCCACACAGAAAGGACATTGCTTACAATACAAGTTCAGTGTTCTTAGATGGGTGTGACCCGACAAACCTAAGCTACCTGAGGAAGGACAAAAGAGTGTTATCCTACATCCTCTGTGAGAAAAAAGAGGCCTCTGGTCTGAGTTTTGAGGATTTTTAAAGGAGATTGGATTTTTCCATAGGGAACTTCCCAAACTTTCCATGTCTTCTGAGGGTCTTTCTTATCTTTGACCATGACCTCATTGATTCAGTTATCTGTTGATCTCTGCATTTAACCTCTCTGTTCTTCCATGTCCACACTAGTCTCAAGAAGAATAAAGTATCAAGCTGCATTGGATTTTGATTGGACTCCCAAGATAAGCAACAAATTTTAGTCAATGCAGATAAATATCTCTTCCTCAGTGGTTGATTTCTCTTCTCTTTTTGGCTTCTCAGTCCAATTCCAAAGACTGTTCAGTCAACAACATTATCAGATGCAAACAAATGATACCAGGTGAGGAAGACAAATAGTATCAACCCTATGTCTATGGGAAAGAGATTACTGTGGAAACGTGAATTTTGTCCTGGAAGTACGTGGGGACTCTCGAACAGGGGGAACACTCCTCTCCACATGCCCCCCCACCCCCCACCCCGGACCCCTACTCCCAATCTGATTTGTCTGGTTCTTCATCTTTTCTTTGTCAGAAAGCCATCATTTACGTAATCCCTCTTTTGGAAAGATCTCAGTGAGGGATTTATTTACTTTGTTGGCAAGGCAGGAGAAAAGGACATATAGATAGCAAGGAAAATTCATTTTCTTAAATCTGACATTTCCTAGTTTGTCAACATTCTTGTAGAAAGAGGACCATGAACTCAAAGGGCTAAGAGGTAGAACTGTTGTTCATTTGTTTTAATTACCAACATTGTCACAAAAATGTGTTCTACTAAGTATCATTAAAGTACCTATGCAGAGAACAGCATCCTTGAACTAACTGCACATCCAACTAAAGGGCCTTAGAAGGTGGTGGGGAATGGATAGAGGAGGACCATCTTGTCCAGGTCACTCTGCTTCGGCCCCTAAAGTTATGCTCTCAGGTGGCCACTCTCTGTCACTGTGATTTTCTTTCTTTTTTTTCTTTCTTTTTATTAGTGAAACACCATGAGGTACAGTTGTTGACCTTACAAGTTTTGTGCTTGGGTTTCAGTTATACAATGATCGAGTACCCATCCCCCCATCCCTCCCTTAGTGCCCTTTCAGGCTAAAGTATACTTAACTTGTTTTTCCAGAGAGCATGTTTAAAAGTTTGGGGACATGGGACAGAGGGCTGCAGCCAGACTCCTATGCTCATCTCCTTTGAATTCTTGCTACCTGAAAGGCAGGAAAAAATATATGCCCACATGATATCAAAAGAAAGTCTCTTTTGCCTTTCTCATCAATCAAAAATTTCTAACACCCTCTCTGGCTCAGGTAACCCTTTCTGCCATTTGGTGCAGTACTTCAAATACAAATATGTTAGAAACAGCGTTTAATTTTCCTGAACTGAAAAATAAAAATGAAACAACTTTTTAAAAAAAAGATCTTTTCTAGGAATGAGGTGATTTCCTTCCTGCCCAGCACTTTCAGTCCCTAGTCAGTTCATTTCCTTCTGATTATATTTAATAAGAAATAAACTTTAAAAATATTATTCAGTCAAGGTAACTTTTAAGAAAATTTCAGTGGTTTCTATTATATTTACAAAATTGTGAAGCCACCATTACAGTCTAATTCCAGAACATTTTCATCATTCCCCCAAAAGGAAAAATAAAGCACCTCATAATCACGAGCAATTACTCATTTCTACCTCCCCCGAGTCTCTGGCAACTACCATTTTCTACTTTCTGCTTCTGTGGTTTTGGCTGTTTTACGCATTAGATATAAGTGGAATCATGAAGTACATGGCCTTTCAGGTCTGGCTTCTCTTCTTTTGCATAATACTTTTAAGTTCACCTATATTGTAGCATGCTAAAGTGTCTCCTTCTTTCTTTGGGGTGTAGGGTGCTACCAAATAATGCTCAGAAGATCTAGGGCCCCACCGTTCTCAGTAAACCCGAATAGAAATTCTGTGCAAGGGCCCAGGGCTAAACCTTGTGGTGCCTGGGATATGAGTTCACCGAGTGTCTGGGGAGTCTCTCACTATCTTACAGTTCCTATTTTGCCCTTTTAAATTTACTTATTTGCTGGTGGACATTTAGCTATTTCTGCTTTGGGGGCTAATATCAATAATAATGTTATGAACAGCTTGCACACATTTTGTGGGGTTATCCATGTATTTTCATTTTTCTTAGATGTGTATTTAGGAGTAGAATAGCTAGATCATATTATATCTTTATATTCAACTCTTTTGGGGAATGTTCAAATTAGTTTTCAAAGGCACAGCACCATTTTGTATTATATGTCATATATAAAAATTCCAGTTTTTCTATGTCTCCCCTTGTACTTTTATTGCATGCTTTTTAATTATAACTATTCTAGTAGGTGTGATTTAAACTGTGATTTTGATTTCACTAATGAATAATGACAGTGTGTATGTTCATGTTATTTGTATGTCATCTGTGCAGAAACATCAAACTGTTTGATCATTTTTTAATTGAATTTGGTTTTGATTGCTAAGGTGCAGTTTTTTTTACATATTCTATAAAATTTTTTTTAATCAAAACGTTTCTTTTTTTAAAAGCAAGATTTTTTTTTTTTTTTTTTGCTTTTTGGGTCACATCTGGCGATGCACAGGGGTTACTCCTGGCTTTGCACTCAGGAATTATTCTGGCGGTGCACAGGGGAGTATATGGATGCTGGGAATTGAACCCGGGTCTGCTGTGTGCAAGGCAAATGCCCTACCCGCTGTACTATTGTTCCAGCCCTAAAGAAAGATATTTTTAGTGAAAATTTATTTAGAAAGAAGTGAGAGAAAGAGAGAGGCAGGAGTGTGTTTTCAAGTGAGAACACAGGTTTCTCCAGAGTGGAAATTAGCAAGCAAAGAAATAGAGACAAGCAAGGGAGATTCGAGTTCAAGGTAGAACATGGGTTTAAAGGGCAAGCCTCTTTGCATGTTCTCTTGCATCAGCTTTCTTGCCCTTTGATAGCTTCATGAGTTACAAACAACCTCATTTATCCTGTGGGTTTATTGTTTTGCTTTCTTTTCCCCCAAATTTTATTTTCTTCTTGCTTTCTTTATATTAGACTTTAAAGCACAAAATTTTAATTTTAATGAAATTCAGTTTACCCATCATCTCTTGTTGCATGTGTGTGATATTTATGAAACCACTGTCTTACCACAAATATTTACACTTACTTTTTTTTAAAAAAAGTTTGATAGTTCTAGCTATTATATATTTAGATCTTTGGTCCTTCCCCCTCCACCCCACCCCAGTCAGACATCAGACTCAAGACCTCACTTATTCAAAGCCTTTGTTGGTATGTTTTGAATTAACTTTTGTGTATAGTATGAGTTTAGGTTTTTTATAGCACTGTCCCGTAGCACTGTCCTCCTGTTATTCATTGATTTGATTAAGCGGGCACCAATAACGTCTCACAACAAATTGTGAGACTTGTTGTTACGCTTTTTGGCATATTGAATACGTCACAGGGAGCTTGCCAGGCTCTGCCATGCGGGCAAGATACTCTCGGTAGCTTGCTGGGCTCTTTGAGAGGGGTGGAGGAATTGAACCTGGGTCCACTGTGTGCAAGACAAACAACGTCCTACCTGCTGTGCTACTGCTCCAGCCCTAGTTTTTTTTAATATGTTCTTTTAATTCTTTTTTATGTTTTTTAAATTTATTATTTTATATGTCCTAGTAACATTTTCTGCAAAGATTATTTTTTTCTCCATTGAATTCTCTTCATTTATTGAAAATCAATGGAAGTTTAATTTTGGCCTCTAAGTTTTATTCTATTTCTCAATTTGTCTATCTTTCTGTCAGTAGCACACTGTTTTGATTACGGTAGCACGGTAGGAAGTTTTCAAATCAGAAAGTACTAGTCTACTCCCTCTTTTTCTTCATTATTTTTCAGAATTGTTTTGGTTATTGTGAGTCTTCAGAATTTTTATATGAAATTTTTAGCTCAGCATGCTAATTTTCTATAAAGATTGCAGTAGGAATTTTTATAGCAAG
Source organism: Sorex fumeus (assembly GCF_029834395.1). Taxonomy (NCBI): domain Eukaryota; kingdom Metazoa; phylum Chordata; class Mammalia; order Eulipotyphla; family Soricidae; genus Sorex; species Sorex fumeus. The sequence goes on from NW_026606155.1 coordinate 29,121,326, forward strand.
TGTATTGAATCTGTAGATCAATTTGGAACAAATTGTCAGCTTGACTATATTGTTTTCCCATCCATACACAAAGAGTCTTTCTATTTAAGTGTAATTTTTTCAATGATGATATGCTGTTTTTACTATACAGAGCTTGCACCTCTTTTGTTAAAAATTTTCCTTAAGTATTTTGTTTTAATGTTGTTGTAAATGTACCTGTTCCCTTAAATTTCATTTTTGGTTTGTTCATTGCTAGTATAAAGAAATAAAATTGGTATTTACATATTAATCTTATATCTTACAATTTTGTACGGTCACGGTCCTCCCGTTGTTCATTGATTTGCTCGAGCGGGCCCAGTAACGTCTCCATCATGAGACTTGCTGTTACTGTGTTTGGCATATCAAATACATCACGGGTAGCTTGCCAGGCTCTGCGGGCGAGATACTCTCGGTAGCTTGCTGGGCTTTCTGAGAGGGGCGGGGGAATCGAACTCTGGTCGGCCATGTTGGCCGCTTGTAAGGCAAACGCCCTACCACTGTGCTATCGCTCCAGCCCTTGTACAACTTAAAAAATAATTCATATGTTTTAATTGTGGATTCCTTGGAATTTTATTATGTATAAGATCACGTGATCTGTAAACTGAAATTAATTTACTTCTTTCTTTACAAACTTGGTCATTCTTATTACCAGGAGGTTTTTTTAAACAGCCAGTCTTATTTCTACAAGGAGTTACTATCCCTATCACTCCTCCTATCTCCTCTGAAGTCACTGGCTCTCCTAAATTCCCACAGCATAATGAAATTTAAACTTGGCATCAGGTATCATAATTCTAAAGGCCGTTGACCATTTTTCTGTAGAGAATTTCTCCCTGGACAATTTTCTTTTTATATGATTTCAGTGCAGGAATATCTTCTTGGTTATCTTCTTCCTAGGTTGCCTTTTCCATCTTTAATAACCTCAAGATCTTATCTTATTTTTTGGAACACCTTCAAAATTTTCTTTATTGTATTATGCAGAGCATTTAAACTCTCATTTCTATCCACCTATGCTCAAGACCTCACACAATAACAACAAAAATATAAAAAGTCACAAGTTCCAAAAAAAATACCCTTTTAAATACATCAAAGTTTTTTCTTTAAAGAATAGTTTGCCCTGAAGTGGAATTTTAATTTTTCCTCAAAGATGTGACTATCACTAGTTTTGCTAAGTGATAGTGATTCTATGTTGCTACAGTGGAGTTAAACCAAAACTTTTCTCTTTTATGGTGGTTATAGTCTGAATAGAGAACCGCAATCTGGGACATCAGAATATTCTCAGATGAATAGACCTTGGCATGGGATTTTGAAGGTTTCAGTGTCCACCATCTTCTCATGAAGCAAAATGGACTGATGTTGGGGAGTGCGACTCTATAAAGCAAACCTCAGATTCTCTGCTAAGGTATGTGTTAGGGAAATTCAAGAGTGCCCTCTGTGTGGGCAATGTCTCATCTCAGATCAGGGGAAGAAAAATAAAATCTAGTCTTGATGACAAAGTAATTAAGAATTTGAACTCTGCAATCACACTGCTTGGACTCAAATTCTGGCTTTGCTACTTAATAATATGTGACCTTCGGCAAATTGCTAAACCCTTGCTATAATCCTATTTTACACCCTTTATTCATACCTAAGTTTTAACTTTTATCTTTAAAATGAGGATAATAATAGTATCTCCTTCATAGGATTGTTTTAAGGATTAAATGAGTTAATATATGTAAAGCTCTTAACACAGTTATTGGTTTGTAACTAAGAAGATGTTACAGGAAACAACAATTGCAAGAACAATAATACTCCAAGGCATAGGAGGTCTGACATGCCAGATTGTGAGTTTCTAGGTGGGCTGGGACTGTGTTTTATTTGTAGAAATTTAATACTTCAGCATTAGCCACTACACTCCCTCCCCCTCCACCCAAATCTCAAAAACCTTTACTGTGAATTGCTTGAAGGATAAATGAACTTTTTTGGTGATGCTTTATCAGAACAGAGATCAGGATAGGTCATCAAGCACCTCTGAGAATGTCCTTTAGGGGAATATTCTCAGAGTCACTAGAGGAGTCTATGGATGAAGCATTAACAGAGTGAAATTTCAGAAGTTAAAGACAATTTATAATGTAGAAAGAACAATTCAGAAAGGTGGAATCAAGCAATGTAAAAATAACTTTTTTTTATTTATGGAGAAGGGAATTTAGTAATTAAAAAAAAACCAGTAGATAAAGAGTGGAAAAAATTTTTTTGTAAAGGGTGCTGTGGCTGCCACAACTATTCACCCAAGTGGGCATGAGTGTATTCTAATAACATTTTCTTTTAAATAAACATGAAATGGAATAGTTTAGCCTGTAGGACAGAGTATATCCTCCTCTGTGCTAGAACAATGTCAGGGATGAGCAAAGAAATATCAGTAGGATTGTCGCAGCTGGAGAAGCGATTTGCAGAGATTCTTGATTAAAGAAGAGATTGACTACAGCAATATATAGGACAATAAGGCTCCACGATATGTGCTGCTCCAGGGGACACTTGACAAACTATTTCAGTTTTAAATGAGGCAAATATGGAAAGTAGTGGACAAAAAGACATGTGATAACATTCCTTTTTTTTTTTTATAAGAAAGCCCTCCTTAAGTTATTTGTATTGTAATCAGTTATTTGTATTAAAAAAAGACAGATAATCTAAAATAGACTAGACCATTTTTTTGTCAATCCATAGAATAAATATTTTATCTTTGTTAAAGAAGAGACTGATAATTTGGGAATTCATAGTTTTGAGAACAATAATAAAACAGAGCCTGCCTGTGGCTTCCTTCTATATGCTGTAAAGATAGTTCAACTTCTCCTCCATCAGGAATGGGACTTATGATGAGTGCAGTTCACTGAAAGACTAGAAATGCAGCTTTTCTTGGACTTTAAGCCCAATCAAGTAGACAATAGACTATTGTACAGAGGCAAGCTCTTACTTCTTACAACTCAGTTTGATGGAATGACAACCCCCCTTCCCCCCGATTTTGAATAAAGTAGCTGGAATTATTTGTTATTTATCTCTAATGGTTCAGCTATGTTAGTCTCCTAGTTATTGGAGTTTTCAATGTGGTTGCTATATTTGCTGAGTCACAGGAGAAATATACCTTCAACCTGTCATATAATTATCTTAGGAATTATAAAGGCAATAAATGCATGATTGCTTTTTTATTAATTCATTAAGGCAGAGATGTGTAATTGGTACTTTAATGATCTAGTGTCAGCAAATTAGATAATAATATGATAACAAAATGATAATTACCTTTGGCAATTAATTGTCATCACCTTTCAATAGCCCTTTTCAATACATTGTTGGGAACTCTCATTGCCACTGAGAAGCAAGATCATTCTAAGTCTGAATGGGAGCTATGGGGAAGACGTAAGTTAATTACTTAACAAAACAAGTGGGTAATCTTTATATTTTTGATCAGTGGGTCTTTGGGGTTTAATAACAACAGTAACACACTATACTTTGTCCCCTGAATGATGCCCAAATGATGTATAAACTTTTTGCAATGTAACTACCACCCATAAATCACTCCATTTCTGAAATATTATGGCTTCTGATGGAATGAGATTGCTTTTCACAATCTCATTAGTTTAAGAGGGAAAGAGAAGAAAAAATCTCGCCTTTAATAGAAAGGCAGGTAAGGATGGAAGGTGATTTCATTATATGTTACATGAAAACTGGCTGGGAAAGAAACAATAGTGTCAACATTCATAGACTCAAATATTTGTAAAGCACCTTTACATACACAATTAGGTTTAATTCTCACAGAATTATATTTTGGTAGCAGCACGTTTACATGAATTGTTCTGAAAAATGTTTCAAAACACAAATCTGGTAGTTTATTTCAACTAGTTGAAATTGCTGTGGCCATTGTTTATTATTTCATAGAGCACTTGACCTGTTCATAACATATTAAAAAGGTTTATATGCACTACATCAAAACATACTTACACAATTTTGATTAAATAGTTATAATTATTGAAAGTAAACTTATGTTAAAATTGGTAATTGCAATATGATGTCTTGCTAAGTTGAAGCTATATATTTTGCCTGTATTGAATTTCACTATGTGGCTCCTGTTCTCTCCTGAAACTAAATGAGATTAAGCATCTCTCAATAATGAGAACAGACATCATATTGACTGATTTCTAACTGCTCAGTTCTATCTTTGATTTTTTTTATAAAACTCAGAGTCTCTAAGCAGTTCTTTCTGCATTTTAATATGAAACATGAGAAACTTTATTATAAGGCAACTGAGAACATTGGCAGAGTGAGAACTGAAATTGAGGCCACTTCATGGGACCCTCAAGTAATTTATTTGAAAAGACCATTTGCAAGGCTGAGATATGGTTAAGTGACAGTCAATAGGTAAAAATCTAGGGACACTCATATCTGAAATTCCAGTTCCAAGTACTCAGAGTCAATGCATAAAATCAGTCCTTTATGTTTTAAAAATCTAAGTAACAGGGTGCATATTTATGACACCAGAGACATATGCAGAACTCATTCATTTACACAATATACAATTAGTGCCAAAGTGTTCCAGGTCCTATGTTAGCTACCTAGCAAACAGAAGTGAACAAAGCAAGTATAGTTTTGCCTTCATAGAGAGCAGAGAGGAAGAGACAACCTTATATCCCTCTATGTGCTAATTTTAATACAGGTGAAAGTGGTTAGTTTCTAATTTTCCCTCATTCTTTCTACGTATTCCTTTCCTTTCTTTTATCCCAAATTTACTTACTTTCTTTACCTCTCTTTATCAAGGTTTTCTCATTAAAATATAGAATTTGTGTCAGTTTATTAGATATGTTTATTTGAAAATGGGAGAGAACAGTGTTATGGAAACCAGACATATTTCTATCTCATATTCCTTATTTTGATAGATTTTATTCTTAGATTTTACCCGGAGGGGTATTTGTAATAAAATACTTCTTATCACAAACTACTGATACTAAAATACAAACTGAGAACTTCAGATTGGGAGAAAGAGAGGTGAATGGAGTATGATACCAGGATATAGGTTGAGGGGCAAGAAAATGGTCTTAGGCACTTTGGTGGTGGTGAAGGGAAGTGACTACATGGAGACTGTAGGATAACATTGGTTTGTTCATCTCCCTGACTGCAGGATTGGTTACACCCATCACAGTGCTCCCAAGACACTCCCATTCCTCTGTATTTATTGGAATATAGCTCTAAACATTTTGGGTTTAACATTGGTATATCCTTTCTACCTTGCCACAGGGAGCTTAGGTTTATTGGATTACACCCATCACAGTACTCCCGAGGCACTTCCATTCCTCTGTGTTTGTCTGTAACCTCTTTGTGCTCTGCTTCCCCAACTAGTCAATCACCTTTATTCCCAAATTAGACTCTGTTGACTTATAAGGTCAGACTCTTCTAAGGACACTGGATTTGTAAGTGAAATATTGCTTTTCTCCTGTCCTGATGTCCTTTTGCATAGTTTACTTCAGAGCAATGTCCTTTTTTGTACAGACACATTAAGACAGTTAATGCTATGTTTTTGTAACTTGGGAGTTAATTGACTCCAATATTCACTCCTGGGCATCTGTTTTCTCGACTTAAACCTCAGTTGCTCTTAGTACCTAGCACCACAGAAGCAGGGTTCTGGCGAGGGACTGGATGGACCCAGGGCAAGTTGTGAGCTACCCTGGCATTGAAAGGGGCCAGACCAAGTGCCATAAGGAGAAAGACACCCCTAGATGGAATTTTGCCCTTGAGCAGATCTCCTAGCTGCAGAAGATCTTTGTCTTAGAAGAGTTTCCCTCCGAAGGAAGGGCTATCACATGTTGATTTTGCTACCTGACCTGAGTGTAGTTGCTACCCCTAATGCATGGAGGTTGGGCACTAGACCAAGGCAGCTTGAGGGAGTGCAGAGAGACTAGCATGGGGGACAGGAGGAGATGGGAATGAGGGACAGTGTGAGACTGGAATGGGGCACTTAGTGAGGCTGAAGCAGGCATGTGGGGAAAATGGAATAAATGGCAACTGATCACCAACCAGTCTGGCGGCCCTGTTCCTTTCTTCATGCATCTGTTGGCAGAGGTTTCAGACTGGGGTGGGGGAAGCGACTCAAATGCATGTGGCAGGAGAGAGCGACCATGTTACCGCTACTGCACTCACTTATTTATTTTTCGATTACACAGAGACCACAGATGTCAACACCTTTGTAAACAATTTACCTTACCATAATAAATTTAAAATACACCTCTTTCTAGTTTCATCCTCCTTTTCTTCATTTATTTATTCTTTTAGATGAAGGACTTCCTGAGCTGTGCTCAAGGGACCTAGGGTATTTAGCCCAACTGTGATGGTTAAAAACTTCGGTACTTGGGTCTGACGTGTGATGCAACTCTGACTTTAAGGTGCTAGAAGCCACCAGGGCTACTGCTATGGTGTTTGGGGAGTGGACATGCAGTGCAGGGGACCAAACCTGGGATCTCAGGTGTACAAAACACGCATTCTAATTCTTTGGGTTACTTCCCTGACCTCCTACTTTATTTGAACAAAGGATTAGAGAGAAATGACAGCATATATTACACTAAGTAAGTACCGTTAATTGACCTCCTACTTGCCCCACTAATTTCTGTAGATAATTCACAACTTCTCACAAGAAACTTGTGAGGCAATATTGCTGTTTCCTGTCTTTAGATAAACTGAAGATGAGTGAAGTTTGATAATTTGTTATGGATCACACAACTTATATGTGAAAGGAACTGGGTTTTGAACTCAAGTCAGTGCAAAAAGCTGCACCTCTAACCCCCCCACCTCCACCTCCCATTTTATTTTTACCCACTGCTAGCATAGCAGTAGGGCATTTGCCTTTGCAATGCCAGCCCGGCCGACCCAGGTTTGATTCCTCCGCCCCTTTTGGAGAGCCTGGCAAGCTACCGAGAGAATTCTGCCCGCATGGCAAAGCCTAGCAAGCTAACCGTGACATATTTGGTATGCCAAACACAGTAGCAAAAAGTATCACAATGGAGATATTACTGGGCCTGATCGAGCAAATTGATGAGCAATGGGAGGACAGTGACAGTGACAGTGCTAGTCCTACCATCGGTGGGCTCACTGCTTGATATTTATTTGAAATTATCTTGTTTGAAAAATATAGAAAATGCAGGGCTGGAGTGATAGCACAGCAGATAGGGAGGTTGCCTTGCATGCGGCTGACCTGGGTTCGAGTTCCAGCATCCCATGTGGTCACCTGAGCACTGCCAGGAGTAATTTCAGAGTGCAAAGCCAGGAGTAAGTCTTGTGCATTGCCAGGTGTGAACCCAAAAGAAAAATAAATATAGAAAATGCCTCTCTTTCTCCCCTATCTATAGGACTGACTTAGATACCCCCTTTCTTTAATCAGATAAGTTGGTTTTTGTTTAATCAAACAAAAATTTTTATTTTTTGGTAATTTTGATTTTTTGTTTAGTACTAGAAAGATCTGCAAATTTGAACTATTTCCAGTTATGTTGTAAAGTCTGGCTATGTATCTCAATTTATGAAGAAGGTAAAAGGTAAAAGGTAAAGGCCCTCCCGTTGTTCATCGATTTGTTCGAGCGGACCCAGTAACGTCTCCATTGGAAACTTTGTTGTTACTGTGTCTGGCATATCGAATGCGTCACGGGGAGCTTGCCAGGCTCTGCCCTGCGGGCGAGATACTCTTGATAGCTTGCCGGGCTCTCCGAGAGGGGCGGAGGAATCGAACTCGGGTCAGCCATGTTGACTGCGTGCAAGGCAAATGCCCTACCGCTGTGCTATCGCTCCAGCCCATGAAGAAAAATTAAGAATTCATTTCTTCTGTTTGGTATTATGAGGGTACTGGTCCTATCATTACAGTGTAGTTTAAAAAGGTTGCCATAGAGTTATAGTTTCAAATAGTATTAGCGATAGCACAGCGGGTAGGGCGTCTGCCTTGCACGCAGCCAACATGGCCGACCCGAGTTCGATTCCTCCGCCTCTCTCGGAGAGCCCGGAAAGCTACCGAGAGTATTTGATATGCCAAACACAGTAACAACAAAGTCTCCAATGGAGACGTTACTGGGCCCGCTCGAGCAAATCGATGATCAACGGGAGAGCCTTTACTTTACTTTACTTTAATCACTTTTCACAGGTAGAAAAAATTAGGTTCAGGGGTGTAAACCAATTGATTTTGCATTGCTCTGGGGTTAAACAAGTTGCAAGTCTGATAAAGACTGCTTTGTTGGGTTTATTATTTGGTGTTATAATTTTAACAAACTGATCATGTTGGTTGTGTTGATGCCTTTGAAATTTGATCATTGCTTAACATTTCTTAGAAAGTGGTCATAGGGCATTTGTAAATAAATATCACTGAATAAATGTTGCATTTTATTTTGGAAACTGATTTGCTTACCACAAAAATGAAGGTTGCCAACTTTACTTTGAAGTCTATTTAGAAAGAAAATAATTTTTGTGGCTGGTAAGAAAAAAACACCTTTTAATTCTTGAAATATTGCCTTTGAATGTGTTGCCAGTGGAGTTTCCCCTGGTGACTTATGTAAATCGAGGAGGAAAAAGGCTGTAGCCTCAAGAAGAAAATCTATTGCCTTTTCTCTACTCACCTCTGTCACTCAGGGAAAACTAGGAGATTTAGGACTGGTGAAAGTCTTCTCTGTACCCCTGCATGGCACAAGCACTCACATCAAATCAGCCTCATGAAGCAGCCATCAAACTGTGCCTGAAGTCCACTTGTTCTGCATGGTGTGGGATAAGATCCCTGCCACCTAATATCTCGGAGAGCCATGGACTCAGGCTGGAATAAGGAATTACTCTTTGCAGGATTGGAAAGTCAGTTCTGATCTTAGCCAGACTTTTTGGGTCTGCCACTTTTCCCTCACAGAAAAGAATTCCAGGAGGAGACAAACAGTGAAATATAACAAGTTTATTGGGAAGTAAAGGGAGGTAAGGAGAGGTAATTTAAGATATGTGCTCAAGAGAGAATACAGACTTCCACAGAGTGGAGAGAAGCCAAAGTATATATCCCAAGAGGGAAGATGTGGGTACCATGTGCATGGGGTTTTTTGGAAGCACGGGCACAGGCAGCACATGTTCTTGCAACACACGCCAATTCCTTTGTCTAAGTTAGTTTATACACAATTTTCCCATACTACCTTCCACTCAGTTTGTTGCTAGAGTGGTTGCCAAAGGGCAGAGCTGGAACATTGTACTTCTTTTCATCTGGCCTTTGTTCCAATACTAGAGCCTCTCTTTCCAGGGGGTCCAGCTAATTCTTTTCTCAGAAAGCCTCTTTGCACTAGGCATGGAATTCTGCATTTCAAATGTGTCCTTTGTCACAAAAGCCTTCGTGCCTTTGGGCTGGTTCAAGCTTCACAGACTTTGTCTCCCCAAATACACTACCAAACTTCCTGTAAAAGTTGTATGTATAACTATTTGCAGAAAGCTCCTCTAATTTTCATACATAGCAAACTCAAGTGTCAATATATAAGAACGTTTAGGAATTGTAATTAATTTCAAGGCCAACACAGTGCTCATTTGTTTCAAGGTTTGTCTAGAAACTCAAGGTTACATATCTGAAACTGCTGTGGTCATAATTACTAACAGTAACCACCACTCATAATGGATAGTAGATGGAATAGTATAGTATAGTATAGTAGATGGAATATATAGTAGATGGAATATATAGTAGATGGAATAGTATAGTAGATGGAATATACTGTAAAAACTGTACAGTTTTGTACTAGGAATGCATGAAAACTCACTTTAATTTTACTTTAATATTGACTTATTGAATGCTTACAATGCTCTAGATACTAGGATAGAGAGGAAACAAAGGGAAAGTAAAAACAATGGATTCTTTTGTGGAAACTATGAGATTGAAGAAGACAAAAGTTATAAAAAATTAGAATACTATCAGTGATACAGTAGAATGGATTCCTAGCAAATAACATTCCTTTCTAAAGCACAACCAGAAACCAACTGTCAATCACAACAAAATCTTACCAGATCACAGTATGGTTTGCCTGACTGATCCATGCATTTATGTATCTGAAAATTGGTGACTGTGGTGCATGAAATTGAAGAAGTAGGGATAAGGGAAGTGATTCATTGTATGATATGTGGCACTAACAGCCTCTCCCCCTATTGCTATTGCCAGACTTGTCCTTGCCAGGTCTGGTGAGAGGGTTTGGGAGGCAGAAACTATGAACATAGTAGAACCTAGCATTGGTGAGCTTACTAGTCAGAGGAGAAGACTAATTTGTGCTGAATCTGAGTTCTGGGACAAAAATGAATACTCGTGCTTGAGGTTAGCTCCAGAAATGCTAGGTGAACTTAGCCCTCTCCTTAATCACAAAATTGAATACATGAATACATGAGGTATCTGGCCACAATACAGAGGCAGAGAACCATAACGCTGGTGGTTTTTTTTTTGTTGTTGTTGTTGTTGTTGCAAATAGGGCTCAGGTATAGCCAAGGAGGAAGAGGGTCAGCAATAAAAGTTTGCCTTTGGATTGTGGTCCTTTTCTCTCATTTGTAACGTTTTGCTCAATCCCAGTTATTGGCCCTCACATTACTTTTTCCTTCACACAAGGGTAATTTAAACCAAAGAATTCCAGCACTAGTACTACAGGAAAACAAAAGAAGCTAACAGATTCATAAGCAGAGCATGTCAGTAGGCAACCATTGTAAAAAAGAGGGAATTACTAAAATGAAGATTAATGTTTTCAGAAAGAAAATATAAAGACACAGCATTGGAGAATATAACAGATTTATAACAGACGAATAACTGATGAACCCTCATAATAAACCTTAAGTTAAAGATTTTTGTTTAAACACAGAAAAGGAGTTAAAAATAAAATGCTATAGGACCATAGTTATCTCTTCTTTCTAAAGAGATAATAAGCATATTAAACAATGCAGAAGAGAGAATATAAAAATTGAAAATAAAATGACTTGAGTTATTCTAATGAAAGAAGAGAAAGAAATAAGATTCTTGAAAGTCAAATCAATTCTACATTGTCATTCCAGAAGGTGAAGAGAGAGAAGGTAGCAAAAGCATATTCAAAGACCATAGCTGAGAACTTCCCAAACCTAAAAAAATAGCCAAGAAAAGAACTAATATTTTCTACCTAAAAATGAGTGAACACCCAAATTTCTGCATGCAAAATTACCTATAAGAAGACATATCATTGGCAAATTATCAAAAGTCAATGACAGTGGCAGGAGAGATAATACAGTGGATAGAGTGCTTGCTCTATATGTGGCTGACTAGGGTTTAATGATGGGATCACATATGTTCCACTGCAAAAAGAGTAAGCCCTGTGGAGGCCAGCTTCACATTCTAGGGGTAAAGGCAGCAAAGACGTAGAAGGGAGCACCAAATGGGGGGGGTATTGGGAGGATCCCCCCAGGATGGGAGAAGCATGCTGAAAGTAGACTCTAGATCGAACATGATTGCCACTCGATGCCTCTTTTGCAGGCCACAGCACCCAAAAGGTGAGAGAGAACAAAAGGGATTGCCCTGCCACAGAGGCAGGGTGGGATGGGGGGATGAGGGGGGTGGGAGGGAAACTGGGATTAGTGGAGGTGGAGAATGGGCACTGGTGGAGGGATGGGCACTCGATTATTGTACAACGGAAACCCAAGCACAAAAATTTGTAAGTCTACAACTGTACCTCATGGTGTTTCATTAATAATAAATAAAAAGAGTAAGCCCTGACAACTGGTGGGTGTGACCCTCAAACAAAAAATGTCAATGGCATAAATATTGAAGGATTTCAATAAGGATTTTTACTAAGGAGAGTAAATACTGAGCTTTTTTCTTTTTTTGAAAAAAGTAATGAATAGTTAGACTTTCTTCAGACTTTTCAGCAATACTCTTGAACTAAAACAGAATGGAATGATATTCAAATTACTAGAAGATAAAAATCTTCTAGCAAGAATGCTTTATGAGGCAAAATTATTATTAAAATATGATGCAAAAATCAAGCTTTTTCAGACAAAGAAAAGCTAACAAAGTTTACTATCATCAGACCTACTATGCAAAAAATGTTGAAGAAAGTTGCAAAAAAGTTGCAAAAATGAGAAGAATAAAACAAAAGAACATGAAACCTTGATTAAAGTGATTAATATTAATACAGGATCAGTAATATAAACAACTGTAATATGAGACAATAAAACATACAATGCAAATAAGAAAAGAACAGATTATGTATGGTTAAATTATGATGAACTAGTAATAGCACAAAGTAAAGTATTAACTTATATAGGGAATGTTTGATGATACCACAAAACAAAAATCTAAGGAAAAGTCACTTAGAAGGAAAAAAAATAGAGTATGACCAAAGAAAACCAACCAAATGAAAAGGAAGATGGAAACAAATAGAAAAAAACAACAAAAAATATAAATTTACCAGAAAACAGAAGAGATGCGTAGTAGTAAATTAGCTTGTCTATGTCAATTGTCATCCTAAATTTGAGTCTGAACGCACCATTGAAAACAGTGTTTTGGTGGATAAAAACCCAGAATCTACCTATTTTATGCATAGAAAAGTCTTGCATAGATCATATGTTATACAAAAATTCAATGAATATGTGAAGATTGAAATCATATCAAGCATCTTGTCAAATCTCAACAGTATGCAACGTAAGATTAGTAACAAAAATGTAAATTTAAACTCATATGTAGGATAATCAACATATTTCAAAATTACTTGAACCAATGAAGAATGAAAAGAGGAATAAAATAATTACTGGACAATTAAAAAGTGAAAAGAAAAGGTATCAGCTCCTGTAGGATGCAGCAAAAGATAAATTAAGAGGGAGGTTCACAGCGAAGCAGTAAATGAAAAAAAAAAACTAAAATAAAAAGACTAACTTACATATAAAGAAACTGAGGAACATAAAACAAATAGAACCAGAAATTAGAGGTGAAGAAATAAAGTATAACCCCAAAAGATACAAAAGATCAATGAAACTAGGATTTGTACTCTGAAAACATCAAAATTGATAACCCCCTAACTAGACTCACTAAGGAAAAAGAGACAAAAACCTGATGAATGAAAAATGAAAGATGTAAATATAAGGCTAAAATTAAAGAAACGAAAAGGATTATAAGAGACCATCTACATGAAAACAAATTGGGCAACCTGGAAGTATTTATGGAAAAATTAGTATTTTTCTTGAATTCTTTTGCAGGGTTCATAATGAAGACATCTTTGTTGATAGTTTTCTTTGTGAGAAGGTTTTAAAAACTTTATTTTAAAATTAATTTTAGTTTTGTATAACTTGTGTATGTTTTATGGCTTATGTTGAATTCAAGTAAGTTTTCAAGTATATTGATATAGTTTTGCTTTTATATTTTATTGATCTTGCAATGTTTGTAGAATGTATAGTGATATACTTACTCTTTTTCATCCCTGATATTGATTATTCATGCCTGTTCTTTAAGCATTCTATCACTGTATTAATCTTTTTTTCTAACAAATCAGCTATGTTTTTTGATGATCTCACCACTTTTTCATTAGCATGCCTTTTTCTTCATTATTCCTATATTTCTAATTTCTTTGTGGTGAATTTTCTGTTCATTTTTTAGCATCTTGAAATGGATACTCACTGAATTGATTTGCAGTCTGCCTTATTTTCTAGATAGAGAAAAGAATACAGACTAGGAATTCATTTAAGAATTTCCTCATTTGGAAATTAGAAGAGCAAGTACAATTGAAGAGATTATCAGAAATGAGGAAAAAACTTATGGGTGTATAGAGTCTAAGGAAGAGGAAAAATGATGATAGAATGAAATATAGAATGATCAAGTAAATATATCTGATAAACAAATTATGGCTTAATAACAAAATATGACTTAAAAAGATCTTCACAAATATGCTGGAAACTCTTGATGGATAACCAGATTTGGGAAGTTGTGTGGGTGGACAGACTCAGGGAGAGTGATTCAGGACTGTGGGAGGCCTGCCCAGCAGCAATCACCCCGATGGCTTTCAATCTCTAATCTGATAATGAGCTCTGTGCTATCTCAACCTGAAAGACTAATTTGAAACCTGCGCTCTGTCCTTTTGGAAAATCACTTGGGTAATACCTGTCAAGAGCAAAGAAGGATAGAGGGGTTCCTACTTCTTCCTGATACTTAGCAGCTCTTCGGGAAGAAAACCTGTGGCTTAAGTTATAAACAAGGGTGCGACTGTACCTCCTTAGGTGGGCTTTTATCACTTGCTTGCACAGAACCCCCTGCAACTCTGGATGTCTCATCAGAACCAGAAGGCAGAGGAAATGCTGATTTCTCATCCTAGAGACATGTGCTTCTTCACAGCAAGCCTTTGCTATTTTGAGCTCTCAGAATAGTTTTCTTTAGTATTTGGTCCGGAGGAAAATAGAGGCTAAAAGAGCTGTTACTTCTATTTGCCAATATTTCAGAAATCTTAAATGACAAGAATTTTTTAAAGCAGCAGTAATATGCAGATATTTTATTATGATTGCCTTATTTTTCTAAGAAAATATTAAAATTGATTTCTTACCCATGGAGACACTTAGCAATGAGTGTCTATGGAGACACTTAGCAATGAGTGTCTATGGAAAGTTTGCCTACCGGATATTCTGATGGAATCTAGAACAGTGATAATGTCAGTGCAGAGCAAGAACCCCAGAACCCCTTAGCCCTGAGAGGTAACTTTGTATAAAACGCAGGCCCCAACTGTCTTGGAGACTACTGACTTGGAATTATGTGTAAAATGAATTCAATTATTTATTTAATTTATCTGGACTGGAGGGATAGCACAGTGGGTAGGGTGTTTGCCTTGCAGCACCGAACATGGCCGACCCGAGTTCAATTCCTCTGCCCCTCTCGAAGAGCCCGGCAAACTCCTGAGAGTACCTCGCTGCCCGGCAAAGCCTGGCAAGCTACCCGTGACGTATTGGATATGCTAAACACAGTAACAATTGTCACAATGGAGACTTTACTGGGCCCGCTCGAGCAAACCGATGAACAACGGGAGCACAGTGATTTAATTTATCTGATTCACACCTGATTTTATTGGGGTCATTGGCTCTTGAGTGCTGCTTTAAAAAAATTCTTGTCATTTAAGATTTCTGAAATATTGGCAAAAGGAGTCTATGAGTTAGGCATGAAATAATAGCAAACTGGTTCATCCAGAGTAATTTAGAGAGAAATCATCCTTTCTTCCACTTTGGGCAAAAGCTGTCTGAATACAGTTTAAGGTGCCATTAAATGTGGTCTTTAGTGACTGCAGCTGCAGATAAGTTATCTAACCCTGTATATTTGGTGAATCTTAATAGTTATTAAAAAAAATCCTACTTATGTATGGTAATATCAGCATAAGAGAGATTAAGGAATTTATTGAGTGGTTAGTTCAGATGACACATATCTGAAATATTTGAATTTTGTGTAACTGAGTCATTTATACTCTCTAACTTTGATGCCTAATGTCAGGTAGAATAAGAGATTACTTGTCCTGCCTATACCATAAGGTTGTGAAGATTAAACAGGATACAAACTCAAGATCTATTTAGACTGATTTTACTAACGATTAGTTCCTGAAAACATTGTGCAAACTAGGAAAGGAATATTTTTAGAAATTAGGATTTGTAAAGAGGGCTGCAATGAACAAACAAGTGCAGATGTCACTTCGACTATACATTTTTGCCTCTCTGGGATATATTCCCAGGAGTGGTATTGCTGGGTCAAATGGGAGCTCAATTTCTAATTTTTTGAGAATCGTCCATACTGTTTTCCAGAAGGGCTGAACCAGTGGACATTCCCACCAACAGTGAAGGAGTGTCCCTTTCTCGCCACATCCACGCCAGCATCGGTTGCTTTTGTTCTTTTTGATGTGGGCCAGTCTCTGAGGTGTGAGATGGTATCTCATTGTGGTTTTGATCTGCATCTCCCTGATGATTAATGATGTAGAGCATTTTCTCATGTGCTTTTTTGCCATTCGGATTTCTTCTTTGAGAAAGTTTCTGTTCATTTCATTGCCCCATTTTTGGATGGGGTTGGATGTTTTCTTCTTGTGGAGTTTAACCAGTATTTTGTATATCCTGGATATCAACCCCTTGTCAGATGTGTATTCGGTGAATATCCTTTCCCATTCTGTAGACTGTCTTTGTATTTTGGTCACTGTTTCTTTGGAGGTGCAGAAGCTTCTTAGTTTAAGATAGTCCCATTTATCTATCTCTGTTTTCACTTGCTCGGCCAGTGGCGTGGCATCTTTGAAGATACCATTAGCTTCAATGTCATGGAGGGTTTTGCCAACTTTATCTTCAATGTACCTTATGGTTTCTGGTCTGATGTTGAGGTCTTTAATCCATTTTGATCTTACTTTTGTACATGGTGTTAGGCAGAGTTCTGAGCCTATTTTTTTGCATGTAGCCGTCCAGTGATGCCAACACAATAGCCAGAAACTGGAAGAAACCTGAATGCCCAAGAACAGATGACTGGTTAAAGAAACTTTGGTACATCTACACAATGGAGTACTATGTAGCTCTTAGAAAAGATGAAGTCATGAAATTTACATACAAGTGGTACAATATGGAAAGTATCATGCTAAGCGAAATGAGTCAGAAAGAGAGGGATAGACATAGAAAGATTGCATTCATCTGGGGGATATAAAGTAACAAAGTATGAGATTAATACCCAAGAATAGCTGAGATCAGCACCAGGAGGATTACTCCATAACTTAGAGGCCAGCCGGGTATCCTAGAGGAAAGGGCTATTCAGATAGAGAAGGGAGCACCAAATAAAGGATGTTTGGAGGATCCTCCCAGGAGGGGAGATGCATGTCGAAAGTAGACTATGGACTGAACATGTTTGCCACTCAATGCCTCTTTTGCAGACCAAAACACCCAAAAGGAGAGAGAGAACACAGGGGATTGCCCTGCCACAGAGACGGGGGGATGGGGGGATGGGGGTGGGAGGGATATTATCCATGGTGGTGGAAAATGGGCACTGGTGGAGGGATGGGTATCTGATCATTGTATAATTGAAACCAAAGCACAAAAAATTGTAAATCTACAACTTTAAAAAAAATAAAATAAAATAAGGGGAAAAAAAAAAAGAAATTAGGATTTGAGTCAATAGTTCTAATGCAAGGGGCTGGAGAGATAGCACAGCTGGTAGGGCGTTTTCCTTGGACGCAGCGGACCTGGGTTCGATTCTCAGAATCCCATATGGTCCCCTGAGCACCTCCAGGAGTAACTCTTGAGTGTAGAGCCAGGAGTAACCCCTGTGCATCGTCAGGTGTGACCCAAAAAGCAAAAAAAAAAAAATAGTTCTAATGCAAGACTTTAAAGGTTAGTGTATTAGTTTGCCTTGATTGTTAACAAAGTACTATGGGATTGCTTAAACAACAGAAATGTGCTGTTTCACTATTCTGGAGGCTGGAAGTTTGAGACCATGGTGCTGGTAAGACAGGCTTAGGAAGACTTGAGAGGAAATTTTTTCATGCCTCTTCTCTAACTTCCTATGGTTTGCTTAGTAACACCCCGTGTTCCTTTGTTTAAAAGCCAATGACCCCAATGTCTAGTTTATGTGGTATTATTTTTGTCTACATGAGTATATCTCCATATCCCTGTCTTCAAATTTAACTCCCTCTCCTCTTTTATTAGGACACAGTTATGCTGGGTTAGGACAAACACTTTGTAAATGTACTTGATTAGTTGTGAAGACTATTTCCATCCAGTACTAAAATTGACATTACTGGGATTTCAGCATGTGAATTTGGGGGAAACAACATAACTCACATTGCGAAGTTTTCTGTAAAGATTGGATTTCTGGCTATGAGAGCCAGCTGGAGTCTTGTCTAAATAGTGTTTAACATTAGGCTTGATTTTTTTTAAGAAGTTGCCAGTAACAGATCATGAAAATAAATGCATACGTCATTAGGAATTCTGTGTTTGCTGCATAAAGATATGTTCAAGGATTAAATTACTGTGGTTAAGAGAGGAATTGGCCAGTAAGACTGGATACCCTATGCAGAGAACACTTCCTATGAAACTTCAGAGTAATTTGTGCTTTTCTGCAGCTCATTAGAGGAATGAACCACAAATACACTCCTTTTAGTTTTAGCATGCAGTTCCCTGTACTCAACCACAATTTGAAGTTTCTTAGCTCTTTTTACAAAGATGCTCTAAGCAAATTTTAATATATGTGTTCATTTCTCTCCATTCCACTTTTACATATATAATATTCTCTCCACATGATGTATATATCTATATATCTTTATATACAATTATATACATTTGGTTCTTGCTTTTTAATTAAATGTTTCTTGGTTATTCTTTCTCTATTTCTAATACCAGCCTGATTTCTTTTAATAGTCACAGAGTATTCAATTTTATTAACTACCAGAATTTATTTAGTTTATTCTCTATTGATGTTTGGGTTGTTTGTCTTTGGTTCAAGTGATTTCTTTTTTTTTTTTTTTTCCCTTTATTTTATTTTATTTTTTTTAAAGTTGTAGATTTACAATTTTTTGTGCTTTGGTTTCAATTATACAATGATCAGATACCCATCCCTCCACCAGTGCCCATTTTCCACCACCATGGATAATATCCCTCCCACCCCCATCCCCCCATCCCCCCGTCTCTGTGGCAGGGCAATCCCCTGTGTTCTCTCTCTCCTTTTGGGTGTTTTGGTCTGCAAAAGAGGCATTGAGTGGCAAACATGTTCAGTCCATAGTCTACTTTCGACATGCATCTCCCCTCCTGGGAGGATCCTCCAAACATCCTTTATTTGGTGCTCCCTTCTCTATCTGAATAGCCCTTTCCTCTAGGATACCCGGCTGGCCTCTAAGTTATGGAGTAATCCTCCTGGTGCTGATCTCAGCTATTCTTGGGTATTAATCTCATACTTTGTTACTTTATATCCCCCAGATGAATGCAATCTTTCTATGTCTATCCCTCTCTTTCTGACTCATTTCGCTTAGCATGATACTTTCCATATTGTACCACTTGTATGTAAATTTCATGACTTCATCTTTTCTAAGAGCTACATAGTACTCCATTGTGTAGATGTACCAAAGTTTCTTTAACCAGTCATCTGTTCTTGGGCATTCAGGTTTCTTCCAGTTTCTGGCTATTGTAAAGAGGGCTGCAATGAACAAACAAGTGCAGATGTCACTTCGACTATACATTTTTGCCTCTCTGGGATATATTCCCAGGAGTGGTATTGCTGGGTCAAATGGGAGCTCAATTTCTAATTTTTTGAGAATCGTCCATACTGTTTTCCAGAAGGGCTGAACCAGTGGACATTCCCACCAACAGTGAAGGAGTGTCCCTTTCTCGCCACATCCACGCCAGCATCGGTTGCTTTTGTTCTTTTTGATGTGGGCCAGTCTCTGAGGTGTGAGATGGTATCTCATTGTGGTTTTGATCTGCATCTCCCTGATGATTAATGATGTAGAGCATTTTCTCATGTGCTTTTTTGCCATTCGGATTTCTTCTTTGAGAAAGTTTCTGTTCATTTCATTGCCCCATTTTTGGATGGGGTTGGATGTTTTCTTCTTGTGGAGTTTAACCAGTATTTTGTATATCCTGGATATCAACCCCTTGTCAGATGTGTATTCGGTGAATATCCTTTCCCATTCTGTAGACTGTCTTTGTATTTTGGTCACTGTTTCTTTGGAGGTGGTTCAAGTGATTTCTAAAGAGCAAGTGTGGTGATTGTGTTTTGATGGTAGGGCATATACCTCTTAGATTATTGGATCAAGGTAGGGCAATTTATGGAGGGTGGGTGGGAAAATGAATTGAGTTTCATCAGAGGATTGATGTGGAGTGAGAAACTGGGTGAAGACTTTCTCCATGGGATATGATTTTATTTTCTCCTTCACCTCCCCAGGAAATCTTCAGTAAAATCGACTTAATTGGCAAACGCTTTTGGCATTCATTCATCCATTCAACAAAAATGACTGCACTCCTTTTATGTGCCAGGCACTCATCTAGGTTCTGTCTACCCAGTGCAACAGTGAATAAAATAAAGTTCTTATTATCTTGGTATTTACATTCAGTGGAAAGAAATAAAATTCAAAGCGAGTACGTATATAATTTTCTAAAGACATGGGTCCTGAGTGATAGTACAGCCGATAGGGCATTTGCAGCTAACCCAGGTTTCATACGTGGCATTTCATTTAGTCCCCTGAACTATTCCAGGAGTGATCCCTGACTGCAGAGTTAAGAAAAGCCCTGAATACTGCTAGTATTGCACCCAAGCCGACCAAATCAAAAATGAGAAACCAAGCTAGTCAGACACGTGAGGATGATAAAAGGTATTGGAATTGTTTTTCTAAGCTATGGTGTTGTAGACATGGTAGGTCCAGGGTGAGCACTGAGCTTTCTATGCAGCATCACTGTATCTGGGTTATCTGAAAAGCCTGGTGGCCTCCTGTGCCATCCCAGCTCATTCCACAAAGGCCTGAATCTAACTGGGTTTTCCAACTGATGCTACCTCTGCTGTCAAGACCTGAATGCCACCACCTTAAAGAGAAATTATAGAATTTGTTTGGGGAGAGAAACCTAGAATAAAAGAATGGTAGCCTAGTGGGAAATGTGGTTATTTTACCAACAGATTAATTCAACATCACTGGCTTACTAAAGGGTTTATCATCAACCACTGTTTAGCAGGGGGCAGGAAAAATTATTCATTATTCAACATGAGTCAAAATGAAAACACCACACTTTGTAAAACATGCAAGGTTACCTACTATGGTAACTGCTTGCAGAGTTTTAATGTGTCTGCAGCACGGTTAATTAATTTGCTCTGAGCTTCATTGAAATTCCTATTTGAGATGATTGTCTTGGTAACTGAATGCACCACAGAGAGCAAGAACATTGGAAATGCTATTTGAAGCTTCTGTAGCAATCTTGGCGTTTTCTCAGCCAGCACTTGCAAGGACTTCCCATGGTCCTGTCTAAACTATCTCAGGGCAGAGTTTTTTCAGAAGTTTCACAGTTGATAGTATTATATGTGGTGTGGTTTAGAATTCAGACTCTGATCATTCTTGGATTTCTGATTTACAACTATCCAGTATGTAACCTCAGGCATCTAATGTTCCTACTTTCTCAGAAACTTAAAATAATTTTAATACCTATGTTAAAGAGATTCTGTAAATACTAAAACAGATGTGCTTGCAAAACATTTGATCCATTAAATTCTTGTAAAACAAAGATGTTCTCTCTTTTTTTAATTTTCCTCCTTCATTGCCATTATGACCACCATCATCATGATCTCTACTTTTCCCCCTTTCTTCCTGAGATTAATTTGTATTTTAAGATTTGAGGTATCATATTCAAACTGGGAAAACTATAATGGAAATATTAATACAAATGAAACTATATCCTAAGATTTCAAAGAAATTAGAAATTGGTTATCCTGAGCCCTGGTCCAAGTTTTGCTATTACCTGCTAACTTGGGCTCAGTTCCTTCATCTCTCTGGACTCATTGTATTCTTTGATAGGTCAGAGAAATCAATATTTAAAACTTCTTAGCTCCAATCAAACTTTACAGGTGTATACATATCATACTCTATATGTTGAGGTATGACTAGTTGCATGTAACCTATTCAAACCCATAGCTTGAATAAACAGTAGAAAGTAAAAATTTTCTAAACAAACCTTAGCAATGAAATCAAGCAATATGTAAAGAAATTTATATTACAAATAACTTAAATCATTTCTACATCCTCTAAATACATTTCCTTTTTTTCTTTTTCTTTCTTTTTCTCTTTTTAAAAATTTTTATTAGTCCATGAGGTACAGTGGTAGACTTACAAATTTTTGTGCTTGGGTTTCAGTTTACAATGATCGAGTAACCATCCCGCCACCGCCACCAGTGCCCATTCTCCACCACCACACATCCCAGTATCCCTCCCACCCCCCATCCCCCCATCCAACCCCGCCTCTGTGGCAGGGCATTCCCTTTTGTTCTCTCTCCTTTTGGGTGTTGTGGTTTGCAAAAGAGGCATTGAGTGGCAATCATGTTCGGTCTATAGTCTACTTTCAGCATGCTTCTCCCATCCTGGCAGGATTCTCCAAACTCCCTTTATTTGGTGCTCCCTTCTCTATCTGAGCTGCCTTTTCCCCTAGTGTGTGCAGCTGGACTCCAAGCCCTGGAGTGAACCTCCTGGTACTTATCTCGGCTATTCTTGGGTGTTAATCTCCCATTTTGTTACTTTATGTTCCCCAGATGAATGCAATCTTTCTATGTCTGTCCCTCTCTTTCTGACTCATTTCGCGTAGCATACTTTCCATGTAGTACCACTTGTATGTAAATTTCATGACTTCATTCTTTCTAACAGCTACATAGTACTCCATTGTGTAGATGTACCAAAGTTTCTTTAACCAGTCATCTGTTTTGGAGCACGCAGGTTTTTCCAGATTCTAGCTATTGTAAAGAGTGCTGCAATGAACAAACAAGTGCAGATGTCACTTCAACTATACGTTTTTGCCTCTCTGGGATATATTCCAAGGAGTGGTATTGCTGGGTTTTAGTCTGAAAAGATTGTTGATACTATTTCTATCTTCCTGATTCTATTGAGGTATGTTCTGTGTCCTAGCACATGGTCTATTTTGGAAAATGTTCCATGCGCACTGGAGAAGAATGTGTATTCTTTCTTTTTGGGGTGTAAAGCCCTGTGTAGGTCTATAAGCCCTTTCTCTTCTATTTCTTCTTTCAAACCCAATGTTTCCTTGTTGAGTTTTGTTCTTGTTGATCTATCCAGAGGTGATAAGGCAATGTTGAAGTCTCCAGCTACTATTTTAAACACATTTCCTTTTATATTGTTTCTTTTGCAATATTATTTGTTTCTTGAAAATATTGATGGTATCTTATTTCTTTGTATTTTTCCCAGAGTTTCTGTTGTAGAATTTTTCTAAATAGGTATCTGTTGATTTAAATGAAAAAAATTGGAATGAAAGCAAAATCCTGAGTAATCATTATAATACCCCATACTTTATTGCCAGATACTTATAACTCAGATATATCAACGACTAGAAAATGTTTGCATTGTTGAAACTTCTGTTTTTAATCTAATGGTTTGCATATATAATTCCTTGGGAGCTCTGAACACATCACAAGAATATTATTAAATAACAATTAACCTTGTGAACAAAGGAAAGTCACAAACATTATTTATTACAATGCTAATCTTAATAAAGACCTAATGTGCTAATAGTTTCTCATAGAGACAGCTGCCATCAGTTAAATAAAAACATCATTATGCTGCATTCACAAGTATTGATAGAGGCAGAAGCTCCTAGTTTTCTGATTGCTGACAGGCATTAAACTTGTTTATGGGTATTTATTCCAATAGCTTTCTGTTGTATTGTGTTATTTTATGACTGTCTATTAAACACATCCACATGTACCCACATTTATTGGATGTTATAGCTTAGAGGCACTTTATGAATGTCTCAGTCAACATTTTTTTCCCAAATCATTGCCCAAAGATCTTTTAGAGTTTCCCAAAAATCCTTGAAGGACTTTCTGGGTATAGGAAGGTGAAGGTTGGTGGATGTTTTTATGGGTGAAACAGATGACTTTGCTTGGTTACCTTAATACAAAATTTGTCTTGGCTGCATCTTTTGAAGCATATTCTGCCATAGCAAAAATAATTGGGAAACATCATAAACTCACTGGTCCTTATCTAGGTAAAGCATGCAACTGCTACCTTTGATCCTTACTCTGTCCTAATCTCCCCCTGTAATGTAGTGATTCTCATTTTCTATTTTGTTCATTTCTGTACTGTTTGAATTTTAATGCATATTTATTATTTTTAGCAGAAAATATACTAAGGCTATTTCTTAGAAGTCTGATTAAATTGTGATAGGTACTTAGGAGCATCAGAGTTATCTCCCCAAGCCAGTATTACACAGGAATATTATGAAATGAAAATGTATTATTACCAAAAGTTCTGAAAAAATTGATAGAAATATAATTGGAAATTTCCTGTGCAGTCTGAAGCTGAGAATATGGACTAAATATCCGTATATATAGTATTTTTTTACTCTGAATGATAAGTAGAGAATTTAAGATGCAGATCAGCCAAGGGCTAAGTAAATTCCTAGAGAATTCTTCGCTCTTAACTGGTCTCTGAGTCTCATCCATACCTGCATCACCTCCTTCAACTTGGCCTCATCCTTACTTTGCTCTAAAATGCTGTTCCTGTGGAGGGAGAGGTAAGATATAGTATGACTTTTTTTTTAACATTATTTTGTACCTGCCATGACAAATTACCATACATAGGCCTTGATACTTCTAATATTTTTGGCAAGACATAATTTTCTATACTAGAATCAGCCACTGCCAGAAAACATGATGCCAGTCAAGCTCTCCATAATACAAACTGTCTGCATAATAGCATCTGTATTTCTTGGATAGGACATCATAGCACAGCGGGTAGGGCGTTGCATGCAGCCCACCCAGGTTCAATTCGTATCCCTCTTAGAGAGCCCGGCAAGCTACCAAGAGTATCCCGCCTGCACAGCAGAGCCTGGCAAACTCCCTGTGGCGTACTCGATATGCCAAAAACAGTAACAGTCTCATCACTGGTGCCTGCTCAAGCAAATTGATGAACAACGGGAGGACAGTGCTACAGTGCTAATGACTTAAATTTATTCTCTAGCAATTTTGGGGTCAGATGTCCAAATTCAAAGAGTCATCAGGGCTGCTCTTCCTTTAAGGTTTAGGGAAGACTGACTGTTTCTCAGCTTTTAGGGTCTTCAGTCATTCCTTGGCATGTGGCTGCATAATTCCACTTTCTATCTCCCAATGTGTAGAGATTTTCCTCTGAGCCTGCGTCTTCTCTCCTCACTCTCTTAGAAAGACACTTGTTGCTGGACTCAGATTCGTTCAGTTAACTCAGATTCATCTCCTCATTTCATGGCCCTTAATTATTACATCAGCAGCACACCTTTTTCTAAACTAGATAGAATTGAATCTTTTAACATAAAAGGTATTCATAAATTCTAGAGAACAGGATGTGGATATATATTTGGAAGGCTAGCATGTATTCACTATATTTGACAATAAAAAGGGAAAATTGTATTTTTTTCTTTAGCTGAAAGTTTAAAAGATGTTTTTCTTAGAAGACAAAATATTCCTTGGTCCAAACATCTGCATGCATCCCTATGTCACTTCCCTGTCTGTGGAGCCCACCTTCATGTCAGGAAGAGACCTTGGTTATTTTTGGCTGTTCTATATAAGCTTTGATAGAATAAAACTGAAGAACTAAATTAACTTGGGAAACTCCCATTTATTTTCTGATAGTTTCATTTTTTTTCTATAAGACAATTAAATCCTATAAATAAAAGAACACTTTTTTAGACTCCTCAGGGCTTTAGTTCCATCTTTATCCAACACTAGTTATAGGGCGATAAAAATATCACCAGATATCTAGTTCCATTTTTGATAAAGAGATGACAATAACTCCATTGCTATCATGTTAGAATTGAGTATAAACATTCTTTGAAAATTGGTGTAAAGTTCTATTTGTGATATTATGAGGATTTAAAAAAATGTACTTGAAATTGCCCCTGAAATGTGTTTATGCCTCTCCAAAAATTCTGAACAGGAAAAATAGGTAATTATGAACTTTGAGCTAGAGGAGACTTATGCCACCATTATAACCTGAAGCTACCTGGGGAGTTATTGCAAATCCACACAAAAATGATAATTTAAAGGTTTAGAAAGAAAAGTAAATAGGCAACTAATAATAGGACCAATTTAGTGCAGAGTTGGCTGATTCATAAGTTTAAAGAGGCCAGGCAGGTAATATAAACAAATAGAGCAAGGCAAAAGTAAGACACATAGGAACAGAAATGTACTGGAAAGTGGGACTTGATACCATGATTGGGGGTAGTGATGGGGATAGTGAGAGGGCAGTGTTCTGGGGATGGGAGTTGGGCTTTGTTATAGCCCGATGAGACTGTTGTTTTTAATTTATCTGTTGGTGGTTGCTGTTGAGGTAAAAGCCCCATAGATTTTCTAAGGAAGACATTTGTATTTTTTACAAATCATCCTCTATCACTAGGTGGTTAGGATTGCTTATGCTGTGATAAAAGACATCTCCCAAATCCCAGAGAATTAATGAGGCTTTTACCCCCTCCTCATGCAAAGTCCTCCAAGAGTCTGGGCAATTCTCCAAGGCCTTTCCCTCTGTGCATCAATGTAGTGGACCAGGCTATTAACACCAGGTCTCTTGTGTTGCCAGTGGCAGAGTGTTAGCACTGAATTAAATCCTCCCCGAAAGATATGTTGGAGGACTCACCCTCAGCACCTTTTCTTTGAGATAGGGTCTTTACAAAGGCAATTAAATGAAAATGAGGTCAGCAGGTGGTATATTTCAGTAATGTAGCAAAACTGGTGTCTTGATATTTAGAGGGTGATATAACACAGCTACAGATATGGGAGAGCCTCAGGTAAAGATTTGGAATTTTGTTGTCACAAACCAAGGAGTTAAAAGCAGATAGACTAGAGGTCTGAAACAAATCCTTCCCTTTCAGCCTTTGAAGGAGTAGGGTCCTGCCCACACTTTCATTTCAAGATTCCTGTTTCTGCAACTGTGAGATGGTACATTTTGTTGTTGTTGTTCAGGCTTCCGGTTTGTGACATTTTGTTACAGAAGCCCTAGAGAACTGCCACACTGAGAAACAGAAATATTGGAAATCACATATAAATGTTCTCCACTGTCTTAGCATCAAAACCAAGTCATTTTTGCTCTTAGTCCACTGACAAGTCATGTGACCTACTACCCAGATAATGAGATGTTGCCCAGAAGATGATATGTGGATGTGGGTGACCACTAGTAATAGTTTATTTTTATTTTTGATTTTATAGTGTTGTTAGAAAGCCTACAGCTGAAGAATAAACAAAACCGAGCAAGTCCTCATTGAATAAGTCAAATAGAGCATATATTAATCTGGGACCAAGTTCTAGTCAAGGTGGGCAGTGCTGGCCTTTTCATGGAGTATGGTTCGTGCTTCTAAGGGAATGAAGATTTGGACCAGAGGCAGAATCGCACAGTTGGTGCTTGGGACCTTTAGTACTATGTGGAGATCTGAGCCTAGGGAAGAATTTCAGAACCTGAGGTTTAGGACAACATGGGGGTTTGGTAAGCAGAGATGCAAAGATCACCACTCAGATTTTACTAAGATTTATTTTTTACATTTAATTTTCGTTACGTTTATTTTTCTATTCTATCCCTGTCTCTTTATTATTTTGGTTTTTTTGGGGGGGAGGGGAAGCAGTGGGGAATCTAGCAGTGCCCAGGTATTATTCCTGGCTCTGTATTCAGGAATAACCCCTTACAGTACTCAAAGGGCCACATAGAGTGCTAGAAATTTGAACTAGAGTATGTTACAGGAAAAGCTAGTGCCTTAACTCCTGTATAATCTCTTTGGCCTTTATTCAATTCTTTTTTTTTCTTCCCATCTAAAGAGCTGAAGACACATACCTCTCTCCCCAAGAACCAAACTAGACCTGTTTGACACATTTGAGTATACACACATTTGAGTACACACACACACACACACACACACACACACACACACATACACACAAAGTTGTTTTTTGGATATCACTCTGGAAAGCTTCCCATTATTCATGGTATTATTTTTTGAAACATGCAATCTAAATTTTAAACAAATAGCTTAGAAATAATTTTTATAAAACAACTCATTGTTGAATATGGAACTCTGTGTGAGTGTGTGTGTGTATATGTACATATTTATAACCTTGATTTATATTCAACCTAGCAACCTAGCATTTTAAAATTATTTGTGTGCAATATACTTTACTCATGTGCATATAATTTTAAAATAATATATCTAGATGCTTTCAACTGAATTTCCCTCAGAATATATATCATATTTACTTGGCTTATGGGTTGTACTCAAAATTATTCTTAAAGAACACGCTTGGTTGGTTTAACTGAGCCAAATTTTTTTTTACTATTCTATAAAGCAAGAGAAAGAAGTGAGACAAATTGTACTGTTCATGTACTGTGGCACAAGCTAGAGAAATATAATTGGGCTTCAGGCCAAATTCTGAAGGCAATTGGAGCTGCTTATGTCAATTGGGCATAATTATTCCTCAGCAACTGTTGACAGAAAGAAAAATTGGTAGTGATCTGCTTTCCAATGCTGGGGATTCAGAGAGACTATTTGGGCTCCAGATCACGGCAGATGGGTGCGTGGAGAAGCCACCGATTTGTCATTTGCAGGGAGCAGGGAATCCTCCAGTTTGGAAGAGTCCTTGTGAATCAGTTGCTTAGTGCCATCTGTTCTAAGGCTGAAGGCAGCATCATATACTCAGTAAATGTTTGCAAAATGAATAATGAAGCTGTCTCTGAAATCTTCCTTGCAAGTATCCTGCCTTTTCTTTTCACCTGATGGTCGAATGGTTTGGTTCATTATCTAGTGAACATGAGAAGATTTAAGATCTCCCCTGAAAAGCCCAATACTCTGCCCCAAGATTCATTTTTCCAGAACCTACCTGTCAACCTAATAAGTGCAAAGGTATCTGGTAAACCCTAGCACTAAAGATGGCCAAATTAAAGATGTGCAGCTAAAGATGGCCCAACCTAGAAAACAAAAACAAACAAATGAACAAACAAAAATACACAACAAGAATGTGTTCTGAAAGAGTGAGCTGGGTGGGCAGAATCTTAGCTTTAGTAGGGGCAGAAGCAAAGAAACAGAGAGGGAAGGAGTAGCAGATGATTTTCTTTTTTTATTTGGGGTCATAATCTGCCTGTGCAAGGGCTGCAGAGATAATACATAGGTTAAGGCTCTTGCTTAGCATGAAGCAATTGCTTCCACAACCCTGGTTCAAATTCCAGCACTACATGTAGACCCCAGAATCCTCAGGAGTGATCTGACAGCACAGAGACAGATGTAGCCCCAGAGCACCCAAACAAAACAAACAAAAATCCCCAAACCAAAAAAAAAAAAAAAAGAGACTATTTTGGCTTCTGCCATCCTGCCATTGACTTCTGGAGCCCATGAAATCCTGGAACTTCCTTGGAATCCATGTCTTCAGTTTCCTAAGTGGCATCTTAGTTCCAATCCATCTGTTTACTGGCACCACCCTCCTTGACACATAAATGTGCTGCAGTGCTTTTCCCTGAATAAAAGCAAGTCCTTACTTTGCACCTGATTGTCCTTTAGCTTCCATTTCCATGTCCTCCAATTCTTATACTGAAACACTAATGGCCAGTGTGACTATTTGGAGATTGAAACTTTAAGAAAGTAACTAAGGTGAAAGGAGGTCCTAAGGGTGAACTCATGTCTGATGTTCTCATGAGAAGAGGAAGAAACAGTAGAGCATTTTCTTTCTTTCTTGTGAAGACCAGCAAGATAACCATTTTAATGCCACAGAGAGAGAGAGAGCGGGAGGTCAAGGAAAATTCTAAACTTCTTCCACTTTGAATTTGAACTTCAAGTCTCCAGAACTGTGGGAAAACAAATTTTTGACATTTAAGCCACCTAGCTTTTACTATTTTGTTGCTGTAGCATGAACAGGCTAATATATCTAAATAGATTATTCAAAACCAAATTTGACCACATGACTGTCCTATTTACACATTGTGCCCTTCTCACTCTGCCCCGTACTCTCAAGCAGGACCTTGCTGAATGGCAAAATGTACTAAGCTCTCTCTGAAAAAGGGTCATTGAATGGGCCATTCTGCAGGTCTCATTCAAATAAATTCCATTTGCCCTTAGTCCCTACTTTTTGTATATATGTTTTTGTGACCTGACTCTTTTGTCCTGTTTTCAGTGTACTACCTGCCACCTGCTCTCCTTAACATGTTTATGTACCTCAACTGACTCTCTGGACTGTGGAATCTAGAAGGATAGTATTGAGGTCTTATCTATCTTCTGTTTTCATCGTATTGCATTTCACTTGTAATGTTGTAGGGATTCAAAAATAATATGGATGATAAAATTTTTTTATTCTCAAGGATACAAGAAACAATATTTAAATCAGTGTTAACCATAGTGGAAAAATCAGGTGGGGTGTTGTCTCTTCTTGAATCTATTTTACATTATGGCCTATTATACTCCAACTCATGCTAGTATCCCAAGAACAAGAGCATTTTGATGAATGGTATCATCATCATCATCATCATCATCATCATCATCATCATCATCATAGTAATTGTCTTATTGTCAACTCTTTTGCCTGAAGCACACCAGGTGATACACATAAAACACCACATTTAATCTTCAAAACTACCCTATGAGCTAAGCATTTATAATTATTGCTATTTCACAAATGAATAAACTGAGGTTTAGAGAAACAAATCAAAATTATGCCCAGGTTAAAAAAGGTGAAGTTGGAATTTGACTCATAATCTGTTATTTCCCTTCTTCTAGCTTTTAAATTGCCATTTCTAGCCTAAATGAGGCTGAAGCATGATTTTCCAGAATCCTGTCCCCTTTTTAGGTAAACTCTGAAGTTCCATTGTCCTGGGTCCCAGACTTGGAGAAGTAGAAACCCCCATCTGACCTGTGATGGATATGTCACAGTCACAGTCCTCCTGTTGTTCATCGATTTGCTCGAGCGGGCCCAGTAATGTCTCCTTCGTGAGACTTGTTGTTACTGTGTTTGGCATATCGAATACATCATAGGTAGCTTGCCAGGCTCGGTAGTTTGCCAGGCTCTCCGAGAGGGGTGGAAGAATTGAACCTTGGTTGGTCATGTCGGCTGCATGCAAAACAAATTCCTTACCCACTATGCTATTGCCCCTGCCCTGGAGCAATAGTACAGTGGGTAGGGTGTTTGCCTTGAGGTATTTGATATGCCAAACACAATAACAACAAGTCTCACAATGTTACTGGGCCCACTGGAGCAAATTGATGAACAACGGGAGGACAGTGACAGTGACAGTGACAGCTTTAAAACCAATGGTAAAGGTAAAGGTAAAGGCCCTCCCGTTGATCGTCGATTTGCTCGAGCGGGCCCAGTAACGTCTCCATTGGAGACTTTGTTGTTACTGTGTCTGGCATATCCAATACTCTCGGTAGCTTTAAAACCAATGATGTACTGAAATTGTTGTCCCTATAGCATGTTCAATTCCATCTGGACTATTAATCATCTTTGTTTCCTCCCTTCATAAAGTGACCCTGGGGTGTTCATTGTTGCAGTCCTATCCCACATTAATAAAACATGAAAAGCAAAAGGGAAACCTAATACTTTCTTCTCAACAATTTTTCTCACAAAACACAAAGTAAGACTGCTGCATAATAACTGCTCAACCAGATCTTTTTCTGTTACAGAGTTTATATAAAGTCTAATCTCCTTGAAGATCTTAAATATCCAAACTGGAGAGACAAGAAAGATAAAACTGTAATCAACAAAAGTATATACAAGTGCTTACAGTAATTATGTAAAAGAATTGTGAAAGTGGTTAGCAAACCAATGACATTAATATTGTGTTCAATTATGATGTTAATCAGGTATAAAGAGTATAGGCCTAGAATTGATTCATCAAAGTTAGAAGGGTTTTTTTGCAGTGTTTGCTTAACCTCAAATTATTAATATTTAAGGCATATCATTCTTTGTTTGGGGGCCTGTTCCTGAATGCTTGGCTGTTTAGGATATTAGCAGTACCCCTGGCCTCTATTTACTAGAAGTCAATAGCACTACCATACTCCAGTACAATGACCAATGTCTCCAGACATGGCCATAAGGTGGATAAAAGGCCTTATCTCAAGGATAACTAGCTTGTAGAGTACAACTGTGGTTTAGTTTTTGTCTAATATATTTCTAACAGGAGCCAGGAAATAGTTTATGTGGCAGGTTTAAGGAATGCAAGAATTGGTACCCACTTGTCTCCCTTCCTAGAAAGAGACATTTCCTGGAGACTTTTAATGATGAATCTTTGTTATGGAATAGAGTGGAGAGGTTTTGCTTTTTTTTTACATTATTCTTGTGAAGAGTTACACAGTGGACTTTATTTATTTATTTTTAAAATTTTTATTAGTGAAACACCATGAAGTACAGTTGTAGACTTACAAAATTTTGTGCTTGGGTTTCAATTATACAATGCCCAAATACCCTTCCCTCCACCAGTACCCATTTTCCACCACCACGGGTCCCAGTATCCCTCCCACCCCCCCAACCCCCCCTTCCGACCCTGCCTCTGTGGCAGGGCATTCCTTTTTGTTCTCTCTCTCCTTTTGGGTGTTGTGGTTTGCAAAAGAGGCATTGAGTGACACTCATGTTTGGTCTAGAGTCTACTTTCAGCATTCTTCTCCCATCCTGGGAGGATCCTCCCAACATTTGGTGCTCTCTTCTCTATGTATGCTCCCTTTCCCCTCGCACGTGTGGCTGGCTTTCAAGCCATGGAGCAAACCTCCTGGTACTAATCTCGGTCACTCTTGGGTGTTAGTCTCCTATTTTGTTGCTTTATGTTCCCCAGATGAATGCAATCTTTCTATGTCTATCCCTCTCTTTCTGACTCATTTCGCTTAACATGATACTTTCCATGTAGTACCACTTGCATGTAAATTTCATGACTTCATCTTTTCTAACAGCTACACAGTACTCCATTGTGTAAATGTACCAAAGTTTATTTAACCAGTTATGTGTTCTTGAGCATTCAGGTGTTTTCCAGATTCACACAGTGGACTTTAAACAAGGGAGGCTATAGGAATAAAATTGAGACAAAAGGTAGAAGAAAGGAGCAAGGTATTTCATATGGAAAAAAAAACATTAGAGGGTTTGGAAATGTAGTTCAGTGTTAGAGCACTTGCCTTACGTGTATGAAGTCATGAATTTGGTCCCTAGCACAGTAGGGTCAAATTGGAAGAGATGATAATAGTTAGGGACAGTGCTCTAGTGAAGCAGTGCTGTTGCAGGCTTTTCTAGGTGAGAAATTGAGAGCATGTTTTTCGATGCATGGAGAGTGTATAAAGTTAATCAGATGCAAATTTGGAGTGACTCTGAGGACACTGGACTCTGGGATGAGGTGACAGAAAAAAACCCGAAGAATGAAAATCCTCAGGACTCTGGCATGTGCAGAAAGGTCTACTGATTTGTCTGTGGCCTCCTCTAAAGTATAATTTCATCATATTTTCTCTCATGCTTGGAGCTCAGTCTTCAAAATCTTGTTTCAGTCCCTGTGCAGTGCTCCTTCTTCCTGCTTCTGATACTGATCCATTTCCTTGGAATGATAGTTCCCTACCCTATCCCTGTTCTTACCTTTCTCCTTCTTTCTAGCTAATTATCATTCACTCAGGTATAAAACTCAATTCAATATTACTTTTATTGGGATGCTTCATGGTTCCCAGATCATTATGAAACATTATTAGTATAAAATTTGATATTGATTTATGGGATTTTTGACCATATGCCTTTCAAACTTAACTCCATAATGATAATATAAAGTATGGTAATTTTGCTCATCATGGTCTCCACGGAACTCAACTATCGACCTACAATGTGCTCAGTAAATAAATATTGGGTAAATTTATGAGTGTTAGAATTTCTTACTTCACAATTATGCCCAATTGAGTAGAAGCAGAATAAAGAATGGTAGAAAATATGACAGGAAGGGACACAACAAAAATTACAAACTAATCACACTAATGCTCTTATATTTGCTGTCCCGTTTATTTTGTCTTTCTTTATCAAATTCTAGAACATCAAATAAATGGTATTCATGACCTGTAAGATCAAAGTTATCCTAGAAATGTGATAATAATTAGGCTGGAGATGTGTAACAGAACTCCAAGTCCTTGTTTCATTCAAAATTAAACCCTATTGGCCAATGAATCTGAATTTCAACTAAGAAGAAATTTCTACTTCACCTTTATCTTCTCTTTTTGAAAGTGGTACAGAAACAGTTCGAGAACCTCTGATCCTGTTCAGAAAACACTGAACATTTCAAATCATAATGATCTATAAGGTGGTTACACAGGGCTTGAATCACTGCATTTGGTCATGCTGTATTAGATTAAGAGATAATCTGTGATGTATTAGATGAATGAGGGTTACTAGTTTATAGAATGAAACTGTGGTTGGATTTCTATCTTATATATTTACACAAGGAGCTAGAAAATAGTTTACATGGCAGGTTTAAGGAACACAGAAATTGGTACCCACAAATGTCTTCCTTCCCAGAAATGTATCTTTCTGGGAAGATACATTTCCCAGAGAACTTTTCTTTCCCCTTACAAATTTCTTGGGAGAATTACACAGTAAACTCTAAAAAACAAGGGATGATATAAAATTAAAATTGAGCAGAAAAAGTAGAAAAAAGTGCAAAAATTTATTTCAGACATGTGGCAATTCATTTTTCTACTTCTACATAATCTGTGCCAAGAAAACTCTGATTACTTGTGCTTTGCTTAACAGTTAGAAAATACTGAAAAAAATATTCAAAGGGAATATTATGTCACATATGTGTCTTCATATAGATCAATATTAGGACATAATCAATTATTTTTATATTTATCTATTTTTTATTGAACCACTGTGGGGTACAGTTACAAAGTTGATCATGATAGGGTTTTAGTTATACAGTGTTCCAACACCCATCCCTCCACCAGTGTACATTTCCTACCTCCAAAGTCCCCAGTTCCCTCCCGCCAGCCTCCCCAAGCCTGCCTCTATGGCAGAAGACACCTCTCTCTTTCTCTCTCTCTCTCTCCTTTTTTAGGCACTGTGGTTTGTAACATGTTACTGAAAGGATATGATGTTTATCTCTTTACCTCTTTTCAACACTCAGTTCTTGTTCAGAGTGATTATTTTCAAATATCTTTCTCATATTGGTCTCTTCTCTGCCCTAACTCATCTCTTCTCTGCCCAAAACTTGTAGCAAGCTTTTTACATGGACTAGTCCTCCAGGCTCTTGTTTCGACTGTCTTTGGGAATTATTCTCGCATTATGTTTTTTTTTTGTTTTGTTTTGTTTATATACCAGAAATGAATGCGATCATTCTATGTGTCTCCCCACCACTCTCACCCATTTTATTCAGCATGTTACTCTCCATGTCCATTCATGTATAAGGAAATTTCATGACTTCATTTTTTCTAGTGGCTGCCTAGTATCTCATGCAAATGTTTTAAAACATGTATTCATGGTTTTAGATACCATTGACCCACATTGGTAAATCAGTAGGCATGTACACAAATTCATCCCAGGACTGACAGAAAGCTTATAACCTCCAGTACATAGCCTTTTCTCACTCCATAGGAATTTCTGAGTAAATCAGAATTTGGTATGGATATTTTCAGGTTTCTGATACAGTCCACATAATTCTTGCTGATAACACCACTTTTGTAGGGAAGACCATGAGGACAAAACAAAATTTGTTTTCTTTATTTTTGAAAAAAAGGACAAAGAATAGACCTGGAAATAAAGAAGATCCATTTCCAAGTGTCATTCTATAGAAACACTATACAGGTCTCCCTCTCAAAAGGACAGTGATGTTGAGAATTTCTGGTCAAAGGCATACTCTCGATGACAAAGGAAGGAACCAGAGAGATAATACAGGGGTCAAGGCACTTGCCTTGCACATAGTTGAAACCTGTTTGATCCCTAGCATGACATAAGGTTCCCTGAGCACCACCGGGAGTGGTTTCTGAGTACAAAGCCAAGAGTAAGTCCCAAACACTGTCATGTGTGACCACAATCCCCACTGCTGCCAAATAAAATAAAGAGTGTGCTCATTAAAACACAAGTCAATGATAGGTGAGATTAGGAGATTTTTGGTATAAGGAGAATTTAGATAGTAACCCAGACTTCTTGGAGAATAGAACATTTGCCTGGGGTGGGGGAAGGAAGTAGTAATGCTATTTCCTGGGATCACATGTCCTAGAGAAAACAATGGCTCTTGTTTCTGCTGCATATTCATGAGCCCTGTCTTTAGGAAATAATTGCATGTGGTAAAGGATGGGATTTTCCCAAATCCAATTTTCTTCTATTTATTTACTTGGTCCACTTCCTTCTTAACAAAATATTCAGTATCCCCAGGGGTCACTCCTGTGATCTCAGCCCTACAGTGCTCAAGTGGAGTAGGGGACGTGTTGCTCAGAACCAGAAATGCTGGAGGCCACCAGCATCTCACCTGGTCATGTTCAGGGGGTCCTATAGAGTTAAGAATTGAACTCAAAGTCTCCTGTTTGCACTAAACTCTTTTGAACAATCTACCTGCCCCTCAAAACCCATTTCTTACATGGCTCCAAGTGGATACCATAGTTTTCTTTCTTTCTTTTTTTTTTCCCAATATTTTCCCTCTGTCCTCTTATCTCCTAGTTGCTATGTTGGGGTGGAGGAAATGCAACAGGCATTGCATGATGTGGAGGTGGGGATCTGAGGAGGATTACATTCAGCGGTAGGGGGCAGTGGTGAGGACTGAACTCTTTTTTTTTTTTTTTTTTAATTTATTTATTGAATCACTGTGGGAAAGGTTACAAAGCTTTCAGGTTTAGGTCTCAGTCATGCAAATATCAAACACATTTCCCTTTACCAATACTTATTTTTTACCCTGAAGAACCCCAATAAAACCCCACCCCCCACCCCTCCCCGTCCCTGTGAGGCAGATGAATTCTAGTTAACACTCTATCTGCTTTGATTAGATTCATTGTTTCAATAAGATTCACCACTATTATTTAGAGTTTACCCCCCTCCCAAATCAGACATGCTGAAAAAGCATTGTGAAGTGATTTGCTTTCTACAGCTGGGTTCAAGAATTAAATGTTGGTTTTGGATTTCTGCTATTTTACCTATTGACCCTGGAAGTATTTCTACTGAAAGTCAGATTGTTAAGAAATTGGTTTCTGTGTTCTGGAGTCGTGGCCGTGCTGGAGAGCCGCTCGCGGGGGGCAACCGGTGGCCTCGGTAGGGCGTGAAGGGTGGAGCGAAACGCCCCCCTTCCCATGAGGTTTTAGTCACCCCCACACTCCCGGCTAATACCTGCTGTCCACAAGGCTCCCATGTGGCCGCCATCTTTCTTTCCAGAGAGGAGAGGGCGAATGGGGCAACACCCTTTCCCCTCCGGCAGACTTGATGGGCTGGATCAACGCATAGTCCGTTCACTTTTCTGCTCCAAGCTGCTGGGTTCTGCATTAAGTCCTTGTGCTTCTGGGGCCATGGCCGTGCTGGAGAGCCGCTCGCGGGGGGTGACTGGTGACCTCGGTAGGGCGTGAAGGACGGACCGGAACGCCCCCCGACCCATGAGGTTTTAGTCGCCCCCACTCCCCCGGCTCATACCTGCTGTCCACAAGGCTCCCATGTGGCCGCCATCTTTCTTTCCAGAGGGAGGAGGGCGGAAGGGAGCAACACCCTTTCCCCTCTGGGCAGAAATGATTGCCTGGATTAACGCATAGTCCTTTCACTTTTCTGCTCCAAGCTGCTGGGTTCTGCATTAGGTCATTGTGCTTCTGGGGCTGTGGCCATGCTGGAGAGCCGCTCGTGGGGGCAACTGGTGGCCTCGGTAGGGCGTGAAGGGCGGACCGGAACACCCCCCTTCCCATGAGGTTTTAGTCGCCCCCACACTCCCGGCTCATACCTGCTGTCCACAAGGCTCCCATGTGGCCGCCATCTTTCTTTCCAGAGAGGAGAGGGCGAATGGGGCAACACCCTTTCCCCTCCGGCAGACTAGATGGCCTGGATCAATGCATAGTCCGTTCACTTTTCTGCTCCAAGCTGCTGGGTTCTGCATTAAGTCCTTGTGCTTCTGGGGCTGTGGCTGTGCTGGAGAGCCGCTCGTGGGGGGCAACTGGTGACCTCGGTAGGGCGTGAAGGACGGACCGGAACTCCCCCCCTTCCCATGAGGTTTTAGTCGCCCCCACACCTCCGGCTCATACCTGCTGTCCACAAGGCTCCCATGTGGCCGCCATCTTTCTTTCCAGAGAGGAGAGGGCGAATGGGGCAACACCCTTTCCCCTCCGGCAGACTAGATGGCCTGGATCAATGCATAGTCCGTTCACTTTTCTGCTCCAAGCTGCTGGGTTCTGCATTAAGTCCTTGTGCTTCTGGGGCTGTGGCTGTGCTGGAGAGCCGCTCGTGGGGGGCAACTGGTGGCCTCGGTAGGGCGTGAAGGGCGGACCGAAACGCCCCCCTTCCCATGAGGTTTTAGTCGCCCCCACACTCCCGGCTCATACCTGCTGTCCACAAGGCTCCCATGTGGCCGCCATCTTTCTTTCCAGAGAGGAGAGGGCGAATGGGGCAACACCCTTTCCCATCCGGCAGACTAGATGGCCTGGATCAATGCATAGTCCGTTCACTTTTCTGCTCCAAGCTGCTGGGTTCTGCATTAAGTCCTTGTGCTTCTGGGGCTGTGGCTGTGCTGGAGAGCCGCTCGCGGGGGGTGACTGGTGACCTCGGTAGGGCGTGAAGGACGGACCGGAACGCCCCCCGACCCATGAGGTTTTAGTCGCCCCCACTCCCCCGGCTCATACCTGCTGTCCACAAGGCTCCCATGTGGCCGCCATCTTTCTTTCCAGAGGGAGGAGGGCGGAAGGGAGCAACACCCTTTCCCCTCTGGGCAGAAATGATTGCCTGGATTAACGCATAGTCCTTTCACTTTTCTGCTCCAAGCTGCTGGGTTCTGCATTAAGCCCTTGTGCTTCTGGGGCTGTGGCCGTGCTGGAGAGCCGCTCGTGGGAGGCAACTGGTGACCTCGGTAGGGCGTGAAGGACGGACCGGAACGCCCCCCTTCCCATGAGGTTTTAGTCGCCCCCACACTCCCGGCTCATACCTGTTGTCCACAAGGCTCCCATGTGGCCGCCATCTTTCTTTCCAGAGAGGAGAGGGCGAATGGGGCAACACCCTTTCCCCTCCGGCAGACTTGATGGCCTGGATCAACGCATAGTCCGTTCACTTTTCTGCTCCAAGCTGCTGGGTTCTGCATTAAGTCCTTGTGCTTCTGGGGCTGTGGCCGTGCTGGAGAGCCGCTCGTGGGGAGGCAACTGGTGACCTCGGTAGGGCGTGAAGGACGGACCGGAACGCCCCCCTTCCCATGAGGTTTTGAGGACTGAACTCTTGAGCTCAAGCATCACTAAGTCACATTCCCAAGCCCTAATATGATACTTTTGTTATTGAGAGTTGCCACACTGCTGGTCAGGATGAGGCAGTAACATGGTCAGGCTCTCATTTCCAAAATGTAGGGACTATCAATGTTTTCAAGTTATGTTTTCAGGCATCAGCCAGTTGATCAGCAGGAGAACTTGGCAATAATATGGGCATCTGTATGTTAAGAACAAACTGTGCACTACTAAGGAACTATGGAATTTTCACCAAATTTTAACCTTTTTTATTCTCAGTTTCTTCCACTGTACATGAAAAAGGCTAATCTTGATGATACGCTGTAACCTTCCAGCATGAAAGGAAGATTTGGGTTGTCATTCTAGAATAGAGGTTCTCTTCTATCTCCTATGCCCCACTAATGTACCATTTAGGAAAATGATAGATGAACTTGAGATCATGCTGCAAGAAAAATCCTGCAGCCACCACATTGAGTAATAATAAACGAAACTGGAGATTAGGAGACAGATTTCCAGTCCTGGTTTTGTCTTGCTAGTGGGTTAAGTCTTGGGGTAAGTAATCAATTACCAGGAAGTTTAAGTGTAATTTATTCCTAAGACTGTGTGGGGTTGGTGGGGAGTACAGTGGTTATAAGCTATGTTCCTTGAAACATACAAAAACTTATGGTAAAAAAACAGGGCAAAGAGAGGAAATGCACTCTGGGTTGCTCAACCCATAGCAATTGAGGTGGCAGAGAACAATGACTGACACCAACAGAATATTTATGTAAATTATTAAAGCCACAAGGCTAAACATGAAGAAAATGTATTCAGCATAAAATTGCAAAGTTATTCATAATTGGGTTTTAGACATACAATATTTTAATATCAATCCCTTCACCAGTGTCCACTTCCCTTCATCAGTGCCCTCCCCACAACCTCATTTTCCTCCCATCTGCTTTCTGCTCTTTTTTTAAATACACATTTTCGCATTGTGGTTTACAGTAGTGTTGCTGATAGGGTTTCATACATAACATGATATCACCTTAAGAAATTATATTTAAATATTTTTTAAATTTTATTTTATAACACTCTAATTTACAAAGTTGTTCATAATAAACTGTTTCAGGCATTCAATGCTCCAATACCAATCCCACCATCAATGTAATCTTCCTTCCACCAGCATCTTTGATTTCCTACCCACCATCCAAACCTTTCCTCTTAGCAGACACAGATTTATTTCATATTGCTTGTTACAACAAAAAGGCAAATGGATTTTTCACAAGCAGATAAAAGTCAATTTGTGATAATTATTATATTTCACATGGTGTTACAAAGTCATCTGAGGATTTACTGAGCTTGTTGGTGCCAGTTGAACCTTTGTTATTATTTTTGTTAACTGAGTTTGGTGGTCTTCTATGCACCTTTCTTATCAAATTTTATGTGCTTCTACTGGTTTATCATGCTATGAAGTTTGGAGGTGTTGCATGACTATCACTTCAGGAGCTTTGAAGCTGGAATGATTTGGTGGCTTGGTGTCTTGATGAGGTTCAGCTGTGGAGCTGGACCATTTGTATGCCACAGGGTATAGTATGTAAGTGGGGGATGTTGGGCCTTCAGACTGAATGGGGTACATGTCTATTTTGGGAATTTTGTTCTATGTGTGAGGCAAGCATGTTTATAAACCCAAGAAATTACATGAAGGCTGGGAATGGGTGGTCAGAATGTTTAAATTGGAGGAACTGTGGAAACACAAGATCATAGAATTGTATGTTTATATCTCAGTTGTTATTGATTCTACTCTTTTCTTCTTTAATGACCAAAAGATGTTCTTGTTGGATATCTTTCTCTCTCTCTCTCTCCAATGAGAACATATATACAAAATTTATTTAATATATGACTTTTTAAACATCTATTTAATATATGTGGCTTTATTGTCTATGTAAGAGGCTTATTCTGAATGGTTTCATAATAATGTAAGCTTCCTCTTAACTATACCTCTTTCATGTGTCCCACCCCATTCAATCAACATGTTTGGGACTAGGCTATTATGATCAACCATTAGGCATCTCGCAGCATGTCATACAATGCAGAAAACTGGAGAAAACTGACAGAGGCTGAGAGAGTTAACAGATCAGAACACATCTCTTCCCCTTAAGTGAAGGATAGAGGAAAGAAAGGAGGATGGAAGCATCTAGGTTGCTAAGCAAGTTAAGCAACATTGGCAAAACTTTGGGAGAATTCTTTTTTTTTTCATTTTTTATAATTTTATTTATTGAGTCACTGTGAAAGCAGTTACAAAGTTTTCAGGTTTAAGTCTCAGTCATACAATGAAATACCTGTACCTTCACCAGTGCCCATTCTCCACCCCCAACAACCTCAGTATACCCCCATCCCACACCCTCCCCCTACCTGTGGGGCAGATGATTTCTACATTACTCTCTCTCTCTACTTTGATTACATTCAATATTTTGACACCAGACCCAACATTAACATTTGGGATTTTACCCCATCACTCAGATCTGCTGAAAAGGCAACAGTAGACAATTTCTTTTCTACTGCTGGTTATGAAAAACATATGATGTCGCGTGACTGCAGTAGTGGCCTCGCAATTTTGAAATTCCAAAATTTTAATAATTAAATTTGGAGGGATTTCTGCCAAAACCTACTGGGTTCCGAGATTTATTCTTGAGTCTCTGGATCATGGCGATTAATTAGCTTGATCAGGAGCCTGAGAGGCCATTCGTGGGCGGCGACTCGAGGTCTCGTTAGGATGGGGAGGAAAGGGCCGGCTCCACCCCCATCCCACGAGGCCCTGTGTGTCTCATCACTGCAGGCCCAAACCTGACTGTCCAGTGGCCTCTGAAGGATGGTGGCCACTGGGCCGCCAGGGGGAACAGGCCAAGGCACAAAACCTATTCCCACCTGGGTTGGCCCAGTGCTGCTAACCTACTGCAGGGACTGTATGCATTTCTGCCAAAAGCCATTGGGTTTTGAGATTTGTTTCTGAGTCTCTGGGATCATGGCTATTTTACAGCTTGATCAGGAGCCAGAGAGGTTGTTTGTTGTCAGCAACTTGGGGTCTCATTGGGGTGGGAAAGGAAAGGGCCGGTACCACCCCCATCCCGTGAGGCCCCACGTGTCTTGTCACTGCGGGCCTAAACCTGACTGTCCAATGGCCTCTGGCAGATGGTAGCCACTGGGCCACCAAGGGTGAGCAGGAAGAGGGACAGCACCCTTTTCCCCCTGGATGGCCTAGCGACAGTAACCTTCTGCTCGATCCGGATGCATTTCTTCCAAAAGCCGCTGGGTTTCGAGATTTGTTTCTGAGTCTCTGGGATTATGGCTGTTAAGTAGCTTGATCAGGAGCCAGAGAGGCCTTTAGTGGGCAGTGACTCGAGGTCTCCTTGGAATAAGGAGGAAAGAGCCGGCTCCACCCCCATCCCATGAGGCCCCATGTGTCTCATCACTGTGGGCCCAAACTGTCCAGTGTCCTATGGA
Source organism: Sorex fumeus (assembly GCF_029834395.1). Taxonomy (NCBI): domain Eukaryota; kingdom Metazoa; phylum Chordata; class Mammalia; order Eulipotyphla; family Soricidae; genus Sorex; species Sorex fumeus. The sequence goes on from NW_026606155.1 coordinate 29,163,848, forward strand.
GGATGGCGGCCACTGGACTGCCAGGGGGAACAGACCAAGGTACGAAACTTATTCCCACATGGGGTGGCCGAGTGCTTACTGTAACTTACTGCAGGGCCTGGACGCATTTCTGCCAAAAGCCGTTGGATTTTGAGATTTGTTTCTGAGTCTCTGGGATCATGTCCTTTAAGCAGTTCAATCAGGAACCAGAGAGGCCATGCCTTCAATTATATAGCTGAGCCGGAGGTGGTTTGTGGGTGTGTCTCCCACATACCTAACTTTTGGTCATTTACTTTCTTGGTAAACTTTGTCCCAAGTTTTTGGGGTCTGGCCAAAGGCACAGCAGCAATTTTGGGGTATCTGAAAGTCTGAAGGCGCCTTCAGGCTGCTGATACACACACCTCACAGGTACAGATTGACCTGCTGGCTGCATCATACCCCCCCTTGGGAGAATTCTTGAACTAAAAGTTAATCACTGGAGAAATTCTCTGCCTCCTCTGGGAAAAATCTGCTCAAGACTTTTGTTGTGCTTATTCATTGCCTGGAAGTAGGTTGTGGTAAGAACAGCCCTGACATCAAAGGAAAGATGGCTTTCCTTGGATATCATAGCAGCAGCAGTATGAGGTCCTTGGTCAATTGCACTCCCTGCAGTGAGGAATATGTGAAGTTCATTCTCATAGCTTACACAGCTTGTGATTTAGTCACAAGTTAGGTCAGAAAACATGTCTCCTTTATGCAGCAGATGGGAATGTGTTCAAGATTCTAAGGAAACATTTGGCAGGAAATTACCAATTAATGTAATTTCTTTCCAGGATGCTTACTGTCTTCTACATGGATGAAGTCAGAGAAGAAATGATATTTGGGAAGTGGGGTGAATTTGTTCTTTTGTATCTAAGGTGAACAAGTTTTACAAATCTCCAAAAATATACTGATGATGAACCCAAACATTTGAATCAGAACAATATTATAAAATTAAAGTCATATGATAGTTACATTGGTCTATTAGCCTTATTCGTTTTTATACATAGTTATTTCTCATGACTGAAACTTGTTTTCTGTAAAGATTAGAAGAATTCTCAGCATTCATCAGTTTTTTTCTGCCTCCATTCCATCCTCTTCTATTTTGATATATTAGAAAGCTATGAAAACAATGTGTCTTAAACTCATGGATGCAAAATTATTTTTTAAATTAGATATACGTACTGGGTCTGTGAGTCAAAAGGAGTAAAAGAAAAATGACTTTTTCTTCAGTTGTTGTTACTGGCAAGTTGGCCATGGCATGTGAATATTGAAAGAGTTTAGCGGATGTGACCATAATCATTTTGTAATTGTTGGATTGTGGGCATGAATGGTAGTTGTGGTCATGGCCCAAACAGCAGTTTCCTAATCTCTAGTTGTCATAATAAGGTGACCTTGAAATCTGTAGTTGAGGAGTATTTTTCTGACTAAGGCTCCCAGGGTCTAGGACAATGTCTATATAATTCTCTAATACCTAGTATTAAGCTCTATGCTTGAATGGTCTGAAGAAGTTTCTGTTTTAAGTAGTCAGTCTTTATTATATAGCAACTAAACTCCCCTTGAAGCTAATTTGTATATTAATTTCTTTGTTTGTGTTTTTATTCTCTCAACAAGAATTTACCTGTTTTGTTACTGAGTGACAGTCTTTCACCAGACATTGTGCAAGATACTGAGAAGTCTCTAGTAAATCAGATACAGGTTCTTTAAGTGCTTAAAAATGTTTACAATCAAAATCTGGTTTCATGATGGGGTGGGTAAGCAGTATACAAAAAACTATAATCATTGAAAGGGCCTATAAATAAAGGACTAATATAGAATGCCAAAGAGGAAATGAAAAAAGAGGGAAAACTTAAAATTATGAAACAAATAAGTGATACATTATGATGGGTTTATATATATTATATTTAATCTTTACAGCGTTACTGTGAAGTAATGTATTACCCCTATTTGGCAGTTGCACAAACTAAAGTTCAAGAAGGTAAGTTATCTTGTCAGAAGCTCTTAATCAGGATCTTCCTGGTCCTAAACTCAATGTTCTTCATAACATTAGACTGCTTTGCAATCTCTAGGTCTTCTTGAGGATGCCTTGGCGCCTATCTGGCTCATGGGACTTACCAACCTGTCCAAAATTCATTAATTCATTTCTAGTTTCCTATTCCATTTAAATTTCTATTACCTATTTCTGCATTTTGGTTTTATTCGACCTGACCACCAATGCCTTATATCTTTTGCTACTGACTTTTTGACACTTTTCTGTGCACTATGGTCCTTTATGTATCTTCATCTCTTTGTGGGCTGGAGCAATAGCACAGTGGGTAGGCCATTTGCCTTGCATGTGACCGACCCAGGTTTGATTCCTCTGTCCCTCTAGGAGAGCCCAGCAAGCTAGTGAGAGTATCCCACCTACGTGGCAAAGCCTGACATATTCAATATGCTAAAACCAGTAACAACAAGTATCACAATGGAGATGTTACTGGGCCCACTCAAGCAAATCAATGAATAACAGGAGGATAGTGCTACATCTCTATGTGCTTCATCTTTCTTGACTCATATATATCTCCTCTCTTCCACTTTCCCCCCATCCCACTCATTTTTTCTGTTGGTTACCCATTATATTTCCCAAGGTAAGTCCCTAGTGTAAAGCATGTGGACCTTTGTATTTCTCATTACATGTTCAAGTTTCTGAAACAGAGGATTTTATCTTCTTTCTGGGTTCCATCTCTGAATGGGAGAGTTAAGAAACACTTATTTGCCTCCTAGTTATCATTGAAGTATTCCTTTTGTTAGTGCATAAGAATTCCCATCCTTTTCATTGTTAGATTCTGTTTTCTTCCATAGACTACTCTTTTCTCACAAGAAAATTTGGTGAAGCTATTGTTTCTTCATTCTCTGCTAGGTTCTGAAGGAAGGGAATAACATTTCATAACAAGCCATATGGATGGTTTCATGTACATTGAGATGGCATGCAATGTAGAAATGCCTGCTAGATTAAATATATATTATTCACGGGGCTACAGATTTAGTGAGAAAGAAAAAACTTTAATTTGCTCTTGCTTTTGGTTAAATCTTCTCTTGTGCTATGATCACATAGTAATTGCAGTTCTTTTGGCGGAAAGATCCATTCCTTCTCTGCTGATGGCCAATGTGTTCTGAAAGGGCATCATCAGGGCAAAGTGGTGGTTTAAAGGGTAATATCATAGTGTTTAAAAAAATCTTTTTTAGAAAAAGAAATAAATCCCATCATACTTATTTTTAAAGGCAATTTTAGCTTTTGAAAAGACTTACATTTTCTTTTGAACTGAAAGGAAGAAGCCAGTGCAATTGTGGCTCAATTTTACCCTTTATCTTAATTTCTCTTGCATATAAGACTCCATACCAATGCACAGTCTCCAAGATTCTAGTGCAATGGTGCCTTCCAAGATTTCCGAGTATCTGAACTGGAATTTCAGTAGTAAAGATTCAGTAGTAAAGTAGATTATGGTTTTGCATTTTGTGGTAAGCCCCTTAACCTTTTCAAAGAATGTAATAATGACAAACCAATTATAATAACTCAAGATCTCATTTCCTTTCCATTTAATAAAAACTTAAATAGGTAGAGTTAGGAGATTTCTTCTAAATAAATGACCTTTACTTGGCCCTTGGCTAGAAGGGCCCTTTTACATTCCCCTGTGAAATGGCTGCTAAAAAGTTAATGGAATATGAAACTGAATTAGTAAGCAAGTTATCGAGTTCAAGGGAAATTAAAGTTCCATTATACTTTGTTTAGTAAACTAAGGATTCAGACTTGGGAGCCACACTTTTGAAAATTACTTACAAACTGGAATTTATAGGGGAAAAAAAATTGGTGTTCTAACGTGGTGAAACCTGTGTTTTATAAGGATGGGTGAAGTCACTAGGTTAGAAAAGTTAAGAATCTGGAATGGAAAACAAAAGAAGCAGGTAGAAGCCAATGTTATACATTATTACAGTGTGGAATTCATCTTTCAGTTTGGAACATGATACTAAAATGTAACAGTGAAGAGAAAAAACCCTTATTGAATATTTATCACTTATTCTTTGTGATTTTTATGATTTAATTTTTGTTGAGGCACATCATAAGACACTCCCTACCCATTTTCCATAATATCACACCATATTTGATGGGGTTCAGATAGTAGGCAACAAATCATAGAAGGAAATATATATATATATGCATATATATATTTATATGCCTCTCGGGGAGCCCGGCAAGCTACTGAGAGTATCCCGCCCACCTGGCAGAGCCTGGCAAGCTATCTGTGGTGTATTCGATATGCCCAAAACAGTAACAATAACGGGTCTCATTACCCTGACCCTGAAAGAGCCTCCAATATGGCAGTGTTGGGAAAGACGAGTAAGGAGAGGCTGCTAAAATCTCAGGGGTGGGACAAATGGAGACGTTATTGGTGCCCACTTGAGTAAATCGATGAGCAGTGGGATGATAGTGATACAGTGAATTTTTGTTGCTTCCCCCCCCCACACACACTTTTCCCCTCTTTTTTTTCCCTGGTGGGTGGTGGAGGAGCTGAGGAGCCTTCTAGTTTTTGGTACTCAGGAGGCTTGGGTGCCTCATCAGTAATCCTTGGCCAAAAATTGTTCAAAGCAAGGGCCAGAGGATATGGTGCTGCTCAGGCGCTGAGTACCAGGGATTTCCTGGGAACACTGACAGTATGCAGGGGCCCCAAGTACTTTGCCTGGAGATGCTATGGGAACCACTTGGTATCAAGGATTGAACCTTGGCCAGGTGCATGAGAGACACATACCCCAACTGTACATGTAGCCCAGCCCCGTTTTTGTTTGTTTTAACAATTTTAGAAATTCAGAGTTATGTCTTATTATCCCCACTTCACAAATGAGAAAACTGAGGCTTAGGAAATTTGACTGAAGTTAGATAGTTAATAAAGGCCCGAGCAGAGTTTAAACTCAGGTCCCTCTGACTCTAAACGTCAGGCCCTTAAAGACAAAACATACACATTCCAAAAACAAGTGGTAGTGAACAAATGACTGCCTGGATGGGGAGACAAGTAAGTAAGTAAGTAAAGGCCCTCCCGTTGATCATCGATTTGCTCTAGCGGGACCAGTAACGTCTCCATTGGAGACTTTGTTGTTACTGTGTCTGGCATATCGAATACGTCACGGGGAGCTTGCCAGGCTCTGCCATGCGGGCGAGATACTCTCGGTAGCTTGCCGGGCTCTCCGAGAGGGGCGGAGGAATCGAACTCGGGTCGGCCATGTTGGCTGCGTGCGAGGCAAACACCCTTTTGTTTTTTGGGCACATCAGTGCTTAGGAATTACTCTTCGCAGGGCTTAAATGGACTATATGGGGATCCAGGGATAGAACCTGGGTCAATCATATGCAAGGCAAATACCTTACTCCACTGTACAATCTCTCTGCCCCTAACAAAAAATAATCCATGATGGTGTTTTTGTGTCTTCTTACCTGATGCTGTGAGAAACTGATTTGCCTCCTATTTCTGTGCAATAGTGAGGTGATTGCATTCCACTCATCTCAATTTATAGAGCAAATGCCGTGGCATGGGTTCAATGGAAATTTTCTCCCTTGTGTTCTAATCTATTGCTGATGTGACAAGGACAGCATTGTCAGAGCAGCTCCTAATTAAATAGTTCAGAGCTTCATTGGGAAGACGTGGTTGCATTCAGGACTCACCAGGCAAGTGTTGACATCACAGTTGACACTAATTGGTCTCTTGGCTGGCAGTCTCAACACAACACAGGGACTGGACACTAAGTGGGGGACAGGGCTACCAGGCTTACTGAAATCATCTTTGAGGGAGACTCACAGACCATCACTATTGGTCGGGAATGTTTATGGCACAGGCTAGACATTATGGTTTAACTTGTCATTTTGATTTCCTATCCTTCAGAGAATATCAACTGAGTGCTTAGATCCCTGGCACTATTCTGTTGAACACTTACACACATATGGATAGATGTGCAAATGCATATACATGCATACTTAGGCTTATATGTGTGTGCTCTCAGACATTGGAAGAATATAATATAGTACAATTGTTGCTGTATCTGTTGTAGAAGTAGGACTAATCTATTTAATTAATCTTTCTCCTCCAGGGATGCGATAAGTATTCAGGAGCCCAGACTATCCTAGAAGGTTTTCTTTTGGAAGATAAAGATGAATTCTTGCTTTTTTACCTTAATAGCTTGAGCAGGTAAAAAGACATGAGTGCCACTTGTTCAGCCCCAGCTCCCATGGCAGAGTTTTGTATTGGAGACATGCTGCATTATGAGACCTTCCCAGCTCAGGAACTTGGGAATTCAAGAATTGACTCTTTCTTTTGCACAAAACTGCACAGACCACTGGAAAATATCAAGATAGGACCTGATAGATAGTACAGCAGGTAAGGGACTTTCCTCACATGTGGCTGATCCAGGTTCAATCCCTGGCACTGTTTATAGTCCCCCAAGCACTGCCTGGTATGATCTGTGAGTACAGAACCAGAATAAACACTGATCGCTTCCGGTGACACTGTCCATGCCCTAATTCCGCACACAAACAACAGACCTTCAAAACATATTAGAAAATCTGTTAAGGATCAGGATTCTCTGTTTATCACTGATTTTGTCTTTATACTTTAAATGCCATGATCCTGACTTTTAAAAAACACTATAAAGAATAATTCTTTCCTTGATTTTATAGATAATGGGAATGAGACTTAAGAAGAAAGACTTAATATGCAATGTCTTATAATAGGCAAGAAGCAGAACAATAACGTGTTTTCATTCTTTTGATCCTAAATTTAGTCACTTTTCTAATATATGGCTCCCCTTAGCACATTCCTTTCTTTCTCACTTGTTTTCCACCTGTCTCTCCAGGAGAGACAGCACACACATTTAGCATATTCTTCCTTGTCTCAATAATTTCATTCAAGTTTTTCTAGTATGCTTTGCTTGATATCATACATGTAAATGATAAAAGCATATGGTTTTTCTTTCCCTCAGATACCTCACCTTCTACTTCTAGGAGAAACAGCCATAAGCTTATATTTGTTCTCCTTCCTTGTGAACCTAAGTATGAAGAATAAATTGGGGTTGATATTCAGCCAGCAACCCACAAAGGGCCTGGGACAAATTAGACTTTGAATTAATAGGTGTTCTTTTAAATGAGGGGTGCAAAGTGAGCATTTGTAGGATAAGAGAAATGCTGTGACAGTTCTTACGCAAATAAGTTTTGAGTACTTGCTCATTTTATAACCTAGTTATTGAATAATGCATTTTTGAAAATGTTCATTTTAAAAAAATCATCCTATATTTTTTTACTATCATACTTGCCTCTTAACTTCAGTGGAATTCCATCAAAGAAAAAGCATGTTGGTTTTAAAATTTTATTTATTTTTAGTGGTACTTGAAGTAACATTTGAAATTCTGGAATCTTAAGTAGTTTTGTGCTTTGTTTCTATGTGTGTTATTGCATAAGATTTCTTTTATGAGAAAAGAGAAGGAATCAAAATGACAACAATAGTTGGAAATGATCATTTTGGACAAGAACTGAGTGTTGAAAGTAGATAAAAAGATATACCTGATAACCTTTCATTATTTTAAACCATAGGCTGAAAAGGAAAGTGTGTGTGTGTGTGTGTGAGAGAGAGAGAGAGAGAGAGAGAGAGAGAGAAAGAGAGAGAGAATGTGAGAGAGAAAAGAAAAGTGGCAGGGTGGCAGAGGGGGGGAACTAAGACCATTGGTGGTGGTAAAAGTACACTGGTACACTGGTGAAGAGACAGGTATTGGAATATTAAATGGCAAATCCAATCATGAACAACTTTGTAACTGTGTTTATCACTGTGATTCAATTAAAATTTTTTAAAAGGCAAAAAAAATGAATTATTTTAATGCTATCAATAAGCATTTCAACTAATCAAAAAAATTTCTTCTATTAACTTGTTGTTACTATATTTGTAAGCAAATTGTCATCATTATCCCTAAATCTAGCTTTGGATATTGAATTTTAAAATGCTGCTTCTGAAATGCTGTGTATGTAGCTTCTTACGCTCCAGACATTTCAACTCACTTTCCTTGAGTGTGTTTTGGTGACATTTGACTTCTATTACTGGGGCAACTGGTCTTTTCAAGGTTCCTCTGAAAACTCTACAATTTGTTGAGAGTAGAACTGGGACTCTTCTTTCCAGTTGGTTATCTGGGTGTGACATTAAGCGTGGAGTCTTCCACCCGGGGGATACTGCCTTTGATTTGGGCTTAACTGTCTGAGTAAATGAGCACCAACTGGCTGAGATTTCTCTTTATTTTTAATTTCTTGTTTCTTTTTCTTTTTGAGTCACACCCGTTGATGCTCATGGGTTACTCCTGGCTCTGCCCTCAGGAATTACTCCTGGCAGTGCTCGGGGGACCATATGGGATACAAGGAATTCGAACCTGGGTCGGCTGCGTGCAAGGCAAACGCCCTACCCGCTGTACTATCACTCCAGCCCCTCTCTTTATTTTCCGACTTTGAGAAAAGCATCATTCAGTGGGTCGGTTTTCAGAAGAAAAAGGCTTCACTCAACTCACAGACATTTCAAATACCTTGTCAACCAAACAGTATAGCCTTCTGAACCAGAGCTTCAGAGTTATATTTCAAGAGCACCATCATGTGAAGATGAAGAAATTAGGCTGAAGAAACTTAAATTCATTAAATGGGATACTTAGTACTCCTTTCTCCTTCCTATTCAAGACAGTGACTTTGATTTTCAAGGGTGTGCCTTAAGTGGACAAGGACATCTTTTTCTGGCTTCCCTGAGACCTACTGTTCAGAACTGCAGAAATAGCTCTGAGTTCCTGCTTTCAAAATTAATGCAGAAGGTCAGTTATTCTGAACCAATGGTAAATCAATAAAAATTGCATTAAAAAGTAAATGAAAATTTTTAGTTTAGAGAAAAGAAAGAAAAATACTCTGATATTTAAAGATAATATACTTTATTACTTAAATAGCAAAGAAATGTTGAGACTTTTTTTAACCTCAAACAATAGTTATTTTAAAAGGTTCTTTTTTATTCATTCATCCAATAAATATTTTATGTGCTCTTTCTAGTTTTTAATAATGCCCCAAATTTATAGAGCCTTTACATGGTGCCAAGACTGTGTTAAATAGCTTGCAAGCAATATTTCATTTGAGCCTCTCAAAATTTTTATGAAGGTATTATTATCAATTCCATTTAATAAATGAGGAAAGAGAATTTACATAGGCCAAGGAAAATTAAGGGCAGAATACTAATAAGTATTATGGAGAATATTAAGAAAAGATAAATCTTCACTTCCAATTCTAGAATGTTAGAGAAGGAACCTTAGAAATATTCCACATAACTATCTCATTTTGTAGTTTGTATAAAGCTCTGAGAGTTTCAATTATTTATCCAAAGATCTAATTAAAAACAGGCGCTGAGTAAAATCAAGAACCCAACACTCATTCCAGTGTGCTTTCCATTATATACTGCCTTTCTCCAGGCATCTAAAATACTGTAGAGATACTACTTCTCACCTCCAGTTCCCAACATTGTAATGGTGAAAGTGAGCATATTCTTAATGCATAAATGTGGAGTATCCATGAGATGTTCCTGAGGTGTAGGAAGGAGAAGGTTGTTAGGAGCCTTGGGGTTTTCGAAAGGTTGGATGGAGAAGGCAGGTTTTTAGCTCAACCCTAAGCAAATGGAAGATCTGACTCTTCAGGGAGTGAACAGATGAGAATCAGAGCTGAGCAAGGCCTGAGTTCCCAAGAGGGACAGAGAACTGCCTGGTGGGCAGAGGGTTCATATAAGGGAGCAAAGAAAACAACAGAGGCTGGTTATTGCAGTCTTTGCATACCAGGTGTACCAAAGATAGGAGAGGTACACCTGGGTTCTAGGAATAATCTAGAAAATTTATGATAAGGTCCTAGGCAGAATATTTGCTTTAAGGCGATAGAAAAAGGACATTTTTCATGTGGTGACAAGATTTAGGGCATTTCAGAAACAAGAAATACAAATTGGGTGACTTGGCAGATGTGGGGTGTGGGACGTTGGAGGTGGGAATAAGAAAATGTCTTTGGGAAGCAGGAATGATGTGATTCAACTCTGGGGTCAGAAAGGTGCAACGACACTGGCCTTGATGCAGTCGATTTTTGCACCTTATTGATTTTCTTGAACAGACCATTTTCACCTCATTGATTTTGTCAGTTGATTGACCAGTATTTTCCTGTTGGTTAGAGGTCACTCTGTTCTTTTTAGATTCATTTTGGCATCTTACTACTTCTTCTTGTTAGTGTGTGCTATTCCAATTATGACTGCCAGCTATTGACCAAATGTGACATTTTCACCTTTGATAGTTTTGCTATTTGAAAAAAGGTTGAGGATGCAATCAAGAACGTGAACTAACAGAGTTCAGGCTTAGCTCAGCTATCCTGAGAGAAGTGTCACCAGAGGTAGCAAAGAGTTGCTGTATTCATGAAGGTGACACCATCCATTTGTATTAAATCTGGGGTAGACCACTGGGGCAGGAGAAAAAAAGATTCACCTGGTGAACTAGTTTTCCTCTGAGTCACCTGCTCACACTATTTATCACCCTCCCCTGACCACCACCACCTCTGCCTTCTGCCCAATTACAGGGAATCCAGTTGAAGAAAGCCATGAAATAATCCCTGACCAAAAGTTACTGCATAATCCTAAATTCATATACTCCTCAGTAAAGATAAAAATTGGTATTGATGCATTATTTTTACAAATGACTCTATTGACTTCTTAAAATTTTATCCTTCAACCCCAACTGGTTCAGTCTAGGATGGGACCTATGACGCTAGAAGTTCAAAAAACTCTTCAAGTGATTTTAACAAACTTGTTTGATGCTTGCTGTTTGCAGACCTTTGGTCTGTGTGTGCTCCAGGAATTTTCACTTATCACTATTCTTTAAGTTTAGGGCTTTTTAGGACACACACTCTTTCCATTGTGAGGATCTTCTAATTTTCCGTTCTTCTTGTAAGAAAAGCTTTCTTCCTCTTGTTTAACAATGGCTTTCTACCTCTTTTTTAAAAGTATAGTGAAATGCTAAATTACTCATCTTAGAGCTACCAGCATATATATGTTTTAAATTATATTTATTTTGTAGAATGAAAATATTTGGGTTCAGTCCAAGAACCAACAGTTAGACTAGACAAGCAACTTGGATGATTGGGGTAGAACAGGGTCTTCCCTATTGGAAGTCTTATATTTTGTCTTCATTTTATTTTCCCATAAACAGGTTGGGAATTAATGACAGATTAAAGTGTTTTACTATTAACTCATAAATTTTATGCCTTTTTACACTTTTCAATTTTGAAGAAGCAATCTTGAAAAAGTACAAGTGTTTTCAATTTCTCTGAAAATTTTCTTCCCGGGGAACCAAAATAATGTATGATAATGCTAGTAATTTTCTTTAATGAGTTTTTACTAGGGTTATTTTCAAACATATCCTCTACTAGGTACTAGTACCTAGTAGTACCTCTACTAGGTACTACTTACTCAGTACTTTCAAACATATTTTATACTTAATTTATAGAAAAACCATTTGAGATAGAGATAATTAATATCCACCCTCACTTGATAGATGAACATGTAAAGGTTACAGGCATTAGCAGTATTTCCATAACTATATAACCAGTGAGCAGTGAAACAAGAATTGCGCATAACTCATATATTTTAAGGATTGAGTACTAAACTATCACATTGTGTTGTTTGTACTGTGTTATCTGATAAAGAAAGGGGCAGGATGAGGGTAAAATCATCCTCAGATATTGATATTTCACTGTGTCATCTCAAGTCAAGGGGAAGCACAGGTGTTTCTTGATGGAAAGGAATGTGACAACTAAAAGTAGTTTCTTGACATATATGCTAACTTCAGAGATATATGCTAACTTCAGAATAAACTGAATGCTTTTTTGTCTGGATTTTTACCTGAAAGTCCATCACATGCTCCCAGAACAGCATTGTCTTAAGTTCATTAAACTCATTTTGCAATTTATGAGTTAATAGTAAAAAACTTTAATCTGTCATTAATTCCCAACCTAGAGTTTTCAGGTTTTTAGTTAAATTGCTTGGAATTTCTCTATTTCATACTTTATACAAGTTCCATTGCTTTAAATATATTGAGGTTCGTTTTTTATTCCAGAACATGATCTTAGTGTTTACCTTCATCTGAGAAGAATGTCTTTTCTGGGACAGATGTAGCTTAGCAGTAGAGCACTTGCCTTGCATATATGAGGCTCTGAATACAATCCCTGTGTGTGCAAACAGGTAAATAAAAATAAAAGGAATGTGTTTTCTGCTTTTGTTGGATAGAGTATCCTATAAAGGTCATGTAACTTAAATTAGTTGATGGTGCTGTTCCTTATTGATGTTTTGTATTGTTGTCATTTGTTGGTAGGGGTATGTTGAAGTTATAATTATGAATTTGTTTATTCTTTCAGTTGGTTTACTTTTTATCTTGCCTTTTAAAATATACAATTAACAACTTGTGCATATAATTGGTGAATTTATTTTTAGTTCTTGGGAGGTGAGGTGTACCAATTGCGCTCAGGGCTTAATCCTGACTCTCAGGGATCACTCCTGATGGTATTAGGGGGACAATATGAGGTCCTGAGATAGAACTTGAGTTGGACATGTATAAGGCAAGTGTCATACTCCTGTGCTTTCTCTCCACCCCTTGTCTTGTGACTTAGAACATTGATGATTAGAGTTGTTATTAATATGTGTATTTTTAAGATTTACTGTACAGATAGTTTTCTATTTATTTAGCCTGTTTAAAAAATTTTCTTTCGGGCGGCGGCGGTTCTGTGGTGGGCGCGCGCGCGCGCACGGACCAGGTCGGCGGTGGGGCCTCCGCCGGCCTCGGCCACCCGGTCATCGTCTCGGCCCCGGCGCGTGGCCTGTGGAGGGGGCAGCAGCATGTCCGCGGAAGGCTTGGAGGCGGCGTCCGCCAAGGAGCAGAAGGAAATGGAAGATAAAGTGACTTTGAAGAAGCAAAATTAAAAGCAAGATACCCTTATCTAGGACAATAACCTGGAGGTTCAGATTTCTTAAGGAAACAACTACAAAAAGGGCAAAAATATTTTGATTCTGGGGATTATAACATGGCTAAGGCAAAAATGAAGAACAAGCAACTTCCTGCTGCTGCAACCCCGGATAAGGCAGAGGTCACTGGTGACCACATCCCCACTCCACAGGACCTCCCTCAGCGGAAACCATCTCTTGTTGCTAGCAAGCTGGCTGACTGATTAAAAGAGCTGAACTGCATGAACCTCATTCCTATTGTTTCTTTTTTGATGTTCCTTCTCTTTTTCTTGTTATTCACTAAGTCATTTGAGAGTGACAATTTCATAGGTAGTGGTAGTATGTATACTGCTGTATAAGGGAATATACAGGTGTCACGTTTTGATTAGTTTAACAGTGCACTGATGGAAAAGGGTATGTTAGCAACGTGAAGTAAGCTACTGGAAAGTAATTGTATATATTCCCTAACTCCTAGTCTAGGACTGGTTCCAACAAATAACAAGCAAGTTTTACAGTTCTATTGTTCTTTATCTTCATAATAACTTTATATGTTACACTTATCTAATATAACCTGTATGGCATTGATTTCTTACATAATTTCCTTTTGAATTTTTGTAAAGACAAGAAAGAAAAAGAACAAAAAGCAAGTTTAAGACCAAAAGTTGGAAGAAAGGTCACATATTTCAAATCTAAATAGATGGGGCTCTAAAACATTTCTATCTCTGTGCTTGAACTTGAATGGCCTTAAACCTGTTTCAGCTTTAACAGTAGAACTTTACTTGGGCAATATTTGCCCTCTGGTGTAACTTAGTCACTCCAGTGCTTAACAGCTGCGCTCCTGTTCTTCAGTTGTGTAGGGCTAGAACACCTTTCATTGACGATGTGAATGAAGTGTGCATGTGCATCGACTGTTGAACCCACTTTGTGCCATTCTTGTAAATACAGTGGTTTTGCACAACCTCTCACAAATACCTGTATTAATTTCCCATGAAAATATAGGTGATGTGCCAACCAAAAGCACAAGAATTCCCACACTACACTGTATGTCATTAGAGCTTTTGTATGTTAAAGAGCAATTTATTTACAGTCTTGGGCTTGTAGAATAAACCAAACTCAAACCTGCTCAGTCTGCTATGGACATGCTTTCTCAGTTGTTCCTGATACCCATGATAATCAGTGGCCTTGTGCAAATAGGGTATGTTGCTTAGGCATATCTTTTGTCTATGCAGACCATCTCATTTTGACTTTAATGAAAATTTCAGTTCATGTAATTTAATGTTTAACTTTTTAAATGTAAAATCTTTTACTTCCACAGTCAGTTTTTGGGACACCAGAATAAAGAGCTTCAATATTCTGCCTCCTGTGATCCCCTCCATCTTCCTTGCTTCTTTGCCTTGAAAGTTGTGGGGCTGCACTGCTGGGTGTGCGGGAAACTTAGATGAGATAGCCTTCCTCCAGTTGCCTCTGCTGAATGCTCTTACTTTGTAACACAGTAATGATGTTATAATTTTCTGTTGTTACCCACTCAATCCTGTATTACTAATAATATTTAACAATTGTTTAAATAAAAGTAACTTTATAATGAAACATATTTAAGAAGACTGGCCCGGGAAACTCTGTAAGTAATTATGATGAGACAACGTGAATTAGGTTTGTGACAAATAACCACATGATAGGTGGGATATATAAATATTAAAATACTAAGATATTTTGCTTCTATATAAAAAATTTTTCTTTCTGTTTTTCAGCCTTGTTGGATTATGTTTTATCATCATCATTGGATATTAATTTAAACTCTCTTTTTAAAGATTTTAGTGATTGTCAATATGCTTGCAATGTACAATTACATACATCTATAACGGGAGCTTTTTTTCAAATATTATTATAAATCTTTTTGTGTGACAGACCTTATAAACAAACCCCCAATTTTTCCCTTTCATTATTTGTGATATTTTTGTCATAGAATTTACCTTCACTCATGATATGAACATATAGTACTCTGATACTATTTTTTTGTTTTAGGTAATATAACTTTAGGCCTCAAAATGAGAAAAATTATTTTTTTAAATCATCAGGTTCTTATCATTCCTCTATGTGGAACCAGATTTTTATTGATTTAAAATCTGATATTTTAGTGTTTAAAAATGTTTATTTGAGCAAAAGAGATAGCTCAATGTCCTCAGCACATGCTTTGCATGTGGGAGACCACGGTTCAATCTCTGGCACTGCATGGAATGACCTCTGAGCACAAAACTTGGACTAGCTTTTAAGCACCACTGGGTGCGGTTCCAAAAAACAAAACACAAAAGTTGAAATATTTCTTTGTTATTTCTTTTAATGCAGGTCTTCTGGTAATGAATTACATTTTGCTTATTTGGGAAAGTATTTCTCTTTTGCTTCAGAAATATATTAGTTCTTGAGAGATAGTATGAGTTTAATAATAATAAGTAATAATAAGTCCTCCCGTTGTTCATCGATTTGATCAAGCGGGCCCAGTAACGTCTCCATCATGAGACTTGTTGTTACTGTGTTTGGCATATCGAAATACATCATGGGGAGCTTGCCAGGCTCTACCGTGTGGGCGAGGTACTCTCAGTAGCTTGCCGGGCTCTCCAAGAGGGACGGAGGAATCGAACTCGGGTCTGCCATGTTGGCCGCTTGTAAGGCAAACACCCTACTGCTGTGCTATCGCTCCAGCATTGTTAATAGTCCGATTTCAGTTCACGTTATTACTCTACTTAGTATATCACAATCCCCTCTTCCAATCTTCTGGAATGCATTCTCGTGTTTATTTCTCTTTTCATCCGTGGAGTTTCTGACTACAAGGAATTAAATGGTTTTGGACCACTCCTTTACCTACTTTGTGTGCATCATTGCAGAAATAAAATGTAGAAAAATACTGTGTTAATTGAAAAGAAATGTTAAAGTAAAATGAACAATAGTCCCTATGCATAGGTATACTATTAATCCAGTTCAGAAAGTGTGTATTTGATAATTAGGACACGAATCATTTGGGAACTGTCTTTAATTTCTGTAGCACATGGAACTGTGTGGCACTTTATCATTAAAGATTATATTATATTTTTCATGTCTTCAGTTATTTGACTACTTAATTCATTATTAGCACATGCCAAAAAATAATAATTTTGAGCATGTATACTCTTCATAATTAAAGTTTTATTTTTATTTATTTTTTGGCTGTACCTGTCCTGGCAGTACTCAGAGGCTGCTTTTGGCTTGGTGCTCTAGTATGAGTTTAAGAAACCTTATTTTTTAAAAATTTTTATTAGTGAAACACCATGAGGTACAGTTGTAGACTTACAAATTTTTGTGCTTGGATTTCAGTTATACAATGATCAAATACCCATCCCTCCACCAGTGCCCATTTTCCAACACCACAGGGGCCTGTATCCCTCCTACCCTCCCATCCCCCCCATCCCACCCTGCCTCTGTGGCAGGGCATTCCCTTTTGTTCTCTTTCTCCTTTTGGGTGTTGTGGTTTGCAAAAGAGGCATTGAGTGGCAATCATGTTTGGTCTAGAGTCTACTTTCAGCATGCTTCTCCCATCCTGGGAAGATCCTCCCAACATTTGGTGCTCTCTTCTCTATGTGAGCTCCCTTTTCCCCTAGCATTTGTGGCTGGCCTCCAAATCATGGTGCAAACCTCCTGGTACTAATCTCGGCCACTCTTGGGTGTTAGTCTCCTATTTTGTTACTTTATGTTCCCCAGATGAATGCAATCTTTCTATGTCTCTCCCTATGTTCCTGACTCATTTCACTTACATGATACTTTCCATTTAGTACCACTTGTATGTAAATTTCATGACTTCATATTTTCTAACAGCTACATAGTACTCCATTGTGTAAATGTACCAAAGTTTCTTTAACCAGTCATCTGTTCTGAGGCACTCAGGTTTTTTCCAGATTCTGGCTATTATAAAGAGTGCTGCAATGAACAAACAAGTGCAGATGTCACTTCGACTATAGAAATTGAGCTCCTATTTGACCCAGCAATATCACTCCTGGGAATATATCCCAGAGAGGCAAAAAAAGAACTTTCTTTACATGTGGTCAACCTCAGTTTAATCCCTGGCACTGCATGCAATCCCTTGTGCACTGCTTGGAGTGATTCCTGAGCTCAGAACCAGAGCTAAGTTCTGAATACCATTAGAGTGTGGCCCAAACCCCTTCCTTCCCAAAAGAGAAAAGAAATATATATTTTTGCTTATTACAGAATCTGCTAGCAGGTTTTATTTCACTTTTAGAATAACTTTAAGTTACTCTGTTGTCTCCGAATTTGCTTCTGATAAGTCTCTAATTCTTTACCTTTGTATATTTCAATGTATCCTCCTTTCTTTTCCGGCTCTCTTTCTTCTTTCTGCTCTTATCTCCCTTTCTCCTTTATGCTCTCTTAAAGATGTTCATATTTTATTGTGTTCTCATCAGTTTTTATGTGACAGGCTTACAGTTTCGACTAGTGTCTCCTTGCAGAAGCCTCTTTCCCTATGCTTCAGGTCCCTCAACACTGATGCTTTCAGGTAAATGTTGGGATATGCCTTTTATCTGGCCATAATTTTGTTTTGTTTTTGTTTTGGGGTCATATCCAATAGTCCATAGACTGTCTCCTGAGTCTGTGCTTAGGGATCACTCCTGAAGGTGCTAAAGGGACCAACTATAGTTCCAGTTCTAGGGATTGAATATAGTTTAGGTATGTGCAAGTGCCTAAACCTCTGTACTCTGTAAATCTCTCTAGCTACCTTAATTTTTTTTTTAAGTGTGAGAAGATTCTCTTTTACAGCTTTGTTCATCTTAAGTGGAAACTGGAAATTTCACCATGTACTTGTATGCTTCTGTTTTTGTATGCAGTGTTCATCCTGTCTGAAGTACCACTCTTCCTGTTTTTACTGGCTTCACTGACTTTGTTCTCACGTTCTCAGAAGACAGGGTGGGGCTTATACAGAGATGAAGTCATTAAATAATTTTGTGGATTTAAAGGCAAAAATCAAGACTTCTGGTCAGAAGAGCTTGAATTTGAGTCATCTTTATTCTTCACAAATTCCTTAAGTCTCCATTTACATATTTGTACAGTAGAAATGCATAAAAGTGCCCAACCTCCGGGTGAGATAATAGGTAGGGTAATATGATACTTTCAAAGTTCTGTGCAATCCATCAACCCAGCAATCCCACCTCATCCCAGCTTTCAAGGTTGTCCTGATGAAAATCCCACATTTCCCAGAAAGTTAAGGAGCTAGTGGCTCAGGTGGGAAGACTAGTCTTATGTCACAGAGTGAAATCTCAAACAAAGAAGCAAAAAGCTGATCTGGTCTTGGAAACTGCATATATTTTTTTTTATTTACAAAAACTTATTGCCAAATGCTAAGAAAAATAAATTGATTTCCATCTTTACTGATGTGTTAAAATCGCTGCAATACCTCATATTACCAAATAGATTTACTGTAAAAATTGGAACATAATTGGTACTTCAAGCAGGTCACAAATCTACTTTGGCAGGAACCTATCACTCACAGTACATTGATTATAAAAATTAGTTAATTCAAGATAAACATTATATCCTCTGGTTCCTGGCACAAATCCCTCCGAATCCTCCATGCATTATTGCTACTGAGCTATCAGAGAGCTATCTATCAGGTGGCTTGATTCTCTGCAGACTTGATTTAGATGATACTTATGCTAGTGCATCCACCAAGAAGAGATAGATCTCATTTATTAAATCTGCCAGGCGGGAACTTAAATGATAGGATTTAGTAATATTGCACTAATCTGTTGCTTTTATTTACTGCTCCCTGTCTTACTGGTGTAAATCTTTTCATGGCAAATGTCTCCTAATTCATTCAGTTTGATTCTCCTCAGGAGGAGAAGGTGTGGCGCACTGGCTCACTGTGAAGTACATGATTATGAGAAGAAGCTTTTTTTTTTTCAGCATAGCAGACAATTTGGTCCACCTAGACTCCCTCAAGCAACTTTTTAAGGGTGGTGTTGGTGTTGGTGGTGGTGGTGGTGGTGGTGGTGGTGGTGTGTGTGTGTGTGTGTGTGTGTGTGTGTGTGTAGGGGAGTTGCTTCGGTGAGTTTTCACTTCCAAGAAAAGTCTGCTGTGCTCTCTCTTTTTTTCTCATTTATTTATTTATTTGCAAAACTGCCCTAAGGCTTCCCCAGGCTACTGTGCTTGCTTGTCACACAGAGTAGTCTAGACCTTTAAATCCATTATAGGAGTACCTTTAGGGACTGATGGATTCTGGGGCAGTCAAGCCCAGTTCTTGAGATACACTCCAGACTTTTCCTGTAGGATGAGAATGAAGTCACTCTGCAAACTTGTACCAACGGTGTCCCAAATAACACCTTCACATGGCTGTGTCCCTTTCCACAATAGTGTGCCAATATTTTCATTCCTTGAAGCACTTTCTTAACAAATCAGATATACAGGAATCTTTTTTTCAGAATCAACTTTTGTAAAACCCAACCTAAGATATTCTAAGTGCCAGGTAACAGTGAGGCACACAAATCAACTGTTTCACTTAACCCTTCTGAGAGGTACCATGAATTAAGAATTATCCTTTTATTATAGACAAGGATATGAAACTCAGAGGGCTGAGACATTTAGTCTTTAGTGTTTCAATTATGTCTGCATAAAAGAACACCCCTAGGAGCTAGAGAAATAGCTTAGGGTTAAGGTTCTTGCCTTACATAATTGATCCTTGCTTGATCATTGGCATCCTGTATGATCCATTGAAATTTGCCAGAAGTGATTCCCGAGAACAGAGCTAATAGTAAACTATGAACACTACTGGATGTAACCCCCAAATCAAAACAAACAGACAAACAAAAAATCCTAAACACAGTGACTTGAATTAATTTTTTTCTCATGAATCTATGGTTTGGGAAGGATGCGGGGCTTATGCTGTGTATTATGCTTTGCTAGAGATGGGACAGCTCTACTATACTACCGGCAGGGTACACACACACACACACACACACACACACACACACTCGCACACACACACACACGCACAAACGCACACACACAGAGGTAAGTGGTGTTAGCCTGGATTCTCTCATTTTTTAAATTTTTTAAAAAAATTTAAAAAATATGGTCTTTGTAATTCCTTGATACCATTTGCATCATGAAAGAGTGTATTTATAATGGATTCTGTGGCCTGAGCATGGAGCAAGTTGATTCTTTAGGTGTCATTAGTGTTAATCATTTCTGGCTAAGTTCTTCACTGGTTTCTGCTTTTCACAGAATACACACCTTGAAGGACCTGGGACTCTTCAGATAGTCTAGTGGGAATGGATAGAATACAGGGGTCAAGGCACTTATATTTTCATGAGATCAACTGTAGTTTGATCCCTAGAATTATATATGGTTCCATGAGCACTGCCAGGAGTGATCCCTGAATATAGAGGAAGAAGTAAGCCTTTAGTCTGCCAGGTGTGCCAGAAAGAAAGAAAGAAAGAAAGAAAGAAAGAAAGAAAGAAAGAAGGAAGAGAAAGTAAGAAAAGAAAGAATGAAGAGAGAGAAAGAAAGAAAGAAAGAAGAGAGAAAGAAAGAATGAAAGAAAGAAGGAAGGAAGAGAGAGAGGAGAGAGAAAGGTAGGAGGAAGAGACAGGAAGAATAGAAGGAAGAAAGGAAGGAAGGAGAGAGGAAAATCTTTCCTCCTTTGTAAGCTCCAATAATGCATATCTCATCACTGACTATATATAAAGGAAAGTTTGTCGAATTATCTGAAAAACGGTTTTACTTTCCCATTGGCAGGGGAGGAGAGTGTGTCTATCGCTATCTTCTTTTCTTGAACTTATCCTTGTTGTTTGAGGTGTGGTTGTCACTTGTGGCCATGAGGTAGCAAACATGAAAAAGAAAAATTAACATGCGTGGTTGGTGGGGCAGAGAAATAGAGTAATTCAGGATGCTAATAACTGTGTCAAACTACTGACACTATACCACTAGAAGCCTATAGCTAACATTTGTGTCATAAGAGAAAAATAAAAGCTTGTTTACCTATAAAAAAAGATCACATATTTCTTATATAAAAAAACATTGTCGTTAGGCATCAGAATGATAATATAGTGGGTAAGATTTCATGTGGTTGTCCTGGGTTTGATCTCCAGCATCCCATATGTTTCCAGGAATAATTCCTGAGTGCAGAACCAGGTGTAACCCCTGAGCATCATTGAGTATGGCCAACTCCCCCCAAGATCCTCTGCAAAAAATTAAGATGATAGCCAATATTGGGGAATGAATATACTTAAGAGTAATCAGATGCTAAAAACTAACTGAACAAGCAGTGAAAATCTAGTGGGAGAAATTGATGAATTGTTAGTCAATGAGTTAGATTTTATGTTGAACTTTCTTTTGTTTCTACAATTACAAATCAAATATCTCAAACAAGCCATTTCTTTTAGGAACCAGAAAAAAAAAAAAACAAACGAAAAACCCTCAAAAAATCCTATGTTCCTCTGGATTGTCTGCAGAACATCGTGGGAACTCTCATTGCTTTGTTGACGAGCTTAATTTTCAGAAACTGGCTTTGGAAAGCACTACTCTCTGCATAGCTCCCTCACTACACACTTCAGCCTGTGTTAAAATGTGCTGCTATGCACATGTTGCTCATTATACAATGGGCTGCAGCTCATCTGTATTTGTTGTCTCAGAGATAGGCATAGTGCTTGGCATATGAATGATGCATGTCTCAACCAGGATCTTGGAAGAAAATGTTTGTACATTCAAATAAAGAGAATTTAAATTTAACTAAAATGATGATGAATGTTGGTAAGATGTAGAAAATCTGGTTATAATGAAGCACCTTGAGTTAATAATGGAAGGGAGTTATGACTACCTCTTCTGAAGGGATAAGGAGGAAGAGGAAACTGAAACTCCAAAACCTTGGGAGTTGAGGCAACAGCATATTCATGGCTGCAAGCTGCCCTGGTGACCCATCAGAGTGGGGGTTAAGGAGGATGGGTTTGCCCGTATTAGTCTTCTACTTCCATTTTATTCCTGTATCCTTCAGTGATGACAGGTATGAGGGGTAAGAGAAGTCTGTTGTTACAGTCTTTCCACTTTGAGCTCCTGGGGCTCAGAGCAGGCTGGGCAAGGATGGAAAATGGATATATTGCCAAAACAGTAACCAATAAAAATCTCCTGAGTGAATAACTCTCCTGTTCATGTTTACTTAGGGATTGACAGCCTTAGCTGCCACATTTCTTCCTTTTGCCTCCCTTCTTCCCTTCATTCTGCCCCTTCTGTTTGTCTGTCACTCACTCACTCACTCACTCACTCACTCACTCACTCACTCACTCATTCACTCACTCACTCAATGTTCATTGCTTGCTCCATGGAAATTCATTGCTCCATGGAAATGTTCATTGCTTGCTTTACGGAAAGCTATGGGGCTGATACCAGGACATCAACAGCAGTAGGATACCATTCTGGTAGGAATATGATAACATTTGGTAGGAAACGTACTAATGTTTGTTCATTGTGCTACCCAGTCACATTGACCAGCAACAGTATCTACAAAGTGTCGCAAAACAAGTAGTCATGTTGGCCAGGACCAGCAAGCTGTGATGGACAATAGGAATGGCCTTTTTTTTTAAAAAAAATTTTATTAGTGAGACACCATGAGGTACAGTTGTAGACTTACAAATTTTTGTGCTTGGGTTTCAATTGTACAATGATCAAATAACCATCCCTCCACCAGCGCCCATTTTCCAACACCACTGGTCCCAGTATCCCTCCCACCCCACATCCCCCCTATCCCACCCTGCCTCTGTGGCAGGGCATTCCCTTTTGTTCTCTCTCTCCTTTTGGGTGTTGTGGTTTGCAAAAGAGGCATTGAGTGGCAATCATATTTGGTCTAGAGTCTATTTTCAGCATGCTTCTCCCATCCTGGGAAGATCCTCCCAACATTTGGTGCTCTCTTCTCTATGTGAGCTCCCTTTTCCCCTAGCATTTGTGGCTGGCCTCCAAGCCATGGAGCAAACCTTCTAGTACTAATCTCGGCCACTCTTGGGTGTTAGTCTCCTATTTTGTTACTTTATGTTCCCAGATGAATGTAATCTTTCTATGTCTATCCCTCTCTTTCTGATTCATTTCACTTACGTGATACTTTCCATGTAGTACCACTTGTATGTAAATTTCATGACTTCATATTTTCTAACAGCTACATAGTACTCCATTGTATAAATGTACCAAAGTTTCTTTAACCAGTCATCTGTTCTTGGGCACTCAGGTTTTTTCCAGATTCTGGCTATTATAAAGAGTGCTGCAATGAACAAACAAGTGCAGATGTCACATCGTGAATGTCCTTTTTTTAAAAAAAGAAAATCTTACTAGATAGTCCCAAGTAGATTAAATCAGAGTAAACCAAAGGCTTTTACTTACTACTCATAACTATAATCATAAATTGTGACATAATTGTAATAATTAGAGTGAAAGATATTTTGTCTGAATTCTTTCTAACCCAATATTTAGCCTGTTCCCTGAATTTTTCTTTATCCCTGAGAAATCTTAGCATATTGCCTAGATAATCTTGCTTCTACTCGTGTTGGGTTGGGGCGATAGCACAGCCGGTAGGGAGTTTGCCTTGCACATGGCTGACCCGGGTTCAATTCCTTCATTCCTCCCTGAGAGTCTGGCAAGCTACTGAGAGAATTCCGCCTGCACAGCAGAGCCTTGCAAGCTCCCAGTGGTGTATTCGATAATGTTAAAACCAGTAATAGCAAGTCTCACAATGGAGACGTTACTGGTTCTCACCCAAGAAAACCAATGAACACTGGGAGGACAGTGCTACAGTGCTACTCTATCAACATCATCTGTAGAAAAAAAAAGATTATCTGTATTTAATAGTGTGACTTAGAAGGAATGGCATGACCTCATTGAACTATCAAAATCTCTCCCTCACATCTTGACTGACATGTAAAAAAATCCACCTTCCTTGCTCATCTCTTTGGCTTTATTTTATTATGAAGGGGATTCTACCCAGAAATAAGAGAAGGTGTTGAAGGATAAAAATAACAGTCTAAGGAAAACCCGTACCAAGATAGTTTTGCCTTGATTTAGCTTTCCTTCTGGGCTGGCTATTTCTGTTTCTCCATTCATTCTGTTATTATTTTTAAGTCTTTTCTCTTTAAACACAGATTTGGGTTTCTATTACTATACTAAGCTCAGGATATAGAACACTTTTTTTAATCACCCCTGCCCCAGGGAACCATTGTTTTGTTCTCAATCACTACCATTTTGTCTTTTCAGGAATGACCTGCAAGAAGAGACGTATAGTGTATGTTTTGAGGCTGACTTCTTTCACTAATATAATGCCTTTGACATTTATCTAT
Source organism: Sorex fumeus (assembly GCF_029834395.1). Lineage (NCBI taxonomy): Eukaryota > Metazoa > Chordata > Mammalia > Eulipotyphla > Soricidae > Sorex > Sorex fumeus. The sequence goes on from NW_026606155.1 coordinate 29,188,236, forward strand.
GTTGTGTGTTATACCATCTGCTTAAAAATATTTTTTATTGAATCACAACGAGATACACAGTTACAGTTTTTTCATGATTGAGTTTCAGTCATAAAATGTTGCCACACCTGTCCCTTCACCTGTGTGCATTTCCCACCACCAATGTCCTGGGTTTCCTTCCTACCTTTCCCCCATGTCCTTCTGTCTGCCTCTATGTCAGGCATGTTCTCTCTGTCTGTCTCTCTGTCTTTGTCAATGTCTCTGTCTGTCTGTCTGTCTCTCTTTCTCTCCCCCCCCCCCCTTTTTGGGCATTACGTTTTGCAATACAGGTACTTAAAGATTATAATGTATATCCTGTTTTCAACACTCATTTCTTTTCCAGAGTGATCATTTCCAACTATTGTGATACTTGTCCTTTCTCTTTTCTAACTGTCGTTTGCCCCCACACACACTTGTGGCAAATTTCCAACACCAGCTGCTTTAGATTTCTTAAGTATTGGATCTGCCTTCTCTCAACAACACAATATCTCTAATCAGGAGTTTATAATATTGTACTGTTTGCTGATTAGCTCTTGTTAAAATCCTATTTTGTCCTCTCTTTTAATCATTGAAGTAATATTGATTTATATCATCATATGTTTGGGAATTTAGTATTATACTTTGACATCAATATATACCACACTGCAATCAAGACCAAAAGTTTAGTTCCTACCCATCACCATACAATTGACCTCCTTTATCCTCTTCACCCATATGCCTAGCCTCTTCCCTTCTGGTAGCCATCTTTTTCTGAACAAAAGGAGTTTTAAAATTTTCTGTGTTTTGCTCTATTTTTGAATATCCCACAAGAGAGTGAAATCAAAGGTATTTTTCTTTCTCAGTTTGGTTTACTGTTATTAACACAATACTATCCAGATCCATCTCTATTGTTGCAAAAGGTTCATCTTTTTTGTTTTCAGTTGAGTAGTATCCATTTATATCGTACTCTTTGTTTCTTTGTTAATGGGAAATTGTATTCATATCTTACCTACTTTAAATCTATTGTGATTTACCAACATATTTGTAAATAGATGCATTTTAAAATTAGAGTTTTTACAGTCTTCAGATAAATCCACATAAGAGGAATAGTTGACATATGGTATTTCTAATTTTCAATTTTCTAATTCTTAATTTTTTTTAGAAATTACATAGTGTTTTCCATTGTGTATCCATGATGACTTTATTAGCTTACATTTCCACCAACAGGGGTTCCTTTCTTCTATATCCTTGCCAAAAATTATTTTTTTATATTTTAAAAATAATAGTCACTATAGAAGATGTGAGATGATATTTCATTGTGTTTTTTAATTTGTATTTTCCTAATGTTAAATGATGTTTAACATTATTTTGCAAGCCTATGAAAAATCTACATTTTAGTCAGTTTCATTTTTGCAAGTATTAAAGACCCATGTCTGACCCAAGAAAATAAGAGTTTATTAAAAGAATCCAACGTTCTCTGGGGATCACAAAATGATACTCTAGCCATGATTAGGTCTGGAAATAAGACTTGATTTTGGATCCAAGGCAGATTTGGGATAGAATATATGCCCACGGTCTGTCTCTCAGGAGATGCTTAGTCTCTTGTGCTGTTTCTGTTTCTATTGTAGATGTACTCTATTCTTAATCGTTGGTAGCTGGCATTTCCTGACTCCATATGGCATCTACTTTTCTTTTTCTTACTGTTAGAACTTGGCCATCATAGCCTTTCACAAAATTTGCTTTTAGAACAGTTAAGCAATGTTCCTTGCTTCCAACTGCGACTTTGGATTCAAATTCCTAGGGAATAATATGATTATTTCTTTCCTCTTAAAGTCAGGTCCCATAGATCTCTCTAACTAATGAAATGCCTGCTCTATTCCAGCCACTGTATTGACTGAAAGTGGGATTGTGATAAGATGATCAAGATGATTCTTTGTTTTGTGTGTGTTGTGAGGAGATAATGGGGGAGATTATTTCTGGGTATGTAATCAGAAGTGACTCCTGGTGGTACTCAGAGAACCATATACTATGCTGGGGATAAAAACAGGGTTGGTCACATGAAAGGAAAATGATTTACTTCCTCTCTCCTTTTCTGGTTGAAAAGAATTTAGTGGGATAGGAGCTGGGTGTGTCAGGCTATGACTCACCACTCTAACATCATCCATTAAAAAATACTCTTTGGGATTGAAGATGCAGTTTAGAGGTAAAGTACAAGTCTTGAATATATACAAGTTCCCAGTTTAATCCTCATCATGAGAAGAAAAAGGAAAATACTTTTTTTGATGACTGTTGAAAGTTCCATTCATTTCTCATGTATTCTATTCTTTATTCTTTGATCAAAGCAGACCATAGGACAGATGTAGTTGATCCATCTTGTTTGGTGTCTTGCTTGGTTTCCAGCTGACTGTTTTCACTGAGACATACGTGCTACCCTGCTAGGTTTCACTGATAGAGATTACAAGAACCCTGCTGAAACTGTGACTATATTTTCTGTTGTTGAAGATATCATCTATTCGATATTTCCAATATGGAACTTCATGTGAGAAATTTATTTCAGGAAAAATTTATTTCAGGAAAAAATTTAAGAACACACTTTATTTCCACTATGAAGTTGGCATACTTTATCACTCTTGAACAAAGAAAACTGGGTAATTTATTAAATCTCCCACTGTGTTGATGCCCTGAAAACTTGGTTGCCGATAAACTGAGTTTTAGCTATAGTGGCTTCCTGGTTTCTAATGCTTTTTATATTTGTGTTCTTGGTCTTATTTTCACATATTCTTCATTTTCATTCAAATTTAAAATAAGCAATTGCTTGCTGTGAATCATCCAATATTTCAAGGAGTAAGGATAGGTATATACTAACAAAGAAAGACAGATCAACAAACCATGAGAGAGAACATTGGTCTGTGGAGTAAATTCCTGGACACAGGCTGCGAACTTTACTGTCTCATTAGATATCTTCCAATCACCAATGTTTACTGAGCTACTGAGAGCAGTCACAAGCTGTTTTAAGGAAGAGAAAACATAAACAACCACCTAGTAGTGTAGATTGGGCATTGTGTGAAGAGCTCCAAGATCATACTTACATCATCTCACTTAATCTTCATAGCACCAACAGGACATAGATCTGTACAAGTTATTTAAAGTATATTGTGATAACATAAGGAAACAAAAATTATAGTTATATAAGGTGTTGGGTATGCAAATTAACTTGATTGTGGAGAATAGTTCACACTGTATTTGCACCTTAAATCAAGTTTGTTGCAGCTACTGTGGGTCTTGGAAAGGAAAGTTTTGTTTTCTGATAAACATTGGGCTGACTCAACAGTCTTCTTGGTTTTCCTTGAATAGGGGGTAGTTGAAAGTAGCTCTGAATCATTGCTGCCTACCTGAGTGACCTTCCTGAGGGGACTCACAGATGGTCTTTGACAGGAACTGCTTCATGTAACTGTGGGACAGTTGGGAGTCATTAGGCCTGGATGTGCTCTTATAATCTTTATTATAATCTATCATGGGGCCAATAACTACTTAGCAAGAGAGACTGTTCCCGAGTTCCAGTGACACTGAGCAGGTCAATAGCAGGTCAACTGTTTTATAAGCCACAGGGAATACTTAACACAGTAGCACTGGATAAGGCATCATCACCAGGCAGATCTGAAATAGACACTGTGATCCTCACAGTACAGAACTCAGTGTGGAGAGCCAATTAGAACCCTGGGCTGCCCTTGCTTCACCTCCACCTGTAACCCCTTGAAGGAAGTACTTGCTATTGTCATTGAGAGATAAAAAGAGAACTTTTTTTTCAGAACCCATGAGGTCTGTTACATTTCACAATCCTTTAATAGACACTGGCTGCTAGGAAACATGTTTTCTCATGATTAATAATTTCCTGGACATAATTCCAAACCAAGCTGTCCTGAGATCAAAATGGTATATTAAAATTCCATATTTTAAGTTTCTACCCAGAGAATTTAGAATTAAAGTTCCATCCTTGATATTTTTACTGATCTGCATTTTGCAGAATGGGTGAGAATCTGATGGTTTTAAAGGTCTTCATTTTCTAACTACTGACCTTGATTTCAAACATTGAATCACACAGGAAGTCAGAGATTCTATAAATTCTATACTTCTATTCTTGAGGAAGCTTCAAGCAACGGTTATGATTGGAAGTCTCCTATGGGGTAGCTCCTGGGTTACAGAATTGCTGTAGAGTTTTATGAATCTCCTGTTATATTTCCTTACACTGACCTTGAGAGGCTAATTGTTTTTTGAAAGGGTGGAGGAGTGGGTTGGAGCAACATACTGAAATCCCTAGTTCTAAATTCCCTTCCTAAATTTCCATTTTTTGAATAAATTTAGATAAATTATGTTTGCATTTTAGGAAAGCAGATGCAATCCTAATTTTCCCCAACATAGAACCTTCTGAGAAATACTTACATGAAAATTTGGGGAATATTTCCATGAAATGTTGTCCTACCAGACATGGTGGAAAAGCCAGAGCTACTATCAGTTGTGCACCTCACCCTCCCAGATAATCAATCATTCAGAGTCTTCTGGACCTTCAGTCTTATTCCAAGTAGAATATTTTTCTTATGCTTTGCTCTTACAGGAAGCTGAATGTCATGACATTAAAGAATCTGAAATTTCATTGAACACCTGACACATTTCCTTTATTCAGAATTTCCCTCTCTGCAAGCAGCCAAAAGGCTCTCCCAAGGAGGGCTTATGCTGAATAAGTAAGATAACAAGGAGAGCAAGGGAAAAGATTTCAAAGGGAAAGAGAAAACCTGTGCCTTTTAGCCATTGGTATTTCTTTTTTGAGGAAGCTTCTGTTCATTTCTTCTCAACATTTTTTGATGGAGTTGGAGATTTTTTCTTGTATAATTCTACTAGTGTCTTGTATATCCTGGATATTAATCTCTATCAGATAGGTATTGGGTAAATATTCTTTCCCATTCTGTGAGCCCTCTCTGTATTTTTGTCACTTTTTCTTTTGAGGTACAGAAGCTTCTTAGTTTAATGTAGTCCCATTTGTTTATGTTTGTTTCCACTTGGTTGGTTAGTGGTGTTTAATTCTTAAAGATGTTTTTAGCTTCAATGTCATGGAGAGTTCTGCCTAATTTTTACTCCATGTACCTTATGGATTCAGGTCTGATACTGAGGTCTTTAATCCACTTTGATCTGACTTTTGTGCCTGGTGTTAGAGCTCAGAGTTCATTTTTTTTGCAGGTAGTTGTCCAGTTTTTCCTGCACCACTTGTTGAAGAGGCACTTTCCATGTTCCACTGCACATGTCTTGCTCCTTTATCAAAAATTAAGTGATCATATATTTGAGAGTCTGTAACAGAATACACAACTCTGTTTCATTGGTCTGTTTCTAGTCCAATACCATGCTGTTTTAATTGTTACTGCTTTGTAGTACAGTTTGAAATTGGGGAAGGTGATGTCACCTATCTTCTTTTTCCCAGTATTGCTTTAGCTATTTGTCATCAGGAGATGCAAATCAAAACAACAATGAGATATCATCTCACACCACAAAGACTGGCACACATTCAAAAGAACAAAAGCAACCAGTGTTGGCGTGGATGTGGGGAGAAAAGGATGCTCTTTTACTACTGGTCCAGCCTTTTTGGTAAACAATATGGGAATTCCTTTAAAAACTAGAAATTGAGCTTCCATTTGACACAGCAATACCACTTAGGGAAATATATCTCAAGTGTGCAAAAAAGCACAGTAGAAATGATATCTGCATATGTATGTTCACCGAGTGCCCGAGAACAGACGACTAGTTAGAGAAACTTTGGTACATCTATACAATGGAATACTATCCAGTGTTAGGAGAGATGAAGTTATTAAATTTGCTTATGAGTGGATAGTCATGGAAAGTATCATGCTGAGTGATACTTTCAGTCAGAAAGAGAGGGACGGACATAAAATAACTACAATCATTTGTGGAATATAAGATCATCCACAATATGAGACTGACACCCAAGGACAGTAGACACAATGGCCAGGAATATTGCTCCATAGTTGGAAGCCTGTCTCATGAGTCAGTGGAAAAGGCATCTGGAATAGAGAAGGGGTCACGAAGTCAATGATGGGAGATGTGTGCTGAAAGTAGATAAAAGACCAAATGTGATAGACTCTCAGTATCTGTATTGCAAACCATAATGCCCAAAGGTAGAGAGAGAATATGAGGGAAATTGCCTGCCATGGAGGCAGGGAGAAAGTTGGAATTGGGGGGTTATACTAGGGACATTGGTGGTGGAGAATGTGCACTGCTGGAGAGAGGGGTATTTGATCATTGTATGACTGAAACTTAAACATGAAAAGATTTGTAACTGTATCTCATGGTGATTCAATAAAAATTCAAATAATATATTTAATATGTAAGTATATTTATTTGAAAACTATAGTAAAATTGTTTTAATGTGTCATGGGGTCTATAATTTAAATGTGAATTTTAATTATTTTTTTACTGTGTCTGATAGTAAAAATAAATCTTATAGTATAATTATACCAGCACCCTATCTTACCCTCTTCAAATACATACAGTTGTCTCACATGGGAAGACACATTCAGTCTTCTTTGGTTTACTCTGTCTTACATGGGATGTGAATGCTTGTTTTACTACCAGCATACATATAGGCACATATTTATAGTTTTACAAGACAACACTTACTATTTCTTTATAAAAGATATATGCTGATTTTTCCTCCTCTATCTGATTCCATTCCCCCAAACTTATTCTACTTGTTCTATCCAAGTCTTTCTGATCTGTTTCAAATTTTTAAATAGCAGAACTTGTGTATACCTGCTAAATTAATTTTGTAATACAGTAATAAATCATGACTGGCAATTTGAAAAATAGTGGTTTGTTAAACTTCATGGAGGTACAATTCTAGATTCATAGAATTTCAGAACTATAGATCATCATTTCTAGTATAACCTTATTTTTCAAGTGAAAAAGAATAAAGAACTGAGTACAGGTACTCAAGAGATAGAATAGGAGGTAAAGCATTTTTCTTTGATGTAGATGATCTGACTCAAATACAGAACCACATATGGCATTGAGCACCCTAGGGGCTACTGCTGATCAATAATTCAGGAACAACCTCTAGTTGTGCCCCCCGCAAAAAATAAAAAGTACAGTGTGAAAATAGTTTTCATTCACCCTCAGTCATGTAACTGGATGCTGACAAGTCTTTTATTCTTTTACTATTTTGCGTAAGTGTGGGGCAGAGTCTACATGTTCCATTTATAATCTGTGAGTTTGGCAAATCACTGAAACAATAATTATATAATGTGCTATTGTGAAAGGATCTATTGGTTTAAACATAGGAAGAGTTTTCAAACCAGTCAACTTCTAAAATAAAAAATGATTTCTCTCTGCATTTATGCAATTGTCCATGATAAGAATACAGTCATTATTTAAATTTCTAGACCCTTGGGTTTGGGACAAGAAGTAATAAAGTATGTTTGGTAATTTGTGCATCTTTATTTTTATCATCAAGAGACGCCTAAGTCCCTCTACATTCTCTTCTTTTTATGATTTTCTTTTTCCCCTTGGTTTGACTTATAATTTCCTGACATTTCATAAGAAATATATTTGCAATGTGTCTTGATTTTGAGATCTTCTTTAGTATTCTAAGCCACTGCATAGTAAGAAAGTCATTGTATAGTAAGAAATAAATAAATAGTTTATATATGGGTATTACACATATTTAAAAGTACCTGTGATTCCAGAGCAGAAGTTAGAAAGTTAGTACAGAAGTTAGGGCACTTGTCTTGTATACAGTTGACCCGGGTACAATCCCTAGCATCCCATATGGTCTCCTGAGCATCCCTGGGAGCAATTCCTGAGTGCAGAGTCAGAAATATCCCAGAACGGCAGGTGTGGCCCCCAAACAAACCAAAAATATGCCTGTGATGGTCTTTAACATCTAATGGACCTGTGTCTATCTCAGTGTAGTAAATAAAAGTAGATTCACTAGCCATGTGGAAATTCATATAAGATATTCCACTTATGTCTGAAGAGAATGATGATGTAGATATGAGTAAATGAATGATGATGTAGATATGAGTAAAACAGAAATCCTGCCATTAGTTAGTTAACCCAGAGGATAACTGTGTTACTCTTGGGGTTTCCATAGCTTTTCTTTGATATGAATGTAAGCATGCAATGTCTTCATGATAACATCTGGAGGACAGAGCCTTCTGATGGAGGTTCACTGGCATGTACTGCCTGTCAGTGATTCTGCTTTAACATTCAGCTTCCTTAAGGATGAGTATCTTAGGAGACACACAGAAGAGAGGGCATGTAATAGAATTTCCTGGAAATTCCTCATACCTGACTTACCCTTGCTAAGTACTGTCAGAAGAAGAATGAGCACAGTCTCTTGGTCACTCTGGGGTCATTTCTCTGCTTCACATTGGAAAGGGTTGAAGGGACAAGATTCCATTTCTCATAGGGCTATTTATCTAAGAGCCACAGAAAAAGTTTACCTGGAAAATATTTAAATAAATCAATCTGCTTATGCCTCCTGTTTTATATTTGAAAGATATGAGAAGGTTAGGGCTCATTTTGTTTTTCTCCTATCAACATAAATTCTGCTCAAATATCTGGTTCAGTCTCTTTAGTAAATTATGCATTCTCAGCTCACTGATTTTCTGCAGACCCAGCCTTTCATGAGAAACTAGAATTTTCCCAGGGAGAAAATTGCCTTCTCTGTAGTCTATATTTAGTGCATAACCACCTGTGTGACATGACCTGAGTTTCCACATCTGAAATGAAGAAGCTGTACCTAGAAAGGACCTATATTTTGTGGTGATTAAGAGCACAGATTTGAAGATCAGGCTGCCTCAGTTTGATCTCTACTTTTCCACTTACTAGTGGTATCACCTTGGGAAAATTACTTAGTCTATCTGTTTCAATTTTAACATCCATATATTAGTGACGATAGTAACAGTATCTTTTGCATGAAACTGATATATGGATGCAGTGCTCAGCTAGAGTATGGTACTTGAAATTTAAAATTTCTCTCACTTAGATAATATGTAAATTTTTCTATAGTTTTAAGAGTAGATGATAATATTATAAGAGTGCTATTTTACATTTGATAATGTAAAATGTAAAAAATTTTACATTTGATAGGCTGGAGCAATAGCACAGCGGTAGGGCGTTTGCCTTGTGCGCAGTCAGCCCGGCTGAGCTGGGTTCTATTCCTCCGCCCCTCTCGGACAGCCTGGCAAGCTACAGAGTATCTCGCCAGCACAGCAAAGCCTGGCAACCTACCCGTGACAAACATAGTAACAAGTCTCAAAATGGAGACAATACCGGGCCTGATGAACAACAGGAGGACAGTGTTTGTTTGTTACATTTAATAGTTATTTGTTGTTAATAAGATTTATTTCCATATATTATTTTCCAAATGAAGAATTGAGGCTTAAAATTAAATGACTTGTTTAAGATTTAATTTTTTTTCAAAGGATCAACTAACTCTAGAACTGAATCTTTTGGCTTCCAGATTCAGGCATTCTCTACAAGTAATGATGCTGTTCATCTTAATATTTGTATTTTCTTCATAAATGATTCTCCTTTTGATACTTCTCTTTACATTAAGAGGGTCTGACCATTATTGACAGTATGGTGGACTCAGAGGTATCCATAACTTTTCTTAGCTCTACTTAGTTACCACTAGTTGCTACACCAGATGAACAAAAATCTCAGAAACTTATCAGTAGACAAAATAGCAATTTATGTCTTAATCATGTAAAGTATAAGACCAGTGTTTTCAGCATTCTGTTGGTAGATACCTTAGATGTTGCCTTTAAATGCACAGACTTCTGCCAAAGTATACTTATCCTTTTCTTGTATATTCTGTCACTAAAATTCTCTTCTACTATCTATAAAGAGATCATTTCAAGGAGTTAAGAGAGGGACTTTTGAGAGAAGGGTAACTTTGATAATGTGGTGGTAATTTGGAAAGGTGCTAAGGAAGAAATATAAGTAGAGAAATGAATATTTTTAAAGAAGAAGTTACAATTGTTCTATAGTTTACTGATTTTGACATCTATATCTAGAAAAAACAATAGAACGTCAATAAGTTCTTGGGTGAGAGACGCTAAGCAATGAAGTCATTCAGGTACTATCTACTACCATCTTTATTCGAAAAATTCATGAAAAGTAGAAGTTTATATATCTTAGAACTTTTAAACACTCATGTCCTGTATGCCTCTTGACACCACATGATTATTAATGGGAACATGGATTATAGAGTCAGATTGTGTTATTTGTAAAATGCAACAATTTGCCTATCATGAAAAATAGGTAGGCTTCATCTTGGACTGAAAACTCCTGTATTATGAGAGTACTACGTTGGGACCAGAATAATAAAAATTATACATCTGCATGGGCTCTCTTTTGTATAATGTTTCTTTGGGATGCAGTATTCAAATGTCTTCTGACCTAAATGCACAACCACAGGGTTGTTTGGTTTGGAGTGGTGACCAGAGCAGTTTCCAGAATGTTGGAAGCAGTCACTGTTTTTTCTGTTTGTTTGCTTTTTTGCTTTTTGGGTCATGCCCAGCAATGCTCAGGGGTTACTGCTAGCTCTGCACTCAGGAATCACTCCTGACAGTGCATGGGAGATCACATGGGATGCCGAGGATTGAACCGGAGTTGGCCACATGGAAGGCAAACTCCCTACTCGCTGTACTATCACTCCAGCCCCAACAGTCACTGTTTTAAATGCTCTTTTACCTCTTTTATGTGTACCCATAAACTTCAGCATGTGTACAGCACTTGGTCAGCTAACCAATTACATCTGGACTGATTACCAAAAGACATCCCTGACTGAGACCAGAAAGCATGCAAGTACCTGAAACACACTCCTCAACATGATAGGTAGGAAACCTTGGCTTTGATGCCTTAAAGAGCTTTTCAAAGTATTCAGAAAATAAAATATAAAGGCAAAGTAAAGGAATGCTAAGAATTTGGAAAAACCTTTGGTACTTATGGTGCGTTCATAATACATTGGATAGAGAAAATTACCAGAAGATATCATGCATACTTGGTTGCGTACCAAGATAATCAATATTCACATTTGGAAATACAGCTGCAGATCATAGTATTCTGATCTTTTGTTTGGGGTAAAGTAGATGACTTAAAACTTTAGAGAGAAAAATATCTCCGTTGTGTTCTGTTGCAGTTGTAGATTCCTATAACCAAAGTTTTAACTGATGAGCAAACTAAAAGAGAAGCTGTCTCTTGTTTGTACAAAGTGAGTGAGGGAGAAAGTGACAAAGAAAAGTAACTTTTTGGAGATAAGTATCATATTTCTTTACCTCCACTTTCTCTTTGAGAAGAGGAAGAACTAAATAGATGTGAATGTCTGTTGTAGCAGCTTTGTCCGTCTATGTGACACAGTTGTTGGTATAAAGCTGGAATGGCTAGAATAGCCCAGGGATCAACTAGTGCTCACGGTCACAGTCCTCCCATTGTTCATCGATTTGCTCGAGTGGGCCCAGTAACGCCTCCATCATGAGACTTGTTGTTACCATATTTGGCATATGGAATACGTCACGGGTAGCTTGCCAGGCTCTGCCGTGTGGGCGAGATACTCTCGGTAGCTTGCCGGGCTCTCCGAGAGGGACGGAGGAATCGAACTCAGGTCAGCCATGTTGGCTGCAGGCAAGGCAAACACCCTACCCACTATGCTATCACTCCAGCCCAACTGGTGCTCAGTACGAGCAAATCAATTAGATTTATCTTCTTTTGTCTTTTAATAAGATTGTGATAGTTAACAATAAATAAGAGAGAAGATTCAGTTTCTCTGAATTGCAGATGGAATTTTTACCAGTTTGAAGGAAAACCTTATGGATGCTTGAACAGTGTGAATGATTGTATAGGATGATTGTATAGGTTGGTAGATTAAGTTGTCAACCTCCCTTCAAATCCAACTAATGACCTTAGAGAATGGTTTGTAGAAGGTGTATTCCAGAAACCTGTCATTGCTCTTCCAATCCTTTAAAAACACAAGAATTTTGGTGGAAGACCAAATGTAAACATTTTGGTTCAAGTTAATGCCTGATGTGAATTTGGACCTAAATTAATGTTTTTGGGGTGATTTGCTCAAGCAGGCCCCGTAACGTCTCCATTGGAGATTTTGTTGTTACTGTGTTTGGCATATCGAATACATCATGGGTGGCTTGCCAGGCTCTGCCGTGTTCTTAAAAGTCTCTGAACAATCTTCTAAATTTAAGACCTTCAAATGAAAAGAAACAAAGAAGATACTGTTCTGTGTATAATAATCTTCCTCTGTATGTTTGACTTTGTTTTTATCTTTGTCTGTATGACTTCTTCGTCAAGACCCTGAACGATCGATTTGAGGCCATTGTGTTCCTTGCCATTGGGCTACATTAGCACATGGCAGGGAATGAATGGAGACGCTGCTGGCGCCCGCTCAAACGAATCGATGAATAACAGGATGTCAAGTGATCAAGTATGTTTTTATCCCCTTTGGAAAAGATAGGAGTAAAAGAATTTCTAATTATATTTTGGCTCAAAAGTGATTATACATTAAAAGTTAACTTTGTGCTGGTCAATGTGAATTAGAAGAATGCTTTTTCTTATTAAACGTAAGAAAAAGTGATCAAATGTAAGTTAAATCTTGAATTCGCTGCCCAAATTTCATAGGAAGTGAGAGAAGGATTGACATTTTCCTCTGAGTGTCCCAACCCCAACCCTGCTTTCTTCATTTGAAGCAATAGTCACGAGGGGAAGGATCAGGGAGAAGCTATCTGGGCTCTGATGAACAGAAACTTGTACATTCAGTAGAAATGTCTAATCTCTGAACATTAACTGAGAGAGCTGTGTTGGCAGTATCAGGAGATGTATTAAAGTCTAACTATTCATCTGGACACACAAAATAAAAAAAAACAAGGGATCTGATAAGCTGGGATATTATAATACTGGATGGCTATTTGTGCCCAAGCCAATGTTATCACAAGTAAGAGAATCATGGAACACTTTTGCTTGGGCCAAGAATAAAAGAATTAGGAGTGGGGTATCAAGCTATACACCTAAAAAGAGGGCTTATTTTCTAGTATGAATGCCTCGTACTAAAAAGTTTAGTTCAATGGAGTCATGTAACAGCTGTCCTCTGAGTATAAAAAATTTATGAAGGTGTTGAAACAAAAGTTATATATATTTTTCTCCCTTAGTGATGTTTTAGGGAAAGTTTCTAGGCAGGGGTAGGATGACTGCAGGTAGAAGGACTTTTGAACATCCCTTTGAGTAGCAAAAACATCAAACTCCTGACCTGCCATTTATAGCCTCTATTATCTGGTTAAGAGCTTGCATTTTAGCATCAGATGTATCTGATTTTTCAGCCTGGCTCTATAACTTAATTTGGAAACATTGAGAAAGATAATTTACCATTTTTGTTCCTCTGTCTTCTCATCTATAAAGAAGAAATTTAATGTTAATATAACAATTGTTTATTCCTAAAAAGACAAGAAAAAAATCTGTTAATCTATAGAACTAGGTTCATTCGACTTACTATAGTAAAGAAAAGAAGAAAATCTGGCAAATATTTTATATCCTCTCAGAAGGGGAAAGTAAAAAAAAATGTATGCATAAGATCTTAGTGCCTGTGATATACTTAAAAGAAGAACCTGCAAAACAGGAGAGAATGTTTTTTTTGCAATTTGTCACAATATTTTTGGATTTGTGGGTACTGTGAAGCAAGGGTCTCAAAAAGAATATTTTAGGCACTTTTTAGTCTTATCTTCTAGGAGTAGGTGTTTCATAGACAATTAACTGTACTTTTTTTTCTGGTCCTAGATGTCTCAGAAATAGAAAAGCATGTTGGTTTCAGCTAATTTTTATCTAAGATTATTATTACTGAAATAAAAGAATAAATGAGGGCACATGCAATATAGTGAATTATATTCAACATTATCTACTATTGTTCACGTCTTCACATTTTGTGTTACTGTGACTGAAGTAAATTTCCATCTTTGTGTGAAGTAACTTTGTAAATAACATTTTCTCATCTGGAATTTCTAGAAATATAATACTTCAAATATCTCACTGTCTTTTCCTTCAGCCTGAAGATCTTCTGAACTACATGTCTCAACTTCGAGTTCTCCTAGAGCTATGCATTGTATTCTTCTTTTTACCTAGAGCATTTCTAGAGGTGTCTAGAAATGATTTCTCCTTCTAAACTCTTAAATCATGCTTCTCCCAAACCAAGCAAGCATCCCAGAGTCCTCATACAATAATCTTGTCCGAGAGTCACGCTCCAAGTGCTTGCTGGTTTTTAAAAATATAACACTTATTGATCAAAATAAAACTAAAGAAGAAAACTGATACACAAGAACTGTAAGAAAAGGAAAGGCCTGTACCTTTTAACTTATTTTGTACGTATTAGCAAATCCAGTGTTTTGATGATGGGACTAGATAATACCTGATGATAATGTCTGGTTATTACCTTATGTCCAGGTGATAATGTAGAAATGACAGTTACGGAAATATCATACAAAAAGTGGTGGATCATAAAGAAGAGGATCCAAAGAGCTGATATAGTAGTAAATATCAGAACTTTGACTTAAGAAGACCATTCTGAACATGAATCATTAACCACAATATGGTCAGTGATGATCACAGTGATAAAAGGTTTAATGAGAAAAACTAAACAGAAAAGTCACAAAGTGATCTTGATGTTTCCCTGAAGTTATGGTCATTACTTGTTAGGATACTCCAATAACAAAATTTTTATTCCTTGAATTGATCTGATTTGCTTTTGAAATTAGCTTTGGAAATAAAGACCTATTTTTTTTTAGTTAGAAACTGTTAAGATAATATCTATTTTATTTTTAATTATATTTAATTGTAATGTACTTCATATAAATATCACTTAATCACTTAACTTCCCGTTAGTCGTCGATTTGCTCGAGCGGGCGCCAGTAACGTCTCCATTTGTCCCTGTCGCGTGCTAGTGTAGCCCAATGGCATCTGTTCGCTCCGGGAACATGAAGGGCCTCAAACCGATCGTTCATGATCTTGACAAAGAAGTCTGACCATCTGGTAGGTGGGCGGCCACGCGGTCTTTTGACATCCCGTGGAATCCAATCAGTAACAGCTCTAGTCCAACGGTCATCTTTAAATCTCATTACGTGACCAGCCCATCTGATTTTCGACACCTTGGCAAATGAGACAGCGTCCCTGATCCTTGATCGTCGACGGATGTCAGAACTCCGGATTCGTTCTCTCATTTGAGTGAAACGTGATATTCCAAGCATAGCTCTTTCTATTCTTCTTTGGGAGACCTGAATAGCGTTCTCATCTTGTTTGCGAAGGGCCCAGGTCTCTGAGGCATATGTTAATGCAGGAAGAACAGTGGAATCAAAGAGATGTGCCCGGAGCCGGAGGTTCTTCGTCCTCTTAGCTATTTCTTCGACGCTCTTGAAGGCATTCCAAGCCGCTCTCTTCCTCCTGCGCAGCTCGGGTGCCAGATCATTTGTCATGTTGACCTCTCGACCTAGGTACACATAGCTGTTGCATTCGGAGATGGCCGTTCCATTGAGAGCGAATGGGGCATCAGGAACAAGGCTGTTTCTCATAAACATTGTCTTCGTGAGATTCAGCTGTAGTCCTACCTTTCCACACTCACGGTCAAAGTTGGCCAGCATTTGTGCTGCTTGGCTGATGTTTGGTGTTATTAAAACAATGTCATCAGCAAAGCGGAGGTGGTGTAGTTGCCGACCATCTATCTTCACTCCCATTCCTTCCCATTCCAGTCGTCGCATGATGTTCTCGAGGGTGGCACTGAAGAGTTTCGGTGAAATGGTATCACCCTGCCGCACCCCTCTCTTGACATCAACGATCACTTCTTTGTAGAATGGTGAGATCCTGGTAGTGAATCCGCAATAAAGCTCACAGAGGATCCTGATGTATTGGGCTTGAATGCCCTGATTGGCTAGGGCTTCAATGACCGCTTCCGTCTCAACAGAATCAAAGGCCTTCTTTAAATCAATGACACTACTTCCACTACCCAGCCGTCGCCACACTCCAGGACGCTTTCCGGACCCGCGCGGCAGCTCCGGCCGAGACCCACGCATGACTGAAGACCCACAGAACAAGATAAGCGGAACTCTCTGAGACCTTGGACTCCAGGCTCGGCGGACCCAGGGACAGAGCTTCTCTGCTTGCTCCCACCACCACAGGTGACAAAGGGATTCTAATCAGGAGCCCCACCCTACCCTGCCCTGTCTGCTTCCTTCCATCAACCACCCAGGGATCGAATTGTGCACAGGAGACCCACCCTACCCAGATAAATACCCCACTGGCAGACTTCCACTCTCGACACTACTTCCACTACCCAGCCGTCGCCACACTCCAGGGCGCTTTCTGGACCCGCGCGGCCGCTTGCGGCCGTGCGACACATCATAAGACACTAAATACCCATCTTCCGGAATTGTCGTACCATATTTGATAGGGTTCAAATATGGTAACACCTAAAAGGGTGATTAGAGGTCACCCCAAAAGCCTCTATCCCTCTCGGAAAGACTGGCAAGCTACCGAGAGTATTCCACCCGCACGGAAGAGCCTGGCAAGCTATCCGCTGTGTATTCGATATATAAATAATATATTAATAATTTAATAAAATATTTTATTATAATTATTATTTTACAAACACGGTGCTTAATTGCATATTAACTTATGTAACATTCACATAACCCTAAAAGATAATTATTTTTATTTTTATTTTTTATTTATTTTTTGTTTTTGTTTTTTTAACTTTATTTTTTTAATTTATTTTTTAATTAATTAATTTATTTATTGAATCACCGTGGGAAAGGTTACAAAGCTTTCAGGTTTAGGTCTCAGTCATGCAAATATCAAACACATTTCCCTTTACCAATACTTATTTTTTACCATGAAGAACCCCAATAAAACCCCACCCCCCACCCCTCCCAGTCCCTGTGGGGCAGATGAATTCTAGTTAACACTCTATCTGCTTTGATTAGATTCATTGTTTCAATAAAAGATTCACCACTATTATTTAGAGTTTACCCCCCCCCCCCCCCAATCAGACATGCTGAAAAAGCATTGTGAAGTGATTTGCTTTCTACAGCTGGGTTCAAGAATTAAATGTTGGTTTTGGATTTCTGCTATTTTACTTATTGACCCTGGAAGTATTTCTACTGAAAGTCAGATAGTTAAGAAATTGGTTTCTGTGCTCTGGAGTCGTGGCCGTGCTGGAGAGCCGCTAGTGGGGGGCAACTGGTGGCCTCGGTAGGGCGTGAAGGGCGGACCGAAATGCCCCCCTTCCCATGAAGGTTTTAGTCGCCCCCACTCCCCCGGCTCATACCTGCTGTCCACAAGGCTCCCATGCGGCCACCATCTTTCTTTCCAGAGAGGAGAAGGGGACTGGGGCAACACCCTTTCCCCTCTGGCAGACTTGATGGCCTGGATTAACGCATAGTCCTTTCACTTTTCTGCTCCAAGCTGCTGGGTTCTGCATTAAGTCCTTGTGCTTCTGGGGCTGTGGCCGTGCTGGAGAGCCGCTCGTGGGGGGCAACTGGTGGCCTCGGTAGGGCGTGAAGGACGGACTGGAATGCCCCCCTTCCCATAAGGTTTTAGTCGCCCCCACACCCCCGGCTCATACCTGCTGTCCACAAGGCTCCCATGCAGCCGCCATCCTTCTTTCCAGAGAAGAGAGGACGAATGGGGCAACACCCTTTCCCCTCTGGCAGACTTGATGGCCTGGATTAACGCATAGTCCTTTCACTTTTCTGCTCCAAGCTGCTGGGTTCTGCATTAAGTCCTTGTGCTTCTGGGGCTGTGGTCGTGCTGGAGAGCCGCTCATGGGGGGCAACTGGTGACCTCGGTAGGGCGTGAAGGACGGACTGGAATGCCCCCCTTCCCATAAGGTTTTAGTCGCCCCCACACCCCCGGCTCATACCTGCTGTCCACAAGGCTCCCATGCGGCTGCCATCCTTCTTTCCAGAGAAGAGAGGGCGAATGGGGCAACACCCTTTCCCCTCCGGACAGACATGATGGCCTGGATTAACGCATAGCCTGTTCACTTTTCTGCTCCAAGCTGCTGGGTTATGCATTAAGTCCTTGTGTTTCTGGGCTGTGGCCGTGCTCCAAACTTAACTATGATTTTCAGAGAGAAACGTTGGGTGGTTTACTTCCCATGGTTCACTTTGTATATAGAGAGATGTCGCGTGGCTGCATAAGTGGCCGTGTGGTTTTGAGGAAAAGTCCTAGTTCCCGCATACTCGAGCTGTGCTTGTAGAAGCTTCTGGTCACCGGGGTTCCATCTGGGGGAGGCAGGATGCGGTACCTACCCCATCTGGGACTTCCCGATGATCTCGGCTCTTATTGGAACCTATTTTTTTTTTCCCTTCTGGATCTGTGGATCCCGCCCTCCATGTAGTCCTTCTCTTCGGCTGAATGCTTTAAAGATGGCGCTGGGGGGCGGGCTGTGGGCGTGACTTCCGGAATCTGAGGTTACCTGGGAGTTGTAGTCCCGGCAGATTTGAGGAAAAGTCCTAGTTCCCTCATACTCGAGCTGTGCTTGTAGAGGCTTCTGGTCACCGGGGTTCCATCTGGGGGAGGCGGGATGCGGTACCTACCCCATCTGGGACTTCCCGATGATCTCGGCTCTTATTGGAACCTGTTTTTTTTTTTTCCTTCGGGATCTGTGGATCCCGCCCTCCATGTAGTCCTTCTCTTCGGCTGAATCAAGATAATTATTTTTAATCCTTTTTTTCTCTAGAAAGAAACCAAAATTCTGGAGGCTGGTAAGTAACTTATTCAACATCTCTTAGCTACCAAATGAAGAGGACAAAATTTGAACTTAGGGTGGTTTTACTCAAAACTTATATTTTTAATTATAGAAATTGAACAAATGTATATTCTACTTAATATATATGAATTAGTAAGTTTTTTATACAAAAGCAATAATTTTTGCCACATGTGAGGGATGTGAAGGAATTGTAGAAGAGGCATATATGAGTATTGTATGTAAAGCTACAAACTTTTTCTAAGAAATATGGTTGAATTATTCATGCACATATACAAATATATATAAACTGAACTATAAATATGAATGAAAAAATAATTTAGTCAAATTTTCTCAACCTGTCTCAACTGTTCCTATTTTATATTCACAATATGTTATACTTCTCAGCAACTTGTATTAATAAGTGCAGTAGGGATAGTCAAGGAACGTCAAAGATCCAAAGTTTCTTATTTTATTTAGCCACGTAAACCAACAGTCTAAAGCAAGCAAGTGCTCTCAGATTCTTCTGTGGGTTCTGGAGCTTATTTGTATGTATATATAAATTTATATTATTTTATTTATCTATTTAGTGCTTTTTTTGGCTTATGCAAAACAAATGCCTAAATACCTCTACTATCTCTTTAGCCCTGTTTTTTTTTGGCACCAAAACTCGGGTATCACTTATAAGTTCATGGGTTAAACTATGAAAGTGTTCATGAGTGACCCAAACTAATTATTGACTTTGAAGTTACAGTTAATGCAGCATAATGAAAATCTTTTCAAATACTTCTCCTGTCCCTGGAATCATGAAATAGGATATTTTTTCTCAATTGCTTGTGGCTGCTGCTCCTTCCTTACAGATAGGTTGGGACTCTTAAATTGGTATCTTTTTGTGACGTCTGGGATTTTCTGCACTTTGCCCCTTTTCTGTTTGTGCCAGGTCGACAGGAAGTGCCCATTTCTGGCCTGCCCTGCTGGGGCTTCAATGCACATAGCACTCCCAGGTCTGTTCTGCTGTTGGGTCTTCAGAAGCTGAGCTGAATCATCTGTGCAAGTTCTGCAAGGAACTTATTGCACAGACACTTCAGAAAGTTAGGGCAGCGCTCAAGCTGTTCATAATGTGTGGAGTAACTTTCTCCCTATCGTGCTTTATCAGGTTGTTCATCTCATAGAATTTTAAAGCAGGAGGAAAATGTAGGCGGCACCTGTTTCCTTTAAAAAAAATTGCAGCACTCTTTACAATAGCCAAAATCTGGAAAAAACCCGAGAAGAGATGACTGGTTAAAGAAACTTTGGTACATCTACACAATAAAGTACTATGTAGCTGTTAGAAAAGATGAAGTCATGAAATTTACATACAAGTGGTACTACATGGAAAGTATCATGCTAAGCGAAATGAGTCAGAAAGAGAGGGACAGACATAGAAAGATTGCACTCATCTGGGAACATAAAGTAACAAAATAGGAGACTAACACCCAAGAGTGGCCGAGATTAGTACCAGGAGATTTGCTCCATGGCTTGGAGGCCAGCCACACATGCTAGGGGAAAAGGGAGCTCAGATAGAGAAGGGAGAACCAAATAAAGGGTGTTGGGAGGATCCTCCCAGGATGGGAGAAGCATGCTGAAATTAGACTCTAGACCAAACATGATTGCCACTCAATGCCTCTTTTGCAAACCACAAAACCCAAAAGGAGAGAGAGAACAAAAGGGAATGTCCTGCCACAGAGGCAGGGTGGGATGGGAGGGATGGGGATGTGGGAGGAATACTGGGATCAGTGGTGATGGAAATGGGCACTGGTGGAGGGATGGGTACTCGATCATTGTATAATTGAAACCCAAGCACAAAAATTTGTAGGTCTACAACTGTACCTCGTGGTGTTTCACTAATAAAAATTTAAATAAATAAATAAAAGCCAAGGCATGTGTAGGTCACAATGTGCGTATTTGTTAGATATAGTAGTTTCAGTCCTTATCCCTCACCTATAGAATATGAAACTCTAAGGGCGGGGCCTAGAAATATGCATTGTAACCAGCCCTCTGGACCATTGCAGTTCGTACCATAGTTAGAAACTCTCATGAACTATTTGTCCTAGGTCATACAAGCTCACCTTTCCTGACACCCGATGGAGAACTTTTTCTATGGCTCTGTTTCTTCCCCTTTCTGAGTTTACACTTAATGCATCACAGTTTTTTAGTTTTTTCTGATAACATCATTTGGTGTCTCTCTGTGTTCACGGATAACTCCTGGCTATGCTCAGGAGGCCATATCGGGTGCTTAGAATCAAGCTGGGTAGTACACATAGAAGGCAAGCACCCTACTTACTGTACTATCTCTGGCCTTTTCACATTTTTCTTTTGCAAAGGAGCATTTGTTCATTTGGTTTTAATGGGGTCCAATTTGGTTGCCTTTGACCTTCCTCTCAGCTTGCTGAGAGATTTAAGTTCAGGAGATATTAATTATATTAATTTCATGTCTGGAAATTTTTAACAATTCCTTCAAATTGAAGTTTTAATTTGACCACAAATCCTCACTGAGCAGAGGTGCTGTTAGTTCTCCTGGTGTGTAGATTTTTCTTTATCTTTGTTTTTCAAGCAAAGTTCAGCAGCTGAATAGAGGCATTTTCTTTCACTCTTCTGAGTAGACAAGAAAGGCTCTTGCCCTTTCATGAGCAATTTTCTTTTTCTAGTCTCAGTTTTCATCCTACTCTGACAAAAACCACACATCAGGATTACTCCTTTCAACTTTATTCTCAAAGTGTTGGCCTCTGTGTCACTCGTCGGGCCCCCCATGTTGAAAGAATGAGGCTCTCGTCAACCTTTGAGGTTCTCTGTCTGCCTCAGAGGACTCTAGGCAAGCCAGACATTAGTGCCTGACCCCACCCTAAGGGATCTTCAGTGATTTCCTCCATAGGGCTCTGCTTCCTGGGGGTTTCACTCTTTTCATCTGTCTCTCTCTCCGCCTGTGATTCCTCTGGCTAGAAACCTGTGCCCACATAAGCTGGTTCCTAACCTGGCAGGATGCCATAGTTTTTATGGTCTTTTATTCTCATGAAGGAACTTTGAATGTGGATTGAGAAGGCTTATTTGAGCTCAATATGCTTTCTGCTTCGTGTGTTGTTTACCCTGGGTCAAGGAAGCTCTGAGGGAGCTCTCTCTATCTAGACTTTATTAGGTGGTCTTCCTAGGCTCCACTCAATTGAGAGAACTCTTGAGGGATTGTGAATCTCTTGTATTTAATTCAAGAATTGGATATACTTCAGAGAGACCTTAAGCAAATGTTTTTAAATCTATCCTGAATGCATTTGGAGGGTCTCGATTAACCTGGAGCCTAAGGGCCTATAAGGCAAGGATGGCCCTGAGAACTAACTAGAGTCTCCTGAGTCATGGGTAAAAAGAGGTGAGGGTTTCAAGAAACTTCTCTTAGATGTTTAGATCCACACCATCTGTCTATTTTTTTTTTTTTTTTGCTGTTTTGGTCACACCTGGCGATGTACAGGGTTTACTCTTGGTTCTGCACTCAGAAATCACCGCTGGTGGTGCTCAGGGGAACCATATGGGATGCTGGGAATTGAACCCGGGTCGGCTGCATGCAAGGCAAATGCCCTACCCGCTGTGCTATTGCTCCAGTCCCACCATCTGTCTTTTTGAGGCCAGGTTTCTAATATGCAAAAATGTAAATACAAATAATTGTTAGGTTCCTTTGGCCTTGGGTTTAAAAAATATATCTTTGCACAGTGATTCTATATACATAAGGCTACAGCAATGCACCCCTTGGTAACTAAAGAATGACAAAAGTAAGAATAGCTATTGTTTTGGAGTACATGTGGTGGGTTCCTTTAGTGGGCACTTTATATATATATTGGATTCATTTATTCAACCTGCAGTGTAGATAGCATTAGTTTCACAGTGTCTGTCAGAGTCAGAATCTGAGATTAAATAATGTGCTCAAAGTAAAATATTTTAAAATTTAGAGAAGTTAGGGAATTTTCTTTTTCTCTGTAAGGATTGGGCTTGGCGGTTAAGTCTGTCAACTCTGAAGTCCAACTGCCCAGTAGTGTCACTTAGTGTTACAAAATCTGACTATATTCAACTTACCTGTACCTAAGTATTCTTATCTGCAAAGTGGGTCAAGTCTATTTATAAAGTTGTTGTAAGAGTGGAAGTAAGTACTTTAAAAGTTCTTAACATAAAATAATCACATTTTTAAAAAAAAATGCAAGGTAGAAATTAAGCGCTGTCACATGATTTGCCAAATGAACTAATCCTTTAAAGTAGGTTTGCCACATCTCTAATACAAATTTTCTGGCTCTTTTCAGGGCTTAGTAAGAAAATTCAGGAAGGAATATATAATTTTTACTTAGAAAAAGTAAACCATTTATCACTGCTTTTTCCCCCTCTCCCGCCCCTTTCAGAGTGTTCTCAGGGCTTCCTGCACCTTTGTAACTCCTGTGGCTGCAAATCACACAGCAGCCAGTGCTGAATCCCATTTTCAGTACAAAGAAACTGCCAGGAAGAAATGGGCTTAATTAGTAAGAGATGTTCAAGGCAAAACCTTTACAAAAGAGGTAACTGTGCTGTGTTAAAGGGAAAAAATATAATGAAAGCCACCATTACCTGAGCCAGGGCGGTGCATATTTTTCCTTAGCTTTTGCCTGACTTATCACATCTGCTTAGATGTCCCAGATACAATTTCTGGGGTATTTCAAAGCCAACATTTTTGAGTAAAAAACTAAAGAACAGTTCAAGAGCCATGGAGCTGGTGCTCTAACAACTCTGGCCAATTAACATTTCAACTTGGAGACATGTTAATTGTTAATACGAAGGAGAAGAAAATAGGTCTATATATGACATGGAGTTATGCAGGGAGCCGGTACCAAATACAGCTGGAGAATTCTAGGCCTGAGCCTAGAGATAAGGCACTATGGGGCGCAGTATAAAACTGAAAGATGAATCTGGGTGATGAGAAACAGCTAAACAGAGGCTGTGACATCTCAAAAGGGATAAAACTTGACTATGTTATCAACTGGAAGGAAAAAGCATCAGAAGAGTAATAGATTCAGAAATTTTAGTTTAACATTGATACTGTCATTTTACAGTTTTGTGCTATTGGGTAAGTCTCTATCGTTGTGGACTGTAGGTTTTTAAGGTCTTACATTTTTATTCTTAGTAATCTCCGCATGTACACTGTTTCATCCAAAGGATTTAAAGAGACAGAGAATCTTCTCTAACAAATTGTTAAAGGCTTGAGAGACTGGTTGGAGGTATGGTCAATATTTACAGAACTTTCAGTGTTGTATAGGCAGCTTAGAATTTCTGAGAATTAGGATTGATTCTTAGAAAATTCAGAAACAATTTCAAACCAGGATTATGTGGTTGTTCACTACTTTGTGGCTTTATTTAGAGTTATTAGTGAGATTTGCATCTTCTTCATAGAACTGATTGTTTAGCTGAAAATTTTGGATAAACTTTTGACCAGATTCAATGAGTAGAGAGCCTAATTAGAATGGTCTAGAATTAGGCAAATGTAAGGATTTGTGGTGATTTACGAAATTTGCTAAGATACTTGGGAGTGTATATCTGATATGTTCACTGTTCACTGTTCACTGTTCTCCTGTTGTTCACCAATTTGCTTGAGCGGGTCCAGCAACATTGTGAGACTTATCTCGTGTGGTGGGGGTATGGTGTAGGCTGTGGTTGTGGGGACAGGCGTTGGGGTTCTCCGTCTCCACCCCTGACCCCCAGTGGCTCACCGTGGCTCTCGTTTGCACATCTGATATGTAAACTAAGAAAACTTGATCATTCATTTATTCAAGATATAGTTAATGATTTCTAATTATGTTTCTGGCATTACATTATGTGCTGGGAGGATGGTGTTAATCAAGGTAAACTCTCTATCACAACACAGTTAGCATTGTCACATGTGTTAACTAACTCCATGTGCATTTATAATGGGATATTTAAAGTTTTAAGGTAGAAGTATAGGAAGAAGCCTAGCCCAGAGTGTTAGCCTTTATTCATCTATCTGCTTTTCTTTCTCTGCTCCCTTGCTTCTAAGCATTGCGGGGAGATTAAATTTTAGCAAAGGCACATGAGTGGAAGTGATGTGTCATTCTCATCCAGTGATGTACCTCCTCCATGCTTACTCTTACACCTTGCCTGATGATTCTAGAGGCTATACATTCCAGCATAACTACAGGTTGGATGACGGTTACCCTCATCTGCTTCAGACTGTGACAAGAATGAGAAATCACTTTTTTTTAAACTTTTTTGGCAGGCATGCAATAAATTTATTTCATATTATTTGGTCTATAAATCTTTTAAAAAATAGCAAACATAATTATTAGAAAATAAATCAATAAAAGCCAATTTGTGGTGCTTGATTTCTTAACTTTTTTCTTTTTTTAAAAAAAAATTTTATTAGTGAAACTCCATATGGTACAGTTGTTGACCTTACAAATTTTTGTACTTGGGTTTCAGTTAAACAATGATTGAGTACCCATTCCTCCACCAGTGCCCATTCCCCACCTGCAATGCTTCCAGCATCCTTGGGTTTCAGTTAAACAATGATTGAGTACCCATTCCTCCACCAGTGCCCATTCCCCACCTGCAATGCTTCCAGCATCCCTCCCACCCTCCCACCCCCCTGTCCCACCCCACCCCTGTGGCAGGGCATTCCCTTTTGTTCTCTCTCTCCTTTAGGGTGCTGTGGTTTGCAAAAGAGGCATTGAGTGGCTATCATGTTTAGTCTAGAGTCTACTTTCGGCATGCTTCTCCCATCCTGGGAGGGTCCTCCCAACAGCCTTTACTTGGTGCTCCCCTCTCTATCTGAGCTGCCTTCTCCCTCAGCATGTGCAGCTGGCCTCCAAACCATGGAGTGAATCTCCTGGTACTTATCTCGGCTATTCTTGGGTGTTAGTCTCCCAATTTGTTACTTCATATTCCCCAGATAAATGCAATCTTTCTATGTCTGGCCCTCTTTTTCTGACCCATTTTGCTTAGCATGATACTTTCCATGTTGTACCACTTGTATGTATATTTCATGACTTCATCTTTTCTAACAGCTGCATAGTACTCCATTGTGTAGATGTACCAAAGTTTCTTTAACCAGTCATCTGTTCTTGGGCACTCGGGTTTTTTCCAGATTTTGCCTATTGTGAATAGTGCAGCAATGAACATAGAAGTGCAGATGTCATTTCGACTGTTCTTTTTTGCCTCGCCGGGATATATTTTCAGTACTGGTATTGCTGGGTCAAATGGGAGCTCAATTTCTAATTTTTTTAATGTAGGAGTACCGCTATTTATTCAGCCACTGATTAGCTGATTGAATTGGGCATGAACTCCACCTTACTTTTTTTCCCCATACTTTTATTTATTTATTTTTCGTCTTATATTTATTTATTGAATCACTGTGGGAAAAGTTATTAAGCTTTCAGGTTTAAGTCTCGGTCATACAATGATCAAACACCTCTCCCTTCACCAGTACTCATTTTTCCCCACCAAGAACCCCAATATACCCCCCACCCCTCCCAATGCCTGTGAGGCAGATGATTTCCACTTAACTCTTCTCTACATTAATTACATTCATTATTTAGACAAAAGATGCACCATTATTGTTTAGAATTTCCCCCCCAACAATCAGAATTGATGAAAAGACATTGTGAAATACTTTGTTTTCTATCGCTGGTTATGAGAATCATATAATGTTGCATGGCTGCTATTGCAGCCACGCAATTTTGGATTTCTGCAAAGAGGCAGATAATTATGAGATTAGTTTCTGTGCGTCTGGTGTTATGACTGTACCGGAGAACCACTTGTGGGGGGCAACTTGGGACTTTGGTAGGGTGTGAAGGACGAGCCAGGAACGCCCCCCTTCCCATGAGACTGCAGTTGCCCTGTCACCGCGGGCTCATTCCTGGCTTTCCTATAAGCTCTGAGGCAGCGGCCACCTTGCTGTGGGGCGGGGGGGGGGGGGAGGGGGGGAGGGATGGAGGGGGTGGAGGGGGAGGAAGAGGTGGAAGGAAGCAACACCCTTTCCTTCCGGGGGAGGCTTGGTGCTGTAGTTTAATGCATGCTCCATTTACTTTTCTGCCGCAAGCTGCCAGGCTCTGGACTATGTCCTTTTGCCTCTGGAGCCATGGCCGTGCCAGAGAGCTGCTTGTGGGAGGCAATTCATGACCTTGGTAGGGCGTGAAGGATGAGCCAGTACCACCTCCCTTCCCATGACACTGCAGTTGCCTCATCACCGCTGGCTCATACCTGGCTTTCCTATAAGCTCTGAAGCGGTGGCCACCTTCCTGCGGGGGCGGGGGGAGAAAGGCAGAAGGGAGCAACACCCTTTCCTTCCCGGGGAGGCATGGCGCCGTAGTTTAATGCATGGTCCATTCACTTTTCTGCCGCAAGCTGCCGCGCTCTGGATTAAGTCCTTTTGCTCTGGAACCATGGCTGTGTATGCGGCCCAGATGCATTTCTGCCAAAAGCAGCTCGGTTTCGAGATTTGTTTCTGAGTCTCTGGGATCATGGTCATTAATCAGCTTGATCAGGAGCTAGAGAGGCTGTTTGTAGGTGGTGACTCGAGGTCTCGCTGGGATGGGGAGGGAAGGGCTGGTTCCAACCCCATCTGGTGAGGCAGGCCCCGCGTGTCTTGTCACTGAAGGCCCAAACCTGACTGTCCAGTGGCCTCTGGAGGATGATGGTCACCAGGCCGCCAAGGGGAACAGGCCAAGGCACGAAACCTAGTCCCGCCTGGAGTGGCCCAGCCCCAGTAACCTACTGCAGGAACAGGACGCATTTCTATCAAAAGCCGTTGGGTTCTGAGATTTGTTTCTGAGTCTCTGGGATCATTGCCATTAAGCAGTTTGATTAGGAACCAGAGAGGCCATGCCTCCAATTATATAGCTGAGCCGGAGGTCGTTTGTCGGTGTGTCTCCCACATACCTAACTTTTGACCATTTACTTTCTTGGTAAACTTTGCCCCAAGTTTTTGGGGTCTGGCCAAAGGCACAGCAGCAATTTTGGGGTATCTGAAAGTCTGACAGTGCTATCAGGCTGCTGATACACTCACTTCACAGGTACAGATTGACCTGCTGGCGGCACCATACTCCCTTCAATTTCTAATTTTTTGAGAATCGTCCATACTGTTTTCCAAAAGGGCTGAACCAGTCAGCATTCCCACCAACAGTGAAGGAGAGTCCCTTTCTCGTCACATCCACGCCAAGACCGGTTGCTCTTGTTCTTTTGGATGTGGGCAAGTCTCTGTGGTATGAGATGATATCTCATTGTTGTTTTGGTCTGCATCTCCCTGTTGATTAGTCATGTAGAGCATTTTATCATGTGCCTTTTAGCCATTTGGATTTCTTCTTTGGGAAAGTTTCTGTTCATTTCATCACCCCATTTTTTGATGGGGTTAGATGTTTTATTCTTGTAGAGTTCAACCAGTGCTTTGTATGTCCTTGACATAAACCTTTTATCAGATGGGTATTGGGTAAATATCCTTTCCCATTCTTTAGATTGTATTTGTATTCTGGTTATTGTATTTTTTGAGGTGCAGAAGCTTCTTAATTAAAGATAGTCCCATTTGTTTATCTCTGTTTCCACTTGGTTGGTCAGTGGAGTGTCGTCTTTGAAGATACTATTAGCCTCAATATCCTGGAGGATTTTGCCGACCTTGTCTTCAGTGTATCTTATGGATTTTGGCCTGATGTTGAGATCTATAATCCATTTTGATCTGACTTTTGTGCATGGTGTTAGGTCGAGGTCTAAGCCCATTTTTTTTTGCATGTGGTTGTCCAGTTATGCCAGCACCATTTGTTGAAGAGGCTTTCCTTACTCCACTTCACATTTCTTGCTTCCTTATCAAAGATTAGATGTTCATACATTTGGAGTTGTGTGTATGGATATTTCAACCTGTTCCATTGGTCTGAAGCCCTGGCTTTGTTCCAGTACCATGCTGGTTTTATGACTACCTCTTTATAGTAGAGTTTGAGGTTGAGGAGGGTAATGCCTCCCCATGTCTTTTCCCCCAAAATTTGTTTAGCTATTCGTGGGCGTTTGTTGTTCCATATTAATTTCAGGAGTGCTTGATCTACTTCTTTGAAGAATTTCATGGGTATCCTTATAGGAATCACGTTGGATCTGTATAATTCTTTCAGGAGTATTGCCATTCCTATATAGAAATAATGAGAGAGAGGAAAGTGACATAAAAAAATAATCCTGTTCACAATTGTGCCCCAGAAAATCAAATACCTCGGAATCAGCCTAACTAAAGAGGTAAAGGATCTCTACAACGAAAACTACAAAATGCTACTCCATGAAATAAAAGAGGAAAGGAGGAAATGGAAACACATCCCCTGCTCATGGATAGGAAGAATCAACATCGTCAAAATGGCAATACTCCCGAAAGCATTATACAGAGAAATCACTTTTAATGTCAATGTCATAAAGGACAAAGAAAGACTGTGGCAATATTCCAGATTAAAGTTGGCCACTAAATGCATTATCTGCCCCTAGAATAGATTATGCAGTGGAAAGGTAAAAAAAATGTTACAGAGAACATAATTAGATCTACTGAAAAAATAGAATATGGATATTAGATTAGATTTTAAAAGCATTGTATTAGAGTAAGCCTGTGAAGGAGACAATTGTGCTATGCCTATGTAAGATACCTCTTTATTCTTAGCTAATATACACTGTAGTACTTCGGCAAAGGGCATAATTTACTAAACTTGCTCTCAAATGCTGAAATAAATAGAGTGAAATGTTAATAATAAGAAATATAGTTAAGAGTATGCTCCATTTTTAGTTTTTCACTTTTTTATAATTTTGAAATTATTTCCAAATTAAATATGAAAAATTTTTATTCAAAGCTTTGGGAGTTATTGTTGTTATGGAATAGTTTATCTTTACTTGGCTAGTATACATTGGAATCCCTTTCCCTACCCCATGGCTTAATTTAATGTATTTACATTTTGTTTTAGTTTTAGGATTTACATTTTTTAAGTGATTGGAAGGGAAGATGACTATTTCAGGGAAGGTCAGTGTGAGCGTGGCCATAGGGACAAATAAATATATGAGATTTAAGATTTGACAGCTGTAACACTAGCACTGTCCTCCCGTTGTTCATCGATTTGCTTGAGCGGGCACCAGTAACATCTCCATTGTGAGACTTGTTGTTACTGTTTTTTGGCATATCCAATATGTCATGGGTAGCTTGTCAGGCTTTGCCGTGTGGGTGGAATACTCTTGGTAACTTCAGGACTCTCCAAGAGGGGTGGAGGAATTGAACCTTTGCCCTCGTGCAAGCCAAACACCCTACCCGCTGTGCTATCACTCTGGCCCAAGATTTGACAGGTATTTAGATAAAAATCTATTTTCTTGGGTGATTGATGGTGAGAAATGAAAGAGAAAAACATAATTCTACAATTATAGGTGGGAGAATGTGGTAGATGATGCTCCATTTCCTAAACTAGGAAGCCCAGGAAGAAGCAGGGTTGCTGAGAATAAAAACTGATTTCAATTTGAACAATTTAATTGGAAACCCCAGTGGAGAAATAGGGGGGAGTTGTATAAATGTGTAGAGAACTAATAAAAGAGTTCAAGATTCCTGATAGAGGTGTCTGCATTCTCAGCAATTTTGAGTGAGTTTCAAGATCACTCAGGAAGTGAGGACAATGATAAAGAGGATCCGGGGAGAACCCATGGGTACAGCAGGAGTATGGATGAGTAGAGGATTTAGTAATAAACTTGGGCTTCCTCAGGGCCAGTAAAAGCAGAACAGTGATGCTTTTCATGACTCAGTTTCTCCCTTTGAAGTTGGTTCTATCTCATGGGGATGGTAAAACTCTTGACAACTGATACTTAGGCAAGGAGTTCGGTTCAACTTAGAAGTTTCAAAATTTCATATCATCACATTTATAAGGGACTTCCATATCTCTGTCACTGTCACTGTCCTCCCATTGTTTATCAATTTATTCCAGCAGGTCCAGTAACATTGTGAGACTTGTTGTTACTGTGTTTGGCATATCGAATACGTCACGGGGAGCTTGCCAGAAATAACATTTGCCAGGCTTCGCCCTGAGGGCGAGATACTCTCAGTAGCTTGCTGGGCTCTCTGAGAGGGGTGGAGGAATCAAACTCTGGTCGGCCAAGTTGGCCACCTGCAAGGCAAATGCCCTACCTGCTGTGCTATCGCTCTAGCAATGCTTAGGTGAGGAGTTTGATTCAACTTAGAAGTTTCAAAAATTCATATCATCACATTTATAAGGAATTTCTATAAAATATAATGATTATTTGCTATAGTTTGTGAAAGATTTGTCAATACCCTGTTTTACAGGTGAGGCTAGAGGATTCAAAAAGTTCTAAATACTTAACTTTCTCATGGATATGACTGACAAGTCAGCATATCAAACCAATATTTTAGCTCTCAGACTTAGTATAATTCTAACTTAATTATTTAGAAGTCAAAACATGTTACATAAATTTTTTAATATTATGTTCTTGGTTTTACTCCTTGACTTATTCTCAAGTTTAGTTAGCCAGTACTATTGTTTTCATTATTTCTTTGGAAGGCTATATGAGAACACAAAATTTCATATAACTTATCACCATCCTTCATTCTCTTGAATCTCAGGAAATTCTAGAAGTACCACTCATTCTTCCTCCAGATGCTGGGTTAGGTGCCCACAAGCAAGGTTGGTGTCCTGTTGTTCTGTCACTGTGTAAGAATCATAGGATTTGGGGCTGGAGCAATAGCACAGCAGGTAGGGCATTTGCCTTGCACGAGACCGACCCGGGTTTGATTCCCAGCATCCCATATGGTCCCTGAGCACTGCAAGGAGTAATTCCTGAGTGCATGAGCCAGGAGTAACCCCTGTGCATAGCCAGGTGTGACCCAAATAGCAAAAAAAAAAAAAAGAATCATAGGATTTGATCTCAATTGTTTATGTCCCATTATTGTAAAACATTTAAAAAACATTACTGCAAAATATTATTATAAATAAGAAATTATAAAGTAGTATTCAGTCATTAAAAAGGAAAGTCTGCTATTTGAAACAGTTGGCTAAAATTTGAAGACCATCAGGGGTATGGTGCCGCCAGTAGGTCAATCTGTACCTGTGAGGTGAGTGCATCAGCAGCCTTCCAGATACCCCAAAATTGGTGCTGTGCCTTTGGCCAGACCCCAAAAACTTGCAGCAAATTTTACCAAGAAAGTAAATGGCCAAAAGTTAGGTATGTAGGAAACACACCCACAAACCACCTCCGGCTCAGCTATATAATTGGAGGCATGGCCCTCTGGTTCCTGATTGAACTGCTTAATGGCCATGATCCTAAAGACTCAGAAACAAATCTCGAAACCCAGTGGCTTTTGGCAAAAATGCATTCGGTCCCTGCAGTAAGTTACCAGTGCTGGGCCAACCCAGGTGGGAATAAGTTTCGTGCCTTGGCCTGTTCCCCCTGGCGGCCCAGTGGCCGCCATGCTCCAGAGGCCACTGGACAATCAGGTTGGGGCCAAAATGACGAGACACACAGGGCCTTATGGGATGGAGGTGGAGCCGGTCCTGTCCTCCCCACCCCAACAAGACCCCAAGTCATCGCCCACAAATGGCCTCTCTGGCTCCTGATCAAGCTGCTTAATGGCCATGATCCCAGAGACTCAGAAACAAATCTCGAGACCCAGTGGCTTTTGGCAGAAATGCGTCGAACCCCACAGTAGGTTACTGTTGGTAGGCCACTCCGGGGGGTAAAGGGTGTTGTCACTCCGCCTGCTCCCCCTTGGTGGCTCAGTGGCCGTCATCCTCCAGAGGTAATTGGACAGTCAGGCTTGGACCCACAGTGACGAAACTTGTTGGGCCTCATGGGATGGAGGTGGAGCCAGTCCTGTCCTCCCCACCCCAACAAGACCCCAAGTTATCGTCCATGGCCTCTCTGGCTCCTGATCAAGCTGCTTAATGGCCATGATCCCAGAGACTCAGAAACAAATCTCAAAACCCAGTGGCTTTTGGCAGAAATGCGTCGAACCCCACAGTAGGTTACTGTTGGTGTGCCACCCTGGGGGGTAAAGGGTGTTGTCACTCCGCCTGCTCCCCCTTGGTATCTCGGTGGCCATCATCCTCCAGAGGTAATTGGACAGTCAGGCTTGGACCCACAGTGACGAAACTTGTTGGGCCTCATGGGATGGGGGTGGAGCCGCTCCTGTCCTCCCCACCCCAACGAGATCCCAAGTCATTGCTCACAAAAGGCCTTTCTGGCTCCTGATCAAGCTGCTTAACGGCCATGATCCCAGAGACTCAGGAGCAAAGCTTGGAACCCAGCAGGTTTTGGCAGATATCCCTCCAGATTTAAGTGTTAAAATTTTGGAATTTCAAAATCCAAAGTGGCTGTGGCCACTACCGCAGCCATGCGATATCACATGTTATTCATAACCAGCAATAGAAAACAAATTGTCTTCTGTTGCCTTTACAGCAGATCTGAGTGTTGGGGTAAAATTTCAAATAATAATGGTGGATCTGGTGTCAAAATATTGAATGTGATCAAAGTAGAGAGAGAGTAATGTGGAAATCATCTGCCCCACAGGTAGGGGGAGTGTGTGGGATGGGGGTATACTGAGGTTGTTGGGGGTGGAGAATGGGCACTGGTGAAGGTATGGGTGTTTCACTGTATGACCGAGACTTAGACCCGAAAGCTTTGTAACTGCTCTCATGGTGATTCAATAAATAAAATTATAAAAAATAAAAAAAGTAAGATGGAGTTCATGCACAATTCAATCAGCTAACCAGTGGCTGAATAAATAGCAGTACTCCTACATAAAAATAAATAAATAAATAAAATTTGAAGACCAAGTGAAATAAATCAAAGAAAAATAAATAATGTGTCAGGAAAAAAAAAGAGCTCATAGAAACAGATTGGTGGTTGTTCAGTATAGAGAGTTGGGAGAAGTAGGTGAAATTGGTCAAAGGGTACAAGTTTCCAGTTGTCAAGTAAGTAAGTTCTGTGAATATAATGCATACAATGATTACTGTAGTTCCCAAAGCAGTAGTTTGTACTTTAAAGTTACTAACCATCAATCTTAAAAGTTCTCAACCCTACAAAAGGTAAATATGAAGGACCAGAGAGATAGTGCAGGGGTTAAGACGCTTGTTTTGCATTCAGTTAATACTAGTTTGATCCCTGGAATCACATATGGCCCACTAAGCTCCACCAAGAGTGATCCCTGAGCACAAAGCTAGGGGTAAGCTCTGAGTACTGTCACATGTAACTCAACTGCTCTACCTTCCCCCTTGCACAAGAGTGTTGAGAAGTGATATATGCATTAACTAATCTTATTGCAATAATCATATATACACACATATATGTATATATACATATATATAAAATACTTATGTAAAATCTTAAATTTATACTATGTTGTATGTTGTATTTTGGTAAAGACAGTAAAGCCCACTGGATAGCAGAAGCCCAGAAACTAATTTGTTTACTCTTCCTTAGCTTCCTTTCATGCAATTATCACCTTTTAATGTTAGCTATTGAGACCAAAGCCCTCTTCTCTTTTGGTTTTTCAGTTTTACATGCTTGCCATCCCATACAGTATTTGGCTTTGGGCACAGAGTAACTGTCTTGCTAGCAATATATTGGTCTTTACCTTATCAAATGCAGGTGGCTCATTATCCTTCATAAAATTGGCACATAGCAGACTATTAATGAGGATGATGGCAATAATATAGTGATAATTGACAAAGATACCTTCTGTTAGTATTGTTTCCTTCAGGGACTGCTATCTTTCTTTGTTTGGATCAGAGTTTTTGTTCTGGTATCTGAAAGATGATTGTATGTGTCATGGAGATGAATATTCAGGGAACAAAACAGACCTGATGGATTGATATTGATAGGGCAACTATAAATGAATAGTTTATGGGAAGGTAGGAGAGAAAGATATAATGGATAGTGGCTAGAAAATGAGAAATTTGGAAAGTAGGAATCTCCAGGAATAATGGCTACTATTGTTTTTCTTTAAAGTCCTTTACAACTCAAAATTCTGCCTGAAGATAAATATTTTTCTCTTTTCCAGATGAGAAAAGTGGAACTCGAAGACATTAAGTAATGGACCCAAGATCACATGTAAGTTACAAAGCTAGAATTTTTTTTCTTTTTTGCAATGCCAGGGTTTAGACCTAGCACCTTATACATGCAAAGCAAGTATAGCCCCAGTCCACAAAACAAGAATTTCAACCAGATCTATGTTTGAATATATCCATGAATCTTATTGTAACTTCCCTGTATAACAAATAATATATATCATATAGCAACTCATTATACTATATGCCTTAAACTTACACACAGTGTTGTATGCTTTTTTTTTGTTTGTTATGGGGTCATACCTGGCAAAGCTTAATGATTACTCCTGACTCTGAGCTCAGGGATAACGCCTGACAGTGCTCAGGGGACCATATGGAGTTCTGGGGACTGAACCTGGTTTAGCTTTATGCAAGGCAAGTTTCCTACTCGCTGTACTATTGCTCCAGCCTCATCTGTTTTTTCTAAATCCTTGTAAAGAGCAAAGAAAAATGTCTGCAGATTCATCACCCTTTCTTGATTATAAACTCCTTTTTTTGTGCCAATAGAATCCATTCTGTGAGCCCACAATCTCACCACCCAGGACAGAGCCATTCTAAATAGTTGGCTTGATTATTGTCTCAGAAAGTTGTAATGAATAGAAAAAAAGACACAGACACATAGACTTCTCTTTTCATCTCAAATCAGAAAAAAACTGATGAACATGGTAAGTTAAAGACAGAGTTGGACCTGGATGGATTTGTCTGGAGCATGAAGACTCTTGGTATGCAGCTGTCCCTATGGTAGGGGCTACCCATGCACTTTTCTCTTCTCTCTCCTTTAAGAGTGATTTTTTTTTGCTTTGAAATATTCAGGGCAGCTCCATTTGAATTGTTGAAGTTATAGCATCTGGTATTTTTGTGTGCATTTTCTCTGAAGAAAATTTTTTAAATGGTCTCATTGTTTTTCCTGCAGCAAAATCACTATCTCTCTTCTGCTCTCACCCCCTTTATTTTAAAACCACTTTTGATACAATTGCCTCTCTTCAGACTGTGTCTGCCTTGATGAAATTCAGGTTTCAAGAGCGTCTGCTATGATCTAGTAGGATTTTGAGGACTTTTACATTTGTCATCAATTCCTTTGAGCAACTAGCTATCCTTTCAATAATTAAAGAAAAGCCCTCAAAGCTATGAACAACCTGCCCTTCCTCTTCATTCCCACACTGGTTTCAGCATCTTTTGGTTAACACCACTGCTGGATAATTTAGAAAACCAAATCTCTATGGGTGACCAGGCAAAACTTATTAATCATATAATCCTAGCAGACGGCATAGCCCTAATACAAATATTTGTGCTTCTGTCACCAGCATTTGTCTGATCACTGCCAGATAGTGACAGATTTTAAAGACAATCACATTAAGTATTAATCAAGCTTGAAAGATGCAGCCACACAGAGGCATACTAATAAGTAGGCATTTCCTGCCTGTTTTCAGCATGAATGGCATCCAATCTCAGTGCATTCTTTTCTTTCTTCTTTTTTTTAAACCACACTGGGGCTGCTCGGGGACTACCCATGTGTGCTACTCAAAAGATGCTTCTGAAACTCTTGGGTCTACAGGTGCCACTGATTGAAACCAAGCCTCCTCTATACAACACATGTGCTCTAGCTCTTTGAAATCTCTCTCTGGCTCTCTCAGTATATTCTTGAAGTTGTGCTTTTCTTTCATAAAGTAACACTTTCAGCCTGGCTAAGAATCTGAAATGACCACTGACTGGCTGGGTGACCAATGATACAGCTCCTCCAAGATTATCCCCTGCAGGCTTCCTTGAGCAAGTCCACATTCCTTATTCTAACATCTCTTTTGCTGTTCCAGTAGGTGTTTAGCGAGAACTCTTGCAGTTAGAAAAATTAGATAGTTCTTGGAATCAGAGTGCTCAGCTTGTGCCTAGAAGGAAGGGAGCGAATATTTCAGGAGAGGGACTCAAGTACTGTATGAACATGACATTGGTCATATTCGTATGGGTCATATCTGTCTAAGATTAGTGAACAGCTAGAAATAACATTGACCAAATCAGGTATGATTGGAAAAGATAAGAAAGCAAATATATTTGTGTTGTTTTAATGCAAAATATACATGTCATATCTCAGAGTCTCCTTTGGCTCCTAGGTACTTTACAAATAGCAAAGAGAACTCAGAGATGTTACAAATGCTCAGAAGTTCTGGGAATTAATATTGAAGAAAGAATAGACAGGACAGAGATAGTGTAAAGGGCTGGAACACATGTTTTACATGTGGGATGCCACCCCTCACTCCACTGGTTTCATTCTTATCACTGCATTATCCCCTGAGCACTGAGCAGGATGTGCCCCTGCCATCCGCAGAAATAATAGACGGAATTACCAAAAAGAGAAGTATACTGGCAGATCAGTCAGTCCCTGACATTGCATTGCCCATCTGGGATCAGATTTTAAATTTTGTGATTTCATAAATGAATCTGTCTATTCTGAATCCAGGCATAGCAATTGACTCACATTCATCAGACTCAAATAAGCTTGGTGTACATATGGAAAATACTGTTGCTTGCTTTTAATGGAAACTTAATTATTCAGGTAAGGTGGGGTAAAAATGTACTAGTAGTCTTATTGGCCTCTACTTGTCTAGATTCCTTAAATACAATTTGTTCTCACTCTAAATAAAAGATCAGTTAGGTTAAAATCATTTCTTAGAGAATAAGAATTCTTTAGTCAGAAAGAGAGATAACATTCTATCCAGAGAAAAATTAGAGAATAATTATCTTCTGGCAACTGTGCTAAGCAAACAACCCATTTACCTTTATTTACTTTACTATTCTCTTTATTCCATTAATTAATTGGAAAACTGATAGAGTAAAAATTTGGGGACTAGGTGTCATAGGGGTAAACTAACACAGTTCCTTTTGTTGGTATAATAACCTGCTTTTCTGAACACTTGAATTGACTTCTCACTAGTAAATCTCCATCATTGCCCTTTCATTTGAAAGTAAGTGTTCTATCAAGACTAACCACTTTTACTTCTACTTGATTCAATTTCCTTTATTGTGACATAAAACTTATTGCCCAGAGGGGGACATTGTTGACAGTAAAGGCAGATGTTATTATTAATAAAGGTGGGGCAACAGAGAAAAAAAGAACTTTTCTGCAAAACCTGAATGCATATGTCATCACTATTTTGTTAGTCCCACCTTAAAAACTGGATACTTCAAATAGCTCTTATTTCAACCACTTTTTCAATCTCCCCTTTCATATACTTGTAAATCAATCCCTTGTCTGCATCAACAGAGTCAACTTTGTAATAATATTTAGGGATGCTTGTGATCCCTAGGTAACACTACCTTTCTGCCTTAGGGAATAGTGAGTGTGGAGGGAATAAAAGATGGAATTTTATTTTTTCTTAAACTTTTTTTTGTTGAATCACCTTGAGATGCACACTTACAAAGTTGTTCATAATTAAGTTTTGGTCATAAATGTTTCAACACCCGTTCCTTCACCAGTGCTCATTTCCCACCATCAGTGTTCCTAGTTTCCCTCCTGCCATGCTCCCCCAAGCCCCTGCCCCGTAACAGACTCTCTCTCTCTCTCTCTCTCTCTCTCTCTCTCTCTCTCTCTCCTCATTCTCACTCTCCTCCTCCACTTTTAGGTACTGTACTTGGCAACACTCTTACTGAAAGAGAGTCATGCATATCATTTTACATCCTTTCAGCACCCAGCTCTTGTGCTGAGTAATCATTTCCATCTATCATTGTCATAGTGGTCCTTTCTTTGTCCTAAGTGCACTCCTCTCCCACTTGTGACAAGCTTCCTAACATGGACCAGTCCTCCTGAGCCTTGTTTTTATTATCTCTAAGTATACATCTTTGGGTATAATTCTTATCCCACAAATGAGTGTGATCAATCTATATCTGCCCCTCTCCCTCTGACTCATTTCACTCAGTATGATACTCTCCGTGTTATACTCTCTATGTATAAGAAATTTAATGTCTTCATTTTTCCTTTTTTTAAATTGAACCACCGTGAGATACAGTTACAGAGCTTTCATGTTTGAGTTTCAGTCATATAATGATCAAACACCTGTCCCTCCATCAGTGCACATTTTCTACCACCAATGTCACCAGTATCCCCCCCCCCCCCATACTTCCCCCTGGATCTATGACTGACAATTTCCCCCATACTCTCTCTCTCCTTTTTGGCATTATGGTTTGCAATACAGATATCGAGAGGCTATCATGTTTGGTCTTTTATCTACTTTCAGCACACATCTCCAATCCCAAACTATCCCTCCAACCATCATTGGTTTAGTGATCCCTTCTCTTTTCCAGCTGACTTCTTCCCCATCTCATGAGGCAAGTTATCAACCATGGAGCAATATTCCTGGCCCTGTCTCTACTGTCATTGGGTGTCAGTCTCATATCATGTTATCTTACATTACACAAACGAGTGCAGTCATTCTATGTCTGTCTCTCTCTTTCTGACTCATTTCACTTAGCATGATACTCTCCATGACCACATAAAAGCAAATTTCATAATTTCATATTTTCTAACAGCTTCATAGTGTTCCATTGTGTAGATGTACCAAAGTTTCTTTAACCAGTCATCTGTTCTCGGGCACTTGGGTTGTTTTCAGATTCTGGCTATTGTGAACAAACCGGTGCAGATGTCATTTCTACTGTGCTTTTTTGCACCCTTGGGATTTATTCCCAGAAGTGATATTGAAGGGTCATATGGAAGCTCAATTTCTAGATTTTAAGGAATGCCCATGACTTCATTTTTCTTAATGACTTTGCAGTATTTCATTGTGCAGATGTATCATAGTTCTTTTTATCCACTAATCTGTTCTCGGGCACTTGAGTTATTTCCAGATTTTGGCTATTGTGAATGAACATAGGAGTATAGATGGCTTTTCTACATTATGTTTTCAGCCTCCCTGGGGGTATATTCCAGGAGCAGTATTGCTGGGTTATATGGAAGCTTTCTAGTTTTTTGAGGAATGTCCATATTGTTTTCCCAAAAAGCTGGACCATCAGTATTTCCAGTAGCAGGTAATGAGTCTTTTCCTCCCCACATCCACTCCAGCACTGGTTGATGTGTGTCAGCCTCTGTGATGTGACATGATATATTATTGTTGCTTTGATTTGCATCTCCCTGATAATTAATGTTGTAGAACATGTTTTCATGTGCCTTTTGACCATTTGTATTTCTTCTTTGAGGATGTTTCTGTTCATATCTTCTCCCTATTTTTATGGGGTTGGATTTATTTTCTCATAAATTTTTTTCTCATACCTTATATATATTGAATATTAACCCTTTATCAGATGAGTGTTGAGTAAATATTTTTTCACATTCCACAGGCTATCTTAGTATTCTGGTCATCATTTATTTTGAGATGCTTCTTAATTTAATGTAGCACTGTAGCACTGTCTTCCTGTTGTTCATCAATTTACTTGAGCAGGCACCCGAAGTGTCTCCATTGTGAGACTTGTTGTTACTGTTTTTGGCATATCAATATGTCATGGGTAGCTTGCCAGGCTTTGCTGTGAGGGTGGGATACTCTCGGTAGCTAGCTGGGCTCTCCGAAAGGGGCGGAGGAAGCAAACCAAGGTCGTCCACATGCAAGGCAAGTGCCCTACCCGCTGTGCTCTAGCCCTGCATAAAACTACTAGTCATAATTTCTTCAAAGCAAATATTGCTTAGATAATATTTTTTCAAGGCAAACGCCCTACCACTGTGCTATCGTACAGTAGAGGGCTGGAGCGATAGCACAGCGGTAGAGCGTTTACCTTGCACGCAGCCAACATGGCCGACCCGAGTTCGATTTCTCCGCCCCTCTCGGAGAGCCCGGCAAGCTACCGAGAGTATCTCGCCCGCACGGCAGAGCCTGGCAAGCTCCCCATGACGTATTCGATATGCCAAACACAGTAACAACAAAGTCTCCAATGGAGACGTTACTGGGCCCGCTCGAGCAAATCGATGATCAATGGGAGGGCCTTTACTTACTTTACTTTAATATTTTTTCAAAGAGAAGAAGCATTGCTAAATTCTAACTATGAGACGTTCCTTTCTCAAACAAAATGCCATATGGGGCCAGAGCAATAGCACAGTGGGCAGGGCATTTGCCTTGCATGTGGCCTACCAGGGTTAGATCCCTAGCATCCCATATGGTTCCCCGAGAAAGGCTAGGCATAATTTCTGAGTTCAGAGCAAGGAGTAACCTGTGCACCAGGTGTGGTCTCTCCTCCCCCCAAAAATTAAAAAGAAAATGTTGGTTAGTTACATACTTTGTTACACATGGTATAATTCAGAAGTACCTAAACATGATGTCTCTGAAAATTAAGAGATATAGAAAAAGTTCTTAATACGAGTTTAAAATTGATTTTTGAAAATAAAATATGAGCTTGAGCAAGTATATAATTCATTCTGTAATTTAATGTAGTCACAAATTATTTATCTTTGTTTCCACTTGTTTGGTCAGTAAAAGACAGAATTTCTTCCCCAAACCCCTATCTGTCCAACCCCAAAGCAACTATTTGATGGTAAGAATGCTGAATAAGAGATTCAAAGAAAAAATTTTGTGACAGGAAGAAATGGTACTGCTTAAAGTTTTGTATTACTTTTGTTTCTTCACTTTCTAAATCTTTTTGATTAGAAAAAACCTTCGAATTGACTGGGACAATTAACTGATACTCAAAATCCCTCTGGCTTTTGTTACCACCTATCCTTACCCTATCCTTCTCAGCTCAAGACTAGTCCTTCATAGTCACCCCTTGTTCTTGAAATGCTTGTCATCATCTCCAGTGTCATTCCACCCTCCAAGGAGAGACCAGCTCATAGTAGCACTCTTCTTGGATGTGAATACAGGCTCTATCACATTACTCATCTTTCTTTGGACCCCAGAAAATAGAAGAATCAGCCTACAGAGACAACGCAATAAGTTTCTGTTTGTTGGAACAAAAATGTTGAACTATAAGTGGAGTTTTATCATTGATTACAGCTCCCTAACTTTTTCTTCCTAGGAAGATTGAATATTTTTGGCATTGTCATCTATTTGCCTGG
The DNA here is from genome assembly GCF_029834395.1 of Sorex fumeus. Taxonomy (NCBI): domain Eukaryota; kingdom Metazoa; phylum Chordata; class Mammalia; order Eulipotyphla; family Soricidae; genus Sorex; species Sorex fumeus. The sequence goes on from NW_026606155.1 coordinate 29,230,165, forward strand.
AGGAAAAACGAACTACTCTGAGTGGAGAGTCATTTATTCATATAGTGGAAGTCGATTTTTGTTGACCTAAGTGCCCAAATGTATTGCCTTATGGGAGGTAAAGTGCAAAGATCCAAGAGTATTGGGACATCCTGATTTTTGAGATTGATTTAATCAAGAATTACATCTGAAGTTCCTTCTGTCTTGAATTTTGTCTCCTTTTGTCTCTAAACAGCAAAAAGTCACATACAAAGGTGCTGACATTATAGTGAAATGTCCAGTGGGGGCCGCTTGTGGGTCCCTTTGTAGGTGCTGTTCCAAATTGGTTTGGCCTCAGGGGGTGTGGTGAGAAATATCTTTACTGAGGATTTATAAAATTTGCCCCAGGAGTCAACTCAGGGAATTTGTCTATTAACAAGGCTGGAACCATTTCCTGACCCCTTTACAAACTCAAAAATCTCCAAAGATTAAAAAAGAATAGTTCATTTCCCCTGAATTCCTACTGCTCTTTATTTTGATGTCAGCCTCTTCTTGATTTTCCACTCAGCCTGACTAGCAATGAGGAAGAAATATTGATCACTTCTCAAAAAGTTGCGTCAAGTCTCTCTCTAGGGCATCAAGCACACAGTTTGGAAGTAGGGCTAATACCACAGAAAATCCTCCAGATTTCTATTTTGTTGTGTGGAATCTTCCTTCTTGTGGCAATGAAAGACCAGCTCCTTATTGTGTACTGGGTTTGGGGCTGCTTTTGAATTCTTTTTATAGTAACTATATACATCTTTCACAACTTTGGTGCATTTTTTGCTTCCATCAACCTACTTCTGCCTCTCTTCTCTAAAGACTGACCCCAGTCATGAGAGTCCCTTGGCACATTATAGCCCAGAATTGTTAGGAGCTGAGACCTGACATCCCTGGGGATAATATTTAGCCAATACATAGGTCAGATACAACTATGAAAGAGCAGCTCCCTTTTCTTGAGCTGAAACAAACTCTGGAATAACGTAAGCTTCGGAATTTCCTAGGCAGGAGTAACTATCTTGTGACCCTGACCTAGTTTATTTCTCTTCCCTATCTTGCTTTCCCCATTTTCTTACCTGTTTCTCCTGGGCATACTTCATATTGAATGACTTGTCCTTGAATCATTGTCTCAGGCTTTGCCTTTGAAAAGCCTTACCCAAAGCAACAGGATTTCATCAAATACCCTCAGTCACTCTATGAGGTATAAATGTTTTTAAAATTGCTTACATTATTATCATTTGCAGATGGAGGCACTTAAATTCCCTAGAATTTAAGTGATTTTTGCAGGACTACCCAAGAAATAAGTAAAGTACAGAGCAGTAATTTTAATCTAGAAACTTCTGATTTCAAATCTGAGTTCTGGTTAATTTCCTTTGAAGAATTTTGGTTTAGGAATAAGACAAGTTTATGTAAAAAACAAACACATTATTTTCTGCCTGAAATGCAATACTCAGATAAGTTTTATTTTGCAAATTCATATGATTGGGATCTCTGCTTCTATAGCTTGCTTTATTTATTTATTTATTTATTTATTCATTTATTTATTTTTAATTTATTTTTTAAATGGATCTCCATGGGGTACAGTTACAGACTTACAAACTTTTGTGGTTACATTTCCATCGTATAATTATCGAGTACCCACCCCTCCACCAGTGCCCATTCTCTACTACCAGTGATCCCAGTGTGCCTCTCTTCATCCCCACCCCATCCCCACCACCCCACCCTACTTCTGTGGCAAGGCATTCCCTTTTGCTCCCTCTCCCCTTTTGGGTGTTGTGGTTTGCAATAAAGGTATTAAGTAGTTATCATGTTCGGTCTATAGTCTATCTTCAGCACACATTTCCCATCCTGAGCCGGCCCTCCAAGTACCCTTTACTTGGTGTTCCCTTCTCTATCTGAGCTGCCTTTTCCCCCAGCATGTGAGGTAGGCTTCCAAGCCGTGGAGCAATCCTCCTGGCTCTTATCTCTACTATTCTTGGGTGTTAGTCTCTCATTCTGTTACTTTATATTCCACAAATGAGTGCAATATTTCTATGTCTGTGCCTCTCTTTCTGGCTTATTTCACTTAACATGATAATTTTCATGTTTATCCACTTGTATGCAAATTTCATGACTTCATCTTTTCTAACAGCTGCATAGTATTCCATTGTGTAGATGTACCAAGTTTCTTTAAACAGTCATCTGTTCTCAGGCACTCGGGTTTTTTTCCAGATTCTGGCTATTGTAAACAGTGATGCAATGAACATAGAAGTGCAGATGTCGTTTTGACTGTACTTTTTTGCCTCTCTGAGATATATTCCCAGAAGTGGTACTGTTGGGTCAAATGGGAGTTCAATTTCTAATTTTTTGAGAAGCATTCATACTCTTTTCCAAAAGGGCTGAACCAGTCGACATTCCCACCAACAGTTAAAGAGAGTCCCTTTCTCCCCACATCTGCTCCAACACCGGGTGCTTTTGTTCTTTTGGATATGTGCCAATCTCTGTGGTGTGAGGTGATATCTCATTGTTGTTTCAATCTGCATGATGATTAGTGATGAAGCGCATTTTTTATGTGTCTTTTGGCCATTCTAATTTCTTCTTTGAGAAAGTTTCTGTTCATGTCATCCCACATTTTCTGATGGGATTGTATGTTTTCTTCTTGTAGCGTTCACCCAGTGCCTTATGTATACTTGATATCAACCCTGTATCTGATAGTATTGGGTGAATATCCTTTCCCATTCTCTCTAAATAAATTGCTAGGATGAATATAATATATTATATATGTATTATATAATATTTATTATATAATATTTATTATATGTATTATATCTTATATATCTATATATAATGCATATATCTATATCCATCTATATATATAGATCACTTGATCACTTGACATCCTGTTACTCATCGATTTGCTCAAGAGGGCACCAGTAACGTCTCCATTTGTCCCTGTCACGTGCTAGTGTAGCCCAATGGCATCAGCTCATTCTAGGAACATGAAGAGACTCAAACTGATCATTCAGGATCTTGATGAAGAAGTCTAACCATCTCTATATAGATATAGATATCTCTATCTATATATAAATATCTATATCATCTATATATAGATATAGATATTAATAAAATATATAGTTATACATATATGTTTTTATATATCTCTTAGAAATATATCCCAGGAACTATAGTAGTATAATTCAACCTTAGTTTGAAGACCCAGAGAACTAGGGAAACTGATGGTGTAAATCACATTTCAAAGGTAGAGGAAGACAGATACAGGCAGAAAAGAACAGAAACTCCCTATTTCTGCCTTTTCTTCTTTTCAGTCCCTCAAAGGATTGATTGGATGATACCCACTCATTCTGGAAAGGACTTCTGCTTCACTGAGTCTACTGCTTCTAATGCTTAAACCATCTAGAACACTCCCACAGGCACTCCCAGAAATAAGATGCAACCAAATATCTGGGTTTCTCATATCCCATCAAAGTTAACAGATATAAGTAACCCATTGTAAAGACATAGCTCTATAACCCCTGAGAGTATTCTCAGGCTCTTCTCCCTCCTAAGGAGATAGACTTCTGGGTTTGAACCCAGACTCAACCAGTTCCTTGGCTAAGTTACCTAGCCCCATCATACCTCAGATCCTTCAGTTATAGAATGGGTATTAATTTTTTTCTTTCACAGAGCATTGGAGTTTTAATTAGGATGCTTTCAGCAACAAATAACATAAATTCCAATTCAAGTGGACTTAATGTGGAAATTGATTTGCTGGAAAGAAAACCAAAAGAAGGACTCCAGACAGAATGCAATTTGGGCCCAAGATTGTTTCAAGTGCATCTCTTGTTTCTGTACTCTTCTGATTTTCAGCTTCCTTGCGAGACCAATTAATTTTGCATTTGCAAGAGGGTCATCGATAGCCCTTGACAACAAGTTTTCTCCTTCATGTTTAGTTCAGGAAAGAGGAAACTCTCTCTCCCAGCAGTTGAATGTAGCACCTTCTTTTCTTCTTGCCAGGAAATGTGCTCACCACATGCCAATAATCAGTGGTGAAATGCTATGCGTGTAGGATTTAGGATAGAGCGATCTGGGTATATAAAAGTATTAAATAGTATGACCTGGGGTCACTTTCTGTGTCATAGCTAGTACCTATCAAAGGTTATTTTTATAATAATGAAGAAGGTATATATATTTTTTATCCTTTACACATAACCATCGACTTTATATGGAATGTCCTCTCTAGTGTTTATCTTTTCTCCCTCTGGTCTAAGTGCAATCTCCTTTTCCATAATCATGAATTATAGGAAAGTGTGCTAGCTAGATGGTAATCTTGAGTTTGTTGAGTACATAGAAAAGAAGTTCTATTAAGTACAAAGTCAGAAACACGGACTTTATAATTGAGAATGAAAAGCTGAATGAGGTCTTGGAAATAGGAAGAACTGAGAACCAGTAGAGAAGATACTTAAATTTTATTGGCGTCACTTTTGCCCTGTTTCACTCCTGATGCTGTCTCTAAGTTCACAAGAATTCACTTAGGGGTCACTGGGTGGGTGTTATGGTAGCTTTTACCAGTAATCAGAAGGAAATTTTAAGCAATTCATCCATCCAGACATACTTAGTATGCCATTTCATCTTTATATATTTGGCAACTAGCTGGGAAAGACCAAAACCGAGACTTTCACACCTATTTAGCACCTGGTTAAGCATCACTTGACACCTGCCAAATGTATCTCTAGCATTTAAGGGGAATGTGCACTGATTACTGTACTAATTAAGCAGAAGTCATTGCTACTCACAATCATTAGGCTAAATGGGTTTCTGGGGAAAAGTCATGATAAGCAGCTGCCCAATTGAAGTAGATTTGAAGGCACACCATGTACACAGATTCATGAACTGGCTGTTGCTCACATAATCTCAACCAACACAAGTTGGAATCTTGTGATTTGATGATGTACTTGATGCTGACTGAATCCAGTGGCAGTTCACTATGACTAGGTGACCTGTGTTGTGGAAGTTCAAAAGGGGAGATGCTCAAACTTAATTCAAGTAAATTATGTTAAAAATGGCACTTAAGGGACAAGATCTGTATTGAAAAGATATTACACATTTTGGCTTGTAATTTTCTCTCCTTTACCCCTTTTGTATAAATACTTCTGTATTAGGCAATTTCTTGCCCCACTGACTCTCTACATTTTCCTGTAGGTACTTTGAGTACTGTATATATTCAGTTTGTGACTAGTGTATTTGTTGTATGAACTACAATTATTAGGATTTGTTAGCATTTGACATTTTCCAGAAAAAAATTTGAGAGAGGGTAGTTGTGAATCCATTGTGGGGAGGGAATATAGCCTAGACACTCAACATTATGAGCATCCTAGGAACTCTTATATATGCAAGAGATTCTTGTAAGAAGACACCAAGAACACTTTTGATGACAACATCAACTTCTATGTTTGATGACACATTTTGAATCAAGGCCTAGGATGTATTTGAAGACTTTTCTTCATTTGTTTTTCATGATATAGCTAGAGTTTTGACAAAATGTTGTTTGGAAAAGTCAAGAAGATGTGAGTTTAGTGGGTATTGTAAAAATACAATATGGAGAAAGATATGGCCTAGACATAGTTGGGAACAAAATTTACTACTTTAAGACAGGCTTGAGACATTGTACTGACTGTCTCCAATATTAATGGCCATTATAAGATTAACAAGTTTTTTTGATATTGCCCATGCCAGGCATATTTTTCTTCCCCAGATTTTCCTGAAATAGTGAGGGAGATTTTCTTCTTTGGTGAGAGGAGGTAGAAAGCGCTACATCATTCAAATTATGATGATGTTTTGGGGCAATTGCATCTCACTTCTAGAAGGTCAGAGAAAGTACTCAATTTGAAACCCGTGGAAAATTTTAAACATGGATGCAATTCCATATAGCAAATGCCACTGTAATAAAGATCTCTTCATCTCAGTGATTCCCAATGGCCTATTTATGTCAGGCAATATTCAGTGAGAAGAAACTTTGTCCTAAATAAAAATGTGAACAATCTCTTAGAGTTTGTTCTAATGGAAAATTATTAACAAATCTAGAGGGTCTGGGAGTGAAGGAATGATGACATGGAGAGGCACTTTTGCAGTAAGTTAAAAGAGATACTATTTGTTAGTGGGTAGGGGAACCAGAAAAGGAGAAGATCATGAAGATATGAGCTCTTTCAGAAGCAAATTAAACTTTTGAAGTTTGATGGAATGAGGAAAAGTTGTTCAATTAATTTTATTTCCAAACAGAAAGGAATGGTTGCCTAAGAAAGCTGTATAATTTGGGACACGGGAGAAGACATCTCGGGAGAAGCCATTTTATCACACATCACTTAATGGTCAATAATAAACCACATATTTAAAGACATTCTCTCTCTGTAGGCTGTACCATAAAGACTAGGTATAAAGGAGGCTATACCACCTACGTGTGTAATTATATGTATGTTGTTCATGTAATGATGAAAGTATCTAATGACATATTTCTCTGAACATCCACCATCTCTAACCTGTGCATGACTACATTATGCTTGGAAGTCTCATCTGTTTAGTTCCATGTTTAATACTTGCTAGATGTCTATTGGAACAGAAGTGTCCTGCAAGTAGTAAGTTGCTACATACATAAGCTAGCTAACACAGTTAACAGGTTTTTAATTACTTACCAAGCTCATTTTCAAGGAAGAGGTGGATGAAATGAAGATGGGAGATGATATTGAAAACAGAAAAGGAACACAGAGATAGGAGGGCTCTGAAGATTTCTCTCTCCATCTATACACTGGAAAGCGTTCTGTAGCCTTTTAATTTTCAAAGAGAAAAAGAGTTTCATTTTTCAAGTAACCCTATGTTTGGAGGCTGGTAATACCTGAACCTTTGTGACCAACTGGAGGAATAACCCATCTTTGCTGTTTAGAGAGCCAAAACAAAACAAAACAACAAAAACCATAACCAACAACAACAATAATAACAACAACAAAACAGTCCAGAAGCTTATCTTCCTCTCTTGGCACTTCATGATCATGTTCAAAAGAAAAATAGACCACTGGCCTTTGAAGACCCTTTATAAGGGATCTGAGACTGCCAGGTAGCTCCCTTATTCTGAAACCACAGGACTTCCAGGGAAGGCCCCCAATCAATGATAACCTGTGCGAATGGTGTGAACCATCCATCGACTCTTGACCTGAGCTCTGGTTTGATGAGTGTTTTATTTGTTTATTTTTTAATTTTGGGTCACACCTGGTGATGCATAGGGGTTACTCCTGGCTCATGCACTCAGGAATTACTCCTGGTGGTGCTCAGGCAACCATATGGGATGCTGGGAATTGAACCCGGGTTGGCCGCATGAAAGGCAAATGCCTACCTGCTGTGCTATTGCTCCAGCCACTTGATGAGAGTTTTAGGAGTTGTATGTATACTCAGTGCTTTCTAAGTTTCCCCAGTAAATCTTATTTTACAACTGTTCTGCACGATTTCTTTACTACTTGGGAGTTGGGGGTCCTCTTTGAAATGAGATCATTTTCGCCACCTGGAATGACAAAGAGACAAGATCCTGCAATTAGGAAAAAACAATAAAAGAGAATGTTTCCTTCAAAGCAAATAGACACGAACAGCAAGAGAAAGGATGAGATAGGAGAAACATATGAAAAGTAGTCTGATCTTAACTGGTGCTGAAGATTAGCCTATGTCCAGCCATTTATCTTGCAAGCAATGTTGCTGATTGATGCTTTTTTCTTCACTTCTAGGAGCTGCTGGATTTCTTGAAACTGGCTTGTAGTCAGAAAAAGCAGAGATGGGGTTGCCAAGGGCAGATTCTTTCTGACTTCAGTGAGAAAAGACTGAGAACTGGTTGGTTGGTTAGCACAGGAAGATACAGGACAGAGTGATAGGTACAGAGATGCTGAAAAGGACCCAATTCCTTCCTGTAGGAGTCATACTTCCTTCAGCTGCTCCCAGTTTCCTTGTCTATTTCTTAGAGAACAAGCCCCAGAGAATCCACTGGACCGATACCTTCCCTGTCTGCTGCTGGGAGTCGCACATTAATCTGTGAAGGATATGTGTTACAGGGCTAGAATAGTTACAGATGAGATTGATTCCTTTTACTACTGAAAAACAGCCTTCCTGCAGATGAGAGGTGGCAGCTCTTGATCCAAAAGTGTCTATTTACTACAGTTGGTCTGCTTAAGTTGTAGAAAAAGTCTATGCAATTGGCTGGCTAAGGAAGCAGAGAACAGGCTCAGCCAAGCGGACACAGTAGCTTTGGGTGTGGTGTAGGTCGAGCTCGCAGGTCTTCAACAGTTCAGATAAGGGTCTCCTTCTCCTTGGGCCTCACTCCATTCCAGGCAGTGCTGATTCTGATCACAAACAGGGAATTTCCCTCCCCTCAGTTCTGTTTCTGTGCACTTGGTTGGGCATTTAATTTCATCTCATTCATTTTCACATTCACAGTATTTCTATTATCTACTACATGTGCCAGACACTGTGCTAGACCCTAGGGGAGTGGGGACCAATAATCACCCCAATTCTGAATTAAATGTAGCCTGCACTAGGACTATTGTCTGGGGCTGCTGTGTTGTGACTGCTGGTCTGTGTTCCAGGAACTCTTTATCTTCACACACCTGAATTTGGCTCCATTTCTGTTCTGGGTATATGGAAACTGCCAAAGGTACAGATGGGAGGGAGGCTGCCTGCCTTTTCTTTTCACAATTTAATTGGGATTGAAATATGGGCCTATGGTGGCCTCTCATTCTATATGAAAAATGCTCTTTTGTCTTCTCTCAAAAGAAGTCTGGAAGCAGCTAGAAATTCTGACAGGAACAGAGAGGCAGTTGTCACCTGAGAGAGTCACCAGCATAAATTGTCTGGTCTCTTGGAGAGGAGGGCAAGTCAACTATAACATTGGGATGCTCAGGGCTTTATCCATTCTTGGGATGTCAGGAATCTGGGTTGTGCTTCTTTTGTCTTTGTCTCCAAACCTGATATTTCCTGTTTCTTCCATCTTTAGACACACATAAAAGACCTCTTGAGACCCTTGAAGGTGGCTCTTTAACTCTTTCTACATCCATTCCTTTCTTTTCAAGAAAGCCATTGCTTAATTCTCTTCATGTTCTGGTCAGTTCAAGTCCATGATCTTATGATGTTAGATACTCAGCAAATTCCAAAATCATAGTTTCTCTCTGTTAAATTTAGTAGCTTTTAATCCACCATTTCAGCTCCTCTTCTTCCTGTCATCTCACCAAAATGACTGCAAGGGGCCAGAGAAATAGTACAGAGGTAAGGCACTAATCTTGCACATGGTTGACCCCAGTTGGATCTTCAGCACCACATTTGGCTCTCTGAACATCACCAGAAGTACTCCTTGAGTACAGAGACAAGAATAGACTCCAATCATTGGTGGGCATGGCCCCAAAACAGAAAAAGAAAAAAAGGCAGAAATAAAAGGAAATAATTGTTAGAGATAAAATATTTGCAAACCACAGGGAAGAGAGGAAATGAGTAATTGAAGGGTATAAGTCAGCTGAAAGAGTGGTTCTGGATCTCCAAAAAATGGAAAGTATGACACACAGAAGGGTATTGAGGAGAAGCAAGTCAGTAGCCTTGGAAACTGGGCCCAACACAGGGTCTGGGGCAGGGGGTGGGTTGAAAGTCCTTCCAGTCTAGTTAGAGCCCCCAAACTCTTCAAAGAGGCAATAATAAGACTCATCTCCTCGATAGCCCTACCTTCTCTCTTTACAAACTGAACCAGAGAGGGTTCCTAGGACACGTGGCACACAGATGGGAAGGTAACAAACACAAGTTGAATATTCTACATCCTGAACTAAGGAGCACTGGAGCACCTTGCCCTGCTCTTCTAAAACTGACAGTCACGTGAGAAATGGTTTCTCTGGAGAAACTGAACCAGAGATGCTCTCAGAGACTGCTGTTTGCAGATCTTCTTAAAACTTAGAACTTGATAAGCCTGACCTAGACATCCAAGACATCTGTAACTTATATTTTACTTATATGTAATTTATTTATATTTTTAATGGCCAGGGAGTTGAGTTGTCTGACCTGAAAACTCTCTTTCCCTTATGGTGAACAGTAGCTGAAATCTCTATTCCAGTTTGTTGCTTTAAAGTCTTCCCTACATATAATTCAGGGGCAGCTGGAGACATGATGAGAATTTATCTACAGAATTTGGGACTTCTCCTTTCTGACTTACTTCCTTTTTTAAAAAAAAAAATATTTATTTATTTATTGAATCACTGTGGGAAAAGTTACAAAGCTTTCAGGTTTAAGTCTCCGTCATGCAATCATCAAACACATTTCCCTTCACCAGTACTTATTTTCCACCACCAAGAACCCACCCTCCCAACCCTCCCAATGCCTGTGAGGCAGATGAATTCTAGTTAACACTATATCTGCTTTGATTAGATTCACTGTTTCGACAAAAGATTCACCATTATTATTTAGAGTTTACACCCCCAAATCAGACCTGCTGAAAAGGCATTGTGAAATAATTTGTTTTCTACAGCTGGTTATGAGAACCAAATGATTTTGCACGGCCACACAATTTTCGATTTCTGATATTTTACTTGTTAATCCTGGAAGTATTTCTGCCGAGTGTCAGGTAATTATAAGATTGGTTTCTGTGGCTCTAGAGCCATGGTCGTGCCGGAGAGCCATTCATGGGGGACAACTCGTGACCTCGGTAGGGCGTGAAGGACCAGCCGGGAATGCCCCCCTTCCTATGAGGTTTCAGTCACCCTATCACGACCGGCTCATGCCTGGCTTTCCAAAAAGCTCTGAGGGGAGGCGGCCGCAGTCTTGCTTTCCAGAGGGAAAAAGGCGGAAGGGAGCAACACCCTTTCCCCTCCGGGCAGGCATGGTGGCCTGGAGTAACGCATAGTCCATTCACTTTTCTGCTGCAAACTGCGGGGCTCTGCATTAAATCCTTGTGCTTCTGGATTTGACTTTCTTCTTTTTGGATTATCCCTCACTTTGTTGTTACTCAGAACTCTGAGTACTCAATTCAGTAAGTTGGTGGGCTTCTATTCATATTTTTTTCCATCTGCTTGGTACTGAATGTGACTTAATTAAAGTCTACAATCTGTAACAAAATGTGACATGTGCTTGGGGCTATTTCTTTGTTTGGTGTTTAAGGATTACTCCTGGTGATGCTAAAGGGAATTTAAGTGGTGCCAGACATTTAACTAGGGTTGACCATGTGCTAGGCAAGCTTCTTAATCCCTGTACTACTTCTCCAATCCATATTTTATTGATTTGATTTATTTTTATTTATTTATTGATTTATTTATTTTTGGTGCTGAAATTGAACTAAAATTTTGATGGTGGGACATAACACTGTGAGGTAGGTGCTCTACTATTGAGTTACACCACTCATCATGTTTTTAATATTTTGTTCAGGTCTTATAGTGATCTTCTGAAGCATAGTTGGTCTGAAAAGCGCTTATAGGAGTTTCTTTAGTTCTTCTTTAGTAATTTTTATTGTTCCTTCACTTTTCACCATCATTCTTTTAAATACAAATGAATAGTTAAGAATCAGCAAAAGTTTGAGAACAGATTCCAACATAAAAGATGAAGAAATAAGACTAAACTAACAAAGGTCAGGAGGAGGGTCTCAAAGAAAAAAAGATGCCACCCAAAAAAGGGAAAAATTAAAAATAAAACTCTCCACAATAATATTCTTAAGAAGACAAAACACATATGTATTGCAAAACAAAAGCAGTTTGTTTCACTGTTTAAAATTAGTTTTTAAAAATGTAATCTTTTTTCTGTTTTTAAAAATAGCAGAAAACAAGATGTTAGAAACTTGGAAATGGAATTATAAAAATAAACTACCAATAGTTGAAAAAATCTCTACAAGTCACTCAGAAATAGAAACATTTATAATAATAATAAAGAATACTTTAGGATCAATCTAAGAAGACCAAAATATGACTAATAAAAGATCTAGTAGAGAGGAGTGGAGAAGATGAAGAATATATTGCATAATATATACATATATCTCTCTATATACATCTTCACATATGTACACATCTTTGTATATATACACATGCCTGTTATATATACACATCCCTGAACTGAGACCCATAAGTTTCTAGAGTCTAGATCAGGAGTTGTCAAGCAATGATCCATGGTCCATGGTTCAAAGAGGGCTGTTCTGAGCTTTATTAAGTTTATTGGAACATAACCACACCAATACAAATATTGTGTCACCTGCTTCACACAGAGATAGAGTTATGACTTGTGATAGAGACTGCTTGGCCTACAAAATCTAAAATATTTACTGTTTTATCCATTACAGAAAAATGTTGGTTGTTGTAGGATAACAGTTTTGTCCTTCCTGAATAGCTTCAGGTATTTTAGGTTTATTGGGTTGCTCCCATCACAGTACTCCCATTCCTCTGTGTTTATTTGTAACTTCTTTCTTTGTGCTCTATTGACTTGTAAATATTGTTTTTCTCTTCTGCCTAAGTCCTTTGCATAGTTTATTCAGAGCAATGTCCTTTTTGTATGAACACAAGAAGACAGTATATGCTATGCCTTTGTAACATGATTCTCAGTGTTATTTTCCTCCTGGGCATCTGTTCTCTCACCTAAGCCTCAGCTGCCCTTACTTCTTTGCTCCCCAAAATGTAGGCTCCTGATGAAGGACTGGATGGAACCAGGGCAAGAAGTAAGCTATGTGCTACTCTGACATCAAGATGGGCCTGGCCAAGGTACCATAATGCTTACTGTAAGTTGAGAGCTTGGTCATGGACAAATGCTATCATGATCCAAAAAGTAATAACTAGATTTGGACCCTGCTAGGGTTAGGAATGATTAATCTGGCCTGAGCGTTGTAGTCTGAGTCTGTGGCAAGATGTTCCCAGGAGAGCTGCCCTACAAGCCTCAATGTTACCTCTTACTGTGTCCATACAAAAATAACTAGTATTGAGATGTTGATAGAGTTATTGGACTGAGGAAAGGAGAAAAACACCTTAGGAGGTATTTTGCCCTTGGGCAGTCAGAAAGGTTTTGGAACACCTTGTAGGTGGTGTTCCCTTTGAACTTGGTGGGCCCTCAGGAAGGGCTTTCTTATGTTGATGTTTGCTACCTGACTGGGTGCAGTGTCAGCCCAGAGTGCAGGGGAGTTGGAGAGGCAAGAAAGTTGGAGAGTGAGAGAAAGAGCAGGGCAGTAAGATGAACCATGGAGAGAATAACATTGAGAACAGAGAGAGAAGAATGTAGAAGAAGAATACAGGAGCAGGCACATGGAGAGAGAGAGAGCCCAGGCTGCGAGATGGAGTGGAGAGATGAGTGGGAGAGTCAGGGGGATACAGGAATGAGAGGCAGTGAGAGACTTGAATGGGAGGCTCAGGGAGACTGGGGCAGGCACATGGGGAGAATGGAATAAAAGGCATCTGATCAACCAAGCGGCTTGACCCTCCTTTCCTCCACTGTCTGCCCCATGTCCAAGGCTGCCCCAGCTGAGCGAGCAACCCGGGGCCCACCCCAAATAAGGGCACAAAGGGAAGAGCCATTGGGGCCTCCCTCTGCCCACCCCTTAAAGAATTTATATAGGTTGTCTCTTGTCTCGATGAAAAGATTCTAGCACTAATCAATGAAATATAAAAAGACTCAAATAACAGTATTGTGAGTTTTCAGAGTATCAGAGATAAGAGAAAATATTCTAAGGGTTTCTAGAGAGAAAACAAGGTTACATACAAAGGAACAGAAACTAGAATGGGATTACATTTTTCAAAAGCTTTAATAGAAGTGATAAGAAAGTGTAGTGATACCTTCAAAATATTATGAGAGACATAGCTTTCTACCTGGAATTCAGTTCAATCTAAGAAAAGGAGGATGAAGGTGGTTTCGAAGAGCCATTGCCACAGAGGACTGAATTGTGGGAGACTGGAGACAAATGGAGAGGGTCTATGGACTCCAGAAAGAGAACCAGATACAAATGGCTTATCTATGTCAGGAAGGAAAGCTTTCTCTTTTCTTAGGTCCTGTGATTGGCCTAAGAATAAAACTCACAGACTAACAGTAAAAATATCATACAAATTTATTTAATACTTTTATGTGTACACAGTTGTCTTTCTAAGAAAATTGAAAACCCAAAGAAGCCATTAAGGTCCCCCAAATTTACCATAGATAACAAAGAATGGCAAGTTGCGGGAATGTTCAAGACAAAGGGGCTTAACTAGGGGGAGCAATTGTGGAGCGTGGCCTAAGAAATATACAGTCGGGAGGACTGGAAGTCAGTATTGTTGTTTTTTTTTTAAGTAAGTTAGTTTATGTATTTCTAGATTTGTAACTGGAAAGTTCTGTTCCACTGCCCCTTGAGGGCCCATCAAATGAGAGATATGGTGATGGGTCAGGAAAAAATATTATTGGCAATATGGCAACAGAATGGAAAATGGAGGACTCTTCTTCAAAGCAACCATCTTGTCTATATGATCACAAGAAGGAGTTTTAATATGAAAAGAACCAGGAAGAAAGGATGAGTTTCAGATTAGTGGACTTCAGAACAAATAACGTATTCCTTCATTGACTGGTCTCCTGAGGGACTCAAATATGGGCAAGATGAGGAACACTGTCTTATCTTTTAACTTTTTGTCATAGAGGACAGTGGACTGAAAGGCAAAGGGGTCAGTGGCCTTAGGTCCATACTTTGCAAACAGGACCCCAGAGAAAGAACAAAGAAGGGAAAAATAACCACCATGACAACGGGCACGGCTGTTTTCCTCAAGAGGCTTAGAAATACAGGGAGGGAACTGGTATTTCTAAGGAACTTACTGTTCGGTTTTTAATGAGAACAAGTGTTTACTGAACATCTTCTGTGCATCTGTACCTTTATGAACAGTAGAAATTCAGGGTAGTCAGTCAATTTTTGCCCTTATTTAATTTTTGTCAAATTGATTTTAGTACCTGTTGTCTTATGAGCTACTCTTAATAGGTTCTTTTTCACCTAATAATCTCAGTGACTAAGTCCAGGTTACCATCCTTAAAGATGGTATTATGTAAGCCAGACATATTACTGCTAGTCTTCTTGATGATGACAGTATAGTGCTGATATATGGCATTCTATGTATATACTTTAATATGAGAATAATTTGGGTTGGTCTGACTCCAAAGTCCTGTCCTGGACCATTTACCATCACACAAATACTAGCATTTTAAAAAGCCTACATTACTTTCCAGGAAAGGCATTCCAACCCACATCAGAGGAGTATTTAGAATATATATCTTTGGAGAAAAATAGTTTTTAAGCATTTTTCCTCACCTCCTTGGGGGATTTTTTTTAATTTGTCCTTTAGATCAAATATGTCTAGGCTTAAGTGGCATCTTTGTTAAAATATTCTCTTTCAAATGTTAAGATATTCCCTTTTAGACTCTGGTCTCTGGGCCAGCAGCAACCATTAACATATTAACACACTAGAGATTACATGTTCACATATAAACAGTGGAATTAGAATTTAGTTTCCCACAGAGTCTCCTGAAGGTCAAATGAGGGTTAGAGGGTTGGGTGGATTACTACTCAGTCTAATGGTCTGTGCAAAATGTCCCTATACTTAGAATAGAATTTGAGCCATCTCTAGGGAACAATTGCAGAGAAATCCCTGGAGAAAAAAAAATGCTAAATTTTTTTTTCATTCTAATTATCAAGTTGCTCTTTAATTCAAATGAAATGCCTCAGAGTGCTGATACTTTATGAGATTCATCACAGCGACATGTCCCAGCCCTGCTGGGATTTTCGTCAAGGAAAGATAAGACACATTCTAGAGCTATAATAAGTCAGGCCATTGATGAGGAACAGGGCAGTAAAACTTTTTTCCTATGTAGAGACCAAAAAAACTGAACCATGAGTAACCTTTCTCCTACTTTATGAGGTTTCTTGCTGTGGGTATAGGAACAGAGTAATCAAGCAGGATTAATACATTTCCGTTAGTTATACTCAAGCTCAACTCAAAATCAAACTTTTAATGATCAATTCCTATAAAATAAGTAAAAGTCACAGTTTCTTACAGAATTTATTGTAACTTATTTTTTCGCTGTCAAAAGATCTTAAGAATCTGTAAGGAAAATCAACTTTTAGGCACCTGCCCATGATCATCCTCTGCTATGAGAGATGAATAGGAAGAAAACCCTGTGTGTAAGTTCAAAAGATATTGGCATGGTCAGGGTTTGCTAAAATGAATAATGAATAATTTATCTAGCTGTGCTTTTCTGTAAAAATGGTGTTAGTTTTAGTTCTTGTCCAGTTAACAATTTACTTTGATATTCTCAGGGCACAGATAAACATTCTTCTTTTATCTGGGATATTTTAAGACTGCATAAGTAATCAAAATAACATCAGATTGGTAATGGATAAATAATACAAAAGGTAGTGTACTTGCCTAACATGTGGCCAATGTGAATTTGATCCCCAGTCATACCAGGAGTGATCCCTAAATACAGAGACAGGAATATGCCCTAGGCACCACCCATTGTGGCCCAAAAACCAAGAATAAAAGAAACACACACGTGAAAAATAGCTTAAGATGGACTAGTAAAGAAAAAAACTCAATCTAATAACATATGGAAAATTTACATTGATGTACGTGCTATAATGAAATGGGGAAAACCAGGATTCTATACCCTGTGTAGAGATCCAGGACATCAAGGAGATGATGAAGTATACTCATGAGAAGGGACTGCTTCATTTATTTTTAACGCTGAAAGTAAAATAGAAGAGTTTATCAGAAAGCGTGAATGTTCACTGATAAACCTGCAAGTGGACGATACACTCCCGCTCCCCTACCCAAAATACATTTTGTAGGTCATTAAAAGGCCTCATGAGAAGAACACAGGAGTAATAGTCAAGGTATGATTGGGACTATGGCTCTAGGGAAAGAAATTATTGGAATGTCACAAGGGTGGTCTAGGTGGTGCCTTATAACCTGAGTGATGAAAGCTATGGCCAGTTACCTAGATCAGCAAATAATCTTAGAAAACCGGGCACCAGAAGATAATTATCTAAGTATCCTCATCCCTGATTTTCCAGCCCATATCTTTCAAATTCATTAAAGAAATGCCCCTCTCCCACTGTCTTTTTAGGAAAAGTATGAAGGGGAATACATTTCTGTTTTTCTCTGGAATTCTTCAGGAGATACTTCTCATAATCAAGAGCTTCCCTGCTGTCCTATTTTCCCCCTCCTTCTCTTCCCTTAAATAATGTCCTTTCTGATTTCAGGCCATCTATCTCCAGTCCTTTGCTTTCAATCTTGACTGCTAGTGGACAAAAATCTGAGAGCCTGGGACCATTTCAATACGAGCAGTGATTGCTTCTTCAGTGAGGAACTGGGTAAAGGACCAAGATTAAGGCATATAATATCTTTTCAGTCCTTGGGTCTTGACTATTCTTAGAATAATCATCTTAGTTTAGCTGATTATTTTTGTGCTAAAAATGCTATCTCTGGCATTCTTAGCAGCAGTGCCAGAGATAAAATTTGGCCTCACAAATGCTAGGCATATGCTCTACACTTGAGCTGTCTCCTCAATATGTATGTGCATTTTAATTTTTAAAGTTTATTTTTGTTTTTCTTTTGATTTAGGGCCACACCTGGCAGTGATCAGAACTTACTTCTGCTCTGCACTCAGAAATCATTCCTGGTGGTACTTGGGGGATGATATGGGATGTGGGGAATAGAATCCAGGTCAGCTGAATGCAAGGCAAGTGCCCTACCTACTGTATTATTTCTACAGCCCCTATATATGCATTTTTAAAAAGTAATAGTGAAAAACTTCCTCAGGCCACTGTACCTTCAATGATTTTATTTTCCCATACCAAGTTCAATCGGGGTGAAGATGCTTAGATAATTATCTTCTGGTGCCTGGCTTTCTAGATTGTTTGGTGATATGGGGAACTAAGAAACATATTGGGGAAGGCCCACTCTGTACACATTGAGAAAAGCCTGTCTGACCCTTTTGGAAAAACTTATCCCACAATACAGCTATGTGCTAGGTATATGCATCAGTTAGGATTGCTTTATCATGGCTGTAATAGAAACACCATGTTAAAAAGGTAATATCCTTTTTAGAAGTTAAAATGGTAATTTTCATATAAATGTAGATTGAACACATGCTGAAAATTTTATTTAATTTATAAATTAAGAGGGAACTGGTAAGATATTACAACCAATTCAAAGGAAAATCCACAGAGCAGAGAAAAATAGAGGCAATCAGGAACACTAAAATGAATTTGCTTAGTAGAGCAAAACTTTGAGCCATCAGTGGCACCTCCATCAGACAAAATTCATTTGCATGTTTATGAACAAGAATCATTTGCATTGCTAGCAGCTCCATATAATTTACAGAGTTGTAAAGTGCTCAACAACACTGAAAGATGCAGAGAGTCCATGGATTCAAATAACTTGGAAAAGGACCAAAGGAGAGATCTCCTATGCACAAGATATTCAGAGGAGAACCTTTCAGATGCCCAGAAGAGACTTACTACTTTAACATAGGCATTATTTCAGGCTGAAGTTAATAGAGGCCCCATAGGCTCATGAAAACGTTTTACCAGCCTCTTTCTTTTGCACAAGAAGTGGTAATTGGGACTCTTACACAGAATCAAGGCTTTTACCAGAAATAATGTTTCTATCTGAAACCTGATCTAAATGGTAGAACAAACATCTAATTACAGAGTTTCCCGTCTTTGTCATGTGATTCACTCAATCTCTGTCATGTGAGTCCTCCTGCAACTCTCCAGAAAACCCCAGAATTCTATCCCACAAGCCCAAAATATATACCCCCATTTTGCTTCAGTGTATTTTGAATTCACATGTCTTTGTAGATTCCTTGAACATACTAATTAGTCTCTTTCCCCTGCCCAATCTGTCTGATGTTAATTTGATTATTTGACCAGCTGCAGAGGAACTGAGAGGAATAGAAGAAAATTTCTTCTGCTCCCCCATAGTGTAATAGACAGTGCCAAGTTTTCCATTGAAAACAATTGCTTCATTTAAATTCTTTTCTTGTTAAAAGATAAACTAAGTCATATTAAGGTAGACATATTAAAATTTCAAAATTTTATTTGAACAAAAATCTATCTGAATCACGCTGTACTTAACAAGAGTGGTTGGAGCCAGGGAAAGGACTTCAAAGAAAAAAATGCAGAGACAAAAATGGAAATTATTTGATGACTATTACTGAAAGCCCACTTGGTTGTAGTCTGTTCTCTTTACATTTTGAGTTGGTAACCTCCAGGCCTGTGTAAATTGAGATTTGGGTTTGCTTATTTATAGAGGCTGCTATGGCATCAGAGCTACCTTAATATAATGCCTCCTTTATGAATTAATTTAACATTCTACGGTGGGTTATACCAAAGGAAGTTTCTTTTTCTTATTAACCAGAAAACCAAGTTGGTCAGGCTGGTGCAGTGGTTTATAACTCCATTAGACCTGGTCTTCTGCCTCCTCCATTCCAGCCTTAATTTCATCACCCCAGTAGCAAGGTAGATGCTTTGCCTAGAGTCATCTTTCTAAATTCCAGGCAGGAAGAATGAGGATGTGTCTTAATATTTTCTTTAAGTTTAAGAAAGGGAAAGCATCCAGGGACCATATAATTATATCTAGCAATAAGGAAGACTGAGAAGAGAATATTATACTTAATCTTGTTTATTTTATGTTGTTTGTTTGTTCTGTTTATTTCAATCTATAACAGAGAAAATTGAGAGGGAAATGAGGCAATTCCTTTTTCCTCTTTAGGTTCTTCAGTACTGACAGATAATCAAATTAACATTAGAGTAATAAAAAAAACTAAAGTCTGTGTTTTAATAAAAACATGAATATTTCCTGAATACATAAAAGAAACCTTGTAAAATGGAGTGAATGGGAAAAAGAATTAAGTTACCTCTTTAAATAAATTTAGTTGAAGTCAAAGAATGTTGGAGGTGGAGGATGAAGAAGAAAGGTCATTCATAAAAGATGACCAGAAAAATCAGAGCAAGCAAGCAAGAGAGATTTCACTTTCTGTCTTCTCCACTAATAAAGGTTAAAATATAAGATATTCTTGGCACAAAATTTAAGGAAATACAAAGGAGAACTTTTTTCTCTGTGTAAATGTCTTCTACAAAAAGGCAAATCTTCAGAACTCTGCCCTTAACCACTGTCCCCTGCCATGAAATAGAGTCCTTAGGCTGCTGAAGAGACTTGTTTTGGGGAGGGGGTAAAAAATTTTGTCTTCTTACAAAAGTTTGGAAAAGGGGAGGCACATAGTGGTTTGGGGGCAGAGTATACCAATTTTAACTGATAATTTTCCATGGGAGCTTAAGAATTTGTATTCAGTGCTACTCATGAATTTTGTTTAAAAAATTTAAAGCCATTTACATTAGGTATATGCAACTAATTACAATTATATGTAAGGCTGAAAAATATTGAGTATAAATATAAAAATCTACCCTATTCCTAGTAGGTTTACAAACTAAAACTCCAAGTTAAGAACATCCCTCAGGCACATAGAGATTTTTGGAGAGAAGGAAGGATTATTTTTCCCTCCCTGTGCATGGTTTTAAGTGAAAATTGAATCTGAAAGTCTGAAAGCTAGAAATGTTTGTGATGTAGGTAGAATTTGTAGCAATGAAATATTTGAAGGGTTTTTATTTGATTCCAGAAAGTTATTCTTCTGTGCATTTTTTCTTAGATTTTCTTTTCTTTTTTGATGGGGAATAAGCCCAGACTTATCAGGCTCTAGGTAGTTTTATGGAAAGTTTTATGAGGATGTAGATAGATTTTTTAATTGCAATCTGGAGTACTTTGATTTCCACATTGGGAACAGAGACAAAGATTCAATCCCATTGACATGTGTCACGTAGCTAAAACAATTAGAACTGTACAGTTCTATGCCCCCATTGTCTTCTTGTCAAAACTAAGATAGCCTCTGTTGGATTAAGAAAGCAAGAACAAAAACTCCAAACAAAACAAAACAACCAAACCAAATGAACTATTGGCCAGAGACTTACAATGTGGATGATGTCACATCATGATGTGACATCTCCCTTTCTAGGAGATAGTCTTTAGTTTTGATTGTCCCTAACGGATGTGATTATAAGAGAATCACTGCCACCAATCCATCTGTCTCAGTCCACCCAGGTAGTTAGAATACCAAATACAGAAATTTGTTTTTTATTGTTCTGGAGACTGGGAAGTCTAGGATGGAGGCTTCAGCGATTATCTCTGATGTTGGCCATCCTTTTGCTGTCATATTCCATGGTGGAAAGAGTGTGGGCTCTTTCTGTGGTGATTTTTATTTTCTTTTTAATTTAAAGAAACTGATTCTGAATGGATAGTCAAGGACAACAAACAATTCTGAATGAAAGTAGTGAGGCCTAAGCATGGCCTAATCAGGTCTTAAAGGACCCTCCTAATCCCAACACATTGAGGGTTAGGTTTCAGTATTTTTAGCATCTTAGCTCGAGCGGGCCCAGTAACGTCTCCATTGGAGACTTTGTTGTTACTGTGTCTGGCATATCCAATACTCTCGGTAGCTTGCCGGGCTCTCCGAGAGGGGCGGAGGAATCGAACTCGGGTCGGCCATGTTGGCCGCTTGTAAGGCGAACGCCCTACCCGCTGTGCTATCGCTCCATTTTAGAAAAGTGACAATATAAGAAAAAAGAACCTTGAGTTTCTAGGATGGCAAGTTATGGGTATGTAAATACCTGGGGAAACTAATGGAAGAAAGGTCTTAGATAGTAAAGCTGGCTATGTGGATTCTTGTGAGACCATTGCTGGGATGATCAGGGACTAAAATGGTTTCTGGTGATTAACTTCATCATCCTTGACTGACAGAGAATGTTTCTTGTGTCAGTTTAATCTCAGTTGCTTTCAAAATAATCCTTTTGTCAAAGTAATATATTTGGCTTAGATGCAGACTGTGGGTGTTGGGTGTGAGGGAAATTGGGGACATTGGTGGTGGGAAATGTGCACTAGTGAAGGGATAACTGGAGACTTGACCATGAGCAACTTTGTGGCTATATATCTCACAGTGGTTTAATAAAAAGTAAATAGAAATTCAAATTTTAAAAAGCATAGTATATTTGGAGTGGGGATGGGATTTCATTCTAGTTCATCTCAGACATTTCATATCTCTTCTCTTCTTCTTTTTTTTTTATTCATTCACTGTGAGATAGTTACAAGCTTTCATGTTTGAGTTAAAATCACACAATGATCAAAACCCATCCCTCCACCATTGCATATTCCCACCACCAACATTGCCAGTATATCCTCCTTTCCCATCCTCCCCCTGGTCTCTTCTATTCTTTAATGGAAAAACTGAGATTTTTTATAGCATCTCTATCCTTAGTGATCTTTCTGCACTATGAACCCTCACTATTCTAGTTTTCAATCTTTCCATTTCCTTGTGATTTTTATTTGTTTATTTACTTTGCAGTGGCAGGGATTAAACCAAGGTTTCCTACATGTAAAGCATTGCATGATAGTGCCAAGCCACACCCTGTCCCTCCTGGTTTAGAAGACCGTTTTCTTCCTCTCTTTTCTCCTGTGCCTTTTCTTATCCTCTATTTTTTATATTCTAGTTTCAATTTTTGACTTTGTAATTCCTCTCCATTTTTTCACTTCCCACTTCTTGATCTCAGTGAGAGGGCCTCTTTATTTATTCTCAGCACAACCAGGAGGAAAGTTTCCTCAGGATAGAGACTCCCTATTTCTGGGAATTCCTGCTTTTTAGAAGCAAAACTAAGTAGTTTTCTTTACTTCAAAACATTTATAGCCACAGTTGGTGGCTGGAGCCTTCAGGGCTCCCTGCCACTGCAGTTCACAGACTGTCGGCTGATTAGCACCCTGAAGAGACCAGGGAAAACAGACCTCAGGATTTTAACCTTCCTAGTGGGGGGTCACACTACAAATTGTCCATTGACACTTCGGTGAATAATATGGAACTCCAGACTGTGGACTTCCTGGAAAATGTCAGTACAGTGAGACAAAGGGACAAGAGGAATGGCTGATTGGGAAACTCAGGGTATCTTCTTGCCACCACAGAGTAAGTGTGGTAGTAAGAACTGAGAGGTACCTCTGAGATCCCTGTTAACACACTGGGAGTCATTGCATGTTTGATGAGAAGTGGAACATCTGACCATTATCTTTCTGAATTTGGATTGTGGAAAAAGCCCTAAACCCAAGTGAGATGTGAGGCTAGTCTTGATTTTATCTCTGACAAGATGGGTGGATCTTGCCTTGCACTCTTTGAAAGATTTCTTTAGGCTTGTGAGTTTTCTTTTTTTTTTTGGTTTGGGAGGGCATGGATGGCACATCTGGTGATGCTCAAGGCTTACTCTTGATTCTATGCTCAGGGGTCACTCCTGGTGGACTCAGGAGATCATATACGGTGCCTGGGATTGAACCCTGCAAGCACCTTATCCTCTGTACTATTGCTCCACCCCAAGGCTTGTTTCCATGTTCCAGCTCTAGGTACCTGATTCTAGAATATCCTTGCAATTGCAATTGCAATTGCAATTCTCAGTAAATTATATCAACAATATTATATCAGTAAATTATAGCCAAACCCTACTGAAGAGCAAGGAAAGTCTCTTAAGGATAGTCTTTTAAGAAGGATGCTTATAGGCATGTTTATTACCTAATTACAGGTATTAAGAATGCAGTACAAGCATGGAATCAGGAGTAGCAGTGCTTTGTAGCTGATCTGAAAATTTCTTAAAGAAATTCTTTACTATTAAGGCAAACCAGAATGTCCTATGGTGTTTTTCATATGTTCTTGGAGGGATAGATTCAAAAAGCTTAAACAACTTCAGAAAGAAACTTCAAAAGATATAAAATAGCATTAGGGACTTTATCTCCCATCTTTCATTTGAAAAGAAATGGAAGTCAGAGTCTTGTTTCTCAGAGAGCAAATATGTGACTGAAACAAAGATCTTGGACCATCAAAAGCAGATGCCTCACATTGTAGGCAGCTTTAGGAAAAGGTCAGTGAACAAAGAGAAAGAAAAAGAGAAAGAGAAAGAGAGTGTGTGAGAGAGAGAGAGACAGGGAGGGAGGAAGACACTGTCATTCTGACTGTGGCTTGATGAAGCAGAGAATAGATGAAAATAGGACTTTAATCAGCAAGGCAAAAAGGTCATTCCCAGTGACCCAACATTGTTGCAGTTAATGGCAACACAAGCAATAATAATCAGAATTACAAACCAAGAATTATTGAGAGGTGTTGGCTAATAATACAGTGTTGAAAGGCTTTCGTCATTTGACCTTCATAATTGCTCTATCAGAAAGGTAATATTTTTATAAATGATGACACTAAGGCTCAGAGGAGTTATATACTCAAGTGTCTAAAGTCAGGGTGTCAGGGTCTACATCCATATCTGCAGGTGAAGTTTGTAGTAGTGCAATAATTGAAGTGTTATGTCTGATCCAAGGGAGTTATTCTTTGGTGTCTTATCTCAGACTAGAAATTGTGGTGCTTTCAGCTGCATTCTTCTGCTCTCTGTAGTCCTACTCAGAAGACTCTGACATCATTCAGTCCTGCTATTGCAAGTGCTGCCATATTTTTTAGTACAGTGTTTTCCATCTGTTTCTTCTGGATCCCAGGAGTTTCATTGAAATATGCAAGGATTCTCTGAGGGTCACTTTGAAAGTATTTTTCTGAAGTCCCTGACTTCTTCTAAACAGCCCACCACCACCCTCACCAAGTCATTTTGAAGTGTGGGAAACAAATTTGTTCCCTTGAGTTCAAATATTTTTTGCTTTTCCTTTCCAAATTATATATCCACATTTTGAATGTAATTAATCTGCCCTGGAAAACTCAATATAAAAGTACTTCTGCTAAGGAGGATTTCACTTATTTGTTTAATTAACCATATAGCAAACAATATGAGAACTAGATTTTTATTATAATTCCCATATATCCTACACATGTCTATTTTTCCACATTCCTATTTTTCTCTTTTACCATGTGTGACTGTGAAAAACTTCTTGATGGGATCTGGACAGAGGATGAGGAAGATCTATGATGATCACCTGAGAAGGGCTTGACTATTCCTGGGCCCTTGTTTAGGAGTCCACCAAAGTATTATTCCTATGGAAAAATTAATGGAAAATGTTTAGCAGCAAATTATTAAGAAACATACTCCTTTCACACTTATTCTCAAAATTATGGTTTGGAAGTGTACAAGCAGATGTATTGTTTACAGATTTTCAAAGTCAAGTATTTCAAACTTAAACATTCATAAGAAACAGTTTGATAACATAACCAAACAAATGCCAATGTCATAGAAATAATAGGATTGGGTAAGAGTTGAGGTGGCACTTTCTTCTTCTTAGGAGTAACCCCTCTCAGATCCAATAGTTTGTTTTCTTCTAGAATTTCAGGGTCAATATAACCATATCTTTCTTCTTCTTTATTTTTTAAGATAACTAGATACCTAGAAAATGATATGAAACTTCTCTTTTTCGTGATTTTTATACATTTTATTTTCATAAAGTAGTTAACAATAATTCATTAAAGATAAAATTCAAACACCCACCAAACCAGCCAAGCATCTTCCCACCACAATAGGAGGTAAATGTGTGAAGGTTGTTGGATTTCATTCTGGGGCCATTTAAGCCCGTATATACAATAATACAAGCAAGTATGTTAAAACCAAACACACGTGTGCTACTTTAGGTACATCAGTGGGCTAGAGTATAAGAGGTAGCATGGCTGCGAAATACTGCATCACTCTCTTCTGGGAGTTTTATAGTCTCTGGATCTTGGCCATTGATGAGATTACATGGCACATGGGGTATGGGGGCAGTTTGTGGGTGTGACTTCCAAGCTACTGGAAAACTGGGGATCTGGGTGGAGGAATCCCAGTCCTGATCTGAGCAGGCTTGGGGATCTCAGCCACAGGTCCCTTATACCTGGGTTCCTCTGTTGATTCTTTCATGGGTGAGACTCGTTCGAGCATGTGGAGAGTAGCCTTGAGCATGGCTGTGGCTGGGTTCTGGAGGTTTTCAGCTGCTGGGGCTCTGCTTGGGGCAGGGAGGGAAACTCATGTGAAATTTCTCAACTTTAAATTTTAAATTATTTTTTAGTTTTTAAGCCACAATTAGTAGTGCCCATGGTCTACTCCTGGCCTGGTACTTGAGTATCATTTGCAGCAGTGTTCAAAAGAACCATTTAGTGACAATGATCAAAGTAGGCACTTTGCTCATTAAGCAACATCTCCAGTCTCCTCAGTTTTATATGTTGACAACTAGCTTTAAAAAATTGATAAAATGATGTGTGTGGTGGTGGTGGTGGTGGTGGCGGCAGTGTAGTGGGAAGCCCAACTATATAAGACAAATAAGATACAGATTTGATGCTGAAATATGCCACTTTTTTAATAGCAGGGGATTACACATGGTGGTACTCTAGGGAACCAAAGAGTGTTGGTAGCAAACTCAGGGTCTTGCATTTTACTACTTTTGAGTAGACATTTGTTGTACTTGAGAAGACATGTGTTCTACTACTCGAATCTTATTCCCAGCCCTGTAGGCTGCCATTTTGCAGTTTCTACTCCAAAACTTCACTGAGAGAAAGTAAAACCAGGATTTGGGTATCAAGAAGAAGAAAGCATTAGGCATTCTCTGGAGCAGAAAATACCAGATGGCATTTTGGAGAATGAGAATTTTTGACAATCAGAACTACAAAAGAACTGAGTAAAATATTCAAAGAAGTTCTTGATTAAGGCCAGAAGCTCATGCAGTTATAATGTTGTAGACAGAGCTTTGGCTTAAATGTTCTGACCTTTAACTTTCTTTCATCTTCAACAAATTGTGATTTTATCAACCAAGGTTTAGGTGCTGTGAGAGTTATGGAGGGATGTGTTACTTTAATTGTGGAAATCAAAGTTTATTCTTTGTAGGTGCAATTGCTCTGTAAGATGAGTTGGAAATGGATTGCTGTATGTGCTCACTTTTCTGAGAAGAAGCTAATCAAAACTAGAGTAGCACAACCCAACTGACATAAAGATAAAACAAAATGAAACTTAAAAAACAGGAAGGTCTTGGATAGAAGATAAAGGTGGATGGGAAAACCAGTCATCTTGGAGGAAGGAGCAGTGAGTAATGTGACAGATAAAAGTAGCCTCCAGTAGTTGATTTGACTACTTTCTTTTATTGAACATATACTGGTATAATTTCTAAGAGTGTTATAAATAATAACTTCTCTAATTCTCATTACATGTTATGAATAGTCACAACCAACATTGCTAATGATACTAATTTTTAAGATTGCAAAACTGAAATTTTTGTTTTTAACTTTTGTTAAAAGGTAAGGTAAAGGTAAAGGCCCTCCCGTTGTTCATCGATTTGCTCGAGCGGGCCCAGTAACGTCTCCATTGGAGATTTTGCTGTTACTGTGTCTGGCATATCGAATACATCACGGGGAGCTTGCCAGGCCCTGCCGTGCGGGCGAGATACTCTTGGTAGCTTGCCGGGCTCTCCGAGAGGGGCGGAGGAATCAAACTCGGGCCAGCCATGTTGGCTGCGTGCAAGGCAAACGCCCTACCACTGTGCTATCGCTCCAGCCCATTAATAACTAACTTTTGTTAGTTATTAATAATGGCAGAGCATACACATGATTCCTAATTAGGTAAAATGCAGACTTCTCTTTTTGGGGATGGGGTTGACCAGTTGTTTTGAACCACACAAGGTATTGCTCAGCCTTGATTCTTGTGCTATCTCTCTGGCCCCAGACTTCTTTATTACTTAGAACTCTCATAGAAGAAGACTGCCATGCAGATTACACCAATTGTAATGCCAAGTTTCAACTCTAGGAACCATGTATATTGAGCGGGCAGAGTTAGGTGATTTCACAGTATCTTGATGGATTGGGGCAGTTTGAATAGTTCTGCCAGGAAAGGGCCATCCTTAGAGTTCTTGCACAATATCTTCCTGGCAGTGTGGTATGTACATTGTAACAGAGAAATGTTAGAGTCCCATAAGCGAAACATTTGGGGTGTGGGTTTGGCAATGGTCTACAAAGGGAAATTTTGAAGTTTTGTCATTATCTTAAAACTGGGTGAATACAGCACTCAAAATTTTTATATAAATGTGTACGATCACCCAACAGCCAATAGAAAGGGAGTTTCCAGAACCTGGCTATCTGGTTCCAGAATCCGTAAGTGAGAGGCTAGAAGAGTTAGTATAGATTCTGATCAAGGAGACCCTTGAAGGTCAAACAAAGATGTTTTGGCTTTCTTCTGGTCAGATCATCACAGTATCAGTGTTAGGAGGGAGACTGTGGAGGGCACGATAGGCTTCTAGAAGAATATATAGTGTGAGGAAGGGGTATAGCTGAGAGAAAACTGTCATCCTTGCTAGCCTTGCAGTCATCTTTAGTTCTCACATATATCTTTTTAAATCTCTCTATCTTCTTTTGGTGGGAGGGTTGGCTGCCCTCTATTTTTTTTTTTTTTTTGCTTTTTTGGGTCACACCCAGCGATGCAAAGGGGTTACTCCTGGCTCTGCACTCAGGAATTACTCCTGGCAGTGCTGGGGGACCATATGGGATGCTGGGAATTGAACCCAGGTTGGCTGCATGCAAGACAAATGCCGTACCCACTGTGCTATCGCTCCAGCCCTGCCCCCTCCCCTTTTTTAGTAAAATGTGTAGAGACTATACTGATTCTTTGGGAAGAGGTTTTGACAATGCATATGTGATTTTTGCAGACAAGGGGGAAAGGATCTTTACAAATTTGTCAGTATTATATTTTAAATATCTATTTAGAATACCCTCTGTGCAAAGACTTGGGGAATTCAGACAATTGGACCTCTCCTGTTTTCCTTCATGGTCCTTACCCATACTGTTTCTGAACTGTGAACTTGTTTTCTTCACTTTTGTGGTGTCAGGTAGGGGAACCAGGACCTTATACTTGAAAGAACATGCCTTGCCATCGAGTCACAACTCTCACCCCTTCCCCATGCT
Source organism: Sorex fumeus (assembly GCF_029834395.1). Classification (NCBI taxonomy): domain Eukaryota; kingdom Metazoa; phylum Chordata; class Mammalia; order Eulipotyphla; family Soricidae; genus Sorex; species Sorex fumeus. The sequence continues at coordinate 29,259,106 of NW_026606155.1, forward strand.
TTGAAGTCAAACAGGGATTCATCAAATGGAGGACTACAAATGCAAGCCTCTACAAACTCTATACTAAAGCACCTATTTTCACGTGGAACCAAGAAAGCCCTGGATATTCAGGAATTATCTGTTTATTTAACCAAATTAAAATACATGAGTTTATGAAGGATTGTGAGAGAAGAAGACAGCGTAGCTGAGAGGAGAATCCCACAGCTGGTGTGGGTGAGGATGTGGATTTTGTGCCTTATGTTTCCTTCCTATCTCTAGTGCTGATGGAGCAGAGGTCTCCTCAGCTCTGAAAGGCAGAATGCAAATATATTTTAAAGATGTCTTTTATGGAAAGAACTTGGGTTGTGGATTGCTGTGGATTCACCTACCTGGTGCTCAGACTTCTCAAAGGAAAATAACCAGGGTAAATAAACCACAATCCAGTTGACTCTAGATCCCCAAGAGAACTTGTGATATTTGTTGTAATCGCTCCCATGATATGACTGACACAGTGAACCTTTTTGACCATTGTCAGCCAGGACAGCAGCTTATATAAGCAAGCCCAAAGTCTCTCAGACACCCTTGGGTGCTTGTTTCCTTCTACCCATAGCTGAAAAGGATCAGCACCAACTTGAATTCTGAATTGGGGTAACAATCTCTCTAGCAAAACCCAAATATTTTCTTTCTATAGTAATAATTTTAATTCTGGATATTTGTTTAGGACTCTAAAAGTTAATTAAAGTTCTATATATTTCTATCACTTGAACTTCATATAACTTTCTAGACAGACCTTCTCACCCCATCTTATTGAGGATGCTCCCTCCTGCTTATTACCCCTCTTCGAACTGCCTTCAGATTTCATCTCACTTATATCTCCTTTGTTCTGGTTCCATTTAAGCTAACAGCTTCAAGTATTTGTTTGAACTATTTTAAATTGAAGTCAGGCTCACAGTTCCCTTCCAACAACCATGAGTGAAAGCAATTTTACTGACATTGCTTGTTAGGGCTACTGTCCTTTGTGCACTTTACTTTTAATAAAGATCTCAAATAATGTACATTTGAAAAACTCATATCTCTCTAACTATAGAGTTTGAGACTTTGAGCCTACTTATTCTGGGAATTTTTTTAAATGATTTTTATCTATTTTATTTTCATAAAGTAATTCACAATGGGCTGGAGTGATAGCACAGTGGATAGGGCATTTGCCTTGCAGGAGCTGACCTGGGTTCGATTCCTCCACCCCTCTCAGAGAGCCTGGCAAGCTACCGAGAGTATCCTGTCTGCATGGAAGAGCCTGGAAAGCTCCCCATGGCATATTCGATATGCCAAAAACAGTAACAAGAAGTCTCACAATGGAGACGTTACTGGTGCCCACTCGAGCAAATCGGTGAACAATGGGAGGACAGTGCTAATGTGCAGTGCTACAATTGACAACAGTTCATTAAAGATAATATTCAAACACGGACCTCATCAGCGAGCATCTTCCACCACAATAAGTGGGAAGTGTGGGAAGGTTGTTCTATTATATTTTGGGGCCATTTTAGCCTATATATAAGAGAATATAAGCAAGTGTGTTAAAAATCAAACAAATGTGTGCTACTTTAGGTACATTAGTGGGCTAGAGTATAAGAGATCTGCTCCAGGAAATTCTGAATCACTCTCTTCTTGGAGCTTTATTTTATAGTCTGTGGATCTTGACCATTGATGAGATTACATGGCACCGGGGAGTTTGTGGGTGTGACTGTCAAGCTACTGGAAAACTGGGAATCTGGGTGGAGGAGACCCAGTCCTGATCTAAGCAGGCTTGACGATCTCAGCCACAAGTCCCACATACCTGGGTTCCTCTGTCAGTTCCTTCATGGGTGAGGCTGGTCTGAGACTGTGGAGAGAGGCCTTGAGCATGGTTGTGGCTGTGTTCTGGAGGTTTATGGCTGCAAGAATTTAGTATAAGGCAGGGAGTGAAACTCAGGACTGGGCCTCCTCCACCCAGATCCCCAGTTTTCCAGTATAATAGCAGTCACACAGAAAAACAGTAAGTCTAATTAATATCGATTAATATCTATCATCTCAGATTGACCTGGAGTCCCTGAAGCCAGTGAGTGAGAAGATGGCATAGATATAATTCTAAGAACTTGTTGAATTTCTATGAAATGCTGTCAGCTAATCTGAATTCTGCAGACTTTCTGCTGAGCATACTTTGACCTTTTTAAGGGATGGGGGTAACTGAAAAGGCTGCCTTTTCTTTTTTTCTCCACAGCCATCCAGGTTACTTTGGGAAAGTGGGTATGAGGCATTATCACTTAAAGGGAAATCAAAGCTTCTGCCCAACTCTCAATCTTGACAAACCGTGGACCTTAGTCAGTGAGCAGACACGGGTTAATGCTGCCAAAAACAAGACTGGAACAGCTCCTATGATTGATGTGGTGCAATCAGTAAGCTAGTTGAATTATTCTTTTTTTGTTGTTTTTTAATGGGTTCTTACATCCCCCTTAGTCTGGAGCAATAGCACAGCAGGTAGGGTGTTTGCCTCGCATGTGGCCAACCAGGCAGACCTTGGTTTGATTCCTCCACCTCTCTCGGAAAGCCCAGCAATCTACTGAGAGTATCTCGTCTGCACGGCAAAGCCAAGTACCCATGACGTATGCGATATGCCAAAACACAGTAACAACAAGTCTCACAATGCAGACGTTACTGGGCCTGCTTGAGCACATCGATGAACAATGGGAGGACAGTTCTCATATCTATCATATCACTCAGTTATCATGTATGTATTTGAGGTGATAACTTCAATTATAATCTTTTAACAACTTTTGGACATATAATGCAGCATTGTTTAACTAAACAGCATATCACATCCACAGAACTTTTTTGACCTATGGTTAAAAGCTTGTGCCATTTGTCCCCCTTCACCCATTTCTCAATCCCTCGTTTTTTGTCTTGGCAACCACCAAACTATTCTTTGTTTCTAGTTTTCTTAAAAAATAGATTACATGGGTTATGTTGCCACCAGTAGGTCAATCTGTACCTCTGAGGCAAGTGCATCAGCAGCCTGATGGTGCCTTCACACTTTTGGGTACCACCAAATTGCTGCTGTGCCTTTGATTAGACCCCAACAACTTGGGGCCAAGTTTACCAAGAAAGTAAATGGCCAAAAGTTAGGTATGTGGGAGACACACCCACAAACCACCTCCAGCTCAGCTATATAATTGGAGGCAATGCCTCTTTGGTTCCTGATCAAACTGCTTAACGGCCATGATCCCAGAGACTCATAAACAAATCTTGGAACCCAGAGGCTTTTGGCAGAAATGCGTCTGGTCCCCGCAGTAGGTTACTGGTGCCAGGCCACCCCAGGGGGGAAAGGTTGCTCCCTCTGCCTGCTCCATCTTGTCGGTTCTGTGGCCGCCATCCTCCAGAGGCCACTGGACAGTCAGGTCTGGGCCCACAGTGACGAGATATGTGGGGTCTCATGGGATGGGGGTGGAGCCAGCCCTTTCCTCCCTGCGCCAACGAGACCTGGAGTCACCGTCCACAAATGGCCTCTCTGGCTCCTGATCAAGCTGCTCAATGGCCATGATCCCAGAGACTCAGGAACAAATCTCAGAACCCAACAGGTTTTGGTATAAATCTCTCCAGATTTAATTGTTAAAATTTTGGAATTCCAAAATCACATGGCCACTACTGCGGTCGTGCAACACCATATGTTATTCATAATCAGCAATAAAAAAACAAACTGTTTATGGTTGCCTTTTTGGCAGATCTGAGTGTTGGGGGTAAAATCCCAAATAATAATTGTGGGTCTGGTGTTGAAATACTGAATGTAATCAAAGTAGAGAGAGAGTAATGTGGAAATCATCTGCCCCACAGGTAGGGGGAGGGTGTGGGATAGGGGGTATACTGAGGTTTTTGGTGGTAGAAAAGGGGCACTGGTGAAGGGATGGGTGTTTCATCATTGTATGACCAAGCCTTAAACTCGAAACCTTTGTAACATGGTGATTCAATAAATAAATCTATAAAAAGGAAAAAAAAAGTTAGATGGAGTTCATGCCCAATTCAATCAGTCTAATCAATAGCTGAATAAATAGCAATACTCCTGCATTAAAAAAAATAGATTACACATATAAGTGAGTTCATGTGGTATTGTCTTTGTATTTTTTTAAAATTTAGTATTGTGCCCTCAGGTATTTTCCATGTATACTCAATATATTTAGAGTTAATTTTGTGAATGAATATTGAATTTTATTAAATGTTTTTCTCTGAATCTATTGAAATGATTATATTATTTTCATTTTTATTTAATTAATATGATGTATCACATTTAAGATGGTATATGTTCAACCATCCTTGCATGTCAGGAATGATCCCTATTTGATTACAGTACACGATCATTTCAACATTCTGTGAATTTGGTTTTCTAGCATTATATTGATAATTTTTGTTGATATATTTATGAGATACAATGGGTTTTATCATTGTTTTTATTTTTGCTGTGATAGATGTCATTTTTATCCATTTTACCTCATATCCTTGGAATTCATGTGTTTATGTAGACTTCCTATACATGCATCTTTTAATTTGTCTTTCTGTACTACACTATCAGATGTTAATTGGGTTTTTTTTGTTATTTGATCATCCCCAAGAAACCTAATGATTATGAGGAATTATCCCCTTTCCCTCCAATAGCAGACCTATAACACTTCATCCAAAAAAATAGGAAATATGCATTTTTATTAAGTTCTCATGAAATATTTATAAACATTAATTCTAAATAATTAGGCAAGTTGTTAAATTTTTTAAAGATTTTATATTATTCATATCATATGCTTTGATTGGAATGATGAAATATTAGAAATAAAAATCAAGAAGATGACTTTAGAAAATCACATTGAGAAATTTTAACACATGCTTCTAAGTAACCCATATATGAGAAATGATAAGCATTAGAAAATATGTTGACACACACAAAAAAAATCAGCAATTAAGCTTAGTATTAGTCAATTGTTTTTAAAAATATTCATGCAAAAACAGGTGCACAAATGTGCACAGGAGAAAAATGATTACACCAGAACACTTGGGAAATAATTTTTATTCAGATTTTTATTTTTGTAGTGCCAGGTAAGAGCTCTACCTCTGAGCTATGTCCCTGGTCTCAGTAATTTTATTCAGAATGAAAGGAAATAAAATTAGGTTTACTATGTCAATATATTTACAATGGATTGTTACAGGGAATGAATTCTACGTGTATTTAGCCAGTTGTATTCAGATTTTATGTAGTTTACACTTAGATTAGTACTTAATCATAATACTCTTGGTACTACTTAGTATTTCAAGGCTTTTGTTTGGGAATTACTGGAAAATTTAGACTAGATTGTGATATATTATGATTATCATAAACTACTAGTGACATAAAAATTATAAGTATCATGTATTGGTTTATTTTTCATTTAGAGCTGAACAACAAAGAAATGCTACATATTAAACACATGGTACTTAGTGGTACTCAGGAAAATTTGTTGTCTTAAAAGTATGTGGCTCTTACAGAGTAATTTATCATTTATTTGTTTACATTCGAAAGAAGTCTGAAAATAAATAGGCAAAGAATCCTAGTTAGGAAATTAAAATGATAAATTTAAATTCAACATAGATGAAAGAAAATAATCAAACAGTAAATAATTGCTTAAGCAAAAACAGTCAGATATAATAAGTGTTAACATTTTAATGTTTATTTTTATTTGTTTTAAGGCATAGTTTGTTTCCACATTGACTTTTTAGTATTAGTAACACACTTTTACAAATGTTCCATTTTTCAATGGAAAAGTGTAATAGCAGGGTCTGGAGCAATAGAACAGCGGGTAGGGTGTTTGCTTTGCAAGCAGCTGACCTGGGTTCAATTCCCAGCATCCCATATGGTTCCCTGAGCACAGCCAGGATTGATTCCTGAGTGCAGAGCCAGGAGCCTCTGTGCATCACTGGGTGTGACCTAAAAACAAACAAACAAACAAACAAACAAAAACCAAACAAACAAAAGTGTAATAGCAGTGTATGTTTTATAATTTTTGAGAGGGGAGATGGAGGTGGAGATTGGGTTGGGCCATATCCAGCTATTCTCGGGTTTTACTTTTGGCTTTCTGAGCACCAGTCGTTGCTTACAGTGCTCGAAGAAGGATCATATGTGATCTGGGGATCAAATCAGGGGTTGGCCTCAGGCAAGGCAAGTGCCTTATCTATCTCTTTATATCTTGTACTATCTCTCTGGCCCCTGGCTTATTATCATTTAACCATGAAAAAAAAGAAGGTGAGTTTAAAAGCAATCAATCTTATTTCTAGTTCCTGTCAATTACATGAAAAATATATTCTTTCTATAGCTTTGCTTTTTGTAGATAAAAAAAATTTTTTTTCTAGCTATTCTCCTGGGATAGCGATCTATGAAAACTGATTATTTTAGGAAGAATAGGAACAGTATTATCATTACTTTGGTGTAGCACTGTCTGTAGCACTGCCCTCCAATCATTCATTGATTTGCTAAGGCGGGCAGCAGTAATGTCTCCATTGTGAGACTTGTTGTTACTGATTTTGGCATATCGAATACGCCATGGGGAGCTTGCCAGGCTCTGCTGTGCAGGCAGGATACTTTCAGTAGCTTGCTAGGCTCTCTGAGAGGGATGGAAAAAAATCGAATCTGGGTTGGCTTCATGCAGGGCAAACCCCCACCCACTGTGCTATCACTCCAGCCCACTTTATGATGTAATTAAGACAAATTAGCAATTATTGAGGAGTGAGCAATATGACTGAAGATCCAGTTTCCTGGCCCATTAGAGGATGTGGCAATACAAAAGAGAAAGTGATGGGAAAGCATTGTGAAGGGGGTTTTCCTCAAACTACAGAGCTCATTTGAAAACACACAGTTCTGGAATCCAAGCTCTATGGAGAGGACTCATGAGATTTTTGTAATGGCATCTGTAATCTTTTCTTGGAAGAAATACTTTTTAAAAAGTGTTTCTTTTTAAAGGATACATGGGTGTTATACTTTTTAGTGCTTATCTATCTGGGAATATAATTTTGTAAACTTTCAAAGTAAAAGAGGCAGACTAATTAGGTTGAAAATTCTTCCATTTAATATCCCCTTATTCTCACAAAGTGGCATTAAGTAGTTTTCTAAGTTTATGTATTTATGTGCAAAGGCAGAAAGAAAATTCTGAAAGGAAATAAAACAAATTTTTAGCATGTACTTTGTTAAATAAGGAGCAGGAATTGTGTGTGTGTGTGTGTGTGTGTGTGTGTGTGTGTGTGTGTGTGTAGGGGTACTGGGGATTGGTATTGGCCAAAGACTGTAATGCTATCTGTAGGGTATAATTAGATTTTAAAGCAAAGAAGGTGTGAAGCATTACTAGCACATTGAAAAAACTTGAAGCAATCTCTTGAAACCTAACATTTTTCTAAGAGTTTTGTAGATATTCTTTCATTGCTTTCTGACATTTCATTCAATATATTTCTTCAACACTTGTGGCATGCCAGTGATGTGGCATTGTATCAGGGATAATGTGATGAGTAGAAATAGACTTCATGGAACTTGTAGCAAAATGAAAGAGAGACTCTAATCAACTCATCATGATCACGATCATGATCACAATCATCCTGTTGTTTGTTGATTGCCTCAAGCAGGCACCAGTAACGTCTCCTTCCTAGCCCTGAGATTTTAAAAGAGCCATATTCAATGCTCTTTCAGGGCTAGAAGAATGAGACCTATCATTGTTACTGGTATTTGGCATATTGAGTACGACACAGGAAGTTTGCCAGACTCTCCTGCACGGGCCCGATACTTTCAGTAGCCTGCTGGGTTCTCCAAAGTAAAAATGAGATAATAAGATGTCTCTGCTTTCGGGAGCTGGGTTTTATAGTCTCTGGGACTTGGCCGTTGATGGGACCACCTGGCGCCAGCCGCAGCTGGTGGGTGTAATGCCTACATCCTGGAAGATGGGGGATCTGGGTGGAGAAGGCCCAGTCCAATCCGAGCAGGCTTGGAGATCTCAGCCCCGGGACTCGCATGCCTAGGCTCCTCTGCCGGTTCCTTCATGTATGAGGCTTGTCCGGATGTTAGAGAGTGGTCTCAGCATGGTTGTGGCTGGTTCTAGAGGCCTTCGACTGCCCGGGCTCTGCTCTGGGTGGGGAGGGAAATTCAACCTGCCCCACTCCAAGGGGCCCTGGTAAGGACAGCCAGGTGCGAGGGCAGGAGACTCTGCGCTGTTCTCTTCTGAGAGCCAGGTGGTCCCATCAACGGCCAAGACCCAGAGACTATAAAACTCAACTCATAACAGAAATAAATATATCTATGGTAAAAACTTTTTAAAAAAAGGAGAACCATTATGCTTAGGAGGGCCTTAAACAGAAGAATAAACCTGGTCAAGAAGGCAGAGAAGAAGGCAGAGTTCTTGTAGAAGTGACTTAGGCAGAAAAAGAATTCTTTAGCAGACTGAGCTGTACATGTACAATTCCTGTGGTAGGAGGTAGGCACTGTACAGAATAGAGGAAGAGTTGGTATGTTTGAAGAGAGGCAGATGAACTAGAGTTGTAGGCAGAAGTCAGTCTATAGAGTGTTCTTTAGAAGGCTTTTGTTCTGAGAGCCATGAGAAACAACTGAATGGTAAAAATATGGGGCCACATAATTTGTATTTTGGAGCAATCACTCTACTAGCCCGTAAGGCCTTTTGTCCAAATTAATAAAAGTTACTTCCCCTAAGAAATCAATACCAGAGTTTCTGCTCTCTTGAGTTAAAGAATGACAGTAGAAATTGAACTGAATTTCAGCCCTACCAATCTTATTTGGACCCACCTCATCTATAGTCCCATACATGGTTTAGTGGCCCTGCTTAATTCTCCCCTCTTCCTTTGCATTGCTAAGGAGTTCCATTCATCTCAGTCTCTTGATTTCTCACTCCTATAATTTCTATATCATTAACATCTTCAGTTCTCTGGATCCAGTGTTTTCTGTAGCTGGTAGTCAAAATCCATTTGTAGGTAATGTATGTAAGAGATTATTCTATTGTATATGAGAAATATAGGCTTCCATTTTAAGTCACATCTAGCTTGTAGTCCCTTCTCAAATTCCCATTGAAATTCATAAACCAGAACTCTCAATGACAATACAAATGTTGATGGAAAAAATAATTGTCAAAATGTGGGAGGAATCTTTGCTAACTATAGAAATCTGAACTAAGAAAACTAATCTATTTCATGCTTCATTTCTCTCTTCTTGGCAACCAAAACTACTTGGAAAAAAATAGTAGCTTGTTCCTTCTGCTATCTGCATCTTTGAATCTAGCACTCAGTTTAAGATCTGCACCAACCAGGAATATGAACTGTTATATTTGTACTAGGGCCTTTCTCTTCTTCCCTATCTTTCCAATGGGTTTACAAAGAAAGGCTGGAGCGATAGCACAGCGGGTAGGGCGTTCACCTTACAAGCGGCCAACATGGCCGACCCGAGTTCGATTCCTCCGCCCCTCTCGGAGAGCCCGGCAAGCTACCGAGAGTATTCGATATGCCAGACACAGTAACAACAAAGTCTCCAATGGAGACGTTACTGGGCCCGCTCGAGCAAATCGACGATCAACGGGAGGGCCTTAAATATTTTTAAAGTGTTTGTTTTCTAGTTACTTAGATTGGGAGGAACAATTGGTTTTTTATTTAAAAATTATATCCTGAGGGTCCAGTGGCAATATACCTATTTTGGAAGTGTAAGGCCATAAGTTCTATTACCAGTGTCTCCCACAGAGTCATAGTGGCTTTGCTGTTTGAGACCCTTGGTGTCCCAACAGAGTGTTCAATCCCTAAGCAACGCAGACAGATGTGTCCACTCTACGGCCGTGTGTGTGTGTGTGTGTGTGTGTGTGTGTGTGTGTGTGTGAGTGTGACCCTTGGTCATCACAACAATGACAAAAAGAAAGAATGAGGGGAAGTTACATACCCAGTCTTCCACATTCAAATAGGAATATGCTAAACTAATTAGTGCTAAATTGATACTTAACATATTTAACTGCATTATATTTTCTTTTTAATCACTAGTAAATGCATTAATAATTCACATTTATGAAGAATAAAGATAAAACAATAAGGTACACTTAACTTTTATTTATATTGTTTTCTAATTGTTGTGCCAGAAAAAATTAATGTCTTCCACTTAAAATTGTTTTCTTCTTCAATGCTTATTTTTACAAACCATAAAATTGCTTTGTAGGCATAGTTAAAATTTATACTGAAAATCAATTCCCTAATTGCTGATAAACACTCTTTGATGCCTGCTAAACCCCTCCAAACTGAAACAACAGCAATTAATTACATATTGGCCTAGAGCTCCATCCTTATAAACATACGGTCAAAGGTTCAAATCTCTGGTGCCCCAACTGTACAGAGCACAATCATAGCAGCTCTGCTGTTTCAGCCTGTGGCTATGCTGTATGTGATCCTTGGTGCTACAAGTGATTGCCAACTAAACCCACCAGATATGTGCAAGCCCCACAGCACCACAACTGAAAGTATGTATGAGCACCAAGACCAGAAAATGTGGTATCTTGTAAACACATGTGTAAACATTGCAATGGATGCCCAGTTCCTCAGTAAACACTATAACCACAAGTTGTGTGTCTCAATTAACAGTACACCCCCTAATGAAACACTTGTGCAAGCACAGTCAAAGGAGTGAAAAGTTTAGTTAGCAACATTGTCAAATTAACAAGCACCTCAACCTGATGTGAAACCCACAGGCAAGTACCACAGCCAAGGCTGTGTGAGCTCTGTGTGGCCTATGTGCCACCCTCAGGGATAGCTACATTAACAATGAGGGAAGAGAGGTGGGGGGAAAGAATCACGGTCACAGTCTTCCCGTTGTTCATCGATTTACTCAAGCGGGCCCAGTAATGTCTCCATCATGAGACTTGTTGTTACTGTGTTTGGCATATCGAGTACGTCACGGGTAGCTTGCCAGGCTCTGCCGTGCAGTTGAGATACTCTTGGTAGCTTTCCCGGCTCTCCGAGAGGGGTGGAAGAATCAAACTCGAGTCGGTCATGTTGGCTGCATGCAAGGCAAACGCTTTACTGCTGTGCTATCGCTCCAGCCATAAAATAATACAAAATAGAATAAAATAGATTGTTAAATTGCCTTTTTTATAAAGCCTTTTTAAGAAACATTATCTCTCATTTCTTTGGTTCTGGGAACTTCCCTGAGCTCAGTTTTTACCCTCTGTACCTCTGGAGAATTGATTATAGAAAGTAAAAGACTAAACAGGAGTCAATGCATTAGACTGGGAGAGATTATTATTGCTTGAGCTAAAGAGCATATACAGAGATAGATAGGAGAATATATCTGAAGATAATTTGGCAGTAACATATATACAGGGATTCATGATCAATTGGATATGAGGGTTGTATAAAATATGCTAAAGATAACTTATATCTGGCTAAAGTGACTTGGATGATAATGGGGCATTCATGGTATTATATGAAGAGGATCAGGTTTGATAAATCATAGATTTATCCTTGAATGGTTGAATTCAACAACCACTTCAAATGCTTAAGTGGAAATGCTGGTGAGACTGGGATTTTATAGATTCAGGCCCAAGTAAAGATTTGATTCTGTGTCCGCACGCCAGGCTATCTTCACCGGGACAACTCAGAGCAGAGCGGGTGAGTTTCCCTCCCCACTCCAACAGAGCCCCAGCAGCCGAAAACCTCCAGAACTCAACCACTGCCATGCTATCTTCTGCTCTCCACAGGTCTGGAAGAGTTTCACCCATGAGTGAATCTACTGTATAATCATTTAAAATTTTAAAGTTCCTGGAGCACGTGGCTGCCTCTCATACTCTACACCATCGTTGTACCAAGAGTAGCACATACAAGGGCTTACTGGCTCCAGGATGACATACAATAATCTTTACACACTTTCCTCTAAGGAAATTTTAGTAGACCATTTTTAGCAAATTATTCATAACAAGCAATACAACATTAACTGTTTTGATTCAGCTTTGGGGGACATGGTTTGGGATTTGAGGTGGGAACATTTGAAATGTGGTGGGAAGGTGCAATGATGCTGGCATTGGTGTTTGAATATTAAGTGTAATAAATTATTGTGAAAAACTTTATAAAAATAAAATAAAATTTAAAAAAGGATTTGATTCTGTGAGTCACAGAAAGTGAAACCCCAGCCATCCTTACAGCCCTAAGGAATAGACTCCCTGAACTGGACTGAAGATAGGAACTAAAACTAAGAGAAATCTAAAGGAATTAGTGCTTTTACCCTGCTACTTTCTACCAAGAATACCCACTGTGTGCTTTGGATGTACCTACAATTTACAAACTCCTCTTCAACTTCTCTTAGTGAAGCACAACCCAGGTCTACGCAGAGCAATAATACATGTGAACAGTTAACCCTCTGTTCTTTTTCTGACAGTTCAGAAATGTTCTGCTTCTATTATAGATAGAACTGGCCAAGAGAACACAGGATTATTTAAATAACTCAGTCTGGGATCCCAGGGAAGGTGATTTGAGTGAGGACTGTTTGTTAGGGTAGTTGCTTTATAAACCCAAGTGGACTGAAAGTTGCAGCTAAGAGGCTGCACCACCTCCTTCACTCTACTTAGCAAGGAAACACCTGCAACCCTAAAGAAGAAGTGAAAAGTGAGTTGACTTATTTCGCCATGATTTGAGATGCAAATTTCGAGTGTAATTGTAGGTTGGTTCCTCTGTATCTTATGGATCAGACTCAACTTCCTGTGTAAAGTTGTATTAATTCTTTGGGGTTGAGGGAAGGAGATGGTGTGGGAGACAACCTGCTATGGCCTCATCTCCAGCGCCATCTTAACTAGCATCTCACAGAATCTTAGAATCTGAGCTGTGTAAACTGTTAAAAACCTAAGATGTGGAATCTGGACATTAATGAACACCTCGTGATGAATCCACACTTAAATGTCTTCTCTCAATTAGTTTCTCATTTTTCTTTTAGATCCAGCTGCCCCGGCTGTTGGTGGGTCTGTCATTAGCTGACAGCACTGCTAGAACTGAACTTTTTAAAGATAAATGAACCTTAGGTTTAAACCCCGTAGGGGTTTGGCTTTCTGAAGCTATGCACAAATAAAAACTCAGCTGCCTAGGCTGCGCATTATTACATTTTCTGGGTTATATTGTTCTCCAGAGAATCTTCTTGATGCATTTGTAAGTTGTTTGGCTTTTAACAGAGGAGATCCAAATTTAAACAGCCCACCATTATCACAGAGCCTCCTGAAAAGCAGGAGTTTAGGCAGCAAGAGGACTATTTTCAAATGCCCCTTTCTCAGTCAGCTTGCTGGCTTCCCAAGTCGTGATCCTGGCTGCTGACTTAAGTGTGCAATCATAACTTTTTGCTCCAGTTAGCATTTGTTGGGTCCAACACAGCTATAGGCTAGGAAATTGTTTCTAATTTTCCTGTTGCCTCATCAGCAAAATTGACAGTTAAATTCCAATTGCTGAGGTTTTATTACTTTTGAAGATCTGAGAGGCCGCTAAGAGCACAGCTGGGTCTCTCATCCCAGTTTGCAGGACTGGCAGATAAAGGAATCAGCTTTTGACTGCTAACTGAGGAAAGCTTAATCGAGAAGTGATTGTGGGGAGATAAAATTTGAAGCCCTCTGATGTTGGATGCTGCGAATTACTGCCCTTTCAGGAATATACATTGAGGGTTCTGCACTTCCTCAGTAAGTGTTATCAAAAAGGTGAGAGAAGTTTTAAGCAGTTCAGCTGTGAGGGTCAGGCAAATACAAGTGAGGTAAGGTGTATTGGTACTCCTCCCACTGTGTGTTGGAAATGCCACATCTGAGAGCCTAGATAGATAAGAGAGCAGCCTAGGCAGAGTGAAATCAAGGTGAAGTTTCTTGTGACAAGTGACTGTGTAGGTAGAGGAGACCAGTTCAAGGCTTTCCAGGCTGGGGTCTTTGTGGAATCCTGAGATAATTATTTTGTGGCCACATGTTCACATGTTTCTATTGCCTACAATGAACGTTTACTTCAGAGAAGAGCCCCATTACAAGTATAACAGCACTTTCCTGGGAAGCGCATGCCCAACAGTCCTTTTCTTTCCAAGTGGGCACTTGCTCATGATGGTAATTTACTAAAAGAGTATAATTATGCAATTGAACGGCCTTTAACTTCGATTGTCAGGGAAATGCCATAGAGTGTCTTGAAATAGGCCAGGTGTGAGTATAAAAGAATGAGACTCATGTTTAAATCTTTATATAGCGGTGTGAAACAAAAGCAGTGATTCTGAACTCTGACTTACTTCTTCCCAAGTTTAACTTAGGGTAATTAAAGAACTCTAGATCCATTTTGCATAGCACTGCTTACTCTGTTTTGTTATGCACGCTCTCATCAAGTGTTGATTTGGATTCTTTATATTTGTTTATCAACTCTAAAGAGGAAAGGTCTCTCCACATCAGAATTTATAAAGGAGAAGGAAGTTTTCCTCTTGGAGCCTCTCATTGCTAATGTGATTGCTTTTAGAATCCTCTAAGTTCTTCAACAGAGGGTTGGTTAAAATTGACAATGAACTTTCTACTTTATAGCATTTTGCGATCTTTTGTTCCCATTTTCTCTTAAAACATAGGACATATTAGCAACTTTCCACTTTTTTATCCAGAAATCTCTTTCCATTTTCTTTTAGGGGGCTTGGCCACACCTAGGTGTGCTCAGGTAATACTCCCAGCTCTGCACTCAGGGATCACTCCTAGTGGGGCTTGGCAAACTATATCTAGTGCTAGAGATAAAAGAGGTATTGGAGGCGTCCGTGTCCTTGTCAACACAAACTTGGCCAAGAGCATTGATTCATTCGAATGCCTAACAACCCGAATCGGACGTTTACATTTGAATAGATGTGGCTCACTGCCTGCAGTTTCTATCTTCGTTGTCTACGCACCAACATCTCATTATGATGAAAGAGAAATCGAGAAGTTCTACATGGAGCTAGAGAAGTTCTATAAAGAAGACCACACCTTCTACAAGATCATTGTGGGTGATTTTAATGCCAAGATAGGACCGAGAAGATCAGCTGAAGAACTTCACATCGGGACCCATGGCCTAGAATGGAACGAACAGGGTGAGAGACTGTCAGAGTTCATCATGTCGACCAAGACCATCCATGGTAACTCACAGTTCCAGAAGGCAGAATCTAAACGATGGACATGGGAGTCTCCCGGCGGACGATTCCACAACGAAATAGACCACATCATATTCAATCGACGGTTTTGCCTGACTGATGTCGCTGTTGTCCCAAAATTTCGAACGGGATCGGACCACCGTCTCCTTCGTGCAAAATTCTACTTCACAGAGCGGGGAGAAAGGGCTGCAAAGTTCAAAAAGAGAACTCCCAGAATGACCACCAACTGGGAACTCTTTGGTACTATTGCGGCAACATGGGAAGATGCCATTGTTGACAACATTGACGAGGAATACGATCGACTGGTTCAACACCTCCATGAATGTGCGAGGAACGCCAAGAGAGAGATAGCCACAAAAAGTCGCCTATCTTCGAAAACTCTTGAGCTAATTCGCCAGCGTGGTTTGGCGCATGCCTCAGGCAACCGCAAGCTAACGTCCGAGCTTGCAAAGCAGTGCAGAGATGCGATCAAGGAAGACCTCAAAGAGAGAAGAGCAGAAGTACTGGTAGATGCGGCAGAAGCCGGGAAAAGTATTCGTAAGGCCCGCCTGTCCTTCGCCAACTGTAAGAGCAAGATGACTGCCCTCCGGCATCCTGATGGATCCATCACATCCTCCAGAACGGCAATGGAGAAGATTATCCATGACTTCTACTCAAATCTCTTCGATAGCCATGTCCACTTGCCAACATACCAAATTCCACAGGATGGGTATGTTGTTCCCAACGTTCTCCCCTCCGAAATCCGACACGCCATTTCGTTGGTAAAGAAACAAACAGCACCCGGCCCAGACAAGGTCAGACCTGAACACCTGAAGAACCTGCCGTCAGTACTCATCAATACACTGGCTTGGCTCTTAACTCGCTACCTGTCTGAATGCAAGGTTCCGTCCCAATGGAAAACCAGCAGGACCGTACTACTGTTCAAGAAGGGAGACATCCATGACATTGGCAACTATCGCCCGATCTGCCTATTGTCTGTCATCTACAAGCTGTTCACTCGAGTCATCCTGAATAGGATTGGCAGAACATTAGATGAAGGACAACCATGCGAGCAAGCAGGGTTCCGCAAAGGATTCAGCACCATCGACCATATCCACACGATAACCAAGCTCATTGAGGTTTCTCGGGAGTTCAAGACGCCGCTCTGCTTAACGTTCATTGATTTAAAGAAGGCCTTTGATTCTGTTGAGACGGAAGCGGTCATTGAAGCCCTAGCCAATCAGGGCATTCAAGCCCAATACATCAGGATCCTCCGTGAGCTCTATTGCGGATTCACTACCAGGATCTCACCATTCTACAAAGAAGTGATCGTTGTTGTCAAGAGAGGGGTGCGGCAGGGTGATACCATTTCACCGAAACTCTTCAGTGCCACCCTCGAGAACATCATGCGACGACTGGAATGGGAAGGAATGGGAGTGAAGATAGATGGTCGGCAATTACACCACCTCCGCTTTGCTGATGACATTGTTTTAATAACACCAAACATCAGCCAAGCGGCACAAATGCTGGCCGACTTTGACCGTGAGTGTGGAAAGGTAGGACTACAGCTGAATCTTACGAAGACAATGTTTATGAGAAACAGCCTTGTTCCTGACGCCCCATTCGCTCTCAATGGAACGACCATCTCCGAATGCAACAGCTATGTGTACCTAGATCGAGAGGTCAACATGACAAATGACCTGGCACCCGAGCTGCGCAGGAGGAAGAGAGCGGCTTGGAACGCCTTCAAGAACGTAGAAGAAATAGCTAAGAGGATGAAGAACCTCCGGCTCCGGGCACATCTCTTTGATTCCACTGTTCTTCCTGCATTAACATATGCCTCAGAGACCTGGGCCCTACGCAAACAAGATGAGAACGCTATTCAGGTCTCCCAAAGAAGAATAGAAAGAGCTATGCTTGGAATATCACGTTTCACTCAAATGAGAGAACGAATCCGGAGTTCTGACATCCGTCGACGATCAAGGATCAGGGACGCTGTCTCATTTGCCAAGGTGTCGAAAATCAGATGGGCTGGTCACGTAATGAGATTTAAAGACGACCGTTGGACTAGAGCTGTTACTGATTGGATTCCACGGGATGTCAAAAGACCGCATGGCCGCCCACCTACCAGATGGTCAGACTTCTTCGTCAAGATCATGAACGATTGGTTTGAGGCCCTTCATGTTCCCGGAGCGAACAGATGCCATTGGGCTACACTAGCAAGCGACAGGGACAAATGGAGACGTTACTGGCGCCCGCTCGAGCAAATCGACGACTAACGGGAAGTTAAGTGATTAAGTGATTAAGTGAAGAGATAAAAACTCAGATCAGCCATGTTCAAGGCAATTTCCTTACCCATTGCTTTATCTCTCTGGTCTTTTTCTCCCATGTGAGTTTGTTTTCCTGACACGAAATTAGTAGGGACCTAAAAATTGTTTTGGTTTTATAGTGGAATTTTTAAGGATCAAAAATTAACAAGACATATCTGACATAGATATTATACAGTCACTGTCCTCCCATTGTTCATCAATTTGCTCAAGCGGGCACCAGTAACATTGTGAGACTTGTTACTGTGTTTGGCATATCGAATATGTAACGTAGCTTGCCAGCTTGCCACGCTCTTTGAGAGGGGTGGAGGAATCGAACTCAGGTCAGCCATGTCAGCTGCATGCAAGGCAAACGCCCTACCCACTGTGCTATCGCTCCAGCCCAGATACAAACTAGAAAAATCTATATTTCAGATGACCATCACTTCTCTTCAAAACTATAACCTCAAGACTCTGAGAAGAACAATGATGCCATTGCTCAAAATTCCCACATAGTGATTTTTTTTGTGTGTGTTTCCTCATGATGGCAAATCATAAAGAAAATTTTATTTCAAAATGTCATAGTCTCATTTAAAAACTCAAAACCAGAATTAATTTTATATATTGCATACCTGCTTACCTCCACTTACTTTTATCTACCCAAATGAGCTTCAAACAATTTCTATTTCTCAAAATAAAATTAACCCTCAAAGGATGGCTATTTCTTTAGAACCCCACTAGCTATAGTTAGTGGGGTTCTAAAGAAAATACATAGATTATAAAATAAATTATTTGAATGAAATTCCATGAATTTTTAAAATAGCAATAGAACTTGACTAGTATAGAGACTCCCAAGGAGACTTGTTTGGAGCAAATAATAATACTTTGAATGTGCAAGTTCTGATAAGTTGATTAAAAAGAGAGAGTTTCATGTAGTCCAGGAAATGAAATCAAGATCAGTTTGTTAAAATACTGTCTCATTTTATCTGCAATATGATATAAATGGGTCTTGACCTTGCCATTGAACATGAGCCAAGTACTTAGCATCTCTGGAGTCTAGATTCTTCACATTAAAAATTAAGAGTTTAGAGTATAAAATATCCATGGACTCTTTTAGTTTCAATACAGTATGGTTCATTCATCAAACATTTATTGGACAACTACTGTAAATGTTAGACACTATTCTAGAAAAAATGATGGAAAATTCTTGTCTGAGAAGATCATAGAATCTAGTAATGAATATGGACAAATATATAATACTTATATCATTAGTATTATACCATGGTATAATTTTTATATATTATTACAAGGAAATAGAAAATAATGTCTTTGTTTCTGATTTCTGGCTCAGAAGTCTTGAAATCCTAATAATTTCCTAAATGATAAGATAATAATTACCACCTTTTATTCTAACAATTGATCTAGTTCTAAACTCCTGACACATGGACTTCTGAAACCTTTGTATTTAACTGGGTAACAGAAATATCTTTTCCTCCAATGAAGTGACCACTCTGTGTGACCTCTAAATGAGTCTGGCACTAGAATAATGAGAAAGAATAATGGGGAGCTTGGAATTTTTAATATCACCCCAGACTTTTAAGAAGGGAGAAATACTAAACACAGAGTAAATTTGGCATGCCCACATGATAAAACCTACTAAAAATTCCTTAAAGCCCAAGATTTAGAGTGCTTTGAGTTTCTGAAGACATCTACCTACCAAGAAGATGATAACCTAACTTCTGCAACAGGAATCCTCTCAAGTATCACCTAATATATCTCTATATATTTACCCAATATTATTTCTTTTAACGAACTGGTAAATATAAGGAAATGCTTCCATGAGTTCAGCAATTCAGTCTAAAAATATTAATCAAATTCAAATAAGAGGTTAATTGAACTGATTTTGTAGATGATTCAACAAAAGTTAACTTGGGAACTTACTATATGGGTTTTTGTTATCTTTGTTGTTGTTGTTGTTTGATTGTTTTGCTTTGTTTATGGCTGTTATTCTGTCTCTAAGTAGATAGAGTCAGAATTTAATTAGGTTGTAAGACACCCGGCTTTTATTAAGGAAAATTTCTTGGTGTAAGGGCAAATGCTCACACAATTGGTGGCCAGAGGTGTCAGAAGGGAAGTGTTCTGTGTAAAGTAAAAGTGACCAAGCAGAAGAAAAGTAGATTTTTCCACTATGATTAATTACAAAACACATTGTGTTAATGTTTAAACTGACTATCCACAAAATCTTATCTTTTTCTTCCTAAAAACTCTCCCCAGATTCCTTTTTAATTAATTGGTTTAAGCAGTCAAGTGACTGGAACCTGGTTATCAGACAAGAACAAAAGTGACACATGCCACTAGCAGACCTAGCCCTCCTTCGTGTGAGCCTTAGGTAACTTTCCCCAATTATTGTGGAGAATGCCACAAGGCCTGAGAAAAGTGGCACAAAGCTGGGCTCTGATGACTGTGTGGAAACATAGGCTTCCTCTACCTCTGGATCTCGTATCAACCTATAGTCACTTGTGATACCAGAGAGCAGCAACATTTATTGTATTAGTCCATTTCAATTCTAGGATTGTGAGTATATGGTTAGAAGATTTGGTCACTCCATTTAATTGACTTGCCATATAGAGCCAAAAGCCTCATGTGCGTAGATGATAGTGGTGTAGCCAATCACTTAATCACTTAATCACTTAACTTCTCGTTAGTCATCGATTTGCTCGAGCGGGTGCCAGTAACGTCTCCATTTGTCCCTGTCGCATGCTAGTGTAGCCCAATGGCATCTGTTCGCTCTGGGAAACTGAAGAGCCTCAAACCGATCGTTCATGATCTTGACGAAGAAGTCTGACCATCTGGTAGGTGGGCGGCCACACGGTCTTTTGACATCCAGTGGAATCCAGTCGGTAACAGCTCTAGTCCAGCGGTCATCTTTAAATCTCATTACGTGACCAGCCCATCTGATTTTTGACACCTTGGCAAATGAGACAGTGTCCCTGATTCTTGATCGTCGACGGATGTTGGAACTCCGGATTTTTTCTCTCATTTGAGTGAAATGTGGTATTCCAAGCATAGCTCTTTCTATTCTTCTTTGGGAGACCTGAATAGCGTTCTCATTCTGTTTGCGTAGGGCCCAGGTCTCGGAGGCATATGTTAATGCAGGAAGAACAGTGGAATCAAAGAGATGTGCCCAGAGCCGGAGGTTCTTCGTCCTCTTAGCTATTTCTTCGACGTTCTTGAAAGCATTCCAAGCCGCTCTTTTCCTCCTGTGCAGCTCGGGTGCCAGGTCATTTGTCATGTTGACCTCTCGACCTAGGTACACATAGCTGTTGCATTCGGAGATGGTTGTTCCGTTGAGAGTGAATGGGGCATCAGGAACGAGGCTGTTTCTCATAAACATTGTCTTTGTAAGATTCAGCTGTAGTCCTACCTTTCCACACTCACGGTCAAAGTCGGTCAGCATTTGTGCCGCTTGGCTGGTGTTTGGTGTTATTAAAACAATGTCATCAACAAAGTGGAGGTGGTGTAATTGCCGACCATCTATCTTCACTCCCATTCCTTCCCATTCCAATCGTCGCATGATGTTCTCGAGGGTGGCACTGAAGAGTTTCGGTGAAATGGTATCACCCTGCCGAACCCCTCTCTTGACATCAACAATCATGTGGTGTAGCCAAATTGTCTTTATAATAGCACCTCAACTGAGTTAAAGGGCTAAGGGTAGCCCAGGAGGACAAAATGCATGAATAAAAGGGAGGCCAGTAAGATGGAAATGTGTCTTTAAGATAAGAGAGCAGCTGGAGTTTTAATCAATCACAAGTGGTCAATGAGTTAATAAATCATGTCTATATAATGAAGTCTCCATAAACCCAAAAAGATGGAGTGCAGAGAACTTCTGGGTTGATAAACAGGTGGATATTTGGGGGATAGTATGGCAGGTCCTAGAGACAATGAAAATTCTCTGCCCCTTCTGACACAGTTTTCGCTTCATATATCTCCTTCAAATGACTGTTACTAAATTATTTACATTGATGATAATTGGTGACTATTTTATATAAAACATTTCTATAGCCCTGTGAGCAGTTATAATAAATTACTTAAACCCAAAGATGGGATCTGCTAACCTCTAGATTATAGATGCATGTATTATAATCTGCGCTTGAACCCGGTATCTGAAATTGGGAGTGGGAAATTGTTCTGTTATTCTAAACCCTAAACCTGCGGCATCTTGATGCTATCTCCAGGTAGTCAGAATTGAATTAATGTCAGAATTGAGTTAAATTGTAGGATATCCAGCTGTTGTCTGGAGAATTCATTCTTTGTTGCTGTGGAAATCCTGTCTCCTACTCACCTCCTCGCTCCAATTTAGCTCACATAGGGAAAAGGTCTTAGAATAATTTAGAACCTGCCTATGCTTTTTAGTGGCTTTACATAGTTCTTACTATAAAGACCAAAAGAGATACCTTAACATGACTTTCAATGACCTTGTGGTTTTCTCTACAAGTTCAACTTTATGTTATCTCATATTCATTCTCTATTGAGCTCCACTTGTCAGAGACTCCTTTCACATAATTTTAAAGATTGTTTTAACCTTTTATATTGAAATAATTTTAGACTTAGAGAAAGACTTAAACAATAATGTAAGAATTCTTGTGCAGACTTCGCACATGGCAAACTTTGCCACATTTGTCATTTTTGCCACATCTTCCTGAAGTATGGCAGCACAAAAATAAAAAGATTACTCTTAATATAGTAATTTTCTGATTCATCGAGTTGCTCGAGCAGGCCCAGTAACGTCTCCATCGTGAGACTTGTTGTTACTGTGTTTGGCATATCGAATATGTCACAGGTAGCTTGCCAGGCTTTGCTGTGCAGACAAGATACTCTCAGTAGCTTACCAGGCTCTCTGAGAAGGGTGGAGGAATCGAACTCCAGTCGGCTATATTGGCCGCTTGCAAGGCAAACGCCTTACCCGCTGTGCTATGGCTCCAGCCCTTCTAATTCATAGCCATTTTTAAATGTTATTAATTATCTAGTAAAAAATGGATCTCATTCCCCTGACCCTGAATATGGTAGAGTCGAGAAGGATGTGGAAGGAGAGGCTGATAAAATCCCAAGGCAGAAATAGGCTGCCAAAACGAAGAAAGACAAAAATGATTGTCTGTACTTTTAATGCACGTACGCTGGCATCTGATGCATCCATCGAGGACCTGATGGTACAAGCGCGAAAGATCAAGTACGACATCATCGGTCTGACTGAAATGAGAAGACATCAATCACATCACGCCGTTTTCGACACTGGAGAAGAACTGTTCCTTGGAACATGTGACAAAAGAGGAGTCGGTGGTGTCGCTATCCTTGTCAATACAAACAGCCATGAGCATTGATTCATTTGAATGCCTAACAACCTGAATCGGACGATTACACTTAAATAGATGTGGCTCACTGCCGGCAGTTTCTTTGTTGTCTATGCACCAACATCCAATTATGGTGAAAGAGAAATTGAGAAGTTCTACATGGAGCTGGAGAAGTTCTATAAAGATCACACCTTCTACAAGATCATTGTTGGTGATTTTAATGCCAAGATAGGACCAAGAAGATCAGCCGATGAACTCCACATTGGGACCCATGGCCTAGAATGGAACAAACAGGGTGACAGACTGTCTGAGTTCATGATGTCAACCAAGACCTTCCATGGTAACTCACAGTTCCAAAAGGTTGAATCTAAACATTGGACATGGGAGTCTCCTGGTGGACAGTTTCACAATGAAATAGACCACATCATATTCAATCGGCGGTTTTGCCTAACCGATGTTGCTGTTGTCCCAAAATTCCAAAAGGGATTGGACCACCAATTGGACCTCCTTCGTGCAAAATTCTACCTCACAGAATGAGAAGAAAAGAATGCAAAGTTTAAGAAGAGAACTGCCCACCAACTGGGAGCTCTTTGGCTCTATTGCGGCAAAATGGGAAGATGCCGTCATTGACAACATTGATGAGGAATACGATCGAATGATTCAGCACCTCCATGATTGTGCAAGGAATTCCGAGAGAGATAACCACAAAAAAACCGCCTTTCTTTGAACACTCTTGAATTTATTCGCTAACGTGGCTTGGCACATGCCTCAGGCAACCACAAGCGAACATCCGAACTGGCAAAACAATGCAGAGAAGCCATCAAGGATGACCTCAAAGACAGGAGAGCAGCAGTGATGGTAGATGCGGCAGAAGCCGGGAAAAGTATTCGTAAAGTCCGTCTGTCCTTTGCCAACTACAAGACCAAGATGACTGCCCTCCGACATCATGATGGATCTATCACATCTTCCAGAAGGGCAATGGAGAAGATTATTCATGACTTCTACTCAGATCTCTTTAATAGCCACGTCCACTTGCCCACATACCACATTCCGCATGATGGATATGTTGTTCCCAATGTTCTCCCTTTCGAAATCCAACATGCCATCTCGTCGGTAAAGAAACAAAGAGCACCTGGCCCAGACAAGATCAGACCTGAACACCTCAAGAACTTACCATCAGTACTCATTAATACACTGGCTCGGCTCTTCACATGCTACCTGTCTGAATGCAAGGTTTCATCCCAATGGAAAACCAGCAGGACTGTACTACTGTAAACCTCATTACGTGTCCAGCCCATCTGATTTTTGAAGGGAGACGTCCATGACATTGGCAACTATTGCCCAATCTGCCTATTGTCTGTCATCTACAAACTGTTCACTCAAGTCATCCTGAATAGGATTAGCAGAACACTAGATGAAGGACAACCATGTGAGCAAGCCGGATTCCAAAAAGGATTCAGTACCATCAACCATATCCACACGATTACTAAGCTCATTGAGGTTTCTCAGGAGTTCAAGATGCCACTCTGTCTAACGTTCATTGATTTAAAGAAGGCCTTTGATTCTGTTGAGATGGAAGCGGTCATAGAAACCCTAGCCAATCAGGGCATACAAACTCAATACATCAGGATCCTCCGTGAGCTCTATTATGGATTCACTACCAGGATTTCACCATTCTACAAAGAAGTAATCATTGATGTCAAGAGAGGGGTTCGGCAGGGTGATACCATTTCACCAAAACTCTTCAGTGCCACCCTCGAGAACATCATGCAACGACTGGAATGGGAAAGAATGGGAGTGAAGATAGACAGTCGGCAACTCCGCCACCTCCATTTTGCTGATGACATTGTTTTAATAACACCAAACATTAGCCAAGCGGCACAAATGCTGGCCGACTTCGACCGTGAGTGTGGAAAGGTCGGACTACAGCTGAATCTTATGAAGACAATGTTTATGAGAAACAGCCTTGTTCCTGATGCTCCATTCGCTCTCAACGGAACCACCATCTCCGAATGCAACAGTTATATATAACTAGATCGAGAAATCAACATGATGAATGACCTGGCACCCGAGCTGCACAGGAGGAAGAGAGCGGCTTGGAATGCCTTCAAGAGTGTTGAAGAAATAACTAAGAGGACAAAGAACTCCAGCTACGAGCACATCTCTTTGATTCCACTGTTTTTCCTGCATTAACATATGCCTCAGAGACCTGGGCCCTAGGAAAACAGGATGAGAACACTATTCGGGTCTCTCAAAGAGGAATTGAAAGAGTTATGCTTGGAATATCATGATTCACTCAAATGAGAGATAGAATCCGGACTTCTGATCTCCGTCAATGCTCAAGAATCAGGGACGCTGTCTCATTTGCCAAGGCATCAAAAATCAGATGGGCTGGACACGTAATGAGGTTTACAGACAACCGCTGGACTAGAGCCATTACTGATTGGATTCCACAAGACATCAAAAGATCACGTGGACGCCCACCTACAAGATGGTCAGACTTCTTCGTCAAGACCCTGAATGATTGGTTTGAGGCTCTGCATGTTCCTAGAACGAACAGATGCCATTGGGCTATGCTAGCATGCAACAGGGATGAATGGAGATGTTACTGGCACCCACTCAAGTAATTCAATGAATAACGGGGGATCAAGTAATCAAGTGATTAATTATCCAATTTATGTCTCATAGCAAAAGGGAAAAATATTGTATCTCGTCTGCAATCCAAGATCATACATTCTACTTAGTTTTACGGTCTCTTTCAACTCCTTAATCTATGATCTTTCCTCAATTTTTTTTCCTTTTGTGACACTGACATATTTGAAGATTCCTGTGAGTTGTTTTGTGGAATATTTCTCATTTTGGGTTTTCTGATGGCTCCTCATGATTAGATGTAGGTTATACATTTTGGCAGTGATATCATAGAAGCAATTCTGTGTTCTTACTCCATCATATCAGGAAGCACATGGTATCAATTTATCACACTACTATTAATGTGGTGTTAACTTTGATCATTTAGTTAATGTACTATCTGTTAGGTCTCTCCATTTTCATGTTACTATATTTCCTTGGTAATAAAAGTATTTCATGAGGAGATATTCTGAGGCTCTGTAGGATTCTGTTCCTTATCAACTTTCATCTTCTAATATTAGAATCTGTTGATGGTTCTTGCCTGAAATAATTATTACTGTGGTGATTGCCAAATGATGATTTTGTTTACATACTTAAAATGTCAAGCTCTAGCTTCCTAGGGATTTTTCTCACATTATGAGTTCTACCTGGAATACCACTTCTCTTTCTCAAGTTCATAACTTATTATTTCTTTTAGATCTCAGATCAAATGTCATTTTCTCTGGGGTACTTTCTTTGACCTTCCCTCCTTACAAGATCAGGTTTCTTATTTATTATTCTTTGGCATTATATAGTACTTGATATAACTTTATGCAATTTATTCATTTCTCATTAAATTTCTCATCCACTATGCTATAAACATAACAAATATTTTTCCATATCCCATTGTATTTATGTCCAGTGCAGCTCCTGATATTTATAGGCCGTTTATTAAATTTTATTGAGTAAATGAATGAACGACTGGATGGATCTACTGAAGTACTTGTGATAAGAGAATAATATAAAATTTTGTTTGTAGTTGAATATTAACTGTTTTTAACATGCAGTAGGTTATTTACAACCAGGACAAATATCACCACCAGTGTCTATCTTCCTCCAAGTGTCACCAGGTTCCCTCCCACCCCATTCAGCCTCCTTGATAGGCACATTTGAAAGTTTGGTTATTAAAGTTAGAGTGTCATGCTTATAGCACTGTTGGCTATGTGGTTCAGATATGTAGGGTAGCATTGGTTAACATTGTCCTTTCTGCCTTGCCACAGGGAGCATAGATTTATTGTTACTCCCATCACAGTGCTCCCATCCGTCTGTCTTTATTTGTAACCTCTTACTTTGTGCTCTGTTAACTTGTAAATATTGCTTTTTCTCCTCTCCTTAAGTCCTTTGTATCGTTAATTCTGAACAATGTCCTTTTTGTATAGACACAGGAAGATAGTTAATGCTATGCTTTTGTAATTCATTCCTGAGCATCTGTTCTCTCAACTTAAGCCTTACTTGCCCTTACTTCCTAGCACCCCAAAAACAGGGTCCTGACGAGAAACTGGATGGACCTAGGGCAAGCAGTGGGCTACCCTGGCATCAAAATTAGCCTGGCCAAAGAGCCATAATACTTAACTGTAAATTATGAGCATGGACAAGGACAAATTCTGTCACGATCCAAAATATAACATCTAGATTATGACCCTGTAAGGGTTAGGAATGATTAATCTGGCCTGAGCACTGTAGTCTGAGACCTATAATGAGATGTCCCCAGGAGAGTCAGTCTACAAGCTCAATGTATGTCTTACTGTGTCCATACAAAATAACTTATATTAAGAAGTAGAATTTGGGGCTGGAGTGATAGCACAGCGGGAAAGGCATTAGCCTTGCACATGACTGACCTGGGTTCGATTTTCAACATCCCATATGGTCCCCTGAACACCGCCAGGAGTAATTCCTGAGTGCAGAGCCAGGGGTAACCCCTGAGCACCACCGGGTGTGACTCCCCCCAAAATAAAGTAGAATTAAGAAGTTAATTAAGATGTTAATTAGGATGTTAATTAAGTAATTGGACTAAGGAGAGGAGAAACACTCCTAGGCGGTGTTTCCCTCCCTTGAGCCTATTCAAGATCAGGAAGGGCTTTTGTATGCTACCAGATAGGGTGTGGCATATACCCCCAATGCCGGGAGATGGTGAGAGACCAGAGACAGACCAGGGCAGCAAGATGGAGCACAGAGAGATTTAGCAAGGGAGACAGAGGGAGAAGAATGTAGGGGAAGAATGTAGGAGCAGGCGCGTGGAGAGAGAAGAGATGCGCTGTGAGAGGGATAATGGAGAGATGTGTGGGAGAGACAGGAGGGGACGGGAATGAGGGGCAGTGTGAGACAAGAATGGGGTGCTTAGTGATACTGGAACAGGCGCATGGGGAGAATGGAATAAACAGCAGCTGAATCAACCAGCCTGGCCCTCATTTCCTCCTTTGTCTGCCCAGGGCATTGGCCATCCTGGGTGGGGAGGAGGCTCGAGTCCACTGAACACAGGCAGCGAGAGAGAGACAGAGACAGAGACATACTTAGAGACAGAGACAGGAGAGAGAGACAGAGAGCGAGTGTGCGCCACTTGGGGCTTTCCCTAGCTGCCAGGAGATTACACAGCCAGATATATACAGATATCTCAACTTTATACTATAGATGTGCCCAACGCCCCTGACCCCTGCATCTGTAACCTCCCACCCACCTCTTCTTACTCCCCAAACTTCTCTTGATTTCTTTCCTTCCCAGTTCTTATCATTACTATGCACTATTAACACTTCTAAGAAAACAAATTTATAAAGAGTATCTTTAACTATAATATGGAAATTCCTTTATTATCCTTCATATATGTTGAAATGAGTTTCTCTTTGCCCATTTTTAGAAATTAAGTCCTTCTTCTCTAACCTTTTCAAAGTAATGCCCTATTGTTCAAGGGAGTGCTGCAGAAAACTGACTTATAGACTCACAATTGTCTGACACAAAAAAATTGATTCACAATTGACTTATAAGGTCTTTTGCTCTGGCCTTTTTGCACTGCTACCACATAGCCTTTGTGGCTTATGACTCCTATGAGAGGACTATTCCACTGGGCACAACCATTCTCCACAAGCAACACCTTTGATGTCCTTCTCATGATCTGGGGAGAGAAAATACTGCTCTCCACTTATCTGAATAGTCCAAAGCAAGTTGGCACTTCTGATACAAAATTAAAAAAGAAAACTTCTCACCCATGGACTTACTTTCTTCTCAGTTGAAAATTCAGAATTTAAAGAAGCACAAAAAGACATGCTTATAATGGCAAACAGCTGGACAAAGATATTAATGGTCAATACACTATTTCAAGAATTTCCCTGAAGAGAGAAAACAGATATATATGCATATATATATATATATATATATATATATATATATATATCAGCAAGCAAAGCAGAGAAATCGCAGTGCAAATGGGACTGGTAGGAGAAATGGAAGTTTATTTCACATGTAAAATCCTTAAGTGATTCTGGACTTTGAAACAATAGGTAGATAAGATAGAAGTAAAAAGGATCAAGAAAAATTATTATTGAAGGTAAAAGCTAGAGAGGCTGACCCTCACTCCCCTACTCTTTGTCTCATATTATAGCATAGCTAGTGGCTTGGGTTTATTTCAAGACTAAGAAACAAATGAAAAATCCTAAAAACAAAAGGAAAAACCCAAACTGAAAAGAATTTTCCATTTTATAATCAAGGGGAACAACCTATAGGTATCTAAGACTTTGGGTAGATATTGCTGCTTCAGAAAAAAATTTTTTTTCCATTTCCAATTTTGGGAGCTTGCTCTTTCTTGACTACCTAAAAGCAAAGTCTATCATTAAGTATATATAATTTATGGTTTGGGGAGATGGTTAAAAGAGTTAAGAAATGCATGCTTTGCCTGCAGAAAACCCAGCTCTGATACCCAACACCTCCAGAAGTAACCTCCTGAGCACTGTGCTGGACATAACACTAGGTCACTACACTGGATATAAATGGGTAATGCACAAAATATCCATGTACACAAAGGTTCAGCTTTATAATGCAGGCAGAAGTCTGGTGGAGCAATAATTATACAGTTTATTATAAAGTGGCAGAAGGAAACTATACTACTTATCTAGAAAAGTCAGCCTTGTACCTTATTTATGAATATGAATAAGCACTATAAAAGAAAGAAGAGTTGTTTATGAAAGAAGGACCAGACCTAAAGAGATGCGATAAGGGTTAAGGCCCTTGTCTTATATGCAACCAACCTCAGTTTGATTCCTGGTACTGCATTTAATTCCCTGCAGTGATCTCTGAGTATTGCCAGGTGTGGGCTAAAGAAGCCAAGAGACTAAATAACTAATAAATATAACTTCCCTGGTAGAGATGACTCAGAAAAAAAAGACAGGGAGCTTAAAATATCTGATTATATCCTCACAGAAAAAAAGTTCAACATATTGTATACAAGATCATAATAGAATGACAAATTTTTAAAATTTTATCTAAATTTTCTGAATATTTATACTTTATTATTTTTGAGATTATTTGATTTGCAACACTGTAAATGATGGTTTTTCTTACACATGATTCCAACACCACACCCATCATCAGTATACCCATCTCCTTCATGCAAGCACCCCAAAGTGCCTTTCACTACACCCCCCCCAGCTTAATTGTGTAGATCAGGTCGGTCTCCCATTGTGTTGCGATTGTCAACCTTGCTACCTTTCCATCCCACATATGAAAGAGATCATAGAATGATCAAGTTAATAAACATTCAAAGAATTAAATCTTGTAATAAAAATTGTTAAAGACTTAAAAGTTGATGGCAAATTTTGATAACAAAGTCCAAACAATTTTCTAAGCTTCTGAAACATGAGAGAAAAAACAAATAAAACAGAAGATCATAAGAGAGTTCATCATCTGATTAATAGTTACCTCAGGTAGACTCTTTTTTTCTCTTTAATTGTGGGGGAATTTTTCAAGAATTGAAGAAGGGTTACACAATTCTTTGGTCTGACAGGGCTCATCAAGTGCTGAGCAATATGAATGGGAAAATAACCACACATAATCTCATCAAATTGAGAAAGGTTTGAATAAAAATAAAACTCTAAATGTTTCCAGAATGAAACAAGCTAGCAAATCAAGTATCCCTCATTATAACAGCAATCATCTGGAATAAGGCTAGTGTATGCTAGGAAGTTTAGAGCAATGCCACAAAGCTCTAAGGGAAAATTATTTTGACCTGAATTTAATTTGACCCGGAGCTCTGTATCTGCCAAGCTGCCAATCAAGTGGGAAGATAACATTTTCAGACATACAGAGTCTCTGAATACATACTTGCCAAAATAAGGGGAAAATTTTCACAAAAAAGGGAAGAAAGCTGTGAAGAAGGAAAGAGTAGTTCTAATCCAATAGCATGGTGAAGGAAAATCCCACAATTCATCAGGCCTGGATGACCATCAGTCCATAGGATTAGAAGGTTCCTGTGAATTGTCTCTGGGGAAATTAGGGATTTTATACCACAATACACAGAAGGCAGAAAAAACTGAGAACAGTCCAATAGTTTATTAATCTTCTTTCAAAAAAAAAACAAAAGACAGTTAGAAACTTCAGGGAAAAATAAAAAATTATTTTAAAGACAAGTCATGGATCTCATGGATAGTTTATTGTACTGTGAGATAATTTGATCATTGGTTGAGTGTCAGAAAAAAAATCTTTTGTTTGACCTTGACATAAACAATTTTTTTCTCTGAATGTCCCAAAAGTTATGGCATTTTATCTATGGAGAAGACAAAGTAATTATATGGCAGCATTTGGCTCTGTGGTGAATAATACTTACATAGTAATTACAACAACAAAATGATATTTATTGACTTGTTAGATTTTTAGACTCAACCTATTAAAATGTGTGTAGGACTTAATTAAAGTTGTAGAGTAATGCATTTAAATTTTATTATCATCAACCATGTAAAAGAAATGTGTAAAAGAAATATGGATAAGAAGAGAAGTAGGGGATAGGAAGTTAAGAACTGTAAGATCCTCAACTTACAATTGTAGGTTGTGGTAAAGAAATATCCAAAGCTGAAACCTAAAAACACATATCAGTGCCCTGCTTGGTGATCAG
Organism: Sorex fumeus; assembly: GCF_029834395.1. Classification (NCBI taxonomy): domain Eukaryota; kingdom Metazoa; phylum Chordata; class Mammalia; order Eulipotyphla; family Soricidae; genus Sorex; species Sorex fumeus. The sequence goes on from NW_026606155.1 coordinate 29,290,651, forward strand.
CCAGACAGTAGAACTGCATGCATGTCAGGCAAAGTCCTGCAATTAAAATACTATGTCAAATGCACAAATATACTGGATGCTAACAGATATTGCAGCTATTTGAATGCAACCACTTATTCCTTATAGGAAACAGAATGTGGAAGAAAAATGATTATTTTCATCTCATTACTAAGCAGTAAACAATCATATTAATTGCTAAGAATATTGACTGGGGAATATTTTTGAATTAATGAGTACTGAAATACAACACTTGGAATAACAAAACAATTTCTCTAAATGGAGGGGTCTTCTAGGGCATAGAACTGATATTTTTGGTGCTCTGAGTACTCGAGAACCAGAGTAAAGCGTTCAAATATTCTAGGTTTTTAATTGCCCTATTTGTCTTTTGCAATTATTAAACTGCTGGAGAAATGTCCTGTGAAAAGCCAGTCAAGGCCAATTGCCAGATGTGTCACTGAGCAAAAGTGAGTGCATCTGCCAGGTTGTTTGATTGCTGTAGATTTGGAGGTTGACTTCAGAGGCACTTGCCCAGGACATGGGAAGTTGAAAGTAGCAGTTCCATTCCCTGGGTCAGGCACCAGGGAACCACAGAGGCCACAAAAGCATGATCTGGGTTACAAGTATGCAGCACAATCTCTGCTGAGTTCTCATCTGATACTCAGAGCATATTTGCTTGAGATGTGTTTCTTCTGTAAGGCATGTGACAAGCTTCTGGACATACATCAGTTCTCTGCTTTCTGATCAGCCAGACAGTGGAACTGCATGCACATCAGGCAAAGTTCTGCAAGATCAAATTTTGTCTTGAACTGTCCTAGAAACATGAATCTTTTGTTATGAGGAAAGAAATATTTCCTCAGTCTTAGGGGAATAATCATTGTGTTCTGCTGCTGAAGTTGAAAAACTTGTTGAATCTAACGTCCTAAATAAAATAAGTATGTCATTGAATTGGGTCTCTGGTCAGGAATTCTAAGCCCAGTTTCTTGCTCAGTGACATATTACACCGTGGAAATTGTGTCAAATATCTATGGCTGTTTTTTCCCTTAAAATGAAGAGAATGAAGTTCTATAAAATAAGCATACACATGTATATTTATAGACCCCTAAATCTAGTGGTAACCCTAATCCTACTCCTAGCACTAACCCTACTCCAAGCACTAACCCCAGAACTAAGGCTGCACTGTAGCTTTGTCCTCCCATTGTTCAACGATTGATGAACAATTGATTGCTTGAGAGGGCCCAGTAATATCTCCATCATGAGACTTGTTGTTACTGTATTTGGCATATCGAATACATCACAAGTAGCTTGCCAGGCTTTGCAGAGCGGGTGAGATACTCTTGTTAGCTTGCTGGGCTCTCCAAGAGGAGCAGAGGAATAGTCTCGGGTCGGCCTCATAAAAAGCAAATGCCCTACCCGCTGTGCTATCACTGCAGCCCAGAACTAAGGCTAATCCTATAAAAACTGTAATGTTAAATCTCAAAACAAACATTAACACAAATCCTAACATCACCACTAAACAAACTAAACTCTAAAACTAACCTTACAAGGGTATGGTCCCGCCAGCAGGTCTGTGAGGCAAGTGCATCAGCAGCCTGATGGTGCCTTCAGACTTCCAGATACCCCAAAATTGCTACTGTGCCTTTGGTCAGACCCCAAAACTTGGGACAAAGTTTACCAAAAAAGTAAACAGCCGAAAGTTAAGTATGTGGAAGACACACCCACAAACCAACTCCGGATCAGTTATATAATTAAAGGCATGTCCTCTCTGGTTCCTGATCAAACTGCTTGATGGCCATGATCCTGGAGACTCAGAGATAAGTCTCAAAACCCAACGGCTTTTGGCAGAAATGCGTCCAGTCCCTGCAGTAGGTTACTGGCTCTGGGCCACCCCAGGTGGGAGTAGGTTTCATGCTTTGGCCTGTTCCCCCTGGGGGCCCAGTGGCAGCCATCCTCCAGAGGCCATTGGACAATCAGGTTTGGGCCCACAGTGAGGAGACATGTGGGGCATCACAGGATGGGGGTGGAGCCGGCCCTTTCCGCCCTGTCCCAACAAGACCCTGAGTTGCTGCCCACAAATGGCCTCACTGGCTCCTGATCAAGCTGCTTAACGGCATGATCCCAGAGACTCAGAAACAGATCTTGAAACCCATCGGCTTTTGGCAGAAATGCGTCTGGACCCCGCAGTAGGTTACTGTCGACAGGCCACCCCAGGGGGGAAAGGGTACTGTCCCTCTGCCTGCTCCCCCTTGGCGATTCAGTGGCTGCCATCTGCCAGAGGCCATTGGACAGTCAGGTTTGGGCCCGCAGTGATGAGACACATGGGACCTCACAGGATGGGGATGGAGCAGGCCCTTTCCTCCTCATCCCAACGAGACCCTGAGTTGCCGTCCACTAACGGCCTCTCTGGCTCATGATCAAGCTGCTTAATGGCCATGATCCAAGAGACTCAGGAACAAATCTTGAAACCTAGCAGGTTATGTCAGAAATCCTTCCAGATTTAATTGTTAAAATTTCGGAATTTCAAAATCTCACGGCCACTACTGCAGCCATGCAACATCATATGTTATTCATAACCAGCAATAGAAAACAAATTGTCTACTGTTGCCTTTTCAGCAGATCTGAGTGTTGGGGTAAAATCCCAAATAATATGGTGAGTCTGGTGTATCAAATTATTGAATGTAATCAAAGTAGAGAGAGAGTAATGTGGAAATCATCTGCCCCACAGGTAGGGGGAGGGTGTGAGATGGGGGCATACTGGGGTTTTTGAGAGTTAAGAATGGGCACTGGTGAAGGTACGGGTGTTTTCGTTGTATGACCAAGATTTAAACCCAAAAGCTTTGTAACTGCTCTCATGGTAATCCAATAATAAAATTATAAAAAATAGAAAAAAAAACCAAAACTAACCTTAACCCTAATCTTCTCCTTAAATTAAATCTAACTCAAATAGGACCCTAAACTTAATCTGAGGCCTAATACAAACTCTAACACTAATGCTAATCTAACCCCAACTCTAAAATTAACACTAATATTGCTAACCCTAAACCAAAATCTAAAACCAGCCCTACCCCTAAAATAGCCACATGCATGCACATGCACACACACCTAACACACAAATCACAGAATAGAAATTTATATAACATAAGACTATATAACAACAGAAAAAAAAAGAATATAGAGCAGAAAATATATACCCAAAAAACACAGCTGAAATGAAAATAAAGTATGCTCATCTAGGTAATAATGGATCTCTAACATACCAATTTTTCCAGTTAGATTAATTTTTAATTTTTAATAAAACTTCTATGGTCACAGCCTTCTACTAAGGCTTTCCAAGCACTGTTTTCTATCTATCAAGGTTGTGGATAAATACAATTTTGTAGAAGATCACTAATGTAGTTGTTTGGACTGGTGGAAAGTATCTGATACATAGATCGGGAAATCCATAGATTGACCAAGCATTCTGTTATAGAACTTGACATGGGAACTGCGAAACTGAGATAACATGAGTCTTACTCAGACATTTGATCTGAAGTTAAGGGAAAAGGATTGATTGATTTGTGGAAGAAACAGAAATTAATCAACATACTAAGAGAAGGTAGGAGTCAGCTGATATGAGAAAGAGGAATAAAGGAATGTGTCCTGAACATAATTATAAAAAGATTGAGGGTAGAAAAAAGCCACCAGATTAGATGTTAACTTGGTCATGAGAAATGTGGCAATAGCAGAGATTAAGAGGGCATGCATCAGTGTTAATAGTGAAGTTTGAAGAAAAGATGAATGAACTCCTGTTGCTGAGAAGAGGTTTTAATGAGGACCCTATATTGTCTTAAGGCATGTAGACAGCAATTGACTTTCATGGTGCACAAATCTACAACCTTTTGACAGTAAAGTAATGGGAGAATGGGCCTCTATCCTTTGCAGCCCAAAGATCCCAACTAAACATACCAGTGTGTTTTTCTTGCCTTTATAGTTTAAGATACTCCTTTTGAGATCACCATCCTGGGAAGAAAATGAACAGACTCAGATAATTAGAAAAATGATGTGACAAAGAGCTGTGTGCTTGGGGAGTATAGTGAAGATTCAATTTGTTTTAGGAGGAGAGAGTGAGTTTTTTGCCATACTCTGCAGTGTTCAGGGACTATTCCTGACTCCCTGCTTGGGAAGGAATATTGGCAGTGCTCAGGGGGACCAAATGTGGTCCTGGGATATATAATCAGGGCCAGTTGTGTGCAGGAAGGTAAGATACTTATCTCCTGCACTATATTTCTGGCTCCTGTAGAGTCTACTTCCAACGTCTTTACTGCCAAGAATCCCTCTTTCACCATGCTTCCCACAACGACTTTGTTTTTTTCTCCATGGACACCAAGTGTTGAAAATATTTAATCTAGATAATTATCTTTGTTTTTTTAGCAATATATAATTTTACCCTATAAAATATATATAAGTAGAATTCATAAATTCAGTGTGCATGAGAACAGCCGGTTTTCCCCCCGGATCTGCACGGGACGGGGAACAGAGGCCCATCTTGCAGAAACAAAGCTGAACGGCTCTGGGCACTCTCCTCATTCGAACAGGTACTGCCCGGTGCCCAGCGCCAGGGGCCTTTTCCAGAGCCGCGGATGCATTATTCTTCCACTACTTATCCCATAGGACATAGGAACCATAAGTTACCCTATTAGATGGAACCTTCCCTAGGTTAGCTCAACCACTAGAAACACATTAGCCAATAACTCATTAAGTCTATCTCAACTCACTCTGCATATCAAGCAAAATATAACAGTGAACATGAAGGACTAAACCACACTGATCACAATGGCAAAGCAATGCAAAAACCCACCAAACTTTCTTATTGAACAGGCGAGCCCAGAAGGCACCAACAGTACTGTAGTGTTAGACAACCTCTCTGACAAGGAATTCAGAAGGGAGCTACTTAGGATGTTTAGGGAAATAAAAGAAACAATGGAAAGCAATGCCAATAGAAGACAAGAGTTTTTGAAGGCAGAAATGAGGAAAATGCAAACGGAAATGTCAGACCTGAAAAACCTGGTAGGCAAATTGAAAAACTCAGTGGAAGGCCTCAGCAGCAGAGTAACAGCTGCTGAGAACAGAATCAGTGAGCTTGAAGATGAAGTTCAGAGACTCTCCAGAAAAGACCAGAAAATGGAAAAGAGACACACAATTCGGGAACAGATGGCAAGAGAAGATCATGATGAAGCAAAGAGGAGTAACATAAGAATTATTGGAGTCCCAGAGGGACAGGAAGAAAACCTTGATGAAGAAGAAACTGTCAAAGACATCATTGCTACAACGTTTCCAGAGATGAAGAAAACTTGTGACCACATTCTGGAGACCCGAGGGGTACCAGCTAGAAGAAATCCAAATAAAAATACCCCAAGACACATCCTGATAAAAATGACCAAAACCTTAGATAGAGACAAAATTCTGAAAGCAGCAAGACCGAAGAAAGAAATCTCTTATAAAGGAGTATCCTTAAAATTCACAGCTGATTTTTCTGATGAAACCCTCATGGCCTGAAAACAGTGGTGGGATATAGTGAAAAAACTCAATGAAATAAATGCCTCTCCAAAAATACTTTACCCAGTGAGACTCTTATTCATAACAGAAGGAATAACACACAGTTTCACAGACAAACAACAGCTCAAGAACTTCATAGACTCAAAACCATGGTTATAAAAACAACTAAATGCGCTACTTTAAGGCGAGACAGGCCCCTCAAATACACCAAGTTTCAACAGAACAATGCGACAAAATCCCATAACAATAATCTCTCTCAATGTCAATGGCCTAAACGCACCAATTAAAATACACAGAGTGGCAGGATGGATTAGAAAATTGAACCCAACATTCTGCTGCCTGCAAGAAACACATCTCAATAGTCAAAGCAAACACAGACTCAGAGTCAAAGGCTGGAAAACAATCCTACAGGCAAACAGCTCCCATAAAAAAGCTGTGGTAGCCATCCTAATATCAAACTACATCGATTTCAGAGTGAAGAAGGTCACAAGAGACAGTGAAGGCCATTTCTTACTGATCAAAGGTTCTGTACAACAGGAAGAACTTACAATACTTAATGTATATGTACCTAATGAGGGACCAGCGAAGTACTTAAAACAACTACTCATAGATTTAGAGAAAGACATCAATAGCAACACAATACTAGTGGGAGACTTCAGCACCGCTTTATCACCTCTTGATAGATCAACCAGACTCAAGCAAAATAAGGACATATTTCATCTTAGGGAAACAATGAAAGAAAGGGTCTTAGTAGATATATACAGGACACTTCATCCTCAAAAAGTTGAATACACATTCTTCTCAAGTGTACATGGAACATTTTCCAAGATAGACCACATGCTGAGCCACAAAATGTATCTCCATAAAATTAAGAAGATAGAGATTGTATCAACAATCTTCTCAGACCATAATGCACTGAAATTAGAAGTAAATCATACACAAAAACAGAAAACTAAATCAAACACCTGGAACTTAAACAGTGCACTACTGCACAACGAGTGGCTTAGAAAGAAAATCAAAGAGGAAATCAAAAGATTCCTAGAAACAAATGAAAATGAGGACACGAGTTACCAAAACTTATGGGACACAGCAAAAGCTATATTAAGAGGAAAGTTTATAGCTCTACAAGTATTCCTCAGGAAGGAGGAGCGAGCCCACATAAATAACCTAACCTCACGGCTTAAGAGCTTGGAGAAGGACCAACAAAAGGAGCACAACCCGAAGAGGAGAAAGGAAATAATAAAACTCAGAGCAGAGATTAACGAGATGGAAACCCAAAAAACAATCCGAAAGATCAATGAAACCGAGAGCTAGTTCTTCGAGAAAATTAACAAGATCGATTAGCCTCTAGCAAAACTCACAAAGAAAGGGAGAGAGAAAACCCTAATAAACCGAATCAGAAATGAAGTGGGGGTCATTACAACAGAAACTACAGAAATTCAAAGGATCTCAGGGAGTACTTTGAGAAGCTTTATGCCACGGAACATCAAAACCTTGAGGAAATGGATAAATTTCTAGACTCCTACAGACTCCCAAGGCTGAACCAAGAAGACCTGCAATACCTGAACAGACCTATCACCATCAAGGAAATTGAAATGGTAATAAAAAGTCTCCCCAAGCACAAAAGTCCTGGCCCGGATGGATTCACTAGTGAATTCTTCCAAATCTTTAAAGAGGACTTACTCCCAAACCTCTTTAAGTTTTTCCACAAAATTGAAATATCAAAAACACTTCCGAAGAGTTTCTACAAAACAAATATTACCCTGATACCAAAAGCAGACAGAGATACCACAAAGAAAGAAAATTACAGGCCGATATCCCTGATGAACACAGATGCAAAGATCCTCAACAAACTACTAGCAAATAGAATCCAACTACTCATCAAAAAGATCATACATCATGACCAAGTAGGATTCATCCCAGGGATGCAAGGATGGTTTAACGTTCGGAAATCAATCAACAAAATCCATCATATCAACCAAAGAAAAGATAAAAAGCATATGATCATATCAATAGATGCAGAGAAAACATTTGACAAGATCCAGCACCATTTTATGATGAAAACCCTAGCCAAAATGGGTATAGAAGGGACTTTCCTCAACATAGTTAAAGCCATCTACCACAAGCCTACAGCAAGCATCATCCTCAATGGGGAAAAACTGAGAGCCTTCCCTCTAAGATCAGGGACGAGACAAGGATGCCCACTCTCTCCACTGCTGTTCAATATAGTACTGGAAGTACTTGCAATAGCGATTAGGCAAGAAAAAGATATTAAGGGCATTCAGGTAGGAAAGGAAGAAATCAAGCTCTCACTATTCGCAGATGATATGATACTATACTTAGAGAACCATATAACCTCCACCAAGAAACTCCTAGAAACAATAGACTTGTATAGTAAAGTTGCAGGTTATAAAATCAATACCCAAAAGTCCATGGCTTTTCTATATGCAAACAGTGAGAGAGAAGAAAATGACATGAAAAAAACAATCCCGTTCACAATTGTGCCCCAGAAAATCAAGTAGCTAGGAATCAGCTTAACTAAGGAAGTAAAGGACATATACAAAGAAAATGACAAAACGCTACTTTGGGAAATAAAAGAGGATATGAGGAAATGGAAAGATATCCCCTGCTCATGGGTCGGGAGACTTAACATTGTCAAAAAGGCAATAGTTCCCAAAGCATTGTACAAATTCAATGCAATTCCTATAAGGATACCCATGACATTCTTCAAAGAAATGGAGCAAACACTCCCAAAATTCGTATGGAACAATAAGCCCCCACGAATAGCTAAAGCAATTCTTGGGAAAAAGAAAATGGGAGGAATCAACCTCCCTACCTTCAAACTCTACTACAAAGCAGTAATAATTAAAACAGCATGGTACTGGAACAAAAGCAGAGTTGCAGACCAATGTAACAGGGTTGAATACACTGACATCTCCCCTCAATTATGTGATCATCTAATCTTTGATAAAGGTGCAAGAAATGTGAAGTGGAGTAAGGAAAGCCTCTTTAACAAATGGTGCTGGCAAAACTGGACGGCTACATGAAAAAAAAATGGGCTCAGAACTCTACCTTACACCATGTACAAAAGTAAGACCAAAATGGATTAAAGACCTCAACATCAGACCAGAAACCATAAGGTACATTGAAGACAAAGTTGGCAAAACCCTCCATGACATTGAAGCTAATGGTATCTTCAAAGATGTCACACCACTGGCCGAGCAAGTGAAAACAGAGATAGATAAACTAAGAAACTTCTGCACCTCAAAAGAAACAGTGACCAAAATACAAAGACAGTCTACAGAATGGGAAAGGTTATTCGCCGAATACACATCTGACAAGGGGTTGATATCAAGGATATATAAAGTACTGGTTGAACTCCACAAGAAGAAAACATCCAACCCCATAAAAAATGGGGCAATGAAATGAACAGAAACTTTCTCAAAGAAGAAATCCGAATGGCAAAAAAGCACATGAGAAAATGCTCTACATCATTAATTATCAGGGAGATGAAGATCAAAACCACAATGAGATACCATCTCACACCTCAGAGACAGGCCCACATGCAAAAGAACAAAAGCAAGCGATGCTGGCGCTGATGCGGTGAGAAAGGGACACTCCTTCACTGTTGGTGGGAATGACGACTGTTTCAGCCCTTTTGGAAAACAGTATGGACCATTGTCAAGAAATTAGAAATTGAGCTCCCATTTGACCCAGCAATACCACTCCTGGGAATATATTCCAGAGAGGCAAAGATGTATGGTCGAAATGACATCTGCACTTGTTTGTTCATTGCAGCACTCTTTACAATAGCCAGAATCTGGAAAAAACCTGAGTGCCCGAGAACAGATGACTGGTTAAAGAAACTTTGGTACATCTACACAATGGAGTACTATGTAGCTGTTAGAAAAGATGAAATCATGAATTTTACATACAAGTGGTACCACATGGAAAGTATCATGCTAAGCGAAATGAGTCAGAAAGAGAGGGATAAACATAGAAAGATTGCATTCATCTGGGGGACATAAAGTAACAAAATAGGAGATTAATACCCAAGAATAGCCACAATTAGTACCAGGAGGATTACTCCATGGCTTAGAGGCCAGCTGGGCACTCTAGGAGTAAGGACAGCTCAGATAGAGAAGGGAGCAACAAATAAAGGGTGTTTGGAGGATCCTCCCAGGAGGGGAGATACATATTGAAAGTAGTCTATGGACTGAACATGATTGCCACTCAATGCCTCTTTTGCAGACCACAAGACCCAAAAGGAGAGAGAGAACAAAAGGGAATGCCCTGCCACAGAGGCAGGGTGGGATGGGGGGATGGGTGTGGGAAGTATACTGGGATCCATGGTGGTGGAAAATGGGCACTGGTGGAGGGATGGATACTGGATCATTGTATAATTGAAACCCAAGCACAAAACTTTGTAAGTCTACAACTGTACCTTATGGTGTTCCACTAATAAAAATAAAAAAAATAAAATAAAAAAAGGAAAAAAAAAGAAAAAGATTCAGTGTACATACATACTACTTTCCTAATTCATACTTATTTTATCTAACTTTCTGTTCTATTTCAAAAACTGGGAGAAAACTGATTCTCAGCGATACACTTGAAGTTCTATAAGCTAGGATTCAGGGGATGACACTGGTCTTTTCTACAAATGCAAGTTAATTCCTTGACCTCCACAATTCCCTCAAGCCTATTCTCCACATACCTCACACCACTTTTGGCAGATGAGAATCTTCACTGTTGCAGCCTAATCCTTGCTTTAGTACTCTCAATAAATAACAGAGGTCCCAGATCTTTCTCTCTTCTTCATATAGGACAGTTTGTAAATCTTTGAGTTTCAGTTGGGAAGAGTTTTCCACTATAAAATTTACTTAGATGATAGGGTTAAGAAAATCTGGTTTTTGTAATTTGTAGCTTTACAAATTTGTACAAATTTTGAAATCTGTAGCTTTAATTGAGCATTCACATAGACACAGACACATACACAGAGAGAACACACATGCACACGTGTGCATATGTGTGCTAGTGTATGTTAAAATGATCCTACAAGAGGATTTTTCCCTCAGAATTGAATAATAATTATGCTGATTGAGTGCACACTCCATCTTAGCAAAGTAAGTATAAATAAGCTGGTGGAATTTCCAGAGTTTCCCTCTGCTGAGTCCCAAAGCAGAAAGAAGCCATGTGAAATGGAGACACTCATAAAATAAATTCTGCGAAGCAAGTCAATGAACTATCAGCTCAGTCTCATTAACTTTAGAGAGACCCCAGATGAGGCTTTATTGCTAACATATCTGGTTGCAGGAAAAGTAAAATCCTCCCAATGTTACCTTAATGCCTCTTGTTGCCACTAAATTGCTGCCCACTTAATTCTGACTCTGGGTCTTTACAGAAGGAATGGATTAACCTTGAACTTGAAAATAACTTTTCTTTCTGGGCTCCAGAGATTTTCTTCTAAGTGCCCTCCTGTCTATCTTAGAGGTACAGTGCAAGTGACTTTCTCTTTCTGTGTTTCTTTATGTTCTGTTAACAGTCTGAAATTATAGGCCTTTCCACTTGGGAAGGCAGGTACTGGCTCATCAAGTCTCAGGTTTTATAAATTGTGCCATTTGTGTTAAGTTGGAGAAGAGAGGGAAAGTCAGTATAGAAATACCTTCCTTCATCCGTTTCTTCAAGCTTATTGTATGCAGAATTTTCACACACAATATGTCAAATGACTCTACATGGCCCTGTGTGAAACGGGAAATAATTTTTATTTTGTGAATGTAGAAAATTGGGCTCAGAGAGGTCAGGGACTTGTGGCGGAGCATGGAAACTTTCGTAGAAGCCAACTTCTCTGCTTCTCATTACCACACTCTTAGTATGATTCCCCAGCTGCTTCTCAATGGTAACCAGTTGGTAGGGATACAATGAGCTTTTAATCTGAACTTAGTACTTTTCAGGCCTTGTGGAATTAATAAGAATAGTGCAGGACACATTTATTGCCCTAAAGTAGCTTGCAGTTTAGTTGAATATTTATGTTTGCTGTCTACAACACTTCTAGTTCAAGAAACAACACAACACTCCTTGCCTGTAGGAGCTTTCAGACTAAAATAAAGTTAGTGTCAGCTTTTGGCTCCCCCATAAGTCTAGAGAAACCAATTCAAACCTCCTTTTCTTTGCCCACTAGCTTTATGTAAACAGACTAACATGTGTTCCAACCTTTACTCTTCCACCTCCAATCCTGGGCCCTAAATCCTATTTCACCATTTTTTCCCTGATGAATCACTGTTCTCTCCAAGGTCATTTTCATCAACATCAAATTTGAGCTGTAATAGTTTGTAGCTTAGAAGTTACCCTTTCTTACTTCTCTGTGTATCTTCAAATAGAGCCTTATTTCTCTGCTTTTCTTCCAATAGAATGATTCAAAATGTGAAGATTGTATTCAGTGGCTCTACTTCTCTCAGTCTTCTTTAGACTGTGCGAAGAGACTTTGAGCCTCACTACTCCACATACTTAGTCTTTAAGGTTATAACTACCTCATTGTATGATGCCTGCTGGAGCATATCAGACCATCTGTTATGAGGCTCTTATGTTATGAGGCCTTATGTGATAGTCTATTTCCTGAAACTCACAGGCCTTACCTTGGGAATTCCACCCTCTTGTACTCCTCAAATCTCATTTACTTACCCTGCCTCTTCCAGACCTCTGAATATCACCTACTTCAGAGCAAAATTCAATTTTTAAGTAGCATGCTCCCTCTCCAGAAACTCTTCTTCTAGTCATAGGAGCTTGAACAAGTTCCTTGGACAAGACTTCAGACTTTTGTCTCCAACTACCCACGCCATATCTTCTATTCTACTACCCCATATCAATCTATCAGTGATTTCTGTCTTCAGATTCTATATAATATTCACCTCTTATGTCATCTTGTTCCACCAACTAGAATCAGTACATTGACTGCCTCAAGGAGATGCTTGCCCTTTCTTTCTTTCTTTCTTTCTTTCTTTCTTTCTTTCTTTCTTTCTTTCTTTCTTTCTTTCTTTCTTTCTTTCTTTCTTTCTTTCCTTCCTTCTTTTTTTCTTCCTCCCTCCCTCCCTCCCTCTCTCCCTCCTTCCCTCCCTCCCTCCCTCCCTCTCTCCCTCCCTCCCTCCCTCCCTCCCTCCCTCCCTCCCTTCCTTCCTTCCTTCCTTCCTTTCTTTCTTTCTTTCTTTCTTTCTTTCTTTCTTTCTTTCTTTTCTTTAAGGAAATGATTTCTAACGGCTCCTACATCTCCATTTCCTTCCCTGGGGTGAATTATACTGTCACCATGACAGAAGAGCCATGACAGAAGAGGTATGCTTTTACAACCTTTTTAAATCGAAATCTTACTATATGTATTTCATCAAATATTTCCAAAATCAGGGTCAGAGAGATAGGACAGCAAGCAATACATTTGCCTTCCACACAGCTGACCAGGATTCAATCCCCCAGCACTTTACATGGTTCCCTGACCACCAACAGATGTGGGCCAAAAAAAGAAAACAAAAAATTCCAAATTCTATGTGTTCCATATGATTGACCTCAAAGTATGACCTCTGACTTTCTCATCTGCTCTTCTCTGCTTTGAAAGAGTCATGCTGTGATTTTTTTTTTACTGATTGAGGTACCGTGATTTATAATACTGTTAACAAAGATCTCAAATATATATAATTTCAACACCATGTTTCTGAAGATAACTTCATACCATTTATTAGTTAACATATAGCAGATATTTTAAAACCTTTGACAAAGTCATCTCTGTTCTGGATTTCTTCTGGACTGTACTAAATTTTGCAGTTGAGGAACTTTGAGGTTTAGTAACCTAAATATTTTAAGGACAAAATAAGATAGATGAGGTGTTATGACTCTTACCCCACAACTTTGGAGAAAGAAATTACATTTTAAAGTTTTCCCTAATCAATTTGAATTTACTTGATGCTCTATAATAAAGGGGTAGGAAATATCAAGTCCTAAAGTACACTGATGATTTAAAAGTAAGACAAGCAATTTCCTCAGGGAGATTATTATTTAGTAAATTTTCTTAGGTTTATTAATAATATGTAAGTTAGATATTTCTTCAGTGTACTAATATGTTGAATGATAAATGAGAGATAATGTACATAAATGAGATACATATATGAGAATGATAAATGAGAGATAATGTACATTTCATTGGTGTAATAACATGGAGAATGATGAATGAAAGATAAAAAATCACTTTGGGAGTGTATAACAGGAAGAAATAGTGGGCATAGAAATTAATTCTGGAGTGTGGGTACTAGGGTTCAAATTGCATATAAGGTAGACCTTGGTGAATTTATAATATCTGAATATCTAATGACAAAAAAGACAGGTAAAAGTTGAAAGGATATTGTAAGCAAAAGTATGTAGAGTGAAAGAAAAGACTGCAGTAGAAAATTGGGAGAGGTTGAGAATAACATTGTGTGGTGGGTAAAGAAGATAAAAAAGAAAGTAGAAGTAACTCTCCACACAATCTAACCCCAAATACAAAATTAATTCCAGGTCATAGATTGTAGATCTAACTATAACTAAAAATAAAAGTTCTGTGAGATAAGGCAATGTATTTTATATGAGAAAGCAAATTTTCATATGATTGACCTTAAAACAGGAAAGTGAAAAATGAAATTACAGAGTAAACTTGTATGTTACTAGAATTAAAAATCTTTTTTCACCACAAGTTATACTTAAGAAAATAAAAAGTCAAGACACATAGTAAGAGAAGATATTTATAACACATATTGGTATAATAAGGAAATTGCATCCAAAATATATAATTAATTTATATGAACTCATAAGAAAATAATAGAGAAGCCAATGGAAAAATGGCTAAGAGATTTGATTAGATACTTCAAAAATGAGAATATCTAGGGGACTGAATGACAGTACAGAAGGTAGGGCACTTTCCTTGTATGTGGCTGACCCAGGTTCGATCCCTGAGCACTTGCTGTTTGTGGCCCAAACTCCCATGACCCATCCCAAATGAGAAGATCCAAGTTAATAGCCATATACAATTTTTAATTATGATAAATGTAATTGATTATGAATATAAAAGCAGATACATTTTTATATTCAGCAAATAGACTAAGACTTACGACTGAAAACAAGTTTGGGCAAAAATATGCACAATTCTGAGTTATCATACATTGTGATGGGAATGGAAATGAACACAAACTCTTTAGAAAACAATTAGACATTATCTACTAACATTAATAATACACAAACATTAAAATAAAGAAATATATATTCAACAAAAACACATACAGGAGTACTACAAAAATGTGTTCAACAGTATTCAGAGAAGCACTACTCTACCTCAAACTGGAAAGAATACTACTTGTTAACAGTTTAATGGCTAAATGGATTTGTATATTCTCATGATAGAATGATAGACAATCAAAAATTAAGAAAATATAGCTATACAGAGCAACATGAACGAATATAAACCATTTATTATTGAATGAAAATAAGTAAAAAATTTAAATATAGGATTCTGTTTAAGTTAGTTTAACACAAATTATGTATATGTCAAGCCTGGATAATGTGTAAAAATATATAAATAAACAAAAGGAACGATTACAATAAAGGTCAACACAATAGTTTTCTTTGTGGGATGGGGAAACATAGAAGTTTGCAGATAGCTTATTCCCAATTTCTTCTTCTTTATTTGGGTGGTAATCACAAAAAGTTTTACTTTATGATGAATCTTAGAATTATACTGCTTTTATTTTTGTGCTTTTTGTATGTGCTTTTTGAAACTGAAAGAGAAAATGAAATAAAACTTGAAATTTAGGATTAGAAGAGACTCTTAATGTCTGAAATATTAGGTTGTGTTTGAATTTTATCCTATAGAATAATGGCCATGAAGTACTGATTTGTTAAAGGTGAAGGTTTTTTACCTGGACTATAACATTACCAGAAAAAACCAATTGTAAGGAAAAGTCTTCTATAATGCCACCATTTTCACATTTAGTATTTTGAAAAACAATCTTTGTTTAATAAGTGAATAAAAATAAGGCTTAGTTTTAATTGTCAATATTTAAAAAAAATAAATGTGTTATTAGAATATTATGTGTCACTAATCAGTTTTCATAATAATTTTTATTGACTTTATAATAGTCATTTCTGTGGATTTACTTTAATTTACTTAACCATTCTATTATTATTGCTATAAATTCATTTTCTATTTCATTATTATAAGCAATACCTTCATAAACAGCATAATTTCCCCATTGAATGATTGCTTTATATCATGTTCCAATAAATAATATTTTAAGGTCATAGATTATGAATATTTTAATGAATATTGATATTTGCAAATTACTTTTTACTAGCTCATATTGCCAACCACCATAAATGAGCAGATTCATTCATTTCAACAAATATTTAATGAGCACCCATCGTATGCTGACACTCTCTCTGATGTCAGAGAGTTTAATGTCAAATGAGGAAAATACAAAAATAAACTATAATTGGGGCTTCAAGGAAAGTCCCTCAGAAGACCAGATCCATAAATTAAAGAATTAGCTGTGGAAAGTGTTGTGGCAGTGTTTTAAGATATAAAAGTCTGCTTCTGGGTTTGGAGCAATGCTTGAGATAAGGATAATGATGTTTTAGGAAGATTCATTTGGTTATCAGGTAATTGAAAGATTAATTGGGCAAGCAATTGATGCCAGAGAGAACTGTATGAAGATTCGGGGTAAAAAGCGTGAGGATCCTTAAACACCACCAAACTAGGGAGAGGAATAGAGAGGGAGAGACACAAGTGAGTATAACACTGTTTAACAAGTTAAGAGATAGTGCATAAGCCATGTAAAATGTCATAGTACAAACACAAAGTATAATCAGATCATTAGAGTTGACAATTTCACACTGCAGATGGCTGATTGACTTTTGGGTCTAATTGTGACTCTCATCTGTCCTACTCGATACCACATACAACCTGATGGTTATATAATCATGTGGCCCAATTAGTGTGGTTGTGGGAACTGTAATGTCTATATTCCTAATTTTCTGTGTATTAAAAATAGGCACTAAATGATACTTGAAGGCAGCTTTCTGCCTCCCACATATATTGTGATTTTTCCCTGGATGCTTCTGGCCTTATACCATAACAGATTCTGTTTGATACATTTGCTCTAGCAACACCATTGCAATTTATTGCTGAAAATGAACACAAGTGGCATCAAAATGCTCCCCAACAGCTTTTACCAGCTCTCTTCATAAAGCAAGGAGTCATAAATCAGGCAGATGTTGAACATTCAAGTCAAAGCTGCTGCTCTAGGTCTGAGCCCAGAGTCACTGGGCTGGCACTGATGTGTGGTTGGGAACTGTTTATGCTCGTCTTTCCTGCCAGAGCATATGGGACAGCACTAAGCAAGAATTACAGACTTGGGATCCTGAAATCCCACAAAATTAATGAACTGTAAAGTTTTTACAGACATAGGGGAAATGGAAGAAGTATTACTTAGGAAAATGGCTTGGTTTAGCAACCCTTAAGCTATTGTCTGTTCTGCTTCCTTTTATGTGCAAGTGAGTGTTGAGGTCAACATGAAGGCAAACACTGCCCTAGCACTTGGTCGTCTCAGTGGGGATGGCATGTGTCAGTGTTAAACGCTTCCAAATCAACACAGTGAGATTGTAATGTTCAGAAGACTTTGGCTCAACCTGAATAATTTAACGTCATGTAACACCAGGAGCAAATACTGTAAAACTGAAATAGATATAAAAGCCATTTAGTTGCCCATAGTTTTCTCTATTCTTCTTGGTTACCTGTTAATTTCTCTTATTTCTTTTTCACTTAACTCTGCATTAGTGTTTATTTATCTGCTATCCTTGGTGGATTTTCAGTCTTCACAGCTAACAGTTACCTCCTACCTTGTACATATCCCATAGCATTGTAAACTGTCAAAAATTTGCTAGAACAAAATATCTCTCATTTATTGAGAACTTATGTGTTACGAGCATTCTGCTGGTTTTTTGTTGTTGTTGTTGTTGTTGTTTTTAGTATACAATTTTCTGGCTGCAGTGATAGCACAATGGGTAGGGCATTTACTTTGCATGCGACCGACCTGGGCAACCCAGGTTTGATTCCTCCACCCCTCTCAGAGAGCCCGGCAAGCTACCAAGAGTATCTCGCCCACACGGCAAAGCCTGACAAGCTACCCGTGATGTACTCAATATGCCAAATACAGTAACAACAAGTCTGAAACTGTGGGTCTCAGATAGTCCTGATGTGGGTCTCAGATGGCCAGATGACTCAAATAGTCGTCAAGGTCACAAATCGATCATGATTTTTCTGGCATCAGAATCTATATCTGATTGTTTCTAAAAACCTTTACTTTCCGTGTTAGTGTTTTCTACCTCATCTAAAACTTAAAATAATCTGAACCCAATTTGCCCCCTCAAGAATTTCGGAAGTTTGATTTTGCATCAAATTTATTTGCACATCTGCTCTTCTCGTCACAGCTTCTGCCCCCAGGAGCAGTTAATGCCTAGCTGGACTTTGAGCTGACACTCTCCTGAACTCAAAAGTCTGGCTGAGTTTTTCCAGACACTAAGGAAAATCTTTGCTCCAGGCTTCAGGCTTTGAACAGCTTTGCCCTTTGCTACTAGTCTGGAGCCTGTCCTGGAGCTGAAAAACCTCACTAAGCGTGTCCCCGTTTGGTGGATAAATCTTGGCACCTTCATGTCTGTCACACTATCTCCTGTTCTCTGGGCTATCCCCTGAGGAAGGATTGCCTTTCCTGGTGAATAGGTCTGAATCACTGTTGAATTTATCACTCAGGCAAATCAGATCAAGCCAAGAGTGGATTCATTGCACATGTTTAAAAGTGATTCCACCTTCTCTAGTTTAGCTCAGCCACTAGAAACACAGTAGCCAATAACTCATAAACCTATCTTAACTCACACTGGATATCAAGCAGAATAGTAACAGTGAACGTGAAGGACTAAACCACACCTCTCACAATGGTAAAGCAATGCAAAAGCCCACCAAACTTTCATATTGAAGAGTCTAGCCCAGATGACACAAACAGTACTGTAGTGTTAGACAACCTCTCTGACAAGGAATTCAGAAGGGAGCTACTTAGGATGCTTAGGGAATTAAAAGAAACAATGGAAAGCAATGCCAATAGAATACAAGAGGATCTGAAGGCAGAAATGAGGAAAATGCAATCAGAAATGTCAGACCTGAAAAATCTCGTAGGCGAATTGAAAAGCTCAGTGGAAGGCTTCAGCAGCAGAATAACAGCTGCTGAGAACAGAATCAGTGAGCTCGAAGATGAAGTTCAGAGACTCTCCAGAAAAGACCAGAAAATGGAAAAGAGACTCACAATTCGGGAACAGATGGCAAGAGAAGATCGTGATGAAGCCAAGAGGGGTAACATAAGAATTATTGAAGTCCCAGAGGTACAGGAAGAAAACCTTGATGAAGAAGAAACTGTCAAAGACATCATTGCTACAACATTTCCAGAGCTGAAGAAAACTTGTGACCACATTCAGGAGGCCCGAAGGGTACCAGCTAGAAGAAATCCGAATAAAAATACCCCAAGACACATTCTGATGACCAAGACCTTAGACAGAGACAAAATTCTGAAAGCAGCAAGATCGAAGAAAGAAATCTCTTACAAAGGAGCATCCTTAAAATTCACAGCTGATTTTTCTGATGAAACCCTCATGGCCCGAAAACAGTGGTGGGACATAGTAAAAAAACTCAATGAAATAAATGCCTCCCCAAAAATACTTTTCCCAGCAAGACTCTCATTCATAATAGAAGGAACAACACACAGTTTCACAGACAAACAACAGCTCAGGAACTTCATAGACTCAAAACCATGGTTACAAGAACAACTAAATGGGCTACTTTAAGGCAAGAAAGGCCCCTCAAATACACCAAATTTTAACAGAACAATGGGACAAAATCCCATAACAATAATCTCTCTCAATGTCAATGGGCTAAACGCACCAATTAAAAGACATAGAGTGGCAGGATGGATTAGAAAATTGAACCCAACATTCTGCTGCCTGCAAGAAACGCATCTCAATAGTCAAAGCAATCACAGACTCAGAGTCAAAGGCTGGAAAACAATCCTACAGGCAAACAGCTCCCATAAAAAAGCTGGGGTAGCCATCCTTATATCAGACCACATCGATTTCAGAGTGAGGAAGGTCATAAGAGACAGTGAAGGCCATTTCTTATTGATCAAAGGATCTGTACAACAGGAAGAACTTACAATAATAAATGTATATGCACCTAATGAGAGACCAGCAAAGTACTTAAAACAACTACTCATAGATTTGGAAAAAGACATCAATAGCAACACAATACTAGTGGGAGACTTCAACACTGCTTTGTCACCTCTTGATAGATCAACCAGTCTCAAGCTTACAAGGACATACTTCATTTGAGGGAAACAATGGAAGAAAGGGATTTAGTAGATATATACAGGACACTTCATCCACAAAAAGCTGAATACACATTCTTCTCAAGCGTACATGGAACATTCTCCAAGATAGACCACATGCTGAGCCAAAAACATGCCTCCATAAAATTAAGAAGGTAGAGATTGTATCAACAATCTTCTCAGACCATAATGCGCTGAAATTAGAAGTAAATCACACACAAAAACAGAAAACTAAATCAAACACCTGGAAATTAAACAGTGCACTATTGAACAACGAGTGGATTAGACAGGAAATCAAAGAGGAAATCAAAAGATTCCTAGAAACGAATGAAAATGAGGACACGAGTTACCAAAACTTATGGGACACAGCAAAGGCTGTGTTAAGAGGAAAGTTTATAGCTCTACAAGCATTCCTCAGGAAGGAGGAGCAAGCACACATAAGTAACCTAACCTCACAGCTTAAGAGCTTGGAGAAGGACCAAAAAAAGGAGCACAACCCTAACAGGAAAAAGGAAATAATAAAACTCAGAGCAGAGATTAACGAGATGGAAACCCAAAAAACAATCCGAAAGATCATTGAAACCAAAAGCTGGTTCTTTGAGAAAATTAACAAGATCAATAAGCCTCTAGCAAAACTCACAAAGAAAGGGAGAGAGAAAACCCTAATAAACCGAATCAGAAATGAAAAGGGGGTCATTACAACAGAAACCACAGGAATTCAGAGGATCCTCAGGGAGTACTTTGAGAAGCTTTATGCCACGGAACATCAAAACCTCGAGGAAATGGATAAATTCCTAGACTCCTACAGACTCCCAAGGCTGAACCAAGAAGACCTGGAATACCTGAACACACCTATCACCATCAAGGAAATTGAAATGGTAATAAAAAGTCTCCCCAAGCACAAAAGACCTGGCCCGGATGGATTCACTAGTGAATTCTTTCAAATCTTTAAAGAGGACTTACTCCCAATGCTCTTTAAGCTTTTCCACGAAATTGAAATATCAAAAACACTTCCGAACAGTTTCTACGAAGCAAATATCACACTGATACCAAAAGCAGACAGAGATACCACAAAGAAAGAGAATTACAGGCCGATATCCCTGATGAACACAGATGCAAAGATCCTCAACAAACTACTAGCAAATAGAATCCAACTACTCATCAAAAAGATCATACACCATGACCAAGTAGGATTCATCCCAGGGATGCAAGGATGGTTTAATGTTCGGAAATCAATCAACATAATCCATCATATCAACAAAAGAAAAGATAAAAAGCATATAATTATATCAATAGATGCAGAGAAAGCATTTTACAAGATCCAGCACCCCTTTATGATGAAAACCCTAGCCAAAATGGGTATAGAGGGGACCTTCCTCAACATAATTAAAGCCATCTACCACAAGCCTACAGCAAGCATAATCCTCAATGGGGAAAAACTGAGAGCCTTCCCTCTAAGATCAGGGACGAGACAGGGATGCCCACTCTCTCCACTGCTGTTCAGTATAGTACTGGAAGTACTTGCAATAGTGATTAGGTAGGAAAAAGATATTAAGGGCATTCAGGTAGGAAAGGAAGAAATCAAGCTCTCACTATTCGCAGATGATATGATACTCGACTTAGAGAACCCAATAACTACCACCAAAAAACTCCTAGAAACAATAGACTCGTATAGTAAAGTTGCAGGTTATAAAATCAATACCCAAAAGTCCATGGTTTTCCTATACGCAAACAGTGAGAGAGAAGAAAGCAACATGAAAAAAACAATCCCGTTCACAATTCTGCCCCAGAAAGTCAAGTACCTAGGAATCAGCTTAACTAAGGAAGTAAAGGACCTGTACAAAGAAAACTACAAAACGCTACTTCAGGAAATAAAAGAGGACATGAGGAAATGGAAAGATATCCCCTGCTCATGGGTCGGGAGACTTAACATTGTCAAAATGGCAATACTACCAAAAGCATTGTATAAATTCAATGCAATCCCTATAAGGATACCCATGACATTCTTCAAAGAAATGGAGCAAACACTCCTGAAATTTATATGGAACAATAAGCCCCCACGAATAGCTAAAGCAATTCTTGGGAAAAAGAAAATGGGAAGAATCAACCTCCCGAACTTCAAACTGTACTACAAAGCAGTAATAATTAAAACAGCATGGTATTTGAACAAAGGCAGAACTGCAGAGCAATGGAACAGGGCTGAATACACTGACATCTCCCCTCAATCATATGCTCATCTAATCTTTGATAAAGGTGCAAGTAATGTGAAGTGGAGTAAGGAAAGCCTCTTTAATAAATTGTGTTGGCATCACTGGACAGTTACATGCAAAAAAATAGGCTCAGAACTCTGCCTAACACCATGTACAAAAGTAAGATCAAAATGGATTAAAGACCTCAATATCAGACCAGAAACCATAAGGTACATTGAAGATAAAGTTGGCAAAACCCTCCATGACATTGAAGCTAATGGTATCTTCAAAGATGCCACGCCACTGGCCGAGCAAGTGAAAACAGAGATAGATAAATGGGACTATCTTAAACTAAGAAGCTTCTGCACCTCCAAAGAAACAGTGACCAAAATACAAAGACAGTCTACAGAATGGGAAAGGATATTCACCGAATACACATCTGACAGGGGGTTGATATCCAGGATATACAAAATACTGGTTAAACTCCACAAGAAGAAAACATCCAACCCCATCCAAAAATGGGGCAATGAAATGAACAGAAACGTTCTCAAAGAAGAAATCCGAATGGCAAAAAAGCACATGAGAAAATGCTCTACATCATTAATCATCAGGGAGATGCAGATCAAAACCACAATGAGATACCATCTCACACCTCAGAGACTGGCCCACATTCAAAAGAACAAAAGCAACCGATGCTGGCGTGGATGTGGCGAGAAAGGGACACTCCTTCACTGTTCGTGGGAATGCTGACTGGTTCAGCCCTTTTGGAAAACAGTATGGACGTTCCTCAAAAAATTAGAAATTGAGCTCCCATTTGACCCAGCGATACCACTCCTGGGAATATATCCCAGAGAGGCAAAAATGTGTAGCCGAAGTGACATCTGCACTTGTTTGTTCATTGCAGCACTCTTTACAGTAGCCAGAAACTGGAAGAAACCTGAATGCCCAAGAACAGATGACTGGTTAAAGAAACTTTGGTACATCTACACAATGGAGTACTATGTAGCTGTTAGAAAAGATGAAGTCATGAAATTACATACAAGTGGTACAATATAGAAAGTATCATGCTAAGCGAAATGAGTCAGAAAGAGAGGGATAGACATAGAAAGATTGCATTCATCTGGGGGATATAAAGTAACAAAGTATGAGATTAATATCCAAGAATAGCTGAGATCAGCACCAGGAGGATTACTCCATAACTTAGAGGCCAGCCGGGTATCCTAGTGTAAAGGGCAGTTCAGATAGAGAAGGGAGCACCAAATAAAGGATGTTTGGAGGATCCTCCCAGGAGGGGAGATGCATGTCGAAAGTAGACTATGGACTGAATATGTTTGCCACTCAATGCCTCTTTTGCAGACCACAACACCCAAAAGGAGAGAGAGAACACAGGGGATTGCCCTGCCACAGAGACAGGGGGGATGGGGGGATGGGGGTGGGAGGGATATTATCCATGGTGGTGGAAAATGGGCACTGGTGAAGGGATGGGTATCTGATCATTGTATAATTGAAACCAAAGCACGAAAAATTGTAAATCTACAACTGTAAAAAAAAATAAAATAAAATAAAGGGGAAAAAAATTCCCACAATAAAAAAAAATTAAAAAATAAAAGTGATTTCACCAGATAAAATACATACCGTGTCAGAGCTGATCTAGTATTCACCTAAGCAGCCTTGCTAAGAGTGATCTGCATGCTTGTTAGGCAAAGAAAGGACTTTGGGGAGGAGTCAGGGAAACTCTATGCCTCTAAGGTCAAACAAGGAGAGAGCCAATGCTGCATAATAAATATATATATATATTATGATAACTTCTGATGCCACCAAAAAAATAGGCCTAATGAGACATCATATCATTATTTTAAAGTAATTCTATTATTTTTCCAGGTCAGAGTGATAATACTGTGGGGAGGGTGCTTGCCTTGCACACAGCTGACCAAGGTTCAATCCCCAGAACTTCATATGGTCCCCTGACCTCTTCTAGGAGTGATCTGTCAGTGTAAAGTCAGGAGTAAGCCCTAGCACAGTCAGGTATGGCCTGAAAACAAAACATAAAATATAATAATAATCATAGTAATAATGCTATTATTTTTGAAATTTGATTCCTAGTTAGTGGGAAAACAAAATGTTATATATGCCACCATAATAGAAACATTAATGATGACAAGTTGAAATAGTCAATAATATCAAAAGAATATAAGATGGTTCATGGTTTACATGAAACTGAAGCACCCTTGAAATCTAAGAGCTAGAGTGTAAGGAAACTAGATACTATTTCCCTAGATGGGATAATAAGCCTAAACACTTAACCTGGCATTAACAACAGAGCTGTAAAGTGGAAACACCATATTTTTCTAAACCTATGTACGTGTATATATGTAAAAAAATTTCACATGTTTATTTATTTGAGTTTTGTGGTCACAATTGGTAATGCTGAGGGGTTACTTCCACCTTAGTTCTTGGGAGACTGTGTGGTGCTGGGACTTGAACCCAGACCACCTTCATGCAAAACATTCTCTCCAGCCCTATGAGATATCTCTCCAACCCAGTAATTTTATTTTATTTTTCTGTATTTTTTGGAAGTTTGTAACATTTTTCGGGTTTTAGTTTATAAATTGTGATCTTCTTTTTCAATTTTGATAAACTACTTAATATATTTTTAAATAAAATTTAAATGCTACAAAAGTTTGAAAAAATAAGCAGGGATTGGGGCTGGAGCAATAGCACAGCGGGTCGGGCGTTTGCTTTGCACGTGGCTGACCCGGGTTTGATTTCCAGCATCCCATATGGTCCCCTGAGCACCGCCAGGAGTAATCCTGAGCAGATGTCATTTATACTATACTTTTTTGCATCTCTGGGATATATTTCCAGAAGTGGTATTGCTGGATCAGATAGGAGCTCAATTTCTACTTTTTTGAGAAGCTTCCATGCAGTTTTCCAAAAGGGTTGAACCAATTGGCATTCCCACCAGCAGTGAAGAGGAATCCCTTTCTTCCCACATCCTCGCAAACACTGGTTGCTTTTGTTCTTTTGGACATGGGCCAGTCTCTGGTGTAATATAATATCTCATTGTTGGTTTGATCTGCATCTCCCTGATGATTAGTGATGAAGAGTATTTTCCCATGTGCCTTTTGGCCATTTGTATTTCTTCTGGCCATTTTCTGATGGGGTTGGATGTTTTCTTCTTGTAGAGTTCAACCAGTGCCTTATATATTCTTGATATCAGCCCCTTATCAGATGGGTATTGGGTGAATATCCTTTCCAATTCTGTAGATTGTTTTTATATTCTGGTCATGGTATCTTTTGAGGTGCAGAAGCTTCTTAGTTTAAGATAGTCCCATTTGTTTTTCTGTTTCCAGTGGCATGTTTGGTCAGTGGCATGTCATCTTTGAAGATACCATTAGCCTCGATATCATTGAGGGTTTTGCCAACCTTGTTTTCAATGTACCATATGGATTCTGGTCTGATGTTAAGGTATTTAATCCATTTTCATCTGACTTTTGTGCATGATGTCAGGTAGAGGTCTGAGCCCATATTTTTTGCATGCAGCTGTCCAATTTTGCCAGCACCATTTGTTAAAGAGGTTTTCCTTGCTTCACTTCACATTTCTTCCTCCCTTATCAAAGATTAGATGATCATATATTTGAGGGTGTGTGTAAGGATATTCCACCCTGTTTCTGCGGCTCTGCCTTTGTTCCAGTACCATGGTGTTTTAATTATTATTGCTTTGTAGTAGAGTTTGAGGTTGGGGAAGGTGATGCCTCCCATCTTCTTTTTTCCAAGAATTTCTTTAGCTATTTATGGGGATTTGTTGTTCCATATAAATTTCAGAAAGAATCTCCTGCCCCTGTGCCAGGCTGTCTTCACTGGGGGCCGCCCTTGGGGGCGGGGGTTGAGTTTCCCTCACTGCCCCAAGCAGAGCCCCGGCAGCTGAAAACCTACAGAACTCAGCTACAGCCATACTCAATGCCACTCTTCACACAGGCTTGGACGAGCCTCACCCATGAGGGAACCAAGAAAGGAACCCAGGTACGTGGGACCCATGGCTGAGATCTCCAAGCCTGCTCAGATCAGGACTGGGCCTCCTCCACCCAGATCCCCAGTTTTCCAGTAGCTTTGCAGTCACACTCACAAACTGCTCCCGGTGCCATGTACTCTCATCAATGGCCAAGATCCAGAGACTATGAAACAAAGCTCCCAGAAGAGAGCATTCCCCTCGGAGAGCCCAGAAAGCTACTGAAGGTATCCTGCCCATATGGCAGAGCTTGGCAAGCTACCCATGACATATTCGATATGGCAAAACCAGTAACAATAATGGGATTCATTCCCCAAAAGAACCCCCAATATGGCATCAATGGGAAGGATGAGTAAGGAGAAGCTACTAAAATCATTTTTTTCCTGTTACTGGAGGGAGCAGATGCCATTGAGCTACACTAGGATGCAAGAGGGATGAATGGAGACATTATTGGTGCCTGCTTGAACAAACTGATGAACAATGGGATGACAAGTGACAAGTGATGAATTTCAGGAGTGTTTGATCCATTTATTTGAAGAATTTCATGGGAATCCTTATAGGAATAGCGTTGAATATATATTATGCTTTGGGAAGAATTGCCATTTTGACAAGGTTGATTCTTCTAATCCATGAGCAGTGGATATGTTTCCACTTCCTATGTCTTCTTTTATTTTGTGAAGTAGCTTTTTGTTGTTTTCTTTACCTCCTTCATTAAACTGATTCTGAGGCACTTGATTTTCTGAGGCACGATTGTGAACGGGATTGCTTTTTTCATGTCACTTTCTTCTCTCTCATTATTTGCATATAGGAAAGCCATGGACTTTTGGGTATTGATTTTATAGCCTGCAACTTTACTATACAAGTCTAATGTTTCTAACAGCTTCTTAGTAGAGGTTTTGATCACTTGATCACTTGACATCCCATTACTCATTGATTTACTCGAGCAGGCACCAGTAACATCTCCATTCATTCTTGTCACGTGCTAGTGTAGTCCAATGACGTCTGCTCGTTCTAGGAACATGAACAGCCTCAAACTGATCGTTCAGGTTCTTGACGAAGAAGTCTGACCATCTCGTAGGTGGGTGACCACGCATTCTTTTGACATTCCATGAAATCCAGTCAGTAACATCTCTAGTCCAGCAGTTGTCTCCAAATCTCATTACATTCCCATCTGATTTTCGATGCCTTGGCAAATGAGACAGTGTCCCTGATTCTTGACCATCAACGGAGGTCGGAACTCCAAATTCTTTTTCTCATTTGAGTGAAGTGGGTTACTCCAAGCATAGCTCTTTCAATTCCTCTTTGGGAGACCCGAATAGCGTTCTCATCATGTTTCTGTAGTGCCCAGGCCTCTGAGGCGTTATGTTAATGCAGGAAGAACAGTGGAACCGAAGAGATGTGCACAGAGCTGGAGTTTCTTCATCCTCTTAACTATTTCTCCCATGCTCTTGAAGGCGTTCCAAGCCACTCTCTTCCTCCTGAGCAACTCAGGTGCAAGGTCATTCATCATGTTGAGTTCTTGACCTAGGTATACATAACTGTTGCATTCAGAGATGTTTGTTCCCTTGAGAGTGAATGGAACGTCAGGAATGAGACTGTTTCTCATAAATGTTGTCTTCATGAGATTCAGCTGTAGTCCGACCTTTCCACACTCACGGTCGAAGTCGGCCAGCATTTGTGTACAAGAAGGGAGACATCCACGACATTGGCAACTATTGCCCAATCTGCCTATTGTCTCTCATCTACAAGCTGTTCACTCGAGTCATCCTGAATAGGATTGGCAGAACACTAGATGAAGGACAACCATGTGAGCAAGCTGGATTCCTCAAAGGATTCAGCACGATCGACCATATGCACATGATAACCAAGCTCATTGAGGTTTCTTGGGTGTTCACGATGCTGCTCTGTCTAACTTTCATTGATTTAAAGAAGGCCTTTGATTCTGTTGAGACGGAAGCAGTTATCGAAGCCCTAGCCAAACAGGGTGTTCTAACTCAATACATCAGGATCCTCCGTGAGCTGTATTATGGATCCATTACCAGGATCGCACCATTCTACAGGGAAGTGATTATGGACGTCAAGAGAGGGGTTTAGCAGGGTGGTACCATTTCACCAAAACTCTTCAGTGCCATCCTCGAGAACATCATGGGACAACTAGAATGGAAAGGAATGGGAGTGAAAGTAGATGGTCAGCAACTACACCACCTCCACTTTGCCGATGACATCGTTCTAATAACACCAAACATTAGCCAAGCGGTAGAGACTTTAAGGTTCTTTAGATATAGTATCATATCATCTGCAAATAGTGAGACATTGATTTCTTCTTTTCCTATCTGGATGCCCTTTATATCTTTTTCTTGCCTAACTGCTATTGTTAGTACTTCCAGTGCTATATTGAACAGAAGTGGTGAGAGTGGGCAACCTTGTTCCTGATCTTAGAAGGAATGCTCTTAGATTATCCCCATTAAGGATAATGTTCGACATGATGAACTCAGACAGTCTCTCACCCTGTTCGTTCCATTCTAGGCCATGGGTCCCAATGTGAAGTTCTTCAGCTGATCTTCACGGTCCTTTCTTGGCATTAAAATCACCCACAATGATCTTGTAGAAGGTGTGGTCTTCTTTATAGAACTTCTCTAGCTCCATGTAGAACTTCTCGATTTCTCTTTCATCATAATGAGATGTTGGTGCGTAGACAACGAAGATAGAAACTGCAGGCAGTGAGCCACATCTATTCAAATGTAAACGTCCGATTCGGGTTGTTAGGCATTCGAATGAATCAATGCTCTTGGCCAAGTTTGTGTTGACAAGGACACCGACGCCTCCAACACCTCTTTTATCGCATGTTCCGAGGAACAATTCTTCTCCAGTGTCAAAAACGGCATGGTGAGATTCGTGCTTTCTTGTCTCGGTCAGACCTGGGCCCTACGCAAACAAGATGAGAACGCCATTCAGGTCTCCCAAAGAAGAATAGAAAGAGCCATGCTTGGAATATCACGTTTCACTCAAATGAGAGAACGAATCCGGAGTTCTGACATCCGTCGACGATCAAGGATCAGGGACGCTGTCTCATTTGCCAAGGTGTCGAAAATCAGATGGGCTGGTCACGTAATGAGATTTAAAGACAACCGCTGGACTAGAGCTGTTACTGATTGGATTCCACGGGATGTCAAGAGACTGCGTGGCCGCCCACCTACCAGATGGTCAGACTTCTTCGTCAAGATCATGAACGATCGGTTTGAGGCTCTTCATATTCCCGGAGCGAACAGATGCCATTGGGCTACACTAGCACGCGACAGGGACAAATGGAGACGTTACTGGCGCCTGCTCGAGCAAATCGACGACTAACGGGAAGTTAAGTGATTAAGTGATTAAGGATAATGTTTGCTATAGACTTGTGGTAGATGGTTTTGACTATATTGAGGAAAGTTACTTCAAAACCCATTTTGGTGAGAGTTTTCCTCATAAACAAGGTGCTGGATCTTATCAAATGTTTTCTCTGCATCTATTGATATGATCATATTTTTTTTACCTTTTCTCTTATTGATATGATGGATTAGGTTGATTGATTTCCAAATGTTAAAGCATCCTTGCATCCCTGGGATGAATCCCACTTGGTCGTGGTATATGATATTTTTGATGAATTGTTGGATTCTATTTGCTAATATTTTGTTGAGGATCTTTGCATCCATGTTCATCAGGGATTTTGGCCTATAGTTTTATTTTTTTTGTAATATCTTTGTTTTGGTATTAGGGAGATATGTGCCTCATAGAAACTGTTTGGGAGAGTTTCTGTTTCTTCAATTTCCTGTAAAAGCTTGAGAAGAACTGGCAATAAGTCCTATTCGAAGAATTCACTAGTGAATTCACCTGGACCTGGGCTAAATTTTCTTTTAATCAACAAGGAAGTAAACATTTCTTTAAAAAAAAATTTTTTTAATTCTATAGAGATGATACAGGGCTAAGGAACTTGTATTATGTGCATCTGATTCTGATTTTGTCTCTGGTGCTGTGTAGTTTGCCAAGCATCACTGGGTGTAGCCATGTAGGCTCCTGAACATTCCTGGGGTGGCCTGAGTATCCCGGACACCAAAGGCCTGAGCAGTACCATGTCCTGGGTCTCTTACATTGAATTACAAACTTGGTTGTCCAAAAAGAGCTGGGAGAAGCACCTGGATGAACCTCACAAAATAAATAAACACAAATAAAAATGTTTACTGAGTGCATTGTCTATGCCAGGCTCTGTTAAGTGTAGGCCACAAAAATGAAAAAAAAAAGAGAGTATGATATTGGAAAACACATTGGCTCTGCTGTGTATGAGATACTGTGTATGAGATAACCATTGGTTAATCGTCACATAAAATAAAATTATAATTATTAAGTTATTATAAATATAAAGTGGTTCCCCTTAAGAAGTTTACAACTTCTCAAATTGAAAAGTTAAAAGTTGTTTGATGAGACAGACATCCAAAATGATATGTAGGGACTGGAGAGATAGTACAGTAGTAAGACACTTGTCTTGTCCATGGCTGACCTAGGTTTGGCACCCCATATTATCCTTGAACATGGCCAGTTGTGACCCCAGATAAGCCCTGAATATCTCCAGATGTGGCCTCCTCCCTGCAAACATAAAAAAAATAGGTATAGTAAGCTTTTAGATATAAGGACAGAATTCATAAGGAATATCAGCTGGGAAAAGAAAGAGGAGTAATTTTAACTAAACTGAGTCTTCTTGGACTTATTGATACAGGCACAGAAGAGCCCTTCAGGTGGAGGTTTTGAATGCACGTGGTAGGGACAAAACAGTGATCAAGTGTAGAGGAGAAACTGGGTAAATACACAGCTGGTGGTCAGAAAGGATTCACACCCTGGATTACTTTTCCTGCTTTTGAACTATGTCCTGTAAACAATGGGATGCTGATGAAGGATTTCAACTAAAGAAGTTAACAGCAGTCAAACTATGGGTGGTGTGCCTTGAATAACAGAATCTAGTAATTAGTGATACAAGTTTTAAATAAATATTTCATCTTAGCTAAGGTTCAGTGACACCTGCTGCAAATGCTGAATGAAAGCTTTAAACACAAGGCACCATAACTTTACCCTGGGATCAAATGCTTTTAGATTGACTTGCCTACAATCAGAACTCATTATTGCTCCTCTTCTCATTTACTATTGTCCATAAAGTCTATCATGGCCTCCCATCCAGACACCAAAAAAGAACCCCTATGCCTACCTCTCCATCAGAGTACCACTGATTGGCTCTCCCATCAAAGATTCGGCAGACAACTGAGTCCAATTGACTTAATTACTAAAGCCTCCTGCTCAGCATCCTTCTTTGTTCTCAGCTGCAGCTTTCTTAGCATAGATTTTTCCCACTGGGATAATATCTACTAACAGATTTTCCTAATTTTTTTATTTATTTGGGGCAGAGGGTAGGGGTTGTGTAGGCCACATTCAGCTGTGCTGGGGGTCATTCGTGGTTTTGTCATTTAGGTGTAAAGCACAAAGGTGTACTGAGGATCATGTGTTACTGGGGATTGAACTGGGGTCAGCTGCACATACATGAATTTCTTTTATCCCTGTACCATATCTCCAGTCTCCCTAACTCAGCTTTATAACTCACACT
Source organism: Sorex fumeus (assembly GCF_029834395.1). Lineage (NCBI taxonomy): Eukaryota > Metazoa > Chordata > Mammalia > Eulipotyphla > Soricidae > Sorex > Sorex fumeus. The sequence goes on from NW_026606155.1 coordinate 29,322,439, forward strand.
TCTAGATTGATCCTGAGACATGTTTAAAATTCTTCACTAGCTCCACAGTTTACAGAACAGTGCAAAGACATTAAAGTTTGTCTATGTTGTGGTCTTCTCTCTAATCAGCAGTTCAATCTTGGTACCTGTTTGGATGTTATGGACTCTGCAAAAATTTACACAAGCATATGAATAATGTAACCTGATTAAAGTGGGATCCCTGAGGTCAGAGCAATGTACAGTGAGTAGAGCATTTACCTTGCACTTGGCTGGGTTCAATCCCTGGCATCCCATATGGTCCCCCGCCCCCCCAGCACCACCAGAAGTAATTCCTGAGTGCTCAGCCAGGAGCCACCCCTGAGCACCACCAGGTGTGACCAACAAAGCAAAAATAAATAAACATAATAAAGTGGGATTCCCCCTGTGATCCAGAACATTATCAAGATCAAAATTTAGCTCCTTAGAAATGTTATTCTTGGAGGTTTTAATGTCATCCATAATTCTGAGAAACATTTCTGCACTTTATAATCATCTTTTCTCTGCATTTTTCTTATATACAGCAAATACTCCCCAGATCTCCTCAGAACCTCCCGGTTGACCCTCAGCCCTAGTTATACCTCTTGTTCTTCTGTTGTTACTTATCTAGATTCTGAGTTACAAAAGGGCAAAGGATCAGAAATTCAGAGCAAGCGGCCACTGTTCAGACAGACCAAGCTGTACTTCTCTTCAGAGAACAGTGAGAGCGAGCAGACTGGTGAGACACACAATTACAATTTGAGTTTCATTACACAAAGATGAATAAGCCATCTGTGATGATGGACACCTCCTATCATAATCACTTCATGTTTATTTTTGTTGTCGGCAACCTTCATCTTGCAAATGGCAATGCCAACATTCTAATGCACCAGGAAGGCTTGCTCATGGGAACGGGGTTGAAGGCAGCTTGAGTTAGGGGAATTGCCTCTGCTTGGAAGCTGAAATGTCCACTTTCCTTCTGTGAATATCAAGGGCTGGCATCACCGAAGTGCTCTCGGGAGTTCTTTGTGGATGGACTCTCTGGAAAGAAAGAAAACAATCAGGCAAATGGCTTTGCCCTGGGCTGGAGATAGAGCTGGGATCTCCTTTCTGTGAGTCACATGTTACAGTTTTCCAGTCTGCTGGTCATACCTGCACAGCCCCTTCAGCATTCCTGAGTTCCGGCTGAGCTTGGCCCTTGCCAAACCACTTGCACTAAGAGATCCAGAGCCTTCCAGTGTTCACAACATTTTCACCCTTATGTTGTTCATTTATCTGCCATTCAACTTCACTACGTGCTATCATTGCATTTAGAAGGGCTCTGCTTCCTGAAAACTGCTGATTCTGCTTTTGTTCTGACAGTTTAGGACTCTAGAGAATAAAGCCACAGGAGGTGGTGAACCAGTTAGGCACATGCTCAGGGAAAGGACTAAATGGACAAAGCTGGGCTGAAGAGAATGCAATTTAGAAGAAAGTGTATAGAATTTGATTTTGGGCCTTAGTTGTATATTAGAGTTACCTGGAGTCTTTTGTAATTCGATTTATTGTTTCTTTTGTTTGTATTTCTTTTTAACTTAATTTTTAGTCATGTGTTTTACAAGATTGCAAATGGTAGGGTATCTTGTAGGATATGCTGAAATCATTCCAGCACCACACCCTTCACTACAGTGTTCACTTCTCTCCATCATTGTCCCAGTGTCCCTCTCTATCCTATTCTCCTCCCGTTTCCTCCCCTCGCCCCCACCCCACAAAACACCCCTGGTGACCTTCCTACTGAAGACCTAGTCTCAGTTTCTGTTGCTTTGGACATTTGCTACTCCCCTACTATTTTTATTTAGATACTGCATATAAAAGATCATTCTGTGTCTGTCCCTCTTCTGAATAATTTTACTCAACACAGTACTGTCCAAATCCATTCATGTAGCAGCAAATATCATAACTTGATCTTTTCATATAGCTGAGTGGTATTCCATTATGTATATGTATCATAATTTCTTGAATTGTTTACAGATTTTGACTATTGTGAACAGTGCTGCAATGAACATAGGTGTGCAAACATCTTTTCTGAATAGTGTTTGGTTCATTAGGGTAGATGCTGAGGAATAAAATAACTGGATCATATGTCTAATTTTTTGAGAAGTGTCCATATTGTTTTCTAAAAAGTCTGAACTGGTCAACATCCTCATGAGGATCTCATTCCCTCATTTCCCCCTTGCCCACCACACACACACAGTCATACCAACACTGGTTGATTTTGTTCTTTGTGATATATACCAGTCTCACTGATATGAGACATTATCTCATTGTTGTTCTTATTTGCATTTACCTAATGATAAGTGAGTCATTTTCTCCTTCTTTTTTCTTTTTTCTTCTTTTTCTTCTTGTTCTTGTTGTTGTTCTTCTTATTGTTGTTGTTCTTCTTCTCCTCCTTCTCCTTCCTCTTCCTCTTCTTGCTCCTCCTCCTCCTCTTCTTTCTCCTCCTCCTCCTCCTCCTCTTTCTGCTTCTTCTTCTTCTTCTTCTTCTTCTTCTTCTTCTTCTTCTTCTTCTTCTTCTTCTTCTTCTTCTTCTTCTCCTTCTCCTTCTCCTTCTTTCCCTTTCTCCTTCTCTTCCTCCTCCTCCTCTTCCTCCTCCTTTCTGTCACACCTAACGGTGCTCATATCTTTGTTCTGACTCTCAGCTCAGGGATAACTCCTAGTAGTGCTGTGAGACCATATGTAATGCTAGTAATTGAACCCACATCAGCTACATCCAAGACAAGCAAGTGCATTACCTGCTATACTATCTCTCTGCCTCCCATCTTTATATCTTCTTTGAAGAAGTTTCTGTTCCACTTTATTTGCTTTTAAAGATGCTTAGACCTTTAATCAGGGAAAATGTGATCTTTGGGATTGGAGTCTGTGGAGGACACCTATAGGTAGAGCCCCAATGTCCTTCCCTGGGGTTACTTAGGCCCTTTCATAATTACAGTCTATTGAGTGTGGGCAGGACTTTGTGTCCTGTTTTTAATGAATCTAGTGAGATAGAGATGAAAGATAAAAGATCATAAAATGCACTGGTGTTATTGCTTTCTAACTAAATATTTGCTATGGGGAAAGCCCAATCTCGCATCATAAGCATCTTGCTCAAAAAACTCCTTTGGAGAGCAGTGATAGCCACAGTCAAGTGAGAGAGCTTGGCCGTATATCTTCAGCCTCGGTACAGCCTCAGAGGACTACAGCAACAGACACCTTGATTGCAACACCCAGAATTCCCTAAACAAAATGCTTTAGACTCCTGACCAACAAAAATTGCAAGATAGTAAATGATTATTTATTTTAATTTTTTTTTTATTTTCCCCTTACACTTTATATAAACACTGTGGTTGACAAAGTTGCTCATGATGATTTGTTACAGACATTCAATATTCCAACACTAATTCCGCCGCTATTGCACTCTTGCTAACACAATAATATCATTCATAAATTGCACGATATCATCCTAACTTTGTAGATGAGGGAACTGGAGTTTAAAAAAATAAAACTTGGGGCTGGAGCAATAGCACAGCGGATAGGGCATCTGCCTTGCACGCGGCCAACCCGGGTTCGATTCCCAGCATCCCGTATGGTCCCCTGAGCACCGCCAGGAGTGATTCCTGAGTGCAGAGCCAGGAGTAACCCCTGTGCATTGCCGGGTGTGACCCAAAAATCAAAAAAAAAAAAAACGAAGAAGAAGAAGAAAGAAAAATAAAACTTTGCCAAGTTAGAAAGACTTAGAACCTTATTTTATCCTCATTTACCATCCTGTCATCCCTTTGTGGTTTCTAATGTAGCCTCTACATCCATTCCCCACCCTCCAAATACATACAAACTCCTCAACACCCCCTGAGAGAGCATTTGGGCTAATGTGAATGTGCTGGTTCCTGATACACACAAAGTAGTAGCTTGCTTGCCTCTCAGAGGGTACCTTGCTCCTGAGTGTGCGTGCAGAGTTTGCCATCTGCTTCAGTTACTGCTCTTTGCTCTCACTGGGAGTATAGATAATACATTTATCAGGACATATGCGTATTACCATCCTGCTCTCAGAGACTGTTTACTGGGGAAGGCCAAGGTAGAAGCAGTTTGGGAAAGAAAGATAGTACCAGCTTCTGCAGTCTGACTTTCCAGCAAGCCCAAGTGGGGTCTTTTTCTTTATCTCTTTGAGAATTGTAGGGTTGAGATCCTCTCTGATATTTAACCATTGCTGTGAAAATGGAAAACCTTTTGATCTTCATCCACAGTGGGCTGAAGTGTTCCAGGAGACTAGATATGCGTGGGCTTTAGGTCACTGAACATCTGTTGCCTAACTTGATCCATTTCAAACTCTTGGAATATAATGTGCCTTGAATTAAAGATTGTTCTGGGTTTAAGTTTTGGGAGCGACTAGGCATAGAAAATGTGATAAAGCACTTATTCACTTAATTATTTGCAGGCTAGTTTTTTTACATCAAGGAGGGAGAGATGACTCCTATCAGATAGGGTTCCCCAGGTAGATTATAGATTGTGTGTGTAAACGTGTGCATGTGTTTGCGTGTGTGTGTGTGTGTGTGTGTGTGTGTGTGTGGCAAGCATGCAGGTAATGTATGTGAAGTGGGGATCAAAGGAGGTAGCCTTAAGAAAATTTCTTTCACTACTCTGCTAGACTAACCTAACCACCCAGGGAAATGCCAGGTGCATATTAGAGCTAGTAAAGTCTGCTCTAAGCACCTATGTCTTGAATGCCCACATCCCACCATGTGGGATCATGAGGCAGCTATTAATCTACATCTGAAGTCTACTTGGTCTGAGCAGTGTCAGAACTGGTTTCCATCACCTGAGTTCTAGAGGAGCCATGGACTCAGGCTGGAGCAAGAAATTGCTCTTTGCCGGTAAGAAAAATAAGTTAACATTTCTGGTACAGGCATCCCATGAATATCACCTTCCATTGCAGAAAACAGTTTCAGGAGAACACAAAATAGTGAAGTAAAATAGTTCTATTTAAATAAATTTGCTTAAAGAAATGTGAGAGGAAAGATTGATGTGTGTTCAAGAGAAAACACAGACTTCTCCAGAGGGAAAAAGCCGGGAGTATACTTCCTGAGGTTGAGATGCAAGCCTGTTTATTCAAGCTGCAGTGCTCATCAGGCTTCAGTTACAAAGACCATTCCTAAAAGAAACACATTATCATAATTGAATAATCTTTAATTACTGATTCCAAAATGAAAAACAGCAAAACAAAACCCAAGCCCAGTCTTCAATTTATGTTTAGTCAAGATTACATAAAGTTAATATCTTGTGGAAATAGCTCAGTAAATTTAATTACTGAACTGTGGTGTTCTATAAATCTGGGAGTAAGTAGCTAAGTCAATTAGCTGCTCCAGCTAGTCTCACATTGGCTTCACCTTCTGTGGTGGCTTCTGAATAAGTATCTTTACAGGCCCCAAATTGTTTTGTTATAGGCTCACACACACAGAGATACTCTTAGTGGTTTGAAAAGTGTAACAGGACTGAAGAGATATTACAGCAGGTGGGGTACTTGTCTTGCATGTGGTCAACCCAGGTTTTATCCCCAGCATCTATAGGGTCCCCCATGAATAATTCCTGAGTGCAGAGGCAGGAGTAACCCCTGAGCATAGCTGGTATGCCCCTCCTCCCCCCAAAAAAGAGAAAGAAAACTACTAATAGTCAAAGGGAGACATTATGCTTTTCTCATGGCTACCTGTTGCTGTGAGTCAAAGAGGGCAAAGGACCATAGCAAGGAAGGGCTACCAGAGACTGGGGCTTAATGAAATATGGCAGTCAATGAGATTCAAATGGTACATGCAGGAAGTCAAGCAATCTTGACCTTTACTCGTACAATTGTTTCTGCCCTGAGCAATAGACCATTTAAAATGTTCATTTGCAATGCTTATGATATTTACAAAGTTAAAATAAAGTAAAATAAAGTACCCATAAAATATGAAAAAACTAAAAATCACCTGAAATTCACAACCAAAGACAAAACCATTTTTACTGTTTGGAAATCTACTTTTATTTAAACAGAGTTTTTATAAGTCTGTATATTTATCTTCATTGTTTCTTAGAATCATTTCATGAGTAATTCTTCCTGTCATTGAAAATTTGTTTAATAGATGGTCAGTATTCTATAATGTGGTTGAATCTTGAGTTATTAATCAGTTTTTTATTAGTTTACATACTGATTATTTTTGATTTTATAGTATTAATAAATGCCACCTCAACATGATTTATTTTATATGAATAATTCTCTTTTCCACTAATAATTTTCCTAGATTATATTCCAAAAAGTGGACTTTCTAAGCCAGAATGATATTTTTTTAATGTAGGAGTACTGATATTTTTTCAGCCATTGATTAAGTTGATTGAATTGGGAATGAGCTCCACATTACTTTTTTTATTAAGAATGTTAATTTTTATTATTATTTTTATTTTTTTAAAAATCACTATGAGATACAGTTAAAAAGCTTTCTTTTGAGTTTCAGTCACACAATGATCAATCACCCAGCCCTTCACCAGTACACATTCTCTACCACCAAGGTCCCCTGTATCCTCCCCATCCCACCCCTCCCCCAGCCTCTATGGCAGACAATCTCCTCATACTCTTTTTTGTATTGCTTCTTATGAATAGCATAAGATGTCACATGGCCACAAGAGTGACCGTGTGCTCCTGGAATTCTAAAATTCTAGATAACTAGCGTGTGGAGAAATCTCTGCAGAGGGCAGCTTGGTTCAAAGACTTTCCTGTGTGTCGGGTGGGAGAAGCATGCTAAAAGTAGTCTATAGACCAAGCATGATTGCCACTCAATGCCTCTCTTGCAAAACACAGTACCCAAAAGAAGAGAGAGAGAGAGAGCAAGGGGGAATACCCTGCCACAGTGGCAGGGTGGGACGGGGGGGATGGGGGGTTGGGGGGATGCTGGGACCCGTGGTGGTGGATGATGGGCACTGGTGGAGGGATGGGTACTTGATCATTGTATAACTGAAACCCAAGCACAAAATGTGTAAGTCTATAACTGTACCTCATGGTGTTTCACTAATAAAAAAAGAAAAATAAATAAAATTAAAAATAAAAGGGCAAAAAAAAAGAAATAGTGCCCTAGCTCGAAAAAAAAATAAAAATTAAAAAAAATTAAAAAAAAAAAGACTTTCCTGTGCGTCTCTGGACCATCACTGTTAAGGAGCTTAAGTAGTAGCTAGAAACAATTTGTCGGCGTGACCTCCAGGGTCCCATGGAGATGGGGGAAGGAGAAGGACTGGCCCATCCCCTATCCCTTGAGGCCTGAAGTTCACCCAAGAATGACATATTTTAAATCCTATTAGGGACTCTACTTTCAGAATCACATTTGATGGTGCAGTATGAATACAGGACCAAGGGTACCTCACTTAGAGGGTAAATTGGGGTTAAGTTCAGTCCTAATTTTTTTTGCATCATGCAGTGGGCACCAGACAGAAAGGAATTAGTTTAACTTTGTTCCCAAGCTCCACCCAATTGCTTTTCTCATCACCTGGTTGGGTCGGGGGCTCTGCTTTCTCACAGGGGTCCTGTCATTTTTACCTTAGAAGATTACAGATGAAAATTGTATTTCTGAAAATTGTACAGAAGCACTTTATGTTCTAGTTGGAGTCTTACTTAATGGTATTATTTTTTAATTGACAAATGGGTATTGTATCTCTTCCAGATTTACCTTGCATATCTATCAGTGGTTTGGTTTGCCCAAAGCTTTCTCTCAAACTACCTCCACTATTTCCTCACAACTTCTCAAAATACTTTTAAATAATTGTTCTTTGGATCACAAAGTTCTACAAATTTTGCTTTTAGTGTTATCTCAGCCTTTGTGATCTCACTGCTAATAAGATATGTGTTTCTTAGCAACCCTGCTCTGGGGCCGAGATTCAGAGATGAATAGAAATGAAGTTCCTGGAAAGTTTGTTTAACTAAAACTGCAGCATTCCTTTCCAGACTCAGAACCTCATTTAGTATTAGCAATTTTGGAGTGGGGGTAGGTAGGTGACTGGACCACACCTTGCAGTGCTCCTGGGATAATAAGGGATCACTTCTAGTAGTGCTTGGGAATCAAACTGGATCAGGTGCCACAAATGCCCTAAATGTTGTGCTATACCTTCAACTACTACAAATTTCTTAAAATATGGGTTATGCAAATTGAATAACCTTCAGACCCTGCAAAATATGGACTTAATCCTGCTAATAAATTGCTGCTTTCAATTATTTCCAGTCAAAGGAAATATATAATATATAATTTTGATATATATAATTTATGTTATAAATATATATTTGTATAACATATAAATATATAATTTTGAAACACATTTATCTGTCTTTTTGCTGCCATTCAACTCTGCTAATCCCCAGTTCAGCATTTCCTGTCAAGCATATTTTTTTCCCTAGGATTGCCAAATTATCACTGGTTAACAAAGCCTCAGGGCCTCCTAATGCTGACTTTGAGCTTCTTGATAACTACACAGTTACTTAAAAATATGCACATGGCTACATTACTTTTCTGAAATACCTGTTTACATATCAGTACCATTGTGTATGGTCTAACCTTGCTTTCTAACAACAACCAGGGGTTGTCACTGTCACTGTCCTCCTGTTATTCATCGAATTGTTTGAGCAGGCCCAGTAACGTCTCCATTTTGAGAGTTGTTACTGTGTTTGGCATATTGGAGTGATAGCACAGTTGTAGGGTGTTTGCCTTGCGTGCAGTGAGCCTGGCAGAGCCAGGTTCGATTCCTCCAACCCTCTCGGAGAGCCTGGCAAGCTATTGAGAGTATTCAATATGTCAACAACCAGGGGTGTTGAATCTAAATATAGTTTAAGCCTGGTATTATAACTTGTTTTTGTCCCTCTATACATTCAACGAATTACTTAGTTCTAATTCTTGTTTCTGTTTTTATAACTGTAAAATGTAAATAAAAACTAGTTCAATGAGTGCTTGAAAGCTTCTTCTAGTTCTATACTTGGGTTTACTTTCAGTGCTACTCAGGGGCCCATATGCAAGACTGAGTAAGTACCTTAACCCCTGTTCAGTCTGCCATGAAGTTATTATTATCATTGTACATAGCAATATTTAGTATTGCTGTTTTGGAAAACAAGATAATTCTATTTTGTTTATTGCAATATGCCTATATCATAAAATAGTAATTTGTAATAAATGCTCAATAAATGTTCATGCTTAAGCAAGTGAAAGAATGATGTATAGAGATGCAGAATTTGCTGTATTTGCACTGTAGCAACCCAAAGAAAGTAAAGTTTTGTTCAAAATATTGAAGCATAAATAGCTGGTACAGTCACTTATGATTTAGTCAGGGACTGCCAAAACCTTCTAGTGAATATAATCAATAACTAAGACATAATCTGACCTAAAGGAATTTGGCTGCTTCCCCTAGACCCAGGAAACTACTGAGTGATCCATGGAACTAGTTCAACTGGCAAGGAATCTTGTGCTCAAAATCAGTCAATTGGAGAAAGTGGGAAGGAGTGGGGGGTTGAGGTGGGAGGAAGAGATGTAATGATCAGGAATGGATGGTGCTCTCAGAAAGTATTGGCAACAGAACACCTGCACTGAAATAATGCTTCTGTAACTTGGAACTTCCAGAGTCTGAACTCATAGCTGATGGGAGCAAAGTGTTCTCTTTGAAACACCCTAAAATTTTTATGAAGGATTTGGAAGATATCTGAATGTGGGCTAATACTTTTGACAGTTCTTACAAATTTTCAAGACCCAGAAGTGCCTTCATTAGTTTCTGCTTAAAATTAGAAAGCTAGGAATGGGATTGTGGCTCAGGTAGTAGAGGACATAACTTTCATGTTCAAGACCACATTTCCCCCCAAACATCTCTGAGTGGCTTCCATAAGAACAATGGGAATGGCAATAATAAAAAGAAATCAGGAAGCTAGGGGGAGAAGATAGAAAGTTGTAGTACCTGCCAGCATCCTGTGTGATATCTTCCATTGCTTCTGTCTAGATGGAAAGGAAAGTGTTTTAAATTTTTTTATATCAAACTGTGCTATCTACAGTGTAATACCTCTGAGTGATCACCAAACACTGTAACTCTTATTGTGCTTTCTAAACCATCCACTTGGTGCTTCTTTTCCAAATGGGATTGAGATCAGGCAACATTCATGCCCTTGCTCTGACAGTGGCTAATTAAATAATGAATATTGACCAGAGTAAGTAGTGAAGACCAGGAGTAAAGAATGAATAAGTGTGTTTATCTCATATCACAGTGAGATATGCCTAGATTCTTCCTTTCTTTAGTTATTTCATAACAGGAAATCTTGGAAGAAAAGACAATCAATTTGAGAAAAGACATTTCAGGGAACAATTGCTGACTTTGATCTTAGAAATAAGAAATATTCTCTTATTATAGGGTCGGGGTTTTGAGGAAGATAAAGTCAACAAGTATTATTCAGCTTGAGAGCTAAGCCATATATAGGCAAAGTGGCCTTACAGAATAATTCCCAGCAGTTCTGTTATAACTCTTAGGTTCATGATATCCTCTGAGCTCTGCCTTCTGGTGATGCCTTAGATCCAGTCCTGCTGGTTTTCCATTGGGACAGAACCTTGCACTCAGACAGGTAGCGTGGGAAGAGCTGAACCAGTGTATTGATGAATACTGATGATGGCAGGTTCTTCAGGTGTTTGGGTCTCACCTTGTCTGGGCCGGTTGCTGTCTACTTCTTTAGCGATGAAATGGCATGTTGGATTTCAGAAGGGAGAATGTTGGGAATGACATATCCATCCTGCAGAATTTGGTATGTAGGCAGATGGACGTGGCTATCGAAGAGATTCTAGTAGAAGTCATGGATAATCTTCTCCATTGCCCTTCTGGAAGATGTGATAGATCCATCAGAATGTTGGAGGGCAGTCATCTTGGTCTTGTAGTTGGCAAAGGACATGTGGGCATTGCGAATGCTTTTCCTGGCTTCTGCCATATTTGCCAGCACTGCTGCTCTTCTCTCTTTGAGGTCTTTATCGCTTCTCTGTACTGCTTTGCGAGCTTCGACGTTCACTTGTGGTTGCCTGAGGCTTGCGCCAAGCCATGTTGACGAATGAGCTCAAGAGTTTTTGAAGACAGGCATCTTTTTGTGACTATCTCTATCTTGGCATTCCTCCCACAATCATGGATGTGCTGAACTAGTCAATTGTATTACTCATCAATGTTGTCAACGACGGCATCTTCCCATGTTGCCGCAATAGTGCCAAAGAGCTCCCAGTTGGTGGTCGTTCTGGGAGTACTCTTCTTAAACTTTGCAGCCCTTTTTACCCTGCTCTGTGAAGTAGAATATTGCACGAAGGAGATGGTGTTCCGATCTCCTTTGGAATTTTGGGACAATAGCGACATTGGTCAGGCAAAACCATCAATTGAATATGATGTGGTCAATTTCATTGTGGAACCATCCACTGGGAGACTCCCATGTCCAACATTTAGATTCGGCCTTCTGTAATTGTGAGTTACCATGGAAGGTTTTGGTCTACATGATGAACTCGGACAGTTTCTCATCCTGTTCCTTTCATTCTATTCCATGGATCCCCATGTGGAGTTCTTCGGCTGATCTTCTCGGTCCTATCTTGGCATTAAAATCACTGACAATGATCTTGTAGAATGTGTAGTCTTCTTTATAGAACTTCTCCAGCTCCATGTAGAACTTCTTAATTTCTCCTTCATCATAATTGGATATTGGTGCGTAAACAGTGAAGACAGAAACTGCAGGAAGTGAACCACATCTATTCAAGTGTAATTGTAATTCAGGTTGTTAGACATTCAAATGAATTAATGCTTATGGCCACATTTGTGTTGACAAGGACACTGACACCACCAACGCCTCTTTTGTTGCATGTTCCAAGGAAGAGTTCTTCTCCAGTGTCAAAAATGGCGTGATGTGATTGATGCCTTCTCGTCTCGGTCAGACCAATGATGTCGTACTTTATCTTTCGTGCTTGTACCATCAGGTCCTCCATGGATACATCAGATGCCAGCATACGTGCCTTGAAAGTACAGTCATTTTTGTCCTTCTTCATTTTGGCAGCCTAGTTCAGCCTTGAGATTTTATCAGCCTCTCCTTCCTCATTCTTCTTAACGCTGCCGTATTGGTGGCTCTTTCAGGGTCAGGGAAATGAGACCCATTGTATTTACTGGTTTTGGCATATCAAATAAGCCACAAATAGCTTGCCAGGTTTTGTTGTGCTGGCGGGATATTCTCGGTAGCTTACCAGGCTCTACAAGAGGGAGAGAGGCTTTTAGGGCAACCTCTAATCACCCTTGCAGGTGTTTCCATGGTTCAAACCATATTTGAACCCTATGAAATATGGTGCGGTAATCTTGGAATATGGGTATTAAGTGTCTTATGATGTGTCCAGGAAAACATTCTGGAGTGTGGCAGTGGCTGGGTAATGGAGGTAGTGGAGGTCTTAAATTAAATAAATATAAGCCCGGCAAGCTACTGAGAGTATTTCACCCTCACGGCAGAGCCTGGCAAGCTACCCGTGATGTATTTGATATGCCAAAACACAGTAACAACAAAAGTCTCCAATGGAGACGTTACTGGGCCTGCTCGAGTAAATTAAATTAAATAAGTATAAATAACTAAAGCAGTTCCTCAGTTGCACTTGTCAAATTCTATGTGCCCAATAGCAATGCTTAGGGAGTGATTTCTTTATTACATAAAACTTTTCTGCCATTCTATAAATTGTATTGCATGATTTGGATGAACATTGTCATGAGATATTTAAATTTGTAAGAATGTTATATTTTACAAAAATAAAAAAGAACTCTGATTCAACATAAATGGCAGTGCATATATAAAATTAAGCTCCCTGTAGTTTATTTTAGATACATTATACAACATTTTATAACTAAGATGTCATTGTCAAACCCCAGACGACAAGAGACTGAAATTGTATGATGTACAAATGTCTTATATGCTTGTGAATATTGATATGTGTACTCTCAACTTTGCCACTTGATTTTAAAATTATTGCTGTATTTTTACACTGTCATTATCAACTTTTGTTAATCTGCCTAGAGATGGAAGTTAGATATGAGATTGAGGGGAAAAGAAAAGCTGAGAGGAGTTTATAGACCATGGTCATTAAAAGTTGATGGAATCCAGATTTTTTTTCAGGCTATATAGAGATTTGGGAATGTTTGGTTTATACCATCGTGGTCAATTCATTCATAAACTGGGTAAATTATTGCACTGTAGCCTGTGAATTTTCCCAAATTATGAGTTAAGAGGAACTGATATTCTGCTTCAACGTACACATAAGAATCAGTATGTTTTTAAGTATGCCAAACTGGAACTGATCACCAATTTGGAGATCTGTAGTAACAGGCAATATTAAACTAATACCCCAGAGCTCTCAGCATCAGCATTACTGTGTTGTATTCTGAAACCCCTATAGAAAGAATAGTACTTGAATGAAAAATGGCTTTGGTTTTAGAAGTGGCCTTCTGAGCACAACCTGTCAAGTCCGGTGCTCGAGGGGCCTGTGTGAGCTGTGACATATCTTTATAACCTGAAGCAGAGACAGCAGTGAGGCAATTTTGCTGATATATGGAGGCTTAATGGTTTCAATATTGTCATTCTGAGTTATGAAGCTTTTCCAAGGCTGATGGTGGTGTAATGTGTGATGGCACAAGAGGAAGTTGAGGTGGGGAAAAGTGAGGGGGACCGGTGGTAAATCAGGGAGCCCACTCTGCATATAGGAGAGCTGGGTTTGGCCCTAGAAGGCATGTTTTTCTTATAGTATATAGAAATCTTTCTGGAAAAGAATTATTAAACCACAGAGAACAAATAGAAAATGGCCCAAGGATCACTTGGAAGTTAATGGGTGCATGGAAGATGGTTGTATGGTTTTATGGGATGCCAAAGTAGAATGTATAGTTTGCTAGATTTCCTTGTATTCTGTTTATAAATACAGTAATAGAACATGGTTATTTTTTGACAAAATAAAAAATAAATTAGTAATTTCACAATATAAACAAATATTGTTTCATTGTGTTAGAGTTAATACAATGTTACATACTAAATTATATCTCAGTAAAAAGCAGAAATCGAAAAAATAAGACTGCATGCCTTGAATTTTTCTATTATGATTATTGCTTTGAGCCACACTTAGCAGTGCTCTGGGCTTATTACTGGCTCTGTGCTCAGGAATCACACCTGACAAGCCCAGGGTACCAGGGATTGAACCCAGGTCAACCATGTGCAAGGCAAGTGTCTTACTCACTGTCCACTGTATTATCGTTTAATTTTAAAGATAATGTCAAGGGAAATTTTGGGCATATACATATGTCAAATGCCTCCAAGTTCCTACGCAACTTCCAGAGTCAGTAGACCAATAACTGACTCTATAGATACCACATATATTCCTTCCCGGAGTCCCTTGGAGGGGAGCGGGTTGAGCTTTCCTCCCCGCCCCGGCCAGGGCTACGGCAGCCGGAGACCTCCAGGACCAGCCACCACCATGCTGAGACCACTCTCCGCACACCTGAAGGTACTGGCAGAGGGACAAAGCCACGCGGGTTCCGGGGCCGAGACCTCCAAGCCTACTCGAATTGGAGTCGAGCATCTTCCACCCAGATCCTCCAAATTCCAGTAGGCGGGGGTCACACCCACCACCTGGCCCCCTGGCGCCGTGTAATCCCATCAGCGGCCAAGACTCAGAGACTATAAAATCCAGATCCCGGACGAGAGCAGTGCAGTCTCTGCCCCCGCGCCTCGGTGTTCCTTCCCGGAGTCCCTTGGAGGGGAGCGGGTTGAGCTTTCCTCCCCGCCCCGGCCAGGGCTACGGCAGCCGGAGACCTCCAGGACCAGCCACCACCATGCTGAGACCACTCTCCGCACACCTGAAGGTACTGGCAGAGGGACAAAGCCACGCAGGTTCCGGGGCCGAGACCTCCAAGCCTACTCGAATTGGAGTCGAGCATCTTCCACCCAGATCCTCCAAATTCCAGTAGGCGGGGGTCACACCCACCACCTGGCCCCCTGGCGCCGTGTAATCCCATCAGCGGCCAAGACTCAGAGACTATAAAATCCAGATCCCGGACGAGAGCAGTGCAGTCTCTGCCCCCGCGCCTCGGTGTTCCTTCCCGGAGTCCCTTGGAGGGGAGCGGGTTGAGCTTTCCTCCCCGCCCCGGCCAGGGCTACGGCAGCCGGAGACCTCCAGGACCAGCCACCACCATGCTGAGACCACTCTCCGCACACCTGAAGGTACTGGCAGAGGGACAAAGCCACGCGGGTTCCGGGGCCGAGACCTCCAAGCCTACTCGAATTGGAGTCGAGCATCTTCCACCCAGATCCTCCAAATTCCAGTAGGCGGGGGTCACACCCACCACCTGGCCCCCTGGCGCCGTGTAATCCCATCAGCGGCCAAGACTCAGAGACTATAAAATCCAGATCCCGGACGAGAGCAGTGCAGTCTCTGCCCCCGCGCCTCGGTGTTCCTTCCCGGAGTCCCTTGGAGGGGAGCGGGTTGAGCTTTCCTCCCCGCCCCGGCCAGGGCTACGGCAGCCGGAGACCTCCAGGACCAGCCACCACCATGCTGAGACCACTCTCCGCACACCTGAAGGTACTGGCAGAGGGACAAAGCCACGCGGGTTCCGGGGCCGAGACCTCCAAGCCTACTCGAATTGGAGTCGAGCATCTTCCACCCAGATCCTCCAAATTCCAGTAGGCGGGGGTCACACCCACCACCTGGCCCCCTGGCGCCGTGTAATCCCATCAGCGGCCAAGACTCAGAGACTATAAAATCCAGATCCCGGAACCGCGCGGCCGCTTTTGCGGCCGCGCGACATCTTATTATCTCATTCCTACTTTGGACAAACTTGCAGGCTGTCGAATGTAGCCTGCCCACAGGGCAGAGTCTGGCAAACTCCCCGTGGCCTACCAAATATGCCAAATACCAGTAACAATGATGGGTCTCATTCTCCTAAAGAGCCCTGAATATAATCTCAGGGCTAGGATGAAAGAGACGTTACTGGGGCCTGCTCGAGGCAATCGACGATTAACAGGATGATGAAATGAAAAATGAAATGAAAATAGATACCACATCAACTTGGAGTCTGAGTTAGAAGTCTTAAATTTGAAAAATTCCTCTCCAATTTATATTCTACAATTTAATCCTATTGCCCAGATTCCCTTTTGGAATTTTTCTCTACTATCATTTTATTTCCATTGGGAAGTAAATATTTCTATTCCATTAAAATTAAAGGCCCTCCCGTTGATCATCAATTTGCTCGAGCGGGCCCAGTAACATCTCCATTGGAGACTTTGTTGTTACTGTGTCTGGCATATTGAATACGTCACGGGGAGCTTGCCAGGCTCTGCTGTGCAGGCAAGATATTCTCGGTAGCTTGCTGGGCTCTTTGAGACGGGTGGAGAAATCGAACTTTGGTCGGCCATGTTGGCTGTGTGCAAGGCAAACGCCCTACCCGCGGTGCTATCGCTCCAGCCTATATTTCTTTTTTTTTTTTTGCTATTCCATATTTCTTTTTTTTCTATTCCATATTTCTATTTTTCTATTTCCATATTCCATATTTCTATTCTATTTTCTATTTTCTATTTATTTTCTATTTCCATATTCCATATTTCTATTTTCAATTTTCTATTTATTATTTCTATTTATTTTCTATTTCCATATTCCATATTTCATATTCCATATTCCATATTTCTGTTCCATATTCCATATTTTTTTTCTATTCCATATATTTTTTTTTTGCTTTTTGGGGTCACACCCGGTGATGCACAGGGGTTACTCCTGGCTTTGCACTCAGGAATTACCCCTGGCAGTGCTCAGGGGACCATATGGGATGCTGCGAATCGAACCTGGGTCAGCTGCGTGCAAGGCAAATGCCCTACTCAGTGTGCTATCACTCCAGCTCCTCCATATTTCTTTTTTCCTTTTTGTTTTTCTATACTTTGATTTCTGCCACAGAATCCATCTCTAAATTCTCAATATCTGAACATCTGAGTCTAGATTTTCAACATAAATCTATGTTCCACTTATCATTGGTTTCCAGAAATTTGGGGGAAAGATTTTGTGTTTACTATGAGCATAAGTTTAGGTTTAATATTCTGAACATATTCTGAAAACACCAAAGCTTGAGTAAAGGGTTATAAAGCCTTATTTCATGTGTTTCTTTTATACTTAATTATAAATATTTTATAATACTTATTATGGAAATTCATATATGAAGAATAGGAACATATACAAGTCTCAAATTTATCCTTACATATCTCACATTTTAGATTGACATAACAGAAGCATTAAAATAATGATCTTACAAAGTATGCTAATCTTCATTTAACAGATAACGATTCTAGCCCATAGAGTGAGTAAGAAACTTTATTTTCTCATTTATTTATTTATTTATTTATTTATTTATTGTGGTGCCAGGACTTATGGATACAAGGCCTAAACTTTACCACTGAATCCCAGCACCAGCCCTGAGAGGGTGAGAAACTTTATGTAGCTCACTCAGCAAGCAATGGTAGTGATGGTCTTCAATATTAGAGTTCCTTCCCCTAAAATGTATTACCCTTATATATGTTCCCTTTAACAAGGTAAAAATTGATGTGCATGAACAATAGTGATGCTCAGTGGAATAAATAATAAGGATTTCTTGTGGAAATATTTCTGTGGCTGGGTATGGTAAGAGGACACTTTGGGCAGAGATTGAATCAAGAATCAGAGCCATCATTTTTTAACTGGGGGCTGTATGTCTCCCCTATAATCCCCAGGATATTCCAAGGGGAGAAATAAAAGTTGAATAAATGGGGAAACCACAGAAAATAGTAGGACACCAACAATGGAAGAATAAAGGTGTGAAGGGGACAATCACTTGTAAAATTTTGTTAACAAAATGATTTAAACTTTTAAGATGTGGCTAGTAAAAGGGAAAGAGTTGCCAGTTTACCTGTAGGAGGACTGGCATGAGCCTCAGAATCCTGGAATGCACTGGAGGTATCCTTGAGGCTTAAAGGGTGCTCTTGTAGGTATACTTTAATCCCATCTAAATGCCAGCTGAGAAGACGAAAGCAAGAATATTCCCAGGGATAAGCTAAAGCCATGACTTATCCCCATGGGGTGCCATCACTCAATGCCCAGATCTCCTCCAGGAAGAATCAACCCAGTTTTCTTCTCCTCCAATGCCATATTCTTAATCGTTAGTGGAAGACAAAGTTTGTGAATGTCAAACAGTTCTGGATGTCAAGCAGTGTGCTTTCTACTGAAACAAGTTCTGGGACCTAGCTGTTGCCTTAGGGTTTGAATAATTAATAGGCTTATGGTGTCTTTGACTTTATAGTTCCCTTAAAAACATTTCAAGCTTTTCATCTATCTATATGCTTCTTATCCAGAGCCAAAGATCTTAACTACAACAGAATTAGCCCTAGAATTGCTGTCTCCCAGCCAAGAGCTTGTGCTCTGATGTCTCCCAGGTTCCAATTCTACACTACCTGTAATCCAGTCTTGCTACTTTCATCTTCCTAACCACCAAGAGAAGCAGCACTGTTGTTATTCTGATTGCACAGGTGGTGAAACTGATTCTTAGCAAAGTTAATATATGAGAAAGAAATGAGCAGAGGATGTCAGAATTCTTCTTCCTTTCTACGTCAGACTGGAATATGGCACAGGAGTTCTCCAGTGCATCTCCAGGTACATTCCACACAGTCCTTGCACATTCTTTATCAGTCATATCTTTTGTAAAATTTCTTCCTCTGTCCTTCGCCTGGGAATCACAAAAGCCTAAGCAGTAAGTGCCAGGAGTCCAATATCTGGATCCTTCATTTTGAAAGTTTGATCAGTTATGTGTGAAGCCCCACAGACTGCTCCTGCCCCACTGTGCTGTCAGAAGCAAGGGGAATAAATCCCCTCTCTGCCCAGCAGTAATAAGCTCATGCCTTCAAGCATGAAATTTGATTAGCACTTTTATCTCAGTCATATCACTTGGACTGTTATTATAGGTCATAAAATTTGCTGAGTCCCACCCACCCAACCCCCTGTCAGTGTGACCCTGGTATAGGACTCAGTGACCTCCAGAAAACAGGAGCAGGGCTTACTTCCTGCTAATAGTGGAACTTTGTTGCGTTCACTTCTATGAACTTGCATATATAAGCCAAGGTAATGCTGCCAGAAAAGGGAGTTCACGTTATAGGGAAAACTAAAGATTACAGATATTGAATTTTGCAATTTTAGAGAAAGCAGAGTATGTACCAAACATGTGTTACTGCATTTATAGCGCAAAGTCTGTTCCAAATCATAGAAGAGTCGCATTTCCACTTTAAAAAATGAGTTGAAAGTCTGTATCTAGAAATTGAAATTTATAGTGATTTCCCAAACTGATTTGCAAGTTGGAGTATTCTAATGAATGCTTGATGTTAAAAACACATATTTAGGTCCTATAGCAGACCATTTGCATATGAATTCATATTTCTCAGAATTCAGCTCAGGACTGCAGTTGCCATCCTATTGGATAAGTGTTCTGGGATGTACTGCTGTAGTGAAGCTAATTGGGTCTGTCTTTACTTACAATCCCTGAAGATCTGATAAATCTGGGATTAGGTACTCTGGTTTCAGGATGCCTTTTAGAACCATTAAAACTTTAGTAAAGAGAGGACTTTCCTCCAAGCTTTCATGGAGTTGGGCATGGGCTATCTCTCCCTATCTCCCTGCACATTCCAGAAGCCTCAGCAGTCATGCCCATGAACCACCTCTGGTGCCAAGTAAACTCATTAACCAGCCATGATACAGAAACTCATAAATAAATCTTGAAAGAGATCAACAAGTTTCAGAGATGCTTCAGACCCCATACCAGGCTGAGTTGTCCTGGGTACCAAAGTCACCATGCAGTTAAAAATTTAACTCCAGCTGTATCACCCCATTCAAAATTTTGGAATTCCTGGAGTGAGCACATTCAAAGCTGCGCGACATCTCAAACTCTACATCAGAGATAAACCAGGAGTAACACATTGGATGAGACATAAAGTAGAAGGCAACCAATTTCAATTAACAAAATATAAATACCCAAGGCTTAACCTGTAACCACATGCATGCTAGTAATTTCCTTTACAGGGGCTAAATGGCTCCATGGTGAGATATAATAATCTTCAAACACTTTCTAAGAAAACACTTTTTGATCATTTTTAGCAAATTATTTATAACAAGAAATATAAAATAAGTTATTCAGGGCCTGCCTGCCATAGGGGCAGTCTTGAAGGGTGGTAGGGAAAATTGAAAATAATGGTGGTGGAAAGGTGAAATATTGGGGATAGAATACTGGTGTGACAAATCATCATAAACAAGGCAAGCTGGAGTGAGAGCACAGCAGGTAGGGCATTTGCCTTGCACGTAGCCGACCTGGGTTTGATTCTTCCACCCCTCTCAGAAAGCCCAGCAAGCTCCCTGTGACATATTCTTTGTGCCAAAAACACTAACAACAAGTCTCACAATGGAGACGTTACTGGTGCCCACTTGAGCAAATCGATGAACAACAGGAGGACAGTGCTACAGTCCAGTGCAAAACATGCAAATTTTAAAAACGAGAGAGAGAGAGAGAGAGAGAGAGAGAGAGAGAGAGAGAGAGCGAGCGAACTTTTTGTTTTGGTTTGATTTTATTGTTTTGTTTTTATTGTTGTTGGTTCTGGGAATAGAACTTATGTCCCCACCCATTCTCTACACTGAACTACATCCACAGGGTAGGAAAGAAAGTCAGTACGTTTTTGGAGAATGCACACTACCAAGGACAGGGACAGTAAGTCAGAGTAAAGTCAAAACACAGGCCTTGGACGTGACCCAACTGGAGTTTGATCCTTGGTACTCCATATGGTCCCCTGAGCTTCACTAGTAGTAATCCCTGAGGGCAAATCCAGGAACAAGCCCTGAGTCCCAGTGAGTGTGAGCCCCCTAGAAAAAAAATTTTTTTGCTTGTTTTTTCTTTGTTTTGAAGGAATAATTGATTTGTTCGGGTTACAAAGTCTATCAGAAAACTGTACCGTCAATACATTCTTCTAGTCTCTAGTTTGCTGAGTTACATAATGCTGCAATTAGATCAAACATTCTTAGTTTTACTAAAATTATGTTTATCATTTTCTCTTTTTATGCTTATGGTATAGATTTTATATTTTTTCATGTTGTCCTTGCATTATTTTGTGTAAATAATTGAAATGAGATAGATGTCAAAGTTAAATCTTTCTCATTAACTTTTTCCATTAACTAGTTTCAGCATCAGAATTTAGAAAGGCAATGCTTCTTCACTGATTTTCAATGATTTTTTTCTTGTAAATTAAATGATGACACATATATGGACCATTTCTGATTTCTCTACCTTTCCCTATTAATCTACATTTACAACCATACTATACTATTCTAGTATTCCAATGCTCTAGTGTTGTAATGCCTTGAAATTTAGAAATTACCGCCCTCTTGAGGATGCATTTTGAGAATTATTTTTCAATATTAAGGTTGATTTTTTAATATTGTCTTGATCATTTAAGATTTGAATTTTCAAAATGTAACCATCTTGTCACTTTCCAAAAAAATAATGTTGTAATTTTGACAGTGGATTGAATTTCCACATCAATTTGGGAAAAACTGGTAATATTAAGCTTCTCATTCAATGTACATGCAATGCTTATCTCTTTATTTAGATCAGTTTTGATTTCTCAGCTGCCGCGCGTACTCGATCACCTGCTTGGCCAGTTCTGTGGAGGGGATGGTCGTGTCTTCCGGCTTCTGCTGCTGGCTGGCAAAGCTGTAGTAGTTGTTGAGGCCCAGGACCCACCCGCGCTTCTTGGCGTAGTCTGTCATCTTTTTAGGGGTACTGAAGAAGAGGATGCGGGTGGCTTCAGTGAAGAGGATTTTCTCGTAGGCTTTCTCGATGCACCCCGCAATCTCATCCCTGATGGTGTCAAGCAGGATGTCGATGAAGAAGGTATAGCTCTCAGCTGGGATGTTGCCTTTGGCCAGGAACACCTTGTTGTAGCTCCCCTCCATCAGGTACTGCTCAAGGGACACGGGATGCTTGATGTACACATTGGTCTGGATGTCCTTGGCAGGCAGCCGCTCCAGCTCCGTGTGGAATTCAGCCACCCGGTTCTGGGACAGCAGGAAGAGGAGGTTGAGGCCCAAGAGCTGGTGCATGTAGGCCGACTCAGGAAGCTGATCCTTGTAGTCAAAGTAGTAGCACTTGAGCTGAGCCATGTAGCGCTCGAAGGACGGGATATCTTTGCGGAGGATGCTCCACTGGGCTCCGATCTCCAGGATGTCACGAGCCAGAATGAGCTGCTGTCTGGTCAGTTTGGTCCCAGTGGTTGGCAGGAAATTGAGTTCCAGGAGAACCAGCTTGAGACGGCCCAGCTCTTCGCCGCATTTGCTAAGATTGGGGCTTTTACGGTTCCACTCGCCCTTGAGCTGCTCGTACATGCCGGCCGCTGCCTGCAAAACGGCGCCCGAGGCCGCCGCCGCGGGCCCGGACCCCGAGAGGCCCGTGGCCCCGTTCACCGCCGCCGCCGCCATCTTCCGTGATGCGGCAAACCGCCGGCCCCACTTACGGCAGCAACGCCGCCGGACGCTCATTGAGGTTTCTCGGGAGTTCAAGATGCCGCTCTGCTTAACGTTCATTGATTTAAAGAAGGCCTTTGATTCTGTTGAGACGGAAGCGGTCATTGAAGCCCTAGCCAATCAGGGCATTCAAGCCCAATACATCAGGATCCTCCGTGAGCTGTATTGCGGATTCACTACCAGGATCTCACCATTCTACAAAGAAGTGATCGTTGATGTCAAGAGAGGGGTGCGGCAGGGTGATACCATTTCACCAAAACTCTTCAGTGCCACCCTCGAGAACATCATGCGACGACTGGAATGGGAAGGAATGGGAGTGAAGATAGATGGTCGGCAACTACACCACCTCCGCTTTGCTGATGACATTGTTTTAATAACACCAAACATCAGCCAAGCGGCACAAATGCTGGCCGACTTTGACCGTGAGTGTGGAAAGGTAGGACTACAGCTGAATCTTACGAAGACAATGTTTATGAGAAACAGCCTTGTTCCTGACGCCCCATTCGCTCTCAATGGAACGACCATCTCCGAATGCAACAGCTATGTGTACCTAGGTCGAGAGGTCAACATGACAAATGACCTGGCACCCGAGCTGCGCAGGAGGAAGAGAGCGGCTTGGAACGCCTTCAAGAACGTCGAAGAAATAGCTAAGAGGACAAAGAACCTCCGGCTCCGGGCACATCTCTTTGATTCCACTGTTCTTCCTGCATTAACATATGCCTCAGAGACCTGGGCCCTACGCAAACAAGATGAGAACGCCATTCAGGTCTCCCAAAGAAGAATAGAAAGAGCTATGCTTGGAATATCACGTTTCACTCAAATGAGAGAACGAATCCGGAGTTCTGACATCCGTCGACGATCAAGGATCAGGGACGCTGTCTCATTTGCCAAGGTGTCGAAAATCAGATGGGCTGGTCACGTAATGAGATTTAAAGACGACCGTTGGACTAGAGCTGTTACTGATTGGATTCCACGGGATGTCAAGAGACCGCGTGGCCGCCCACCTACCAGATGGTCAGACTTCTTTGTCAAGGTCATGAACGATCGGTTTGAGGCCCTCCATGTTCCCGGAGCGAAGAGATGCCATTGGGCTACACTAGCACGCGACAGGGACAAATGGAGACGTTACTGGCGCCCGCTCGAGCAAATCGACGACTAACGGGAAGTTAAGTGATTAAGTGTGATTAAGTGATTTCTCAGCAATATTTTTTATCACTTTTAGTGTAAAAATATCACATCTTTTGTTAATTTTAAATTTATTAATTTTGATAGGTATGGACTGGAGCAATAGCACAGCGGGAAGGGCGTTTGCCTTGCACACAGCCAACATAGCCGACCAGAGTTCGATTCCTCTGCCCCTCTCGGAGAACCAGGCAAACTACCGAGAGTATCTCGCCCGCACGGCAGAGCCTGGCAAGCTACCCGTGATGTATTCGATATGCTAAACACAGTAACAACAAGTCTCCAATGGAGACGTTACTGGGCCCGCTCGAGCAAATTGATGAACAACGGGAGGACCGTGATAGTAGTATAAGCTATTTTTAATTTCCAATTGCTTTTTGCAATAAATGTATATTTTTAATATATTTTTGTTGTATCTAGCATCCTTATCAGGGAGATGCAGATCAAAGCCACAATGAGATATCATTTCACACGACAGAGACTGGCCCACATCCACAAGAACAAAAGCAACCGGTGCTGGTGCGGATGTGGTGAGAAACGGACACTCCTTCACTGCTGGTGGGAATGCCGACTGGTTCAGCCCTTTTGGAAAACAGTATGGATGATTCTTAAAAAATTAGAAATTGAGCTCCCATTTGACCCAGCAATGCCACTCCTGGGAATATATCCCAGAGAAGCAAAAAAGTATAGTCAAAGTGACATCTCCACTTGTTTGTTCATTGCAGCACTCTTTACAATAGCCAGAATCTGGAAAAAACCTGAGTGCCTGAGAACAGATGACTGGTTAAAGAAACTTTGGTATATTTACACAATGGAGTACTATGTAGCTGTTAGAAAAGATGAAGTCATGAAATTTACATACAAGTAGTACTACATGGAAAGTATCATGTAAGTGAAATGAGTCAGGAAGAAAGGGATAAACATAGAAAGATTGCATTCATCTGGGGAACATAAAGTAACAAAATAGGAGACTAATACCCAAGAATGGCTGAGATTAGTACCAGAAATTTTGCTCTATGGCTCAACTAGCTTCTTAATTCTAACAGTTGATACACTGTTTTGGAATTTCAATATAAATTGCTATGTCAGGTGTGAATAAGAGAGTTTTGCTTATTTCTTTCTATTCTTTAAAACTGTATTTTAACTGTCCTGTGGTATTTGTTTAAATTCTCCAGTTTCATACTTGGGAAGAAAAATAGTTAATAATAGATTGTCACATCATCCCTGATTTTAGTGGAGAAAGATTTCACTATCAGTCACTATCAATCACTATCACTATCACTATCACTATCACTATCACTATCACTATCACCCCGTTGTTCAACAGTTCACTCAAGCGGGCCCAGTAACGTCTCTATTCATCCCTGTCATATGCTAGTGTAGCCCAATAACATATTGGGGGCTCCTTCAGAATCAGGGGAATGAGGACCATTCATTGTTACTGTTTTTGACATATTGAGTACACCACGGTTAGCTTGTCAGGCTCTGTGGTGAAAGTGGGATACTCTTGGTATCTTGCCGGGCTCTCTGAGAGGGATTGAAGCTTTTGGGGAAGCCTCTAATTTTCACAGGTGTTCCAAGCCAGGCATATAGGCAGGTATGATACTCTCAGTAGCCTGCCGGGTTCTCTGAGAGTGAGAACTAGAGAATAAGAGGTCTTCCGGGAGCTTGGTTTTAGAGTCTCTGGATCCTGGCCATTGTTGGGGTTACACAGCAGTTGGTGGGTGTAACTGTCTAGCTACTGGAAGGTGGGGGAGCTGGATGGAGGAGGCCCAGTCCCGAACTGAGCAGGCTTGGAGATCTCAGCCCCGCGTCCCGCACACCAGGGTTCCTCTGCTGGTTCCTCGTCCAAGCATGTGAAGAGTGGTCTTAGCATGGCTTTGACTGGGTCCTGGAGGTCTTCAGCTGTCGGGGCTCTGCTCAGGGCAGAGAGGGAAACTCAATTCTCCCTCCTCCAAGGGCCCCGGTGTTGAGTATGTTAGCTATAGGTTTCTTGTCTTTCTTTTTAAAGGTTCTTTGAATGTAATGATACTTTAGGAGAAGTTCCTTTTCAAATTTAGGAGAATTGATTTTTAATTACATCATATGTCAGCATCCATTGATACAATTTTGTGTTTTTGTTATTATTATTCCCTTAGAGTGATAAGTTATGCTGATAAAATTTTGAATATTAAATAATTTTCTCATTTTTAAAAATTTGTGATAAATTATGTTCATAGAATTTCAAATATTTAATTATTTCTCACTTTAAAAAATTTGATTATTATGTTGCAATATACTGAAAAGTCCAATTTTTAGAATGTGAGTTTCCAAAAAGAATAAAGATATGGTGGGCCATGGCAGGAGACTCTAGTTTTGGGTGGCTGAGAGCCACCCCCCCATGCCAGATGACAGGCAAGGATGGGGGAATGGAGAAACAGGAACCAGGCCCCAGGTTGGGCAGTAGTCTGTTTATTTCTTTCTCCTTCCCAGAGTAGTCTGATCTCTCCCTTTATGGGTGCAGTCGTGGTTAAGTTTTGGTCATAGTCCTGGTCATCAGAGTTTCATCAAATCTTTAGTTATATCCTCTTCCTTGTCTTGACATAGTCTCATAGTCCTCTACTTCCAGTCATTGTCATCAACTGGTTCTCCTTCTAGTACCAAAGTATCCAAAGTCTCAGTTCTCCTCCTCATCTTCAACTTCTCGTTGTCAACCTTCTTGTCCTCAATGTCTAGTCCTCAGTGTCTAGTCTTTAGCATCTAGTCCCCAAGGTCTTCAACATCTCCTTCCCTCTTACCCCTTACAGGATAGTTCTATAGAAATCATGAAGGGTGGGGATACAAACAAAGGTAGGGTTAAACATTATCATAACAACAAAGAGATGTAAAGCTACTCCTACAGGGGATTAACTCCAGGATAAAATCTCATTTGAGGAGATTACTCCAGATTACTAGGAGACCCACTCAAAAATGGGATTCCATCTAGGATGTATTGCATTGTCCTTTCCTCAGCTAGTAATCCATTTCAACAATCATAGTAAATTTACTTCTTATAATATTTCTAGCGATGTCATTTTGTATGAACATAGTAAGATATATATTAAGCTTAAAGTTTGGCTCTTCCTGGGTATATCTCACTATATATTCCAGACCATACTCCTCAGGCCAGGTTAGTCTTTCCTAACTCCATCAGGGTTCTTATTCAGTTATTTCTTTTGGGATCATGACAGTATGTCCATGACCGTGCTCTTAACTTATAGTTAAGCATTATGGTGTTTGGCCTGGCCCATTTCGATGCCAGGTAGTCACAGCTTGTCCTGGGTCCATCCAGTCCCTGCTCTTAGAGTGCTAGGAACTAAGGGCAACTGAGGATTAAGTCAAGTAAATATGGATGCCCAGGAGTAAACATTATTTTGAAGTCAATTAACTTCCATGTTACATAGCATAGCATGAACTGTGCTGTATCTATACAAAAAAGAACATTGCTAAATAAACCATGCAGATGGCCACTTAATACCTGCATTGCAGACAGCAACACCCTAAAGGAGAGAGAGAGAGTAAACAGGGAATCTGCCTGTCACAGAGGTGGGGGCGGATGAAGGGCAATGGGAGAGGAATACCGGGAACATTGGTGGTGGAGAATGGGCACTGGTGGAGGGATTGGTGCTCAGTCATTGTATGACTGAAACATAAGCATGGAAGTTTGTAAGTCTGTAACTATATCTCACAGTGATTCATTAAAATAAAATAATAATAATGAAAATAAATAAATAAAACATACAAATGAAATAAAGAAAAGAGAAGAGCAATATAGGATTATTAGTGCCTGATGGAATTGGGTGTGCCTCAGTTGCACTGTGTGGGAGTGTCTCAATAAACCTTAAGCTTCCTGCAGGAGGAGCAAGGACAACCCAATACAATCCAACCATAGAGGAAAGCAGATAGGATTTATTATAGTAACCCCAAAGAGGTTGGTTCTTGTTAATTTGTTAATGAAAGTAGTAAAATGATCAAATTCTTGCCATGTTTTGAAATATAGGACCTTCTGTCTTAATGTATATGAAGTGTATGAGAAAAAATACTCCACTAACAAATTTAAGCTTGGAGAAAACATGATGCATAAACATAAGACCGACCAGCACCTACCAGTACTAAATGCTACTGGTAGGTCAAATTATATGAAAACTAAAATTCATTAGAATTAGGAACATGTAGGTAACTAGTACCTTAATAATAGCAATTTTGGAACAAGAACCTAATTAGAGAATTAGAAAAGAATGGAAAGCAAGTGGTTGGCCAGAATACATACATTTCTAAGGATTTGATATAAAAGGAGTATTTTAAAAATTGGGTCAGAGCTAGTAGAGATACTGTAAGTAAAAGAATAATATGATTGTTTTAAAGATGAGGAAAAAATAGCATGTAGTACACTCATGTTAATAATGTATAGGAAAAAGAAAACTGACAAGGTAATAGACAATAGGTAACTAATGGAATAAAATCCTTGAATAAATGAAAGGGTTAAGATCTAATGTTCAAGCAGTATGACTGGCTTTAGATTAGAAAAAGAAATCAACAAAGCCATGAAGAAATCAATGCCTTTGTGACTGAAAATACTTATGTTGAGCAAGATTAGTAAGCATGTATGTACAATTCTCTGGTTTTGTCAGCTTGAGAAAAACGATTAGTCTAAATGGCTCTCAGCCTCTTTGCTTATGGCTGAACTCTCAACCTTTTCCAGATATATAATTTTTAATCTAATTTTTTTAAAACTAGGCACCTTGATTTATAATACCATTAAGGATACTTTTCAAGCTTTTCATACTCTGTCCAAACACCATACCCTCCTCTGGAGTCCAGATTTATTTCCCCCAAAAGGGATTTAGAAACAGAGGTGCTTCTTATATTTTGTCGATTTCTTAAACAAGTTGATTAAAACCTATCAGAGCTAGATGATGTTCACTATCACAGATTCAAGCTCTAACAGTTCTATGGGACACAAAACCAAAGATCCTTTAAGTGTTCTCTAATGAAATATTTCTTCAGGTTAGCACCAAGGTTCCAGATCAGGGTAGCTTACGCTATCTCTTCTTCCCAAGGCATGAACATAACGAACAACAGATTCCATAGTGAGCTGCTATTCATTGCCACCAATCCCTCATCACTTCTGACAGCATTGCGTGGCATAAGATTTGGCTTATGGCTTAACGCAATCTTCCTCTCTTATGGTGTTTTAGATCTTGATGCTTCCATTATTGCCTATTTTAGCTGACTTTCATGAATTTTCTTACTCCCACACTTGATGGCAAAGAAGCTGCAAGCAGCAGAAACCACAAGCCTACACCTCCAGGCACCTTCTGGCCTATCTCACTATCTGCAAACTTTAGTGCTGTGGCAGAGAATAGAGTTGGGGGGGCGGGGAAGGTTAAGAGGGCAGGGGTTCACAAGCGCAATACACTATTCCTGGGCAACTTGTATTCTCATCTTGTCACAATACTAAATCACGTAATTTGCTAAGTCTATCTGTTACGTTGTTTGTAATCAGAGTCCAGTAACTTCTAAGTAAGTTAGGAAAAAATTGGGTATATTGGAGGGGTTGGTGCATAACCTAATATCCCCAGCTTCTACTCAGTCAGTGTGCAAGGTATCAAGAACAAGGAATACTTGATTAAGTATATAAGTGATACGAAGTTAGGATCCCTTATTAATCTTTTGATAAGGACTAGTGGCAATTAAAGTACCTCTGTGCTGAGGACATTGCTTCTCTAGATGTTGCTAGTCTTTGTTTCATGTTTTTCAGATATAGTCACTGACAAATCCACATTTGAATAGGCATATTTTCCCTTTACTTATATAAATTAAATCAAAGATATGAGGGCAAAAGTTTTGTTGACCAAGGTGCCATAATTTTTACTGAATCCTAGAATTTCATGAATCCTAGAACTTTTATATTAAGAACATAACTGGAAGTGTTTTACTGAACACACATTGATGTTGCTGGTAGAAATCTCCAGAGTTGGGTATTTGGTATTCCTTAACACTCCTTGTGAGTCCCCTAGATGATTCATGAATCTTCATCTGTGGAGTCAAACTGATCTGCACTATTTTATGTGTGTGGTGCTAAGAATCAAGCACAAGGAATTACCCATGCAAGATATGTTATCTACTGCTGAACTACATACCCTGCTTCATATGTTCTAAATGAAGTTATCAATCTGCCTTTCTCTGCCCCCCAAGCATATTCATATAAAGGAAATTTTAAGCTTGCAATATTATACTACTGTAGTCACTAGTCAAGCCAGACTGTGAGCAGGATTATGGCCTAAGGATCTGCTACAGGCCTCTGTGTTGGTTCTGTTGGTTTATTAAGCTGTTGTCCTGGTTGCTTCTAGAGAAGTTGACTTCAGAGAGGTGCTCTATTCTCAAAACTTTGTCAGGCTGTCAAGAAGACTGGGTTCCAAAAATTTACAAAAGGAAATCTCCATTATTATTGTTTCTTCCTGTCAGGATGGTTCCTTTCTTTGTATTCTGTGTCCAGATTCTACTGGCTCAGCCTAGAAGGTAGCTCTTCAACAATGATACTGTACATTCCTGTGATAGCCAATTATCTGACATTCACCAAATGAGTGATTTGTCACAGGAGCAGAGGGTGAATTTCCTAATATTCACTTCCCTGCGAGAGACAGTATGAATAAATAGTAATGCAGGCCCTACCATCCAAAGTGTTATTCCCAAATACACCTCAAAATTTGCAAGGTATAGCAGCTAGAGGCTCTGGATTAAAGTCAATATGGATTTGAAGTGCAATTTTGTTACTTACCCTGTGACCCTGGGAGAATCATTTTATTTTTTCTTAACTTCAATGTCCTTATCAATAAATACAATATAATACCTTCCTATAGTTCTGAATAAACTTGTGCAGAAGCTGGCACATGGTACAAAGTTAATACATGCTTATTTCCTGTCTTCTGAGAGATTTAAAAGGCTCAGTTAGAGACCTTGGAAAATTTCAATGCTAGTAAATGACATGAGTTAATATGCCTTGATAAAATCTTACAACTCAGTTTTTTTAAATCTGATGTCGGTGGGCCCCATGGGTGGCTTATATGAGACTGGGAAGAGAAAGACTATCTCCCTATCCACCTTTGCCACACAGGGACCCAGGATTACTGGATTCTTGTCTCACCTCGCAGAAAAGAATTTCAGGAGTAGACAAGTAGTGAAGTAAAAACCAGTTTTATTTGGAAGTCTTTGAAGGGGAGAAGGGAGAGAAAGTGGGAGAGTAGAGTAATGCACCCAAGAGATAACCTGGATTTCTCCAATGGCAGAGAGAGCCCCTACACATAATGCCAGCATCATACAGGAAAGCACATATCTCAAGAGGGAGATGCAGGTGCCAGATGTGCTTGGCCACATGGGTACAAGCAGCACATGGACTTGAGCAGTACATGCATGCCCTTCCTTTATTTAAGTGGCTTTTATAAGGTTTTCCCAACCTGCCCCTAATGTGGGGTTTCTACCTGAGTAAAAGTCTGTTGCTTGGGAGGTTACCAAGGGGGTTAGTGTTAGGAGTAGTGATGGTCTTCTTTGAAATACCTTTCTTGGCCTTATGTTTCTGTGGGAGCTCCTGTCAGAGGGAGGTTCAGCTTTCTCTGGGTCTGTTGCTGGCCAGGTGAAAATCTTATCAGGCTTCAGTTCCTGTTTTCTGCAAAGTTGGCTTTTTGCAACTTCAGAACTAACTAATACCAATATTTCCCAGGAAATTCATTGCCATTACCTTGAGGGAGGGGGCCTTCCCTATCTAACTACCTGCCTACATCACATCTTTCTTGGGAGGTGTAAATATGAAAGGTCCTGCTCATAGGCAGGGATTAAACGAAGCACAAACCTGCTGTCCACATGCCTTGAGACAGAGACTCTTCTGCTCCATATGTTGGTAGGACACAGTGTTTTGCCTACACAGAGGTAATGCCTGATAAAAAATTAACTGAGTTCAGAGTCATTTGTATTAAAAATCTTAGACTGTCATGTGATCACATTTTGATTTGAACTTACTTGTGGCTCACAAAGGTACAAATGAGCATGAGCACAGTGGAACAATACTTTTCTGGGTGCTTGAAATGATGCCTCTTTACATAGGTATACAAACACTCAGCTTATCAGCACAAATCTGAGAATTGGCCCAGAGCAACTTGATCCAGCTAGCAAGGAAAGATAGGTATAGAAATAGAACCTGACTCTCCTGTCTAGGGTAGTGAGTGGAAACTTCCCCAGGTTATATGGAGAATGGGCTTTAAAAAAAAAAAAAGTCATTCTTTGCTTTTTTGCTGCAGAGAGCTCCCGTTGAGTCCTGATAGATAAGTGGTTCTCAACTGGGGTGATTTTGCCCCCTAGGGGACATTTGGCAATACCCAGAGATATCTATGACTGTCACAACTGCAGAGTGAAGTGCTCCTGGCATCTAGTGGGTAGAAGTCAGGAATGCAACTAAACATCCCACAATGCACAGGACAGCCCCATGCGAAGAATTTATATGGCTAAAATGCCAAAGTTTATAAACATTGCAATTGATCCAAATAAGATTTTGTCAGAGACAAGTGAGAAGTGCTTCCTAAATTTTCTGAGTTTCTCTGAAGAGTTGTACTCTAAGCATGTGCTAAGCTGCTGAGAAGACCAGAAGGTTTCTCTTGGCAGAAATGTTGTTTGCTTCTTATAGCCTTGGGAAACTTCCTGCTTTTATCTTTTGCCTTTTTTTGTTGTTGTTGCAGTTGCTCATGAACTCTCACAGTGGAAAAAATTAGGACTTAGATCTTTTTATATATTCCCACAAAACTAGATGTATGGCTCCTTAATCCATAGGGAACCACTATTTATGGGTCAGGTATTTTGATAATAGGGGTGTGGGGAAATCATGATTATTGTTGTTGTTATGGAAATTGAGATATCCAGAAACTACAAAGCTGGCTCACTGAAAGTGGTAGCATTGAGATGCAGATTCAGGCAACCTAATACTTCTAGGTCTATAATCATCTGGTCACAAGGCTTTGTATACTTAGAACACCTTTGAGATTGTGTCCGCTTGAAAATTCTGTAGATCAGAGAAAAAGAGCAAACCCCAGAGAGGTAATTTATGGTATGCTTCTGGGTTTTCTTCAGGGTATGAGGTAAGCAAACTGGATATCAAGGCATAGATCCCCTATGGAATGAGTCTGAACTAAAATCAGAAGAGTTAAGAATTTTGTTGGAAAAAGAATTTGGTAAAAGAGAAGTCAACATGCGAACTCTTCCCTGATGCCCACCTTTTAATGCACTCTTCTTAAGGATCAAAAAGGCAACACATAATATTAAAACCATAGACCATCAGTCTTTTTGCTCAGTCTGCCAAGTCCCTGAAAGGCAAGTCTACTGGTACTAGTAGCCTGTGTTCTTAGTTTTCTGTGCACTTTAACTGCTTGTATTCAAGAATACATTTGATGTATTCCAGCAAATCTTGATAGCCACTTCTTATGCAGGTATAGCTTGATTAATGACTTTTACCTCTTGGTATTCTTTTAAAGTTGCTCACACTGACTGTATTGTCAGGTCTTGCAAGATTTGCTAGCTTGAGAATACACTCATTTGGAAGAAAGAACAGACCAAAAACAGGGGAGGCACTAATTAGGAAGGCTGACAGAGGTATTGAGAATACATCTCATTTATTCATTTATTCAATTATTCATATATACATTCACGTATTTCTTTACCAAGCATACATTGGGCTGTTCGCCTGGATCTGTGCAGTCCCTAAGAAAGCAAAGCTGTAAAGGCATCAACAGGGAGCTTAAACATGACAAACAATGGTTTCTGTGTAAGAATTTAATTGCACTAATAGAGAGCACAGAGTAAAGAGCTTTTGATCACAGGTTACCTATGCTTCAAATCTCAATACTTCAACTGATTAACTAATCAGCTTGGGCAAGTTGTTTAATTACTCTATAATTTTTTTCATTATAATATAGAAACAATGGTAACACTTATTTTATGGAGCTTTAGTAATAATAGTATAAGTTCCTGTTAAGATTGATTATTGTTATATATTGTTGATTGATTATTGATGTATATTGGGTAAAAGTTAACTGCTATTATATATTTAGTACTGTGATAAACGAGATAAAGGAGAACTTAACACTGAAATCAGAAATGCTTCAGAGAAAATACCAGGTAGCTAAAACTTGAAGAGTGATCAATGAATACCCAGGCAGACAGAAAGTACAACATATGAGAGAGTAAAGAGGCATAAGAGAGCTGGCACATTTGAAAAACCATTGTAGTTTAAAATATTTTGGTTACAATATAGTAGATGAGAGGCCAGAGAGGAGAGAGATAGAAAAGTAGGAACAAATTCATACACCATGGTGGGGATATGTCCTGTATACCTGTTTAGTATCAAAAGTTATAATCAGTCTGGTCAGGAGTGAGATCAGAGGGAAATTTAAAATCACCTCAATAGCAGGAAGATAGATAGAAGTATGGAAAAGGAAGTAGAAAGATTAGTCAGTAGAGTACAAGATAATGAGAGAGAGAGAGAAAGAGAGAGACAGAGAGAGACAGAGATAGACAGAAAGAGACAGAGAGACAGAAAAAAGAAAAAGTACTTATCATAGAGGCAGGCTGGTGGGAAGGTGGGAAGGAATGATGATTGTAGGAGGATAACTGGGGACATTGGTGCTGGGAAATCTACACTGGTGTAGGAATGGGTGTTTAAACACTGTATAACTGAAATCCAATAATGAACAGCTTTGTAATGGTTATTTTATGGTAATTCAATTAAAATTTTTTTTTAAACTCAGAAAAAGAAAAAGAATATTTGAGTGGACTAAGACACTGGTGAAGAGAAACAGAGAAGTAACTTCTGTAAGGACTTTTATAAGTTAATAAGAACCAATAAAATGGTTCTTGAAGAACCAGTGATAAGATATGAGGGCTTAAAGAAGATGATCTTGGTCCTTAGTCTACTTTCAGTATGTATCTCCCATTCCATTCCTAGAGATCCCTCCAACCATCATTTGCTTAGTGGTCTCTTTCCCATCTCAACTGCCTTTTCCCCCAACAGATGAGGCCAGCTTCCAAACTGTGGAGTGATCCTCATGGCCCTTATCTCTGCTGTCCTTAGATGTCAGTCTCGTATTATGTTACTTTATATTCCACAAACGAGTGCAATCATTCTATGTCTGTCTCTCTCTTTCTGACTCATTTCACTTAGCATGATACTATCCATGCCCATCCATTTATATGCAAATTTCACGATTTCATTTTATCTAACAGCTGCATAGTATTCTAAGGACCAAAAATGATGGCCTCTTAGTATCTGTATTGCAGACCATAATGCCCAGAAGTAGAGAGAGAGTAAGAAGGAATGTACCTACCACAGAGGCAGGGAGTGAGGTGGGATTGGCATGGTTGGAGGGATACTGGGTACATTGATGGAGGAAAACATGCCCTTGTGGAGGGATAGGTGCTTGATCATTGTGTGACTGAAATTTAATCATGAAAATTTGTAACTGCATCTCATGGTGATTCAGTAAAAATAAATCAAAAATTAAAAAAGAAGGTGATCTGATAATAACTGCAAAAAGGACACATGGAGGTGGTATTTTTTTGAGATGGGACATTGGAAAAGAAACAGGTTAATATGTAAAGATGAGGGAAAGGGTAGAGATGTTCACTGAAACAGACAACTCCATTGGCTAAATTAGGAAAATGGAGAAGAAGATGATGCAAGACTGAGCTCTAGAGGACACATTTCAAAAGTGACCATTTCACATCAATACTAGAAAAAAGTTAAATAATATGGATCCCAGGAGGTTTGTCAGCAGATGGTGTTTACAACCTTGGTCAGAGTTACTTAATTGGTGAGATGAACCATAGAGTTATGTAGGCAGCATAGCACACTGTGGTGAAGAGAATGATTTTCTTTTTTAGAAGTCTGATTGTTAAAGTAATCACTTGGTTTTTTTCAAACATACTTTGAAAAAAGATTTCCGTAAATCCAAGATGCTCAACAGGGAAATGTCTGCTATAACTTGCTGTGATTAAAGAATAGAATACCTCTAACTAGAAAACTCTTGAATAGATCATTTCAAAAGCAAGTCTATCTTAAATTAGGATGATTTTATAAAGCAAAATAATGTTTTAAAAGATGTTTACCAGTTTATAAGCTCTAAACACTAGGGTACTTTACTATAAGACATATAATTTCTGGAAATTTGTTTGTATATTGAATTCCTTCAGAACAGAGTTCATGTCTTTTTCTAGGCTAAATTTTTAATAAATGTATTTATATGAACACTATAGTTTATGAATATGTGGTAACAAAATCTCCAAGTATCAAATTCTCACATAATTTATATGTTGTTCTGAGAGTCATAGGTTTATATAAATTTACTTCCTTTAAATCATATTTCACCTGGTTCACTCTGTTCTATCTCAGTCTGAAATTTCTATGAAATCCCCAAAGCAATACTTTTTTTAGACTCAGAACGCGTATTATTTTTTCTGGGTTGAGCTAGGTGAAATCACTTTCGATAAAGTGGTAATAGAATATTGGGGGACAAGTAGAGAAGTTTTGTATTTGAAAACTATTTAAATTAGCTTGGTTCCAACATCATATTCAACACCACTAATGGAAATAATTTCCCACTGAGGTGACTATGAGTCTCCATGGGCAACTGTTTTTGAAGTAGCATTTGAAGAATTCAAATTTTGATAGGAGAAGAAACTACCCAAGTGAAGGGAACAGCAGAAACAATGGCCAGAGATTTATAGGGGGGAAAAATGAGTTTAGAAATGGTAATTTAAAGTATAGTATTATGCTTTGCACCTAAATCTGATATATATTTATATACATATATGTAATGTTACTTTTAAAAAATCTTAAATACAAAAGCGTGCATAACAAAAAGATATGCATTATGTATTAAACAATTGTCTATGGAGATTAGTGAGGGGCAGGGACAAGTGGAGTATCAAAAATTAAAATATAATAAATACAAATGATTCTCTTATAAAGCTTTGAAAAATATAGGGTTTTTATTCTCATCAAACTGACAAAGGGGGTACAGCCCGCCCCCAAGGACCTGGGTTCCTTTCTGGGCACGCGCAGCTAGAAACAGCCCCTAGACAGCCGGTTTTCAACCCCTGATCTGCGTGGGACGGGCACAGAGGCCCAGCTCTGGGCAACAAAGCTGAACGGCTCCAATTCCAACAGGAGACTTCCCAACTCCTCGCCCAGTGCCAGGGAATGTTTCCGGAGCCGCGGCCGCTAACGCGGCCGCGAAATATTTTCCCACTACATATGCCATAGGAACCATAAGCTAACTTCTTAGATGGAAACTTCTCTATTTTAGCTCAGCCACTAGAAACACAGTAGCCAATAACTCATAAGCCTATCATAACTCACACTGCATATCAAGCAGAATAGTAACAGTGAACGTGAAGGACTAAACCACACCTCTCACAATGGTAAAGCAACGCAAAAGCCCATCAAACTTTCATATTGAAGAGTCTAGCCCAGATGACACCAACAGTACTGTAGTGTTAGACAACCTCTCTGACAAGGAATTCAGAAGGGAGCTACTTAGGATGCTTAGGGAATTAAAAGAAACAATGGAAAACAATGCCAATAGAAGACAAGAGGATCTGAAGGCAGAAATGAGGAAAATGCAATCAGAAATGTCAGACCTGAAAAATCTCGTAGGCGAATTGAAAAGCTCAGTGGAAGGCCTCAGCAGCAGAGTAAGAGCGGCTGAGAACAGAATCAGTGAGCTCGAAGATGAAGTTCAGAGACTATCCAGAAAAGAGCAGAAAATGGAAAAGAGACTCACAATTCGGGAACAGATGGCAAGAGAAGATCGTGATGAAGCCAAGAGGGGTAACATAAGAATTATTGGAGTCCCAGAGGGACAGGAAGAAAACCTCGATGAAGAAGAAACTGTCAAAGAAATCATTGCTACAACATTTCCAGAGCTGAAGAAAACTTGTGACCACATTCAGGAGGCCCGAAGGGTACCAGCTAGAAGAAATACGAATAAAAATACCCCAAGACACATTCTGATCAAAATGACCAAAACCTTAGACAGAGACAAAATTCTGAAAGCAGCAAGATCGAAGAAAGAAATCTCTTACAAAGGAGCATCCTTAAAATTCACAGCTGATTTTTCTGATGAAACCCTCATGGCCCGAAAACAGTGGTGGGACATAGTAAAAAAACTCAATGAAATAAATGCCTCCCCAAAAATACTTTTCCCAGCAAGACTCTCATTCATAATAGAAGGAACAACACACAGTTTCACAGACAAACAACAGCTCAGGAACTTCATAGACTCAAAACCATGGTTACAAGAACAACTAAATGGGCTACTTTAAGGCAAGAAAGGCCCCTCAAATACAGCAAACTTTAACAGAACAATGGGACAAAATCCCATAACAATAATCTCTCTCAATGTCAATGGGCTAAACACACCAATTAAAAGACATAGAGTGGCAGGATGGATTAGAAAATTGAACCCAACATTCTGCTGCCTGCAAGAAACGCATCTCAATAGTCAGAGCAAACACAGACTCAGAGTCAAAGGCTGGAAAACAATCCTACAGGCAAACAGCTCCCATAAAAAAGCTGGGGTAGCCATCCTTATATCAGACCACATCGATTTCAGAGTGAGGAAGGTCATAAGAGACAGTGAAGGCCATTTCTTATTGATCAGAGGATCTGTACAACAGGAAGAACTTACAATAATAAATGTATATGCACCTAATGAGAGACCAGCAAAGTACTTAAAACAACTACTCATAGATTTGGAAAAAGACATCAATAGCAACACAATACTAGTGGGAGACTTCAACACTGCTTTGTCACCTCTTGATAGATCAACCAGACTCAAGCTTACAAGGACATACTTCATTTGAGGGAAACAATGGAAGAAAGGGACTTAGTAGATATATACAGGACACTTCATCCACAAAAAGCTGAATACACATTCTTCTCAAGCGTACATGGAACATTCTCCAAGATAGACCACATGCTGAGCCACAAAACATGCCTCCATAAAATTAAGAAGGTAGAGATTGTATCAACAATCTTCTCAGACCATAATGCGCTGAAATTAGAAGTAAATCACACACAAAAACAGAAAACTAAATCAAACACCTGGAAATTAAACAGTGCACTATTGAACAACGAGTGGATTAGACAGGAAATCAAAGAGGAAATCAAAAGATTCCTAGAAACGAATGAAAATGAGAACGTGAGTTACCAAAACTTATGGGACACAGCAAAGGCTGTGTTAAGAGGAAAGTTTATAGCTCTACAAGCATTCCTCAGGAAGGAGGAGCGAGCACACATAAGTAACCTAACCTCACAGCTTAAGAGCTTGGAGAAGGACCAAAAAAGGGAGCACAACCCGAACAGGAGAAAGGAAATAATAAAACTCAGAGCAGAGATTAATGAGATGGAAACCAAAAAAACAATCCGAAAGATCAATGAAACCAAAAGCTGGTTCTTCGAGAAAATTAACAAGATCGATAAGGCTCTAGCAAAACTCACAAAGAAAGGGAGAGAGAAAACCCTAATAAACCGAATCAGAAATGAAAAGGGGGTCATTACAACAGAAACCACAGAAATTCAGAGGATCCTCAGGGAGTACTTTGAGAAGCTTTATGCCACGGAACATCAAAACCTCGAGGAAATGGATAAATTCCTAGACTCCTACAGACTCCCAAGGCTGAACCAAGAAGACCTGGAATACCTGAACAGACCTATCACCATCAAGGAAATTGAAATGGTAATAAAAAGTCTCCCCAAGCACAAAAGTCCTGGCCCGGATGGATTCACTAGTGAATTCTTCCAAATCTTTAAAGAGGACTTACTCCCGATGCTCTTTAAGCTTTTCCACGAAATTGAAATATCAAAAACACTTCCGAACAGTTTCTACAAAGCAAATATCACACTGATACCAAAAGCAGACAGAGATACCACAAAGAAAGAGAATTACAGGCCGATATCCCTGATGAACACAGATGCAAAGATCCTCAACAAACTTCTAGCAAATAGAATCCAACTACTCATCAAAAAGATCATACACCATGACCAAGTAGGATTCATCCCAGGGATGCAAGGATGGTTTAACATTCGGAAATCAATCAACATAATCCACCATATCAACAAAAGAAAAGATAAAAAGCATATGATTATATCAATAGATGCAGAGAAAGCATTTGATAAGATCCAGCACCCCTTTATGATGAAAACCCTAGCCAAAATGGGTATAGAGGGGACCTTCCTCAACATAATTAAAGCCATCTACCACAAGCCTACAGCAAGCATCATCCTCAATGGGGAAAAACTGAGAGCCTTCCCTCTAAGATCAGGGACGAGACAGGGATGCCCACTCTCTCCACTGCTGTTCAATATAGTACTGGAAGTACTTGCAATAGCGATTAGGCAGGAAAAAGATATTAAGGGCATTCAGGTAGGAAAGGAAGAAATCAAGCTCTCACTATTCGCAGATGATATGATACTCTACTTAGAGAACCCAATAACTTCCACCAAAAAACTCCTAGAAACAATAGACTCGTATAGTAAAGTTGTAGGTTATAAAATCAATACCCAAAAGTCCATGGCTTTCCTATACGCAAACAGTGAGAGAGAAGAAAGCAACATGAAAAAATCCCGTTCACAATTGTGCCCCAGAAAATCAAGTACCTAGGAATCAGCTTAACTAAGGAAGTAAAGGACCTGTACAAAGAAAACTACAAAACGCTACTTCAGGAAATAAAAGAGGACATGAGGAAATGGAAAGATATCCCCTGCTCATGGGTCGGGAGACTTAACATTGTCAAAATGGCAATACTACCGAAAGCATTGTATAAATTCAATGCAATCCCTATAAGGATACCCATGACATTCTTCAAAGAAATGGAGCAAACACTCTTGAAATTTATATGGAACAATAAGCCCCCACGAATAGCTAAAGCAATTCTTGGGAAAAAGAAAATGGGAGGAATCAACCTCCCGAACTTCAAACTGTACTACAAAGCAGTAATAATTAAAACAGCATGGTACTGGAACAAAGGCAGAACTGCAGACCAATGGAACAGGGTTGAATACACTGACATCTCTCCTCAATCATATGCTCATCTAATCTTTGATAAAGGTGCAAGTAATGTGAAGTGGAGTAAGGAAAGTCTCTTTAATAAATTGTGTTGGCATCACTGGACGGCTACATGCAAAAAAATAGGCTCAGAACTCTGCCTAACACCATGTACAAAAGTAAGATCAAAATGGATTAAAGACCTCAACATCAGACCAGAAACCATAAGGTACATTGAAGATAAAGTTGGCAAAACCCTCCATGACATTGAAGCTAATGGTATCTTCAAAGATGCCACGCCACTGGCCGAGCAAGTGAAAACAGAGATAGATAAATGGGACTATCTTAAACTAAGAAGCTTCTGCACCTCCAAAGAAACAGTGACCAAAATACAAAGACAGTCTACAGAATGGGAAAGGATATTCACCGAATACACATCTGACAAGGGGTTGATATCCAGGATATACAGAATACTGGTTAAACTCCACAAGAAGAAAACATCCAACCCCATCCAAAAATGGGGCAATGAAATAAACAGAAACTTTCTCAAAGAAGAAATCCGAATGGCAAAAAAGCACATGAGAAAATGCTCTACATCATTAATCATCAGGGAGATGCAGATCAAAACCACAATGAGATACCATCTCACACCTCAGAGACTGGCCCACATCCAAAAGAACAAAAGCAACCGATGCTGGCGTGGATGTGGCGAGAAAGGGACACTCCTTCACTGTTGGTGGGAATGTCCACTGGTTCAGCCCTTCTGGAAAACAGTATGGACGATTCTCAAAAAATTAGAAATTGAGCTCCCATTTGACCCAGCAATACCACTCCTGGGAATATATCCCAGAGAGGCAAAAATGTACAGTCGAAGTGACATCTGCACTTGTTTGTTCATTGCAGCGCTCTTTACAATAGCCAGTAACTGGAAGAAACCTGAATGCCCAAGAACAGATGACTGGTTAAAGAAACTTTGGTACATCTACACAATGGAGTACTATGTAGCTCTTAGAAAAGATGAAGTCATGAAATTTACATACAAGTGGTACAATATGGAAAGTATCATGCTAAGCGAAATGAGTCAGAAAGAGAGGGATAGACATAGAAAGATTGCATTCATCTGGGGGATATAAAGTAACAAAGTATGAGATTAATACCCAAGAATAGCTGAGATCAGCACCAGGAGGATTACTCCATAACTTAGAGGCCAGCCAGGTATCCTAGAGGAAAGGGCAGTTCAGATAGAGAAGGGAGCACCAAATAAAGTATGTTTGGAGGATCCTCCCAGGAGGGGAGATGCATGTCGAAAGTAGACTATGGACTGAACATGTTTGCCACTCAATGCCTCTTTTGCAGACCACAACACCCAAAAGGAGAGAGAGAACACAGGGGATTGCCCTGCCACAGAGACAGGGGGGATGGGGGTATGGGGGTGGGAGGGATATTATCCATGGTGGTGGAAAATGGGCACTGGTGGAGGGATGGGTATCTGATCATTGTATAATTGAAACCAAAGCACAAAAAATTGTAAATCTACAACTTTAAAAAAAATAAAATAAAATAAAGGTGAAAAAATAGACAAGAACTATCAAAAAAAAAACTGACAAAGGGAAAGACAGACTGAAACATTACGAGAAAAGAAAAATCTCAAGTACAGGGAAATAACATAAGAATGACAACAGATTGCCCATACAAAACCATGCAAACAAGAAAAGAGTAAAATAGCATATTCAAAGTGTTGAATAAATAAAATTTCAACCTAGAGTCCACTATCCTAAAAAGCAGTCATTTCGATTTGAGGGAAAAATAAAACACACTTAGACAAAAAAGAGCTGATGACATTTGCTATAACTAAACCAACTCTGCAAGAATTACTAAAAGCCTGCTTATAAAAAGCAAATGTCCAGTTGCAAAAACAAATAAATCCCACACAGAAAATGATAACACAGTCCTTTGATCATTAATCTCAATGAATGTCAATGGACTAAACTCTCCCATCAAAAGGCACAGAGTGGCTGGATGGCTCAGGAAAAAAATTCCATCTATTTGCTGTTTACACACCTGAACCCACAGGATAAATACAGGCTCAGAGTGCAAGACTGGGGAAAAAAATTATACAACAAATGGTAGACAGAAAGATTTGGAACAATGTTATATTAGACTAAATAGCAGTTAATTGAAAGAAAGTAATTAGATAGAGCATGGACACTACATTTTGGTTAAGGGAACAATATATCCAGAAGTACTGTTATCAACATATGTTCACCAAATAATGATTCATCAAAATTTATAAAGCTTCTGCTCATAGACCTAAAGATATACACTGACAGAAACACAATAGCAGAGGGAGACTTCAACACTCAACTTTTGACACTTGATAGATCAACTGGACAGAATATCAGTAAAGAAATGAGTCCTAAATGAGTAATTAAAAGAATTGAAACTAATAGAGATATGCAATTAGTGATCTCTTGATCCTCAAAAAGCCAAATACACATTCTTCTCTAGTGCATAAGGAGCGTTCTTCAGGATAGACCACACACTTGGGCATAACTAAAACATACATAAATTTAAGATATAGAAATCTTACCAAGCAGCCTCTCAGATCACAATGTCATAAAGATAGAAGTTAATCATAAAAAGATGTGGGGAAATTTAAATACTTGGAAGCACAATAGTTAGAATATGGAATCAATCTAGGT
This sequence comes from Sorex fumeus, assembly GCF_029834395.1. NCBI lineage: Eukaryota > Metazoa > Chordata > Mammalia > Eulipotyphla > Soricidae > Sorex > Sorex fumeus. The sequence goes on from NW_026606155.1 coordinate 29,366,020, forward strand.
GTCCAACAAAGAATGAGTGGAGAATGAAAGTATTGTATAAATATACACAATACAATATCATGTAGCTGAAAGGAAGGATGAAATCATGCAATTTATTGCAACTTGGATAAACTGGAGGATAACATGTTAAATGATGTAAGTCAGAAGAAGAAAGACAAATACCAGATGGTCTCATTTATCTGTGATATATAGAATAGGAGGACAAGGGAATGCAGAATATCAAAGGAAAGAATACCTAGATTACTCCAGTTCCTAGACTATAGAAATGAGGACAGGAAAGGAAAGAAATTTAAGAGGTAGGCAGGAAGATACAGTCATGAGGTATCTTGACAGGAGCCCTGGACATGTCAGTGGTGTAGAGGTATTGTATATCTATGTATCTATATCTCTATACATCTAAACCACAGAACCAATAATACAAATAGCATCACTTGATCACTTGATATCCCATTACTCATTGATTTGCTCAAGCAGGCTCCAGTAACGTCTCCATTCATCCCTGTTGCTTGCTAGCATAGCCCAATGGCAACTGCTCATTCTAGGAACACAAAGAACCTCAAACTGATCGTTCAGGGTCTTGATGAAGAAGTCTGACCACTCGTAGGTGGGCAGCCATGCAATCTTTTGACGTCCTGTGGAATCCAGTTGGTAATGGCTCTAGTCCAGGCTCATCTCCAAATCGCATTATGTGTGCAGCCCATCTGATTTTCAATGCCTTGGCAAACGAGACAGCGTACCTGATTCATGAGCATTGTTGGAGGTAGGAACTCCGGATTCATTCTCTCATTTGAGTGCTGCGTGATACTCCAAGCATAGCTCTTTCAATTCCTCTTTGAGATTTCCAAATAGCGTTCTCATCCTGATTTCCAAATAGTGTTCTCATCCAGTTCTCAGAGGCATATGTTAATGCAGGAAGAACAGTGGAATCGAAGATATGTGCCCAGAGCCAGAGGTTCTTCGTCCTCTTAGCTATTTCTTTGACACTCTTGAAGGTGTTCCAAGCTGCTCTCTTCCCTCTGCTCAACTCAGATGCCAGGTCATTCGTCATATTGACTTCTCACCTCCGTACACATAACTCTTGCATTCAGAGATATTTGTTGCATTGAGAGAGAATGGAACGTCAGGAATGAGACTGTTTCTCATAAACATTGTCTTCATGAGATTCAGCTGGAGTCCGACCTTTCCACACTCACGGTTGAAGTCAGCCAGCATTTATGCTGCTTGGGTAAAAATGTTTGGTGTTATTAGAACGATGTCATCAGCAAAGCGGAGGTGGTGTAGTTACCAACCATCTATCTTCACTCCCATTCCTTCCCATTCCAGTCGTCGCATGATGTTCTCAAGGGTGCACTGAAGAGTTTTGGTGAAATAGAATCAACTTGCCGAACCCCTCTCTTGACATCGATGATCACTTCTTTGTAGAATGGTGAGATCTGGCAGTGAATCCGTAATACAGCTCATGGAGGATCCTGATGTATTGAGTTTGAATGCCGTGATTAACTAGGGCTTCCATGACTGCTTCAGTCTCAACAGAATCAAAAGCCTTCTTTAAATCAATGAACGTTAGACAGAGCGGCATCTTGAACTCCCGAGAAACCCTCAATGAGCTTGGTTATCGTGTGGATATGGTTGATGGTGCTGAATCCTTTTCGGAACCCGGCTTGCTCACATGGTTGTCCTTCATCTAGTGTTCTGCCAATCCTATTCAGGATGAATTGAGTGAACAACTTGGAGATGACAGACAATAGGCAGATTGGGCGATAGTTGCCAATGTCGTGGATGTCTCCCTTCTTGTATAGTAGTACAGTCCTGCTGGTTTTCCATTGGGATGGAACCTTGCATTCAGACAGGTAGCGTGTGAAGAGCTGAGCCAGTGTATTGAAGAGTACTGACGGTAGGTTCTTCATGTGTTCAGGTCTGACTTTGTCTGGGCCAGGTGCTCTTTGTTTCTTTACCGATGTGATGGTGTGTTGGACTTCAGAAGGGAGAATGTTGTGAACGACATATCCATCCTGCAGAATTTGGTATGTGGGCAGGTGGACATGGTTGTTGAAGAGATCTGAGTAGAAGTCATGAATAATCTTCTCCATTGCCTTTCTGGAAGATGTGATAGATCCATCAAGATGTCGGAGGGCAGTTATCTTGGTCTTGTAGTTGGTGAAGGACAGGTGGGCGTTACAAATGCTTTTCCCACTTCTGCCACACCTGCCAGCACTGCTGCTCTTCTCTCTTTGAGGTCTTCCTTGATTGCTTCTCTGCACTGCTTTGCGAGATCGGACATTCACTTGCGGTTGCCTGAGGCATGTGCCAAGCCATGTTGGTGAATAAGCTGAAGAGTTTTCGAAGACAGGCATTTTTTTGTGGTTATCTCTCTCTTGGCGATGGAAGTGCTGAACCAGTCGATCGTATTCCTTGTCAATGTTGTCAATGACAGCATCTTCCCATGTTGCCCTAACAGAGCCAAAGAGCTCCCAGTTCGTGGTTGTTCTGGGAGCTCTGTTCTTAAACTTTGCATTCCTGTCTCCCTGCTCTGTGAAGTAGAATTTTGCATGAAGGAGATGGTGGTCCGGTCCTGTTTGGAATTTTGGGATAACAGTGACATCAGTCAGGCAAAACCATCGATTGAATATGATGTGGTCAATTTCATTGTGAAACCGTCCACCAGGAGACTCCCATGTCCAACGTTTAGATTCGGCCTTCTGGAATTGTGAGTTACCATGGATGGTCTTGGTCGACATGATGAACTCAGACAGTCTCTCACCCTGTTCGTTTCATTCTAGGCCATGGGTTCCGATGTGGAGTTCTTTGGCCAATCTTCTCATTCCTATCTTGGCATTAAAATCACTGACAATGATCTTGTAGAAGGTGTGGTCTTCTTTATAGAACTTCTCCAGATCCATGTAGAACTTCTCAATTTCTCCTTCATCATAATTGGATGTTGATGCATAGAAAATGAAGATAGAATCTATAGGCAGTGAGCCACATCTATTCAAGTGTAATCATCCGATTCGGGTTGTTAGGCATTAGAATGAATCAATATTCATGGCTAAGTTCGTGTTGACAAGGACACCGCCACCACTGATGCCTCTTTTGTCGCATGTTCCGAGGAACAGTTCTTCTCCAGTGCCGAAAACAGCGTGATGAGATTGATGCCTTCTCGTCTCATCTCAGACCAATGATGTCCTACTTCATCTTTTATGCTTGTACCATCAGGTCCTCGATGGATGCATCAGATGCCAGCATATGTGCATTGAAAGTACAGACAGTTATTTTTGTCGTTCTTCATTTTGGCAACCTAGTTCGGCTTGAGATTTTATCAGCCTCTCCTTCCACATCCTTCTCAATGCTGCTGTATCCAGGGTCAGGGGAATGAGACCCATTGTATTTACTGGTTTGAGCATATCAAATGCACAATGCATAGCTTGCCAGGCTCTGCCATGTGGGTGGGATATTCTTGGTAGCCTGAAAGCACAAATAAACTTTACAGGTGTTTCTATTCAGGCATATGTGCTGGAATGATATTCTCAGTAGCCTGCCAGGTTCTCTGAGAGCGAGAACTAGAGAATAAGAAGTCTTCTGGGAGCTTGGTGCTATAGTCTCTGGATCCTGGCCATTGATGGGGTACCACAGCAGTTGGTATAGATTTTATGCTATACTAATAGCATAAGATCCATAATTCAAAATCAAACTTAAAAACTTGGCTATTAAGAATGCAAACTGAAGTGTAGAAGTGAACCTGGGATCAATGGTGGTGCAAAATTGACAGTAGTGGTGTGATTGGTATTGGAATATTGTACACCAGAAACTCAAATGAGTAACTGTAAATCATGGTAACTTAACAAAATATTTATAAAATGTTAACTTAATAAATCTAGTGTTTCAAAATAAGTAGCACTATAGCACTGTCCTCCCGTTGTTCATTGATTTGTTCGAGTGGGCACCAGTAACGTCTTGTGAGACTTGTTGTTACTGTTTTTGGCATATTGTATATGCCATGGGGAACTTGTCAGACTCTGCCATGTGGGCGGGATACTCTCGGTAGCTTGCCGGGCTCCGAGAGGGATGGAGGAATTGAACCCGGGTTGGCCGTGTGCAAGGCAGATGTGTTGCTGCTGTGCTATTGCTGAAAGTATGGGATTAAAGACTAGAATTGGTAATCAAAGTTTTGAGGTTCAGACAGGAGAGATAGTATTTATCTTGCATGTGATTGATTGGTTTCAATTCCCAGCAACCCATATAATACCTCAAGCCCTACCAGGAGTGATTCCTGACTACAGAACAGGAGTAAACCCCAAGCACAGCTGGGTGAACCCCACCTCCCTCCAAAATAAAACAAAATGAAAAGTTGTTGACTCCAAGGAAAAGGAGTTTAGAGACCCCAAACCATGTAAATAGTAGGATGGGAGTTAGTTTCCTCAGAAGTGTTTTTGCAATTCTCAGCAAAATGAAATCTCAGCTCTCATTGTCTAATGAAGCAGAAGTGATGAAAAGCAGAATTTAAAAGGGCACTTACATCCTGGTTAGTGGATGAAGGAACAAACCAGGACAAGAGCTACTGTCTTTTCTGGGCTTTCTATGCTCACTGGAGGGAAGGACAGGAATGGGGCTACAAAGGGTTTCTGAAAATTTCACCAATCACAATCCCTTTTCACCTGAGAAATTTGTATTCAATCCTGGATATAATGCTATATAAAAGAGGAATACAAATCAAGCAATCATGGATAATAAATCATGACAAATTTAATTTTAAAACAAGTTGTTTTTTTTAATTACTTGACTCAAGGAGTGAAAAAGATATTACAGCAAATAAGGGCTTGCCTTTCATGCAGCTTCCCTAGCAAGTTTCAATTTCCAACACTAAATATGGTCCCCTGAGCACCTCCAGAAGTGATCTCTTAGCACAGAGGCAGGAGTAAACTCTGAACATGGCTGATATGATCCCAAAACCAAAATAAAAAGGGAAAAGAATAGGGTTCACAACTCATAGTTTAAGAAACTCGGGGCTAAACAACTCAAGTAGACATTAGACATATTAAAACTGAGCCACATGAGGAAGTTTTCTGCACTGGGTTGCTTGGGGTGGGTGGTGACATAGGTTTTTCCCTGAGTTTTGCCTGACTCTCAGCTAAGGCCAAACTCTCCTCTGCTTGATCTGAATGTTCCTGGAGCAAGTCAGCTTTTGTTTTTCCATTAATCACCCCTGACTTGAACTTGACTCCTGCTCTGGAAGCAAAAGGTTCTCTGTGTGATAATGCTGACTGGTGGCTTTTGGCTTTTGGAGTATTCTCTTGGTCTCTGCAGTCTTCTTTAAATATAAATATATATATATATATATATATATATATATATATGTTCTTTTCTTTTTATAGGTGACAAGGAGAAATTGTTAATAGGCTCAGTGTAGGTTGGAGAAAGTTCGATTCATAAATTAAAATTTGAGGTAGGTATTACCATTTTGGCCCCTTCATTTCTCTTCTACCCTTATTCTGGTCCTCCTTTAGAGACAGGCAGATTTTTCCAGTCTGTGTGCTTCTGGTGGGACTGTCACTCAGGGTGCTCTACTTCACTAAGCCACAAATGTGATTGAGTGACCAGACTCCAACCAATCACAGTGAGCCACCCTCTAGGTTACAGTGATTGCATATTCATGGCATGTGACAATAGAGTTGTGTTTTCCATGCAACCTGATTCATCCTTGCTAAAGTCATTGCCTTCTGACTACAGGGAAGGAGCCGGCTCCTTAGTGGGTATAAACACTGAACTACAGCTCCTCTCTGTTAGCTCATGGGGAGCTATACTGTCAATCTCAGCAGCCTACTTCATTCACTGCTTCTGTATCACCCTACTCTTATCCTTTCCCAGGAACCAACCCTCTTCTTTTGCTATTTTTGAGATAGTTCACTTTTCACTGTGATGACTCACGGTTGCTAACCTAAAGCTAGTATTGTTTTTTTTTCTATTTACATGACATAAAGCTGACCAGGTTTACTAGTAGCTAAATAGTCATTGATTGAATTTGATTTGAAGGGCAAAAGGAAAGCCCCTCAAGTCCTATCTATGCTTGGGATTCTTTCCAGATTATTTATTTACGCTAAAATATCATCATTTGAAACAAGATTTTGTGTTCTATTGAGACAGAGACTCTGCTCACTTTTATGCTCAGAATAGTCTCAGCACATGTTAAGTGTCAATCAGTGTTAGCTGGATAAAATCTTAGAGAAATTGTGGTAGAGTGGAAATACTTTGGAATTGTTGCACTCTGAGTTCTTTTTGGTCCTCAGTGCCCTCGAAGGGCTGACTACTTCTTCCTTAAGCAGCTTGCTCTATATGTGGAATGATCCTACATACAAGTAAAGATGGGCCAAACACAGAGCAGTGTCCTGCCTGTTGAAATTTATATCTCTCCTGTTGTCATTCTATTTCTTTTTCTACCTGCGTCAGAATTACTAAAGACTATCATTTCTATATTATTTATGAATAATGTCATTTTAAGTAATGTTATTTAAATAATTTTATTTTAAAACAACATAATGTTAGTTTTACTTATTTTAACTTCTTTTCCAATTCGAGTTCTTGTTCATTGTCCTATTACTGTGAAATATTTTAAGTTCATTGCCCTATTTCTGTGCAATCTTTTAAAACTACATAGAAAAATACTGAAGAAAGTGAACATCTTGCCTCTGTTTGATTTCAGAGGAGGGCTTTCAGTTTTTCACCATTGGGTATGATGTTGGTTAGCTGTATCTTGAGGTGTGTTCCTTCCATCCCAGTTTTATCATAAATAGATAATGAATCTTGTCAAAAGTATTCTCCCCCCACATCTGTTGATATGATAATATTTTAATTTTTCCATTTACTAATATTGTATATTACATTAATTTATTTGTGAATATTGATTCATCCCTTGCATCCCTGGCATAAATCCCACTTGATCATGGTATATAAGCCTTTTGATAAATTGTTGAATTTGTTTCACTAAAATTTGTACATCTTTGCATCAGTGTTCATCAAGGATATTGGCCTGAGATTTTATTTTATTTTTTTAGTAATGTAGCTGCCTGATTTGTGTATTAGGAGAACCTGGCTACATAGACACTTTTAAAAGGAATTCCTATTTCTTTAGTATTTTGGAAGAGTTTGAGTATAGATATAAGAATAGTTAATAATTCTTATTTGAAAGTTTGGTATAATTCACTGGTGAACCCATCCGGACCTGGGATATTGTTTAGGGAACTGATTAAATTTTATGTATTTTTTACTTATAATTGGTTTATTTAGATTTTCTACCTCCTCTTGACTAAAACTCAAGAGTTGTATTATTCTAAAATGTCACATCTAAACCAGTTCTGCTAGTGATCCTGAAAGTCATCATATTAAAAATCAAAGGTTAAATGGGAAAAGCAACTAAAATTCATATAGGTAAATGGCAAAAATGCTTCATATAAATAATTTTCTAAATGACATAGTACTAAACTCTCCCATCAAAAAACATGAGGTGACTGGATGGATCAGGAAACTAAATTCAACTTTCTGCTCCTTGCACAAGAAATATTTGAACTATCACAATAAACACACTCAGAGTGTATGGGTGGAAAACAATCATACAGGATGATGGTTACCAAGAAAAAGCAGGGGCAGTCATACTTGTATCAGAGCAAATAGCATTTAATTTAAAGAAAGTAATAAAAGATTGGGATAGATATTATGTAATGATTCAGGGGATTAGTAGATCATGAATACTTAACTATTATTAATATTTATTAATCAAAAGAAGTGGCAGAAATAATTATGAAGTAACTTCAAGTAGACCTAAGGAGATATATTTATATGACTTAATAATAATGGTAGACTTTAATATTCCACTCTGATCATTGGACAGATCAACCATTTACCGTGCACACGGCCCACCCAGGTTCGATTTTGGGCATTCCATATGGCTCACCTGTGCACCGGCAGGAATAATTCCTGAGTGCAGAGCCAGGCGTAACCCCTGAGCACTGCTGGGTATAACCCAAAAAGTAAAAAGAATAGTAATAAAATAAATAAAAAATTATTTAAAAATCACAAAACATGCAATCATATAAAGTATTTTTTCAGATCCCAAAGTTATAAAGGTAAATATTGCACTGTAGCACTGTCCTCCTATTATTCATCGATTTGCTCAAGTGGGCACCAGTAAGACTTTGTGAAGACTTGTTGTTACTGTTTTTGGCATTTCGAATACATCATGGGTAGCTTTCCAGGCTTTGCTCTGTGGGCAGAATATTGTCAGTAGTTTGGTGAGCTCTCTGAGAGGGGCGGAGGAATTGAACCTGGGTTGGCCACATGCAAGACAAATGCCCTACCTGCTATGCTATCGCTCTGGCACAAAGGTAAATATTAGCTATAAAAAAGAATGACAGGGAAATCACTAACATTTGGATACTGTGCAACATACTTTCAAACAAACATTGAGTCAAAGAAGAAATTAAAGAAGAAATAAAATATCTTGAGGGGCTGGAGTACGGTACAGCAGGGAGGGCACTTGCACACAACTGACCCAGGGTTAATCCCTGGCACCCATGTGGTCTTTTAGACCCTGCCAGGACTGATCTCTGAACACAGAGGTAAGAGTAAAACCTTAAAGCAGTGCCAGGCGTGGCCACCAAAAAACAAACAAAAGAGATTACCCCAAAAAAATGAGAATGAAAGCACAAGCTATCAGAAGCCCTGGAACAGAGAGAATGCAGTACTAAGGAGGATGTTTATACCAATACGGGCTTATACCAGGGAATAAGTTAAAGTTCAAATAAATAACTAACCCCACAATTTGCAAAACTAAGAAAAGAACATCAGCAGAATTTTAAAGTAAATCGAAAGAACGAGATAATAATGAGAGAAGAAAATCAATATATAGAAATCAAAAAAACAATACAGGGGACAGAGAGATGCACACATGGTGATGTGCTTGCCTTGTCGATATCCACCCATACACTCTGGGTGTGTTTTTTATGCTAGTTCAAGTATTTCTTGTGCAAGGAGCAGAGAATTGAATTTAGTTTCCTGATCCATCCAGCCACCTCATGCTTTATGATAGGAGAGTTCAGTACTATGTCATTTAGAAAATTATTTATATGAATCATTATATGGTCAACTCAAATTCAGTCCTCGGCACTTCATGTAATCACTTGAACCCTGCCAGGAGTGTTCCCTGAATGTTGAGCCAATGGTAATCCATGAGAACTGCAGGATATGGCCCCAAAACAAAACAATGTAAAGGGTCAGTGGAACAGTTAATTTTTCAAAATAATTAACAGTATTGACAAACGCTTAACTAAACTCATCAGAAAATAAAAGAGAGAGAAAATAATAATAATAAATTGGATTAGAAATGAAAAAAATCTTAGCAGATACCTAAGAAAAACTAAAATCATAGGAAGATACTGTCAGCAATTTTATGCCACTAAGTTGGAGAATGTGGAAGAAATTATGACCCACTCACATTACTGGCCCTGTCTTTTTAGAGTATGATTTATAAGAGATACCTTAGCCAGAGAGATGCTCCTCTCTCTCCAGCTTGTGGAAGAGGTGCTTAGAGATGTGCTCCGGAATGTGTGTGATGTGTGCTGGAAGGTTGGAAATTGTAACATTTTCTCTGCACACTTTTCTCCCTCAACCATGTCCTTAATTGGCCCCTTATTTCCACTTAAACTCTTGACTCTGAAATTGACATGTATAACTGTTTTGACAATAAGAATCCTCTTCCCTCTTTTCTAACCTTTCTCCTTTGTGTTTATTAGCTCAGGGTTTCCCCTTTGTGTCACTCTTCCCCTTCTCCTCCTTTCTTATATGTATTTGTATCTTAGCCTTTGCTTCCCTTCAAAGAAAAAGCCAAGAGCTTGAGTGTGAGCATTTTATTTAGGAGAATAATAAATAGTAATTTATTACTATTGGTAAACAGTATTGGAGGCTGGGAAGTATGTGGCAAGACGCCACAAAAAGGTAGGAAGATGTGGGGAGGATATCGGTGGACATTCTGGAGTAAGTGAGTCCTACAGGCAGGCCACTGGAGTTTAACCCCACTGGTATGCTCTAATCAGGAACAATGCAGAATGTGATTAAAACAATAAGAGGAGAATCGGCCATTCAGTTGATCTAGGACTGCCTTGTGGGGTACTAACTTCTTTGCAGAACTGTACATGGTTGTACATGCCTGAGTGCTGGGAAGGTTTCCACTGAGTCCATGCTATTGAGTTTAATAAAACCCAAATGTAGTACAACTGAGGCATGTGATTATTAGCTTACACTTGAGCAAAGCTAGCTACTATGGTAGCAGCAGCGGAGAAAACGTGAGACAGGACAATAGACCCAGGCCTCTTGTTGCACTGTGTATAACTAGCTAAATTTCCACTAAGTTCAATTTGTCTTAGAGTCTTCAAGGTGTTAGTCAACATCTACAAAAGACTTATGACAATGACAGGAAAGTAGTGAAATACCCATAATTGCAAGGATCTAGTAGAGAGTCTCCTCTTCCTCCTTCACACCTTCTATGTGAGTTAAGCTTTTGTGAGTGGAAGATGCTATACTGGGGGAACACTTTTACCTTCCTCTCCAATAGCTCTGAGTTTGCCATTCCATGATTATTTTATAAGTTTTCCCTTTACAATTACCATAGGTAATTCTCAGGGAGTCCTGAGAGATATTATAGGTGAGCATCTAAGTTCTAGATACATTCTTTCAACCTCCCATGTAGAATAGTAGCCCAGTGAATTTCCTGCTTACTATGATCAGTTATTTCTACCAACATCCTAACTCCTCTTCTTGCCTGTTCAGTCATTGGCAAGACTTAAATGAATGTTTCCCAGTCATGGATTCAAGTTTCAGAATAATTTATAGAGTAGAACAAATTATAAGGGTTTGATGGAGAGATGACAACTTTATGTCACGTTGCACATTTGCAAAGAGGACCTTGTAGGTATTTTTAGATGAAGGAACCCAAAAAGTGTGCAGTGCAGCCTCTCTGTCCCTTTTTTTCCTAATTTTGTCTTATTCTTCTCTTCCTCCCTCTATGTGTCTTTCTCTGTCTTCTCTTTGTTTTCTGCTAATGTCTGTTCCTTGATAGTCTGCTTCTGAAGGACAGAAGAAGAAGCACTAGAGTCACCTTAATTCCCTATAGTTTCCCAGAATACTGGGATACCCTGGAAAGTAGTGGACAAAAGGAAGCCTTCTGAGGGTAAGAGATATTTATGGAAGGAGGAATAAATCTACTACAGAAGACTCCACAAAGGAACTTTGCCTAGGAAGAGGATTTTTGAAAATTTGAATTTACTTAGAAAAAAATGGCCTATCCTAAGCCCACCACCACTTGCATCCTTCCTACCCCACCTATGGGTAAATGACCAGAACAGATGCTGAGAGAATTGAAGAGAGCAGATAAAATGCACCTCCCCTCCTCTTTTAAGATCAATTTTTCAGATCCCAGTCTAAGATGGCTTATTCCTGTATTTGGAGCTCCACAGATCGTTTGGACATCATTCTCTTCAGATGTATTGGCCTAGCAGACCCTGGGAGAGGTTCTTAGGACTGTAGCAGTCTCTACTTCCAGCTCTCTTCCATTCCGTCCTCTCTCTAGTCTGGAATTTTGAGTGTCTTTTACTTCTGTGCCAGTATAATTCTGGCCTTTCCTCCACAAAGGTCTTTTTGATCTTTTTCCAGTTTCCATAATCCCTTATTCAATTTTCTCTTTGAAGGTCCTGATGAAAATTATAATTAGGTATCCTATGCTTTTTAAAATTAGATCTCAATAATTAAACAAACTTGAATGCTTTATACCCATAATAATTCATTCAATTCTCATCTAAAGCATTTGCGGTAGAGTCTAATACCTTGTCTATTTTACAAATGAGTAAACAGTATATTGGGAGATTAAATAACTTTTCCATGATCACACAGCAGGTAGTGCATTTACAGGACTATGTCTTGCCTTTATATTGGCTGTTCGTACGATAGCAGGCTATACAATGTCACCAAGTGAATGATTAAAATCCTGGGTTTTGATTTTAAAAAATCAAGTATGATTTAAGTCAAAATAAAGTGTTTCTGAAACTTTATAACAATGAAGGCTTGTGTGTGAACTAACTGGGTCTCTGTATTCTCTTGTCACCTTTTATTTTTGGTCATTTCTGTTATCTTTATTTCTTTTTATTATTTTTTTTGTATAGAGAACATATAGTGAAATTACCAAAAAATAAGTTTTGTAGGGGAGGTAGGAGTTGAGGTTTCTTCTAGGTTAATAGGTCAAGAGTTTGGTGAATCCTTTTGACTTCATGTTCTTCACTTAGGGTTGAATAAATGAGAAATGACTTTAGGCAGGGGTGGAAGAAGGAAGCTATCAGAGTACCTGGTGAGAAATTGAATTCAGAGAGAGGGAATGAAGTGGAATATGTTCCTTTCAGTCCCATTGATCTTTCTTTCCATCAAAGAATCTCCTGCAGGCTTCAGTTAAAGATATAGAATTATAGGAATTAGATATGTTACTCTATCTACAGTGATGGCAGGATCATTTGTCAATGAACAAAATTCAATTGTAGAGTTTCTGGAACACTTCTTAGGGCTGACTTGTTTTTGAGATCTTTTTAATTGGATTTGAGTCTTTTTGTTTTCTTTCTTTGTACAAAGTCATTAACCCCTGTTCCACTGGGCTAAATGAAGAAATTAAAGGTTGTTTTGGCTGACAAATAATCCCAGTTAAAATATAAGAGTCAGCATTCATGCTTGTCTTGTATAGTGTGAGTGCCACCTCTATTATTTCTTTATTTACTTCAGCTCTACTGGGTGAAAGAGATGATATGGTCCATTCTGACTCTCATGCTTACTAAAAGTTTTCTTGGAAATGCATCAAAAAAATTAGGGGCTATTCCATGGAACTTGGGAATGTGATGATCAGGTGACAAAGGCACAAAGTAGAGGAAAAAGGTCTTTGCTAGTTCTGAATATGTTACTAAACTAAGAGTTGGGAAAAGTCAACACACCACCATTGAAATGTTTTCTTGCTAGTCAAAGAGAGAATATTGGGGCAAGTTGGGATAAGTGGGTCTCCAAAAGAAGTAGGACTTCCCGAAGGCTGTGAAATATTGCTGGTGAGCTGTCTCCTTGCTATTGAGCCAATGTGTTGCTGGTAACTTAGGTGAAATGAGGCACAAGGGAGAGACCAACTTCAAATATCAAAGACAACTACCACTTTTTTGTTCAACCCACCACAGCCTCTCAGGGGAAAGACCTGGGGGAAGGCTATGTGTGATAAAGTCTGCCATGAGCACCTTCCTGACACAGCTACTCTTGTCCCCCAAGTCCCACTAAGCAGATATCAAGCTATTTCTTAATTCCACTTGATCTTTTCAGCATGGGGATTTGACCCCACCACCAGATTTCTTTGTGAGCTGTGATCTCAAATTAGAGGAAGGAATTGCTTTTTGTAGGTAAGGAAAGTCAGTTCTTGCCTCTGTCCAGGTTGTTATGGTCCCAGATTCAAAGTCTAACTTTGGAGAAAAGAATTTTTAGGAAGGAGATGAATAATGAAGTAAAATATCTTTGTTAAGAAAATATAGGAGGAGAAAAAAAGAAAAGAAAAAAAAACCTCATTCAAGGGAGAATGCAAGACTACACATCTCAAGATGAGAAACAGAAATACGGGTAAATTACCAAGATGGTGAATGTACCATCATGCTGAGATGTGGGTGACTATGCCTCTGCGAAGTTAGTTTTATAATGTTTTTCCAAAATGCTCTCCACTTGGCAGTTTCCACATTGATAAAAAGCAGTTTATATTGCTAGGATGTTGTCACAAGGAAGATTTGGGGACTTTTGGTGATCTTTCATATTCTTATCATGTCTAGCCTTCTCAAACAGAATTTTTCACCTCAAAGTCCTCCATGATTTTTGGGCTATTTTTGTATGGTAACTTTTCTACTCCACATTGCCAGGACCTCACCTGCCTGCTTGCATGGATTGAACTTAGGACCAAGTTTCAGCAGGAATGTGGATCTGTGATCCAGTATAGGTACACATTTTCCTTACTCATTACTGCTCACTCAGTATTTCTTATTTAATGCCTCCCATTAGTCATGAATCCATTCAGTATGGTCCTTTACTTCAAATCTTCAAATATGGGATAAGTGAAAATAATAATAAGATTATGATTATTACTATTATTACTATTATTAATAATACTATTATCAATACTCTTTATCAAAATTAAACGTATATTAGACTTTCAAAAGTGTTTTATTTAATGCTTAAATTATTTTAATAATCAATATGATTATTTCTATTTTACAGATGAGACTATTGAAAGACATAAAAGGAGAGTGATTTATTTAGGGTTTTAGGAAGTAATACCTAAGTAATTATGGGTTTCTTGAAATTTTTGGGTAAAAGCCCATGATCTAAACTAATATATCACATATGTACTTTCTAAGAGGAGAAAGTTGATTAGCAATGATTGCCCAAATACAATTTTCCTTTATTGATTATGGCCTCTCAGTTAGTCTTCATGTTTAATCTTCATTATCAATCTTAAACAGCCTTTTCTTGGACTTTTTGTGATTATACCTTCATTTTCAGTGTTCCTTAAGTGTTAGTGTGGCTGGAACAGTGTCCAGATATTTTATCAAATATTCTTCTGTATGTCTTTATAAGGTTGTTTTAAAAATTATATTAGGATCCAGGAGATGACTCAGAAGACTTGAGTGTAAACTTGCATGTGGGAGCCTTGGATTTGATCTCTGAAACTCAAGCACTTTGGGAGAAACTCCCAAACACCAAATCAGATGTAGCCCCTGAAAACCATAGGCATTGTCCAAACAAAAATTAGATTAATGTTTAAATTATTTTTCACTAAAGTGGATTGTCGTCTACAATGTGAATGAGCTTCAACCAATCAGTTAAAGGCCTGAATGGAAGAAAAACTGAAGTCCACAAGCAAGATAGACTCCGGTTAGTAGATGATGTTTAAATTTGAACTGTGTTTGTTGGTTCTTCCCTAGATTTCTACCTACTGCCCACCCAGCAGATTTTACAATTACCAGTCTTCATAATCGTGTGACCCAATTCCTTAAACACTCTCTCTCTCTCTCTCTTTCTCTCTCTCTCTCTCTGCTTACACACACACACTCATGTACTGAAAAATTGAAAAATTCCTACGTGGACTTTTCCTTCTCCATTTTCTTCTAGTCCTCCTTCTCTTCCTCAGTAGTTAAGCGTTGTTAGCACGAAAGTGGATTTTTCCTGCACTGGGGAATTCTCAAGAATTGTATGAAAGATTTTCAAACAAAATTTAGAATTTTAGGAAGTTAGAATTTGCTACACAGGTAAAGTAAATGGGTCTGGGTCCCTACCCAAATGTCCAAGCTTCTCCTTTACTTGTGATTTATCCTGTTCCTAACATTGCCTTGTCTCATGTATGGTCTTCCTTCCTCATCCCTATGCAGTCTGCTCCGGTGAAAAATGGCCAGGTCCTGTCCCTACATCACTCTCTATCCTTTGCATACTTTCCTTGGTCTCTGGCCATGGCCACCTGCGCCTAGGCAAGATCTTTATAGTCTGTGCCCATTGCTAGATGTCCCAACTATAACCCAACAGTTCCTGCCATCTTGTTCCGGCTTTCCTAATCTCCAGCTTTGGCAACAGGCACGTGGATGAGACTCCTGTGTTTAGTATCTGTCCCTGGTTGGGCATCCAAGCCCTGCTTGAATCTGAACTTTCCTTGGTTCCTGAGCCTTGCCTGTATTATGCCCATCAGGCCTTTCAGGCCTATCTGTACGCAATGGTCTCTCTGAGTGGGGGGAGTCCTACCTGCTGAGTGGATGCAAAAAGAAAGAGGAGAATCCACAGTGAACTGGTCTGGAGAAAGACGGTGGGGCTGGGGACCTCCTTTAATGTGCTGCCATAACCCAGCCCCCAGCCATCCCATTATCTGTTTTGATTTGCTACCTGTTCAATGGGCTATCTGTTCCCTGGGTGGAATTTAAAGTGACCAACTAAATTTACCTAGCACACCATCCTTCCGCTCCCCATATCAATGTCATTTTCCTACTCTTTGTGTGTTCTTTTCCTTATAGAACATATCCATTCTCACAAACATATTTAAATCTTTCCAAAATCTGAGTTCCCCATGCAGACTGTTTTCTTTACCCCAAAATAGTTGCTGAAAGGATCCTTACAGCAGGTAAGATCCAAGTTAGCAACTTCTTTAATTTCCATATGACTGGGCTGCCTAGTTTCAGATTCTTTTAAACACACAGGTTTAAAGGCTTGGGATTTCTGGCTCTTCTCCTTGTCCTTGTCTGCCTGACCAATCAGCATTTCAAATTGCTTTGCCCCGGGGTCATCTTTAGTCTTTTATGGTATGAGTGTTATGTTCTTCCCAACTTCATATGTTAAAATGCTGATTCCCACATTTGTATACAGATAGTGTTACTAGGTTGACACTTAGAGGAATGATTAGAGAGTAAAGGTGGAATCCCTCATATAGGAATAGTGCTCTTATGGAAGAGATCCCACAGAACCCCCTCACTCAATCAGTCCTGGATGGATACCTCAAGAAATCTATAACTCATAAAAAAAACCCTTCATACTCTTTCCCCTCAAACTCTGGGACTTCTAGTCTCCAGACCCACTTGTTTACAAGTCTTGCAGTCTGTAGATATAGTTTACTGAATGGGCTAAGATACGTTGATAGAACTGTCTTCCTGTTATTCATTGATTTATTCGAGTGGGCACCAGTAACATCTCCATTGTGAGACTTGTTGTTACTGCTTTTGGCATAAAGACTACGCCACGGGGAGCTTGCCAGGCTCTGCCATGCAGGCGAGATATTCTCGGTAGCTTGCTGGGCTCTCTGAGAGGGATGAAGGAATTGAACGTGGGTCAGCTGCGTGCAAGGAGAATGCCCTACCCGCTGTGCTATCGCTCCGCCCTAAGATACACCTATCTTTTCATATGGTAAAGAAAATGAACACCAATAAGTAGCCTTGGGCATAAAGAGAACGACAGAGGTCAGAATCAGTTAAAACAAAGTAGTTGTCTATGACCATGCCCTGTCCTAAAGATCCAGCACACCAGGATTCCACCCACTCCCACAATCCCCACTAGGCTGCCACTGCTGCGAGCATCAACAGTGAAATGTTTTCTCACATCTAAACATCAGCAGAACACATACATCAAGATAAGGGTTTTATAACCTAGTTTCTATACTTTTTGCTATGTATAGATTGCATCAGACCATAGAAGTAATGGCCCCTAAATACATACAATGCACCCTATCTTTTATCTTTGCCCAAGGATGGTAGAAAATTACTTACATCCACTTCTAAAACTAATGCCTGGTTATAGAATAATTATTTGATCTTTCTATTATTCTCAGACAGTATTTACAATGGTTATTTACATAACTTCAACCATACTACAGAAAAAAGGGTACAGCTAATCAGAACTTTCCCTGGTTCTACTTTTTGGCTAGTCCCCACTTTTGACTTCAAAAATAAAGATTCTTTCATTAACTATCTACTATCACAGGAGTGATTATTTTAGTCAGTACTACTACTCCACCTGGTTCAGACTTGTTTGTCTCCTTCCTGAACTGACTTCCTGTTTTCAAGTCCACCTATTTGCCTATATTACACAGAAATGACACGTTAGCTGTACTCAAGCCCTGTTTTCCTATATCTCTCTTCTTCCTAGCTCACAGAATGGTGAGTTCCAGTTCTGTAACCAATGTAAACCTTGGATCTGAAGTTTATCTTTTTTTTTGAGAATCAGGCCCAATTCAGCTACTCCACATGCGCTTCCAACACACTAAAGCTAAGATCACAAAGAACCTTACAGACAACCAGAAATTCCTTTGTAACCAACTGTGTATTTACATGAACTGCAAAAGTCCAGAAACAGTGGAAGGAGTATAGATGGAATTGGGATTAGCATTTAAGGAGTGTCACCAGAATCTAGGATTAAACTTTTCATGATTCTCTCTGCACTAGGAGCTGTTTCTAATCATCAGCCCTTGGCTGGTACATATTAAACTTGTTTCCTTAAACAAGGACATTCCTAGAGATGTCAGAGGGTTAGAAGAACTAGAATAGGAGTTCTAAAACAAGAAAAAAAAATTAAGGAAAAAATTTAAGAAATTTTATTGGGTTCACAAAGACCAATGGCAATAAGGCTGTGATTGAAACAAGTTGCCTACAAGTATCTATATCAGGATGCAAGCAATTTTTTTTACATTTTGAGTTTGGTGTTGGGGACATTCTCCCACAGTGCTCAGAGATTAAACTTGACTCTATGATCAGGGATCACTCTTCTGGTGATGCTTGGGGACCCATATACAGTGCTGGGAATCAAACCCTGGTCAGCCGTGTGCAAGGCAAGTGCCTTGCCCATTATAGTATCTCTTCAACCCTAGAAAACTACTGATTTTTAGTGTGGAGTTTAATATAAATTGCTTATTTAATTTGAAAGATGATACAAACACTCTAATAGCACTTTAAAATGAAGACTTTGCACCAAACTAGACCAAGCTTATACAATAATAGTAGTAGTTATTATGTATTGTGTACTTTAATGGTGTCATACACTGTGCTCTGGTATTGCATACATTTTTTTATTCTGACAATTACACTAGGAATTAAAAACATTATTTTTAAGTCTATAGATGTTTAAACTGATGCACAGAGAGGTTTGCCCAGGGTGACAACTAATTACAAGAGTCAAGTTCTAAGGACAAAGTGTGGTGTAATAGCTTTAGGCACAAAGAAGGAAGGAAATCTGATTTTTTTAAATTTATTTTTATTGAATCACAGTCATAAACACATTTACAAAGTTGTTCATGCTTGGATTTCAGTCATATAATGTTCCAACACCCATCCTTCATCAATATACATTACCTACCCCCAGTCATCCCCATTTCCCTCCCATACTCTGCACCCCAACCCCATTATTGCAGGCATTCTCTCTGTCTCTGTCTGTCTCTTTCTCTCTGTCTCTGTTTCTGTCTCTGTCTCTGTGTCTCTGTGTCTCTGTCTATCTGTCTGTCTGTCTGTCTGTCTGTCTCTCTCTCTCTCTCTCTCTCTTTTGCCTTATTGTCATGCTGATTCCTTTCCTATCCTAACTACTCTTTGGCTCTTCTCCCCCCTCCCAACACACACACACACACACACACACACACACACACACACACACACACACACTCACTCTGTGGCAAGCTTCCAACCACTGACCAGTCTTCCTGGACCCTGTTTACCCTCACCATGAATGCATTATATACCTGTCCCTCTCCTTCTGACTCATTTCATTCAGCATGATACTCTCCATGTCCATCCATTTATGAACAAATTTCATGACTTCATTCATGACATCTTATCAGGACATCTTTTTATGACATCTTATTATCTCATTCCTACTTTGGACAAACTTGCAGGCTATCGAATATAGCCTGCCCACAGGGCAGAGTCTGGCAAACTCCCCAAACTGGTACCAAATATGCCAAATACCAGTAACAATGATGGGTCTCATTCTCCTAAAGAGCCTTGAATATAATCTCAGGGTTAGGATGAAAGAGATGTTACTGGGGCCTGCTCGAGGCAATCGACGAATAACAGGATGAAATGATGAAAATTCTCTGTAATAGCTGTGTAGTATTCCATTATGTCGATGTACCATAGATTATCCAGTTGTCTGTTCTCGAGCACTCTGATTGTTTCCAGATTCTGACTGTTATGAATAATACTTCAGTGAATATAGAAGTTCAGATGGTATTTCTGCTGTGTTTTTGGGTCCCCAGGGTATATTTCAGAAGTGGTATTGCTGGGCTAAATAGAAGCTCAGTTTCTAGTTTTTTGAGGAATATCCATATTGTTTTACAAAAAGGTTCGACCAGTCATTCCCACCAACAATAAAGGAGAGTCCCTTTCTCCCCGTATCCACAACAGCACTGGTGGCTCTTATTCTTTTGTATGTTTGCCAGTCTCTGTGGTGTAAGATGATATCTCATTTGTTTTTTTGATTTGCATCTCCCTGATATTTGATGATGTAGAGCATTTTTATGTGCCTTTTGGCCATTTAAATTTCCTATTTTAGAAAGTTTCTGTTCATTTCCTCTCCCCAGTTTTTATGGGTTTGGATATTTTTTCTTGTAAATAAAAAGATCTCCATTGGAAGATCTGATTGAGTCCTATGTATGGTAGACAAAAGTTCACTAATGAGGCACTGGTACAACTGGAGGTATCTAAGGAAGGAGTAATTTCTCTACAATAGAAATCTAACCTTGAGTCTACAAATAGGTGACTCAGAATTTCCTAAAGTACCAAAAAGGCTACCAAAGGTAGGTGAAATTATATTAAGACAAAATTTAGTATCTCTTTGCTGTCTGATAGGGGTGGGACTCAAAGCTTCTCTATCAAGCCATAAGGAAATAAGGAGAAATAATAGTAATGCTGATGGATAGAAGTTTATTAAATTCACTCACTGAAACAGAATTTCTTTTTCTTTCAATGATGTTGATTGCCTTGAGAGCAGTTAGAAAGAATAGAGCAATCACTAATGCTGAGTTTAAATTCTCTGTAGTACAGGTAAATTTAATGGGTGTAATTTAATCTTCCTTCAGCTCCTGAATGAAGTGAAGACCCTGAACTGCCCAATAGTAGTGAAACATTGTTTATAAATCATATTCTCAGGCATATTCTCAGGCATGGAACCATAACTCAAAAGGGTTCCTTTTAGCTGGGAATCCTGCAAATAGCACTTTCTACACTGTAACCACCACTTTATCAGACTTCCCTAAACCTGGTCCCTGAGATCTACTTGACATGATTCAAGGTCTTTCACAGCCGCTAATATAACTGTGGAATTATATTCCAGTTCCTTGTAGAGTCCACTCCACTGCAAGTTCCCGGCCCCCAGACCTGATTAATTTTGTATCATTGACTTACACAGTGTGGGTTTGGGAAAGAGGAGGGTAGAGGTTAGAAATGATAGTTTCCTATGGGCTGAAGAGATAGTCCAGAAGATAAGGTACTTGCTTTGCATGTGATCACTTTGGTCAGACCTAGTTCAATCCCCAGCACACATCAGGGATTGTGTGCACCACTAGGGGTCACTCTTGAGCACAGATCCACGACTAGCCCCAGAGCACCTCTTCCAAGTTCTTGTTTCTCAAGTATCTTTCTTTCATAATTTTTTTCCTCAGTCAAACTTATGGACGCCCTTTCTGTTGTCATCTTTCTCTCCTCTTTGTATTGATTTGAAAGAAAGCCCATATACCTTTCCAACGTTTTGCTAATATAGATGAGGAACAACACATTTCTTCAAAGAAGTTCTCCTTGTTTATCATCCTCACTCCTGAACCACTTTCTCATCCTCCACACTGAATTTCAACCAGGGACAAAAGAGGAACTGGTAGGAAAAAAATGATATTGGTGGTTGATGTGGGGAGCAAGGGAAGTAGTACTCTCAAATATAATGCCACTCCCTCTTCTTGACTCATTCTGGTCTTCCTGGGAAAACCAGATTGGGGCAGAGGGAGAGGGGATATGTAAAACCAGTAAAAGTTTGCCATGAGCATCTTCGAGGAGTGCTCTCTAAGTTCCCACCAACCTCACAGGCAGCTGTCAAGCTGCACCTGAGGTCCATTTGATCTCTACACTCAGTGGGAATTGATTCCCACCATCTGAGCTTTCAGAGAACCATGGCCTCAGGTAGGAGTGAGGGATTACTCTTTGCAAGAACAGGAAAGTTGGTCCAGACCTTCCCCCAATTTCCTAGACTCATCATCTACATTTATATAAAGAATTTCATATAACTATGCCATCGGATTCTGCGCCAGGCTGTTTACATGGGGCACCCTAGAGGAGGCAGGTGAGAGACCTCCCTGCCCCAAGGGATCCAGTTCTGGCAGCCAAAAACCTCCACAACCCAAATGCCGCCATGCTCAAGGCCAGTCCCCACACACTCGGATGAGCCTCAAATACAAGTAAACATATTCCTGGACTGTGCGGCCGCAACACATCTTAAGACACTCCCCACCCTTTCTCCATAATTACCACACCACATTTGATGGCGTTCAGATAGTAGGCAACAAATCATAGAGGGAAATACACACACACACACACACATATGCATCACTTGATCACTTGAAAACTTGACATCCCTATACTCATCGATTTGCTCGAGAGGGCACCAGTAATGTCTCCATTTGTCCCTATCACGTGCTAGTGTAGCCCAATGGCATCTGTTCGTTATAGGAACACGAAGAGCCTCAAATTAATCATTCAGGGTCTTAACGAAAAAGTCTAACCATCATTTACGTGGGCAGTCATGAGGTCTTTTGATGTCCCATGTAATCCAGTTGGTAACAACTCTAGTCCAGCAGTCATCTCCAAATCTCATTATGTGTCCTGCCCATCGGATTTTCGACACCTTGGCAAACGAGACAGCGTCCCTGACTCTTGACCATCGACGGAGGTTGGAACTCTGGATTCTGTCTCTCATTGAGTGAAGCGGGTTATTCCAAGCATAGTTCTTTTGATTCCTCTTTGGGAGACCTGAAGAGTGTTCTCATCCTGTTTTCGTAGGGCCCAGGTCTCTGAGGCATATGTTAATGCAGGAAGAACAGTGGAATCAAAGGGATGTGCCTAGAACCAGAGGTTCTTTGTCCTCTTAGCTATTTCTTCGACGCTCTTGAGTGTTCCAAGGTGTTCCAAGCTGCTCTCTTCCTCCTGTGCACCTCAGGTGCTAGGTCACTCGTCGTGTTGACTTCTCGACCTAGGTACACATAAATGCTGTATTCGGAGATGTTTGTTCCATTGAGAGCGAACCGAACGTCAGGGACAAGACTGCTTCTCATAAACGTTGCCTTCGTGAGATTCAGCTGTAGTCCAACCTTTCCACACTCATGGTCGAAGTTGGCCAGCATTTGTGCCACTTGGCTAATATTTGGTGTTATTAGAACGATGTTATCAGCAAAATGGAGGTGGTGTAGTTGCTGACCATCTATCTTCACTCCCATTCTTTCCCATTCCAGTCATTGCATGATGTTCTCGAGTTGGCACTGAAGAGTTTCTGTGAAATTATATCGTTCTGCTGAACCCCTCTCTTGATGTCAATGATCACTTTCCTGTAGAATGGTGAGATTCTGGTAGTGAATCCATAATACAGCTGACCGGGCATCCTGATGTATTGAGTTTGAATGCCCTGATTGGGTAGGGCTTCAATGACCACTTTTGTCTCAACAGAATCAAAGGACTTTAAATTAATGAACGTTAGACAGAGCGGCATTTTGAACTTCTGAGAATCCTCAGTGAGCTTGGTTATCGTGTGGATATGGTCGATTGTGCTAAGTCCTCAGAAACCGGCTTACTCACATGGTTGTCCTTCATCTAGTGTTCTGCCAATCCTATTCAGGATGACTTGAGTGAAAGCTTGTAGACGATAGACAACAGGCAGATCGAGCAATAGTTGCCAATATCGTGAATGCCTCCCTTCTTGTACAGTAGTACAGTCCTGCTGGTTTTCTATTGGTACAGAACCTTGCATTCAGACAGGAAGTGTGTGAAGAGCCGAGCCAGTGTATTGATGAGTACTAATGGCAGGTTCTTCAGGTGTTCGGGTCTGATCTTGATTGGGTCGGGTGGTTGCTTCTTTACCGACAAAATGGTGTATTGGATTTCAGAAGGGAAAACCTTGGGAATGACATAACCATCCTGTGAAATTTGGTATGTGGGCCAGTGGACGTGGCTATTGAAGAGATCTGAGTAGAAATCATGGATAATCTTCTCCATTGCCCTTCTGGAAGATGTGATAGATCCATCAGGATGTCAGCGGGCAGTCATCTTGGTCTTGTAGTTGGCGAAGGACAGGAGGACATTGCAAATGCTTTTCCCAGCTTCTGCTGCATCTGCCAGCATTGCTGCTCTTCTCTCTTTGAGGTCTTCCTTTATTGCTACTCTTCACTGCCCTGTGAGCTCGGACATTCGCTTGTGGTTGCCTGAGGCTTGTGCCAAGCCATGTTGGTGAATTAGCTCGAGAGTTTTCAAAGACAGTAGTCTTTTTGTCGCTATCTCTCTCTCGGTGTTCTTTGCACAATCATGGAGGTGCTGAACCAGTTGATCGTATTGTCAACAACGGTATCTTCCCATGATGCTGCAATAGTGCCAAAGAGCTCCCCGTTAGTGGTCATTCTGGGAATTCTGTTCTTAAACTTTGCAGCCTTTTCTCCCTGCTCCATGACGTAGAATTTTGCACGAAGGAGACGGTGGTCCGATCCCATTTGGAATTTTGGGACAACAGCAATGTTGGTCAGGCAAAACTATCGATTGAATATGATGTGGTCAATTTCATTGTGGAACCATCCACCGGGAGACTCTCAAGTCCAACATTTAGAATCGGCCTTCTGCAACGGTGAGTTACCATGGATGATCTTGGTTGTCAGGATGAACTCAGACAGTCTGTCACCCTGTTCGTTCCATTCTAGGCCATGGGTCCCGGATGTGGAGTTCTTCGGCTGATCTTCTTGGTCCTATCTTGGCATTAAAATCACCGACAATGATCTTGTAGAAGGTGTGGTCTTCTTTATAGAACTTCTCCAGCTCCATGTAGAACTCCTCAATTTCTCCATCATAATTGGATGTTGGTGCGTAGACAACAAAGATAGAAACTACAGGCAGTGAGCCACATCTATTCAAGTGTAATCATCTTATTTGGGTTGTTAGGCATTCGAATGAATCAATGCTTATGTCCAAGTTCGTGTTGACAAGGACACCGCCACCACTGATGCCTCTTTTGTCGCATGTTCTGAGGAACAGTTCTTCTCCAGTGTCAAAAACGGTGTGATGTGATTGATGCCTTCTGGTCTCATTTAGGCCAATGATGTCATAGTTGATCTTTTGCGCTTGTACCATCAGGTCCTCCATGGATGCATCCGATGCCAGTGTATGTGCATTGAAAGTAAAGACAATCTTTTTTGTCTTTCTTCATTTTGACAGCCTAGTTTGGCCTTGAGATTTTATCAGCCTCTCCTTCCTCATCCTTCTTAACGCTGCCGTATTGGTAGCTCTTTCAGGGTCAGGGGAATGAGACCCATTGTAATTACTGTTTTGGGCATATTGAATATGCCATGGATAGCTTGCCAGGCTTTGTTGTGCTGGCGGGATACTCTCAGTAGCTTGCCATGCTCTCCGAGAGGGATAGAGGCTTTTAGGGCAGCCTCTAATCACCCTTTCTGGTGTTCCCATATGCATATATACATATTTTCAGGTATATATACCAAAGCTCACATCATCGAAACTTTAACAACATGTTAGTTATATCCTATAGAATGTCTTAATGGTTCCTGCCAAAATAAAACTATCTTCACACTGTTTCCTATATGAACACTTTTTTGTAAGCATGTTCAGCAGTTTTTCATAAAAGACAATACAAAATATATTATTTTGGTTGTGTTTTGGGATAGGGCTTGGGATGGAAACATCCTGAATTTGGTGGTGGGAAAGTGTAATGATGGTGGGATTGGTGTTTGATTATTAAACGTAATCAAATATTGTGAACTAACTTATAAAATAAAAAAATTAAAAAAAGAATTTCAGGATGAGATGAACAGAAGTAAAATAGTGTTATTTAGAAAAGATGAGAGAACAAAATAAGGTAACAAAAAATAGACAGTTATAGAAACTATAGGTTTTGTCTATGAAACTGAGCTTATATGGTGGGTATTTAAAGGAGCCCTTGGTACACCGGTAGAGGGAGGCAAGCACTCTCTGATGGCGGTATGATGTGGAATGATGTATGCATAAAAGCATAATTAACAGTATTGTAAGTCCTTGTATTTCAATAGAAATTATATTTAAAAGGGAAATATAAGAGAAAAGAGAGACAATAGAAGAGAGCAACTCCCTGTTCTAAATAAAGAACAGAATTGTACATCCCAGTTGGGATGCAGGCAATTCCAAAATAGAATGATATCTGCTTGTCTTTGCAAATCTGGTTTTATAGAGTTTTCCCCATACTGCTTCATCTTGGGACTCTCTGTGTAGATAAAAATCTGTTGTTAGGGTGTTGTGAAGGGGAAAAACTTAAAAATTTTGGTAGTTTACTTTCGAATTCCTTTTTAAAAAAATGAAACAAGTTAGTTTTCATTGAAACTTATTTAGAAAGATGTGATGGGAGAGGAGGAAGTACAAGTTCAAGAAAGAACACAGACTTCTGAAGACTGGAAATAGGTAAGCAAAGAAATATAGAGACAAGCAAACAACATACATGTTCAAGTGAGAACATTGGCTCAAAAGAGCAAGTTTCAAATTCCTTTTATGGTCTTTTTTCCTGCTGAAGTTTCTCTTCTCCTGATGGGATCTAGCCTTCTCTGAG
This sequence comes from Sorex fumeus, assembly GCF_029834395.1. Classification (NCBI taxonomy): domain Eukaryota; kingdom Metazoa; phylum Chordata; class Mammalia; order Eulipotyphla; family Soricidae; genus Sorex; species Sorex fumeus. The sequence goes on from NW_026606155.1 coordinate 29,392,408, forward strand.
CTGGTGTAAGAGTCTTATTGGCCTCAGTCCCCCCATCTGCCAAAGCAAATCTAGGTTTCATGCTTTTGGGCTGATTTAGATTTGGTGGCACAGTAATTTCTTTAGATTATAACTTGGTTTTATGACTTTCTGCAGTCTCATTTCTAGAGACCCCCTATCTACCTGCCTCGCCTCAAGCATGGAGGACCAGCTGTTAGGACCAGCTGCTGAGGTCTGAGAAAAAAATACCTTTTTACCCTGTATGTGTCTCTCTGGACTTCTTACAAAAAGGTCAGAACTCAAGACTTTAAATGTGGATGTAATGCGGAAAAATTCAACAGGGTCACTTTTTCTGCTTCCCACCCAAGCCATAATGAGAACTAAGTTAGGTCAAATACCCACATCTAACATAATGTTGGGTACTTTATGCACTTGGTTCCCAAAGGGAGGAAAAAAGGTGTATTCAGGTATATTCTACTAAATTGACTGCCCCTGAGGAGAAGTCTGGAGTTAGTTGTCCATGTTATCTAAGAAGCATTATGGTTCTACAATAGGCCTACCTGAAAAGTCCTTCTTCGGAATAGAGTGTGTGCCTTGGAGGTGTTTACTGTAGTACAGAAGAGACAGACTAGATCCCCCCTCCACCCAATTCCCCCATCACCATCCTACCACCACCATCATACACACAGAGAACACCCCCTCTATACACATCCAAAGAATAAAAATGCCTCAATTTGAAGAATCGGCTTTGGCAAAAGTTAGTAACTATTTAATCCAACACAAAACTGAGTTGGTTAGCAGACGTAACAAATATGTCTCAAATTTCTATATGTCTCTGTCCTCCCATTGTTCATCGATTTGCTCAAGCGGGCCCAGTAATGTCTCCATTGGAGACTTTGTTGTTACTGTGTTTGGCATGTCGAATACATCACGGGTAGCTTGCCAGGCTCTGCCAGATAAGAACAAATAGAAAACCTGTACAATCTAGGCAGTCATATAATCTGATAACTTCAGGACCCTCATCCTTGTCCTATCAATGAAAATATCACCTTTTAGAGAGCCAGGTAATAGGTGACTTCAAGACTTTTCCATTAATAAAGAGCTGTCAAACTAATCAATTGTAACCAAGCCAATACCCCCATATTTATTTTTAGCTTCATCTGATTCTGTTATCAATGTATCCCCCAAACAAAGGAATGAGAGAAGGCAGATATGGGTTCTATATACCTCCACTGCTTCTCTTTGCCTGACCCAAAAGCTTGTTGCAAAAGCTGATGTGATGGTGTTTTGTTTCTGTGCTCCTGGTTTCAAAAGAGTCCACTACTGACCGCTACTAATAATAGTATCTTATGCTGTTAGAGATTCAAAGCCATTGCTCTTCCTTTTTTTAAACTCTTGTGTTTAAAAATTACAAAAGCACCTTGATTTACAAAGTTAGTCATAGCTGAGTTTTAGATATACTATGTTCCAGTACCAGTCTCACTACCAGTGTCTTCTTCCTTCCATCAGTGTTACCAGATACCCTCCCCCAATCTCTCCACCCTCCATCCTGTCACCTTGGCAGGCACATTTTTAAGTTTGGTTGTTAAAGTTTGAATCTCTTGTATTCACTGTTGTTGACTCTGTGATTTGGATTTTTACCTCTACCTCTCTGTTATACCACTGATAAACTCAGAGCCTCTTGATCCCTGCTCCCTGATTGCTTCTACTCCTCTATTCTGCCTGCTCTCAGTTACTCAATTTCCTTTTTTCTCTTTCTCCCTATACCCTGGGGATAACCTAAGGGCTATACAGGTATCTGCCATTCAAGAATTATATTCCCTATCTAATTGTTCTATAAACTACATATAAATGAGATCATTTTGTGTTTTTCCTTCTTCTGGCTTATTTCCTTCAGCGTATCTTCCAGTTTCATTCATATTGCAGTAAATTTCATGATTTCATCATTCCTTACAGCTGCATAATACTCATTTTGTATATATATATATCATATCTTTATGATCAACTTATCTATCATTGAACACTTAAGTTGATTCCAATCTTGACTATTGTCCTAAGTGCTGCAATGAGTAATGGTGTACATATGTCTTCTTTTTTCAATTGAATCACCGTGAGATACAGTTACAAAGCTTTCATAATTAAATTTTAGTTATAAAATGATCGAACAACCATCCTTCAACCAGTGTACATTTTCCACCATCAATGTCTCTCAGTATCCTTCCTGCCAAGCCCTCCCCCCAACCCCACCCACTGCCTCTATGGCAGACAATTTCTTCTTGCTCTCTCTTCTCTCTCTCTCTCTCTCTCTCTCTCTCTCTCTCTCTCTCTCTCTCTCTCTCTCTCTCTCTCTCTACTTTTGGGCTATGGTTTGCAATACAGATACTGAGAGGCCATCATGTTTTGTCCTTTATCTACTTTCAGCACACATCTTCCATCCTCATCAACTATAGTTGACTTAGTGATCCCTTGTCTATTCCAGCTGCCTTCTCCCCCAGCAAAAGAGGCAGGTTTCCAACTGTGGAGCAATCTTCCTGGCCCTTGAGGCATTTTATATGGGAAATTATTTGTCTTGAGGAAAGTTATTTTCTTTATTGTTTTAATCAATTTTTTCTCTATATTTGGTACTTTGGAAACTTATAATAAAGTTTAAATTAGGAAACAAATAAGCAGGAGTCCTAACAGATAAATAAATTAAAAAAAAGGCCCTCCCGTTGATCGTCAATTTGCTCGAGTGGGCCCAGTAACGTCTCCATTGGAGACTTTGTTGTTACTGTGTCTGGCATATCGAATCCTCTCGGTAGCTTGCCGGGCTCTCCGAGAGGGGCGGAGGAATGGAACTCAGGTCGGCCATGTTGGCCACTTGTAAGGCGAACCCTACCCGCTGTGCTATCGCTCCAGCCAGAAAGTCTCCAAAATTTAATGACCATAAGAATTCAGAGTGTGAGGAGTTTGAAGCAGGAATCTTGGTGAGTAAGTCCCAGAACTCTGTGCACAAAAGAGTCTAGAGACTAAAGTTTATAAAGGCAGAGATTTGAACAAGTAGGTTATGCAGGTTCAGCAACAATGGAATATTTATTACTCAGTATTTTCATTTCAAGAATGAAAAACATTGAGTAATAAAGATGCTCAGAGTTAGAAAGTAGAAAATTTTATTGAAAAATATAAGAGAATAGAGATGGAATTTCCCATGTAGGGAGGAATTTAGTATAGGACTAAATTAACTATGGCTTGTTTTGTGGAGTTTTTGTAGGAAAACTGGGTCTTTGTGCTACAGAAATGCAGTGAAGTTATAGGTAAGATGTTTTTCTCTTTTAAATGAAAACTGGGCTCTTTGCATTTCTTATCAATTAACAAAAGCATTACAGAGCATGCAAGGATCAAACACAAAAGTCTGGTCATTTGCCTTGTGTATTTCTCATTACCTAGGCCTCCTGGTGACCCTAAGGTCTTGGGCAGAATTTTTTGTTGACAATTGTTAGAAATCAGAAAATTAAAAATGTGGAATGGGGGCAGTCAAAAATAGGACTGCTTACAGCAGCTGGAGAGGGGAAACCGAGGGTTCCTCTTTCAAAGGCCTATAACTTAATATGTGGAGAGTCCCAACAGTTTATGAATACAATGACTAGACTTGAATGGCTTGATTTGAATTTCCCCAAACTGTTAAGAAACTTTGTCTCACCTTTATATGACCTTCCATCATGACTCTCAATTGGTATGGGCAAAAGAATGAAACCCGAAGGCGTATGATCTCAGAGAACCAATCCTTGGGCTTCTGTTCATCTTTGCGCAACTTTGGACATCTGCTCAGGAGACATAGATGCCACCTTTCAGGCAAAAATAGGGCAAAAACAGGAAGGGACTCCACATCCAAGAAAAGTATATAATCCTGAACAAAGAAGAAATAAGTCTTTATTCTTCTAGGTAAATACTTGCCCTCTCTCTAGCATATGTACTATTGCTTTAATAAAGTTTCTTTTCACCGTTCTATAGTTTCTGGTCTGCTCCTACACCAGCCAGGGACTGCTACAGTTTCACACCCCTGCACTTATTACTTTAGCCAGAGGGGACAAGAACCAGGGAAGCCAGAGGGGAACATTTCCACCACTCCTCATATCAGTACTTAGATGGTGGATGTCCTGCATTAAAAATTTAACTTCTTGGGGGATGGAGCAATAGCACAGCGGGTAGGGTGTTTTTGCCTTGCATGCGGCCAACCAGGGTTCAATTCCCAGCATCCCATATGGTGTCCCAAGTACTGCCAGGAGTAATTCCTGAGTGCAGAGCCAGGAGTAAACCCTGAGCATCGCTGGGTGTGACCAAAAAAAAAAAAGGCGGGGGGGGGAAGGGAAAAAAATAAAAACCTTTAACTTCTTAAAAAAATTCTAGCTCAGATTGAGAAGGGAGCACCAAATAAAGGGTGCTGGGAGGATCCTCCCAGGATGGGAGAAGCATGCTGAAAGTAGACTATAGACCAAACATGGTTGCCACTCATTGCCTCTTTTGCACACCACAACACCCAATAGGAGAGAGAGAACAAAAGGGAATGCCTTGCCACAGAGGCAGAGTGGGATGGGGGGATGGGGGGTGGGAGGGATACTGGGATCTGTGGTGGTGGGAAATGGGCACTGGTGGAGGGATGGGTATTTGATCATTGTATAATTGAAACCCAAGCACAAAAATTTGTAAGTCTACAACTGTACCTCATGGTGTCTCACCAATAAAAATTTAAAAAAAATTCTTTCTCCTGTGATTTCTCTCTTAGTCTCTTACTAGTCATTTTTTATGGTTTTAAAGCAAACCCAACTCAGCAAAGTTGCAAATATAGTTGAGCTTTTTTGTTCTAAACTGAAAGGAGGTCGTGTACCTAATAATGCTATATTTGAATGCACTAAAATGACTCCTTTGCAAGCAAGGACATTCTCCCACATAATTACCATGCAACCACAATAATCAGTAAAGTAAAAGTAAAGTAAAGTAAAGGCCCTCCCGTTGATCATCGATTTGCTCGAGCGGGCCCAGTAACGTCTCCATTGGAGACTTTGTTGTTACTGTGTCTGGCATATCGAATACTCTCAGTAGCTTGCCGGGCTCTCCGAGAGGGGCGGAGGAATCGAACTCGGGTCAGCCATGTTGGCTGCGTGCAAGGCAGATGCCCTACCCGCTGTGCTATCGCTCCAGTAGGGCATTTGCCTTGCACGCAGACAACAATAATCAGAAAATTAACATTAATACATTACTGCAGACCCCAGTCAACTTTTTCCAATCTCCTTTGTAATATACTTTATAGCAAAGAGGTTCAGTTCAGAAACATGCTGTATTTACTATTGGGCTTTACAATAGTGTCAATTATTTTCCTTTGATCTAGAACAATTTGCTTCTTCCCTTTGTAACCTCAATATGTTTGAAGATTTTAGGTCAATCATTCTGTAGAATTTCCCTTAGCATAGGTTTGTCTTTTGTTGCCGCATGCATTTTTGACAGGAAAATATTTGCCTCTGATTTGATACAGAGAAGGAATGTTCGACAAAGCTGACCAATAATTTTTAAAGGTGTCAAAGCTGAGGCAGAGAGATGTTTAGTGAGTGAAGCACTTAGCTTGCTTGTAGCTGACCCAGGTTCGATCCCTGGCATCCACATGGTCCCCTGAGCACCTCCAGGAGTAATTACTGAATGCAGAGCCAAGAGTAACCCCTGAACTAGGTATGGCCCACAAACTAATTAAATAAATGTGGCCAATTCATTCAAAACAAAGAAATAATTAGCACCTGTTCTAAATTACAGGTGAAATTATAGTTAAAACCTATACATTTGGGGGCAAGTACAAGCTTCTTGATTCTAAAAATTGTATACATTTATGTCAAAAAGCTAGGTAAAGTTTTTAGTCACATTACTTCAAAAATGAAAGCTTAAATTGCTTAAAGTTTAAATTTTTTAAGTGAAATAAGACAGAATCTACCTTTCTGTTAAACAACCATGAAATGTCATTATAGATAAACCTTTCTCTGGTGTTATTTTTCTCTAAAGGGCCTGTCAGTCAGTTTTTAGATAGTGAAGACGGGATTTAGAGTCTCACTATTCAGAATGTAGACTTTCAGGCAATTTTCTCATTTTCAATTAGTACTTTACCCTCTTTTGACCTCTTTTATCCAGGTCTAAAAGTCCTTGACTTAGTTTGTTCCTGTTTTTAACAAATCTTCTACTTTAGCTGGAGAAAGCCTGGCCATCATCCAGAAGAGAATTTGGAAAAGTGCAGGGAATAATTTTTCAGTTTACCAAGAGTTTTCACCACTTCTCTAAGCAGATCCTTCTGATTCTTATGCAAAATAGATTTTGGTTGATACTGTCACTTTCAAATTTCCTGAGATGTAATGAAGAGTAGCTGGAGCAGGTAGGGTGTTTGCCTTGCATGCTGCTGACCTGGGTTCAATTCCTCCATCCCTCTCGGAGAGCCTGGCAAGCTATGGGCAGTATATCGCCCACACAGCAGAGTCTGGCAAGCTCCCCGTGGCGTATTCAACATGCTAAAAACAGTAACAACAAGTCTCACAATGGAGACATTACTAGTGCCCGCTCAAGCAAATTGATGAACAATGGTAGGATAGTGCTACAGTGCTACAGTAATGAAGATGAAGTGTCTTTTGGAGTCTGAGGTGTGGGTATTTTAAAGGTATTTTATTCATATGAAGTATATCAATGCATGTTTTCATTTCAACAAATAGTGTATCTAAGATATTTTGTAAACAAGGTATATTGTAAAGAGTATTTTCTTCTGAGGATATACTCTAGATCACTAAACTGAGACCTGAGGTGCAGCAACTCTGGCCATGGAAGTCGCAGAAAATATAGAAGAGGTAGACATAACAGAGAGTAAATGTTTGGCAGCCAGAGTGATCTGGTTCAAATCTACCATCTGCTTTCTTGCTACAAATTTTCAAATCACTGTATCACTGTCATCCCATTGTTCATCCATTTATTCAAGTGGGCACCAGTAACATCTCCATTTGTCCCAGCCCTGAGATTTTAGCAGCCTCTACTTACTCGCCTTTCCCAATGCTGCCATATTGGGGGCTCTTTCACGGTCAGGGGAATGAGACCCGTTATTATTACTGTTTTTGGCATATTGAATATGCCGCGGGGAGCTTGCCAGGCTCTACTGTGAGAGGGTGGGATACTCTCGGTAGCTTGCCAGGCTCTCTGATATAAAATTTCCCTCTATGATTTGTTGCCTATTGTCTGAACCCCATCAGATATGGTATGGTAATTATGAAAAATGGGTAGGGAGTGTCTTATGATGTGTCTAGGAATCTGTTCGCTCATATGTGAGGCTTGGTCTGAGCGTCTGGAGTGTGGTGGCAGTTGGGTAGTGGAGGTCGGCTAATGGGGCTAGGTCACTTGGTGTGAGGAGGGCTCTCACCCCCCATCTGGGGTGCCCCGAGGGAAAACAGCCTGGTGTAGAGTCTGATGGCATGGTTACGGGGGCCTCATTTTATGCTCCCTTCCAGGAGAAGCAGCAGTGAGTTCTGGAGGGTGCTGATGAGGAGATTATCCGGCACTGGTAGGAGGTGGCCTATAGGTGTGACTAATTTTCAAACAAGTTATTTATTTTTTAACATCTTTTTACTTGTTTGTTTGGGGAAATATTTGGAAATTTTCAGGGGCTCCTCCTGGCTCTACTCAGAAATTATTCCTGGCATTACCCAGGGGACCATATGGGATGCTGTGGATCAAACCTGGGTTGGACAGGTGCAAGGTAAGCACCCTACCCCTTATACTATTTCTACAGTCCATATTTCTTAACATATTTAAGGTATTCTCACACATAAAATAAAAATAATAATGTTCACTCTTTGTTTACTATGAGGAAAACATATATAGTATCTGTAAATTTGATTTGTGTTATTAATTAGATGTAATAAATCACCACTATTATTGCTGCACCCTACTAAAATAATTTATCTACTGGGCTCCCACAAGGATAACAGAAGCAAGTAGTAAAAAGACAGTAGTACCCATCTAAGAGGTAAAGTAGGATTATCTATCTCATTACTTAGAACTTAACTGGAAAACATGTTCTATTGCTGAGTATCCCTGAATAGCTGGATTTGTGTTTGGTGTCTGAGTCAGTCAAGAAGCAAATTCTTGTGATTTTTGTTTGGGGGTGATACTTAGCACACCAGGGATCTGTCAATTCAGACTCTTCCCAAGAAAGATTATTTTTGTTCTCCTTAGGACTTTATCTTGAAAATACAATCGTTGACTTGCTCCTTTGGTAGTTAAAACCCATGTCTCTCTTTAGTGCTAAGTACTGATGCCTAACACAAGCCCCCCTGATATTCCAGATGGAAAGTTAAGTCTGAAAGAATCAGAAGACCTGTCATGGACAGTTGCTTTAGACTGAAGTCATTAGCTGCATGAGAATGTCTTCACAATCTCTCTCTCTCTCTCTCTCTCTCTCTCTCTCTCTCTCTCTCTCTCTCTTCTCTCTCTCTCTCTCCTCTCTCTCTCTCTCTCTCTCTCTCTCTCTCTCTCTCTCTCTCTCTCTCTCTCTCTCTCTCCCCCCTACCCCCACCCTTCCTAGGAGGAGCACATGAGAACCATTCTATTTAAATAGCTGGTGTCTGGCAAAACCCCTCTAGATCTGGCAAGGGATTGTCTAGGTCAAGCAAGCAGAGATTGGGGGTTGGTTGGAATCTTGAACTTTAAATCAGTTCCCTTCAGGGAAGCTATAAGAACCCATCTCAGAGCTGCCAACAGAGTTTCTGTTTCAACAATAAGAAAGAGCAGCTGTTGCCTCCAGGATTGTTGTTTCAGAGACTCATAACAGTACCAGACTTGATTTTAATATTCTTTTATAGAGTGCTGGGAGAAGACACTTTCCAGCTGGAAAATGTTTTTAATCATAACAGAGTGTGTGCACACAACGGAGACCTGCAGAAAGCATAGAGAAAGATGAGTATGATCAGAAGCCTTTCAATAAAAAACATTTGATAGAGAGGAGCACTGTAGCACTGTCCTCCTGTTGTTCATCGATTTGATTCAGTGGGCACCAGTAATGTTTCCATTGTGAGACTTGTTACTGTTTTTGGCGTATCAAATATGCCAGGGCACCTTGCATGGCTCTGCCGTGTGGACAGGATATTCTCAGTAGCTTGCTGGGTTGTCCTAGAGGGACGGAGGAATGGAACCTGGGTTGGCTGTGTGCAAGGCAAACACCAAAGTGATAGTATCTTGGAAGGCAGGGGAAAAGTCCAAAGTACTTTTAAAGAGCATATACTGGGAGGTAAAGTCTGTATTAATTTAAAAGTACTTTTAAATGCTTTAATTGCGTGGAGGGATATAACACACTCTTCAAGAGTGCTAAGGTTTGTCTGCTTTCTAGTTGTAAGTGATAAGCACAGATTTGCCTCTTGCTTTTAAAAACATAGCTGGGAAAAGTGGAATTCATTAAGTGGTGCTGTTTTTAGGCCAGTGAAGCTTATTTTAGTGCAAATAGGTGGTAAAGGCTGTGTGCAGTGTAGTGTGAACATAGAATTTGGGCTCAGATTTTGGGTTTTTCAGTCCAAGACTTAAATTCCAGTCTTGACAAGACTCTTTCATTGATATCCAACCACTGACTAGGGGGTATGAGACAACTCATTGTATTTAAGGAAAAACCCAATACTCTTGCTCCTGAATGAAAATGAAAACTTGAATATAATTGAAATCAGAATATATCAGATGACTCCATCTTCACTGACTGTACCACTAGCATCTCCAAATGAATTTAATCTAAGAAAAATGTTAAGTATATAGATAATCTTGTAGACTTTAAGATGCAAGATGGAATTTAAAAACCAAGATCTAATATTATTGTGAGGAAACACTAGCAAAGCCTGCTGGTTTACCAATAGGCTTCTGGAGTAAACTCTACTGGGGACATTTAAGTTCAACATCTGAACCTTGTGCATTGGGAATTCAGTTGCAGCAGTACATACAGGTGTGCTTTAGCTCTTGAGTATGAAGAAACCTCTTCCAAAGTTGCCAGACACTGATTTACGGGGCTGAAATGAGAGTCCAGCGATTAAGACACTTTCCTTGCATGCAGCTGACCAAGGTATAATTCCTGTCATCCCATATGGTCCCCTGAGCACTATAGGGAGTACTTCCTGAATGCTTAGCCAGAAGTAAACCCTGAGCATTGCCAGGTGTGACCCCTGTAAAAAGCAAAAAAAAAAATCTATCAATACATTGACATTAGAATCCTGCTAACTGGGTTCTCAGGTCCACTTGTCTGAACAATCACCTACTTCAGTGTCATCCATGGTGATCCTAAGGTTTCTTACTGAATGAGTACTCACAAAAAAGTTTCTCTGGTCTCATAAGACAAGCTCTGACAGAACCTGAAGAGTTGTTCCAGGAAAAGACAACTTTCCAGACTTTTCAAATGCTTTCTAGATTCATATCCAAAAACCATAGACTAGTCATATTGTTCATTAGGTCTATTTTTCAGAAGGCTGTACAGGAATCTTATATTTATCTGTCTCCAGATACCATGTAGATACTTTTCATTTCATTTATCTAAACCATGTTAAAATATTCAAAATTGTAGCTTATCTCAATAAGCTACAGTCCATTTGAGATCTATAGTTTTCCGTGAAACTATGGAAGATTTCTGGAGCCCTTCATTGGAGTTGGGAGGGAGTCACTCTATTCTTGCCTATAATACATTTGCCAAATATCTCTCAAAATGAATGACTTTACAGGAAAGGAATAAATATAATGGACAAATTACATTTATTTCATATTGATTTCTATCTTTTTTGATTTTTAAAGATGTCATTCTCTGGGGCCTAAAAGATAGTACAGCAGGTAAGGTGCATGCCTAGCAAGCAGCCGACCCAGGTTCAATCCCAAGAATCCTATATGATCCCTGAAGCACTACCAGAAGTGATTCTTGAGTTCAGAGCTAGGAGTTACCCTTGAGCACCACTGGGTGTGGCCCAAAATTAAAATCATACAAACACACACACATACACACAAAAGAAAAAAAGGTTGACATTTTCTAACCTTGTTTCTAAATCATACTGCTAATTTTAAGGACTTCCCCGATACTCAGATGAATTATTTTTGTAGTGTATTTCCTGGGTCATCAAGAAGACAACTTGTTATAATCCTACTTAGTATAGTTGCATACTTTCAGGTAAAGGTAAAGATAAAGGCGCTCCCGTTGATCGTCGATTTGCTCGAGTGGGCCCAGTAAGGTCTCCATTGGAGACTTTGTTGTTACTGTGTCTGGCATATCGAATACTCTCGGTAGCTTGCTGGGCTCTCCGAGAGGGGTGGAGGAATCGAACTCGGGTCGGCCATGTTGGCCGCTTGTAAGGCGAACGCCCTACCCGCTGTGCTATCGCTCCAGAATCAGGAAAAAAAAATAAAGCAATTTTCGCCTTCAGCTTATATCACAGAAGTATAGTTTCTCTAGATTCTACTGTCTGACTTCAAGTGGAGGTTGAAGGGCTTTTTCAGTTATCACAAGAATTAATCTGTCATTCTGAGTTACTCAAAGTGAAGTGTCAGGCCTTCCTCAGTGACTCAGAGTCTTAGGGCAATTGACTGACAAAAAGTGGCACCATTTGTGCTCTTTTATATGGAACATGACTGCCTGTTTGTAAAGCTCCTGTAGGTGTGGTCAGTGACAAGACATATCAACTATGGAGATCTCTAGGATCTCAGGAACATATTGAATACATAGCTGGATGGACGGTTTTGCCATATCACAAAGCTGTGCTGAGGTGCATGTGGGTAACTTACCAAAAAAGTGTGATAAGGAAAACCTTGAGACCCTGGAAGGAACTTCTATCTTGTTTTTATTTTATTTGCTTTATTTTGGGCAAACTGAGTGGTGTTCAGGGCATACTCCTGATTATGTGCTCAGGAATCACTTCTGGCAGAGTTGGAGGACCATATGGGTGCCAGGGAGAGAACCTGGATTGACCATACACAAGACAACCGCCTTGTCTATTCTACTATCACTCTGGCCCTGTTTCCACCTTATTTAGCTCTTCTGTATCAGTCAGAGTTGTGCTAATCTCTGTTATATTTAGGAAAGTTTCTTGGATAAAGAGCAGAACTTTGATCTTAATCCCATGTAAGAATTTGATCCAGAGTTTTGGGAAATCCTTCAAAGGAAAGTTTTCTCTTCAAAGATAGTTATTGCTGTTCTGTATTGTTAAAGTTTGACAGCAACATTCACTTTGTTTCTTTTGTTTAGAAAAAAATTTATTCAGTATAAATTTTAAATGTTTTTATTTTTCCAACAGTTTTAGACTTTTGGTCTAAAAATGTTTTTATTTTTCCAATAGTTTTAGCCTTTTTGCCTCTTTTGGTCCCTTTTGCATTGTACAGTTCTTTAACCTCTCTGATGACCTTGGATTTTTTCCCTAAATATCTTAATATCTAAATTTTTTCCAAAGTATCTAAATATCTAAAAACGTTCCTAAATATCTCAGGTGGTTTGTAGGATGTTCATCTACTGGAATTTTTTTAATATTTTTTCCTTTTTTTTTTTTTTTGCTTTTTGGTTCACACCTGGCCATACACAGGGGTTACTCCTGGCTCTGCACTCAGGAATTACTCCTGGCGGTGCTCAGGGGATCATATGGGATGTTGAGAATCGAACCTGGGCCGACTGCGTGCAAGGCAAATGCCCTACCCACTGTGCTATCACTCCAGCCCCCTATTTTTCCCATTGTGAGACTAGGCTTCTGGATCCTTCAGGTCATAGAGGCAATGCCATTTTTTTTTTCACATCATATTGAGATTACATGTTGCAGTTATGACTTGTGACTATAAATATTCATCTTGATCACTGGAACTGAGATGAATTTTTCAAGTATTTTTTACTATAATGCTACTCTTGGCACCCCCGCACCTTACTTACTTCTTTGGGAAAAATCACTATAAATAGCTAGATTTAAGGAGGTGTAACTTATGCTTCCCTTCTTTGAGGACAGAATAGCTTTATAAACCTTGAAATTCCTCTATACAAGAAATTTATCTTTTGTCCTCCTCTATCTATGCACCAATTTAAGAGAGAGAGAGAGAAAAAGAGAGCGAGCGAGAGAGAGAGAGAGAGAGAGAGAGAGAGAGAGAGAGAGAGAGAGAGAGAGAAAGTGCCTTCCATAGAGGCAGATTGGGTGGGTGGGAGAGAACCTGGTGGTGGAAGGGAAACTGGGGACATTGGTGAAGGAACTGGTGATGGAATATTGCACAACTGAAACTCAATCATGAGCAACTTTGTAACTATTTATCTCATGGTGATTAAAAGAAAAGATGGAAATCTCAGAAGTAATAGCAAAATGATAGGCAGTGAGATTTAAGACCCCTCCTAAACTCATACCATGTGTGTGGATAGTGATTTCTCTCCTGTTTGTTGTGGGGATTAGAGAAAATAATGCAAAACGTTGTATATGGAGTAGAACCAATGAATAACAATGGTTAAAAAATAAATATTTACTGAGATGTTAATATACATTAGAAACTGTGCTAAATATTTCATATGTGTGAACTGATATTTGTCTCTGTGACAATACTGTGAAATGGATATTATATTATTTCTTAATTATACAGATAAGTAAAATGAGGCAAAAAATACTATAACAACTGACTCAAAGCCTTACTGTTTGGAAGGAAGGGCAAAGATTTTAGATGAATTATCCATCCCCCGACAATAAATCTTCATATCCAGAGAGGGAGTGATCCTAGAGAAATGGAATCCACAACTGACACTGCTTAATGCCTTCTCAATAGCTAGTTTTCCCTTCTATCTTCATAGCTACAAATACCACTAATTTTTATAGGATGACAATATGTACAGATAAAAATTAATGCCTCCACAAACTCTCTGCAGTTTGGGTCATATGATTTCCTCAGGATTCTGAGATGCATAGAAGTTCTAAAATGAACCCAGCCTGGATACACATGACTGGAGACTTCAGAGACCATCTCAGAACCAGCCACAGGCTATTTCCCCACTTGTAGGATAACATTGTTTCTTGCTTTCTCCTCTGCCACAAAAAGTTTAGGTTTTTCGTGTGATGCCCATCATAGTGCTCCTGAAGCGCCCCCATTCCTCTGTGTTTATTGGAATGTAGCTCTAAACATTTTAGGATAACATTGCTGTGTAAATCTTTAGGGGCAGCCAGGAAGGCCCTAATGGGTCTCCCCTAGCCGCCCACATTCTGGAGGGATGTCCAGGCTGCTCCCCCAGCCGGGGTGGCCCAGGCCATGAGGCAGATGGTGGAGGAAATGAGGGCCAAGTCAGTTGATTGATCAGATGCCATTTATTCCATTCTCCCCACATGCCTGCCCCAGTCTCTCTGAGCCTCCCATCCTAGTCTCACACTGCCCCTCATTCCTGTCTCCTCCTGTCTCTCCCGCTCATCTCTCCATGCTCCATCTCACAGCCTGGGCTATCTCTCTCCACACGCCTGCTTCTCTTTCCTCTACATTCTTCTCTATCTGTTCCCCTGACTACTCTCTGGGCACTCCATCTTGTCAGCCACCCTCTCTACTCTCTCCAGCTCTTCAACTCTCCAACTCCCCAGCACACTGGGCTACACTGCACCCATCTTATGTGGCCAAATAAACATAAGAAAGCCCTTCCTGAGGGCACACCATGTTCAAAGGAAACATCACCTAGGATATTCTAAAGCCCTTCCTGACTTCCCAAGGGCAAAATACTTCTTAAGGTGTTCTTCTCCTTTTCTCAGTCCAATAATTCTATCAACATCTTAATGCTAGTTATTTTTGTATAGACACAGTAAGAGATACATTGAGACTTGTAGAGCAGCTCTCCTGGGAATATCTTGCCACAGACTCAGTAAATAGCACTCAGGCCAGATATTTCCTAACCCTAGCAGGGTCAGAATCTAGTTATTACTTTTTGGATCATGACAGCATTTGTCCATGACTAAGCTCTTATAGTTAAGCATTATGGTGCTTTGGCAAGGCCCATCTCAATGCCAGGGTAGCATATAGCTTACTGCTTGCCCTTGCTTTTGGGGTTCTAGGAAGTAAGGGCAACTGAGGCTTAAGTCAAGAAAGCAGATGTCCCAGAATGAATATTATTTGGAGTCAATTAACTCCCAAGTTACAAAATGATAATATTAACTGTCTTTCTGTGTCTATACAAAAAGGACATTGATATAAACTATCCAAAAGACATAAGGAGAGGATAAAGGCACTATTTCATTCATAAATATAAAATCATAGATTTCTGAGGAATCTGAACTTACAAGTTAACAGAGTCTGATTATGGGGAAAAGGAGATAGACCGCTTGGGGAAGAGAGCACAGAGAAGAGTTTACAGATAAACACCATGGAATGGAAGTGCCTCAGGAGCACTGTGATAAATCCAAGCTCCCTGTTACAAGGCAAACAGGACATACCAATTGTAGGATAACATTTGTCCTCCCTGCATAGCCTCAAGTAGCTTAGGTTTATTGGGTTGCTCCCATCATAGTGCTCCCTTTCCTCTATGTTTATTTGTAACTTCTTTCTTTGTACTCTGTTAACTTGTAAATATTGTTTTTCTCTTCTCCTTAAGTTCTTTGCGTAGTTCATTCAGAGCAATGTCCTTTATGTATGGACACAAGAAGACAGTAGATGCTATGCTTTTGTAAAGTGACTCTCAGTGATACTTTCCTCCTGGGCATCTGTTCTCTCGACCTAAGCCTCAGCTGCCCTTACTTCCTTGAACTCCCAAGGTAGGGTCCCGACAAGGGACTGGATGGACCCAGAGTGACCTGTGAGCTATCCTGGCATCGAAATTGATCAGGCCAAAGTGCCACAATACTCAACTATAAAGTTAAAGAGCATGGTCATGGACAATGCTGTCATGATCCAAAAAGTAGCGATGAGATTAGGACCCTGCTTGGTTAGGAAAGACTAATCCGGCCTGAGCACTGTAGTCTGAGATCTATAGCAAGATGGCTCAAGGAGAGCAATCCTATAAGCTTAATGTATCTCTTACTGTGTCCATAAAGAATGATTAATATTATGAATGCTTATATGTTTGTTGGACTAAGGAGAGGAGAAACACACCCATAGCGGGAATTTCAGTCTTGGGAGAGTCATCTTGTTGGATGAGAATCTATCCTAGAAGAAGCTTCCCCTGAGGGAAGGACTTTACCTCTGTTGAATGTGACCACACCTATGTGTAAACCCCAACCACCAGGCTTTGGGATTTAACTAGGCTGTAAGAGTGGGCTGGGGGAGCCAGAAGGAGAATGAAGGGGGATCGAGGAGGAGAATGAAGTAGTATGGGGGAGAAAGAAGCTGGAGAAGAATCAGAGAAGAATGGAGATGGGAACAGAATAAACTGCAATTGACACCAACCAGCCTAGTCCTCATTTCCTCCATCTGCTGACCGCCATCGGCCTCCCAGGGGTGGGGGAAGTGGCGTGAGATTACCAAATGCAAGCAGGTGGTGGAGAGAGAGAGTCACTGCTCCAGGCCCTTTAGTAATTTATTTAGTAAATACACACCCACTTTGGATTTTTAGATTCTGCCTCTGTTGCTGTCCAAATGGAGTGCACATTTTCAGTGTCTATAGAAAGGGCCCAAATATTAAAAATTATACATCTTAAATTTTTAAGTGAGAAAGCATAACATTAAAATATAGCTGGTGGAATGGAAAAAAGATGAAACTGCTGAGTTTATTGACAGTTTCTAAAAAAAAAGAAACCCTTTAAGCATTTGACAAAGCAATTTCACGCGTACCTTGTACCCAAGAATAATAAAAACATGTTTATACAAGAACTTGTACACAAATATCTGTGGTTGTCAAATATTTATGACAGCCCCAACATGGAAACAACCTAAATGTCCATCAGTGGATGAATGGATAAGCACATAAGGGATATCCTTACCATGAAATATTATTCAGCAGTAAAGAGAAATGTGGAAGAGATGCATATTTTAATGTGGATGAACCTAAAAGCGTGGTGTTAAGTGAATGAAGCCAGACACCAACTGCAGCATATGTGGTTCCATTTGTATGAAATAGGATAGGCCAATCCACAGAAGCAGTAAGTAAGCTATCAGAAGAGAGGAGCATTTAAACTCTTCAATGGAGATAGAGTTTCCTTTGAGGGATAAACGTGTTCTGTAGTGGTGATAATTATAAAACATTGTGGATGTGATTTTTATAAAAACAGTGAAATATACTCTTTAAAATGACTTAAAGGGAAAATTTGACCTTAATTTGAAAGAAGGAAGTCAGCTTTCGGTTTCCTGAGAAGGTAGTACTCCCCGGCAAAGCAATGATGTCTGGTGCCCTTCCACACTGCTCTAGAGGGACTGAAGCTGGTGGACAATCCTTGGTTTAGGACAGGTCTTCCAAAGAGGAAAAATATAGAATGGATCTCTCCAATCTTAGGAGCAGTTGATAATTTATTTCCACTGACATAACTGAGACCAATATTTATGGTTCAATTCTTTGTTATTCTTGTCAGCATTTGGTGTGTCCCCTCAACCTGCAAGTCCAGAACTTGACTCCAAAAGGATTCCAGCTTTCTGAGGATGAAGAAAAACATTTTGACTCTTGTATTCTATCACTTTCTCTACAACCCCACCACTGGGCCCCAGTAATCCACCCTTTTCATAACCTCTCTCATACTCCAGAGACTTTTTTGTTCAGGCTTTTGGGTCAGACTCTGTCCTAGGTGCTGAGGATTCCAAGTTGAACAAGACAGAATTGCCTTCAAGGGCATATGCAGAAAAGCAAAACATGTAACACTACATGACTGAAATCTAATCATGAACAGCTTTGTAAGAATTTATCTCATAGTACTTCAATTAAAAAAAATAAAAATAAAAAATGACATTTGAATAAAAGGCGCATATCAGGGGAGCCATGTAACCTGGGAAAGAAAGGAAGAAAAGAAAGAAAAGAGAAAGAAGAAAGAAAGAAAGAAAGAAAGAAAGAAAGAAAGAGAGAAAGAGAGAGAGAGAAAGAAAGAGAGAGAGAAAGAGAGGAAACAAAGAAAGAAAATCTAGCAAGAGTAGCATCAGTGTGACAGAAGAAATGAGTGAGAAAAATGAGTGAGAAGACAGATGAATGGGCTGAAGGGATCAAGTCAAAATTCACTGATATGACAAGGCAATGAGTTAAAGGTCATAGTTTTGGGAAATAGAAATCTTGAGACCTGTGGGAGGAAAATAAATGAACAGATAAAGATTGGTTGGTTATGTAAGAACAAGTATGGGGGGGGTATGGTGCCGCCAGCAGGTCAATCTGTACTTGGGAGGCAAATGCATCAGCAGCCTGATGGCACCTTCAGACTTCCAGATACCCCAAAATTGCTGCTGTGCCTTTGGCCAGACTCCAAGAACTTGGGGCAAAGTTTACCAAGAAAGTAAGCAGCCAAAAGTTAGGTATGTGAGAGACATACCCACAAAACATCTCTGGTTCAGCTATATACTTGGAGGCAGGGCCTCTCTGGTTCCTGATCGAACTGCTTAATGGCCATGATCCCAGAGACTCAGAAACAAATCTCGAAACCCAATGGCTTTTGGCAGAAATGCGTCCTGTCCCTGCAGTAGGTTACTGGCGCTGGGCCACCCCAGGTGGGAATAGGTTTCGTGCCTTGGCCTGTTCTCCCTGGGGGCCCAGTGGCCATCATCCTCCAGAGGCCACTGGACAGTCAGGTTTGGGGCCACAGTGATGAGACACGTGGGGCCTCACGGGGTGGGGGTGAAGCCGGCCCTTTTCTTCCTGTCTCAACAAGACCTCGAGTCACCGCCCACAAACGGCCTCTCTGGCTCCTTATCAAGCTGCTTAACGGCCATGATCCCAAAGACTCAGAAACAAATCTCAGAACTCAGTGGCTTTTGGCAGAAATAAGCCTGGATCCCGCAGTAGGTTACTGTCGCCAGGCCACCCCAGGGGGGAAAGGGTGCTGTCCCTCTGCCTGCTCCTACTTGGCAGCTCGGTGGCTGCCATCCGCCAGAGGCCATTGGACAGTCAGGTTTGGGCCTTCAGTGATGAGACACATGGGGCCTCATGGGATAGGGGTGGAGCCGGTCCTTTCCTCCCCGTCCCAACAAGACCTCGAGTCGCTGCCCACGAATGGCTTCTCTGGCTCCTGATCAAGCTACTTAACGGCCATGATCCAAGAGACTTAGGAACAAATCTTGGAACCCAGCAGGTTTTGGCAGAAATCCCTCCAGATTTAATTGTTAAAATTTCAGAATTTCAAAATCACGAGGCCACTACTGCAGTTATGCACCATCATATATTATTCATAACCAGCAATAGAAAACAAATTACTGTTTCCTTTTCAGCAGATCTGAGTGTTGGGGTAAAATCCCAAATGTTAATGTTGGGTCTGGTGTCAAAATATTGAATGTAATCAAAGTATATAGAGAGTAATGTGGAAATCAACTGTCCCACAGGTAGCGGGAGGGTGTGGGATAGGGTATACTGGGGTTTTTTGGGGGTGGAGTATGGGCTCTGGTGAAGGTCTGGGTGTTTCATTGTATGATTGAGACTTAAACCCAAAATCTTTTTAACTGCTCTCACGGTGATTCAATAAATAAAATTATAAAAAATGAAAAAAAAAAGTAAGGTAGAGCTCATGCCCAATTCAATCAGCTAATCAGTGACTGAATAAATAGCAGTACTCCTTCATTAAAAAAAAAAAAGAACAAGTATGGATGACTTCTTTACTAGCCTGAATTTGAAATTTATCCGGACAGTGAAGGGAAACTAGTCAAAGATTTGAATGAGAGGAGTACCCCGATCAAATTTGCATTAAGCAAGGATGGAGTATTATACTGGAAGTTGGAATGGTGGTTTGTTGAAAAGCAGCTGCAACTGTCTTTGTAGATGTAGAACCTGGTGAAAGCCATAGCAGTAGGAATGGGGGAGACAGAGACAGCTGAGAACATCTGGCCAAGATGCCAGGCAGTTGTGGCTGGAGCCATCAGGTGAGAAAAACAGGGAGAGAGAGAGAATAGTCTTGGGAGACTCCCAGATTTCTGGCTTAGGTAAGAGTTTTTAATAAAACCAAGGATAGAAGCAGATTTAGAAGAAAGATTATAAGCTGAGTGGAGGGGAAAGACAGGTGGATCGAGGTGCAGAGTGGATGGAGGTCAGCAGGTATGGAGGTTGGGGGTCAGGGGCTTGGGTAAGAGACTGTGTGTCCCTGGGAGCCTATTTGTCCCCAGAAATTCCCTTTGGAGAACCATGACCTGGAAGCTGCTGGCTCCTGCTCCTGTCAAGGTTATTCTGGTTTCAGCTCTTTCTCCCTGTTGGCATGTGATTTCATGCTTTTCACTTTTCCCTTTAAATGGAAATGCAGAAAATGATCTTCGCCCTCCACTGGGAATTGAGATTTTTTTTTCCTCTCTCAGCTCTGACACCTGCTACTGTTTCACTTGCTATTAAAGGTCTGTGTGACCGGGTGGTATGCCTCCGGCAGTGCTAAATGGGCACATGGGAGGGCCTGGAGAGGTGTCAAGAGAGAGGTGTTAGAGAATGACTGCCAGTCCAGAGAGCAGGAAAACCTGTATGCTGGGGTGGGAGAGTCTCAGTAAGGACCCATGCTGCATGCCCCAAAATAAGGGTGTTACCCCCGAGTCTCTTCTAGGACTCATACTAAGCTCTGCATCTCCTTCCAGGCCTCTCCTCACTACACTCCTACTCCACCCCTCCTAGGTATCTTTAATTTGATCTGTCTAAGATCTAATAGTCCAGAATGGAAGCAGAACACAATGCCAGGTTGCTGACGGTAGAGGTTCTCTCTGCTCCATGTGTTTATAACCTAAGGAATGCTACTATCAGGGGTCCACAAAGCTGCCTGTTGACCCAGTTCAACCTTAACTGATTCCTGACCACCTGAGTAACTTGAGGTGAGAGTCACATCTGCCAGACCAGCCTTCAGGAGAGAGACAAAGAGACAAAGGGTGCTCTGTGCAGCCTCTTGCCCTGTCTTCCTTGGGAGCCTGCTATAGCCCTGAGTTTCTCTTCTGCTTTGTCTCTGCTTAGGCTTCGGAGTGAGACAGAAACTACCTTCCAGTTGCACCTAGTTTGCCAATTTATTATCCTGTAAATAAATCCTGCCTTGTGGTATTGTTGCTGTAATGGAAAAGAAGTTCATCTATTTGCAATTCTGCAATGTGGGCAGCCCTTTAAGGGGTCTGTCTGTTTTCAGTTCATAGTTCCAAAAACCTGCTCTAAATGCATAGAGGGCAAGATAGAGGAGGGGAACTGCTTCTCTGCTTAAATTTTCAAATGGGACAAGGTTAAGGAGACTAAACCTTATCCAATATCTAGACAATACCTGATGGAATTTGGGTGAGATAAGAATCCAAACCTTTCTCCATGAAAATGATTTTCTCAGCAGAGCTGATAAGGAACGTATTTGTGGGATGTGCATTCGTGCACTCGTGCATGTTCAGTCTGCTGAGATCTCCAGCTACCCTTCCTTGCTAGCAATGCTTCCTCACTGGAGATTTGACCCTTTTCAGGGATGTTTGTGGATTCCTTTCCATCAGGGCACCCCATATATCTCTAGAGAACTGAATCAAAGAGCCTGAGATCCTGTCACATGCTCTTGAGGATGACTGGGGGCACAATGTCAACATCTCCCTGATCCCCCCATCCCCCATCCCCCTCACACGTCCCAAAGTGCTGGCTTAATACCCTGCAGGTTAGAAATCTTACAAAGCAAAGCTTTTGCTGACATTTAATCTGCCTAATCCATGAAATACCCTAGTATTATCCCATACTTAACGAATGGAAAAAAACACATTTTCTCAGTCTTGGTGGGCAGGCCAGAGATGCTGTTGGGAATGCAGGAGCAGATTTCTTCACGGGAACCAGGAATTGTACCTCTGCCCCATCCTGTATTCTAACCCTGCTGAGTTTGGGATATGGAGTCCCAACCCCAAAAGGTAGATTTGAATGTCCCCAATTCTCTGCTCTGAAACATTGCTCCTGGTGACCCTAATATTTCAATCTTTTTGTTAGATTTTGTTTCTTGATTTACCTCCTCACTCCTCAAATGAGAACCTAGTGACTTTCAATTACTGTTATCTGAAAGGAATGTGCTTGTGTACATAGCCAGGGGCTCAGAAGAGTTTATTATTTGAAGAGGTTTTTTTCTATTTTTTTTCCCTCCCTGCTTTTCCTTGCCTACGTGATGTGACACTACTTAAAATCTTCTCTGCAATCTTCACACTCAGGATATCATTTGCTTTCAGCTTTCCAGGCCTTCAAATTCTTGTGTGGCCTGCCTATGTATTATTCATTGACACACCCTTTCTTGGCTAAGAAATCAAATAGAGATTAATTCAATTTTTTTAATTGGGAAAGGAGGAATCACAGTTCTGATTTGTAAGCTGCTGCCCCCTTGACTCATACATAATTCCTGAAACATCTTTAGAAAACCCTCTTCCCAGCAACAGGAAGCCTGCCTCCCTCTCTAGAGGCAAACCCCGGGCCAAGGGTATGGCTCACTAGTCAAGAACATGCTTCACATTTGGGACACATGATTCAATGCTTGAATACACAGACACACAGACACACACACAAACACACACACACACACACACACACACACAATGGTCACTGCCCTTACACATGCAGTGTAGGAAAACCTCCATTACAAAGAAAGATTATTGCTATTCCTAAAGCCCCCATATTAAACATCTAAAGAGGACGCCAAGAGTCCTGCTTGAGGAGGTTCACAAGGGCTCTGCTCAGAAGCATGTGTTGGTTTTCCCTGATGTTATGTTTTCACTGCCTAGCAGGAATTGTTTAGTTCTGAGAGCAGGACTGCCACTTTGGAAAACAGTTCTGTTAATAGCAGAAATTTCCAGATTTTGGAAGATGGAGTTCATTCTGTTCTGTGAGAATATTGCAAATCTTACATTATTATCAGACTTTAAACTTTGATATTTCTGATTAGTTTTGTTTCTAAATTCAATTAGAACTATTTGAAGCAGTCTTCTGATTATGGATCAGTTCTTTTGGTTTTTATTTTAGCACAACTGGGTTCTGCAGTTGTTCTGGGCTTATCTTGTAGTGAATTTTTCTCCCATAATGGACCAATTGTGGGTTTGTAAGAGCAGCGTGTAAAATATGGATGATCTTAAAAAAAGAGAAACCTAGGAAAGCTAGCTGCCTTTGGAAGTTGATATTTTGAAGTTAACAAAATTATAAAGATGCTCTAACTTTGAGATATAACTTAAACAGTCATAAGTATGGCCTCTCGGGGTTAAAACAATCTGTGTCACATAGTGGTTAACCTTATCTGGAGAAATCCAAAAAAGAAATTCTGAGAGAGAGAGAGAGAGAGAGAGAGAGAGAGAGAGAGAGAGAATAAAGGGTGAAATGAAAGCTATTTTAGTATCAACTACCCTCAACACATTTTAGAAATTTTCTTATTACTAATGAGTTTATGAACCAATATTTCAAAGAAAGCCTTGAGTGGGAGATAGCCTGACATGTAGATAGATGCAGAAGATGGCGTGTGTTGAAGGCAGCATCTCCATGACAACCACTGTGCCCTCTACTTAGAAGGTCCCCTGACAAATCACCCAAGGTGCCATTTTGTTCATAGCTCAATGATTTTCTAGCTCTTCCAGGTATTTTATGAGTGTGGATTTAGAAAGATTTCCTTCCTTTTAGTGTAAGAATAGCTTTTATTCATTTTAATTATACAAGAAAAACATGAATATATTCTCTTTATAAAAATTTAGCATCACAGACAATGCTGAAATTTCTTTTGACCATCACTAGTCTTCATCTCTACCCCAGAGATAGCTTCTGTCATCATTCTAATATATTGTATTCTACACTTTTTTTTATTCAATGACCCAGAGTGCGTATAATGCTGTTTAGACTGTATGTTTCGTGTGTTTTTGTGTAGTTTTGTTCACTCAGCACTCAATCTTCTAGATCTTTCCACTTCCATATACTGAACATTAAAAAAATACAAACCCTTACTTCATATATATGTATGTGTAAGCTAATTTGTTTAGCTAATTCCACTTTGATGACTACTGAAGTTATTTCTGATTTTTTGTGGTTGAAAACTAAACTGCCACATACATCCTTAGACCTGCCTTCTGAACATTTGGATAAGTATTTCACTGGGAGAAATATGGCAATACAAAACTGCTCACCATAGTGTACAAATATTTTACATCTTAATAGCTACTGCCAAATTACTCTGCAAACTGATTATACATTTTACAATTCTACCCATAGAGACAGAAATACATTTCCACCTATATCCTTAATTTTTTACAACTTATTAAAAATTGATTTGATAACTAGAACTGAGATATTTTTACAATCCTACACATACAGATGAAAATATATTTTCTCCTGTCTTTAAATTTTTACAACTTATTAAAGGAACTTATTTTCATTTCCATTTTCCTGATTACTGCTAGAACTGAGAAATTTTTGTGATTATATTTCTTTCTTACCTACATTCTATGTAATAAAAATTGTGTTTATATTTCTGATAGTTGTCAATTTATACATTTAAATATTTTTCCATAAGATTTTTAATTTTCCTTTTTGATCTGTAGAAACTCTTTATATATTCTTGATACTGATCCTATGTTTGTTACCTCTTTTATCCTTAAACTTTAGTCATGGCATCATCAGTAATGCAGAACTTTTTGTTTTCGATATATTCAAATGTGTTTATGTCTGTTCCTTGTTTAGAAATCTTATTTTTTTTCTGGACAAAATCATGGAAACAGTCTTTCTACATCATATTCAATGATTTTATTTTTACATGAGGGTTGATAATGAGAGAAGATTTCTTGATTAGTTAATGTTTTCCTTTCTGTATTACAGATTCCATTGTATCTGTCACCTAGGTAGAAGGTGGAAGAGACATTATAAAATTTTCTTACAGCCCAGCCTGAGAACTTGCATGATCCCAACAGTGTCCAGCAGAGAGTGGTAGCTGAGAGAGTCTGTTTCTATTGGGACCCTCAGAGGTTTCTGCCTCCTCAATTTGAACTCTCTGAAATTGGCAAATTTCAATGAGCTGAGACTATCCAGTTAGGGATAAGAACAGGAGCAAAGTCTGTGTCTGGAAACGCTGCACAGTGGGAAATAAGTGAGGGCCGGCTGAGGGGAAGTGTCCTTATGGACTCTGTTATGTGACTGCATTTGGGTAGAGACCAGATCAAAGTGAGATTCACAGAATGCTTTTTCCAAGGGTAGTGCCTAGGTCTGCTTAAGTCTGCTTCACACACTTAAGATGAAATCTCAAATTTTACAGAGGAAATGACATTATTTACTGGGCAAACAACAGGGTGGGTGGAAACTTAATCCCCAAACTTAGCCTTTTGATGTCATCAATAATTCAAGACCTTGTCTCCTTTTGGGAAAAAAAAGTGGGATGATGTAAAGTGGGAAGGTTGTGATGGTGGAGATAGTTACCAGAGGAAAAAAAATCTAGCTTAAGGGGGGAACCTGGAGAGATAACAGATTATGCTATTCGGGTAGTTCCCTTCACATTTTACCCTGTTACACTTAGGGCATGCAGAGCTGCTTGCTGCTGTGGCTTTGGTTAATACTACCAAATGGGATTAATTCTATCATTGTGAAACCAGAAGAGCACTGCAGTGGTCTCTGTAGAGATCCACCTAAATGTATTGATCCACATCAATTAGCAATCTGAGTCAACCTCTGGTTTTTGCTAGATTTGTCCTGCTTATCCTGGTTTGTTCACTTGCAACCTATTACTGCCCTGCTTTGTGCCCAGGAGTACTTCTTTTGTGAACAGTTAGTGGGCCCTTTCACTCATTTCTTTCTGGTTTGATGAATTGATGAGAAGCACTAAAAAGAGAAGCTTATAGAATAATACCTGAGGTTCCCTCCACACTGGGTTATAGTTGGCAACAGTTTCATTTCCCTACAGATTTGAAGGAGTTCCACAACTCCAGGAAATATCTAACTGCTCTCTCTTCTTCCCTTTTCATGCTTTGAGATACTGGTGCTTTCCAGATAGTCTGGGTGCTTCACACTCCCCATTGGTTTCCTTTAATCTTTCTCACACTCTTGGAAAGAGTCCCTTCATTAATTTATGCTCAGTCATCTCTTCTGAGACTGAAGTGCTACTCTATTTGACCCCTGCCCCGATCCTCACTTGTGCTGAAACCTAACTCTATCTGAATCCTTCATCATTAAACAGAGCAAGTGTGCAATTAAATTTTTACCATAGGGCCGGGGGGGGGGGGGGGGGGGAGGCAGGGAAAGAGGAAAAAAGGGAGGAAGGGAGGGAGGGAGAGAGAGAGTATACAGGGAGTAAGGTGCTTGCCTTATATGAAGCTGACCTCTTTGATCCCTGAAACTTTATATGGCCCTCTGAGCATCCCCAAGAGTGATCCTTGAGCACAAAGCCAATATTAAGTCATGAGCACAACTGGGTATAACTTTGAAACCCAAAACAAACAAAAATTTTATTGTAACTTTGATCTCCCTTTTCCAAGCAGATCTCCACGCCTAGTAGTGTCAGTGTCACTTGCCTGTGCACCTTTTCAAGAGAGTCATGAGTCATTGCCAACCTTCCCTTAAAAATCCCACTATTGGGGTTCATTTTTTGAAGCTCTCTCATGTTTACTTATTGAGCATCTTTTCCCTCCGGGCACAAAATCATCCCACTGCTACAAATACACATCAAATCTGTTCTAAACTTGAAAGGAAAACAACCTGGAAGATAAAAGGATGCAGGAATCAATTTGGATGACTTTATGGTTTGACTAAGACATTAAGGGCTGATTGTGAAAGTTGCCAGAGATGTAAATTGCGTTTATATGCATCCCTCCTCTTCAGGGAGAGGATTGCTCTTCTGAAAGCTTAAGCCACAAAAAAAATTGGCAAATTTGTTTGTTTAGTTTACATCCTCCCACCAAATGCAGAAAGTTAAGTGAACCGTTTCCTAATTCCACCTTTTCCTTCCCCTGTTTTTTAAAAACCTGTTTTAGTATGTAAATGAACAAAGCACTATCACAGAACTGTGATAGGAAGACTGGGACCTAATCAACACATTAGTTGACCATGAATAACAGAGAGTGAGGTTTGGGTGCCTACTTTAATTAACCACTGAGTCTTAGTCACTACAGACTCTCCTAGCTTTCATCTCTGTCCCACCTGGATATCCCACTTCTGCACATATAGCTCCTCCAATATGCCTTTTTGCCATCACCCTCCACACTTAATATAGTGACCACCACCTCATCAACCACTATCATAATCTCATCTAAGATATGTCTTTGGTGCTTTTCATCCCCTTACACCCTTTCTAATCTATACTCATGTCTAAGCAACACATGAGAAATAAGGGAACTGGGCTTGGAGAGGGAAATGAGTACACCAAATGGCTCTTGAATTTGGATAGGCATCTATACCACCTTATCATACACAGATGACTATGTCTGATCTCTAAACTTTCTGATTTAGTTGGTGTAGATTTAGCTTCAAGAACTTCAATTTCTATTAAACTCCCACATGATGCTGATGCACTGGATTCTGGAGACCATACTTTGAGCACTACAGTGCTTCTCTGTACTATCTCCCCATATTCAAACTTTAATATGCATTATAGTCTCCAAGGGATCTTCTGGACAGACTCAGTTGAATCGGATGGTGTCATTGCTGCTACAGTAAGTTTTCCATGCTGAGAAACCAGCACGTTCTTAAAGTCTGATCTAGAAGTCTTTTGCTGCCTTTATGCCTTCTTGGGAATATTTTGAAAGACTTTAGAAGGAGGTAGGTGCCAGGGAGTAATGCTCTAAACTAAATTTTCCAAGATCTCCCTGGCTAGGTTGCTAGGAATACAAATGTCTATATGACAGAGGCAGCTTAACCTTCCGTTATCACCCTCACCAGGCCAGTGGAAAAGATATACCAGAAAGATTATGTGGCTAGTTTTAATTGTCTCTCAACCCAAACTTAGGTCTCAATGAAACTATGAAAATGGGTGGAGAGTCAATAGAGAAAGATAAAGCTTCCTTTTCATAAAAGAACAAATACAGAGGACTGGAGAGTGCATGCAGTGGAATAGGATTCAATCTCTGGTTCATTATATGTCCCCTGAGAACTGCCAGGAGTAATTCTGAGCAAGAGCCAAGAGTAAGTTCTAACCAGAGCTGGTTGTGACCCCCAAACATAAAACAGGAAGAGAAAGAGGTGAAAGAGGAGGAGGAGGAGGAGGAGGAGGAGGAGGAGGAGGAGGAGGAGGAGGAGGAGATAGAGGAGGAATTGATTATTTTTATCCCAGTACTTGGCCCTTAGTGGGTGCTTAATGAATGGCAAACATTGTTATTTTTCAAATGATTAGTCACCTCCAAATTCATCCATATCAAGAGGTAAATTGGCAGATGCTTGATAGCCTACAGAACAAAATGATAGGGTTGACTGTCAGCTGATATCTTGTCTTCTCTGCCTAGCTCTGTACCTTTTCCATAGAAATACTTCATATATAGTTGTTGAATGGAAGAAAAGAATATATAAATCCAAATAAGCTAGTAGGCTAGGGGAATTGAACTTGTATTGTCCAAAAGAAAGAATATGGAAATACCTAAATTCTTTCAAGAAAGAATTTTTAGGCCCTGTATAAACTTGCTAATTTTCCTTATTTATAAAACTGATTACCACCACTAATTTAAAGGATTACTTTAACACGATTATGTTTATTAAAGGGTGTGCCAACTGTAAAGTGCACATCAAGTAAAAGTTCCTTTAATGTAAAGAAATAACTACCTTATTGCTCCTTTAGGTTTCAGTCACTTTGATTCTGAGATTGAGAATGAAAGTTTCCAGTCCTCAGGTATTTGATATATTGGATTGTCTTTTATAATGGACTTTTATATACTAGAAGTCTCCAGATTCCTAAATATTATTTGCTATGTGTGTTGAGAGCCATTTCAGAATTTCTGGGTACAGGTGGGGGAGCTGGGAAGGCCGCTAGGGAAGACCTCACCTGGATTGATAAGACAGGAGGCCCATGAGGCTGACTGGCAAAGAACAGCCCTCCAGCCTGCCTCTGTCTGTCTCTTCTCTGCAGTCTAATGCATCTCATTTATTGTTAATGCTGTTTCCACAGGCTCATTTGCAAATAGCCTGAATAAAACATCAGAGCAGGGAGGGAGGGGCAGTTCTCTGGGTCTTCCATTACTGCCTCTGCCACATTCTTCCCTCTTTCCCTTTCCTCAGGTCCCTTCTCCTTTCATTACTCTGATTAACAATCTTTATCTAATTGGCTTGTCATGAAACAGCCAAATAGGACTCCTGGGCTCTTGCAGGGATGTTGAAGAAAACAACTCAGACAGGCCTAGTATTTGTTTTTGTTTTTTACTTTCCTGGATAGATGGGGGGAAAACAAACACCAAATTTATAATCTTAGTGTGGAGATTGGAAAATAAATCTCTTCTTCCTGGGGAATTACCTCCCCATGCCCAGGAGTCTGGCATAGGGTCAGCCTGTAAGGATCTGTGAACCCCCTGGGTGGAAGAGACCCTATATGGTACCTAACGCAGAGAATGTAGACCGGAGTAAAGCAAACCCCAATATTGAACCCCAACAAAGCAGAGTAGAGAAAGCAAGACCATAAAGTCCATGGAGTGGGCAAGATTTTCAATCGGTACAGGAAACACTGCCTCTGTCTTTGTCTCAGGTTTAACCTAATTACTGACTATTCTGATTCTTGCAGGAATCACTTCTTTGTGTTTCTTCACAGCTTTACCACTAAAAGTACTATAATTTAGCCTTGTCAATTGAAAAAATGTGGCATGTCTTTTAAATCTTTTTTAATCTACAAGTTCTACCTATATTTTCTCTTTATAAAAAAGGCAAATGACAAAAACTCTTTGTTAAGAAAGAGCCTTTTAACCTGTAAAGTTTCTCACAGACTGGATTTTACTGATCGCATATTCAAGAAACATGTTCCTCTAAGCTCTGTGTTTCCTACAAATTGGTAGCTAGATCCAAAAGCTTGATTAGACTTAAGTTTGATCCCTTTGGCAAGGTTTAGATGGTGGTGTGTTTTTCATCAGGAGGCACATAATGTTTTCATGTCTTCTTTCCATGAGCTTAGCAGCTGTCGGTGTTCAATGCTTGGATCCATTAATTCACTGGAGGCTACAAAATGGTGCTGCTTTAATTCTATCATTTCTTTTTCATTTATTAGATGGAATACTTCCATAAAGAGATGTTCCCTTTCATTAGTAATTTGGTTACTCAGTGGTACAGTTCACAAAAGGAAAGCGGGACCAATGTTTCATTGTCCTGTTTTCATTTTATTAGTCTTTGAAATAATGAATAGGTGCTTTTCATCCTCCAAAAGTGACCAATTAACTTTTTAAAAAATATCA
Organism: Sorex fumeus; assembly: GCF_029834395.1. Classification (NCBI taxonomy): domain Eukaryota; kingdom Metazoa; phylum Chordata; class Mammalia; order Eulipotyphla; family Soricidae; genus Sorex; species Sorex fumeus. The sequence goes on from NW_026606155.1 coordinate 29,422,777, forward strand.
TTAGAAAGCCACAGACCTACACATATTTGATGGATTTAACCACTAGAATAGAATTATTCTCCTTATTGAAGTGACAATTGTACTATCTTTGACAGTGAGAGCTTCTTCAATTGTTTTCTGAGTCCCACTGCCATGACCTTAGACATTTGATACCTTCATAGCTAGCTGGAAAGACAAGGCACTCAAGGTTCATCTTACATATTTCCCTGCCCTGCCTTGAAACCTTTAATTTCTCCCAGAACCCCCCATTTACTGCAATAGAATTCTAGAGATGTTCATTGCAACCTCACTCCTCACTTCAATGTTATCATTAACTTTAGTCCTTTCAGTGCATGAATAGCTAAGGACTTAATGGAGGGAAATCTATATACAGTCAGCTCTACTATAATTTTTGTTTAAAAGACTCTAACCTACTCAAATTTAATTGTTACACTAAGAAGTAAGTTGAGCTTTACATAAATATTGCATTTGACTATGACTGGTTTTATAGAGAAACAATAGCATGTGAAGGCAGAAAACTAAATCCTTTGAACGAAGTCATAAAGAACACACAGAGAGCAAAAAAAAAATTAGAGAAAATGTTTTATAAAAATAAAGCACTATATAAATGTACACATATATAAAGATTTTAGAAATAATCAAATCTTACATCAGGAGCCCTTTTTATTGCTTTGAAAGATTTGGTTTGGTGGTTTCATATATCAGGACATGTTCCAGAGTTTTCAACTGTCAGACAAAACTGCAAGTGAAAAACCAAAAGCAAGGGCTCAGAATCTTACTGAAAATGAAAGCTACGTATTGGATAATATTTTCAATTATGATGAAATATGTATATTTTATCAATGCCACTTTAAAGGGTTTCTTTTTCTTAGGTAAAACACCAAAACAACAACAAAAACACATGATGTAGGTTTCAGGGTAACAAAGAACTTTATGACTCTGGTGTTCAGTGCCAGAGCCTAAAAGATGACAAAGCCAGCCACTCAAGTATGGTATGACAACTTTTTACACCTGGCTTCAGATTATCTCCATTCTGCCACAGTGACTAATAAGTCAATGCCCACTCCCACAAGCAAACAGTAGGTATTGTTCAAAGCAAAATTCAGTATTTATTAAAGTATTTGAATGCTTTTAATTATTAAGAGAAATAGAATTATGTTTCTATTTTGCCTAAATTTTATGCTTTAAAAATAGTCACATAGTTTTTGAGAATATTATCTTTATCGTCATTCTTTAATCTCAAACCTAGCGGTTTTCATTGTGTAATTTTTGCATATCATGTCAGTTACTACCAATGCATATTCAAATTCTAGAAAAACTAAACATAACTCATGAATACACACTGATATTTCCAATTCAAATCCAGAAATATAAGAGTTTTACATATTTATTCTCATCTAAATTTCACCTGTATCTCCGTTCTTCTAACTTCAAAATCATGGCTTTTAAGGATATCAGAAATAATAGATTATATAAAACTGCTCACTTACTTTACCCTCTGTATGTACATATCAGTCTCATAATAACACAATATCTTACAACTTATGTAATTGCTGAGAAATCTCCCCCAGAGAAACCCTGGGAGAGACCCAGTTGACAATTTTCAAATATTGTCAAGGTTAAGACTGCTCTGGGATCTCTCCACCCACCATGCATACTTGATTTAAACACCATAATTTACAAAGTTGTTCACGATGATTTGTTACAGGCATTCACTATTTCAATCCCACTACCACTTACACCTACCCTACACCATTGTCTCCATTTTCCTAAACACTCCTTAAGCCTGCCATGTAATGGACTGACAGCATTTTATATTGCTTATTACCACTTAATGCCTAACAAAATGATCAAACATGTTTACATAAAAGAAAATTTGTAAAAGTTATATCTCACCATGGGGAAATGAAGTCTTTGTTTAAGGGCTTACTAAGTTGTTGTCACAAGTTAGCCTTCTGTGTTACTGTTTTTGTTACTGTATGGTCAAAATTGGTTGGTTTCTATAGTACATCTCATTCATATACTACTGGGATGTCGGTGTTGTAGCTATTGAAGATGTCATGTGGCCACAAATGCGTCCACATACCCTCTTAAGGGACCCTTAAGACCTCATCACAGAACACCTTGCTGTCACCTCTATTGGACTGAGCAAAATTCTTCCTAGGTTCAATCACCCTGCTCAAGTTGATGGGCAGTGCTTGGGTAATAATCCCTTGTACTCTATATCTTTCTTGACCTAATACCTTGCAGATCATGAAGCTGCTAAGCTGTTACAAAGTAAATGATCCCTACAAGGATATCAACAATATTTTTCAAAGAAATAGATCAAACACTCCTGAAATTCATATGGAACAATAAGCCCCACCCCAACCAGAAGCTAAAACAATTCTTGGGTAAAAGCAGAAGGGAGCCATCATTTTTCCCAACTTCAAACTGTACTACAAAGTGGTAGTAATTAAAACAATATGGTATTGGAGTAAAGACAGATTCTCAAATCACTGGAATAGAGTTGAATATTTTGAGACAGATTCTCAAGTATATAATCATTTAATATTTGATAAAGGAACAAAAATATAAAGTGGAGCAAGAAAAGGCTCTTTACCAAGTGCTGTTGGGAAAATCATTTAACTACACACAATAAATTGAAGGCAAATCTCTTTCTAATGCTATGCACAGAAGTTAAATAAAAATAGATTAAAGAATTTAGATATCAGACCCGAATTTATAAGGGCCACAGAAAAAAATATAGGCAGAACTCTTTCTGACATAAAAACTAAAGGCAACTTCAAGATAAAACTCTATTGACCAAGCAAGTTGAAACAAAAATATATAAACAGGACTGTAATAAATTAAGAAGTTTCTGCACTTCAAAAGAGATGATGAACAGGATAGAAAGACAGCCCACAGAATGGGAGAGATTATTTTCCCACCATTCATCTGATAAATAGTTAATATCAAAGATATATAAAGGCACTGGTTCACTTTACAAGAAGAAGCACTTTACCAGCTCCATCATATAAAAAGCAAAAACAAAAACAAAAACAAAAAACAGCATGGAGAAGTGATTAACAGAACATCCCACAAAGAAGAAATACACGTGGCCAAAAGGCACATGTAAAAATGCTCTGCATCACTAGTAATTGGAGAGATGCAAATCAAATGATGAGATATCATCTAACCCCACAGATATTGGCAGACATCATAAAGAAAAATTACAACTAGTCCAGTCCTGGCATGGATGTGAGGAGAAAGGGACTCATTTGCTGCTGGTGGGAATGTTGAGTGGCCCACATGTTCTGAAAAAACATATAGACATTCCTAAAAAATCTAGGAATTGCGCTCCCATTGATCCTGCAACTCTACTTCTTGGAACATACCCCAAAGACCCACACACAAAATGGAGAAAAGACATTTGCATTTCTATGATCCTTGCAGCACTAGCAACAATAGCCAAAATATGGAAATGAACCACATGTCCAAGAAAAAAAGACTGGATAAAGAAACTATGGTACATATACATAATAAAATACTAGTTGGCCACAAGAAAAGGTAGTGATGCAATTTGCCGTTATATGGAGGGACCTGGAGAGTATCATACTGAGTGAAATTAGCCACAGGGAGAGAGACTTACACAGAATGAGATCTCTCATATGTGGGATATAAAGAAACATAATGTTGAAACCACAATTACCCAAAGACAAAACATGAGAAATAATATGCAGTAGGAAACATGCCACTCAAAAAAGTTGGGGGAAGCAGAGGGTGGGGGAAAATGGGTAATTATCTATGATCAAGGGAATAGGGAAGCATTCAATCAGGAGGGGGAGGTAGTGCTGAAAGGTGGTAAAATATTATATTGAAACCCTATCAGGTTGGTGGTAGTCAAATCAGCATGGAAGGGCATTGGTGGAGGGAAGGGGACACTGGTGGAGGGATCAGAGTAGAAACATTGTATGCCTGAAGCACAATCATAAGAACTTTGTAACTTCACAGTGACTAAATTTAAAAAATTTTTAAGAAAAGAAGTAATGGTTTACCTTGCTTACCAGTTATTTAGGGTTTGTGGGGAAACATCATCACTTAACCTTGTCGTAAATGCTGTCTCTGGATATGTAAGTTAGGAGTATCTAATACTCTGTTGTTATGTGAGAATTCTGGGAGAATTAAAAATCATGCTTCTGTCACTTCTAATTTCCCCAATTTTTTCCTTCACCATCTTTCATAATTTGTCTTTTAATAAGAACATTTATTTAAAATCTCCTCCGCCCCTCTCGGAGAGCCCGGCAAGCTACCGAGAGTATCTCACCCACATGGCAGAGCCTGGCAAGCCACCCGTGATGTATTCGATATGCCAAACACAGTAACAACAAAATCTCCAATGGAGACGTTACTGGGCCCGCTCGAGCAAATCGATGAACAATGGGAGGGCCTTTACCTTTACCTTTATTATCAAAATAATGACTTACAATAGTGTTACATTTATACTTTGATATACAGTTACTGCACAATCACCATTTCCAGCAGATGCTCAATATATTTAGTCAAATCGATTACATCTTCCCAGTGCTTTTAATTTTTTAAAGATCTGTCTTTTAGATGTCAGATAAAAATTTTTTATAACTACTTATGATTTTTAAAAAATTTTACATATACCCTGAAATACAGTGCATCCGTTTGAAAACTATTTTGTAAAATGCTGTAGGAGAAATAGGAGTTTTTTATTTTTTCTCAAACAATACATTTCCTCAATTCTATATATTGATGTTATTAAAGTAGAAGGCAAGCAATCTTAGAGGGAAATATATTTTTACAGATATATGTATATACGTGTGTGTGTGTATGTGTGTGTGTATGTATTCGATATGCCAAAAACAGTAACAATAATGGGTCCCATTCCCCTGACCCTGAAAGAGCCTCCAATATGGCAGCATTGGGAAAAATGAGTAAGGAGAAGTTGCTAAAATCTCAGGGCTGGGACGAATGGAGATGTTACTGGTGCCTGCTTGGGTAAATCAAAGAACGATGGGATGACAGTGATACAATGATACAATGATAGATTAATTGTTTGTTTTCCTTATTATATCAATGATAAATAACAAGATCTATAATAAAATATAGATATTGATATTTCTAGTTTTCTAATTATATACTTATTTTTAATATATTTATTTTTAATTATTATACATTTTAATGTCTAGATCTTGCCCCTTCTCATTATTTTACCTAAAAACTAATTTATGCCCTTCTGTGGCTATTGCTGAAGTGGTAACGGTCAAAATGAAGTTCAATCCTTTTGTGACTTCTGGACCAGAGCAAGAACCATAAAAGACTCTGGGCCTTGCATCTACCATGCACCTTCCAACATTTACAAGAAGATTTTCTTCCCCTTGTTCCAAAGGTCTGAGACAGAAATACAATATGTGAGCTATGCCCATCCAAAAGGATGATGAGGTTGAGGTTGTGAGAGGCCACTACAAAGGTCAGCAAATTGGTAAAGTAGTCCAGGTTTATTTACACTGAGTGAGTCCAGCAGAAGAAAGAAAATGACACAACTGTCCATGTGGGCATGCACCCACGTAAGGTGGTTATTGCTAGACTAAAAGTAGACAAAGACTGTAAAAAGATCCTTGAACATAAAACCAAATCTTTTCAAGTAGGAAAGGAAAAAGACAAAATAAGAGACACTAGAGAAGATGCAGCAATAAAGTTATTTTCTCTTATATACAAATTAATAAAACGTAAAATAAAAAATTATGAGGCTGGAGAGATAGTATAAGATGAACTTACACATGGCTGACCCCACTTTCATCCCTGGGACAACATATGGTCCATGCAGGAGTGACCCCTGAACACCTCAGTATGTGGCCCACCAACTCACCACCCCAAAAACATTTAATTATTTTTACCTACACTGTTTCTTAATGAAGTCCAGCCAAAGGAAAGTTCAAAGTCAATTTTGGGGCCACCCCTTTTAGGCCTCTTAACAGCTTTCCTAAAATGTAATCATAACTACTTGTTTGACCTCTTTTGTTCATGTAATATCCTGAGAATTGTTAACATTTATATATTAGGTCCGGTTGGGAAGGCATGGTAATTTAAAATAAACTGTTGACAAGGATGATGGCAGTGTCATACAGCTGAGGGTTACTGTGAGGATGTCTGGATTCAACTAGGTAAACAAGATTCCTTGCACCATGAGTCTTTCCCTTGCCAGATGTGATTTAGCAAAGTGTTTATTCCACATAGTAAAGTCAAGGTGGGGAAGAAGGCTCAGATCCAGCGCCAAGCTGTAGTTCAAGTAACATTCATTTGCAAGCTCCCTGGGTAGAGCTAGGACTATGTGGTGAAGCTGTGGCACAGAATAAAGCTAATAGAATTACAAAAATGCTAATCCAACACCTTTATCTCTCAAGGTTGCTGACAAAACTGACTTGCATAACCATAACTAGACAGTAGCCATATAATACTCGTGCATTGGGGAGTTAATTCTTCCTACCTGGGGCTTTCAGTTCTGACCTTGTAAGGCTGACAGCTTATAAATGACTTCCCTTGTCTTCCTGAGACTAAAACAAAAACAAAATTAATATACCCACTAAATGGAATGTGAAAACCCCTTCTTACATATAAGCCTAGAAAAATTTTCTAGACTATCTCATAAAACATCAACCTAGTGCTTCAGCTGAGATTCAATAGGTTTTGTTCTATGTGCAGCCGATTGTTTAAAGGGAAAGGAGTCAAATAGTAAAACTCAGCCCTCAGGAAGACGCAGAGATACTAAACCGGGACAGGCAGCTCATGGCTGCTGGCAGTGAATCCTTCCGTGATACTGACCCATTAATCTTTTTGTGTTTTTGCTTTTTCTGGCAGTCACAACCTTCAGTGCACCTGCAAGAAAGTATATTCACAGTTTCTGTTAGCTCATTCAAATTTGGAGCTGGGAAAACTTTCCAGGAGAACCTGTGCTCTCAGACCTCCTTACGGAAAGGCCAATGGGGCAGAAGTGCAGGGACTGGCTTGTGTGACTTTGCTGCAGATAAGAAGAGCCAGTCTGGCCAGAGGTAGAAAGAGGCAGCTGCTTTCATAGGTGCTCTTCTCATTTTATAGTTGGCCAAATGAGGGCAGGACCAAGGAATCGATGACGATGGGACAGTCTGAATTCTCCTGGTTAGGAAAACATCACACTCCTTCTCAGAAGGAGCAGTGTGTACATGTGATTAATTTTGAAATAAATTGCCCATCATTCTCTCAGAGTGCCAGCCTATAAACACAAACAGAAAAAGCCATGTGTTTTAATTACCGAAAGAAACCAATAGGAATGATTTTAAGCAAGGAGGGCCACCATAATACTGGCAGTCAAGTCGATACACTGCTAAGTACATTAATTAATGAGTGTTTAAATAATAGAAATAACTGTCAATTACAAAGCATTATCACAAATTACTTGTACAGCTTTTTTGCTTCTACTATTGTTAATAATTCCAGCTACTGATTTTCTGTAATTATGAGCTACAATTTTCCTTCTGCTGAACATTCTGGCCAAGATACAAAGTCAAGTTTCTTCTCACCAGTGAAAGTCACCTGGAGGCTCCTGGCCCCTTTTGCTGACCCTTCAGAGCTGTCTTGCTTCTCAGCCTCCATTCCTTGCTGCCAGAGAAACCTGAAAGAATCAGCAGCTTAGTAGTTGTGGATTATGGTCTGAGCTAGCTTTGAGATGAAAATCAAATGTCCAAGAAAGTGCCAGAGGCAACATTTCATGTTTCTGCGTATGGCTTGTGCAGCACAGTTGCTGCGTGTTACAGCCTAGCTCGGCCACAGCAAAGGGCAGGTCTTGCTGAGCAGTGGATGACAAGGAGCTATGTGATTTATGGGGAGGCCTGGGCCTGTCATTTAGGAGATCAGAGTTCAGGCTCCTACACTTCAATAATCTCAATGTGGGATTTGGGACCAGTTATTTAATCAATTTGAGATTTCCTTCTCCCAGTCAGGGAAGGTGGATGTTGCTCCTTGCCATTTATTTCATGAGGGAGTGCATGAGGATGACAGCTGGTGTTTCAACCCCAAATAAGACAGATGATAGATGAAGAAAAGCTTCGCTCTCCTTTTCTTGCTTAAAATAAGTTGTCTATTAATGTTCAGACTGAGGTTAGGATTAAGCCCCCCATTAATCCTATGTGAACAGGGCCTGCGGAACAAATGTGGCAGCCCTGTGTAATGCCAAGCCTCCTCACCCCATGAACACCACCGAGGAAGTCAGCTCCTCACTCAGAGCTCCAGACTGCCAGCATGAAAGCACAATCCACACAGGTTCTCTTTATTGGTCCTTGAAGCAATACTATGAGGTCAGCGATTTTCCCCCTCATTTTACATTTAAAAAAAAAACAGAGAAGCACAAAGTTTAATCCACAGGGTTAGCAAATGACAGAGCCATAGTATACCTTCCCTCTCCACCACCACTCCCACCCTAGAAGGCTCCTAGGCACCCAGCTGCATAGTCAGATGCACAGTTGTCTTCTGTGGTTCTTGGAGTGGGCTACTGCCTGCACTCTGCCTCATCACCTGCTCTACCAGTTCACAAGGCAATGTCTCACCTCATAGAGGTCTTCAAGCACAAGCCTCTTCTTCTTGCAAGTGATCTTCCAGCGCATGCCCAAAGCACATGGGGGGCACCCCAATTCTGGATCTCAGCTCAGTGACCCCATAAGTTTAAGACCTTCTAAAGACAGGGACCACTCCTACTTGGGTTCCCAGGGCCCAATCAAGAGTCTGTTCTCCAGGAAGTAAACATTTGCATTAAAAAAACCCCTTCTTATTAGTGATAACTTCCCCTCTTCCCCACAGAAAACCTCTTCAGAGTCCGGGGTTCAAATTGTCTTCACTTTGACCAAAAGCCCTTTATACCATCCCCTAATTGCAGGGTATAGAGTAGAGAGAATGGCAACCCCATTCAAATTCTTCTGGATTTGCTTGCAAAGTGGGATGTGAACATGTACACCTTTTTTTACCAATCCTTTCTCCCCCTATACACTGTAGCTCCTTCCCCAGCACACTTGAGAACCTTTTTTTGACCCTTGTGTTTTTTGACCCTGTGTGTGTATAGGTCTGTGTGTATGTGTGTGTGTGTGTGTGTGTGTGTGTGTGTGTGTGTGAGAGAGAGAGAGAGAGAGAGAGAGGGAGAGAGAGAGAGAGAGTTGGGGTGGGATGTTGGGCCACACCCAACTGTACTCAGGACTCACTCTTGGTCCTGTGCTAAGAGATTGCTTTTGGCACGCTCAGGGTACCCTATGGGGTATTGGAGGAAACCCCACTTGGCCGCATGCACTGTACTACCTCTCTGGTTTTCCTGGCCTTTCTTTAGTTTGCTCTGTAGAGCGGGTAGTGACTGGCTTCTCTGAAAGGGAGAAGAGGCTTGACCCTTACCTGATGACTGTGTGCCACCCCCATCCTGTCTCCCACTACTCTATCTTAAGAGGTAATTGCAATGACAGGAAATAAAAAATAGAAAGCTCCTATTCTTTGGTTGATCAGTTTTTGTAATAAATGCTACAAGGTGGAACAGAAATAAATTTATAAACTACCTGAGCTGCAATTTCTTGATTTCAAAATAATCCAATCTTGGGGAAATGTCAGTTTCAATTGAAAAGGAAAACAAACTTCAAGTGCCTGGTGTTCCCCAACCCAAGCAATCTCTGAGGTCATAAATGTAATTGTTTGAGAACTCCAGCAAGTTCTGTGCTGGGCCTGATGGCCAAGCTTTTTATGTCACTCTGTTTCCCACTGTGGAAGAGATATTGATCTTTCAGCCCACAGCTGGTCTGTAAGCTGAGACTCCAGGAAACTGCTGTGCTGTTGGAGTAGCACCCACCAGAGACCCTGAAGGCAGAAGCCAGTCTGGATTAATCAAAAGCCTCCAACACTCAGAAAGTTTTCCATATCAGTGGAAAATGAGTCGAAGGAACCATGACCAGTCCTAGTGCCTGGCATATGCTTCTTTTTATGACTTGTTAAGGTAGCCAAGACGACTAGACAGAATGGTCTCGATGTCAGGGCAAGAGCAGCAGGGAAAGGTGAAGTTCTGTTCCAAAACTTAGCTGAAGGGATTGGAAAAGAACAATTCAAAATGTCCTGGATCTTGCCTGTGCCCACTTTCTGAACATCTCAGTAAGTCACAGTGACCACGTAGGCATTTGGTTAAAGCCCAGTTGAAAGCTCTCCCCAAATTCTAAATTTCACTTCTCCCTTTGGGCCTCAGATTTAACTTCACTGAACATATCATCTCCTATTCCTCAACTCTAGAAATAGTTACAGAAAGATCATGTGGAGACATTCTAACCCCACTTTAAAAGATACCACTTTATGACAATTCTTAGTATTTTTTTTTTTTGGTTTTGGTTTGGGGCCATCTTTGGTGGTGCCTAAGGGTTACTCTCTTACATAGTGATGGCCACAATAATGTTGCACATTGAAGAACCTCAATATCTTGTAGCAGCAAAAGCATTTCTCTTTTCATTCCAATGACTTTATATGGCTGCTGAAATGGCCATGCTTCAGTCTGCAGCAACCGGGGTCTCCCATTTTCCTTCGGGGCTGGCTAAGGCATATTTTTCTAATGGGAAAGACAGAGATACAAGGGGACACGGGGAGACACTCAATGCCTCCTTCGAAGGGCTGAGCTTAGAAATTATACCCATATGCCCTAGGCTAAAGCAAGTCATATGACCTATTTCAAAGTCAAAAGGGAGAGAAGAACATTTAATTTAGAGTAAGGACATGCAAGGGTGTGGATGCAGGGAACAGTGACTAGAGTAATAATGCAATCTACCACTGGGTCTTTCTAATCTAGTTCTATCATGCAACTAGATTTCAAACATGAAAATATGACAGTTTGTACCCATTGTCCTTGAGATACAGTCCTACATTCATGTGACTCCAGTCTGCTATTTAGAAATACTTTTTTTTTTCTTGACCGCACTTAGATCCAAGTCTTGGCACAACCAATTTCATTGCCTCAGGCTTTCCCTCCTCATCACAGAGACTCTTGCTCATCCCACACATCATCTGACTTATCCCTGTTTGTCTTCAGGCATCTCTTTAAGTTTCACGTCCTCCAAAAACATTTCCCTGACCCAAAGATTGAGTTATTCCTAAGCACATTTCCTTGTTCCATGCATTTGCACCTGTAATATTTAATCATTTCAAATGCATTTATTTAAGAGAGAGATTACACTGTGAGTGGGGGGAGTGCAGGGGGCTGCTGTTTACTAGTGAAGTGGATACTCAGGTCTTACTCCTGGCAGTGCTCAGGGAACCATATGTGGTGCTGGAAATCAAGCCCAGGTCAACTGTGTGTAGGGCAACTTCTATCTCCCCGACCACCAGGGACTGCATCCTAGTCTCTGTATTTAGTTACTCTGCAGATACATAGTAATTATTTGATAAATAACTTAATGGATTATTTTTTTCACTTGGGAATCTGTCCACAAATACAAAGTTTTAAAGGCTTTAAAAAAACATGAGTTTGATCAACTTAGGATAACTTTAAATACTGGGGCAAAATAGTTCTAGACCAGTTAAAAGAATTTCTTTAAATTCTTCCCATCTCGAATATGATACTCACTAATGTTGTATATGGTTGCCCCCTACTAGATAAAGAAAGGTTAAAAACATGTAGCAATTAATCATTACAATTGATTTTTATTATAATAATTCTATTTACCATTCTTTTAAGATTTTTTGACCAAGTAACCTGAAATAAACTTGCTGTATGCTTTTCAAGGGGGAAAAAATAAAAGAAGCCTTATTTATGTCAGGAAAGATATGATGATTACTGCAATTAGGTCCAAGTACAAAATAAAACTTAATGCAATATGCTTTACATGCCAGAGTTGAAGACTAAGTTATGTCAATGAGAATAGGCAGTACATTAATATTGTATTAAATGATTCGAATTTTGTTATTTGCATAGGTTAAAATCATAGAGCGATTAATCATTACAAACTGACTTTTGTTGATTTATCTTCTGATAATGTGATTTGCCATTTCTTTTTAAGTTTTGTTGGAACAATTTATATGAAATAAGTTTGTCATATACTTGTTAATGGGGCAGACTGGGGAAACGGCAGGAACCTTGGGACCCTAGTGGTGGGATTGGTATTACAACATTGAATGCCTGAAACAATTCTATTATAAACAGCTTTGTAAGTCACAGGGTTTTAATAAAATGAATGAATAAATTTAAAATAATTCTAGTCCAGTACATGAGCAAACTTGTGTGATGGGTATCTCAGACTAAAACATAAAATTTGCCTTATTTCTAGAAGCAATCTACCTATTCATATGTTAGGATATTTAAAAATATTTAACATGGGGTCAGAGGGATAATGCAGCAGGTAAGTTACTGACTTTACACAGACTGACCTGAGTTCCAGCCCCTGCACGGAATATTTATTTATTTATTTATTTATTTATCTATTTTGCTTTTTGGGTCACACCCAGTGATGCACAGGGGTTACTCCTGGTTCATGCACTCAGGAATTACTCCTGGTGGTGCTCAGGGGACCATATAGGATTCTGGGAATGGAACCCGGGTTGTCTGCGGGCAAGGCAAACGCCCTACCTGCTGTTGCTCCAGCCCCTACACTGAATATTGTTGCCTGAGACTTCTAGGAATGGTCCCTTAGCACAGAGCCAGGAGTAAAGCCCCTAGTACTGCCCGGTGTGATCACAAAACTGAAATAAATAAATAAACTATAACAGAGACTATTTATGTGGCAGGCACTGCTGGTTGCCTACCCAGTAGTTACTCGCCTTTTCTTTATGTCAAAGACACAGTTCTTGGAGAGGCATTGTGCCCATCCTCGGAGTGTTAAGCCAGTTCTGGAATCCACTCCTGGTTATACTTAGTGACCACAGAGACCTGAAGTGAAGTCCATTGACTATTCCTAAGAAAGTTGACTATTTGGTATAATTAAAAAAGGGCCCCCCCCGTGCTTTCCCATTGTGGGTGTCTGGTCATTCTATGAGGTAGACACATTGTAATTATCTACCACCATGAGGGATATATTATGTGAGATAATACATATTGGCCTTTGTCCCAGTTCCTGGTTCCTGAAATCCTTTTAATTGCCAAAGTGATAAAAGGACTCAGAGCATCTTTTGTTGTAACATTCAGTCTTTGATTCTCTCATTCCTGACACAGTGCTCTTAAACCCTTTGGCATTTCTGAGGTAATAGCAGCATCTCTTGTTCTAATGAGGTGACTCTTGGTGGGGTCCTGAATGAGGCCAATCATCAGAGAGATCAAGCATGATTATAAACTTGTACTGCTTGGCACTTCCTCTACTGCCATCCATTCTCTAGAGAGAAAAGAGAAGCTGGAAATGGAATAAATAATTTAGTATGTCTCTGTAATGAAGCTTCATAGAAATCATGAATATACAGAGTTTGGACATATTCCAGGTTGGTAAGATATTTCACTCTCAAGGAGGTGATGCACCTTTGCTTCTACTTTTGGAACCTTCCCAGATCACATCTCTGTATCACTTCCTCTGACTATTCATCTGTATCTTTGATCACATCTTTTAATAAACTGTTAGACATCAGTATTTTCCTAAATTCTGCAAGCTGCTTTAGCAAATAATTGAACAGATTGTTTTGCCAACTTGGGCAGAAATTATGGATAGCCCTCGGCGTCTACTACTTGTGATTGGTATCGGAAGTGGGGAGGAACAGTTTTTTGGATCTGGACTATAACTTGTGGGATCTGATGCTATTTCTAGGTAGATCTTGTCAGAAGTGAGTTAAATTGTAGGACACTCAGCTAGTGTTGCGGAATGGTGTGGTGGGGTGGGGATAACCACACATCTGGTATCCACAGTGTTTGGAAGTAGAAGTGATGTGAAAGTAAAGGAGATATATTAAAAAATGGGTTTTTCTCTTCACCCCTACTAAGAAATGTCAGATAGAAAGATAGAGAGTAGTTAGCGCTGTTTACCCTCAACCTATTGTCTCTGTGTCAGATCCACCAACCTCAGAGGTTTTTTGTTACATGAATTAATTATACAACCTTATTGCTAAAGCCACCAGAATGTGATTTTTTTGCTATTTGTAGATAAAATAATTTCTGACATCAATGATTTTGAAATTTACTTCTGAATACCCCAAATTTGTTATTAGCAAATATCAGAGACTTCCTATCACTCCAGTTTGTTATGTAACCCAATTTCCTTAGGGCTGGAAATGTTTGTACAGCTGTTTTTATTGATGTTAATGGAAGAAATGCTAGAGAATTGGGATTCTTGGTGTGAGAATTCTGGCTTTTGTTTATAAATCAGTGTTCCATCTCAGTTGTTTTGTATATTCTGTGATAGCTCAGAGGAGCTAGAAGGAGTTGGGATTCACCTCTTCACCTACTTATTTCTTTATTTTGACACTTGTCCTGGGAATAATTTACTAGTGCAGTAAAGAGAACAAGGGTCCGGCCAAAGATGTATACATTCTAGTGCTCAGAAATGATGAATATTTTATACAATATGGCAGATGTGACTTTACAGATGTGGCCAGCTCCTAAGATAAGGATTTTGCCCTGAAATATCTCTTTGGACCCAGTAAGTTCTTAAAAGTGAAAGGGGAAGCTGAACAAATACATGAGAGGCTATGGCAGATGAAGACTATTGGAGATGTGACACTTGGTTTGAATAAGGAAAAAGATATAAACCTAGAAATGCGGGCATCATCTAGAAAGGTAGGAAGGTATTATGTCCTAGAGATTCCATAAAGGAAACACAAACAACACCCTGTTTTTGGCTCAGTGAGACCTATTTCAGGTCTCTGACTCTGTAACTGTAAGATCATACATTCATGTTCAGTTGTAATTTATTACAGAAGTCATTAGGAACTAATATACTTACTGAAAAACTGAGTGCCCCTGGTTCAAACTATAACCATAAACCATCCTTTATTCAGATAACTAACCATAAAGCATGTATTCAAACCTGAGTGGCAGGTCTGGGGTCACCATAGGTGTGAAGAATCAAGTAGGAAATAGTTCTCTTTGGAGAATAACACTACCAGGAGAGACATGTGGAACCCCACACTCATTTGGAATTCTTAAGTTTCCTTTAACACTTTGGAAGCATGGCAGTTGTACTTTTTGCCTTTTCTTCCTGCTTCCTCTTGTGAAGTTGGTGTAACCAAGAGTGTCTCTTAAGCATCCTGAGCAGTTTTGTCTTGGTTAGTGAACTCCTCCACTTCTGTTGGAGCGACAAGTGTGTGTCTACACTCCAGCCCACTGGAAAGACATAAGCCTTTTCTTTTTTATTAAAGAGACCACTGATAAGTCATATGCTCAGCAAATACAAATTCAGCACCTACTCATTGTTTGGTGTGAGATGCTGGGGACACAAAATAAATATGGTCTCTGTAGTCTCCCTGTCTTTGTCAACTTGGGCTACTTGAGAAAATACACATAGAATGGATGGCTTACCTGATGAACATGGATTCCTTACAATTCTGGAAGCTGGAGCTCCAAGATCAGGATGCCAACAGTATCAGGCTCTGGTAAAGACCCTTTTTCTGAAGTAGAAACTATTTTCTTGCCAGGTCATCACTTGGGAAAGAGGTTAAAAAACACTTTGGCCTCTTCATCATCATCTGTGGACATGAATCCCATTTTAGGGCCTCCATACATGTAACCTCATTCAAATTGATGGTGTCAAAGTTCTCACATCTGCATGCTATTATACTGGGAATTAAGGACCCAACATAAAAATTTGAGGTAAAGGATATAAATATTTAGTCGATGACACACACACCCTAAATTTTTCCAGCAAAAATAGACACTAAACTAAAGCATGATAGATTGAATTTATAACAATGCTTTTGTGTATAAGAATGATAGAGTGGCCAGAATAATAACAAGCTATGAGGTGACTAATTAGATTGTCATTGTCAAGGAAGGTATTAGGAAGTGATATATGAACCAAGGCCTGAAAGATCAGTAGAAAGTTACCAGCTGTGAAGAGAAAGATGTAGGTCTCCCCAAATATTATGTGTAAAGACCCAGAGGCAAAAAAGGAAAGGCAGTTTGTACCTGTTAGAAGTAGATGACCAATGACAGTTAAGCAGTTGAGCAAGACAGAAAATGGTGCCTTTTAAAAGCCTTAGGTGGTTTCAGGCTAAGATTTTGACTCCCTTTGTTATGTTTCCTCTGGCAGGAAGTATGTGGTGCCCTTTTACAGAAATGAAGAGTGCCCTTTCACTGAAAAAAAAAAAGAAAGAAAGAAAAAGACTTGAATAAAACACAGGCCTCTGAGCACCACAGTCCAAGCATTGGGCAGCCTGGCCTATGTCGGGGGTGCTCAGTCAGCAGGGGTGAGGGCAGTTAGCATTTCTGTCTGCAGCTTTCTTTTTTGGTCCAACTTCTTTGCTTTAGCTCTGGAGATTTTCAAAATTAGGATCATTACCTATATGGGTAGCCTGCAACGCAAATCAAATGAGAGGCTGTAGCAGGCTAATGAAGGGCAGTGACCTGGTGCTCTAATGAAGATGAGCAGCTCCTTTGCAGGCAGAAGGTAGCTGCCGCATCTCAGGCACTCAGAGCAAGAAAAGATGTAAAGCCTGGATTTTTACTGTGCTCTACACAAGCAAGTAAAATTTAAGTAACTGTAGCCTTTTTTAAAAACCTATATCTATCTGCTTGATATAGTAGGCAAATAATATTTATATATTTTGAACAAGCAAAGGATTCTTGTGTGAGATCAAATTAATCAAAATTTTCCCCATTCATGTTCAAACTTCCAGGTTATATTTGACCATAAAAGATTAAAGATAATCCTGCAGAAACAATGTGGGAAAATATGCTTTAGAATAACTGAGCAAAATGCGTGCATTCAAACTAAGGTAAAGAATTAACACGGACAGACAATGTCTTTGAGACATTGGTAGAGGGACACTGACACTGAGAAGGTGGATGTGGTGCTGGAATATTGCATACCCCAAACTCTGCTATTAACAAGATTGTAAATCATAGTGCCAAAATAAAACTTGGGGAGGGAAAGATAAGGCACAAAATAGTACCCATTCATGTATAAAAATAAATAAGTGCTAGATATCAAACACTATAAAACTTAGGTATTTGGAGCCAGAGAGATACTAGAGGGGTTTAAGCACTCACCTGTAACCCAATGACTTCATTTCAAATCCCCAGTACCACATAAGTACCACCAGGGGTAATTTCTGACTGTAAAGCCCTGAGCACTGCTATATGTGAGCCCCAAACAAAACAAAAATTACTCATATAAATATGTAAAACTAATTTATTAATTAAAATGTATTATTGAACATTAATTGCATAAATGATCTATTCTTAGAACAGATCAGATTTTTCCCAATTTTAATGTTTGACAGTTTACATTCAGCAGTTCAGGTAGTTTCCCTACTTCTTTTGATTCCAAATGTTATGTTAGTTTTGAAAGAGTTTATCAATATAATTGGTGAGCAGTTTTTTGATTTAGGAATTTAGGGAGAGCTGGTGCTTGTAGGCTCTGTTGATGGGTTTCCCCATTTTTCAAAGAGATTACAGAATCTGGGTATTTGAGGATTTTCTTCAATTAAGGAATGCTGATTGTTCATAAGAACATGGACAAGGTGACCCAAACACAGCAGCAATGAAGGTCACAGATTGCAGTGAGCTGACAATAGACTGGAAATTGGGGGATCAATTTTCTCCATTAAACAATTTCAAGAAAATCTTGAATGCCAGAACAGAGAAACATTAACTTGAAAACCATTCTCTCCGGGTAAGTCATTTAAGCTTGTATTTTCTCAGCTCATCCAGTTTTGATGGTAGCTTTTGTTGGTTCGTTTTCATGAAAATTCAGCACGGATTTTTATTGTCAGGAAGTTAATAGATTTTATTTTTATATCCTTTTATCCTGGCACATAATTCTTTATGTTCATAGATCAATATTAGAGGAAATTTCTTTGCCAAGTAATGATCCATGTAGTCATAATAAAAGAGAAATTTTTTCAATGGTTTTCAGAGCCAAGAAGAATTATTGCAGATATAAGTGGCTCTATAATTGTGTTGTCCAAATGTTCCACTAAATTTATTAGCTATTTTTAACTCTTTCATGAAAGTGAATCACTCTTATGAGTGAACTATTGAGAATGAGCCACTTTGTAATTGAAGTCAGAAAATAATCTGTTGAATTATTAGAATCAGAAATCATCTTAGATACCATATAATATAACACACAAATATGACAATGAAGATATTGAAGTTTATTGACAACTTCTGCCCATTCAGAATCTTCC
The DNA here is from genome assembly GCF_029834395.1 of Sorex fumeus. Classification (NCBI taxonomy): domain Eukaryota; kingdom Metazoa; phylum Chordata; class Mammalia; order Eulipotyphla; family Soricidae; genus Sorex; species Sorex fumeus. The sequence continues at coordinate 29,441,089 of NW_026606155.1, forward strand.
TGATCATGACCATTGAATTCATGTTACAAATATGATTCTTGCTTAACATTTGATTAAAACTTTCCATCAGTCAAGGCTTCTTGAGAAATACTCAGGCTGAAAAAATTTGCTCTACTTCCTACTATACAATCATGATAGAATTAAGACTGGAATACAAGTTTTCCTATCATTCTATTCAGGATCATTTTCAAGATAACCAAGAAGCATTTGAAAAATGGGTTAATAAAACCCTGCAGGATTGCTATAAGCATTAGACAACAGAAAAATCTCTGTGGAATTGTTATATATTTACCTAGAATTTATTTTCCGTAAGGAAAATAAATGAAAGAAAGACTTTCTTTCATCAACAAAGATGGATTTGTAACTGACTTCTGTAAAGGACTATAATCACAAATTGGAATCCATCAGGACTCTGTCTTCATATCTCTTGGGCCCTTCTTTCACATCTGTTTGATTAATTTTAAAATATAAATGAATCTATTTTGCTGAATCATACATCCTCATCATCCAATTTATATGTGGGAGAGACTGAAGATCGAATAAATGTCTCTCTCTCAAATTTCTTGAGTATTTTCAGGGAAGGAATATTATTTTATCATAGTCTAGTATGTACAGAGTAACTGTGTATGTTATGGAGACCATATGGAATGACAGTAGTGCTGCTCCAAGTTTGGAAAGTGTCAAGAGTAGGTAATTATCGTCAAGAAAGAGGAAATTCCTTATGAGATGAAGATGTAGCTCAGGCCCACTCTAGTCAGCATGTTGTACTCTGTTTACTTTTTAACCTGCATCCCACTCCTATCTTTTCTTTTCCCTTCTAATGCCATTAGAGGTGCACAGAGTATGATCACTTTGATCCTTTCAGCATCCCTATGTGTGGTTACTAACAATCTGTTTCAGCTCAGATTTCTATAACAAACTATCACACACCAGAAAAGCATTTCTCACAATTCTGCAGCCTAAAAGCCTGAGACTTGGTGCCAACACAGTGGGGCTCTGGTGAGATGCCTCTACTGGGTTGCAAATTGCCCTCTTTTCATTGTGTCCTCACAAGACAGAAAAGGAAGGACTTCTTTTGGAAGGACACTCACAAGGGTTCTATCCTCATGATCCAATCACCTCAAAAAGACCCTGCTTCCTAATTCCATCATATTGGTGATTTCAGTTTCAATATGTGAATTTTGAAGGACACATACATTACAGAACTTCATAAACCCTCAGTCCAAGTTGAGGAGTTGATCTCTACAGATCACTGGAAGAGGTCAGTGCTTTTTTTCTTTCATTCAACAATGGAGGTTATGGATTATTCATCTAACAATTATTAAATGCTTACTCACTTAAGTTGTGTATAATGCTGGGAGGATAATGTTGTAAAGAATAAGCATGGCCCCATGTTGTTACCCTAAATTCTTCTGAAAACTAATCCAAAAGACAACCAAGAAATTCAGAAAATTCTATGATAAATGAGTGATGAAAGAGAATATAATGATGAGATTTAGATTGGAGGGCAAAGAAAAAATTTTTCTTAGGAAAATACATGTAAATTTAGGCTTTAAAGATAAAGAAGAATTAATAGCAGAGAAAATTGGTGGATGAGACAATTAGGATAAAGAGACAGCATGTGAAAAGATTTTGAGGCAAAAAAGGGAGTCTATGGATCCTTTTTTGAGCTGCTATTGTTTAGGATGTGATATTTCAAGATGGATAAGCGAGTAAAAGCTCTGGATATATAGTTCAAAGGTGTTTCCTATCACTATAAAATATTCCATATTTTATTAGTATCTCTTCAGATAGCAATTAACAACCCAATATTGGGAGTTTTGAAAGCAATAAATATAACACTGCCATGCAAGCAGAGAGGTACATTCTGTAGGCTACTGTGACAGTCTCTGCTCAGGGGACCAAGGATGGCAGAACCCTAAATATCTCAAGATCTCATTGTCCTTGTAGGACAGAGGTGAGTGGTTGCAAATTTTCTTGTTAGGAGAGTCAACAATATTTTGGGTTCTTGTCACTCCTGTCTTTATTAATGTGGAACAATTTTTATTTTAAAAATATTCATTACTGAGCTTATGTATTTCTATTATGAGTCTCTGGTATGAGAGGATCACTATTATGGTTATGGATAATTCCTCATTCATTGAATTTAACTTTGGAAGTTTCAACGAGGGAATTCAAGTACAAAGGAGAATGCTGATGGAGCTATTCTCAGGATTAGCCAACTATAGCCTCTGGACCAAAACTGGTCTGCCACCTGTTTTTACAAATAAAGTTTTGTTGAAAAGGATTTATGTCTTTGTTTTAGCTATGGCTATTGCTGTTTTCTCTCATCACTGAATAATCCATGAGGTCTAAATTATTTGTTATCTATATCTTTATAGAAAAAGTTTTTCAATACATGGATTATATCAAAGATTATTCATAAATTATTATGTGAATAATAATTCTCTCTCACACTCACACACACACACACACACACACACACACACACACACACGCACACACCACCCCCTCCCTGCAAAAGCTAAAAACTGGAACCAAGAAAATGTGTTAGATCAGTGAAATTATTTTGTTTATTTTATAAAATGGTTTCTTACTTGGAAAATGAAAGAGAGAGGAGAGGAGAGGCGACTGAGGGCAGAGGAAAGGAAAGGATATAATGGAAAACAGAGGGGAGGAGGGAGAAGAAGGGAGGAAAAGAAAGGGGAGAGGAGGTCAGTGGAGGGAGACACTGCTTAATCTAATAAATTGCTTTACTTTCAAATGAGACAATGAAATGGAAAATGAGACAGAGATGGCAAACTCTGCATAAAACCGTTACAGCAGATAACCCAACAGTCAGTGCTGTGAGGATTTCCTCGTTTCAGGGGTTCTGCAGAATCAAGTTGCTCTAACCTCCATTTCAGGTTTTCCCGATAAATTGGATAATTTTCCTTACTTAGGAAGCAGAGGAGCATGCAAATATGCCCTCTGGATAAAGAATTGTTTGGGTCACTAGGACACAGGCTTCTTTAACTCTTGCATAATTAGAAGGAGGAGGAGAGAGTTCATTCAGAAATATGGTGCCTGGGGCCAGGGTGGCAAACATGAGCCATGACACATTTGTTCTGTGGTTGCCTCAGCCCTGCATACGTGTCTGCAAACACTAATCAGCCGTTCCATATAAGGCTGATGGATCTGAATACAGAATTTTAAGTATTCTGTAAACTAGCCATCTGAATGCTGTTGAGTGAGAACTATTGGAACTGTATTCAGCACATGCCACTCATCCCTTCTTATCTGCCTCTGTCAGCAGCATGTCAGCAGCTGGAGGTACTTAATCCACATTCTTAGTCTCCTCCATTTCCTCTTGGGGCTGGGAAGGGTTAGACAGCCTCCCAAATAGGACTGTTCAACTTTCATGAGACTAAGTCATGTGATATAGCATCTGCTGTCTAATGAATAAGTTGCAAAATAGAGTCTGGTGACTAGGTGAATTACTTTCTGGTAAGAATGCTAGTGAGATTTCTCTAGACCTCAAATATATTAAGACCCAGACAAGAATAATTCCCCAGGAGTAAGTTCTCCCATTGTCACACACCCTTACACAACTCTCAAACTCCTATCCCTCTTTACTCATCCATTTTCTTGATAGATGACCTGGTTTTTGATAAATCTCCAATTCTCAGAGAAAAGTAAAACAATCAGAAGAGAATTTATGCAGATCCCCATCACCATGCCTACCTCCATCAACAACACACATACCTGTCTCTGTGTATATTAGCTCAGATGAATATCCATATACTGTTATCTTTTCAAAGCAGTTTACCGTGCTCTCTTGTATAGGCACTTTCTGTCTGTTGCCACTCCGATCAGAATGCAAACATGGAATAATTACTCTCATCTAAAAAACTTAAAGATAAAACACAACAATAGCAAAACTCCTTACTCTTGACCCCATTTTCCTCCACCCACTTTATTCTAAAAGATTTAAACGCTATCTATCTTCAATTCTTCTCTTCTAATTTCTTCTAAACTCACCCCCCAAAAATTAATGTTACTATCACTAGTGACTTTCATTTGATTAACAATGTGCATCAACTACGAGATTGAGTCTTTTCTCTCCTTGATACACTTTCTTCACTAGAATTTCAAGACCCTAAATCTCCACTATATCTGGAATACCTAGATTAGAACTTGACACTTGAAAATATTCTATCTACATTTGCTAAAATCATGAATGCATGTCCTCAGAGTTCCTGAAGCAGTAATGCAAATTAAAGGATATCTTATTTTCTCCTCATATCACATTCCTTTCTTCCCAGGATCCTCTCTGTATTAGCAAATACAGTGATTCAATTAACAATAAATAACAGAATATTCCATTTAAATTGGTGGAAATTAGCTCTTAAATTGTGAAAGCAAAACTTGGCTTTGTCCCCCCTCCTTCCCCCATCAAATTGGTGGTATTTTATATACATTAAGATATAATACTCATGACCTAACAGTATTTTGATGTTTATTCTGTAGCAGGTAAAATAATGTAATGTTGAAAATAAGGGAGATTCAAAAGGCATACTTTAAAATAATTTTGCAGTTCTTTTTTTTGGGGAAGTGTCACATCCAGAGGTACTTAAGTGCTACTCCTGGCTCTGTGCTCAAGTAAGTACTTAAATGCTACTCCTGGCATTGCTTCAGGGAATCAAGCAGGGTTGGCAGCATGCAAAACAAGTACCATCTCTCTTGTTTTATCTCTCGGGCACATTTTCACTGTCTTGAGTTCCTCTCTTCAGGATTCTGCCTGCATAATCCTGCCAGAATATGCAATCTCACCATTCAAGTTCAGCAAATCACTTCAGGGTTAGTTCTTTGCCCACTTCTCTCTGCCTATAAGACTAATAAAGATTATAACTCTCAAATAATTAACAAGAAAGTGCCTAACCAAGCTGATATCTCCTAAAATACCCACCTCCCCTTGTGATCCTTAGAGATTACAATTCACACATAGATTACTGAAGTCATCTTCTTGTCCCACTCCAGAGACCAGATACAAGTATTACAGAGAGAACAGGACATAGACTCAGCTTGGCAGCCTGTGTAACCAGGAGATCTAAAAATATCTATGGGGCATGGTCATAACTGATGCATTGGAGAGGACAGCACTCAAGTTTGAGAGTCCCTGACCATATAAATTATTTTTACAGAGGGGGGCTTGATCATAAACAGAAAATACAAAGCAAGTGAAAGGAGGTGATAGGAATTACTCAGCAAGGATTCAGTTTTTTCTAGGTGCCTAGGAGAAACACAGAGAGACTGCCAGGGGAAGGTCTCTAAGGAATGGCGCTGGAATAGAAAAATAAAAATTGGGCAAGAAAATCACCTGGAACAATAAGAATTTCAGTGAGTAAAACAAAAGGACAAAGAATGAGAAAGAATGAGTCTGGCCATTTGATGAATTTAAGTTTGGCATAGAATGTAGCGCAGGATAGAATGGAGAGACTTACAAGGATGTGGTGGGCATGGCCAGGTTATGATGTCAACCAGTTATACTAAAAAGTTAACATTTTATTCTAAGTTAAAGGATATTACAAGGCATCCCTATTTCTTCTCTTCATCTTTCCTGCCATGGTCTTTCCTGCCATTCTCTGAAATAGGTAAGATCTGGGAGCCTGGCACATGTATTGTTTATCTGTAGGTCCCACACTTGACTTAGCAAGAAATAGGGATGCAGGGCACAAGATTCCTATCACATGTAGCCTCATTCTCAAGAAAAATTGTAAAGACTGGAAGTATGTAACATTGATTACTATGTGTCCTAATTATGTGGTGCCCCTTGATTTCTCTCTCATCATCTTTAAACTATTTTACAATTCTGCCAAGGTCTGGAATGCTGGATAGTATTGCAAGTGATTCTGGCCCACAGAAATGCAGACTGTGTCCAACAGAGAGGCAGCTGATTGTTACCCTGTAGATAGATAACTTTCATTTATTTTGGCAATCTTGATGATGTCTGTTGTACGTTTAAATTTTTTCCTTTTAACTTGTAACTCTTACTAGTTTCTCTTATTAATAGTGTCAAGTGCATGCTTATATTTGTATATTTTTAGAACTTTTTTTGAAAACTCAGCTTTATCTCTATTCTTTCTTCTCACCTCTTTCTCTAGTCCTCATGTTCTGACCAATAATCATATTCCCTAGAGGTGTATCAGAGGCGGATGGTACACTTCTTGCTGAATGGCTTCTACAAGCTTCAGCCATTCAGATGAAATGGCTGGAGATTGCAGAAGTAAAGACTTACCTTTGGATTGCTGACTCCTGTCCGGGTGCCCTGTGGTAAGTAGAAGGGAAGTACTACTCTAAGGGATCTTTGGAAAAGTATTGAAGCATTTGGGTAATGGAGGGGAGTATCAGCCCCAGAGATGCAATTATCTTGCAATGCACAAGATAGTCTCCCCAAATCATGGCATGCTGCCTTAAATGCTAAGAAACCCTCACCCAAGAAGTAACTCTGCAGTTGGACCACATTGATCTACAGAATGATGCTCTTGGATATGGGGGCCTTACAGATAAAACCCTCTCTCTTGCCCCAAGAATCCTGCTGGGATTTTGAGAAATGTTCTATTCATTTACCAAATTGCCAGACTGGAGTTAGTATTAGATATTTACCCCCGAAAAGTAAAAGTGTTTATGGCCTTCAATAAAGAGGTCTCTCCATTGAGAACTGAGTTGGATGTATATTGTTTGGAACTTCAGCATCTTCCTGCAAGATTTATTCTCTTGTTTTGCTTAAGATTCACATTTTAATGTGGCAGTAAAAACAAGTGTGACTGTCTCATTGCAACGGATCCTATTTAGTTAATTATCAGGTCCCACGCCACACATCACTGCATTGAATTTCTTGTACTCAGAGAAGTCTGCCACTTCTCCCTTTCCTCACATAAGTCACATGAGCCTGAGAACTGTATTGATAAACACAGCTGGTGCTAGAGGTGAGGAGGGGAGAAGAAAAAAATATAACTGACTTTCTGATACACTTATATGTATCTATCAGTTCTGGGGACTGTATGTCTAGATTTCAGGGTCAGAGCTTGAGGATATTATTTAATTTCTCTAAATACCCTGTTTCTCTCTTCCTTATATTGGTTACAACAATTTTATTTTACACTCTGGTATTTTCTTTGAAAATTAAATCAGGTAATGGATTTAAAGAAGTTGGCATCAAACAAAAAATTAGCGATAAATGATGGTTCTTTCTTCAGTAGAGGCTATAACCTTGAGAAGCATCCAATATGATATAAGCAATGCTTGCCAGGGGTCACTAGACCTGCATAGACATATGGTCATGAGGGGTTAGAGATTCATGTCAGAGTCTGGGCAGTGAAGAATAAGGTTAAAATGAGGACACTTGTGGGCAAAGACATTCAGATAGTTGATGAGACACAAATGAATAGGAACTGTCCTTCACCTGGTTAGTTTTAGGCAGATTTCTGGATCAGGACAAGAAAGACTGGAGACTGTGGTTATTATGTAATGTAATCAAAGACAGAATCAAAGGCAGAAGCAAATCAAATAAGACACCTTTTCAGGTATCTTTGGCACAAAGCATTGTCTAGCTTGACAGGATGGTTTCCCAAGTCTTCTCTGCTCACAGTGCAAATAGGTCATGCTAAGGTTGATCATGATAATCCAGGATTCCAGCTGTGAGGACTCAAGGATTCAAATATCAATTCAGTGGCAGTGAGAGGAGTTTGGCTTTTATGCCTAACAATGATGTAAGCATCCTCAGACCTTTCAAATGGTTTTATCTCTGGTGTCACCCCTTGCTTGTCTGTAGAGTTGTTCTGAGGAACATTTTGAAGGCCTTATTTAGGAAGAATGCTGGGATTGGTTATATATGTCTGCCAAAGCTTTAGAAATGATGAGTGGAGGTATACTTGCTACCTTTTAGCTAGAAGGAATGCAGCCAATTCCTCCTAGCTGATATGCAGCTGGAGCCTGACTATAAGGGGTTGGAAGATGAATTTATTCAATCATGTATTCATTTATTCGGCTTTCTCAGAATAGCCTCCATGAGCAGTGCTGCAGCAGAGGGTAGAGAAAGTGAGGGTGCAGAAGAAGTTTCAGGGACTAAAGCTGTTTTTTAGAATCAGAAATGCCTTGGCACTTCATCTAAATTTAATGCAAACAATCTCTGGGAAATTGAAATTATTATTATCATCATCTGAGTTTTCCAGGCTAGAAAACTGAGGTTCATCTCCATTTTGGAAACAACTGGTTGGATAATTTCTACTACAGTAATAATCATATTCTCAAATGTGCAGTTTTTTGCATCTTTCACTGAAGATCCAGAAAAGGATAAAATCATAAATCCAGTTTCCCTCTGGTCTTTAGAAGCGGTCTTCCTGACACATTGGTCAGCCATAGTTCAAGCTCTGAATGTTATCTAAACTCTAGAAATGTATATTTAGTAAATTGGTTCATATTTTATCTTCCTCCAAAATAGCTATTTAAATATCCCTTGAGTATGCACTTTTTGAATCATTAAGGCCTTAGGGTGCATCAATTACACTAATTTGGGAAAGTGATCAAATTCATGCAGAGCCGTTACTTCTAAGGAAAAGACATTTCAGGGTATTGATGGGGAATTGGTGTCCGGAGTGTATAGATTTCCAGTTACCTCCTGTCATGGCAAGAGTCCATCAGTTTTTTTTTCCCAGAGATGGAGAACACATTATGCCTAGTATTAACAAAGATCAATTTCAGTAAAGGAAGACATTAACCACAAGGGAATTGAATGAAACTGGGAATAAATGATGTAATGTTTGAAGTGATAAGGGATAAGTCAGGTTGGGACTCCAAGTTCTTATATAAATGATGATTAAATGGGATTTTTGTCCCTGCTTTTCACAAAAGGTGCTATTTCTTTACTGTAAAGTATAATATATCTATTTTGGCATTGTCAGTGAACTATACAGTTAATAATTGGGCTTCTTAGAGATTTAAGAATTCTTTGGTCTTAACATGAAGGGAGGGCCTTATCTTTACTGCCAACTCATTTCTACTCTTCAAACCAAAGCGACAGTCTTTTATAAGAATTTGAGTTTGGATGTTATCTTTCAAGAAAACGGCATTTCGAACTTCAATAGTGTGAATAGAGTTACAAAGACACCAGGAGGATAATATGGAAGATTCTGGAAATAGAGTAAAGATAAGCCCGCTGCTGAGATGTAAGATGCAATGGAAAAAAGATGATGAGGTGAATAAGAAAACACTGGTGTAGGATTTCTATCAGTATCTACTAGGAGAAAGATCTAACTAAACCAGACTATTACTTTTATTCTGTAAGCAATTGCTCAGACGCCCACAAAAATTATTAACCATTTAAGAATATTTATATGGATGTTTAGAATTGGAAGAGACCTCTGTTATTTCAACAAACAGAAAAACTAAAGCCCAGGAAGGTGTTAGGACTTTGCTGAGAACATAGTTTCGCTTCCTTCTAGTGTTTAGGCATTTCTCAGGAGCTAATTTTTTTTAAGTAGAAATTTACATCTTAAAAAGAGAGATTGTTCTGTTCTCTTTCATTTTTGTTTTTTGATGGAGAGTTTGACTTCTGAATATGTGCCCAGAACTAACACAGAGATTGGATGCCAGCAGTTCTAAATGGAAACTAAACTGAATGCTAAGTTTCTTGGTAATGGCATGGCAAGGACACAGAATGCATGTCTTCTCTGAATAACATTTAGAGTCCAGACAACAAGAGAAACAGTTACGTAAGAAAATCAGTTTGGAGACCAACATAGAATGACACACCCATACTGCAGAGATGCCTCCAGACCTCATGTTAGGCTGTCTCCTCCAGGGCAACGAGGAGTGGGGCAGGTGAGTTTCCCTCCCCACTCCAACAGAACCCCAGAAGTTCACGGCCACTCTCCACAGGCTCAGATGAGCCTCACCCATGAGTGAATCTACTATATAACCATATTTTAAAATTTAGAATTCATGGAGTGACATCTCATACTCTGCACCACTGAGATACAAAGAGCAGCACACCATATTTGATGGGGTTTAAAGTAGAAGGCAACCAGTCTCGGAGGGACATATACACATACAAGGCTCAACATTTAACACCATGTTACTACACTTTCCTCTAAGGAAACATTTTTGTATAATTTTTAGTAGATTATTCATAATAAGAAATACAAAATTAATTATTTTGGTTCTGCTTTGGGGGACACGGTTTGGGATTTGGAGTGGAAACATTCAAAATATGATGGTGGGAAGGTGCAATGGTGGTGGGAATAGTTTACAAATATTAAATGTAATAAATTATTGTGAACAACTTTATAAAAATAAAATAAAATTTAAGAAAATCAGTTTGGATTCATGCACCAGCTCTTTCTTTCCCAGAATTCTCTGTAGTTGGGGAAATAAAAGGAGAAAAGTCGAACTACTTGAGAGCTGATATAGATACCTCCAGCTCAGACACAGACCATGGAGGAACAAAATATATAAACAAGGAGAAATATATAAACAAGGAGAAAAGAGCCAGAATCTGGGGCCATTTCATCATTTTTCCAAAGAACTTCCAGAAATTAGTTTTAAGAACTTACCTAGAGTGCAGAGGTTAACTGAGAACCAGAATTCTTAACTCTGAAGAGAGATGTACCCCAGGGTTTTCCTGAACACAAATAAGATGAAATATGGACACCTAGAATTTAGATCTGAGCAATGATTCACACAACTTTTTTTTATTGTGAGCTGCTTACAGTAAAATAGTTAGCAAAAACAGAGAAGAAGAAAGAAAGAAAGAAAGAAAGAAAGAAAGAAAGAAAGAAAGAAAGAAAGAGAGAAAGAGGAAGAAGAGAAAATGGAATAGGAGGAGAAGGAGGAGGAGGAGGATAAGGAGGAAGAGAAGGAAGAGAATCAGAAGAAGGAGGAGGAGCAGAAGAAGGAAAAGAAGGGGAATAATAGGAAGAAAAAGGAGAAAAAGAAGAAAAGGAGAAGGAGGAGGAGGAGGAGGAGGAGGAGGAGGAGAAGAAGAAGAAGAAGAAGAAGAAGAAGAAGAAGAAGAAGAAGAAGAAGAAGAAGAAGAAGAAGAAGAAGAAAGCTATGCTTACTATGGAGAATTTGCAAAAACAAAACAAAAACGGGGCTGAAGAGAGAGTAAAGTGGCTAAATGCATGCCTTATACATGGTCAGCCAAGGTTTGGTCCCTGGCACCACATATGGGACTCCAAGAATATGAAAATGATCTCTGAGCTCAGAATGAGGAATAACCCTGAGTATCTTTCAGTGTGGCTCCAAAACAAAAGAAACAAACAAAAAAGCATTAAAAAGCCAAAAATAAAACAGCAAACACTAAAGTCCAGAAGCCTGGACTCCCAACACAGTTCTGATGTTCAACAGTTTCATGTTCTCAGAAAAACTCTAATTTCTATGTTCAGTCTGACTCAGTCTGATTTTTATTGTGAGCTCATAAAGAAAGCAGCACAGTATTTTCCCTCAGTTCTGTTTCCCTACCCACCAATTACTACCTTTGTGCTATCTTAAATTAAGAATTTGCACTTTTGGGTATTTCCCATGTCTCTACATTTGCTTGTCCCACCAGACATCTTTCATCAAGCTCTCTAGCTGCCTAACTGTGCCAGGGCTTTTAGAACCATCAGCACTTTTTGGATTTCCTACAGGTTTCTACCATTATGTCAGCCATTTGTTGTCACTTTTCTGAAACTCTTCCTTATACTGTCCTCTACCTCCTGAACTATTCCTCAACTAATAACAGACATCTTGTATGCCAACTCTGAATCCATTTCTCAGTGCCTTAGCAGAAGCTGAGAAAATGCTACATAAGACCTCCCTTACATGTGATCAATGCCAATCTCTTGGTTCCTAAAGCTTTTTTTCTCTAGTTCTGTGATGACAATTTTAAACCCTGAAAACTCTTCAATCACTCCACTTTATCCTTCTTCTAGTTTTCATCTCCTCATTTGTCAAGTGACTTGCCTTTCTATTCTCTGAGAAATATATCCAGTTGGGTTGTTCTATAACCATCTTAAGGGTCATGGAATCAGATTCAAACAAACTGAAAATTCAAAAGGTAGTTCAGACCTAGGCACCAGAAATGAGCAAAAGCTAGTCTGAGCCACAGCAGAAGATAAGAAATCTACTAAAAAGTCAAGGTGGGTTTGTGTTTCTAAGGCCACAGGATTCATAGATCACTTCCTAGAAAAATGTCTTTGCCTCATTGGAGTTCATCTCAGATTTCACCTAAAGACTTTGCTGTTGGGGCTGGAGCGATAGTACAGTGGGTAGGGCATTTGCCTTGCTCGCGGCCGACCCAAGTTTGATTTCCAGCTTTCCATAGGTCCCCTGAGCACTGCCAGGAGTAACTTCTGAGTGCAAAGCCAGGAGTAATCCTCGTGCATTGCCAGGTGTGACCTAAAAAGCAAAATAAAAATAAAGACTTTGCTGTCTCCTTTACCTGAAATTCTTTGATTAGACAAATTACAAGTAATTTTTCTTTGAAAAATATTATTAGATATAAAGTATAAGATACATAATTAAGTTGTATTTTTTATTTTGAATTAGGCTGAAGTAGATAGGTATCCTGTTGAAGTTCTTTTTAAACTCAAGCAGAGTGCTGGGCTAATTATTTTCTCTTTTGTTTTCATTGTCTAACTTTCCAGCAGGTTTAGAATTTTAACCTGGAGAGAGAATTTTGTTCAGTTACCCTTCCCAAGGCATATAGTTATGAAGATATTGACAGATCAAGTGATTGTGGGGTTGAGTAGCTCTTTTATAGTTAACTTCACTTTCTCGCCTTTATCTTGTTTTCATTCCACATGGTTTTGGTGATTTATAGAATCTGGAAGCAAGGTGAAAAAAAGTTATAACCCAGAGCAAAAAAGCTTTTGCTCATTTTACTTCTCTTAGTCATAAGAGTTTGATGTCTTTAGACTCTTTCTTGATGCAGGAAAGTAATCATTAGTAAGTTACTTTTGAGCTGCAGTTCTTAGAAACGATTCCTCATTATGGGAAAAGCTTACTGCACAAACAGCCGCCAGCATCCCTGTAATCAATGAGCAGGGCTTTGTCCTGCTTAAAAATTTTTGGAAAAAAGTACTGCTCTTAATCCTTTCTCTAGGCAGTAGATGGGATATGCATAGTAAGAAAAAGAGTACCAAGTAGATAAAGGAAGACTACAGAAGTGAGTTGCAAGCTTCTACCTACCTTTTAGCTCATTCAGGAATCCTGACACTCTAGTTAGCTCACTGGACCTTGTTTCTTAAACACCAAAGGAGAGTTAAGATGGAGAAAGACAATGGACAGTGGTCTGTAGGAAAATGAGCCCAACCCCCCCGCCCCTGCCAAAGACAAGAGCTATTGGTCCATGGGAGATGATCAATGGGAATGGATAAACTGCTAAATGAAGATGTTATTGCTCAGGGGGAAAGTTGAGGCTAGGGTTTTTCTCTCAATAGTATTTGTTTAATATTTGTAAAAACGTTTAACTTAAAAAAATTCAAACACTATTTAAATGAGTATATATTCTATAATAAGCTGAAAATGATTGTTTGTTTGTTGCTTGTTTGTGTTTTAAGGAGACCTGGGAAAAAGAAAATGAGAGGAATCAACCTCCCTAGCTTCAAAATCTACTACAAAGCAGTAATAATTAAAACAGCATGGTACTGGAACAAAGGCAGAGCTGCAGACCAGTGCAACAGGCTTGAATATACTGACATCTTCCTCCAAACATATGATCATCTAATCTTTGATAAGGGAGCAAGAAATGTGAAGTGGAGCAAGGAAAGCCTCTTTAACAAATTGTGCTGGCATCACTGGACGGCTACATGCAAAAAAATGGGCTCAGAACTCTGCCTAACACCATGTACAAAGGTAAGATCAAAATGGATTAAAGACCTCAACATCAGACCAGAAACCATAAGATACATTGAAGACAAAGTTGGCAAAACCCTCCATGACATTGAGGCTAATGGTATGTTCAAAGATGACACGCCACTGGCTGAGCAAGTGAAAACAGAGATAGATAAATGGGACTATCTTAAACTAAGAAGCTTCTGTACCTCCAAAGAAACAGTGACCAAAATACAAAGACAGCCTACAGAATGGGAAAGAATATTCGCCGAATACACATCTGACAAGGGATTGATATCAAGGATATACAAAATACTGGTTGAACTCCACAAGAAGAAAACATCCAACCCCATCAAAAAATGGGGCAACTAAATGAACAGAAATTTTCTCAAAGAAGAAATCCAAATGGCAAAAAAGCACATGAGAAAATGCACTACATCATTAGTCATCATGAATATGCAGATCAAAACCACAATGAGATATCATTTCACACCACAGAGACTGGCCCACATCCAGAAGAACAAAAGCAACCGGTGTTGGCACAGATGTGATGAGAAAAGGACACTCCTTCACTGATGGTGGGAATGCCGACTGGTTCAGCCCTTTTGGAAAACAGTATGAAGGATTCTCAAAAAATTAGAAATTGAGCTTCCATTTGATCCAGCAATACTACTCCTGGAAATATATCCCAGAGAGGCAAAAAAAGTATAGTCGAAGTGACATCTTCACTTGTTTGTTCATTGCAGCACTGTTTACAATAGCCAGAATCTGGAAAAAAACCTGAGTGCCCAAGAACAGACGACTGGTTAAAGAAACTTTGGTACATCTACACAATGGAGTACTATGCAACTGTTAGAAAAGATGAAGTCATGAAATTTACATACAAATGGTACTACATGGAAAGTATCAAGCTAAGCGAAATGATTCAGAAAGAGAGGGGCAGACATAGAAAGTTTGCATTCATCTGGGGAACATAAAGTAACAAAATAGGATACTAACATCCAAGAATAGTCGAGATAAGTACCAGGAGGTTCACTCCATGGTTTGGAGGCTAGCTGCACATGCTAGGGGAAAAGGAAGCTCAGATACAGAAGGGAGCACTAAATAAAGGGTGTTGGGAGGATCCTCCCAGGATGGGAGATGCATTCTGAAAGTAGACTATAGGCAAACATGATTGCCACTCAATGCCTGTTTTGCAAACCACAGCACCCAAAAGGAGAGAGAGAACAAAAGGGAATGCCCTGCCACAGAGGAGGGTGGGATGGGGGGACGGGGGCTGGGAGGGATACTGGGATCCGTGGTGGTGGAAAATGGGCACTGGTGGAGGGATGGTTACTCGATCATTGTATAATTGAAACACAAGCACAAAAATTTGTAAGTCTACAACTTTACCTCATGGTGTTCCACTAATAAATTTTTTTTAAAAAAAGTGAAACAAAAAGAAAAAATAAAATGCTTATTGGTGAAAAAAAAAGATACCTGGACAAAATGTTCTGGAATAAAAGTTTTTGTATATTGTTTAGTCACTAAACATGCTTTAAATGATAGATTAGTTGATTTATGATAAATAGCTATGCAAAGAGGGCTGAAGGAAGATAACAAAAGGGCTTTGAAGCAGTGGAATTTTCTACCCTCTTGGATTTCATTGAGGTAGGGGTGAGTTTCTTGTTCATCCTGATATAAGCAACCCTTCCTCCAGGGCTTCTATCCTCCCTGGTTGCAGGCCAGGCCTAAAAGGAGTTTCTTAGAAGTTTCTGGGTACCTCAACATACCTTGTTATTTCTTTTATGTATCCCAGAACTTTTTATAAAGTGTCTTCACTGAGGTCTGTTTCCTGTTGAGACTCTAGTGTCAGAAAATATAAAAATTGACAAATATATTATAATTTATGTTCTTTGGCAAAGTAATAAAAATAATGTAACTCTAGTTGGTGTTTCTCCCTTGTTTAACAGAATATTTGTTAAATTTTATGCTTGTGCAGCATGCCCGAGGAAGAGAATAGATTAGTCATGTTCAATTCCACCTTCAGGAAAGAATATAGAGGAATTTGTTCAACAGTCATGCTCATTGGGGTTAAAGTGGATAAGAGCTCACATTGACTTCCGGCTCAGGCTGCTCTGATTATTAAAAGTTAAAGCAAGCAGACCCTTAGCTTTAAACATTTTATCTGTTTCTTAAGACTTCTGAGAGATATTTTTGCAGAAAGATGTCCCTTAGCATAGCTTCTAACATCAAAATATTGGGCCTCTCCTTTGAAAAACATATGATAATTTCCTTCCCTTCGATCTTTACATAACAATCTATGGTGCTTGTGTGTGTGTGTGTGTGTGTGTGTGTGTGTGTGTGTGTGTGTGTGTGTGGTATTAATGTAAGAACTGGACTGGCCCTGAAGGTTCTTGGGATTGCATAATTCCCATTAGCAATAACCATCAGAGTACTTGGAGGTAAATAGAGTAGATGTTTATTACTTACAAGGCCTGTATATTACTCTACATACCTGGGACAGAATGAGGTTGCCTGGGATGGGAAGTTAGGGTGAAGAAGGAACAGAGAGATAGAGACTGAGCACAAGCATAGTGGACTGTCATCTTATTTAATTGGGGATGAAGAGTTGGGGATGGGGTTAGAGTTTCTCTGGTTTACTCTACATTGGCTCATTCAAAGCATAAGAGCGGGAATTTATTTGGCTTTTGGGGGTAGGAGTTGGGGGTTGGGGAGAGAAACACCCAGCAGGGCTCAGGGCTTACTCTTAGCTTGTTACTGAGGGATCACTAATGAAGAGTTTTGGGGACTGTATGGGGTGCCAGGGATAGAATACCAGTTGACCATCTGCAAGACAAACTCCCTATCCACTGCACTATTGCTTCAGCCCCAAGAATTTTAAGTGCTGGAATAGAAACAGAAGAAGGAGTACAAGAAAGACAAGTCAGACCCAACTGATCAGTAACCTAAACTAACGAAGATCTGTAAAATAAAAAAATCTTAACGAGGTGGTGGGGGCTGGCTTTTATCTGGTGTGTGCCTGGCTGTGGTTTGAATTTACCCTCTTTAACTAAAAGCCCCTTTGGTGTAGAAACCTTGGCATTAAGATTGGCTCAGGCACTTCCATTATAAAAGGTAAACTCTAGGAGTCCAAAACACAGAATCTCTGCTAGTAGTATAAATTACCAAGCCTTTACATTAGTCTCTGTTTCAAAGATCTTTCAGATGGCATGACTGGGAATAGGCAGCCTAGATAGAGCAAATGAAAATGATTCTTCTATTATTTTAAGTTTGTTTTTCTCTCCTTGTCTTGTTCTCTGCCTGATTCCATTTTTCTGTGTCTCTTTCTCTTTCCCACTTTCTTCATGCCTTTCCTTTCATAATAAACCTTGTTGGACAGACTGCATTGTTGAGCACTCAAAATTTACTAACAATGACAGTTACAGAGTAGTTTAAACTTCGCCATTTCTAAACCTGTCTGTCCCCAGGCTCTAGTCATGGATGAGTGGTGACTTAACCCCTGCCCACTCTGTGATATGTAAGCACAAGGAAGAAGGACCCTGATCTCTGTCTCTTCTCTTAACTCTGTTCTCTTGCTGTTCATTTCATTAGCTAAAACTTATTGCAGGTCATAGTGCCAGGGGACTTGGATGAACCAGTCTGTAGGGGCAGGTAGCCTGGAGGAAAGAAGGCAAAATAGACAGAAGAAATGGCAGGGGCTGGTGGTAGTGAACAAAACAGGACATAGAACCATAATCTATTGACAACAGTGAGACTGGCTGGTGGGAAAGGCAAAAACTGCACTATTTCAGGGTATCGTCTTCCAAATCAAGCACTAACTGCACAATTTCAGTTAATTAGTGAATCCCTTATCCAAAACTGCAAGGTTGATTAATTTTCTAATTAATAGTCTTTCTACTAAGACTTTGGTATCCCTCTCTGGACATTTGTTTTCTCCCCTCTCTCTGTCCTTTTGCTCTGTGCTTTGTTCACTGGAACAATCTATAGATGCCTTGCTTTTCTCTCTAATGAAGCCAACCTATCTGTTGCTTTCTTTCTTCTGCACCTTCCTCCTTTGCTGTATCCTTATGTAGGAGGTCCAATTTCCATATATAGTCACTCAAATAAGCCCTGCCTGAGTTCTACTCAAATGGTAACCCATTGTTTTTCCTTTCCCACTATCCTTTAGCTGATAAAGAAAACACACTAACTAATTAAATCCAAGTACTGAAGAGATAGTACAGCAGATAGGCACTTGCCTTGCACACAGCCAACCTGGGTTCTATCCTGGGCATCCCATATGGTTTCCCATACTCTGCCAAAAGTGATTCCTGAGTGCAGATCCAAGAGTATTCCCTGAGCATCACTGGGTGGGGCACAGAAAGCAAAGACAAAAAAAGAAGAAATTGAAGTGGCATTTCCAGCTCATCCCACTCACATCAGTCACTTATCACAGGGCCTAGAAATTTCCTACTAATTAATTTTTCTTAAAGGAATTCTCAAAATTGTCTAAACGTCAAGGCCCCACAAAAACTGAACTTGCCTTTTTCTCCCCCTCTTTGTCCCTGAATTTCCCACTTCTATCCATGATTACCCTGGCAGTGTTCACTGACTCCAAGCAGAGGTAATTAATCTCTGATAGATCCATTGGCAGAGACTCCTCAGACATATGGCCCAGTCAATGTCCCCAAACAAAGGAGCAATTGTTAGGTACTACCACATACTTACAAAGCGGTGAAATACTGTCAGAGATGTGGATGACAAGGGTAGTGTGTTGAGGTCTGAACAATTACAAACAAATTTTGGATGTGCTGCTGTTTAATAAACCTCCTATGTGACATCCTGGGGGCATATACCTCAGATGCTGGCTGGACAATTTGTACACCTGCTTTGTGGGAGGAGAGCACAGGCAGGCTTGCCCTGCTGGTCTTTCCAGAACAGATTCTGGTCTAGGCCATGGGGAAGCCTGCAGGGGTTCTGCACCTGGGATATCTATGAATGCCAACCCTGGGACACAGTGCCTTGGGCTGGGTCATAGAGACCGAGTTGTGGCTCATTAACTCCAGCCTGAGCTTACACTGCCAAGCCCTGGGTTAAGTTCCCGCCAGCCAGGCTTTCTTTTCATCTACAGTCACAAAGTACCTGCAATGCCTCATGCCTTTGGCTTCAAGAGATACTGAATTTAGAATGCAGCTGCAGCCTTAATGCTGATCCTTACCTCAGAAAAAAAAAAGCCAAACCCCAACCTAGATTGAGAAGCTACTTATTGCAGCACTAGAAATGAAATAAAACAATTTAAAATTTCTCTATGTGCATTTATCATTTTGATACATAGTAGGCCAAATTTGACAATGGCGGAGAGAGAATGGGAAATAGAGAGGAAAGGAGGTTGAAAGAATATCTCCCATATAAAAGGGACAAAGAACAAAATTTCTGGAAGATTTGATCCCAATTACTTTACAACTTCTTTAATCTTGAGGAACAAACTTAATTCCTTAGACCTTGGGGATTGTAGAATAGGAATGAAAGTAGTCCCAATATTCTAGATTGACTTCGAGAATTAATGATAAAACCCGTAAAGTTATTCCTGGCACATAGGAAGAGCTCTGAAAATCTGAACTAGTACAACCTATATGTATTTGTGTAATTTAGGTGAGAGTGTTGTCCCTGCTAGATGAATAGGTATGAACACAGAAAAGACTAGACCAATAACAGAACCTTAATACCTTGGCTCCTCCACTCACATTTTCTGCTTATAAAGAGTGCCAATCATCCCTGTCAAACCAAACTTGCTCTAAGAGGCAAATGAGGCTGGCATCTTGCCTGACCTTTTACTCTGTGAAGGATAATGGAATGGCCGTTGTAATCAGAAGTTGTAAAAGTACTCAGATAGTTTGGTTGCTTTCTTGGCTTCTGTGTGAACTTCAGTCAGCTCCCATCCTCTATGCTGGGATGTGTGCTGGTCTTTGTTGATGGACAAGTACCCTGAGAAGAGACAATACCACCGTCACAGCCTGCCATACCTGGAAGGCTTCCATGTTGGAGCAGATTTACTTCAGAATCACTCATGCTTCCCAGGGAGGATCACTGAGGAACAGTCCCGAGCTCTGGCTGCAGGAAATGCTTGCCACATTTGTCCACTGGGCCTGGAAGCTACCTAGGTGGTTGGGCAGAAGGGCAGGAAGTGACACTTTTATCATAGACTCAAGGACAGGGACAGACCCACCTTGGCACATGCTATGCCTGCTCCTTTCCAGCTGGCAGCTCTGCTTAATGAACTGCACTCAGAGTCACAATGACAGGGGCTTTTTGATGGGCAGTGTTATTAGCACTTTGTTTTAATTATGCTGCCTGGCGTTTTCCCTGTTGCTTTCCTTTCACTTTACCTGACAGTGCTATTAGTGTCACCCAAATATCAACTGGTGATGAGTAAATTGAACCACTATAAGTGGGGATGAATAGCAAGCTGGTTGGATAAAAGAGGACATTAGTCTTCTCTTTCTTCTTCAGCTGAGTAGACCTTTCTGGCCTTGTGTGTTGGAAATCCATAAAGTGCCTCATATCTGAGAGCCACTATATCTGCAGGGATCTAATTCTTAACATATGGTGAAGACAGCTCCTTGGGAAAAGGCAGGGGACTTGTCAGGAGATCTTTAATGTCATTTCAGCAATGAGTAGAAGGGAGGGAAGAAATGCTCCTCCCCCTCGCAGTCAGCTATGGGCCTACCAGGACCAGTAAGAATTGTGAAGGACGGAGGAGGAAGTGGCTTGTTTCCAGAGAAATAGCTTCTGGTGCTTTTCAGAATCATCATGGTGAAGAAAAACTGTTCTCTGAGAATGAGGAGGGAGTCTCTCAAAGATAAGATTATTTAGAAAGGTTCTGCTGATACCAAACTCTCCTGATGTTTTTCTGAAAAATTATTTTTTCTCTTGCTATACCCTCAAAAACTGTTTTCACTCTTGATTTTCAGCCTTTTGGGGGCATTATCCTCTACTTCCTGCTTTCTTTTATGCTATTGAGGAGGTTTGAGAAGGTTTATTGCTGTTCTGAGAACTTCTCTGATTGTTTTTAGGATTTTCTATTTGTCTTTGACATGAAAACAATTTTACAACAACAAGTCAATGTGTAGGTTATATTTTTTATGATCCTTCTTAGAATTTGTTATAATTCCAAATGTGGAGATAAACTGTCTTTATTCTTCAGATATTGCCTCTTCCCATTTTCTGTGTTATTTCTTTTGGGAACTCTGCTTAGATCTGTTTAATTTATCTCCTTCATGACCTCTTCCAGCCTTTTTCTGTGTGAGTCCTGGGAGTCTGGGGTTAAAGTATATTCCTTCAGAGGAAATTTTCTTTTATTTTTGCCACATGTCACAGGAGCTTTAAATACTGAGCTGAATTTAGTTGATTTCTCCTTAATCAATCTCTGTGCTTCAGGGATCTATGTATAGTGTGAATTAAGCCCCAAGTCTGTATGGAAACAGGTCTGAGCTGACATATCTTTTTTGATTCTGAAAAGGTCTGATTTTTCGTCTTTCAAGGATGAAGGTGAAAATAAATACATTTCCTTGTTTGTATCCTTATGAAGTAAACTTTTACTACTTCTATCTTTAAGGGTTAGCATGTGGGGAATCCGTCCCACTCCACCTACCACCTATCTCACTCTTCCCTCCATGTGCCTAATATGGCCATGGAAATCCAAAGTTCTTGAATAGATGATGGAGCCAAAATACTCTGGGGGTTAGTGGCTATCTTCTTTGTAGCCATTTATTTTCTCATTCTGAGTCTTTCTCCACTATCCCAAGAGTTCTATTTTTTCATTTTTTATAATTTTATTTATTGAATCACGTGAGAGCAGTTACAAAGCTTTTGGGTTCAAGTCTTGATCATACAATGAAACACCCGTACCTTCACCAGTGCCCATTCTCCACCACCAAAAAATCCATTCCACACCCTCCCCCTACTTGTGGGGCAGATGATTTCCACATTACTCTCTCTACTTTGATCACATTCAATATTTTGACACCAGACACGCCATTATTATTTGGGATTTTACCCCAACACTCAGACCTGCTGAAAAGTCAACAATAGACAATTTGTTTTCTATTGCTGGTTAAGAATAACATGTGATGTCACCTGGCTGCAGTAGTAGCTGCATGATTTTGAAATTCTGAAATTTTAACACTTAAATCTGGAGGGATTTCTGCCAAAACCTGCTGGGTTCCGAGATTTGTTTCAGAGTTTCTGGGATCATGGTCATTAAGCAGCTAGATCAGGAGCCAGAAAGGCCGTTCATGGGTGGCGACTCTGGGTCTTGTTGGGACGGGGAGGAAAGGGCTGGCTCCACCCCCATCTCATGAGGCCCTGCGTGTCTCATCACTGAGGGCCCAATCCTGACTGTCCAGTGGCCTCTGGAGGATGGCGGCCACCGAGCCGCCTACGGGGAGCAGGCAGAGGGACAACACCCTTTCCCCCCTGGAGTGACCCAGTGACAGTAACATACTGCAGGGTCCAGACACATTTCTGCCAAAAGCCACTGGGTTCCCAGATTTGTTTCTGAGTCTCTGGGATCATGGCCATTAAGCAGCTTTATCAGGAGCCAGAGTGGCCATTCATGGGCGACGACTCGGGTTTTTGTTGGGGTGGGGAGAAAAGGGCCGACTCCACCTCCATCCCGTGAGGCCCGACGTGTCTCATCACTGGGGGCCAAAACCTGACTGTCCAATGACCTCTAGAGGATGGCAGCCACTGAGCTGCCTATGGGGAGAAGGCAGAGGGACAGCACCCTTTCCCCCTGAGGTGGCCTGGCGACAGTAACCTACTGCGGGTCCGGACACATTTCTGCCAAAAGCCACTGCATTCCGAGATTTGTTTCTGAGTCTCTGGGATCATGGCTGTTAAGCAGCTTAATCAGGAGCCAGAGAGGCCATTCGTGAGTGGTGACTTGGAGTCTCGCTGGGGTGGGGAGGAAAGAGATGGATCCACCCCCATCCCATGAGGCCCCACGTGTCTTGTCATTGCATTCTGAAACCTGATTATCCAGTGTCCTTGGAGGATGACAGCCACCAGGTCACTAGGGGAACAGGCCAAGCCATGAAACCTATTCCCACCTGGGGTGGCCCAGCACCGGTAACCTACTGTAGGGACCAGATGCGTTTCTGCCAAAAGCCGCTGGGTTTCAAGATTTGTTTCTGAGTCTCTGGGATCATGGCTGTTAAGCAGTTCAATCAGGAACCAGAGAGGTTATGCCTCCAATTATATAGCTGAGCCAGAGGTGGTTTGTGGGTGTGTCTTCCACATACCTAACTTTTGGCTGTTTACTTTCCTTTGCCCCAAGGTTTTGGGGTCTGGCCAAAGGCACAGCAGCGATTTTGGGGTATCTGGAAATCTGAAGGCACCATCAGGCTGCTGATGCACTCGCCTCACAAATACAGACTGACCTGCTGGCGACACTATATCCCCAAGAGTTCTAATTTTTAAAAATGCTTGATTCAGTATTTTAAATTGTCATTTGCCTATTTGTTTATTTTTAATTTTGGAATGTGAGGGGTATTTTTTACCACATCCAACAGAGCACATGGGGCTACTCAGGACTCTAAGCTCAGGATATACTCAGGGGACCATATGTGGTACTGAGGATCAAACCTTGGTTGGCCAAATGCAAGGCAAGCTCCTTACCTTCTATCCATAGGTGTGATCTCTTCTCCCTTTATTTATATCAGGGGGAAAATTTCTCAGGATTTCTGTCCACTATGTTTACAAAAATAAAAACCCACATCTTTGTATTAACAAATCTTGCTTCTAGAGACATTATGAGGGGCTGGAGTAATAGTACAATGGGTAGGGCATTTGCCTTGCATGTGGCCCTCCTGGGTTCTATCCCTGACATTCTATATGGTGCCCTGAGCACTAACAAGAGTAATTCCTGAGTTCAGAGCCAGGAGAAACCTCTGAGCTTTGCTGGGTGTTACCAAAAAGTCATAAAAGAAAAAAAAAAAGAATTCATGAGTTTCTTATTCTCCTGACCAGTCCTTTTTGTGCTATTCAGACTAACAGTTAGAATAAGTTACCACTTGGCAGTGCCAGTCCTTATCACAAGCGGTGACATGAAAGACAACATAATAGCATGTGATAAGAAAATACTTCTAGAACTGATGTAGACAAGGTAGGCCCCCTCCCAACGCAATGGCAAAATCCAACCTTGCAGAAAACAGGAAAAACAGGAACTATGGCCTGATAAGACCCTCACCTGGACAACAGATCCAAAGAAACTCCTGAAGAAACAAAAGGCCAGGAAAAGAATTTCAAAGAAGACCATCACCATTACCAACCCCCCTGATAACTTCTTGAGCAAAGGACTTTTACCTAGGTAGAAGCCCACTTGGAGGCAGGTTGGAGAAACCCTATAAATGCCACCTTGAAAAAAGGTAGTGTGTGTATGAATATGCTGTCCAGTCCCATGTGCTGCTTGTACCCATGTGGCAGAGCACTTGTAGTGCTCCAGCATATGTGTC
Organism: Sorex fumeus; assembly: GCF_029834395.1. Classification (NCBI taxonomy): domain Eukaryota; kingdom Metazoa; phylum Chordata; class Mammalia; order Eulipotyphla; family Soricidae; genus Sorex; species Sorex fumeus. Next base: position 29,465,442 of record NW_026606155.1, read on the forward strand.
GCCCACATCTCCCCTCTTGAGATCTGTACTTCATGCTTTCGTGTCTAATGTTGGGATGTGTGTAGGGGCTCTCTCCACCCTTGGAGAGACCCGTGTTCTCTCTTAAAAGATAAAGGCCTCCCGTTGTTCATCGATTTGCTCGCGCGGGCCCAGTAACTTCTCCATTGGAGATTTTGTTGTTACTGTGTTTGGCATATAGAATACATCACGGGTGGCTTGCCAGGCTCTGCCGTGTGGGCGAGATACTCTCGGTAGCTTGCCAGGCGTACGAGAGGGGTGGAGGAATTGAACTCGGGTCGGCCATGTTGGCTGCGTGCAAGGTCTGCATGCAAGTCCTACTGATGTGCTATCGCTCCAGTTCTCTCTTAAGTATGTTATTCTCTCTGTCTTTCTCCCCTAAACCCCCCATCTCTTCCCCTCCACACCTTCAAGCCCTCCAAATAAAATCTATTTACTTCACTGCTTGTCCACTCCTGAAATTCCTTTCTGTGAGGCAAGACAAGAACCCAGTAACCCTAGGTCCTGGATGGAAGAAGCAGATGGGGAGAAAATGACCGTTTTTCTCCTCCCCGCTTCACATAAGTCACTCATGGAGCCCTATAACATCAGAACCTCTACATGTTTATCACATGCTCTTAAAATAGTTATTTCTTCTTTATCCCTTGTGTTTTATCATATGTTTATATAGTATAGTATGCATGTTTAGTAGTGTATAAATAATACACATTTTCTTAACCTATAGGGGTATATAATCCTGAGAGTTTGGAGATGCCATTATCTTTAAAAACTATTAAATGTGTTTGGCTGTGTTCTTATGAGTTCTATGACCAGGGGAGCGGGGGAAGCAGCTAGAACCTTGTACACATTGAAATAAACTTCTTCAAGCCAAAAATAAAAGGTCTGGCATGGGTTGTAAAAACAGAACCTAGGGTGGTGAGGGAGGTAATTTTCTTATGGGCTCAGTGTTAGGAGACATTTGCTGACTGACCCTTTTAAGACCCATTCTCTAAGTCATTTATGCTCCTCTGATTATCCCATATTTTCTCATTTCAGCATTTCTCTCTGCTACATAATATGCTTTTCCCACAGAGTTTTACTCACTCAATGGGCACAATAGTTTAGTTTCTATGTTCAAGGGAAAAATATTAATGCTTAGAAGAAATCAGCATATGGAAAAATAATCCATCCCCAGCTCATGATTTCACATCACCAGTTGGAACTCATCTGGCGATTCTCCAACTAACTCACTGCTGGCTCTATTTTCTGGAGGAACTCTCTGTCAGCCCTCCCTAACACATATACCTCTATCTGTCTGCCTGTGTTCCCTGTCAGGGTTGTGTCTTCATTTCTTAGAACACATTTCAATCTGGTGACGAACGCAAGTGATGACTTAGAAAGCCACCTCACCAAAGGACTAGGAGTTCTAGAAGCCTACAAATAGAAATTAGAGTCCCAGTTTTCTTCTCCAATTTGAAACTGAGTTCTAGACTTCAAGTATCTTTCTAATGAGGATTTCAGGATGATTCACTTATTATGTGGCGTCAAATGTGACGTGGGAAAATGCTCTGTTTGGGGCAATTTATTCTTTATAGTCTTAGAAAGCAAGCTACCGAGAGTATTTGATATGCCAAACACAGTAACAACAAAGTCTCCAATGGAGACGTTACTGGGCCCGCTCGAGCAAATCGACGATCAGTCTTAGAAAATAGTTAACAGAAGACTTAGGTGATTAGTATTATATAAGTGTGTAGGTGGACATAAATTGCTTTTATTCAGAGAGTTTGCAGATGTAGAGACATGACACTCTGGTTCATCAGTATCAAGGAAACTTGAGATAAATAAACAAAACATGTCATGCTGCAATGCTTATGTGGCCCATCAGCACCATCACACAGACACGTAGATTATGTGCATGTCATCACTAGATCCTACCTCAAGTCACTCAAGACTGAAACTCATGTCATTTTGTTCTCAAAATCTTTGATAACTTTTAGTCCATCAAGACAGGTTTGGACTTGGATGTGCCAACAGGCATTATTACCTTGTGTGCGGTCAAGTGAAATAAAGCAAGTCTCCAAATAGGCCTCCGTGTTCTGAGCCTGCAGCCCTCCCCTGTTTACATTTTCTCCTTAAGGAGGATATTTCTTAAAAGCCTATTTCACAGAATCAATTTTAGTGGCCCTTTAGAATGGGAGGAGAACTGGAGGTAGTTGAGTTTAACAATAACTTCAGCTTATTGAAGCGAGCATTAGTGTATCATGTCCCCAGTGGTAGTCATTAGAGACAGGGTAAACTTGAGAATATTACTGTTCTGAGATAGCTAGTAAAAGAAATTGAAGATATTTTTATAGAGCCTAAAGATAGTGCCAATAAAATAAGGACAAGATGCATTTGTAGATGATATAAAAGAGGAGGAAGTCTTTAAGGAACTAAAAGATCTTTGCTCTTCAGTATACATGGTAGAGAATCATTCAGGTTAGAGGTCTGTGTTTCAAATGCTTACTCATTTTTGTAGTAAGTCATTTTTATTGATGAGTTTCCCCAATATTGTTGGTTCTGGGGATAAAGTAATAAATAAGGCATTTCCTTCCTCGAGAACCTGACACAGAGTCCAGGAAAGAAATCACTGAATGCAAGTGTTTGTATGAGTGGTGAAATAGGCAGGGAGTATCCTGTCAATGAATGTGAGGGGCATGGGAATACTTCCTACCCTACTTGGGTGTAGGTTGTTTCAGACACATAAAGTTTGAGGCACAAAAGTTGATAAAATAAGGTGCCTTGGACTGCTTCTCCTTATAGGGTTGTGGAATGCCTAGCCCCCAAAGCTATTTAAAGTCCATAAAATCATGATGGGATATACATGTATGTTTCTTTTTGGCTGTCTGCATCCTATCTGCCTATTTTATATGGCTTATGAATGATGCTGCAAATATCCAAGTGGCACTTGGCAGGAAAAAATGGTTCCATACCTGTAAGCTGGAGAAGTAAATGTCAAGAAGTAAACTGGAGAGACAAGCAGAGATCTGACAAACAGGGATCCAGGCCATAAAATGCCTTCTGTGGCTCCTGGAAATGGCAAATCATCAAAAGTTTCTAAACTGGGAAATGACAAGATCAAATTTCCGTTTTATAAATAGGGTGCTGTTATGATGGAAAATGACTTAAAACTGGTAAAAGTGAGAATAGGAAGCAGTGGGTCACCTGGTAAGCTATTTATCAATCCAAGGATAAAAGTAGTCTGAACTGGGGCTGGAGTGATAGCAGAGCGGGTAGGGCATTTGCTATCCCAAACAACAAGGCCAACCTGAGTTCAATTCCCAGCATCCCATATGGTCCTCTGAACTACGCCAGGAGTAGTTCCTGAGTGCAGAGCCAGGAGTAACCCCTATGCATTGCTGGGTGTGACTCAAAAAGCAAAAACAAAAATAAAAACAAAGTAGTCTGAACTAAGGCAGGTGGCATAGGATACAAGAAAGCAAACTGACTGAAGACATATTTGGGAGATAGAATTAAAAGGATTTGGGAATGACTTGAATAAGTAAGAAGGAAAAAGAGAAAGTAAAGAAACTATGGGAATTCTGGTAAATTACCACATGGGAAAGATATTACGAAAAACAGTAAACACAGGGGAGAAAGGGAGTTTGAAGGAGATGGCAGTGAATCAAATTTTTATCATCTCATGTTTGTTTGTGGGATTTCTAATAGGCTTTTAGATTTGTGTACCTGGAGTTCAGTAGAGGGAACTGGCAAAACTTAGAGATTTGCTGATCATGAATCCTTAGTGATACAGGCAGTGACCTATGAATGCCAATGTCATTACCCCTAGTAGATGAAGAGAAAAGATCTTAGTGTCCAAGGGAACTAACCAATGTCAAATGATAGGCTGAGGATGAGGCACCTGTGAGAGAAATATAGAAGTACAGTGACAAAGACAAAGTGAAAATAGAGAAGGCAAGGAAGTAAAGGAGGAAAACTGAAAGCATACATTTCATTCATTCACACGCAGACCATATGACCAGATTCTATGGTGTAATGAGAGAGTGGGCCACAAAGTGAATTGGAGGTGAAAAATAGAATCTGGTAGTAGAGATGACCCCTCTTCAAAATTCTGCCTGTGAAGGGGAAAGTAAAATGAGGTAATAAATGGAAGAGGGAAGAGGAGGGCAGAGACATCTATGAGGATAAAAGGGACAGGAAAATTTTGAGGTTATTTCAATGGTAATGATCCCATAGTCATAAGGGAAAATTTATACTCCCTTGCATGTTTGAGGAAACACGAGGTTGAAGGGGTGCTGATGACAGAGGATTCTCTAATGCTGAGGAGGGAGGGATTGATCTTTGATAAGAAGATAGTCTCAGTGCCAGTTAACTAAGACCCACAAAATGTGCATACATCATTGTTTATGTTACATACCCCTCAGTCTCAGTCTGGTAAGGTAGGTGCACTAGACCCCTTGTGTCCTTTTTATGTCAATGGCAGAGTTGCAAGGGAGCAAGTTCTAACACTGAAGCCCATTTGCAACCTCCCTGCTACTATTCCTTCAACCAAGGTATGTTTTATAGCTAAATCCAGGTCCAAATAATCCTTCCCACGCAGGAAGTGAAATGACAAAGAGCAGGGTTTCAGGGCAGGAGGAAGAATTTCTTAACGAAGATGAGGAAAATTACAGTTTTGACATTTTGTCAAACAGAAAAAAGAAAAAAGAGTTTGCAAGTATCCGAGAGAAAAAAGACAAATTGAAGGCCAGACCATTCTCTTCTCTTCCATTCAGGCCAAGGTACTGCTGTATTATTTATGTCTGGAAAGGTTAACACTCGACTGTGCTTAATGAGCAAAACAGTCTTGTGGAGAGCACTTCATGATAGGGTCAGCATTACCTTGTAAAACTTAACGACAGCAAAGTCAAGTTTATTGCTTTTGTAGAAAGGTGGGGGTACCCTCCACCATCTGAACAGAATAAGTCGAATCTGCTCCTAAGCAAAAGAAAATAAGTATTCTCTCCAAAGCTTGTTTATGAGAGGTGAGTATTGAACTGTGAAAGAGTTTAATTTAGGACTAAACGGGGAAGGAGTGCGGTAGTAGGAAGTGCCTTGCAAAGGGAGGACAAACAGCAGCAAGCTATGTTCATCTGGCACTGAGAAGAGCAGAAAATGAGTTTCAGATCAATGAATCCTGTTTCCGAGGATAACCTGAAAGGTTAGTCCAGGGATCAGGAAAAGGGGTTTGTGATGGGGATTCTTTCCCATCTGTTTCAAATGTTACCTCAAAGACCATCACCTGTCTTTCTCCTTTTATTTGAAGATAGAACTGTTATATAAATACCACCTTCTTTGCTTGAAAAACAGAAATGAAGCACCCTGCTGTTAGCTTTTAAAGCAACTGGCCATCATCTGTAGAGATCAGGCTTACATAAGTAAGGATTTCCCTCTCTCCTTTCCTTTTGGTGTAGTGTGAAATGTTCCATTAGGGGCATTGATGGGCTATTGCATCTAATTTTTAATTCAACTGATCCTCCAAAAATATGAACAAGGCTTTGAAATTTTTTAGCATAGCAATGAGACAACTTTGGAAAGATCATAAAAACCAATATCATGAAAATGGCTGGACTGCCCTTTAGCCCACCACAAACTGGAGATCCTGGCCAGCAAGGCTGTGAGGCAAACAGTGATCTGATCACTTTGAATGAGTCCAATTCTGCTAATGGAAATGACAAGATTATTTAAAATACACATTTACATCTATTATCATGATCACTCATTAATTGGCCCCAGGTGTGCATTAAAACTAAGGTTATGCTGAATGTAAGTAGGAAGGCATCATGATTAGTAAGTATCCAAAAGCTAAGCATTCAGATCACAGACACAAAGAGGCTTAGCAATATTCATGTCATGTGGTACCCCATCCAGAATCTTTATTTTAAATGATACTATACAGCAATAATGAAACATCTTTAAAGGTTTCTTACATAGAAGGAATGAAATACCACCCACCTTTTTGCTAAATTCTTTGTTTTGTGATTAAAATGGATTAAACAAATGTGGAAAATAATATAACTTTTATCATCAAATAATACTGAACCATGTATAGAAAGCTTTATTGATGGTTAGAAGGAACAAGTACAGAACAAATTACACTTTGTGGAAACTGTTATATTTTGAGGTGAAAGTAGAGATGTTGCTCATATTAAGAATATGACTAAGTTTTCTCACAATACTGAATTGTGGAACGAACTGACTTTTTGAGCTATTCAAGGAACAATGCAGTAAAGAACATGTATTTATCCCAAAACATGACTTCTTGAAAATTGAGTGACTGTTACTACTAATGGAGCAGATAGCTTGATTGGAGGTAAAAAGGAATTTAGCAGTCAGGTTACAGCATTGTCTCTTGTGTGAAATTAATTTATTTTATTTTTTTAAACTATTACTGCAAAGAAGTGGTATTCAGAATTTCATAGGACAGTAATCCCAAACCTGATTATATGTATGGTTCACCTGGGACCTTGTTAAAATGCAGATTCTGAATCAGTATGTCTGACCTGAGCTGAAAGTACGAATTTCTAACAAGCTCCCAAGTGAGACTGATAGCATTGGTCCATGAACCAGGCTTTAAATAGTGAGATCATTAAGAAAGAATGTTAGTGCTGGAATTAATTTTGTAACAATAAGATCATTGACCAAGAGTAAAATTGTTAGGTTATTTTGAAGTGACATGAAGTGATTATGTAATTCATTTCTGCCACCACAATGTTTGCTGATTATCTTGTGGTAAAGTTCTTAAGAGTTGTCATATATTAAAATGTGCTGCTCGTTGTGCCTTTTTGACAAAGATTCACCTTTTTAAAAATACTTGATCTTTTCAAAAATTACAAATAGCTGTTAGTATTAGAATGTTATTTAATACATCTAATATTTATTTTAAAAAATTCTCAATCTCTAAATATACTTACTACAGTGCTAAAGATGAAAGTTGCACTGGAGCATATGCTTTGTATCAAGAAGTCCTGAGCTTGACCCCCAGCACATGATTCCCTGAGCATGTCTGGAGCAACCCCAAAGAACAGAATGGGAGTGGCCCCCAAACAAACAGCTGCATAGTATTCCATTGTGTAGATGTATCAAAGTTTCTTTAGTCAGTCATCTGCACTCGGGTTGTTTCCAGATTCTGGCTATAGTGAACAGTGCTGCAATAAATATATAAGTGCAGATGACATTTCTACTGTGCTTTTTTGGAATGTCTGGGATATATTCCCAGAAGTGGTATTGTTAGATCATATGGAAGCTCAATTTCTAGTTTTTTGAGAAATGTCCATATTGTTTTCAAGAAAGGCTGGACCAGTAGACATTCCCACCAGCAATGAATGAGATTCCCTTTCTCCCCCTCAGCAATGGTTGTTCTTGTTCTTTTTGGTGTGTGCCATAAACTGACTGTTCTAACACTTGAAATTTCTAAGTTAAATCTCTAGCATCTCACTCACATAGTCAATTTTTACTTTATGAAAGTCATATTTTATAATTACTGGGGAATGAGACCCATTGTAATTACTGGTCAAGAATCAGGGATGCTGTCTCATTTGCCAAGGTGTCGAAAATCAGATGGAGATGGGCTGGACATGTAATGAGATTTTGAGATGACTGCTGGACTAGAGCTGTTACCAATTGGATTCCATGAGACATCAAAATACTGCGTGGCTGCCCACCTACAAGATGGTCAGACTTCTTCGTCAAGACCCTGAACGATTGGTTTGAGGCTCTTCGTGTTTCTAGAATGAACAGACACCACTGGGCTACACTAGCACGTGACAGGGACAAGTGGATACATTACTGGCGCCTGCCTGAGCAAATCGATGATTAACGGGAAGTCAAGTGATCAAGTGATATTTTATAAAAAATGGAAAAGCCCAGTTATATTCTCTTTCAATGTCACTTCTGATTTATATGTAAGAAACTTAGGCTAGTATCCAAGGATACTGAAAGCTATTAACTAAATCTCCGCAAAAATCTCTGCATAACTGATATAATTGACTAATCAATGGATTTAGTGATATAGTAAGAGATACTATTGTACATCACTTCCATTTGGATCTCTAAAGTGCCTTTTCTTATCCTTCTGAAAACAAATTAAACCAAGGAAGAAAACAAACTCAACTTTCAGCTATACGAGTGATTGCATCACAAAGCCCTAAAACATGAACAATTGTGAAATTTTTTATTATAACTTAGGTAACATGGTTACAATAGCATTAACAATTATGGTTTTGATGTACTGCACCTTCACCACCACCAAAGTGCCCAAGAGTCTACAGCACTTTTAGTTTTCTTTTCATAGTTGTGGTGCTGCTATATCATGTCCACTGCCCAAGTGTTAGGATCCCTCCTCTATTATCCCAAGGTCTCCTCCCTCCCATTCCCACCAACAACTTAAGATCACTGATCAATTGACTATACCCCAGAGTTTGTTTCCATTCGAAATTATTTAATCCCTTGCTTTGTTCCTTTATACTCCACACATGACCAGAGAGCTTCTGGTATTTGTCATTTGTATTTTTTTTTATTTTGCTTTTTGGGTCACACCCAGCGATGCACAGGGGTTACTCCTGGCTCTGCACTCAGGATTACTTCTAGTGGTACTCAGGGGACCATATGGGATGCTGGGAATCAAACCCGGGTTGGCTGCGTGCAAGGCAAACACCCTACCCGCTGTGCTATCACTCCAGCTCCTGTCATTTGTATTTTTGACTCACTTCACTTAGTAGTACTTTCCCCAATTCCATCCCAATTGCATCAAATTTCACAATTTTATTTTTTCTCATAGCTGAATAATAGTCCATTGTATCCACATACCAAAATTTATGAACTTACCTATTGGTCTTTGGGATCATTCCATATCTTAACTATTGTAAATAATGCAATAATAAACACCAATGGGCACATATATCTTTTCGGGTTAAAGATTTTGAATTCTTGGAGTAGATGCTCAGTAAGGTCATATGGAAGCTCTGTTAATTAATTTTAGAGAGTCTCCAAACTCTCAATTTTTTTGAAAAGGCTTGACCAAGCCACAGTCTCACCAAAATGAATGAAAGATACTTTTACCACATCCTGACCAGTACTTACTATTTCCAGACTCTTTGAAATCGACCACAAGCTGGTGTGAGATAATATCTTATTGTCATTTGGCTTTGAATTTCCCCATAATAAGTGATGATGGACTTTTTTTTCAATGTCTTTTGTCTGTCGAATAGAAACTCTTTCTTTCTTTCTTTCTTTCTTTCTTTCTTTCTTTCTTTCTTTCTTTCTTTCGTCTTTCTCTCTTTCTCTCTTTCTTTCTTTTTATAGAGGATACACCCAGCAATGTTCAGGACTTACTCCTGGGTTTGTGCTCAGGAATCATTCCTAATGAAGCATGGGAGAATTTATGAAGTGCCAGGGATTGAACCTGAGTTGGTCCGGTACAAGACAAACTCACCATCCACCATAATATCACTCCAGTCCCAATATTTTAAAACATAAATATATTCATTCTCAGCAACAATATTAATAGTGTATAAATGGGTTTAGTGAATAAAAATTTGCCATGAATAAGTAAGATCATTACTTAAAAATATGATTTAAATTTATATGTAGCACTGTAGCACTTCCTCCCTTTGTTCATCAATTTGCTCGAGCAGGCACTAGTAACATCTCACAACAAATTGTGAGACTGGTTACTGTTTTTGGCATATCATATACGTCATGGGTAGCTTGCCAGGCTTTGTCTTGCAGGCGAGATACTCTCAGTAGCTTGCTGGGCTCTCCGAGAGGGGTGGAGGAATTGAACCCAGGTCAGCCTCGTGAAAGGCAAACACCCTATCCACTGTGCTATCGCTCCAGCCCTTAAAATTTATATATATGTTAAATAAATATATATAAAATTATATATTTTGTGTATATTTTCATTTACAATTATACAATAGCATTAAATAAATACTTATACATTTTATGTTAAAACATACATTTTGTGAGATTGTTTACTTTTTTGATAGAACGTGTAACCCAAAAATATATGAGGACTTTGATTTAAACAACATCTTTTTAGACTAAAGCTGAATACGCTGAATAGTTACTTTCATTCACTCAATGAACATTAATTAGATGTCAGTATTATTTTAATGAATGATGGTTGCCTATATATTCTGAAGCCTATTCTAAATATATTTAACATCAGAGTGATCAGATTTTGTTAATGAGACACAAATATATGAATAGGCCATCAATATAAGAAGAAAAGAGTTTTCTCTTAGGTTGTCTGATACAGCTGTGCTGGAGAGAAGCTTGAATCTACATGATCCCTGTAGAAAATGCAAGAAGCAGGGGTGCAGAAGTGTGAGCCCAGAGAGCCTAACAATCCTCAGTCAGATCCCTCCTCAGACTCAGAAAACGTCGTCACCTTTGGGATTGGTGCTCTTCAGCTGTACATAACAGCTTAAATGCCCTCATCAAGCTAAATGTTGCATCATTTTCTTTATTTAAGAGTTCTTTTTTCTTTAGAGAAAGAGTTTCTGAGGAACTCTTATCAGCAAAACAGTTTGTATAAACTGTCTCTTAGAGAACCAGTGCTGTGGCCTCACTAAAATAAGTCCTATTGTACCTAATCACTGGCTTAGAGTTCCCAATGAGAAAACCAAATGAAAGGAGATATTTGACTCTTATTTAAGGACAAATAGAAATTACTTTCTTTGTATTTGAAGAATTCAAAGCAGAATCACATGTTCAGAATAAAGAAATATTACCCCCCTCCACCTCACTCCTGTTCTTTCTCTTCTAATTCTTATACAGGGAGGAAAAATAATAGCATTGGGAAATAGAAAGTTAAAACACTTGAGAAACTGAATCATCAGCAGCACTAAGGCAGATAGAGCTAGCAGCTGGGAGAAGCCAGCTACAAAAGCTTTGCCAGATAAGTCTAGCCCGAAGGTCCAGTTCCACAGAGAAGCCTGAGGCACAATGAAATGAAATTCACAAAGGCAGGTAAAAAGAACATTTTAATCAGATTATAGTTATGGGGAAAGAGGCTAGATGGAATGATGATTAATAACTAATTTATATAGTTTCTATTTTCACCAAGAACAGTGTTTATTCTCTAAAAATACAGTTTTACATTTCTATATTTCCAGTCAGCAATTCTTTAAAGCATTCTAAATAAATTAAAGAGTAGAAAATGAATGAGCATAAATATGCTAACTTTCACTTGAGTAAACAACACCATTGACGCTATGAAGAAGCATTTGCTTAATAGATTTCAAAAATGATTAAGGTACTTACTCTCACTTGATTTCTGTATGTTCTAATTTCAAGAAAAGAGTTTACAGATTTTTCTTTAATCCTCACTTTGAGGATGGAGATTCATTTTCTTACTACTTTTGTCCTGTGCAAGGTGATACAGATTATCAGAGCTAAAAAGAATAAAATTACCAGGTTAATTGATTTCGAAATTATGAAAATAAAACAATAATATGGCAAGAGTAATTTGGAGAAATGTTCAGGGAAGACCTCTTTCAGAAGGCCTTTTTGAACTTAAGATAAGATAGGGGCCAAAATAAATAAATAATATAATAGGGCCCTGCAGCTAACCTAAGTTTGATCCCTGGTACCACATATGGTTCTCTGAGCCCTGCAAGTAATGAACCCTCAGTTCAGAGTCAGCAGTAAGCTCTGAGCACAGCCAAGTGTGGCCCCCAGACAAGTAAATAAAATATAATTTAAGAGGGTAGGGCATTTGCCTTGCACGCGGCTGACCTGGGTTTGGTTCCCAGCATCCCATATGGTCCCCTGAGCACCACCAGGAATAATTCCTGAGTGCATGAGCCAGGTGTAACCACTGTGTATCTCCGGGTTTGACCCAAAAAGTAAAAAAAAAAAAAGACAGATAAGAGGCCAGAGAGATCATACAGTGAGTAAGGTGTTTGTCTTGCATGCAGTCAAGCTGGTTTGGCCCCTGGCACTGCATATGAAACCCAAGCACTATCAAGAATGATCCCTAACCACAGAGCCAGGAGTAAGTCCTGAACACAGCTATGTGTGACTCCAAAAGTGTACATACATGCAGATATACACAGAATTCAAGTTTGTGTGTTTGTGTGTGTGTGGGGGGGGGGGGGGGAGGGCTAGGCCAGGGATCAAACCTAGAACCTCACACATGCAAAACAAAGCAATGCTTTACTGCTGAGCTATATTCCTGGTCAAAATTTCAGCCCTAATAACTGTCTGAAAGAAGAGTGCTCCAGGTGGAGAGAATGGCAGATTAAAGCCATAAAGTGAAAGCAACTGATTGTTGATAGTAGAGTCCAGAGCTGATTGGTAATGGGTTAATTCAGTGAGAGAAGTAGTTTTAGATTGTGCAGGACTACAAAGAGTAGATAACTAGGTCACCAGTTGCCCCCCACGAGCAGCTCTCCTGCACGGCCATGGCTCCAGAAGCACAAGAACTTAATGCAGAGCCCAGCAGCTTGCAGCAGAAAAGTGAATGGACTATGCATTAATCCACGCCACCATGTCTGCCCGGAGGGGAAAGGGTGTTGGTCCCTTCCGCCTTCTTCCCTCTGAAAAGAAAGATGGCAGCCACTTGGGAGCTTTGTGGAAAGCCAGGTATGAGCTGGTCGTGATGGGGCGACTAAAACCTCAAGGGAAGGGGGGCGTTCCCGGCTCGTCCTTCATGGTCACCAGTTGCTGTGCACAGAAACCAATCTCTTAATTATCTGACTCTCAGCAGAAATACTTTCAGGGTTAGTAAGTAAAATAGCAGAAATCTAAAACTGCACAGCCACTACCGCTGCCACGCGACATCATTTAATTCTTGAACCCAGCTGTAGAAAGCAAATCATTTCACAATGCCTTTTCAGCATGTCTGATTCGGGGGTGTAAACTCTAAATAATAATGGTGCATCTTTTATCAAAACAATGAATCTAGTCAAAGTAGATAGAGTGTTAACTAGAATTCATCTGCCTCACAGGCATTGGGAGGGATGGGGGGGTGGGGGTTTATTGGGGTTCTTCGTGGTGAAAAATTAGTATTGTTAAAGGGAAATGTGTTCGATATTTGCATGACCGAGACCTAAACTTGAAAGCTTTGTAACTTTTCACACAGTGATTCAATAAATAAATAAATTTAAAAAAAAAGAGTAGATAACTATACTAAGTGCAATAGGAGGAACTAAAATATGAGAAACTAAACAATGAGAGCATTATGTTTTACAGTTTTCTCTTCAAAAGTTACAGTATATTTTTTCTTTCTCTGAAACCTGGATTGGACTTGTGATATGCTCTGTCATGCACTCATTTAAAAAAATCCCACCTCAAGGGGGTTTGTCACTTTTACTTTTACTACATAAAACATTTCTGCAACCATGTAAAAAAATACAAACTAAGTAATAATGTGGAGTGCAAAATTAGTCAACCATCATTACCTAAGGCCTAGATATGTGAAAAGAGATAAAATTTAGATTCATGAACCCCATGAATTTTCCAAATCAGTCCATGAGACTCTAACAGAAGAACTTTTCAGCTGATTCCATCCTGTTACTGACCAATTTATTTATGATAAATAAAATATTGTATATTTGTGTACCAGTTTAAGGTGATTTGTTGTTATATACAATAGAAAACTGAAAAAGAAGTCATAGGGAAGAAAATCTCAATCCTAGGTTTGGCGAGATCTTATTTCTGTTTTAAACAATTACATTGGCAGGCACAATCAGAAACACTGGGGACCAAGGGGAGAAAATGCCAATGAATGGGTTATCAAGAAGGAAACATCAGGAATCATCTAGTGTTTTATCATAATCAAACTAGTTAACCAAGTAATATACATTGTCCAAAAGCTGGATAGAATGCTCTAATTCAGAAAGGTCTCTGTGGGGTTTATCATACAATACATGATCCTTATCAAAGTCTGCCTCAAGATGAAAACAGAAACCCTGGACTCTATCCATTCTTGGTAGAACGAGGTTTGCTAAAGTTTGTGACAGCCTTGTTTCTCTGAAAGTCTTTTTTACAAACCAAATATTTTTCTTTTTTTTTTTATTAGTGAAACACCATGAGGTACAGTTGTAGATTTACAAATTTTTGTGCTTGGGTTTCGTTTATACATTGATCAAATACCCACCCCTCCACCAGTGCCCATTTTCCGCCACCATGGATAATATCCCTCCCCCCCATCCCCCCATCCCACCCTGCCACTGTGGCAGGGCATTCCCCCCTGTTCTCTCTCTCCTTTTGGGTGTCGTGGTCAGCAAAAGAGGCATTGAGTGGCAAACATGTTCAGTCCATAGTCTACTTTCAGCCTGCATCTCCTCTCCTGGGAGTATCCTCCAAACACCCTTTATTTGGTGCTCCCTTCTCTATCTGAACTGCGCTTTCCCCTAGAATACCTGGCTGGCCTCTAAGCTATGGAGTAATCCTCCTGGTGTTGATCTCAGCTATTCTTGGGTATTAATCTCGTATTTTGTTATTTTACATCCCCCAGATGAATGTAATCTTTCTATGTCTATCCCTCTCTTTCTGACTTATTTCACTTAGCATGATACTTTCCATATTCAAACCAAATGTTTTTCTGTAGAAGTGGATGAGGCTGCTATGAGACAAAGCCAAGACTTGTTTCTAGTTCTTGTCATGATAGAACATGGGTATCACTTTTTAACTTTCTAACATAAACAACTATAAAACTACACAAAACACTGCTGAGAGAAATTAAATGGAACTTTAAAAATAGAGATATAAGGACTGGACTGATAGTACAGCATAGAGGGTCATTTCTTGCACATGACTGACAGGGTTTTGATCCCTTGCACTACACATGGTCCACCAAACCCCACCAGGAGTGATCCTTGGATTCAGATGAGTAGTGAGCCCTGAGTATCACCAGATGTGGCCCCAAACAAACAAAAACCAAAATAGAGATATCTAATATTCATGGGTTTTACTAATGCTCAGTATTTTCAATACAGAGAAAACTCATTCTTTTTCAAAAGTCAATTTTTTCTGCAACTGATTTCTAAATTGAATGCACTTCAAATTCTATTAATGCAATCCAAATTCTATCAAGCATTTTGGGGAAGAAATTGATAAGTCCACTTTAAAATTTACAGGGAAATGCAGAGGTCTAGACCAACATAATAATATTACAAAAGAACAACTTTGGAAAATTTTATATTACTCAATTTCAAAATTGAGTATAAAGTTTAATCAAGCTACCACAAAATGGAAAAATAATTAACTATATCTTTTCTATGTCACATAATTCATATTAGAGATTAAATACCAGATACACATTAGAAGTTCTTAGATGTTAATGTTTTGATGTCTAAGGGATTTTTTTTCCTCTTTTGGTCATACCCGGCAATGCACGGGGGTTACTCCTGGCACTGCACTCAGAAATTACTCCTGGCAGTGCTCAGGGGACCATATGGGATGCTGGGAATCAAACCCGGGTCGGCCATGTGCAAGGCAAATGCCCTACCCACTGTGCTATCACTCCCTGATATCTAAGGGATTTTTATCTGCTCATTGGCAACGTAGACTATGGAGTTGCTAACCACTGGGCAGCACACACCACACTAATGTCAATAGATAATTTTTTTACTTTGGGCTGGACCCTGGATAGAGCATTGCCTTACTTCTTTTCATCTTCATCAGAATCCTATGCTCTGGGTGTATTTTGATCATTACTGCTTCAAAGACAACGGTGATTAGAGTTGAAGAAAGGTGAATAAATGCCCTGGTGATACTCAGCTAGAAAGGGACAGATGGTGATTCAAACCATTTTGCTGTTCCACTTACCACACTTCTTATATACTCTACAGGGGTTCTAGTACTCTCCAAGAAAAGTCCCACACAAGCAATAGGGAAAGTGGGACATCATTAGCAAGAGGAAGGATGTGAGGGTCGCAGAACCACTGGAAGAAAGAGCGGTTCATGCTCAGACTTAAAGAAGTTGACAGTGAAAATCTGCCTACACCATCACAATTGTCAGCCCTACTTGAATCTGTGAGGTGTTAGCACAATCAACAAGAGGATTTTTTCTTGCAGTTGATAGAGAATAAAGAGCTGAGTGGTTGGGGCACATGGGGAAGATTCAGAATTATTGAAAGGGAAAATCACCTGCAGAAAATCCTCTTATGTTCTGGGCAAAACTCTGTAAAGAATCTTGTGGCAGCTATAGAAATAGGCAAGACCATGCTCCTGTACAGAGTAAGAATAATTTGCAGCATGAGGATCGGGACAAAGCCTTGAGGATCTCCCTTGCTCGAAAGCCTGAAGAAGCACTAATGTCAACCTTGGGATACTGAATTGGACTGAAATCTCACTCTGCCTTTTGAGGCTATAAAGGCACTGGGGTATTGAGGGATGTTGATTTGAGATTCAGGGTTCCAGAATGGAGTAAAATTTTATCAATCCACTTGTGAAACATAAACAGTTTTGTTATTACTTTAAAGGAATTCGTTGCCATAAACAGTTCTACTTAAGGGAGGAAGCCTCAGTGAAAAACTAGTGGAAAGGAGGGAATTCTGAACTTCATATTTGAGCCTGTGAGTCCTGGGAATGAAGTAGTATTATTGCTCCTTAACTCCTTGGATCACCGTGATGCCCATGATGCCTGTGGGGTCATGATGAAGTGGGGAGGAGGGAGGCAGCAGATTTCAGAAGAAAATCTGCAGCTTTCCTATTATTCACCTCTGTCACCCTGGGAACAGCTGGGAAATCTAAGACTGATAAGACTGCTGTGAGCCTTACTCCTTGCAGGAAAGGAAAGTCCTAGACTTTACCCAGGCCTTTTGAGCTTTTGCTTTTCCCTGATAGAAAAAATTTTCAGGAGGAGATGAGCAGTGAAGTGAAAACAGGTTTTATTTGGAAGGTAGGGAGAGAGAGTGAGAGAGAGAGGGGGGGGGAGAATGCTGCACTCATGAGCTCAGCAGCAACATCTGTGCTCCAGCAGTATATGTGTTTGGATAGCATATGTCTGTGCTTCCTTTGTTCAAGTTGGCTTATATAGGGTTTCTCCCAATCTGCACCATTGTGGAGTTTTCTCCCTAGGTAAGAGTTACTAAGGTGGCTGCCAAAAAAGTAGAGCTGGGAGTAGTTTATGGTCTTCTTTGATCTTCCTTTCCTGGCCCTTAATTCTGCTGAAGCTTCTCTAGGAGGGTGGTCCAGCCTTCTCTTGGTCTGTTTTGGTGCCAAGTAAAGCTCTTATCAAGTCTTAGTTCTGGTGCTCACAGTGTGTTTTGGCAGCCTTGGGACTATTGGTTTTATTACTTTAAAGGAATTCATTGCCATGATGGAAGTGGGAGAGGGGGCAGGGTTACGGGAGAGTGGGGGGATTCTCTATCTACCTCCATATATGCTTCAACCAAATCTTTTTATTGCTAGTTAGAGCTGATGTTTGTGGGTCCCACTTGTGACTTATGTGAGGAGGAAGGAAAGAGAGACAGTCACTTTCCTTTTCCATCTCTGCCACCCTAGGGGCCACTGGGAAGACAAGGACTGATAAAATCTGTGATGAGCCCCTGCTTGGCAGGGGCCTGAGTTCTGCCAGCTCCACTGAGTGAGACTCAAGCTACATCTGATGCTTGCCTTCCTGATCTTTTAGCCACGGGAGTTGATTCCCACCACCCAGTTTCTCAGGGATCCACGGACTCAGGTTGGAGTGAGGATTTGCTCTTTGCAGGAAAGGAGAAGACAGTCCCATGGCTTACCAGGGTCTCGAGGTTCTTGTCTCGCCTCGCAGAAAAGAATTTCAGGAGTACACAAGCAATGAAGTAAAATGGATTTTATTTGGAGGTTTTGAAGGAGAGGAGAAAGAGAAAGTGGTTTAGGGTAAAATAATGCACTAGAGAGCTAGGTTTCCCCAAAGACAGAGAAGCCTTGAATGGCCCTGAAGGTTGATTTTTATATGCATATTCTCGAGGTTGCCTTTGTCTGAACTTTTCTGCTGGAGATGGGGGTTTAATCAGATATCTTCACAAAAAGGACAGCTTTGAAATTTCTGGTGAATCTCCTTCAAGTCTTTGATTGCAATTCCTGTTTCTGCTGATGTCTGTCACCTCTGTTTGTCAGGCCTTCTCTGTGTCTGTTACTGGCACCAAATGAGCCAGATGAAGCCTCAGTTCCTGTTTTCAGCAAAATTGCTTTTGCAACTTCAGGGATAACAGATATTATTACTTCACCGGAATTTACTGCCATTGCCTTGGAAAGGGGTCTTTCCTATATGCCTACCTGCATACATCAAAGCTGCACACTGATTGTGGTAAGATAAAACTTTTCCCTAATTGCTATAAAATGTCTTGACATTGATGAACTAACCCAACAGTGCCAAATATAGGAGAAGAATCTATAAACTAAAATGTATGGTCATGGTCTCCCAAAGAAGAATAGAAAGAGCTATGCTTGGAATATCACGTTTCACTCAAATGAGAAAAAATCCGGAGTTCCAACATCTGCCGATGATCAAGAATCAGGGATGCTGTCTCATTTGCCAAGGTATCAAAAATCAGATGGGCTGGTCACGTAATGAGATTTAAAGACAACCGCTGGACTAGAGCTGTTACTGACTGGATTCCACGGGATGTCAAAAGACCGCGTGGCCACCCACCTACCAGATGGTCAGACTTCTTCGTCAAGATCATGAACGATCGGTTTGAGGCTCTTCATGTTCCCAGAGCGAACAGATGCCATTGGGCTACACTAGCATGCAACAGGGACAAATGGAGACGTTACTGGCGCCCGCTCAAGCAAATCGATGACTAACGGAAAGTTAAGTGATTAAGTGATGGTCAAGGCCAGATTCTTCCATATGACAAAAGCTCACCAGGGATGTTCTTAGCAAGCATCTCTAAGGACAGAATGAGGGTATCAGCTGCAAATGACTCATCCCACAGCATGAAGGGTGTATCTAGAGGCAGCTGAATTCAGCCACTTTGCTTCTTAAGACCTATTCTCAGTTCTGGAACCTGGGGTGCAAAGTTTCCATCTCCTAACTTTCTGGTGATGGCAGGCATCCTTCTTGATTTCACAAGATTGTGGGGCTTGAATTTTATTTTAAAGGGCCTAAGAGGTACAGCAGGTTTCATTAGAGAGTTAGAACCAGCTGTCCTGCCATTAAAGCCATCCTAACCCAGATGTCCCTCTTGCCTAACTCTGCCTAATGTAAGGATATGCACACATATTTTAAGTATATCACATAAAGTATTTTAAGTATATCACATAAAGTAGGCGAAGTAGATTTCCATAGGATGGGCCTCAGGTCACCAAGTGAGATCCCGGGCAGTGATAAATATCCACGGAAAGGCTTTTCCTCCAGCCTTATGCCTCACTTTGGTTTGCACTAGTTTGTGCTAATAACAGGTTGTCCTCAGTTAGACTCAGCAATTCATTTACACTTACACCAAAAAATGGCGTATGATAGTACTTGGAATCCAAGGAAAGAACAATTTTAGTTTGATGATTTATATCAATACAATACTTTAGAAATATTAATATGTTTCATTCTTAGACTCAAGAATTCTGCCATGTGTGTCCCCTCAGTACAGTTACAGCCCCAGGGACAATAAAGGCCTCTCTTTTTTCACCTGTGTGGAGAGAGTCAGGAGCATCTCCACACCTGGTCCCTCCTTAGGGCCTCTGAACATAATATTGACTTTTCTATTCCTCTGTTGTCTCTAGATCTGATTTCACTTGAGTGGTCTCTTGCCTCCTCTTGGGAAGCATTATTTATATTTAGGCTTGTCTGCAAATGGGCTAAGGAGTGGTGCAGCATCACCCCCTTACCAAGATGGTGTGGGAGGAATGCTTTGCTTTATCATCATTCCCTGAAGAAGGCGGCAGGTAGGACCCAGAGAAAGGCAGAGGAAGGTGTGGTTTTAAATATCAGGAAGTAAGCCAGTGGTGAGAGGTAAGGGGATTATTTAGTAGCTAAATGAAAGGGTAGAGAGATTAGAAAAAAAGGAAAGCAGGAAGAGAAGCATTAGAAACCACCTAAGCACAAACCACAGATTCTTGGGGAATTAATTGTGTGCTTGGAGCTTGGATTTGAATGCAAACTCATCATTCAAACTTAATTGAAATACCCAGTTTATATCTCACACAGTCCCTGCCATAAGATTTTATATCCACTAGAAGAAACATATTTAAATAAAAATAAAGCAGGAAGTAGAAGTTGTGTCACTTGGTCTCTTGCTCTGGGACTTTAGAGCCAACCTTTTAGGCATAAAAAGGATGTGGAAGTCAGCTTGCGAAAACCTTATTATCACACTGAGGAATTTAAACTTATTTTTCAGGGAACAAAGAAGAAGTAAACACTTGTAAACCAAGGCCACTGGCCATGTGACTTGAAGGACAGGAAACTGCTATCTATAGAGGAAAGCAGCTCTTTTAAATGAAGAAGAACAGAGAGGTGAAATAGATTGTAAAATAGATTAAAGACAAAATCCCTGGGAGCTAAACAGGACTTCTTGTCCTACCAGAGATATGAATTGTTGGGGAGGAAGGAAAAAAAAAGATGATTTCAAACTTTCAACTCTGAGCATGTGGGTAAACTTTTGTGCTATGGGTTTACTCCTGAAATGCCACATTAGTCAATTGTTGCAATGGTGGGGGGGTATCACAAATTCACTTTTCTCATGAGAAAATAATTCAGGAGCCTCAGAGTGCTAAACCACCACAGTTTTGATGGGTTATAAGCAGTTATAGGCAGCTTCATTTCTGTCCCATTTGTTTCTGCTAGCCCTAGTGTGAACACACTTTTAAATGTAAATAATTCATTAACTTGGCAGCTGAGAGGAAATATTTCATAAGCTTTCATATGATCATTACATCCTTAGCTCCATAAATAGTGGAATTTCCTTTTTCTTCTCTACTAGGCCACATTCTACCTCATACTATCTGAGGGTGGCTAAGGGGAAGATAAGAGAAGTAGACAACTGTATCCTTATCCACTGGATTGGAATATGCTCCGTGGGTCCTCTGGGGGATACTATACTTGAATCTGCAGTTAGTACCAGAAGCTCCTCCTATACACACACACCTATGCTAAAGTTTATACATTAGACACAGTAAGAAATGAACCACAATATAAGATTGAAATAATAACTACTTTAGTCCACTGTACTAAATAAGCTATGTGGATATATGAGCTATGTGAATGTGGTTTCTCTTCAAGCATAATCTCGGGTGTATTCTTTTCAGACTACAGTCGCCTGCAGATAACTCTTAATCACTTGATCACCTGACATCCCGTTACTCATCAATTTGCTCGAGTGGGCACCAGTAATGTCTCCATTCATCCCTGTTGAGTGCTAGTATAGCCCAATGGTGTCTGCTCTCTACAGGAACACGAAGAGCCTCAAACTGATCGTTCAGGGTCTTGACGAAGAAGTCTAACCATCTCGTAGGTGGGTGGCCACACAATCATTTGGCATACCATGAAATCCAGTCAGTAACAGTTCTAGTCCAGCGGTTGTCTCCAAATCGCATTACGGTGTCCAGCCCATCTGATTTTCGACATGTTGACAAATGAGACAGTGTCCCTGATCGCGATCATTGAAGGTCGGAACTCCGGATTCTTTCTCTCACTTGAGTGAAGTGTGATACTCCAAACAGAGCTCTTTCAATTCCTCTTTGGGAAACCCAAATAGCGTTCTCATCCTGTTTTTGTAGGGCCCAAGTCTCTGAGGCATATGTTAATGCAGGAAGAACAGTGGAATCAAAGAGATGTGCCTGGAGCCGGAGGTTATTCATCCTCTTAGCTATTTCTTCAACACTCTTGAAGGCATTCCAAGCTGCTCTCTTCTTCTGTGCAACTCAGATGCCAGGTCATTTGTCATGTTGGCTTCTTGACCTAGGTACACATAACTGTTACATTCAGAGATAGTCATTCCCTTGAGAGAGAGTGGAGCATCAGGAACGAGACTGTTTCTCATAAACATTGTCTTTGTGAGATTCAGCTATAGTCTGACCTTTCCACAATCACGGTTGAAGTTGGCCCGCATTTGTGCCACTTGGCGAATGTTTGGTGTTATTAGAATGATGTCATCAGCAAAGTGAAAATGGTGTATTTGCCAACAGTCTATCTTCACTCCCATTCTTTTCCATTCATTCCAGTTGTCACATGATGTTCTTGAGGGTGGCACTGAAGAGTTTCGGTGAAATGGTATCACCCTGCTGAACCCCTCTCTTGAACATGGATTACACTTCCTTGTAGAACGGTGAAATCCTAGTAGTGAATCCGTAATACAGCTCATGAAGGATCCTGATGTATTGAGTTTGATTGCCCTGTTTGGCTAGGGCTTCCATGACTGTTTCAGTCTCAACAGAATCAAAGGCCTTCTTTAAATTAATGAATGTTAGACAGAGTGGCATCTTGAACTCCTGAGAAACTTCAATGAGCTTGGTTACCATGAGGATATGGTTGATCGTGCTGACTCCTTTTTAGAACCTGGCTTGCTCACATGGTTGTTCTTCATCTAGTGTTCTGCCAATCTTACTCACTGATGACTCAAGTGAATAGTTTGAATAGACAACAGGAAGATGGGGAATAGTTGCCAATGTCATGGATGTCTCTCTTCTTGTACAGTAGAACAATCCTGCTGGTTTTCCATTGGGAATGAACAGACAGGTAGCATGTGAAGAGCCATGCCAGTGTATTGATGAGTACTGATGGCAAATTCATCAGGTGTTTGGGTCTGACCTTGCCTGGGTCAGGTGCTGTTTGCTTCTTTGCCGACAAAATGACGTGTTGGATTTCAGAAGGGAGAACATTGGGAATGACATATCCATCCTGTGGAATTTGGTATGTGGGCAGGTGGATGTTAGATAACTCTAACCATGAAAAGTGACACTGTGAATAAAGAGAAATGATCTTATGGCTCAACCAAGAAATGTACCTCTAAAATAGGAAGCAGGGTCTGAATCTGTTTCTCTAGAAGTGGGTAGCCAATTGAAGCTAAGTATGAGAAATAAGGAACTTTCTAATACCTTAGGAATGAGGCTTCAAAGAAATAATCTCCCATCTGTACCCTAAAGCTGGGGAGAAGTTACTTTACCTCTTAGAATTATTCAAATTTACTCCACTGAGTCACTCACTTGAAGAGATTTCTCTTGGGGCTTGGGGTGGGATTGGGACCACCAAGTAGACTCTAGGCAGTGAGAAATCTCCACTGAGAGGCTTTTCCTCCAGCCTCAGGACTTACTATGATTTATACTAATTTGTTCTAACAGCAGGTTATCACCAGACTTGGTTACTTATTTACACTAACATCAAACAAATGACCTATGATAGTACCTGGAATGTAAGGAAAGAATAGTTTTGGTTTGAGGAGTTATAGCAATAAGGTACTTTAGCCATATTAACATATTATCTTTTCCACATTCCCTACCTTCCAATGACGTCTAACTCCTGCTATATTCAGGGAGCAGGTAACCAGATTATTCAATATTCATATTCTTGAGAAAGATGCAATAGCAGAGAGCTGACAGGAGAAAAATCAAGTAGTCTTTCCAGTTCTTGAATGTTAAAATTCTAGACTTAGGGAAGGAGAAAAGTTCATGGCACAGGCATTTTAGGAAAATGTATTAGATTGGAGATTTCCTGGGTTTTAATATGTAAGAAAGAATATAGAGATGAGTAAAATATATCTAAAATTCCATGGTAGTGATGTAGGCGGGTAAGCAGTAAAGGGCCCCACGGCAATGGAATTTCTAAGAAATAATAAAATTAATAACCTAATGCTGTAAAAATTCCACTTTGCAGATAAGAAATAAAGCTGCTAAGACTTTACCTAAAGACCCAGAGAAGGCTGGAACCTCCTTTAAGAGAAGCTCCTGCAGAAACAAAGGCCAGGAAAGGAATTTCAAAGAGGACCACTCCCAACACTACCTCCTTGACAACCACCCTAGCAAAGTACTCTTACCTAGTTAAAAAGCCCCACAGGGACTGAGTGGAAAAACCCTATTAAAGCCACTCTATACAAAGGATGCACACGCATATGCTGCCAGAGCCCATGTGCTGCTGTGCCCATGTGTGCCCAAGCACATGTAATGCCCAAGCACGTTTTGCCCACATATCCCCTCTCTATTTGTGTACTGGGGGCTCTCTCTGTCTTTGTCTCTGTCCCTATCTCTGTCTCTCTGTCTCTGTCTCTCTCTCTCTCTCTTTCTCTCTCTCTCTCTCTCTCTCTCTCTCTCGTTGATCTCCCTATTTCCCACTTCTAAAAGCCTCCAAATAAAATCCTTTTCCATCACTGCTATTCTCCTCCTGAAATTCTTTTCTCGGTGATAGGACAGAGACCTGAAAATCCTGGGTAAGGTCTAGGACTGACTCCACTTTCCTGCAAAGAAAAATTTCTTGTTCTATCCTGATTCTGTGACTCCCCAAGAAACCAGATGGTGGGGATTAACTTCTGTGCTGAAAAGACCAAGAGGATGTCAGGCCTGGCTTGATGGTCACCTGGTGGAGCTGGTAAGGCTCTGGCCCATGCTGGCAGGGCTCATCCACAGACTTTATCAGTCCTAGCCTTGCCAGCTTACACTGGGGTCGCAGAGGTGGATCTGGAAAAAGTGACCTTCTCTCTACTTTCTGCGTCACATAAGCCATCTGTGGGAGGGCCACCAATTTCAGCAGTTTCATAAAAAGGGCGAGGAGGAGAAAAGAAGAGTTAAAATCGAGTAATTTAAAAATATGAGGACTTTTCTCTGAACACAGAAATTTAGAGAGCAAAGATATGAGATAATTATGTTTAAAGATTTGGCCATTGATGTGTAAAGACTTGATTTAAAATTCCTTCTTTTTTCAACACATATGATCCCCCTTCTGAAATCTCTCCTATTTCATATTGCTTAGTTTTTGTCTAACATGCCCTTTGTCACCCCCATCATGCAGGCAGAATTGATGGTTGAAAGCAGAGACCCAACACAAGAAGGCAGAATTCTCTGTGCCTCTGGGTTGTGCCCTCTCCCACTTCTTCTTACAGTTGATTACTCCCTCTGATTGCAAGGCAGACCCCTTGCGGCTTGCCCACATTGCTATCTCTAATTCAGGGTTCAGAGATGCTCACAGGTGCTTTCTTTGGCACAGAGAGCTTCTTGTAGGTAATCCAGTCAAGGAGCAATGCTTCTCTCTAAAGGAGACCTGGCTGCTCTAAGCTTAGCTTCCCCAAGTTGTCAGGTGCTGGATAGTTGAATGCCAAAATACCTTCTGCAAACAGCTGTACTCTCCATCCAGATGGCCTGGCAGTGCATACCTGATTGTTCTTCATCTAGCAACATCATTTCTCACCCTTGATATGTGAAAAGCTCAAAATAGAAAAGGTGCCCAAGCACTAAGATATCTTCAGTGGACTAAGAGCTGATGAAGGCCAAATCTTTCTTTTTTCTTGCTTACTCAAAGTTCTTCACTTTTCTACAAAACAAACAAATCAAACAACTATTTGCATGGCAGGTAATATTGAACAATTAATCCTGAACCTTATGTACAGCATGTGAGAACTAGGTGGGATCCAGCTGGCGGGATGATGCACTTAATTAATTCAGTCATGAAATGTAGATGGCTTATATTCTGAAACTAAATTTCCATGCTAGTTCTGCTCTTTATTAGCTGTCTACCGGGTCAATTTACTGCCCAGTCTCTGTTTCCACATATGTAAGCTGGGCAAAAATTAATATAAACTTCAAAAAGATGCGATAGTGATCATATAAGATAATGCTTCTAGTGTGCTGGGCACTATGAGGTCCTGACTGCTGTCAAGAAGTTGCCACTGAGGAAAGATATTTCTAAGCAGATATTATCCTCTCCCTTGTGGAGAGTCATGCAGCTTCTCTGCAATAATCAGTTTACCCATGTTATTTGTTAGAATGAGATGACTGTTCTCCAGGTTACCCAATTCATTCCTTTGTAAAGTGGCTTATTTGAGGGAGCAGTCAGGAGTCATATACCATCATTTATCTGTAGGTATGATTTCTCACATGGATACGTTGTCCAACAAAACCCAACCCAAACTCTGGAAGGCAAAGAAAGTGTCCATCAACAGATAAAGTCAACATTTCAGGGTCTAATCATTATAGTCACATAGATTGGGAACAAAAGTTCTCTGAGTTTGGAAGATTAAGTCTGTGATTTTGAAAGCAGAGATTTGTTTACATCCCCTTTCTACCATAAGGGCATTGGTGGAGAGCCTTGAAGACATTGGTGGTGGTAAGATGAGGTAACTGTGTACAAAAAAACTATAAAGTAAGTAAAGTAAAGTAAAGGCCCTCCCGTTAATCATCGATTTGCTCGAGCGGGCCTGGTAACGTCTCCATTGGAGACTTTGTTGTTACTGTGTTTGGCATATCAAATACGTCACAGGGAGCTTGCCAGGAATATTGGTATGAACATATAACCTAAACTATAATATTAAATAAAATGTTTTTATTGTTGGAAAGGTGTGGGTGTTGTGGTCATGATTCAATAACATTATATAGTAGAAACTAAAATAATATTATAGTAACCATGTTACTGAACTATAAATTATAGATTGATTTATATATATATATATACATATGTACATACATACATATATACATACCAGATCTCCTTCAGAATAAATCCCATTTCTTTATCTTCAGACTTGTATGACCTTGAAAATACTGCTTACCTTTGAGATTTGGTTTCTTAAATTTAAATGTTAACAGAATGTGACAAGTATTAGAGATAATGTTCCTGGCCCAGAGAAACTCCTTATGAAGGGGGACTATTATATTTCTATATGATCAGGTTCCCCTGACTACTTAGTCAATGCAAATGGTCAGGAAATAAGCTTGATTCTTGATTAATGAACCATAATGTTCAATAAGAAACTAGGATAAAATTGTCAGAAACTGGTAGGTCTCAGCCTTGAATGCATATTAGAGTCCCAAAAAGTCATCAGTCTCCACGGTCCTCACCAAACACCATACCATGTGACTAAAGAGTTGGAGCCTGGGTTTAGGCATCAAGGTTCATAATTCTTGGGTTTGCCAGTAAGATGTCACTCAAAGTATCTCTATTAAACCCTAGTCATAATCTGAGATGGATAGTATTACTGTACCCAGTTACTCACTCTCCTCTTCTTATGGAAAAGAATTAGTTTCCTACTCATTGACTTTAAAATTAGACAGATGACTTTTAGTCAATGGAATGTGAGCAAATACAACAAGCCACATGTTATTACCAAGAAAACATTTCAAGAGCCATCGCATAGATCCTCTGTTGTGCTTCCCTGTTGTTAAAAGACTCAAAATGATAGGATTCTTCATCCTGGCTCACAGGTCATGAAGAAAATGAGGAGGGCTTATAGCTGACAGCCATGGAGTGAAAGTCATAGATATGTTGTTGGGTATGTTTGTTGCACAATACAGTCTAGTGATATCTTGTTAATCCATGAGCAATGTAAGTGTAAAGCCAGCATTACACTTTACAAGGAAAAACTGAAAACTTTTTATTCTAAGATCAGGTAAAAGACAAGAATGTCCACTCTCAATGCTACTATTTATCATAGTATTGGAATTCTTAGCCACAACAATAAGGCAATAAAGCAATAAAGGGGTTCAAATTGATAAAAAAAATTCAAATTATAAATAATTTTGGGCTGGAGCGATAGCACAGCGGTAGGGCGTTTGCCTTACAAGCGGCCAACATGGCAGACCCGAGTTCGATTCCTCCGCCCCTCTTGGAGAGCCTGGCAAGCTACTGAGAGTACCTCGCCCACACAGTAGAGCCTGGCAAGCTCCCCGTGACGTATTTCGATATGCCAAACACAGTAACAACAAGTCTCATGATGGAGACGTTATTGGGCCCTCTTGAGCAAATCGATGAACAATGAGAGGACTTATTATTATTTATTATTATATAAATAATTTACAGATGATGTTGGCTGCGTGCAAGGCAAATGCCCTACCGCTGTGCTATCGCTCCAGCCCGGCAAGCTCCCCGTGACGTATTGGATATGCCAGACACAGTAACAACAAAGTCTCCAATGGAGACGTTACTGGGCCCACTCGAGCAAATCGATGATCAACGGGAGGGCCTTTACCTTTTTACCTTTTTACAGATGATATGATTTATATATAGAAAGTGATAAAGAGTCCACAAAAAAACCCACTGCTAGAAACAATACATGCATCCAATAAAGTAGCAGGCTACAAAATAAATGCACATAAATCAGTTGCATTTTTTAATGTAAGCAACAATGTTGAAGAGAGAGAATTTTTTTTAAATCCTGTTCACAATTATGTCCAAAAGTGTCATGAACCTAGGTATCAACAAAGGAGGTAAAGGACCGATTTAGTAAAAACTATAAATCACTACTGAAAGAAATAAAAGAAGACACAAGAAAATGGAGATATAGGCCTTATTTGTGAATCTGAAGAATAAAAATCACTGGAGTGGCTGTCCTTCATAAAGCAACTTACAGTTTCAATACAACCCCCATGATGTTCTTCAAAGACAGAACAATTACTTCTAAAAAAAAAAAACCTCATGAGCCATGGAGAAAGAGCTATGGAATACCTAGACAATGCCATAGCTTCCCATGTAGAAGGGCGTGGTGTATGTGTGTGTGTGTGTGTGTGTGTGTGTGTGAGAGAGAGAGAGAGAGAGAGAGAGAGAGAGAGAGAGAGAGAGAGATGATGTGAGTGTGACCAGTAGTGGAAGTCAGCCCCAGTGTAGCCAGAGAGGTAGTACAGTGGGTAGGGCACTTCCCTTGTATGCAACCAACTTGGGTTTGATCACCAGTACTACACATGGTCCCCTGTGTCTGCCAGAAGTGATTTATGAGTACAGAGCCAGGAGTAAGCCCTCAACACCACTGGGTATTTCCCCTACCAAAAATAAATAAGTCCTAGAGGATCATAGATATAAAAGAAAATATGGACACCTCCTGGCAGATCTAAAAGAAATTCCTGATAGAAAACAGTCCTTTTTAAATTAGAGGAGTATATAGAAAGACAAAAAAAATCACAGGGGTTATAGGGACAGGTTTGGAAAAAAATACTGTATTATTTTAATAAATGAGAGGATTTAAGTTGCACAACAGATTTGAAGCAGTATTTTAGAGTTGAATTGAGGCAGAGGGAGGCAAAAATGACTGAAGGATTTGATGTTAAAAAAGAAGAGTCCTAGTTTTTCTTAAAGATATCAAGAAAAAATTTTTTTTCTAGTCTTCATGGAGAAGGTTTCTGAGGTCACTTTCAGCAACTCATCTTTTAGATCCTGCCCAAGAAGAACACACAGGCCTGATTGACAGATTTGAGAATCATGACTTGGTTTTCTTTGCTCCTTATCTAGCTCCATTTTCTCTGTTATGGTTTGAGGGGCACTTTATTTGATATCCTAGGAAAAATGAGGTGCCCAAGGTCCTATTCAAACTATCTCAAGTTCAATCTTGGGCCCTAGAGGAACAGACCTCAACTGTCATAAAGTTTCAATCTGCCTGGCCACCCATTATCTTGGATTTAGATCGCTCTTGGTGACAGTCATGGAGAAGTAATTCATGTGGGTAGGTATCAAGGATTTCTGATTCCTGGGTGTCTGGTCAAATCTCCATCCTTAGTAAAATATTAATACCAACATGTGTCTGACTTCTAAGATTTTCTCTTTCTGTCTTCTCTTTTCTTGTGACTATCCCTGATACCCAAAGAGTTCTTTTCAATCAGAGTCAAATTTTAAACAATTGTGTGTGCGTGTGTGTGTGTGTGTGTGTGTGTTAACATGTGCATCCATTGAGAAATTATTTCCTAAACCTTCCTCTGAGGCATATAATTAGATCTAATGACAACAAACTTAGCCCAGCTATTATGGACGTCAAAATAGTAAAACTACTAAAGGAGCTATGAAGGGAAAAGCAGACCATAGAGGAGTAGAAAGGTATTAGGAAAAAGAATTTTTAAAAATGAAGTCTTCAATTAGGAAATCAGCTAGGGACCTAATGACTACAGTATTCCCACCTGGCCTTTCACTTTTTTTCACCTTATTTCTCCTTCATTTGACAAAGTAGCCAGTGTTAGTTCTGTTAAATGCTTGAGCTAAGAAGAATCCTTCTTTGTGTCTCAAGCTAACAGAGAAAAGAGTCTTAAAAAATCATTTTCTTTCCCTTTCTGCATGTAAAATCCACTCTAAAGCTTGAGGCCATCCCGCTACTCTAGAGAAAAGAAACGTATTTACAAAGAAGGCAGAAAAATGTCTTCACACATATACACAAAAGAGAAGGCCAATTAAAGCCCTCAATAGAAAAGAGTTTTGTGAGTTTTGTGAGCTTGTTTCTGTCAGGAACAAAAAAGCCTGGCCATCAACCAACTCCCTTTAGATTAGGAACCAAATTTAAATCACAGGGATGAGAGACCTGAAGAATGGCAGGGATATAACATCCACCAGTGTGAACTCACCATCTTCCCTTAGGGCTCATCCCGAGGATGTCAGATAGAAAGACCCAGGGGAAGTACAATTCTCCTGGAACAGTAGACATATTTGATCATCAAGAACAACTAAAGTGAGAGGACACAGCCTAATTCTGTCTCTACTTATAAGGTCATTGAATTTGCCCTCTGTGTTTCTTTTCTTTTTGTAGTTCTCGGTTTTACATTTTTTAACACTCAAAATGCAAAATTTGAATCAGAGATAAGTGTTAAGGCACTTGTCCTCCACATGCCTATCCTGATTCAATCTCTGGTGCTACTTATGGTCCCTCAAGTAACCCCTAAGCGTGGAGCCTGGAGTAGCCCCCAAGCAACCCTAGACGTGGGCCAAACTTCCATTCATCCATGAAAATTAAAATATTCTTACTTCCTTTTAATCACTGCCACCTTATTTTTAACCAGAAGAATCTCTTCCAAAATGTGGGCAGCAGGTTGGATGCCATGCTGATGTTGGGAGGCAGAGAAGGCTGAATATGAGAAAACTACAGGGAGACAAAATTTTCTATGAAGAAGCTAGGCACTGGGATAGAAAGTTAAAGACACATATGAGTCACTTATTAAGACAAAAAAAAACTCTTTTTCTATCTTATATCATGAAGAGACTATCATGGAGGAAAGGAATGTGCAATGAAGAATCTGACCCCATTTTTAAATATTTGACGTTTCTCTCTCCTTATAATTTTCCTTTGTGTGTGTACATGCTGAGCCAGTGTATTGATGAGTACTGATGGCAGGTTCTTCAGGTGTTAAGGTCTGACATTGTCTGGGCCAGGTGCTGTTTATTTCTTCGCCGACAAAATGACATTTTGGATTTCTGAAGGGAGAACTTTGGGAACGACATATCCATCCTGCGGAATTTGGTATGTGGGCAGGTGGATGTGGCTATCAAAGAGATCTGAGTAGAAGTCATGGATAATCTTCTCCATTGCCCTTCTGGAAGATGTGAGAGATCCATCAGGACGCCGAAGGGCAGTCATCTTGGTCTTGTAGTTGGCGAAGGACAGGCGGGTGTTATGAATGCTTTTCCCGGCTTCTGCCACATCTACCAGCACTGCTGCTCTTCTCTCTTTGAGGTCTTCCTTTATTGCATCTCTGCACTACTTTGCAGCTCTCACATGCTACCTGTCTGAATGCAAGGTTCTGTCCCAATGGAAAACCAGCAGGACTGTACTACTGTACAGGAAGGGAGACATCCATGACATTGGCAACTATCGCCCGATCTGCCTATTGTCTGTCATCTACAAGCTGTTCACCCAAGTCATCCTGAATAGCATTGGCAGAACACTAGATGAAGGACAACCATGCGAGCAAGCTGGGTTCCGCAAAGGAATAAGCACGATCGACCATATCCTCATGATAAACAATCTCATTGAGGTTTCTCAGGAGTTCCAGATGCCGCTCTGTCATTGATTTAAAGAAGGCCTTTGATTCTGTTGAGACAGAAGCAGTCATTGACGCCCTAGCCAATCAGGGCAATCAAACTCAATACATCAGGATCCTCTGTGATCTGTACTACGATTCACTACCAGGATCTCACCATTCTACAAAGAAGTGATTATCAATGTCAAGAGCTATGCTTGGAGTATCATGTTTCACTCAAATGAGAGAAAGAATCCGGAGTTCTGACCTCCGTCTCGTTTACCAAGGCGTCGAAAATCAGATGGGCTGGACACATAATGAGATTTGAAGATGACCGCTGAACTAGAGCTGTTACGACTGGATTTCAAGGGATGTCAAAAGACCACGTGGCTGCCCACTTACAAGATGGTCAGAATTTTTTGTCCAGACCCTGAATGATCAGTTTGAGGCTCTTCATGTTCCTAGAACGAACAGACGCCATTGGGCTACACTAGCATGCCACAGGGGAAAATGGAGACGTTACTGGTGCTTGCTGTAGCAAATTGATGATTAATGGGAAGTCAAGTGATCAAGTGAAGTATACATGCTGATAAGAAGGTGTGGTGAGCACAGCTTGCATTCTTTGAAGAGAACCCAGCAATGCAGCATTCATACCAGGACCACAATTGATCCTTAATTTGTTTGCTCTCATCCTTTGTATGAGAGCAATAGCACAGCGGGCTGGAGCAATAGCACAGCGGCTGAGGCATTTGCCTTGCACGCAGCCAACATGGCCGACCCGAGTTCGATTCCTCTGCCCCTCTCGGAGAGCCCGGCAAGCTACCAAGAGTATCTCACCTGCACGGCAGAGCCTGGCAAGCTCCCCATGACGTATTTGATATGCCAGACACAGTAACAACAAAGTCTCCAATGGAGACGTTACTGGGCCTGCTCGAGCAAATCAATGATCAACGGGAAGGCCATCCTTTGTAGAGTAGTCTGAGCAGCTTCAATTATGTTTTCCTCTTCATAGTAAGTTGATAAGAGAATCCATATGAAGATAAACAAACACAGGAGAAAGAGTCTTCTGTGCAGTCAGAGTCAGATTGGAGTTAGGCTGAGATAAGCCAAAGAATACTCTGGGCTACCAGAAATGAGAAAAGCCAAGGGAGAATTCCTCTATAGACTTCAGAAAGAAGCTTGAATTTGAACTTGTAGTTTCTAAAGTGTAAGGCAACATTTTATTGTTGTAAGATACCCAAATTGTTGTATTTTGATATGACAACTAGGAGACTAATACAGCATTTCCTTTCATTTTAAATAGAATTTCTCACATATTCAAACTGTTCTATTTGCCACTGCTCTACCTTAAAACTCTCCTTTGTTTCCACACCCTCAGTCTCAGGCCTTACTTCGCTAGGGTTTTGCTCTTTTCTTCTCTGACTTATACTCCTGTATAAGTTTATATGAATGTATCATCCTTCAATGTCTGTGCAGGTGCCTTGTAGATATGTTCCCAAACTTGGTTCACACCGTGCTCAGCCTCTCCTTGGATTTTAATTGTCATACTCAGGATGATTGTTTCCTAAGATCATTCACTAATTGAGGACATATCCTATGGCAAGGGTCGAATTAGATGCTAAATAAGTGGGGAGAAAGAACATGGCCATGGCACCAATGAGATATTTCACTTGGTTTCTTGTCCTCTATCCCCTTAATATGTTTATGTCAATCTAGCACCTCAACCCTAATTCACCATCTCTCCCAAAGTATTTCCCCATTTGCTTTACTATTTGGGTTTACAATTTTGGTGAATTGCTTCATCAGTCTTTTGTTCCCCCAGGCTGGTAACCTTGGCTTCATCTTTGATTGCTCCTTTTCTGGTAACAATCAATCAATTATCACAACTTCGAGATTCTACCATTAAATTTGTGCCTCCATAGTCTCCCTTGGTTAAATCAACATTAATCCTCATTTGAAACATTCTGGCAAACTCCTCTTCAGTTTCCCTACTTCCCATTCTCTCTCTTCTGAGTCATCTTATGAGAATAATTACTCTTCCTCAAGCACAGCTGTGATGAGACATTGCTTTACCAAACCCTCAATGGCTCCCCACTGACCAACAAATTAAGAGTAAATTACTCACCCTTGCATCTAAGGTCTTTTATGACAAAGCCCTGATCTATTTTATCCCCCAACTCGTCCCTATTAGACCATATTCATCAATCTGATTAGATGACTTCTGGCAGTTTCCCATTTTTCATATTTCTGCTTATGTTAGTCTCCTCAAAAATCTTGAAAATTATCATACTACTCTAACCCCACCTTGCACAAGAAGCTTCTTACCATATGGGATCCTACCCTCTTTGACCATTCCTTACCCATGATATGTACCTCTTGAATTTTATTTATTGTGTTTGCACCATTTGAATCTTTGTTTTACCCTGACAGCTAGAATGTACCCTTTAACCATGACAGATAAAGTTCTCAGATGTGTCTAAAGTCCTCAGACAACTTCACTGAATCGGTATCTTTAGGGGTGGTAACACTCTGGGATGCAATGAAACTTTCTAAAAGCTCTTCATTAAATAAGAAAAGGACTTTACATTAATTTTAGATGCCACAGTAATCTGTCTTTAGGGATTTAATGGAAGCTAAAAGAAGAAGTAAAAATTAAAAAATTGGGTGCCAGAGAGTAAGAGTACAGGAGTTAAGGTGCTAACATTGCATATGGCCAACTTTTGTTTCATCACCAGTACCTCATATGGTTCCCAGGAATACCTGCTGAGTTCAACAGAGTGAGGACCCAACTACTCAATCCCAAATTGCAGGTCGCATGGAACACTGACAACTTTACAGCTTAAAATGATTAAAATAACAGCAAATATTAATATATCTCACTATGTGTCAGACATCATTCTAAATGATCACAGATGTGAAATTCATTTAATGTTCACAGTACTCCTCTTACTGGTGAGGAAACAGCACAAAACACTTAAATATCTTGGCTTCATCTTTGATTGCTCCTTTTCCAAGATCATAGCTAATAGTGATGGAGTTGAACCCAAGCCAACTGATTTCCCAGTGCCATTTCCCAAATACCTGTTGTCTTGTTCTTCACTGTGCTATAGGGAGCACCTATGCTGAGTCCCCAGGAAACATCCACTTTTCAACTTGTAATGCAGAAAAAATGTCACACATGAAAACCAGTGTTCCTAAATTTTCCTGGGAGCCAGGCTCCACATTAAGTAGCCATGCATGGAGCTGCTATGTATACCTCTCCTCACATGGGAATGGTGCCACAGTTCCTTCCCAGAGATTAGATGACCACAGAAATAGCCAGTTGGGTTGTCCATAAAGAGTGTGGGTTTCAAATCTATGAAACAAATACTCATCTTCATAGGTTTAGGTCCAGACTACTCACTTAGCTGGTTATTCCCCTGGCACTACCTGTCCCTACCTTTTCCACTCCCTGCTTAGGGAGTTATTATGAGTACTTGTGCCAAATTCATACACCTGGTTTCTAGCAACACATTCTCCCTAGTTTGACACTTGGTCCTCTACTTAAAAGGTGTCACGCTCTGAGGCCGCCAGGACCACATCTAGTGGTGTGTGTGTGTGTGGGGGGGGGAGTGGAGGGTGGGGGGGGTGGGGATCATTTGATGCTGAGACTAGAACCCAGGTCTTTGCACAAGCAAAGGCATGCATTCATTATGCCTTGTGCTGAACAAGTGTTAGATAATGTCAATATAACTCCTTGATTTTATAACCTACCAATTCCTTACCACACAGTCTCTTAAAGTCAGTCTTTAAAAGACTATTAACAGTATTGGTCACACTTGTGATTGTGGGGTTATGCAATTAGTAATAATAAATAGAACCCAAAACTAATAGATAATAGTTAGCTAATAATGGAGCTAAAACTGTGAAATTACACACCCATCAATTTAATTGAGCTTAAATTCTATTACCATTTTTGTCGCTTATTTCTAATTCTTAACTGAGTCCATCAGAGCACATCTCTGCCATGCTAGCTGAAAAATACCTCCAATATTTGGTGTTCATATTAATCCCTTCATTCTAATACTTCCATACATAAGGATGTGTTACTTAATGTGAAACCCTTTCTAAAGGTTTCATTGTAAGCTCTCCTCCAAAAGATAATTCAGAAAGTCTCTTTTATCTATACACAGTTTTAGTTGAACACCAAATGATGAACAAGTTGCGTTTGCTTACATTTCTATACCCAATTGGTCATGAGGCATCACACCTCTAATTTTGAGTTTCTTTTCCTCTTTCATTAGCCTTAGACATCCCCACCCCTCTGCCATAAGGTATCCTACCTTTTTTCCAGCTCTTGGTCCCCAGGGATTCTGATGCAGCCAGGAACTTCTAGAAGACACCAGTGTTTGTACAGGGATGAGGTGAACTTTCTACACTGTTTATTATAAGTTGGGGATTGGCCATCCTAGTCAATTGATAGTGGAAATAATTACTTCTTAGAATCTTTGAAAAACAAATGTGTAGAGAGAAATTAAAATTGAGTTTAGTGGATATTGGCCGTTCAGTCTGAGCTGGCAAATCTTAGGCCATTGCAGTTTACTTAAGGTTACATCATTTCTCTGTCCCTCTGAGCCCAGGCTTCCTCTCCAACACCTTTTGTCTGATCAGCCCTAGGCTTGGGATCTTCATGGCTTGGGTGCTGCAAGGGCCATAAGGGTGAGTGTTCGGGAGGGCGCTTGTGCCCTCTACTCTTGAAACTCAAACCAGGTTTTCTCATCAGGAACTTAATCAGGACTGGTTTTGTTTTGCATTTCCATCCAGTTAAGCTCTATCATTTTGTGCCATCTCTATTCAGTCAGTGGCATTTTGCTGGCCATTAGTAACCTTTGACTCCTCAGCCCCACTGTGACAACCTCCACTGTGACTGAGGTTCTTGATTCTTAAACTGTTGGTCATCATTGCATACAGGGGCTCATAGCTGAATTTAGAAAAGTCAGAGAAAATTTTGGCAACAGTAAAAGTTTCCTGAGCATGCATTGACTAAAAATTAATGCAAAATCAACTGCATGATAAATTTAAGGTGCTTCTAACAGTGCTCACTCAAGTTGCATTTCCAAGTAAAAAGTGGTGGCAAGTGGGTAAATTTTAAGAAACCCTGCACTAGACCAGTATTACACAATATAGGAATATAGAGCCATCTGCAACAAGATCCTAGAAATTTTCACATTGATAAGAAATTTACTGCATTTGATTGATTGAAAAATCAAGTTTTGGGCAATACCCAGCAGGACTCATATCAACTTGATGTATAAGTTCTGAAGTCCTATACTTCAGAAGAAGTCACACTTGGCTGTGTCAGGGTATAGGTAGGACTAGAGATTGAACCCTGAACTCCAATATGCAAATCATATGCCCCAGCCTGTTGACTTACCTCTCCAGCCCAGACAAATCAGTTTTAAGTGGGTTGGAGAACAATAACAACAACAAAATCAGACCATCACCACATATATTTGGGAGTTTTGTTCTAGACCCTTCTTGCTTCCTCTGGACTTTGTTGTGGTCAACTCTAGCTTCTCCAAATTTGTAATCATGGACTTTATTGTGATGCTCAAATGTGGCTTTTTTAGCTGTTTGAAACATGATTCTGGTCTCCCCTTGCTACAAAAGAGGCATTCAGGTTGTAAGAAGCAGAGTTCCCTTCACTTCCTGTGGAGAGTAAGTGGGCAGGAAGAGCACTGTGAAAGTTCACAAGGAGAGAAGCTCCATATGAAGGTGTGAGAAGGGACAGGATCCACAGGAGCTGAGACCCAGGAAAGGCAGTTCCCTGATTCACTCAAGGCTATTAACTCCCTAAACTTTGCTCTCTCCAGCTGCCTCCTCTATGTACTCCTGGTTTCTGCTTCTTTGTTCTGCCTTGCAGTTTCCACACTGGACTATTTGAACCTCATCACCCCAGTAATACTGACCAGCAATCCTGGTGATAGCCTTCTCAAATCTGCTGGATGGTTGCACCTGAGAAGGAATCACATCCTTCAGAACTACTTTTCTCTCCTCTTTTCCCTCCCGAGAACAACTATTTGATAAAACACAGAAGCAGCAGATCCTTGGGGAGAGATAGTTTCCCTTAAAGATATCCTGGACTCCTGTCCAAAACACTTTTGTTTCCTCTCTTATTACTCAAACTATATGATATCACAGTCTGACTGACTCTGTCTTGGTAACAGGCTCTACTTGTGTGAAGCAAACAGGGATTCACAGATCATATTTTGTGGCCTTATGAAAATACGCATATATGACCATGTTTTATCTTGGAACAATTCCCACTGTAATGCTAGTTAAAGGTAGGGTAGCTCCCTGGAGTCTTTTCTCACGATGCAGCTTAGGTGTGGTAGATGGCTCTGTGGGAGTCCATTGGTTTGGGGTTGATGAAATCACAGCACTTATCCATTATGACAGCCCAACAGTTATGGCTCCCTGGACACTTTCTTATTCCCTTCTAAGCCATTTTATTTTCACAGTCTTTTCAGAAATGAATATTTGCATCAGCTTGTCACTCTCCCCTTGTAGTAATGCTATAATGTTCTAGCTTTCACGTCATTGTTAGAAGTGGATGCTACAGAGATTGTGACAGGAAAACACTAATTCACTGAGCTCTGTCAGGCCTCAAGAGTGTCAATTAGCAGGATGGCTAAGTGGAGAGAACATTCTGCCTTTAAGGCCCTTCCCAGTGACCAGCAGAATATCTCTTTACCATTGTGGGAACACCTGTCCCCATAATAAGGCAATAGATGTTCAGACCACCTCCCTGGTCCTGAGACAAGAAAAAAACACCTCTGTGTTGTTAAGGCCTGTGGAGGGAGCTCAAGTTCTCTTCCCTTTCCAAAGGAGACCGACAATCCCACTCTTACCTCTTGGGATAAGAATGACCGAGATGGGTCTTAGAGCCTAGAAATAAAAATGAAAGAAAGACCATGTACTTTTTTGATCTAGGCTACTGGAACATGCAAAATCTCTGAATCCCAGTCAATGATAGACTGTTGTGAACTTCTCCCTCACTTTGCCTTTGGCTTACACAAAGAATTCCTCTATTGGGGACCTCAGGGAGAAGCGCCTTCCTTCTCTCTTTCTTGGTGTATTTTCACTAAAGGAATAGTTAGTAATCACCTCTTGTTATAATATCTTCATTCTGACTGAACCAAGTAGAAAAGCTAGGTAATTTTTGTCATTTCTTGAATCAGTATCTACCATTTCTTACCCTTAAAAGGAAGTCAGTCCTGGGGCAACCTGTTAAGGATGGCTATCTCCCCAAATCATCCCCTTATGGAATGCAGTAGCTTATCTTTAAAGAATAACTCTCACATTTCATGATTGTCTCTTCATAGCAGTAAAATGGTTACCAAAAAGATGACAAAAGAGAATGCTTGTTCTTGAAATGACCAGCCTAAAATGATGCCTTCTGGATAGTGTCTCTTAAATGCCAAGGTAAAGTGAAGTATGATGGCCTGAGAATCCAGTGTGATCACAAAACATTTGATCATAGTATCAAGTGATTGCTCTCTTCCCTGTCACCTGGGAGGTACTTCAAAAGGCCTCAAACACCTTTTCTGGGCTGGTGTCAAGAGTTAGTGGCTGAAAGTACACTCGGCTCTGTACTACCATTTCCTAACCCAGACACCTGCTATTTTGCATCACACAAATAAGCGCAGCACTCTACAGGGGAGCCATCCCAAGGACAGAAACTAGTCAAGGACACCAGGGCCAGGTAATATGTTATCTTGGGCAGCATATAACAGTGACTAATCACCCCTCGGGTTATGATGCATTTTTAAATCTGATATTAACTCCTAATAAATTATTTATGACCCCAAATATGAATAATTCAGTGTGTCCACATTTAGCAGTTTCTTAACAAAACCAGCTTTGCTCTATTGACTTTAGAAGGACTAGGAGAAAAGCAGCTCAGCTCAAGATATGTGCCCAAGAATGCTGGAGTGTCTACTGTGTGGAAGAAGGTAGCATTACACTCCTCACTCCACCTTTACTTAAGGTGTTCATTTAGTATCTTAGCTGCCCACTAACAGTGTACTCATCCATGTAATAATGATAGTTTAACTCAATGGCTCTGTCTGACCTTGAGTTGCTGAGAAGGAGAAATGTTTTTTAAAGTGTCAAGAAAAAATGCAAAATTCATGATCCCAAATGTTGCACTTGATTTCCCCACTCCTAGAGTGAGCTAAATCTAGGAAGTTAGTAGGCTTCAGGATATGTATGTCTGGTCAGTAATCTGGAACTCAAAGCTGGAGCTGCTTAATGTCCAAGTTCCTTAGGTGCCCACAAGCTTGCTTTGATACTTTATCCCTCCTAACTGTACAAATCTTATACTCAGAGACCTTTCTATCTGTGTCTATTACAGCACTGAGCACAGCACAGTGCCTGAACATAGTATATTCTTCTTCCCAGACAGTAAAATAAAGAATTTCTGAGGCAAGTGTAAGACAGATATCACTACTATTATGCTGCCAGTTTAACCCAACTCTATGAAGGAGAAGAAGAAATTTGCCACTGAGACTTTCCCAAAATCTCAGACCTCTGTCCTTTACTCCATCAGGGCCTATGGATTCCTATTAGTCTTAATCTTGCCCTAGCCTCATTCCTCCTTCATGGAACAAGGATATAATCTCTGTATTCCAAGTTGTTTCCCATAGCTGTTCAGGACTGATGACTGTGTTAAAGCTATTAGTCTTAAACCCATAGAAAATATTTATAATTCTGCAGCTCTGAAAACATTTACCAATTACCTGTGACTGGAGTTAAACCACTCTCCATGATTCCTAAGAACTGATCTTCCATTTCTCAGATATTGAAAACAGAGGAGATGGAATGACCTGGACAGTTGTAAAAGCTTTCCAGCACTGTGGCCTTGTCCAGCTCAACTAATTTTCTGAGTCTACTTATTTCTTAGAAAAATGCAAAGATAACACGTTTATAAGCCTTTTCCCAACCTAAAATTCTTTATGAAAAGTTGAGTATGGAAGTAAAAATTCCATGAGTAACTGTGTTTAGTAGTACAGGGGGAAATAGAAAAAAACACAACCCTGATGGCTTAAATAAAGGGAAAGTGATGCCAGGAGCTTGAGACTCTGTGAGCCCATTGCTCAGTCCCAAGTCCAGAGTTGGCAGCATAAACCTCAGGCTTGATTTTGTCATCTGTTATCTGTGAATCCCTCAAATCACTGCTCAGTAACACCTAGTTCTTCAAGAATGACATGTATTCCTGGGTTGAGGTAGAATAAGGGAGGCCCAAAGTGCCCCATCAGGCAATATGTAAACTATAGGCAAGAATACATTTTGGAGTGGTGAGGGTTAAAGTTGGAAGGCTCCTCGTTCTTCCAACGTCCCTGCGTGCACCTGTTCTTAGAGTATGTCAGAGAAGCAGGCTTCATTCTGTTTTCAGAGATATGAGCCAGTGGAAACTCAATCACAGCTTTTGAGAGCCTGTTCTGGAGTGTGATCATAGCCACAATTTTCTTCTAATTGAAATCTCTCTTGATGAGGCCCATTTCTTCTTCTTTAATCTTCAGAGTTGACAGCAAGCACTGGGTCATAGAACCAGCTTTTTAAATAAAGTTTCCCCTTTCTCCAGAAGAAAATATCTGGTAACCTTAGAGTTAAAGGGCATTTCCTCTTTTCCATGTCTCTTTTTACTACCATTTTCATTATTACAACTTTTTTCAAGATATAGTGATCTAGGATTAAGTATAATAATGCTGCATCTTTTTTTTGTTACCTTGCTCCCAACTTGCATGGTTGCTTTTAAAACAATACGAATGTGTAACTTAATTCAGCTTCTGTTTCACTGTGCTCCTCAATGGCTTTCTCCCCAGAAATGCCTGCTTTCATTGTCTGATGCTCAGCTCATTTACATATAATGGCATATAATGACACTAAGAAATTGTTGACAGTGAAGATTGGATGATTGAGATAATCATAATGACAACAAAGAAGAAATGATAATAACCCGTCTCTGGTGACTGTGAATGGTATTCTTCGTAGAATGCACTAGAGATTCTTGGAACGCCAGAAATCACATCCCCTTTGTTGTAGTGTTCTAATCAAAGGGCACTGTAGAAGATCTTAGGCAATTGATCACACTCAGAATTGTCCTATGACAATTTGTTTGGTCATAATCATCTCTGTCACAGCATAAATGCATATTGTTAACCATGAACACATTCTATTTTTCTTCTGATACTTAAGACATTCGAGTTAGTCTCTGAAGCAAAGAGAAAAGAAAGAGAAGACAAAAGTGAGTGAAACTTACTGGGATATTAGAGACAGGTTCTGCAGTAGGAAGCCCCCTAAAGGACTTCTGGAGCTAATAGCTGGCCTTAATACAGGGTACATATAGCCACTATGTTCCTAGGGTAGTTTAGAAAGACCATACCAAAAACAGTCTTCCCACACTTATATCTTGCCCCAGCCTCATTCCTCCTTCATGGAACAAGGATATAATCTCTGTATTCCAAGTTGTTTCCCATAGCTGTTCAGGACTGATGACTGTGTTAAAGCAATTGTGTTGCATTTTGAACCTCTTTCCATTTAATTCAGTAAGTGCTTATTGAAAACCTGCCAACCAGTCACTTTGCTAGGTGGGGGTTTTGCCATGAGCAGAATCCAAGGAAAATGTTGCTCTAAAGCTCTGAAAAAACTTAGGAATGAAGAGAATGAAAAAGAAATATTGCAGAGCAATACAAGAAAGGAAAACTCATGCAGTGATTCAAAAAAGCAGCTATGAGTTCACCAAGGAGAAGAGATTACCTTTGATTTAAGATATGAATTGTACTTTAAGGAACTTTCTTTTTTTATTATAGATGTTTTTCGAACATATACTAATATAGAGAGATCTGTCACTGACACTGTTCTCCCGTTGTTCATCGATTTTCTTGAGTGGGCCCAGTAACGTCTCCATCATGAAACTGTTGTTACTGTGTTTGGCATATCGAATACATCACAGGTAGCTTGCCAGGCTTTGCCGTGTGGGCGAGATACTCTCGATCAGTATAATGAATTCCTATGTGTACATCACCCATCCTTAAATGTAAATTATGATGATTTCAAATGGAATCCCTTGCCACTCCTTTTAATACCCATGCTGGGTCATAGCACAGCGGGTAGGGCATTTGCCTTGCATGCGGCTGACCTGGGTTCGATTCCTCCATCTCTCTTGGAGAGCCCGGCAAGCTACCGAGAGTAGCTTGCCCGCACGGCAGAGCCTGGCAAGCTCCCCGTGGCGTACTTGATATGCCAAAAACAGTAACAACAAGTCTCACAATGGAGACATTACTGGCGCCCGCTTGAGCAAATCAATGAACAACGGGAGGAACAGTGCTACAGGACAGTGCTACAGTGCTACAGTGCTACTGGGTTATTTACATTCAAGTGACAGAAAACATACTATTTCACTGGAATGTATTGCTGAATGTACTTTACTTCAGGTCAAGGAGATAACTAAAAGGGTTGGAAATCATGCATTACGTGCTAGAGGGCTGGAGCGATAGCACAGCAGTAGGGCATTTGCCTAGTGTGCGGCCAGCCCAGCTGAGCCGGGTTCGATTCCTCTGCCCCTCTTGAAGAGTCCGGCAAGCTACCGAGAGTATCTTGCCCACACGGCAAAGCCTGACAAGCTACCCTTGATGTGTTCAATATGCCAAACACAGTAATAAGTCTCAAAAAATGGAGACGTTACTGGACCCACTCGAGCAAATCGATGAACAACGGAGGATAGACAGACATCCTGGAGACCCCAGGATCCTCCTGGGGAACAGCAACCGTTGAGCACTGAGTCAATAGTAGGTGCTGAGCTCTGCTGGTGGTCCAATTTGCCTCCATAAAATTCTATTTCAATTTAAGCACAATGCTATCATTACAACTGAAACAATTTCCTTAATACCATCAAATATTCAACTACTACCCAAGTATTGCTTTTTTTTTTTTACAACGGTTTTACTTAAACAACAATACAAACCAACTTGATAGGTCTCTTGAGTAGTTCTTTCTTGTATTTTTTCATCCATTTTGTAGTCATTAAATAAACTGCATTATTTGTCTTATAGTTTCTATAAGTCTGGATTTTGCTGAGTGTGTGTTTACAACATTTAATGTCCCTTTACCCCCCATATTTTGTATAAATTGGCAGCTCAATATAACACTTCATCAGACCTGGGTTTAATGGTTTAAACAATACAATTTTATAAAGGTTGAGTTCCTCCATCCAGAGGGTCACAAAACTTTGCTCATCACTTCTTGCAATGTTATAAATGTCTGAAATTGTCAACTAAACATGACATTTATTATTTAGTAGGCCAATAGTGACATGGGTATTTGTTTTGTGATTCTTTTATTACCTGGAAACGTATGCCTTATGAAGTTCCTGGTGTGTGTATTATATGACATTTTAGAAAATAAAGAATATGAACATTTTAATAGGAGTAAGAAGCCACTCCCTGGGATAAAACAGAGTAGTTTCTGAAACCAGAGTCCCAGTAGGCAACAATTTAATTGAGGTCCATACCATAAGCCTCCCCTTTGGGTCCTTACTGTTAGGGAGTAGATTATGCTCTGCTTCCCACAAGGGTCATATCAGGGTGCCAAGCAGCCCTAGCCTTTTTGTTAAAAATCAGCATTGGGTAGTTAAGAGACACATTTAAAAAAATCCTTTCCTGCTGATGTTCACAATAATAAGAGATTATTTATTATTTTATGTTTTCAGAAGTTAATGAGGTGTGAGTGAACCTCAACTAGGGATGTTTGCCTACTTTGAACAATTAATACATGACTCTAGGAGACACCCATATAAGGAAAGAGGAGGTAGGGGTCCTGTGAAGTCAACTATAGATCATCACAGTGAAGCTGCATTAGGATAAATCTATTGTAAGTAGGAAATATCATAAGTGGAAAGTGCATCTAATACACTTAAGTTACCATACATTATAACT
This sequence comes from Sorex fumeus, assembly GCF_029834395.1. Taxonomy (NCBI): domain Eukaryota; kingdom Metazoa; phylum Chordata; class Mammalia; order Eulipotyphla; family Soricidae; genus Sorex; species Sorex fumeus. The sequence goes on from NW_026606155.1 coordinate 29,510,234, forward strand.
TAGTCTTGCCTACTTTCAAGAAGCCCAGAGCATTTGCCATAATTGGATAAAATCATCTATCACAAAGTTTATTTTTTGAAAAGCATATTTAATAATAAAGTATTGAATAGCTCATATAATTTATTAAAGACTACAGTAAAAGTGAAAAACAGAATGATCACATGATTTTCACCACTAACTTACAAAACTGAAGGCACACTGAGCCTGTAGAGTGTGTGAAGCATTAAACTAAAATGAATCACTGGATGATGAACATTCTACAGAGACAGGGTGATCAATCTCTCTCTTTTGATGAGGCTTGAGAATAACTGGTAGTAGGTTGTTTACCATTCTGATCACAAGGCTAACTGCTGCCCAGCATCATGGAAATCATTGACTGCATTATCATTAGCCTGGAGAAAGATCAAAGTTTCCCATTCAAAATACAGTTTCTGTTCCGTGTGCATTATTTTCTTATCATTGCAAATTCAAGAAACTGTTTTTCAGTCATCATAGGTTAGTGTTGGCTGTACATAAGTACAAATACCAGAGTTACCTCTCACTAGCTGGGACATGGTAAGCGTGTTGCTTAACTTTCAAGGCTTGGTTTACTTCACTACCATGAGCTTTAAACTAACAGAACTTATCTCCTATGCTTACAAGTCAGCAGATAAGTAGTAAAGAGCAAATAAATGTTGGCTGTTACTATTTTACAAAATGCATTTCCCTTGACATTTGCCTTTGCAGTATCAGAACTGCATGTCTTGAAGTGTAGTCTTAAGAAATAGTAATTGTTGAAGCTCATATTTTAGAATACTTGCTTTCTTAGATCTCTAGATGGACTGTGACTCTAGTGTGGGTCACTGATTGCTATTTTCTTTTATGTTTTTTCAGCGAGGAGATTGATAAATGGTTTATGTTCTCTGAGCAGGAAATGAACAATGGTATGGTCATAATCATAGCAATGTGCTTTGTGAGTCATCCACTAGAACCTTGATAACACCCTTAACAGGCATTGCTAGGGCATTAGAAATATATACATAATGTGTATTACATAGAGTGAACATCCAAAACATTCAAGACCACTGTCAAAGTTTGTAACATACAAATGACCAAGATGCTAAAGTCACTGAAAACAAAAGTGAAGTAGCAAACTTCACATCTGACTAGTTTATCCTTTATTTAGTAAAATGAAAGCCTGACTTGGAGCTCATTGGTGGACATGGGAACATGATGAGCTGAGTGTATTCCTAGAGTTAGGCCTTTAAATTTAAATTTGATTTCCAAATGAGACATTCTTCAGGGCTCTCTCAAAGTTTCTCTGTAGTCAGTGTTCCATCAGGAAGTATGTATTCAGCACGTAGAATGTTAGTAGTAAGTATTGGAAGCCAGTAATGAGACAAAACAGTGCTTAGTCTGAGGGGTCTTACATTCCCATGGAAAAAACTAATAAATTAGCAATTATTGTAAGAAGTAATATAACTTAAGGAAACCCAATCAAATTAACAAAATTCATGCGTTACTAGTCAAGGACTTAATAGGAACCAAGAATCAACACAATTTCCACCCTTTTGCGGCCATTGCCCAGCCTAACTTAAGTTTCTCAAGCAGTCTTTCTGCTATGTGCCAATGGCAGATTTCTCTTCCCAGAAGCCACTTTATTTATTTATTTATTTTTGCTTTTTGGGTCATACCTGGCCATGCACAGGGGTTACTCCTGGATCTGCACTCAGGAGTTACTCCTGGTGGTGCTCAGGGGACCATATGGGATGCTGGGAATCGAACCTGGGTCAGCCACGTGCAAGGCAAACGCCCTACCCGCTGTGCTATATCTCCAGCCCCGAAACCACTTTATTTTTAAGTTAAGAAGCATGTTACTTATTTTTTTAAATATCAAACAATACCAAAGTAGCTATCTGAAATAATGTTTAGATCATAAGAGATTTTGTTAGTTCATATATATTTTGAATGGAACTAAAATATCAAATGTTGTTTTACATCAAATTATGTCATGTTAGAGCTAAAAGACCTTAAATGTCATCTATTCCAGTCCAGAGCAACACATAAGACCAACTTTTATCATGTCAGAATCCTGATCAAGAACCATCTAGGACTTTCTACATTGAAAAGATTCTGCTTTAATTCTGTGTCGGGGGGGGGGGGGGGGGGAAATGAAGTGGGGAGATAGTTTAGGCTATACCTGGCTCTACTTAAGATTTTTTTTCCTGGCTCTGTGTTCAGGTGTCACTCCTCATGATTGTCAGTGGACCATCAGGAACCAACCCATGTTTGATCGTGCAAGGCAAGCTTCATACTATTGTACTATCTCTCAGGTCTCTGAGTTTGAATTCTTTAAATAAAATTTGATCTTAGAATTTATGCACAGACTCTCAAGTAGATGGGAAGATAGAATGGAATTAAGTGGTGGTGACAGGAGTCAATTTACAGTGAGAACTTGCAGCAGACTGGGGCTGAGTAGAATTGATATCAAAAGAGACCGTAAGAGCCTGTGCCTATTCTGGTTCACTCTTGCCCTGCTGCATCTTCTGAGCTTGTGTGTCTGCCACAGAGAACCTGGAACACTCCAGACAGAACCAGATTTTTTTTGGCACTGGGGATAGTTTACTGTGAGTACCACAACTTGTATTAATATAAAAATGATATACATCCTTCATACTAGTAATGAGAAGTAATTGTGGCCCCAGATAATGACTTACTCCTGATTGGTCCATTAGGGAATAACATGATCATGTTGGGATCGGGAGTTCCCTAGCCCTGGGAGGCACGGAGAGACCAGAAAGACACAATTCCTGCAGGAGTAAAAACGGGGTTTATTTAGACCAGCATGCTGGGGCTTCGCAGCATACCCCAAAAATGGGCAGTGGCTGAGAGCCCCGAACTTCTTCAAAGGGGATCTTATATAGGCCTTCACTGGCCGTTACAGCAAAGCCCGTGCATTTCATAGCCAATGGATTTGTAACAACATATACTTTCTTAACCAATCCATTTAAAAGTACCTCACTCCTTAGCCTATAGATTCAAAGATCAGCATTTACGTACATCGATTGTCAGCACAAGCAAGGTTATAACCCGAATCATTAAGCTTTAGGTAATCCCCCTTGACCATTCACATTTTGAGTTACCCAAGTCTGCAGGGTGCTTTAGTGAGACAATACACTCCAGGAAAGGGCAATTTGCCCCAACCACCCGCATCCTGAGTTATCCTTTACCCAAATCTGCAGGGTGCTTTACTGAGACAATACATTTCAGGAACAGTAAATACACCTGAATCCTGTCACACTTGGTTTAGAAAGAAGTTATCCCCTGTTCACTTCCCAAGTCCCCTCTCCCCCAGGTGCAAAGCAGTCAAGCAGTTTTACAGAAAGCAATGTTGCAAGTTAGCTAAAGTACACAAAAATTTGATGCCCTAATATGGATTCTTTCAATCACAAACCCTAAAGAAGAAAAAGAAATAAATTTTAACCAGAATTTGTTGAACTTCTCTTAAGCAGGAAATATTCAGTACCCATGACTTTTTCTGTTTTATGTGAAACTTAACTCTCCAAACTTAAGTATCAACTGTTAGAGGACTTATTACATTGTGTTTTAATTAAAAGTACTCTTGATATCTCTCTCTGTTTTACAACATTCTGAAGTCTTCCCCAGGAGCCATTTTTCTTTCATCTATAAACAAAACACCTGACATACATCCTGAGCCCCCAATAGGTACTCAATAAACGGCAAGTGGATGCTCTCCCCTGTGTAAACACACAAAAAAGGACGGGCAAAGGGACTAGCAGTGGCCTACCTCTCCCACCGCCTGCGTTCAGTAGTCTCAGGCCATTTCCCCACTCCAGGGAGGTCGATGGCGATGGTCAGGCGAAGGAAGGAAACGAAGGCTAAGCTGGTTGGTCTTAGCAGCAGTTTATTACATGGAAGAAATGTATGTCATGGAGGCCTCAGGAGTCCCCAAGCACGTGCACCCTTATTCCCTCAGCTTCTGTCCTCAGTCCCATCTTACCAGGTTCTCTGACGCATGAGTCCCCCCAGAGAGCCCTGAAATCTCCCTTATATACATCATGAAACCTCTAAAGGGCACAATATAGTGATGTCATCAAAAGGAGTTACAGAAAGAACATTGAGGCTGCAAACCATACTCTGTTTCTTTACATCCACATTGTTTCTTTACATCCTCAGGCCAGTAATCCTGGCCTCACCTTTTATAAGCTATAAGCGCTTGGATTTGCATCCTAAAGACTAGTCTGCTTGAGCTTGGAATCTACATCCCAAAGACAAGTATCTAAGCTTTGCATACCAAAGACTAGCCTGGCTAGAGCTGGGAATCTACATCCCAAAGATCAGGCCTGGCTAGCACCTGAGATCTGCATATCTAAGACCAGCTAGGTTTCTGTGAGAAAAGGAAACTGCCTCAATATTCTGAAATCATTTACTGAAGGCAGTTTGAAGGGGAGAAAGGTTCAGTCTCATCCAAGCTTGTCAGGACACACAGGAAAACTGATTCCAGGACAGATTCTTATTTAGCAGATCAACCCACCCTAAAACAGATTTCCCTGGATGTTTCTCCTCTCCTTGTCTGACCAACATATAAGCATACATAATATAAATCATTTTGTATGGACACAGTAAGAAATACTATGAGGTTATAGAATTGCTCTCCTAGGGCCATCTCGATCTCAGATTGCAGTGCTCAGACCAGATATCTTTCCTATTCCTAGCAGCAGTCTCGTCATTACTTTTAGATCATGACAGCATTTGCCTATGATTAAACTCTTAACCTGTAGTTAAGAATCGTGGCACCTTGGCCTGGCCCATCGGGATGGCAGGGTAGCACATGACTTACCGGTTTGCCCTGGTTCCATCCAGTCCCACGCCGGGATCCTGCCCTTGGGGTGCTAGGAAGTGAGAGCAACTGAGGCTTAAATGGAGAAAGCAGATGCCCAGGAGTGAATAATATTCAAAGCCAATCAACTCCTAAGTTACAAAGCATAATATTAACGGTCTTCCTGTATCTATACAAAAAGGGCATTGCTCCAAACTATTTAAAAGACATAAGGAGAGGAGAAAGGCAATATTAACTTACAGTACAAGTTCAGTGTCCTAGAAGGATGAGACCTTACAAATTGGTTGGGAAAAAAAGCACAAAGAAGTAGTTACAGACAAACGTAGTAATGGGAATGACTCAGGAGCACTGTGATAGGTGCAACCTGATAAACCTAAGTTCCTTGTACTCCAACACTCCCCAAGGCTTATAAAGCCATTTCTCAGAACCTTGTTTGGGAAATAGCAATTTGGCCTTTTACAGTGATATTTCTTATTTGTGTATTTTTAAAATTTATTACATTTAAATGGGCTGGAGCGATAGCATAGCAGTAGGGTATTTGCCTTGCGCACGGCCAGCCCCTCCGAGCCTGGTTCGATTCTTCCACCCCTCTTGGAGAGCCCAGCAAGCTACCAAGAGTATTCCACCCTCACGGCAAAGCCTGGCAAGCTACCTGTGACATATTCGATATGCCAAACACAGTAACAACAAGTCTCACAATGGAGATGTTACTGGACCTGCTCAAGCAATTCGATGAACAACGGGAGGACAGTGGACAGTGCTATTACATTTAAATGAGTTCTAAAGGTTCACTTTCATATTCCTTTTCACGAGGAGGGAAATGTTTTAACAGTAGTTGTTAACTAATTTGTCATAGTTTGTAAATCCTATGATTTTGAAACATCATACACTTTGCAAACAGTGAATATTTGCAATGGCACTAGAACAGATATAGAAAACAGATGAGAGAGATGCTGTCTTGAGGAAGCTTCACATCCAGGAGAACAGGTTAATGATGACAGCACTGACTGTAGGCTCATGATTCTTGTGGGCACTAAGCTGAAACAGGTAAATTGGAGTAGAGCCAGGGGCTCAGTTGGCAAAGAGGTGAATATTAGCCCCTGCTGGTACATAAGCAATATAGAGGGCAGTAGAGAGGCCTTGAGCAGAGACAGATTTGGTGAGAAAGGATCTTAGTGTGCTTTAGGGCACACTAAGAGACTTGGAGTTATATCTGTAGGCAATGGGGTCCAGGAGCTAGAGATCTGGGGCAGAGAAAAGGGGCACTGACTCTTGTCCATTTGCAGAAAGAAGCATGTTGCAGGGCTGTACCAGCCAGAGGTTGGGGCTGGATGGAGACCAGCAGCAAATTTGGTAAAGAACAGTGATGTGAGTACTATTGATGTAGGCAGGAAGATAGGGAAAGGCTCTCTGCAATGAAACAAAGTCTCATAGAAGAATTCTAGAACCGACCCACCCTGTGGACAAAGAGAATAAAGACTTGATAAGACCATCCCCAAACCCTGAAGATATGGGCCTCCTCCCCATGAAATTCCTCCTTTCTGAAAACCCCCCTTTCAATCCGGTTAACTCCAGCGACCCAGCCCCAAGGAGATTCCAGGACATTCCAAGTCAGAAGATTCTCGAACCCCCTTTTCAATCCGGTTAACTCCAGCGACCAAGCCCCAAGGAGATTCCAGAACATTCTGAGTCAGAAGGATCTATAAGAACCAGCTCGAGAGCCCACTTGGCGCTCTCTCCACCCTCGGAGAAGCCCGCGTTCCCTCTGGACGCGTTACTCTCTCTCTCCCTCTCCCCCACTTATCTGCTTATCCCTTTCTCTCCCTCTCCAAAAGCCTCCAAATAAAACCTGTTACTTCACTGCTCGTCTACTCCTGAAATTCTTTTCTGTGAGCGGGACAAGAACCCCAGAGACCTTGGGTAAGGCTTGGGACTGGTCTCTCCTTTCCTGCAAAGAGCGAATTCTCGCCTCAACTTGAGTCCGTGGCTCTCCGAGCAATCGGGTGGCAGGGATTAACTCCCGTGCCGAGAAGATCAAGCAGACTTCAGGTGTGGCTTGACGGCCACCTTGTGGGGCTGGTGGGGCTTAGGCCCGTGCCGAGCAGGTGCTCACTGCAGACTTTACCGGTCCTAGCCTACCCAGGGTCCCGGGTGGCAGAGGCAGGTGGGGAGAAAGTGACCGTCTTTCTCCTCCCCACTTCACATAAGTCACCCGTGGGGCCCACCGACATCACTATGGCTAGTTTTCCTTCCCTTTTGTGTCTTTTCCCCTACTTACATGCTTCCATATTTTCCAAAAGAATGGAGAGCAAGCCCTGTTACTGACTGATGCCAAGTTTGTCTGTGTTGATGTGGAGACATGTAGAAATACACACATCAATTTTTATTATCTGAAACCACATCTGAGTGCCTCCCACTGATGATCCAAAAGCTAAACCATTTGAGAATAAATGCTGGTCCTTATACATTTCTCTCCCATTCATCCCCTACCATAGTGTTTTGCTAAGTGATGACTAATGGCTTCAGATGTGCTAATCAAGCCATCTACTTTTCCAATAGTATAAACTTTTTTGTGGGAGAGGAGATCAATGTTAAGTGAATGTTTTGTTCATTGCTGAAACATTGGAGTTATGTAATATTTTGTTCACTGATGATATATATGTAAACAAATTACGTTTAAAACACACAGTATCAGTCATTCTGGTCTAACAGATGATATGGCCTGAAAGAGTGGTACAGTCCATAGCCAGGATGGAACACAGCCTCACCTTGGCCCTACTTAATTAATCCTGCTGTCCACTGTGAAGTTAGTCAATTTCTTCAAATCTGAACAAGACCACTGGCTCCCTACCCAAACAACAACTCTTAAAAACCTGCAGAGTAAAGAACCAGCGACAGTTAAGTTCATTTATCAACATGGCAAATGATTCCAGGGGGGATTTTTACCCCTTTTCTTTAATTCGGTGAGAATTCCCCCTACAGGCTATATAGGATACATAATTACTACAGAATTCTAAGAGGGAAAATAGAATTGAAAAATCATTGACTCTGATTTAGAAGGGTTTAGAAAGGTTTCTGGACCTGCTGCACTCCAGGGCTCTCCATTAAGAAGTCAGTTTTCAGTGCCCTGTAGGTAAATGTGCAAACATGATCCCCTCCCCCACAATAAAGGACCCTGCAGTAAAGAGCCTTGAGATGATGTGTTTCCAGGAATTGCACAGAACTGCTGAATACAATGAGTCTTGCTTTTATTTACTTAACAGCGGTAGGGCGTTTGCCTTACAAGCGGCCAACATGGCCGATCCGAGTTCGATTCCTCCGCCCCTCTCAGAGAGCCCGGCAAGCTACCGAGAGTATCTCGCCTGCACGGCAGAGCCTGGCAAGCTACCCGTGATGTATTCGATATGCCAAACACAGTAACAACAAGTCTCATGACGGAGACGTTACTGGGCCCGCTCGAGCAAATTGATGAACAACAGGGAGGACAGTGGCAGTGACTCACTAGATCATAGGAATAATGTGAGGGCTTTGAGTTCCTATCTTGCAACTGTATGGTCACAAGTTTTGCTGGTTTCCCATATATACTGAGCACAATCCTGGTGTTTCTGCTGTCTGAGCCTAGGACTGTTTGCTGTCTGTGATCCCTGGTGCCACAAATTATTTCCAGGTGTACCACAGCTAGGTTGTGAGTACCAAGAAAGGATTGTCACTCTACTGAGCATCACAACTGCCAGGCTGTTTGGGTAGGAAGTGTCTCCCCTAGCAAGCATGTGTTGAGTGCTGCAGCAATCGCTGGCAAGCATATGATCATAACTTGTATCCTCAACTAAAAGTGTGAAAGTACACATGTAAGCCTCGGTGAGTGTCAGAGCCAAGAGTGTAGGCACCACAATCTGATGCATCACCCCCAGCAAGCACCACAAGCAGGCATGTGTGCCACCTGCAGTCATCACAACCACAACAATAATGAAGGGAAGGAAATAATTTCATTTTTTTAAAAAAATAATTATTCAGTAGTAATGTGCTTTAGGCATCAAGGTTCAAACCAAAAAAATCATGGAAATTGTTGAGTTCACTTTGGGTTCCCTTCTATAATCAGGGATAAATTGCTTAATCTGTAGAGAACAGCTACTTATCTGTAAAATGAGGACATTTAAACCTTCTGTGTGGTTTGTTAAGGAGTATTGTTGGGGGCTTCAGCTCAGTGCTAGAGCACTTGCCTTGCATGTGTAAGTTCAAGCACCAGCACCATCAAAACAAAGCAAAACAAAAAGTAGCACCAAACCTGTTGGCGAGAGAGAAATTGAACAGCAGGTAAGGAATTTTTCTTGCACACAGATGACCCAGGTTCAATCCCTGGCACTCCTTATTGTTCCCTGAACTTTTCCATGAGTGATTCCTAAGCATAAAGCCATAAGTAAGCCCTAAACACAGCTAATGTTAGCCCAAAAACCAAAAGAAAATAAAGTGAAAAATGGTGCACTAGACCCTGCATGAACCTAGCTCATGACTCTCCTAAACCAATTTCTCTCCCCCTTTCAATTGGGATCCTAAAACCCATACAGAACACCAAATACTAGACAATTATCTAAAATTGAAGCATAAAGTTATGTTAACTTAGAGCAAATTTTTTCAACACCAATAAAGGAAGCCCACAGTTGTCTGGAGAACTGCTTATATACTCAGTAATTTTTTAAAAAATCCATTCCATATAAGTATTAGCATAAATTCATCTTTAGCTGAGCTTTAACTTTGTGTGACACTTAAAAATTCTTAATATTGAAAGTAAATTAAATACTGCATATAAGAAGGTATCAGAAGTGTTTAGGGAGCAATTTCACAGTTGACGAATCAAGCCTTCCTGTCTGATAAAAATTCACATTTCCCCAGGGGTGCAGGAGTAGAATTCCAGGAATTGGGGATAAGACAAGGATGCAGGCAACATGACCTGATTCAAGAAGGTGAGAAAAGAGTCCTGGTTTCTACTGTGCACCAGCCACTGTCAGAAGACACATGTCATTTTCTACGCTCTTATTTGACCAAGTGAACACTCTTGCTTTACAAAATCTGAGTCAGGAAAGTGGATTTCCCTTCTATGTTTACAACTCAAAAGGTACTCCAGCACCAAAGGTACTGCTGATGCTGTTCTTGGGGATTCCAAGAAACAGAAAACCTTCTCCTTATTTCTTACCTGCCAAAATTTTATAGTCCCCTTTGACACCTAATTCATTTCTATCACTCAACCCTGATGTTTTATGACATCATTAATTTGAGTGTGTGAGATGTGTTTAGGCTAGATCTAGTGAAGGGCTCCTCCATGGCAGAGACAAATATGGTACTGCCACCCCAACAGCAGGGTGGACTTGAAGTGGAGCCTGCCACATGATCCTGTCTGTTCATTCATGGATGGGACTTGGCAGAATTCAGGGCCCTTTTGGGTCCACAGTGGCAGACTGCGCATTGGACTTGGTCTTCATCCAAGGGACAGAATTGAGCTGTATGTCAGCCATTCTGAGAGCAAGGGTCCAAAAGGCAAGGACAGAGTCTATCAGAAACCAGAAGGGCCCAGCATGGAGCAAGGTGAAAGGCCCTCCCGTTGTTCGTCGATTTGCTCGAGCGGGCCCAGTAACGTCTCCATTGGAGACTTTGTTGTTACTGTGTTTGGCATATCGAATACGTCACGGGGAGCTTGCCAGGCTCTGCCGTGCGGGCGAGATACTCTCGGTAGCTTGCTGGGCTCTCTGAGAGGGGCGGAGGAATCGAACTCGGGTCGGCCATGTTAAGAAAGAACTAAATCCTGTGACTGTGGTCACATTGGTAATGAGAAGGGACCAAATCACACAGATGATTAGGGACTGGAGCAGCTTTGACAAATCTCATGAACTAGTAGAATCCCAGTTGTAAAGATTTCCTCTAGTGACTTCTGAAAGGCACCAGGCAGCTCTTGATACACCCACAGGAGGCACTTGGCTTAAATGACCCATCTGTCTATGACCCAGAGCAGACCTACTCACCCTTCAGAACAAAAATAATCCTTCGGGGGGGGTGAACTAAACTCAGCCATAGCCTCATTTCCATTCTCCACCATCATGCCCACTTCTGAGAGCCCACAGTATCCCCAAAGACACTGTATAAATGTGTGTAACCCATTCATCCCTCAACTAATGCTATGAACCTCATCTAGCCTCCCCATATATTTATACATGTATATATACACAAACTTTATTTTATTTACTCTTTTCTATTGTTGTTTAGCATCACTGTTCATTTCCTGTGTAATATCACCTGGCTCTCTAAGGAGTCATGGCCCAAGTTTTTACAGCTCTCCCATTATTGGGTAATCACCTGTATGAAAACTCAACAATTACAGGTAGCAATCAATCTACAGTTAATTAATATAAAACAGCCAGTCCCATTAAATTCAAATGTTGCCACGGACATGGTTGGCTGGCTAAGTATCAGTGCTATTTATAAGAACATCCTTCTTGGGATTGTCCTGGACTTAAAAATATTTTTCATTAACTAGATGATATTGAACAGAAATTAATTGTTTGCTATGCATCATCAATTTCATGCCCGAGAAGTAACACCTCGAGCTGCCGTGGAACAGTTGTGTGCATTGAGGCACTTTTTGGATAGTTCTCTAAGACATACCAGGTTCTTTTCCCTTATTCCCCTAGTCTTACCTCTCTTTGACATTCCCCTGCCATTGATTTTAATGAGCTTCTTCTAATCAGGCTATAATTGTGCAAGCTGTTCATTGATTTCTGTTTTTGGAGTTGGCTCATATTCCAAAGATTTTATTTACTAATGCCCAACTGGACATTGATGCTTACATAGTGAGAGAGCTAGAATTGTGAAAGAAATGCAAGAGTTGAACTAAAGTAGAAACTCCGAATGAGACCATTCTGGTTATGTCAAGGTCTTCATTTATGGAAAGACAATTAAACAAACATTTGCCACCAACCTATCACATATGTACTAGGATTTCTTTGACAGTTACAATTCACTAAAATATAACTACCTCACTTAGATGGCATTTATTTTCTTATATCTGTGAATCCAAGGGAACTCAGGCATGGCTGGATCTAAAAATCAAAAACAAAATTGATATCATTAGGACTCTGGAGATACATTGATTGGTATACAGATTGATAGTATATCTATTGGGTACATATTAATACAGATATAGGCATAGATACAGGTAAAATTTCCAAGCATATTTCTGACAGTTTAGTTGTTTTAAACAGCAGAAACTTTTGCACAACAGAGTGAATATGCATAATGTCATTTAGAAGTGGTTAGACTCCTGGAGTGATAGAACAACAAGTAGAGGAATTGCCTTGCATGTAGTCTATCAGGGTTTGATCCTTGCATCCCGTATGGTCCCCCAAGCACCACCAGTAATGATTCCTGAGTACAGAGCCAGGAGTAGTGATGAGAGCTGTGAGATGGGGACCCCCAAACAAAACAAAACAAAACAAATGAAATGGCTAGAATGATGAGTTTTATGTTACAAACATTTTACCAGTGTTAAAAACAAACAAATAAAACAAATAAATTTATCCTCCTATTTCTGGAGACCTTAAAGTCAAGGAATTCTTAAAAGTGCTCTCTGATGGCTCCAGGGCAGTTGCCTCCTTCCTTGCCTCCTCCCTGCTTCTGATGGCAATTAGCTGTCCTTGACCTGCCCTGGTTGTAGATGCATCATTCCAATCTCTTTACATCATCACACACTCCCTTTTATGTGTTTCCATGTCTACATATTTTTCTCCTTCTTATAAGAATACTAGTCATTGGAGTCCATAAATAATCCAGTGTGTCCTCATCAATTAATTACATCTCTTATGACTCTGTTTCCAAGAAAGTTTTCTTTCTGAGGTTCTCTGAATGCAAAAAGATTTGACTATCACTAATCAACCAGTACAGTCTCTTTGCTTCATTTTCTTCATTTGTATTTAGGCTTCCAAGTAGCAGCAATGAAACTGGAGGGAACCTTAGCAGTCTCAGAAAATAAAAACTCCCCCCCTCAGCCCACAAGTAACCATAGAGGGATTCTGATTGTCTCTTCTTAGAGTAGGTTCTCAGCTCTGGACAAACACTGTGTGAGGGAATGAGAGGTATAGACCCCTTATGACTGAGAACTTTTGCAGAATCTTAAGATGGTATAGAACAAAGAGCATAAGTCCCTTCCCTTATCTCTCCTTTAACACGGTTTTCCATGACTGTAATAACTATGCTTCCATTAGAAAAGAGAAAAAAGAAAAGACCTTACCATTTAAAAATACTCTTTCCACCTGCAATAACTTGATCATCTGAATAGACTGATTTGAATCTGATGGTATTAAGTTTAGAATTCCTTGAGAGCAAGAAATTTATCCTCCATCCAAATATATGTGTATCTTTGAAAATGCAGTGACTTTTCAATTCTCCTTTAGGAACCATAGAGAAGCTTAACCTTCAAGAGGGACTTGCTGAATACACAGTCAGCAGTAGATCTTCTCAACATCTTCTCAACCACCACCCCCACTTCCTTCTTAATGTTTATAACATGTTCAAGGTCAAATGATCATTCATTTCCTTTACCTGAAGGTCAATGCTTTTGCAGAATACATTCTAACATCCAGAATGGGTAAAGTAAAATTTCATCTCCTCCAAGTGTGACATTTGGGGCAAAGGCTAGCAATGTTCTCTGGCAGTTTGTACCTTGAAAGACATATTTAGATGTTTGATTATCTCTATGAGGAAAAAATGCTTTTTAAGTTTTTGCATTGTGGTCTACAGTTCTGTTGCTGGTCGGGTTTCACACATAACACTTTACCATCTTTCAGCACCACCTTTTCCTCCTGATTGAACCCTTCCCTATTTATCTAAACTGACATGCCTGCTGTCATTGAATTAATTGGCTTGGTCAGCAAATGGGTAGCACAGACCCACTGGTTAGATCTGGCAGATCCTGAGCATCCTCTGTGGGGTTTCGATTTTCCTAACCCACCTATGTATCAGTTTACCACCTGCTTTCCCAATACTCTGACGCACAGGTGATGGATTGGGCTGACACACTACCCAAACACTTAGAGTTCTGTTCCTTCACCTATGCCTCACCTCAGGTAGTAGGAGTAAGGTTATGAGATTGCTTTTTCTTGCCTCATTTAGGCTAGTTGACAGTTGTTGACAGTTCCCAAACTGATTTAAAGGCAAGCTCCTTAGCAGTAGAGAAACAAATACAGGAGTATTTTATTCCCAGTTCCTGTTCTAGCAGGTGTCAAACTATCTAGGCTGAGATACCAGGCAGTCCCATGAGCTGAAATTAAGATCTGACATCCGATAAAAAAGGAAACAGTAGAACAGAGAAATTCTACTCCTTGAAATTGCTGAGGGAGTGCAGGAAAAATACTGCCAGGGGACAGGCAGGTAACAGGGTGGCCAACCTGTTTCAGGTTTCCGGGGAATCTCCCAATTTTCAAACTTTTTCAGAAGATCCCACCCCCATTCCTAGACTGGGTGCTCATCCTTAGTCCACATAACATAGGCATTAATTATACCAAGCAGAAGGGTAAGAGCCTCAAACACTTTCTGGCACTATACTGGCTCAAGTAAATTTAAAATTTGTCACTTTGGGCACCATAGTCTGGATAGTGGAAGCAAAACCCACAGTTTCCATAGATGTAACCCAGAAGGTCCAACCTTTTTTTTTTTTTGAGTCACCATGAGATACACAGTTACAAAGCTGTTTATGATTGGGTTTTAGTCATACAATAATCCAACACCCACCCCTCCACTAGTATCCATTTCCCACCACTAATGACCTCAGTTTACTTCCTCCCACCCCCACCCAGTCTACCTCTATTGCTCTATGGCAAGCACTTTCCTTCTCTCTGTCTCTGTCTCTATCTGCCTGTTTGTCTGTCTGTCTGTCTCTCCCCCACCCCCCCGCCCTCCACTTCTCAGCACTATGGTCTGCAACACAGACACTGAGAGGATATTGTGTTTGTTCCTTTACTTACTTTCAGCACACAGTTCCTATCCAGAATAAAGGTTCAACTCTTAAAGGATAGCACTGTGTGAGTCTCTCCCTATTTCTCTGAAAACTCATTAAAATTTTATCAATATTTTATGCTCAGTATACTGTTTCTAGACATCCCATGTATTATACTGGGTGACTAATGTTTATTAGGAATGACTGGACCATAATTTCTTATGATATAAATTTCTAGAAATTATCCTTAGATTGATTTATTTTCGGAGAGTCACATCTGATGGTTCTCAGGATTTACTCCTGACCCTGTGCTTCATTATCACTTCAGGTGGACTTGTGGGACTATATGGTGTATTGGGGATA
Organism: Sorex fumeus; assembly: GCF_029834395.1. NCBI lineage: Eukaryota > Metazoa > Chordata > Mammalia > Eulipotyphla > Soricidae > Sorex > Sorex fumeus. Next base: position 29,525,416 of record NW_026606155.1, read on the forward strand.
GAACCCTGGTCCACTGTATGCAAAGTATACTATCTCTCCAGATCCCATGCTTATATTTTTATAAAATTGAATTGGCAAGGTTTGCAGCTAACGAGAAAGTCCATAGAGCAAAAATTAAAGAAAGTCCAGAATAACTCATTCTAATGAGTTGGAAACAGAACTGCCCGCCACAATCCCTCCCCTTTCCTCACCCCACACTACATGCACATCCAAAGTTGGAACCACTGATGTCTGTAAGGAAAAGACTAGCCTTGAAGGGTTTTTCTTTTCTTTTTTTTTTTTAAAATAAATGCCTTTATTTTTGGTAAAATAGATGCACAAATTCTCAACAAAATACTAGCAGATCAAATCAAACAATGCATCATCAAAAAGGATCATACATTAATACCAAGAAGGGTTTATTGCAGGCACACAAAGAAAGCTCAAAATATATAAATCAATGTATCTACTATATTAATGAAAAGGAGTGGCAAGAGTCATCTAATATCAATAGGTGTTGAGAGAGCATTTGACAAGATTTAGCTTCCATTAATGACCAAAACTCAATAAAAAAGGATAAAGAAGCATTTTTGTATAATTACGGCTATATATAACACAGCTAGTACTATACTCAAAATTATAATGCTGATATTTCAAATAAGCAGATATTTCAATATTTCAATACCCCTTCCATTTGAATTTTGGGTCTTTTCCCTCTTCTCTTCCCTTTGTTGTTTCCATAATAAAAAGGGATTGCACACAACTGATTGAGATGTTCCCACAATTGATTGTGGTTCTTGAGACATCCAATAAGAGCTGGATCTTAATCACTTTTTATGAGATTCAGGATTTAAAATTGCCAAGCCACTTGGATACATTTGGGCATACGGAGCAATGCTGGTGATCAAGCTTGAGGACATAGACTTGAGTGTGGGGCCAGTGCTCTACCATGGAACTGTCCCTGGGTCCCTGAAAGCTTTATCTGTAAACTCAAGAGTAAGAATAGGGTATTCACTATCCCTCTTCTATTTAATTTAGTATTAGAGGTTTTAGTTAGAGAAATTAGACAAAAGTAATCCAAAGGAATTTATATCAAAAGAGGTAAAACTATCATTATTTGCAAACAATGTAATAATATATGTGAAAAACCCTGAAGACTTCATTCAAAATCCCTTTTTTAAAAAATATATATTTATTGAATCACTGTGGGAAAAGTTACAAAATTTTCAGGTTTGTCTCAGTTATGCAATGATCAAATACATTTCCCTTCAACAGTACTTATTTTTCACCACCAAGAACCCCAATATACCCCCCTGCCACTCCTACCAATGCCTGTGAGGCAGATGAACTCCACCTAACACTCTATCTACTTTGATTACGTTTATTATTTCGACAAAAGATGCACCATTATTGTTTACAGTTTACACTCAACAATCAGAACTGCTGAAAAGGCATTGTGAAATAATTTGTTTTCTACAGTTAGTTATGAGAACCATACGATGTTGTGCAGCCATGCAAATTTGGATTTCTGATATTTTACTTATTAAGCTTGGAGGTATTTCTGCCACGAGCCAGATAATTACAAGATTGGTATCTGTAGCTCTGGAGCCATGGCCATGCCGGAGAGCTGCTCGTGGAGGGCAACTCGTGACCTCAGTAGGGTGTGAAGGACGAGCCGGGAGCGCCCTTGAAGCGTTTTTCAATCACAGGTATTCACACCACCTGATAGTTACCCTGTACTTCCCACAACTTTGGTCTTGCTTTCACACTTTCTAATTCATCACTCAGGTCAGTTTTAGATCTCAAATTGCCCTGTTGATGGTCTTTTCCTGGTATAGTTGGTTTGGTCATCTTAAGTTACCCTTGCCCTCCAATCCTTTTGTTATGACAAGGCTGCATTCCTCCCCCTTACCCACTGATTTCTTGACTATGGTCTCTTGTCCACGTATTGAAATTTTATCTTGACCACAACAGCACAGTTCAGAGTAAACAGATGGTGTCTGTTATGCCAATAAAAAGCTCACTTGCATTTCTCCTATGGCTCCTTATCTTGCAAAGGTGGAATTTACTATGTATCAGTACTTTCTTTCAGTAACTGAAGAAGACAGAAAGAATTTGAAATGAATTTTATGTTCATGGCTCAAAGAATCCACATTATCAAAAATGATTGTTTAAAAATGATTCAATGCTATCACTATTAAAATCTAAAACAGACATTCTTTGCAGAAATAGAACAAAAAGTTCTAAAATTTGTATGAAATCACAAGGCCAAGCAATCCTAGGAGTTAAGAAATGGACAAAAACCAAGATATCATGTTCCCTTACTTCAAACTATATTACAAAGTTACAGCAATCGAAGTAGCATGCATGGTATTTAAATAAAACATACATTGATCAATAGAATATAAATAAGAATCCCAAAATAAATCCAAATATTACATAAACACCTAAAAATTACAAAGAAGTCAATAGCATACAATGAATAAATGACAATCTCTTTAATAAATGGAAAAACAAGATAGCCCCATGTAAAGAATAAAAGTCTACCACTATCTTATACCACATACTATATTAAAGCTTATAAGATGTATCTTTTACCACATCTTATGCCATATATTGGTCACGGTCACGATCCTCCAGTTGTTCATCAATTTGCTCAAGCGGGCCCAGTAACATTGTGAGACTTGTTACTGTGTTTGGCATATCAAATATGTCACAGGGAGCTTGCCAGGCTTTGCCGTGTGGGCAAGATTCTCTCAGTAGCTTGCCCGGCTCTCCAGAGGGGCGGAGGAATCGAACTCGGGTTGGCCATGTTGGCTGCCGTGCAAGGCAAACGCCCTACCCGCTGTGCTATCGCTCCAGTCCATACCATATACCATACACTAAAATTAATTTAAAAGACCTGAATAAAATATCTGAAATCAAGAAATGCATAGAAAACATAGGTGAAAAGCTCTTTGACACTGAGTGGCGCAATCGTTTAGCGCGCGATACTTATACGGCAGTACCCTAGTAGTATCTTTGGAAATTTGTCTTCAGAAGTAAAAGAAGCAAAATAAAATTGTAAACAAACAGAACTGAATCAAACTATAAAGCCTCTGCACAACAAAAGAAACAAACATTAAAATTTAAAATCACCCTATTGAATGGGAAAAGACATTTGCAAATTATAAATTAGACATTAACATCCATCCAAAAATGTAAGCAATTCATATAAATCAACAAGAACACACTGATTTTAAATGGGCAGAGATTGAATAGGCATCTTACCAAAAAAAAAATTCAGATGCTAATAGACACCTGAAAATATGTTTCATATCATTATTTGGGAAGTGCAAATTAAAACTAAAATACCAGTCAGAATGGTTGTTATCAAAATTTTTTTAAAAAACAGGTCTAGAGAAATAATACAGGAGAAAAGTTTCCTGCCTTTCATTCAGATGACCTGATTCTATCCCTAGCACTACATATTGTCCTCTGAGCATGCCAGAAGTGATTCTAGAGCACAGACACAGGAGTAAATCCTGAGTACTGCTGGATGTGCCCTCTGTATGCACAAAAGAAACAAAAATAATTCAAAAAACAATAAATCTTTGTGAAGATGTGGAGAATAAAGAAAACTTTTCACTATTGATAGGACTATAAATCAGTTCAGTGTCTACGGAGGAGCATAAAAATGCCTTAAAAATTGAACATAGAGGGGGTCAGAGCAATAGTACAGCAGGAAGTGCATTTGCCTTGCACATTGCTGACCTGGGTTCAATCCTTGACATTCCATGTGGTCCCCCAACACTGCCAGGAGTAAGTTTTGAGCCAGAAAAAATCCCTGAGGAATAATTTCTGAGTCAGGAGTAACTCCAAGCATGGCTGAGTGTGACCCAAAAATAAACAAACAAAAAAATTTTAATATAGAGAGCTAGAGTGATAGTATTGAAGGCAGGAAACTGGCCTTGAATGCAACCAGTCCAGATTTAATCTCTAATATACCATATGTTCCTCCAAACCTGCCAGGAATGATCCCTGAGTTGCAGAGTCAGAGGTAAACCCTCTGTACCTCCATTGTGGCCCAAAAATCAAAACAAAAAATTAAACATAGAAGTATCACATGATATAGCAATTCTATTCCTGAGTATTAATCAAAAAATATGAAAGCACTAATTGAAAAAGATATATGTACTCCATGTTAATTTCTGTACTGTTTACAACAACCAATATCTGAAAACAGTACACTGCCCAAGGACAAATAGAAGATAAAGATATATGTATATATAATAAAATACGACTGAGCCATAAAAAAGATGATATCTTGCCATTCGCCACAAAATGAATGGACCTTGACAAGCTTATGCTTAGAGAAATAATTGGAAAGAGAAAGACAAACACCATATTATTTCACTCATTTTTAGAAAATAAATAAAAGTACATAAAACAAAGGAAATAAATAAAAGAACACATAAAACAAAATTAAGCTCTTAAACTATGACAATAGAGCAGTGATTAACAAAAGATTGGTTTGTATGTATGGAACAGGTAAAGGAGTTGAAATGGTTGGTGGTAGATGGTGACTAGACATTTAGTGAAGAACATAATATGACATACACAAGTGTCCAATAATTCAAACCAGATGAGAACCTGTACATCTCATATTTGTTCTGTGTTATAAACAAATATTACTGATTTTTAAAAAAGCAGCTGACATCTTATACCTTGAAAGGTTTTTCTAAAGACTTCTAAAGACATAAGGCAACACATAGATATTTTTTTCCTATGATGCCCAGTTTTCTCAATGCCATGTAAATTCACAGTTAATAGTTTATTCTAAAATATATCCATTAAGAAATTTGTGGTTACCAGTTTTTAAATTAAATATTTAGGATATGACAGATAACATAACTGGCAAGTCATTTGCTCACAGAGGTTATATTCTGGAGATGGGGATAAACATAATAAATAAGAATAGGATGGGAGTTCCAGAGAGATAGTACAAGATGCACGGGACTTACCTTATAAGTCAAGGACCCTGATTCAATCCCCAGCATTACATGTGGTCCCTCAGGAACAGCCAGAACTCAACAAGCGGCTTAAACCATGATCCCAGAGACTCAGAAACAAATCTCGCAACCCAGAGGCTTTTGGCAGAAACATGTCCGGACTCTGCATTAGGTGAACAGCCCGGGGCCACCCCAGGTGGGACTAGATTTTGTGTGTTGGCTTGTTCCTCCTGGCAGCTCGGGGTCTGACCTCTTCCAGAGGCCAATGGACAGCCAGGTAGGGGCCCTGCAGTGAGGAGACATGTGGGGCCTCATGGGCTAGGGACGAGGCCGGCCCTTTCCTCCACCCCCAACGAGACCCGGAGTTGCTGCCCATGAACGAACCCTCTGGCTACTCAATAACCGGCTTAAACCATGGTCCCAGAGACTCAGAAAGAAATTTTGCAACCCAATGACTTTTAGCAGAAGTCCCTCCAGATTTAATCATTAAGATTTCAGAATTCCAAAATTGCGTGGCCCCTACAGCGGCCACAAGATGGTCACTGTACTCCCGTTATTCATCGATTTGCTCGAGCGGGCCCAGTAACATCTCCATCATGAAACTTGTTGTTACTGTGTTTGGCATATTGAATACATCACAGGAAGCTTGCCAGGCTTTGCCGTGTGGGCGAGATCCTCTCACTAGCTTGCTGGGCTCTCCAAGAGGGGCAGAGGAATCGAACTCGGGTCGTCCATATTGGCTGCTTGCAAGGCAAACGCCTTACCCATTGTGCTATGGCTCCATCCCTAGGCCACACGACATTGTATACTATTCATTATCAGCAGTAGAAAACAAATTATCTAATGTTGCCTTTTTGGCTGATGTGAGTGTTGGGGTAAAATCCCAAATAATAATGGTGGACCTGGTGTTGAAATATTGAATGTAATCAAAGTAGAGAGTAATGTGGAAACCATCTGCCACACAGGTAGGGGAAGGGGTGGGATAGGAGGTATATTGGAACTTTTGGTGGTGGGAAATGTGCACTGGTAAAGGGACGAGTGTTTCATTATTGTATGACTGAAACTTAAACCAAAAGCTTTGTAACTGTTCTCACAGTGACTCAATAAATAAATTTATATAAAAAAGACTAAAATATGTGCAAGAATATGAACAGATTGTTAAAAGAATAAATTGGAGCTGAAAAATGTATTTTATTATTTGATTCATAAAAATTTCAAAAACAGAAAAAAAAAGAACAGCCAGAGATTACTCCTGAGCACATAGCTGGGAATAGCCCCTAAGCATGATTAGGTTTTCCCCTCACCACACTGGAAACAAAAAATAAAGGAATGGACTAGAAGTGGCATAAAGACAGTGCTATATATTTTTGGTGTTGTGGTAGTGAAAGTGCAGTAACTTTATATAACAAAAGCACAAACAATAAAATGATTGAAAGGGGGAAACAGTAGTTTTTTAAAAGAGAGAATGCCTCAAAAATATGTAAACTCCAGGAATTTTGCTCCATGACTTGAAGGCCAGCCACACGTGCTAGGTAAAAAGGAAGCTCAGATAGAGAAGAGAGCACCAAATAAAGGGTGTTGTGAGGACCCTCCCAGGGTGGGAGAAGCATGCTAAAAGTAGTCTATAGACCAAACATGATTGTCACTCAATGCCTCTCTTGCAAAACACAGTACCCAAAAGAAGAGAGAGAGAACAAGGGGGAATGCCCTGCCATAGAGGCTGGGTGGGACGGGGGGATGGGGGATGGGGGGATGCTGGGACCTGTGGTGGTAGAGGATGGGCACTGGTGGAGGGATGGGTACTTGATCATTGTATAACTGAAACCCAATTAAAAAAATTTATAAGTCTATAACTGTACCTCATGGTGTTTCACTAATAAAAAAATATGTAAACAAAGAAACAATAACATTTCATAAATTAGTAAGCACCCAGGACATTAACGATGGTGTGCAAGCTTGCAGGGGAGGGAATCCCACGAGGTATCCTCTTAGTTCTCAGAGATTCCTGTCCATTGCCAGTTGGGCACAGGAAATGCTGGTCTCCCCTAGAATTTCTCAATTTCTCCATAAATTCTTGTTCCTATTTTGCCTCTGTTGCCTCCTCCCCTTGCCAGTGCTGATAATAGGAGTGGGATGTGGCAGTTAGGAGACAAGTTTCTCTTGATGAATGCCTTTCTTGTCATATTTTTTATATGTGTTAGAATAGATTTCTGGAGGCATCATAGTCTGTATCTTAGAAGGTAGGTCTTGATGTCGACCAGCCTGAGTTCCCAGTCTACATTCCCATCTATCTTCCTATCTTCAAAATCACAACCCAAATCCCTTCCCAAAAAAGCCTTTCCTGACCGCCCCCCCCCCCCCCCGCAGTGTGTGTTCCAGACAGTAGGAGCTATGAAAACTGCATGGACATAGTTAAGTGCATTAATGTGAAGCTGAGCAGACTGTGTAAGACAGTAAATAGGACTCCATAGCCATTTACGAATGCATTCATGAATAAATAAATGAACCTGGAACTCAGCAAGTAAGCCTAGATCAGATCAACTTGGTTCCCCAGCTTATCACATAACCCAGAGATCCACGATGAAAGGCCAAGAAAACTTATTTTTTTCCCAATCACATCATGCACAATCAAAAATTTGGAAAAATGTCTCTTGGGTGGTTCATATTGACTCTCTCCAAAGAGAGAAACACAAGTATTTTCATCAAAGCCACACAAACAAGCCCTCAGTGGACTGCTTTGAAGCATCTATTGATCTTTAAGAAAAGTATAATTTAACAAAAGTGCTGCTCTCAGCTCCTTGAATTTCCTCTACGTATTTCCAGCTGTGATGTGAAATTCCATGGTGAGTGCAGCCCACAAGATGAAAAAGTTTACCACAGGGTGGTGGGGGAAGCCTGTTTCCACAGCTATCTTTGGACTAGGAATTCATCTCTGGCTGACTGGAATGAAACCTCTTCCTTCTGGGGTGGAAGCAGGGGTAAAGGTTAGCTTTATAAATCCTGGCTGAAGGTCAGAGTCTTATAGCATCTGTCATGGACTACTGCCCATAGGAAAAGGTGTTTATCAATGTTGAAATTTCCATTGTTAAACAATAGAAATATTAGAGAACTGAATCTTGATAAATGCTCTTTGTCATGAATAAAAGAAAATCATCACAAATCTGTGGGATTTAAGGATTACAGTAACCTTTCAGAACTTACTTCCTTCTTTTGACTAGGGAATATACCAGGTGGTTACCCAAGCTCCAGTTTGCTGAGAGATCTAATGGCTCAAATTGGAGTGCTCAGCTTTTACTAAACAGGTACTAAGTATCTCCATGTCCAGTGAAATGGGAGTGTGGTTGTGAGGTTCAGGCTTGAAGTTGTGGATATAAACATGTTTTATAAACTGTAAAGTACCATACAAAAAAGGAGGAATTATTATGGGCTACTTACAAATTTCTAATTTTGAAGAAATTTGTTCAGAATATCAATAAGCATCTCTTTTGATTTATATTAAAGCATTTTAAGACATCCCAGTGGTTGTACAGTATAATCTGAATTTTACTTGTTATAATCATAAACAGAGTTCCTAAGCCCTTGAATATAAGTGACACTTGCCCTGGGACAACTTGAAAGCAGCAATAGTAGAACTCACCACAAGATGGCACTATTGATGACATTTCTTGGTCTTGTTTAGAACAGAGTTGGCATATGGGCACACCAGGTTAAGAGTAAGAAAGGAGTCCCATGTGTTTAATTACTTAAAAATCAAATAAATCTCATGGACACAGTAAATGAAATGTTTCCTATCTTGACAAACTTTTATTCCTAATGAAATAGAAAGCCCGGTCCAAATTGAGAATTCAGAGGCTTGGGCAGAAAAAGGATAGTTTGAGAAGATCAGCAACCCGCAACCCACCTTCAGCGCCATTCTGCACTGGCAGGTACTGCCGTCTGCTTAAAATCTGCACTCACAGCCCTGTGCCTTGTGGTATTGGGTTGCCCACAGAGATTGTGCCAGAGAAGAGGCCCTACCTGTTCTGCTATTAGGCTTTGGAGTGAGAGGCAGGAACATGTGAACCAAAGACCCAGACCACATGCATGATCTAGAACAGAGGTCAGCTGACTTTTCAGCAAAAGATCAGAGCTCTGTGCACAACTGTATCTCTGTCACAAAGATTCAGCTTCCTGTTGCAGCCCAGAAACCAACACAGTCAGCCCTGAGAAGAAGGTGCTTACTGTGTGGCTGTGTTCCAATAGAAGTTTGTTTATGCTGGGTCCCGTGGACCAGGGAAGTCATTGGCTTCTCAAACCAAGGATATACCCTAAGGACCCAGGACGCTGACACTAGTCTCTTTAATTACCTGTGTACATCAAAGGCTCTAAACTTCTTCCTGCTGCATTGTTCCCACACTGTAGCCTCTTCCTGTGTCTTGACCAGGGAAACCCCATGCTGTTCAGCTCTCCAACCCCATACTGCATGGATAAAATTCCACCCTTTCTTTTTTTTTTTTTTTTTTTTTTTGCTTTTTGGGTCACACCCGGCGATGCTCAGGGGTTACTCCTGGCTCATGCACTCAGGAATTGCCCCTGGCGGTGCTCAGGGGACCATATGGGGTGCTGGGAATTGAACCTGTGTCGGTCATGTTGGCTGCATGCAAGGCAAACGCCCTACCCGCTGTGCTATTGCTCCAGCCCCAATTCCACCCTTTCAACACCACCAACTCTAAGGGTTTGTTGGATCTCATATCTTTACTCAGATACCTCCATAATAGTATTGCTATATAAACAGGGATAATTAGATATTTGCTTGCATGACCACTAAGATAGCATATTAAGTTTATAGATGTTGTTAGGCTATAAGTAGTAATCCATTACTGAACAAAAATGAATCAGATCAGATTTCAAATAATTGGGAATCTGAAACTCAAATAGCAGCACCAACAAATGTCACAAATCTATAAGAACAATGGAGAAACAAAGGAATTCACCTGTACCTACAGATAGAGACAAGAATCCTGGCAAGTCATCGAGCTCAAATAAATACTCAAGCTTCATTGAGGAGGACCTCAAATCAATACTCCATTCAATGCCAATGGAAATAAAGCAATCACTGGAAGAAAAATTTAACCAGCTCAAGGATAAACTGAACCAGGGTATCAAAAAGTTCATACAAATGAAATTGAAGGAGTTTAAAAATAGCAAGACACAGCCACAGAATTCAGCATTCAGAGAACCATATAAGCAATATTTAAAACAAAATACTAGTAATCAGCAATAATGAAGTGGCAAAAGAAAAGAGAAGTAAATTAATGGAAGAAAATGTAAGATTCATGATAGATAATAACAAGAATAATCTCCAAATCATAGGAATACCAGAAGGAGAGGGAAAGAGAAAAAGAAAGAATGGATCATGGAACCAATAACTTCCCCAGTCTCTGGAGAGGGGCTTCTGCACAAGCTCAAGAGGCCAAGAGAGTACCAAACAAAATAGACTCAAACAAAACAACACCAAAACACACAATAATCAAAAAGGTAAAATCAAAAGAAAAAGAAACTACTTAAAGCAGCAAGAGAGAAGAAAACCATCAAATACAAGGAAAACATAAGAATCAAAATAATCTTCCATATGATACCATACAAATCGGGAAAGAGTGGAATGACATATTCAAAGTTCTGAATGGAAATACTTCTCACATAGAGTCCATTATACTGCAAAGATAAATTTTAGACTTGAGGGAGAGATAAGACTCTTTTAAGACAAACAAAAGCTGCTGTTGTTTTTGACAACTAAACCAATCCTGCAAGAAATGCTGAAAAGACACCTATAAAAAACAAATAGATTCTTACAAAACTGATTCCACACACATATACACAAAAATTGCAACACAGTCCTTTATATCAATAATGTCTCCCAATGTCAATGGACTAAACTCTCCTATAAAAAGGCCTAGAGTATCTGGATGGATCAGGAAACAAAATCTATCTGCTGCCTACAGGAAACACATGTAAGCTCACACACCTAAACACACCTAATCTTACAGAGTCAGAGTGAAAATAGCACTCATACAAGTAAATGGCAGAAAAACAAAAAAGCAGGGAGAGCCATTCTTATATCAGACCAAATAGCATTCACTATAGCACTGTAGCACTGTCCTCTCATTGTTTATTGATTTGCTCAAACAGGCCCAGTAATGTCTCCATTGTGAGACTTGTTGTTACTGTGTTTGGCATATTGAATACGTCACAGAGAGCTTGCCAGGCTTTGTCGTGCAGGTGAGATACTCCCGGTAGCTTGCGGGGCTCTCCAAGAAGGGCGGAGGAATTGAACCCAGTTAGGCCGGGGCCAGCCTCCTGCAAGGCAAACACCCTACCACTGTGCTATTGCAGACGGTGATGAGCACTACTTACTGGTTAAGGGAATACTATATTAAGAAATACTGTGATAAATGTTTATGCACCAAATGAATGGTAAACAAAGTTCTTAAAGCTACTGTTCAAAAACCTAAAGAAACCCATTGACAGAAATACAACAATAGTGGGAGATTTCAAGACCCCACTTTTACTGTTAGGCAGATAAACCAGACAAAGTATCAGTAAAGAGACAAGAACCCTAAATGTGGAGCTAAAATAACTGGGTTTGTTATACAAATAAAAGGTTCTCCACTCCCAAAATGAAGAATACACATTCTTTAGTGCACATGAAACATTCTCCAGAATAGATCACATACTAGGGCACAATTCAAACATACATAAATTTACAATTACAGACATCATACAAAGTATCTACCATCTCAGATCACAATACCATGAAAGCAGATGTTAACACAAAGAAAACAGGGAAAACTTCCAACAGTTGAGACCTGAACAAAACACTACTAAACAATTGGATCAAAAAGGAAATCAGGAAAAAATAAAAATATTCCTAGGAACTAATGAGAATGAAGAGAGAAGCTAGCAGAATCTATGAGATATAGCAAAAACTGTATAGAAATGCTGGCCTATGTTAAGAAAAAAGAAAAATCCTAAGTCAACAACCTAAACACACATCTCAGAAATCTGGAGAAGGAACAGAAAATTAACACAAAAAGTAGTAGGAGGGAAATGGTAAGATCTCAAGCATAAATCAATGACATAGAAACTAAGAAAGCAATTCAAAGAATCAATGAAACCTGATGTTATGAAAAAAATAATCAGATAAAAAAATCTTTAGCTAGAGGAAAGAAAGAGAAAATGCTCACCTAAACCATCACTTAATCACTTAATCACTTAACTTCCCGTTAGTCGTCGATTTGCTCGAGCGGGCACCAGTAATGTCTCCATTTGTCCCTGTCGCGTGCTAGTGTAGCCCAATGGCATCTGTTCGCCCTGGGAACAAGAAGAGCCTCAAACCAATCGTTCATGATCTTGACGAAGAAGTCTGACCATCTGGAAGGTGGGCGGCCACACGGTCTTTTGACATCCCATGGGATCCAGTCGGTAACAGCTCTAGTCCAGCGGTCGTCTTTAAATCTCATTACGTGACCAGCCCATCTGATTTTTGACACCTTGGCAAATGAGACAGCATCCCTGATTCTTGATCATCGACGGATTTCAGAACTCCGGATTCTTTCTCTCATTTGAGTGAAACGTGATATTCCAAGCATAGCTCTTTCTATTCTTCTTTGGGAGACCCGAATAGCGTTCTCATCTTGTTTGCGTAGGGCCCAGGTCTCTGAGGCATATGTTAATGCAGGAAGAACAGTGGAATCAAAGAGATGTGCCCGGAGCCGGAGGTTCTTCATCCTCTTAGCTATTTCTTCGACGTTCTTGAAGGCGTTCCAAGCTGCTCTCTTCCTCCTGCGCAGCTCGGGTGCCAGGTCATTTGTCATGTTGACTTCTTGACCTAGGTACACATAGCTGTTGCATTTGGAGATGGTCGTTCCGTTGAGAGCGAATGGGGCATCAGGAACGAGGCTGTTTCTCATAAACATTGTCTTTGTAAGATTCAGCTGTAGTCCGACCTTTCCACATTCACGGTCAAAGTCGGCTAGCATTTGTGCCGCTTGGCTGATGTTTGGTGTTATTAAAACAATGTCATCAGCAAAACAGAGGTGGTGTAGTTGCCGACCATCTATCTTCACTCCCATTCCTTCCCATTCCAGTCGTCGCATGATGTTCTCGAGGGTGGCATTGAAGAGTTTTGGTGAAATGGTATCACCCTGCCGCACCCCTCTCTTGACATCAACGATCACTTCTTTGTAGAATGATGAGATTCTGGTAGTGAATCCGCAATACAGCTCACGGAGGATCCTGATGTATTGGGCTTGAATGCCCAATTAGAATTTAGATTCTGCCTTCTGGAACTAAACCATATCAGAGATGAAAGGAGAAAAATTACAATGGATCATTCAGAAATTCAAAATATAATGAGAGGTTACTATAAAAAGCTCTATGCTCTTAAACTGGAAAACCTAAAAGAAAATTGATGGATTCTTAGAGTCATGTAATCCACCAAAGTTGAATGAGGAGTATATAGAAAGCCTAAGCAGGCCAATCACAAGTAATAAAATTTAAATAGTCTTCTATTAAAATTTAAATAAAATAATAGTCTTCCTGAAACAAAAGTTCTGGTCCAGATGGGTTCACTGGTGAGCCCTATCAAATCTTCACAGATTTACTGCCTTTACTCCTTAAACTCTTCCAAGATTCAGGAATCCTTCCTAACACCTTCTCTAAAACTAAAACACATAACTAAAGCAGACATAGATATTCCCAGAAAAGAAAATTCTATAGCAATATCCTTGATGAACATTGATGCAAAAATCTTTAACAGAATCTTAGCTAACAGAATACAATAAGATATAAAAAAAAATCATACACCCTGATCAAGTGATATTCATCCCAGGATTGGAATGATGGTTCACCATTCTGTATTATATATTATGATTTGATCACTTGATCACTTGACATCCTGTTACTCATCGATTTGCTCAAGCGGGCACCAGTAACGTCTCCATTCGTCCCTGTCAAGTGCTAGTGTGGCCCAATGGTGTCTGATCACTCCAGGAACACAAAGAGCATCAAACCTAACATTCAGGGTCTTGACAAAGAAATCTGACCATCTCGTAGGTGGGCAGCCACGTGATCTTTTGACATCCTGTGGAATCCAGTCAGTAATGGCTCTAGACCAGCGGTTGTCTCCAAATCTCATGACGTGTCCAGCCTAGCTGATTTTCGACGCCTTGGCAAATGAGACAGCATCCCTGATTCTTGATCGTCAATGGAGGTTGGAACTCCGGATTCTTTCTCTCATTTGAGTGAAGCGTGATACTCCAAGCATAACTCTTTTGATTCCTCTTTGGGAGACCCGAATATCATTCTCATCCTGTTTTAGTAGGGCCCAGGTCTCTGAGGCGTATGTTAATATGTTAATGCAGGAAGAACAGTGGAATAGAAGAGATGTGCGTGGAGCTGGAGGTTCTTCATCTTTTTAGCTATTTCTTCGACACTTTTGAAGGCATTCCAAGCTGCTCTCTTCCTCCTGTGCAACTCAAGTGCCAGGTCACTCCTGATGTTGACTTCTCGACCTAGGTACACATATCTGTTGCATTCAGAGATGTTTGTCCTGTTGAGAGTGAATGGAATGTCAGGAACGAGACCATTTCTTATAAACATTGTTTCTGTTAGATTTAGCTGTAGTCTTTCCACACTCATGGTGAAAGTAAGCCAGCATTTATGCTGCTTGGCTGATGTTTGGTGTTATAAGAACAATGTCATTGGCAAAGTGGAGGTGGTGTAGTTGCTGACCGTCTATCTTCACTCCCATTCCTTTCCATTCCAGTATTCACATGATGTTTTTGAGGGTGGCACTGAAGAGTTTCAGTGAAATGGTATCACCCTGCCAAACCCCTTTCTTGACATGGATGATCACTTCCTTGTAGAATGGTGAGATCCTGGTAGTGAATCCATAATACAGCTCATGGAGGATCCTGATGTATTGACTTTGAATGCCCTGTTTGGCTAGGGTTTCCATGACCGCTCCAGTCTCAACAGAATCAAAGGCCTTCTTTAAATCAATGAAAGACAGAGCAGCACCTTCAACTCCCGAGAAACCTCAATGAGCTTGCTTATCATGTGGATATGGTCGATCGTGCTGAATCCTTTTTGGAACCCGGCTTGCTCACATGGTTGTCCTTCATCTAGTGATCTGCCAATCTTATTCACTGATGACACAAGTGAACAGCTTGTAGATGACAGACAATAGGCAGATAGGGTGATAGTTGCCAATGTCGTGGATGTCTCCCTTCTTGTACAGTAGTACAGTCCTGCTGGTTTTCCATTGGGATAGAACTTTGCATTCAGACAGGTAGTGTGTGAAGAGCCCAGCCAGTGTATTGATGAATTCTGATGGCAGGTTCTTTAGGTGTTCAGTCTGACCTTGTCTGGGCTGGGTGCTGTTCCCTTCTTTACCAATGAAATTGTGTGTCGAATTTTGGAAGAGAGAACGTTGGGAATGACCTATCCATCCTGCAGAATTTGATATGTGGGGAGGTGGATGTGGCTATTGAAGAGATCCAAGTAGAAGTCATGGATAATCTTCTCCATTGCCCTTCTGGAAGATGTGATAGATCCATCAAGACGTCAGAGGACAGTCATCTTGGTCTTGTAGTTGGCGAAGGACAGGCAGGCATTGCAAATGCTTTTCCCAACTTCTGCCGCATCTGCTAGCACTGTTGCTCTTCTCTCTTTAAGGTCTTCCTTTATCATTTGTCTGGACTGCTTTGCAAGCTCGGACATTCACTTGAGGTTGACTGAGGCCTGCGCCAAGACATGTTGATGAATGAGCATGAAAGTTTTAGAGGACAGGCATCTTTTTGTGGCTATCTTTCTCTCAGAGTTCCTTGCACTATCATGGAGGCACTGAACCAGTCAATTGTATTCCTCATCAATGTTGTCAAGGACGACATCTTTCCATATTGCCACAATAGTGCCAAAGAGCTCCCAGTTGGTGGTCATTCTGGGAGTTCTCTTCTTAAACATTGCAGCCCTTTCTCCCCACTCTGTGAACTAGAATTTTGCACAAAGGAGACGGTGGTCTAATCTTGTTTGGAATTTTGGGACAACAGCGACATCGGTCAGGCAAAACAATTGAATATGATGTGGTCAATTATGTTGTGGAACCATCCACCGGGAGACTCCCATGTCTAACGTTTAAATTTGGCCTTCTGGAACTGTGAGTTATCATGGATGGTCTTGGTCAACATGATGAACTCAGACAGTCTGTCACCCTGTTCATTCCATTCTAGGCCATCGGTCCTGATGTGGAGTTCTTCGGCTGATCTTATCAGTCCTATCTTGGCATTAAAGTCACCGACAATGATCTTGTAGAAGGTGTGGTCTTCTTTATAGAACTTTTCCAGCTCCATGTAGAACTTCTCAATTTCTCCTTCATCATAATTGGATGTTGGTGCGTAGACAACAAAGATAAAAACTGCTGGCAGTGAGCCACATCTATTCAAGTGTAATTGTCCCATTTGGTTTTTAGGCATTCAAATTAATCAATGCTCATGGCCAAGTTCATGTTGACAAGGACACCACCGACGCCTCTTTTGTCACATGTTCTGAGAAACAGCTCTTCTCCAGTGTTGAAAATGGCGTGATGTGGTTGATGCCTTCTCGTCTCTGTCAGACAAATGATGTTGTACTTGATCTTTCGCACTTGTACCATCAGATCCTTGATGGATGCATCTGATTCCAGCATACGTGCATTGAAAATACAGACAATGATTTTTTGTCCTTCTTTGTTTTTGCAGGCTAGTTCGACCTTGAGATTTTATCAGCCTCTCCTTCTTCATCCTTCTTAACGCTGCCATATTGGTAGCTCTTTCAGGGTCAGGGGAATGAGACCCATTGTATTTACTGGTTTTGGCATATCTAATATGCCATGGATGACTTGCCAGGCTTTGCTGTGCAGGCAGGATATTCTTGGTAGCTTTCCAAGCTCTCCGAGGGGGATAGGGGCTTTTGGGGTGGCCTCTAATCGCCCCTGCAGGTTTTCCCATAGTTCAAGCCATATTTGAACCTTATCAAATATGACCGAGACTCACGCACGAGTGAAGCCCACAGAACCAGGTAAGTGGAACTCTGTGACCTTGAACTCCAGGCTCAACAGGACCTGGGAACAGAGTTCCTCTGCCTACTTCCACCAATCTCGGACAACCAAGGGATTAAACCCAGAAGCCCCACCCTACCCTGCCCTGTCTGCTTCCACCAACCTCCGGTGACCCAGGGATTACACACAGAGACCTACCCTACTGGTACCAGATAAATACCTCATCAGCAGACCTCCGCTACCTCCACTACCTCCACTATCCAGCTGCCACCACACTCCAGGATGCTTCGCCGTCGTGCGACACATCCTAAGATACTTAATATCCATCTTCCAAGATTACCACAACATATTATGACATACAAGTAAATTAACATAATATACTACATCAGTGAAAGTAAAGCTAAAAATCATATGACATACCAATTAATACAGAGGAAGCTATCTTCCATTTGTTAAATATGACCACCTTAACTAGTTTGGATGCTCTGGGTAGGACTATCTCACTGGCCCATGCATGTTTCATCCCTTAGAAAGTTCTAGAACCAGAGGGAACCCCCTAAAGCATAAGCTAGCAAAATAATTCAATTCCAATTTCTATTATTTTGGGGGTTTGGGCGTAGGGGGCCAATCCCGACAGAGTTCAGGACTTGCTCTTGACTTTGTGATCAAGGATCACTTCTGGTGGGGCTGGGGATACCTTATGTGGTGCCAGTGATAGAACACAGGTCAGCTGTGTGCAAAGTAAGCACCACTGTATTATTACTCCAGCACAATTCCCTCTTTAAAACATTCATATCTATTGGTTCTTTGCACAGAGAGTGGTGGAGAAAGAGTAAGACAGGAGAGAGAGGAGACTTGGTGCAGAGGCCACTGCAGATATCTTGGAAGAGAATGAGTTATCAGACAACTGAAATCAAGGCAGGAATCCGGGGTGCCATGGAGAGGGTTGGAGGGGAAGCCCAGGGTCAGAGACAGGCAAAGTCAATCTGTGTCTGGGAATGCAGCTTTACGCAAGAGGAAAAGTGGAGAGGATATGGGTGTAGGAAGAAGGTGGACAACTTCAATGGTAGCTTCAACTAGGAGAGGCTTTAATGCTTCCAGTGGGCATGCCAGCTGGGCTGGCAGTAGACTGACTTTAGTTTAGAAGATTGGACCAGGCTACCAATGAGATAAAGGTTCTGTGGAAGGCATTTGTGACACTAGAATATTGGGAGCTTCTTGGTGAAAGTAAAATGAAGTTAGGACAAATCTCTGAACTCCTTTGGCTGCTTTGAGGACATGGAGACCGCCTTGGAGGAAAACAGAAAAGGCAGTAGTTTCATCAACAGCAATGGAAAGAGGTTTTTAAGAAGCATTTCTGAAAATCTGATTATCCCTGAAATCATTTTTTTTGCTTGAGAACTTACAGGGCTCCTCATATTTTTCTACATTTATGATAAAAAGTAAAAGATAAAGCACATACACAGTAACTATCTGTCTATATTCTCTCCTGTGAGCAATTGCACAATGGGCTCTCACTTGAAAGGAGAAAGTGAAAATATGGAGTGGGGGTGAGTTAGGGGAAGCTTGAATGAATGAAGGGATATCTTCATTCCCTCCCTACTGTTAGGAAATAGATTCTGAAATGTACAGAATTTCTGTAACAGAATGCCAGCTAGTGGAGAAAATGTCGCAGTTGAATGCGAGTCAAATCTGTGCTGGCATTTCCCAGTCCAATCCTGTCCTCTCACTGGACCTTCATCAAGAGGCCTGGGGAGGTGCTGAGTTTGCTAAGCCCACCAGTCTGATGGGCACCCAGAGTTCTTTCCTGGCTTTCTGGAAGGAATGAGGTGGGGGTGATGGAATAATTCATATTAGTGACATTTCTCATTTCTAATAAATAACCTTGTGTTCTGACCTGCAATAATGTGAAATGCTAACAAAGCTGTGAGGAAATTAAAAACCTGTGATGTGACTTGGAGGCTGCCTTCATGGGTCCTGTTCAGGTGACAAAGGTCCATGAGATCCTGGAAAGAAACAAAGGAAGAGAAAGGTTACAGAGGAAGCAGCCATGTGGTGAAATGCCAAAGCACAAGAGTTTATCTAGGCTGGAGAGATACCCTTTTCATAAAGACATCCAAGCCAAGGGTCACAAATAGGTCTAAGCACCAACCTCCCACAGCAAATGATTCACAGAAGACCTGAACTTCTGGGGTCTATATTACAACAAGATCTAGCCTGCAGCATGTCTGGTATATAAGAACTTAGAATTTTCAAAATTCTTTATTCATAATACACTTCATTTAATTTACAGAAAACCTGGCAAGGGGACTCATAAAGTTAGTACAGTAGATACTTGCCTTGCACACAGAAGGTTCAATCCCTGAAGTCATAACTGGTTTCTCAGGCACCACCAAAAATGACCCCTGTACACAGAGCCAGGAATAAATTATGTATAGTGTATGTCTAGTATATATATTATATACATATAATATATGTATATTATAGGTACATCTGTCACTGTCCTCCTGTTGTTTGTAAATTTGCTCGAGTGGGTCCAGTAACATTGTGAGACTTGTTACTGTGTTTGGCATATCAAATATGTCACACGTAACCGCTTGCCAGGCTTTGCCATCCAGGCAAGATACTCTCGGTAGCTTACCGGGCTCTCCAAGAGGGGTGGAGGAATCAAACTCGGATGGGCTGTGTCGGTCGTGTGCATGTCAAACATCCTACCTGCTGTGCTATCGCTCCAGCCCTATATAAATATATATGCATATATAAATTATATATTAAATATATAAAAATATATCATATTTATATAATAAATATAGTATAGTATAAAAATAAGCAATGTCTTATTCTCTAATTCTCACTCTCAGAGAACCCAGCAGGCTACTGAGAGTATCCTGCCCGCATATATGTCTGACTGGGAACACCTGTAAAGGTGATTAGAGGTTGCCCCAAAAGCCTCCATCCCTCTTGGAGAGCCCAGCAAGCTACCGAGAGTATCTTGCCCACACAGAAGAGCCTGGCAAGCTACCCGTGGTGTATTCAATAACAATGATGGTTCTCATTCCCCTGACCCTGAAAGAGTCCCCAATATGCCATCGGACTACACTGGCACGTGACAGGGACGAATGGAGACGTTACTGGCACCCACTTGAGCAAATCAATGAACAACAGTGTTATAGTGATAGTGATAGTGATAGTGATAGTGATTGATAGTGATAGTGATAGTGATAGTGATAGTGATAGTGATAGTGATAGTGCCTGGTCTGGCCCCGAATAATAAGGTGAGTTTGGCTTGGATTAAGACTCCCACCTGGCAAAGGACCAGTGAGAGAAAGACTCAGAGAAAGTAACCAACTTGCCTAAGGTCACACAACAACCTGGTCAGATAGGGTTCAGAACCTAAGTCTACTGAGCATAGTTATGGATTACTGTAGCCCACTATCTTTCAGAATAATATTGCATCATAAAATGAGATCAATACAAAGTATCAGTGAGTCCCTTAAAGAATTCCCTGCCCAGCAGAGGACAGACTCCTGGGCTTATAGGTTTGCATGGCCCAGACACATTAAGGGTCTATAGAAAGAGAAGCCATTGATAAACACAGCAGTTGAATTCCAAAGTAGGTGTCATAATGGAAGCTCACATTTTCCAAACCAAACAAAATATTGGCTATTACTGAAAGACCTACTCAGGCTGCATCAATATCAATTTGTTGCTACTTATTGTTGTGATCTTTTCCTCGGACATCAGGGTGGCAGTCAATCTGTAATGCATGCAGCTCTCAGCAGACCTAAGAAGTTAGGTGGAGTCAATAATGCTTCGTCTACCTCAAATCATTCGATTCCCCCTCCCTGTTTCTTTTATAGAAACCTGCAGAAGAATTAAGCCTGAATTTCCAGAAATTCAAATATTTGCTGGACCTGGCCATGCCTTCTGCGAATAGGATGGGAGTGGGAAGAATAGGAAATGACCCAGCTAAGAAGTTTGGTCAGTGAAGGACCTTAAGAATAAGATTCCAAAATTCTAAAAGACAAATGATTCAGTAAGGGGTCAAAGAGTGAGTTGTGAGTCATTCCTCTTTGAATCCTGATAGACCTCAAACGGTCCTGTCAGTTGAAGTCAATTGCATCTTGTTAATGTTATTACCCTAAATAAGAGGGACAAAATAGAAAAGGTGATTATTCAAAGACACTGAAAATAGATGGATTAGCTGCTGAACATGTTGGTGTCAGAGAAATACTCTTTCAGACCATCTGAGATGCCATCATCCACCTTTAGAATGACTTCGGTTAAGGAGGCTGACCACACAGAGGATATGGAGTCTGCAGAAAATCTTATACTCTAAAGTGGCTCAATTCAAAACTGTTTGACAATACCTACTAAAGTTCAACATACCCAATTCATGTAGTTCAGCTCCTAGGTAAAATTTACCATAAATATATACATATGTTCACCAAAAACACAAATTTGAATGCTCATAATAGCACTTTTATGATAGTCACATATTAGAAATTACCCAACTGTACAAAGACAATAGACCAAAGAATGCTATGGCCACACAATGAGAATGGACATGGCTGAGTCTTATCAGTGTCATACAAAAGCAGATGGAGCAAAGAATACCTATTGTAGGCTTACAGTTACATCAAAATTCCAGATGGGTGAAACTATTCTAGGATGTGAGAAGCCAATATGCAACTCTTGGAAAGGTAGTGATGATGAGGGTGTTGGTCCTATTTTTTCTTATCTGGGTTTTGCTTACAAACTCCCTCTGACCTGTAACCCCCCCCAAAATAGAAAGAAATATAAGGAAAAAAGATAAAGAAAAAAACAAGGCACATTTCACCAGCATTCCTAACTAATCCTGCTGTTCCTGTTGCAGCCATTGCCCAATTCACTGTACTGGGGCAGGAGAGAAGCAAAGAAAAAACTCTTTTCTGGCGTTCATTGGCACTTATTGCACATTAGTTCTTGGTAAATTTTTCTCTTAACTCATCTCCTTTATTTACTTTTTTACTAAGAACTTGCTGGAGCAATAGCACAGCGGGTAGGGCGTTCGCCTTACAAGCGGCCAACATGGCCGACCCGAGTTCGATTCCTCCGCCCCTCTCGGAGAGCCTGGCAAGCTACCGAGAGTATTCGATATGCCAGACACAGTAACAACAAAGTCTCCAATGGAGACGTTACTGAGCCCGCTCGAGCAAATCGACGATCAACGGGAGGGCCTTTACTAAGAACTTAACTATTTTGCAAAGCGTGATCAGAAGGAGATTTGAGACTGACAACATGTTAGAAACCTGGGTCTGAGGTGGGCTTGATGGTGGTGCCACCCTTTTTGTACAAATTGGGTTCACTTGGTCAGAAGACAGCATTACATCTGAGAGACCTTGCATGGAACAATGAGGATACCCAACATTGCCAGTAGCAGACAGGGTCACGTTTCCATTTGAGACAGATATCTGGAACAAGAATTATGTGGAGGGAAAATGAGATCAAATTGGAGGCAGGAGTTTGGAAATTAGGAGCTGATTTTAATGTTTTAAGCAAGAAATGATATATGTCTTGAAAATATAGGCTTCACTGTTTTATCCCATTGTCTCCATCATGCCCACAGACAGAGATCATGCTGTGGCAGAGGGAATGCCAAGAAATAAATGCTGGGGATAAGAATGAAGGCAAGTACTAAGGTCAGAGGGGAAGTGAGAACATTGCCACTGGCCATTAATCATGGCCAGGGGAGTCTGGGATTTCACCAGCCATGGTACCATCATGTGCTCTGGGAAGTGCTTCCAGGTCTCTAATTCCCTCTGTGATGACTAAAGCCAGCTGTGAGCATTTTTAAAAAATCACATTTTGTATTTTCAGAGAAGTGGGGTTTTTTATTTCTTAAACAAACTTTGATTTACTTCCTCTTTTCTGTGCAGATTCCTATAGTTTAACTATTCTGGCTAAGCAGCTCTCTTGATATTTCAAGTCTCAATAACCTGCTTGTTGTCAGAAAAGAATATCTTCACAGCTGCAAAGATAGGCACCTCCCAACACAGAAAATCCAGCCCTACCCACCATCAGTCCTAACTAATCATGATGAAAACAGGATGGAGAACCCATGTGGAACCTAGGTTGGGAGCTGGAACTCCACAGAACAGGACAGACAGACAAAGCAGAGTTCTAACAATATTAGATAAACACCACAGTAAAGGTACTAGAAGCATTTAGGACTACCAATGAAGGCAGTTTGTTCTCCTAATAGTGGGCCAGGCAGGTGACAGCACCTCTCACAAACTTAATCAAATTATTACAGTGACTGCTTCTAAAGGAAGTTAGTATATGATCTGAGGCCCAGTGCTCAAATCCAGGGAAAGAAATATGTTCTATCACTGAACCACAACCCAGTTCCTTTAGTTGAAAGGATTTGAAGCAGTCTTTTATTTATTTATTTATTTATTTATTTATTATTTATTTATTGAATAACTGTGGGAAAGGTTACAAAGCTTTCAGGTTTAGGTCTCAGTCATGCAAATATCAAACACATTTCCCTTTACCAATACTTATTTTTTACCATGAAGAACCCCAATAAAACCCCACCCCCCACCCCTCCCAGTCCCTGTGAGGCAGATGAATTCTAGTTAACACTCTATCTGCTTTGATTAGATTCACTGTTTCAATAAAAGATTCACCACTATTATTTAGAGTTTACCCCCACCAAATCAGACATGCTGAAAAAGTATTGTGAAGTGATTTGCTTTCTACAGCTGGGTTCAAGAATTAAATGTTGGTTTTGGATTTCTGCTATTTTACTTATTGACCCTGGAAGTATTTCTACTGAAAGTCAGATAGTTAAGAAATTGGTTTCTGTGTTCTGGAGTCGTGGCCATGCTGGAGAGCCGCTCGTGGGGGGCAACTGGTGGCCTCGGTAGGGCGTGAAGGGCGGACCGAAACGCCCCCCTTCCCATGAGGTTTTAGTCGCCCCCACACCCCCGGCTCATACTTGCTGTCCACAAGGCTCCCATGCGGACGCCATCTTTCTTTCCAGAGAGGAGAGGGTGAATGGAGCAACACCCTTTCCCCTCCAGACAGACATGATGGCCTGGATTAACGCATAGTCCTTTCACTTTTCTGCTCCAAGCTGCTGGTTTCTGCATTAAGTCCTTGTGCTTCTGGGGCTGTGGCCGTGCTGGAGAGCCACTCGCGGGGGGCAACTGGTGACCTCGGTAGGGCGTGAAGGACAGACCGGAACGCCCCCCTTCCCATGAGGTTTTAGTCGCCCCCACACCCCCTGCTCATACCTGCTGTCCACAAGGCTCCCATGCGGCCGCCATCTTTCTTTCCAGAGAGGAGAGGGCGAATGGGGCAACACCCTTTCCCCTCCAGACAGACATGATGGCCTGGATTAACGCATAGTCTGTTCACTTTTTTGCTCCAAGCTGCCGGGTTCTGCATTAAGTCCTTGTGCTTCTGGGGCCGTGGATGTGCTGGAGAGCCGCTCGCGGGGGGCAACTGGTGACCTCGGTAGGGCGTGAAGGATGGACCGGAACGCCCCCCTTCCCATGAGGTTTTAGTCGCCCCCACACCCTCGGCTCATACCTACTGTCCACAAGGCTCCCATGCAACCGCCATCTTTCTTTCCAGAGAGGAGAGGGCGAATGGGGCAACACCCTTTCCCCTCCAGACAGACATGATGGCCTGGATTAACGCATAGTCCTTTCACTTTTCTGCTCCAAGCTGCCGGGTTCTGCATTAAGTCCTTCTGCTTCTGGGGCCGTGGATGTGCTGGAGAGCCGCTCGCAGGGGGCAACTGGTGACCTCGGTAGGGCATGAAGGACGGACTGGAACGCCCCCGTTCCCATGAGGTTTTAGTCGCCCCCACACCTCCGGCTCATACCTGCTGTCCACAAGGCTCCCATGCAACCGCCATCTTTCTTTCCAGAGAGGAGAGGGCGAATGGGGCAACACCCTTTCCCCTCCAGACAGACATGATGGCCTGGATTAACACATAGTCTGTTCACTTTTTTGCTCCAAGCTGCCGGGTTCTGCATTAAGTCCTTGTGCTTCTGGGGCCGTGGATGTGCTGGAGAGCCGCTCGTGGGGGGCAACTGGTGATCTCGGTAGGGCGTGAAGGACGGACCAGAACGCCCCCCTTCCCATGAGGTTTTAGTCGCCCCCACACCCCCGGCTCATACCTGCTGTCCACAAGGCTCCCATGCGGCGGCCATCTTTCTTTCCAGAGAGGAAAGGGCGAATGGGGCAACACCCTTTCCCCTCCGGGCAGACATGATGGCCTGGATTAACGCATAGTCCGTTCACTTTTCTGCTCCAAGCTGCTGGGTTCTGCATTAAGTCCTTGTGTTTCTGGGGCTGTGGCCATGCTCCAAACTTAACTCTGATTTTCAGGGAGAAAGGTTGGGTTGTTTACTACCCATTGATCACTTTGTATATAGAGAGATGTTGCGCGGCCGCATAAGTGGCTGCGTGGTTTTGAGAAAAAGTCCTAGTTCACGCATACTCGAGCTGTGCTTGTAGAGGCTTCTGGTCACCAGGGTTCCATCTGGGGGAGGCGGGATGCGGTACCTACCCCATCTGGGACTTCCTGGTGATCTCGGCTCTTTTGGAACCTGTTTTTTTTTTTCTTCCTCCGGGATCTGTGGTTCCCGCCCTCCATGTGGTCCTTCTCTTGGGCTGTATGTTGTTGTCTGAAGCAGTTTTTTAGCTTAAAAATATGTCATTGCAAGCAGAAAGAAAATCTGAGCAAAAAGGCACAGCCAAAGCACAAGACAGTCCCTCCCAAGTTGGATCTCCACACACACAGGAATTTATTGCCAACACATAGCACCCTCAAAGTTACAAAAATCAATATACTACACCTTTGAAGTATGTTAATTTTCTTTTTAAAATTTTTGGTTGGGGGTATCGTGCCGCCAGCAGGTTAATCTGTACCTGTGAGGTGAGTGCATCAGCAGCCTGATGGCGCCTTCTGACTTCCAGATACCCCAAAATTGCTGCTGTGCCTTTGGCCAGACCCCAAAAACTTGGGGCAAAGTTTACCAAGAAACAAAACGGCCAAAAGTTAGGTATGTGAAAGACACATTCACAAACCACTTGCGGCTCAGCTATATAATTGGACGCATGGCCTCTCTGGTTCCTGATAGAACTGCTTAACAGCCATGATCCCAGAAACTCAGAAACAAATCTTAAAACCCAGCGGTTTTTGGCAGAAATGCATCTGGACCCACAGTACATTACTGTTTCCAGGCCACCCCAGGGGGGAAAGGGTGCTGTCCCACCACCTGCTCCCCATACATGGCTCGGTGACTGCCATCTTCCAGAGGCCACTGGACAGTCAGGTTTGGGCCCACAGTGACGAGAGGTCTCACAGGATGGGGGTGGAGCCGGTCCTTTCCTCCCCATCCCAATGAGATCCCGAGTCGCTGCCAATGAACGGTCTCTCTGGCTCCTAATCAAGCTGATTAATGGCCATGATCCCAGAGACTCAGAAACAAATCTCAGAACTCAGCAGCTTTTGGCAGAAATCCCTCCAGATTTGATTGTTAAAATTTTAGAATTTCAAAATCACGCGGCCACTACTGCAGCCACGCGACATCATATGTTATTCATAATCAGCAATAGAAAACAAATTGTCTACTGTTGCCTTTTCAGAAGAGCTGACTGTTGGGATAAAATCCAAAAAAATAATGGTGGGTCTGATGTCAAAATATTGAATGTAATCAAAGTAGAGAGAGAGTAATGTGGAAATCATCTACCCCACAGGTAGGGGGAGGGTGTGTGATGGGGGTATCTTGGTGGAGAATGGGCACTGGTGAAGGTATGAGTGTTTCATTGTATGACCAAGACTTAAACCCGAAAGCTTTGTAACTGCTCTCACTGAGGTTCAATAAATAAAATTATTAAAATTTTTTTTTTAAAGTAAGGGGGCTGTAGCAATAGCACAGTGGGTAGGGAGTTTGCCTTGCACGCGGCCAACCCGGGTTTGATTCCCAGCATCTCATATGGTCCACTAAGCACTGCCAGGGGTAATTCCTGAGCGCAGAGCCAGGAGTGACCCTTGTGCATTGCCAGATGTGACGCAAAAAGCAAAAAAATAAATATAAATAAATAAATTTTAAAAAGTAAGGTAGAGTTCATACCCAATTCAATCAGCCTAATCAGTGGCTGAATAGGTAGCAGTACTCCTACATAAATAAATAAATAAATAAATTAATTAATTAATTTTGGGGTCACATCAGGAGCACTCATTGGGCTACTCCCAGCTCAGTGCTCAGGAGTTACTCCTGGTGATGCTTAGAGAACCAGGTAGTTCTGGGGGTTGAACTTGGGCCTCCAGTATACAAAGCACATACTTAGCCCATTGGGAATGTTCACACACATTCTCTTTAATTGAAATAAACATGAAGATGATATAACCAAAGGTAAAAATAGCATGGCATTTTAAGACATAGCATTAGCCCTCAAAGAAACACCATGTATTCAAGGCCCTATCTCCTAAATACATGCATTTGAAGGGTCTTAATCTCTGTCATTTGTCATTCAAATGCTCTGGAGGTAAGAAATGAAAGGATAGAGGACTTCTGTGGGAATTTAAGGATGGTGTGAGGCAGACTGGGGACAGGTAGCCAAGGGAAGCAGGGGCCCATGATAAGGAATTTTGCAGAATATGTGAGGGAGGTTTGGGCAGTGCAGCTAGGGAGTAACAATGCAGTAACAAGCCCGTGGTGGTGAGACACAGATGGACAGACTGTGACGCTTCCTGTGAGCCCTCATTCAGAGCCGTGGTCTCTACAGCACAGCCAGTGCATTTGCCACCTTCCTTATCCCCTGCTCAAAACCTCTGGTGGCTCCTCACTTGCACACTGTCAAAATGTGCAAATCCTTGCTATTGGGAAGAAGGCACTGTAAGTCAAGGACTGGGAGATGGGTGAAGGCCTTTGGGACATGTCAGAAGCTGAACTAAGGAGGCATCATGGGTGGTGAGATGCAGATGGCGTTTAGAAGTTTCTTCTTTAACTTCCTATTGCAGCTTCCATCGTCCCTTGCACATTTGCCAACATTTCAATGAAGCCGAGTGACTCACGCTCATGCTTTCTACAAAGTGGTTTTTGACTCATTAGATTCCTTCTTCTTGGTGTGTCCTCCCCTGACCCCATCACCTGCTACTGGACAGGCACCTGTTTTTCTGCATCCAACTCCAGAAGTCCTGGAGGTCTTACACCGAGCATCTGCTCTGTGCCTAGAATTGTGCCTGCTGTGTGTTTTGCAGAGAAAACTACACTCATGGCTCTTCCTTCAGGCCTCTCCACTCCACTGATGACCAAGTCTGTGAGCATCACTTTCTCCTTGCTTCCCTACCATTGATCTCTGTGAGGAGAGTCGCTGCTCTCCTCCTTCTGCTTCCCATCCTGGCATTACTACCCTCAAATCCATTCTCTTTCTTGCAGCCTGAGTGATGCTAGAAGGCAGAGTTCCTTGAATCTTATCCCTGTTTCAGATATGTCAGCACTTATTTCTTATTCAAACCACAAACATGTGCTCAGTTTAGGGCCAGGCACTGGTCTGGTTTAGGAACCAAAACAGAAACAAAACCAAACCTGCACTTCAGGAACTCCAAGCTCTGCTGGCACCCCAGGCCATGCTGGGTCTAGATAACTCTCTTTTGTACCCTCCATCTCCTGTCATATTCCACTCTGGTCAGTGGCATCACCTATGGTCTCATGGACCCAGCTGGCTCACTCTCACCCCTGGACCAGGGCCTCTGATGATTCTCTACTCTTGGTAGGGAACAGCCTCCCCTGTGTACTGTGCCACCACTTACTCCTCACTTCTGTCCTTCTTCCCTTTCTCAGTCTCGAGTTTCAT
This sequence comes from Sorex fumeus, assembly GCF_029834395.1. Classification (NCBI taxonomy): domain Eukaryota; kingdom Metazoa; phylum Chordata; class Mammalia; order Eulipotyphla; family Soricidae; genus Sorex; species Sorex fumeus. Next base: position 29,554,324 of record NW_026606155.1, read on the forward strand.
TTATATTTGTTGTTGTTGTTGTTTTGTTTGGGGCCATACTTAGCAATGCTCATGGGTTACTCCTGGCTTGGCATTTAGGAATCACTCCTGGCAGGGCTCAGGGGACCATATGAGATGCCAGGGATTGAACTAGGGTCAGCCGCATGCAAAGCAAATGCCCTACCCACTGTACTATGGCTGCAGCCCCTAAAGTCCTCTTTAGAGAGTCCTCTCTAACCTCTCAAAGCACATCTTCTTTCTACGCTATGTTTATACCACTTGAGTTTCCTTGATTCTCTGTAAGTGCTGAGATCTTGATTCACTTAGTTCCTAAGTTTCTGTCTGCCCTAAGCACACTGCAGGCCTCTGGACTGTAAATAGTGCCTGGAGTCTAGCTTCTTGGGTCACCACACTACAGGGAGTCACATTACTGAATGTGAAGGATACCGGAAATTTGGCAACAGTAAAGTATTTATGAATCACAAAGATAAAAAGTATATATAACAAATAACAAATCTGATATTAAAAATAACAAATATAACAGATAACAAATATTTTGTTTCCCAAACTGCATGCCTGAATTGCAATTCTTGGGTGAAGAGGGGTTAGCAAAAGGTCTTGCGAACATGAGTTAGCACCCACCAAAAACCAACCAAACAAAAAAAAAACCCAAAAAAACAAAAACCAAAATGAAACAAAAACAACAGCAACAACAACAAAAAAGGAGAAGCCTCAGCAAAGGAAGCTGGGAGTGAGATCATGTACCTTTCCCCCACCTGCTCTGCTCTTCCTGCTGCCTCCTAACTGCAGTGCAGATCCCCCCCTAAGTACCTGCCTCTTTTCAGCTGCTGGACAGCAGAAAGGGACTTAGGACTCCTTGCCAGATTCTAAAGATTCAGACCTTGTCAGCTTTTCAGGGAGTTTCACGGGATCCTGTGTCACAGGGGAAGTCTACTAGAACTGACTGGGCAGGTTTGGGGGGTGCTTCGCTTTAGGAGAGTGAGTGGCATGCAGGGACGTCAAAGACAGCAGGAAAAGTGATGCTCTTTAGTCTTCATCTCGGTACACATCGTACAGGTCTGCTAGTTTGGGCATCTGTCGGCTGGCTACTTGAGAGCATACAGACTCGGAGTCATTGGAGTTAGGCAGGAGTGAGGAATGCTGGCTGGCTGGAATGGTTCCCTATGAGGGAAGACAGAGAGGCTAGAAAGGACAATGCTGGTCACTAGTCAGGAAACCACAGGATTCCCCTCCTCATGGGAGGAGATTCTCACATTACACACTAGGATCTTCTCCAACTTCTTTCTGGAGCCTGAAGGACAGTGCTGTGGGGAGAAGAGCAGGAGGAAGCAAGCATTGTCACTTGAAGAGAAGAGCCTTGCCCCAGATCTTCTCCCATCCAAGGACCCGACCAGCACCTGCAACCCAGGTGGCATCACCCAACGACAGGGAATTTCTAAATCACTGCCCTCCTTGCAGACTATCCTCTGCCCCACTCTACCCACCTGCCTTCATTCCATAGGTCTCTCCTGATCCTAGTCACCTGGAGCTTCTAAGCTCGAGCTTCAAATCTGGTTTTGATCTTGTTTAGTGTGACTGATCCTTGCTACTGTCAGTCTGGTTCTGGTTCTTGATCCCCTCATTGAAGCACTGCATTTGTCTGCTGGTTCAGGTGCCAGGACTCTATAATAAGGCAGAAGCTCTCAGGTCTGTCTCCTGGCATCATGGGAGTCTCACTTGCTAAAAGTAGTAAGCCCGCCCAGTCTTGACTTTCTTATCTGTCAAATGGGAGACACAGTAACAGCAGCCTCATGTGATCGATCATACTCAGGGAGCTTATTTACCTGTAAGAACTTAGTCAAATGCCTGACATTCAGGAAGCACTCGGCAGGTGTTAGGGAAAACTGGAGTTTGCCCCCATGGATCCACTGAACTTCCTGGGTTCTCATATTCAAAGCATACAGTCAGAATGTTTCAAACAAAGGTGCCACTCTCTGTCCTGGGTGCCTGGTTTCAGAAAGTGCAATCAGACTTCCAGACAAGTCTATGGACTGAGAACAGAGTGAACAAGGAGTGGGCAAGTATCCACAGATGTAGGTGTGAGAGGAACGGATTCCTGGGGTTGTTTGAAAAGCAGGGGTTAACACCTAGGGTGATGAGAATGAAGAGGCTGGGCAGGAACCCCAGTAAACAGTGAGCATAAAAGTACAGGGAGCCAACCTCTGGCCCTCCCCAAACCCCTCATGCTTCTGGACTGCAACACCTCCAAGAGGGTCAGAACACAGCCCCTGCACCCTTCAGGGAGTCAGCGAAGCTTTGTACCTTTCAGGGGTCCAGGAGGCATGTCCCAGCGAACAGAGGAGATTGGGGGTAGAAGAGAACACTCATTCACAGCTGCCAGGATGGCACAGATCTAGATTCTAAAGTTCAGTCCTGGTTTTGGGGCAGTAAATCTATGTTCTGTGGGTCCAAACCTACAGAATGTTTGAAACAGGAGCCTCCTGCCTGCCCAGCTGAACTTGCCCATTGGGAAGGACAGAAATGCCAACACTTCCTGAAGGCCCCAGAGAGGGCAGTCCTTCACCTCAGGGCTGCCTGGCCTCTCATTGAGCTGCTGCTGACTCAGGCTGGAGTAGAGGAGAGCAACCCCCCCCCCCCACCACCACCACCACCACCACCTCTGAGTCTCTTTGCCTGCGGGGAGCTCTCTGAGGATTGGGGGTGTTGAAAAGGGAAAGGACAGAACAGGAAAAGGGCAGGAGGGGGCCTGTTCCCACCTGTCCCTGGGCTTCATTCAGACACCAGAATGCTAAGAAGAGGGTACAGGAGATGGGGGTCAGAGGATTCAGGCTTCCCTACTCCCATGAAGGCACCAAGCACAGAGGCCTAACCAGGACAAGATGACTCCTCTCTCCTCAGCAGCCTGGATTCTATGGTGTCCCCAATCTTAGGGTTCCAGTCTCCTTTCCCCTGTGACTATATTATTCCTAGGCTATTTTTCCCACCTTCCCATCTAAGGCCCACTCAAGATTCTGCTCCTGCCTGTACCCCAGCTAATGGAGGGGGTGTGGGTGCAGAGCCAAATCTTCATGGTGCCAGATCTCTCCAACTAAAACATTATCATGAAACCCTTCAAGAAAAATTTAAAAAAAAACAGTTTTCACAAGGATGAAAGAGTGCCAAGCATAAATTGGAGGGCTTTTGATGGAGAGAACATATGTGAAACCATTAGTGGTCCCTGTTTTAAGACCCACTTAGAACCTAGCCCACAGGGCCACTTAGTGCTAAGATGGCAGCCACAGCCCCAACATGCCACAGTGAAAGCAGTGGCGCATTTTGCTCTCAGAAAACAGGTTTTAGGGACTCAAGGACTAAACAGATAGAGGCAAAAGTGCAGCCCCCTCCCCAATCCTTAGCCACATTTTAGTCTTCGGGAGGAAAGTAATCACTTAAAGTGCTTCATACTACAAAGGAAACATTTGCTTGTTCATGAGCACACATTAACTGTGTTTGCGCTACATATGAACTGGACAAAGTACCAGTTCTAAGGATGGCCCATAAAGACCAGGCCCTGTATTCCAGCTTCATTTCCAAGATGGAAAATGGACACAAAATGAACAATAGAGTGTGAGGTCAGAGCCAGCACAAGGATCAGCCAGCACTGAAAAGATTAAAGGCTTGTTAATCCTGCTGAGACTCCCAAACTGAACAAAAGTTATTTAACAGAACAACTTTGGTTCAGTTTGTAACATATTAGCAGGGTACACAAGCCTTTCTAACTTTTATACATCTGCACAATGGAATACTATGCAGCTGTTAGGAAAGATGAAGTCATGAAATTTGCTTATACGTCAGTGGTCATGGAGAGTATCATGCTAAGTGAAATGAGTCAGAAAGAGAGAGACAGATATAAAATGACTGCACTTATTTGTGGAGTATAAAATAACATAATATGAAACTGGGGCTGGAGTGATAGCACAGAGGGTAGGGCATTCGCCTTGCACGAGGCCAACCTGGGCACTATTCCTCTGCCCCTCTCGGAGAGCCCAGGAAGCTACCAAGAGTATCTCACCCACATGGCAGAGCCTGGCAAGCTACCTGTGATGTATTCAATATGCCAAAAACAGTAACAACAATTTGTTGTGAGACATTACTGGTGCCCAATCAAGCAAATCAATGAACAACGGGAGGACAGTAATACAGTAATACAGTATACAGTAATATGAGACTGATACCCAAGGACAGGAAACACAAGGGCCAGGAAGATTGCTCCATAGTTGGAAGCCTGCTTCATGATCTGGAATAGAGAAGGGATCCTTAAGTCAATAATGGTTGGAGGGATCGTTCAGGAAGGGAGATGTGTGCTGAAAGTAGATAAAGGACCAAATGTGATAACCTCTCAGTATCTATAACGAAAAACATAATGCCCAAAAGTAGAGAGAGGGTATGAGGGAAATTGTCTGCCATAGAGGCAGGGGGATGGGTGGGATGGGGGGTACTGGGTTATTGATGGTGGAAAATATGCACTGGTGGAGGGATGGGTGTTGGATCATTGTATGACTGAAACTCAAACATGAAAGCTTTGTAGCTGTATCTCATGGTGATTCAATAAAAAAAGGACATTTGAAGCAGGATGCTCCTATGGGGGGTGGGGAGGGGGAAGCCTTTCCAACACCTCGGCATCTGGTGAGACCCAGAGTCTCAGGAAGGCCTTGGAGAATGGCTCCTCGCTGATTGAAATGGAGTTGCTCATAAGCCCAACTAGGATCAGAGTTGGATTTAATCAGTTTTTTTTTTTAATTTATTTATTTATTGAATCACTGTGGGAAAGGTTACAAAGCTTTCAGGTTTAGGTCTCAGTCAGGCAAATATCAAACACATTTCCCTTTACCAATACTTATTTTTTACCATGAAGAACCCCAATAAGACCCCACCCCCCACCCCTCCCAGTCCCTGTGAGGCAGATGAATTCTAGTTAACACTCTATCTGCTTTGATTAGATTCATTGTTTCATTAAAAGATTCACCACTATTATTTAGAGTTTACCCCCCCCAATCAGACATGCTGAAAAAGCATTGTGAAGTGATTTGCTTTCTACAGCTGGGTTCAAGAATTAAATGTTGGTTTTGGATTTCTGCTATTTTACTTATTGACCCTGGAAGTATTTCTACTGAAAGTCAGATAGTTAAGAAATTGGTTTCTGTGCTCTGGAGTCGTGGCCGTGCTGGAGAGCCTCTCATGGGGGGCAACTGGTGGCCTCGGTAGGGCATGAAGGACGGACCGGAACGCCCCCCTTCCCATGAGGTTTTAGTCGCCCCCACACCTCCGGCTCATACCTGCTGTCCACAAGGCTCCCATGCGGCCGCCATCTTTCTTTCCAGAGAGGAAAGGGCGAATGGGGCAACACCCTTTCCTCTCCGGACAGACATGATGGCCTGGATTAACGCATAGTCCATTCACTTTTCTGCTCCAAGCTGCCGGGTTTTGCATTAAGTCCTTGTGCTTCTGGGGCCGTGGCTGTGCTGGAGAGCCGCTCGTGGGGGGCAACTGGTGACCTCGGTAGGGCGTGAGGGACGGACCAGAACGCCCCCCGACCCATGAGGTTTTAGTCGCCCCCACACCCCCGGCTCATACCTGCTGTCCACAAGGCTCCCATGTGGCCGCCATCTTTCTTTCCAGAGGGAGGAGGGCGGAAGGGAGCAACACCCTTTCCCCTCCAGCAGACTTGATGGCCTGGATTAACGCATAGTCCATTCACTTTTCTGCTCCAAGTTGCCGGGTTCTGCATTAAGTCCTTGTGCTTCTGGGGCTGTGGCCGTGCTGGAGAGCCGCTCGTGGGGGGCAACTGATGACTTCGATAGGGCGTGAAGTAAAGGTAAAAGGTAAAGGCCCTCCCATTGATCGTCGATTTGCTCGAGCAGGCCCAGTAACGTCTCCATTGGAGACTTTGTTGTTACTGTGTTTGGCATATCAAATACTCTCGGTAGCTTGCCGGGCTCTCCGAGAGGGGCGGAGGAATCGAACTCCGGTTGGCCATGTTGGCCGCTTGTAAGGCGAACGCACTACCGCTGTGCTATCGCTCCAGCCCAGGGTGTGAAGTACAGGGATTTAATCAGTTTTAAAGAATAAGAAAGAAAGCTATCTCTTTAACTCTGAACATATACTAAGATTTTACTTTTACCATGTAGGGAAGCTGAAAATAATAAATTATAAAGTTTAGGGGGAAAATGAGGATGGGAAATGGGCAGAAGGAAGATCCTAAGGATAAATAGCAAGTCCTTCACCTCCTAGAATCCCCAGAACTCTGATATTTCATTACTATTAGTCAAAAACTTGATGACTATTGGGTATTGAAGACTCAAGGCTCTGTGCCCTGTGTTTTCGACCCCCATTGAGCAAAGTTCATCCATGGCAAAGTCCTCGCCCACCACACTTATTCTGAATGAATATGATCTCAGTGGCCAAAATTATGTTTTGTCCAAGAAAAATCACTATCAAATGAGTTAAAATTTATTTTCTCTTTAGCACAGCGGGTAGGGCGTGTTTGCCATGCATGCAGCCAACATAGCAGACCTGAATTCGATTCCTCCGTCCCACTCGGAGAGCCCAGCAAGCTACTGAGAGTATCTCGCCCGCATGGCAAGCCTGGCAAGCTACCCATGATGTATTGGATATGCCAAACACAATAAGTAACAAGAAGTCTCAAAATGGAGACATTACTGGGCCTGCTCGAGCAAATCGATGAACAACGGAAAGAAAGTGACAGTGACAGTGAGATTTGGAAAGATAGAACAATCACGAATCATCCTAAATTTAAATAGAATGCTTTCTAAGTGTAAAGAGTTTTACAAAATTAAAGTAGTTTATTTTTATCATATGTTAGATTTTGTTTCAGATGATGTGGAAAACAAATTTTACTTAAAAAAAAACCTGTCAGAAACTGTGCTAATAATGTTTTCTAAATTTTCTATAAATCTACCATGATTTCACTAGGGATGCATTTTACTCATTTTTCAAATAGGAAACCAAAGCATAGACAGATGAAGTAACTCTCCTATAATAAAGCAGACCTAAAGCCCAAATCTATGTTAACTTTTCAGTTTCATAAAATCCTAGAAGAATGTAATTCAATTATCTATAGCTATTTCTTCCTTAAATTGAAAAACTTTGGTTTGTTTAATCCTTTGTTCTTTTTTTAATGGTAACTTTGTCATAAACAGTATATGTGAGTGGAATTCATGCCCAGTTCAACCAGCTTAATCAATGTCAGAATACATAGCAGTATTCCTACATTTTAAAAATGTGTATATGATATATTTACAATTATAAAGATATTCAGAGCCCTAAATATCTGTGTGGAAAGAAGCACATTAAAGTGCAAAACATTATAAAATAAAAACGACTTTTCTGGAAAAAAAAGTAAATATGGTAATTTCTGAAGATCATAAGTTTACTCATTCTTGGTAGCAAACTCTAAGAAGAGTTTATAAAAATATAAGACAACACAACCATATGAGTCATGACAATTTAACCCTTAGAGCGTCACATGTGAAGCTATGAAAATAAAAAAGTCAATAAAAATGTTGTTGAACCATGATGAAAAGTGTTTGGCTGTTCTTCAAAACAAAATTTATTTTATAACACAAAGTTATGGGAACATATAAGGATGACATTAACAAAGTAGAAAATTATCTACTATCACTCCAGTTATCTATCTAGATATTAGATTATCATTATGCTGGTGTCCCAAATTAGACATTTAGGAAGATACAAATTGTGTGTGTATTATGTTTGGGGAAGAGGAAATTATTATATGCATGCACTATATATAACTAATTTTTCTTTCTCACTTTGATTAGGCCAACTTTATCCTGTGCTTTCATTTGTCTAGCCACATCTAACCACGAGAAAGATGTCAGATAAAGTACAATAAAGGAACATCCTATGCTGTACCTGACCAGCACTCCTCAAAACTGTCAAGATCAACAAAAACAATGTCTGAGAAATTGTCACAGCTGAGAGGAACCTGAGAAACATGACAGCTGAGATAATGTGTTATCCTGGAGAGATCCCAGAGCAGAAAAAGGACGTAAGTTTAAAAAAGAGAAGGAACTGAGGAAATATGAGTAAACTATGAACTTTAATGAATAATATATATTTATATTTAATGAATAATATATATTTTTAAATCATCTGTTCCACTTAATTAATGTTGCTATTCATCACAGTGGGAAAGGCGGGTGTGGCAAGGGGGCAAGGTCTGTGGCTCCAATGATTGAGGTAAAGAGATAAAGATCATGGAGGGGCGGAAAATGTGCAAAAACCCAAGTGGCATCTCAGGCCAGCCTGATCTCCAGCTCTGATTTTACCTTAATTCTGTCATCTCTCAGAGGAGTGGTCATGCATCATGGACCCACTGGCCAGTGAGAGTCTTGAGTCCTTAACTAGTCAAAAGTCTCTTTCAGAATCCAAGCTCGCCTAGATCAAAAGTATCTATTCTTTCTTAGGAGGAGTCCTTCCTCTCTTCTTTGCCTCATTTCAAATGGCCATAGAGTTTACTCGGCAAGATTTATAAGCAATCCCCTCCACCTTGTACGCTCTCCCCTTAATTAGCAGAGGGAGAAACGCCGTTATTAGAAGCAACCTCTTTGCAGCACAACTTCCCTCTGTTTGGTAAATTAAAAGCATTTGGAGGAAACTCTTCTTTGGGCCCGATCAATAGCTCAAGCCATAATTATTCAGCGGTGCTTGCAGTTTTGGCCGCTGACAGCTGGCTGGGTGTGTCGATCTGTAATTGTTTCATATGCTTATGTGCCTCGTCTCTTCCCACGACTGGGGTGTGCAGCGAATAGATCAATCGCATCGTTGGGAAAACTGGGGGATGGACTTGCCTGCATCTAAACCTTCTCAGATCTCCCCATGTGTCCGGGGGAGATGTTAACCGCAGTCTGATGGTGTTCTTTATTTTCCTGCTTACATCCACCTAACACAGAACTTAGCAGTGCTTTGGGGGAGAACAAAAACCATTCACTTTATAAGATAATTATGTAATATAAGGCTTTAGATGTTAATAATGGTTATATGCTGAGGCACAGTAAACAATCAAATCTTATTAGCTTAGGTTTCACTAATTTCAGAATTGCATGTCATTTAGATGGGTCGAGGATTATTTCTCAAGCAGATCTTTTTTTTTTTTTAAGAGGGGCCAGTTGAACAGTGTAAACGGTACTGCAGCTAGATGCTGAAGTTCAGAGGATTCTTTTTTCCAACTTGTCAGTCTTTCAGAAATACCCAGACACTCGCAAACAGCTTATTATTTCACTTCAAATCTTTCTAGAGATTGATAGTTAAGAGACCAAACTCCAACACTGCCTCTGCATTTCTCTAGACAGATTACCTCACTTTGTTTCTTAGTTGGTTTTATTTTTCTATAAATCAGAAGGAGGCCTGTCAATCTCACAGGGGTACTGTATGACTCAAATAAGAGATATGACAGTGACATTTAACCGTAAACAACATACTCTGCCAGTTAATTATTTCACACATTAAAGAGAGTGTTTTAAACACCTGTAATTATTTTATTGTGCTTTTCTTTTTATGTTAGGTCTTACTCCATATGCCTATCATGCACATAGTCCTATAAAAGGGCAAGATTCCCAGATCCCTACACTGGCCATTGATAAAAATGCTGATCTTGATCTTCACTAAGTGTTGAATATACACTTTATCCTGTTGTTAGAAGAACCACATGAGTGCTGCACTTCTTGATCCCAGGTACTTTGACATTATCCTCCTGTTTTCTCAGAACCTGCACCAGCTTTAGATAAGGTTCAGGAAGAACTCACTTTGTATTAAATCCTAGAGATATCCCAAGAGCTATGCAGAAAGACTGATTTCAAGTCTGCAGAGATGGCTCATAGTCATTGTTATTCTGTTTTCATTTTCTCACGTTCAACCTCCATCTACCCATTCATCACATATTTTAAAAATTCAATGTGAACAACATTGCATATCTTCTGAGTCACTCTCTCCTTATGTCACAAAAGAAATTAAAGCAAACCAGTCAAAAATCTCTGGAAACAGAGTGGGTTGGAAATAACTGTCTCTTTAAATGAAGGAGAACATGCAAAAGGATGGTTCCATCTGAGCATGAGAGCCATGCTTTACCGTGGAAGAATTATTAGTAAGAAAAGAACATATATTTCTGTTGACACTGTATATTAAGTGAACTTTCTAAATCCTATTTGTCTGTATTAAATAAATATGCTCAGAGTTTCCTACCATGTCCTGTATCTTCTGGTTTTAAATCAAAGGGATTAAGGCTCCTAATTAAGACACTGGAGGAAGGCCCGATCAGTTTTGCCAGTGCAAATTAGTTCAGAGGCCCAGAGCTGCTCCTTTCTGTTTGCTGGTATGGGAGGTTTGTTTGATTTAACATGATTGAGGAAATGAAATATCCCTAAGACAAAGAACCAATATTGCACTTCTGGAGAGTGGCTGAAGGGAAATTGGAAACTAATGCACATTACAGGTGCATCCAAAACACAACCAGAGGAGAAATGCTATTTAGAAGGAAAATGATGTGACTAAACTAATCTTTTGAAATATATTGCACCACCACTTTCTTCATTTTTTTCTAAAGGGACATAAACGAAATAGAATCACAATTTCCTAACAAAGTCCCATGAGCTTAGAACATGATCTTTCCTTCCTCTACTACCTGCCAAGTTTTAATAGGCATCATCTTGTTAATATTCGCATTTCTGTGAAATAATTATTATTATTATCCCTATGTTACAGAAAGAAATTTCATTCTCCAGTGGCAGATATTGACCTGAAACCAAATATTTTGTAAGGTTCTGGTTATTGTTTCTCATTCCACCACTGCTGAGACACTTGCTCTTGGTTAAGGGAAGTACATTATTGTCCAGTTTGGATGTTACGTTTGGTTGAATTGAAGTAAGTTCCTACCTACAAGAAGGATCTGGTTGGGTCAGGCTAATTTTCCGAGGGCTATGGAAAAAGACAGAGGCAAAGAGACTCAGGTGTCATCAACAACAAACACAAGCCTAATAAGTCTTTGCTTTATCCTACTTTGGTTTTTCCTTCTCTTTTAGAACTTATTCTTCTCTTCCTTTCTCAGGGGTGCACAATAGTTCACTTTTACAAGATCTTAGGGACACTTTTATAATGTTGGTGTTCAAATCCAGTCACTGACTTTGTTTACTTAACAGTGTTCAATAAAAATGAAAATTATTGTTATCTGAGAGAGGGAGAAATGAATTCTGGTCAGTGAATATAGCACATTTGTGGTAACTAGTTTTTGTGTCATGGGATTATCTCTATCCTTTCAGGGTTAATTCAGCTTTATGTCTGAGATAGCCAGACAGAGAAAAATAGAAGTCAAGTAAGACGTTATAATGCAGAGTACCTCGAATCACCAAAATAATGGGTGATTTGTGATTTAATTATCTAAGACCTGCTTGACTAATGAACCAAAAATATAATACAAGCAATAAATAGGGCTGGTGAGAGTATTAAGGATCAGGTTCCCATGGTAAGTCATAATGAGGTGGTGGCTATGTATAGGTAAGTGGTTTTAGAAAATACTTCTAGTATACAGGAATCCTGGAGGAAGATTCAAATAATATCAAGTGTGCCCTTTCTGCTACTTATTTTACAAAGTGCTAATTTCTTTGATCATCTTGTGATTTCTATCAATGTATCAAATCAGTCTTCAGATGTGGATTTTTGTTGTTGTTAGTTATTTTTTGTTTGTTTTGGGGTCACACCCAGCAATTCTCAGGGCTTATACCTACTCTATGCTCAGGGATCACTTTTGGCAGGCTTGGGGGACCTGGTTCAAACCCAGCTGCTAAGAGAACTACACAGTGCCAGGGATCAAGTAAGGTACTCCTAGGTACAAAGCATGTGCTCTAGCCTTTTGTATGATTATTTTGTCTATCTCTCCAGACCCTACAGAGGCATTTAAGTATATGCATATTATTATTCTAAATGCATTTACCAGGATTTATTTGTACAAAACATTACTGTAAAGGATTAGAGAGTGTGTTAATTTTTGTGCTAAGATTATTTGGCAACCAGTATTCTTATATTCAAACATTACTACAAATAAGCTAATAGTTCCTTAGTATAAATTTCTAGAATTATAATTTTTGACCAAAGCTGTATAAAAAATTCTCAGGTTTTAATATGTGCAAAAATTGCTATGCCTAATTTGTGTATCATCAGTTGCCAAACTCTATGCCTTGTTGAGTCACACTTTTTAATTCCACTTCAAACTTCAGAGTGAGGACATGGTTGGCTAACTCAGTTCATTAGTGAACAGAAATAATTTAACCAGGGCTGTAGGGTTATTCTCTGCATGATAAGTGTTAGGTATTCCTTTCCACCCAATTTACAAATGTCCATCATTGAACACAAATCAACCCAAGAGAGTGAATGTGGCCATACTGTGACTTATCCTTCAGATTTTACTCAAATACTACTTTTCAAAAGAACGCCTGGCTGCCCACCTATAAGATGGTCAGACTTCTTTGTCAAGACCTTGAATGAATGGTTTGAGGCTCTTCATGTTCCTGGAGTGAGCAGATGCCATTGGGCTACACTAGTACATGACAGAAATGAATGGAGACGTTGCTGGCGCCTGCTCGAGCAAATCGATGAGCAACGGGATGACAAGTGATACAAGTGAAGTAATACTACTTTCCAAGGTAGACCTTCTCTAATCACTAGTTATGACAGGCAAGTGAGTCTTTGTCAACTTCAACTGAAAGCCAGAACTTCTGAGGACCTCTTGCATCCTCAGCACCAGAAAAGTACATGTGTTCTGAGTGACTGGATAAAAGAATGAATAAATGCTAGTGGGGTGGGAGAAGCCAAAGTAAGCCTTAGTAATATTAGGAAGTGCACAAAGGGAGACACAGTTATTACTGGTGACCACAAATAGTGACATGTAATGACAAAGCATGTCAGATATCTACTTGTGGAAAGGGAAGGTATAAACCACTTATATGTCCCATGGACTTGGCATATAGTATTTCCCACAACACAACAATATTTCTAGAGTAGGTCTTATTTATTTATCTTATTATCCCATTTTAGATCCACTATTCCATTTCTAAGAGCCAGAAAAATTGCCTTTCTTGCCTTAATATTTTACACCCATAATAAAGATGAGTGGGAATCTCATACCAGCTGTGTTTGCTTGCACAACACCTCCTTTTTTATTACAGTCACATTCCAATTATTACAGAAAGCTGAGAAACCAAATCTCTTTACAAGTAGACTGAGCAAGACCACGGGGCATTTTAATATGGCTTGAAGCATTACTGACATGGCTCCCAAATTACATTATGTCTCATTATTTCGCATATAGATGCCAAAGGGAGATGGCCCGAGAAGTCTCGAAGGTCCTTCCCTTGGAGAGTTGTCAAAGGGCACTTATTTAGGACACGGGTCATGGTGTCTCCCAAGTACTGATGGCGTGAGTAATGTTCAGGCTTTGTGGCTTCCTCACCAGCAGTCAGGAAAGCAATATATCTGCCAGCAAAGTCTGAAAGCTGGTTCCCCTTCATGTAGATTTGTGACTCTCCTGGGCCCTGTAGGCACATTTAAACAATGGAAGCAGATTAACCACTCAGCCAAAGAGACATTTTTAATGTCAGCACCATAGCATTGACTTTTTCCACTTAAAACATTCCGCTGGCATCATTTGATGCAAGGCCTCCATGTGCACTGAAACATGTTTTCCACCCTTTAGCAGAGTTTTCCAGGGGAAGTTCCTTTCAGGAGCTTTCCAGATCCTAACTGCAAGACTACTGAGGAAATGTGAACCTTAGCAGAGTCAGGCCAACTGGCCCACTTAGAATCCCAGTAGGACATCTCAACCCTCCACCCTCATCCCCCACCCCTCTTTAAATTGGAGAAAAACAGTTCCTTCCTAACCACAGAGAGATGTGGTTAGGAAGGAACTGTTCGGCCAAGATGCAGTCAGGTCCATGGTGGGCCATCCCTATCCCAAGAGGATGCTGAGGCTTAGCTGGCTTTCTCTTTGACTGCCATGGTCTCCAATTCAAACTTATTTATTTAAAAATTTCAATGCATGTGCACTATTTGTTGACAGGTTTTTAAAGGTTAGTGAATAGAGAATCCCTGAGGTTGAAGATAGGATTTGAACAAACTTACCTCTCTTGGTTCGACCAGGCTCTACAGAGTATGAAAGTATGAAAAGATTCTGGTTTGATCTGAGACAAGAACGGGGCTGAGGTAGAAAGGTTGCAGAAATATGCCCAATATATTCCTTACTACAAATAATTTTTGCAACTACTTTAGGGTTATAAAATACTGTATCACATCATTATATGCATAAAGGAGAAGTAAGGGAAGGAAGAGGGGAAAATTGGTAAGTTTAAGAAAAGCATGATTTGTAATGGTTTATTTTTTGTTGTCTCTAGCCCACTCGATAAAATACGTTTCTGTGATCATTACTCACAAGCTTTCATAGATAACAATCATAGGAATGACAACATAAATCTTCCTGATATAGGAAAGGAGAGTCTCCCCCAGATATTTTTAGTAACTGGGGGAAAGAGTAGGAAACAAATGATGAACTCTTTATGGAAATTTATGTAATTATGAAAAGAGAAATTATTGCTATTTGTCAGTAGGAGGAGATACACAGAGAGCTAACTACTGGGGCTTAATGTTTTCTAAACTTTTTGATTATTTATCCTAATTGTAAAAATGCTTAAACATTCACCACCCTGTATTTTATATATGATATGCATTTAATATCTCATTTAGACGATCTGAAGAGAAACCAGAGTACTGGAGCGATAGCACAATGGTAAGGCGTTTGCCTTGCACACAGCTGGCCCAGTCAAGCTGGGTTCGAATCCTTTGTCCCTCTCGAGCCTGGCAAGCCACCAAGAGTATCTCGCCCACACGGCAAAGACTGGCAAACTACCCGTGACGTATTCAATATGCCAAACACAGTAACAACAAGTCTGGAGATGTTACTGGGCCGGCTTGAGCAAATCAATGAACAACGGGAGGACAGTGCTACAGTGCTACTATCTCATTGTTTATTTAGTACATTTTAAGCATACATTAAAATTAACATAAAAGTAAATGAAATTAAGTCAATAGTTTAATGTTTTCTTTCTTCATCTCAAGGAATCACCAAATGGTGTAAACTGCTATAAACCTCATGATACCTATATTCATTTGCTAGCACTGTAGCACTGTCCTCGTGTTGTTCATAGAATTGCTTAAGTGAGCACCAGTAAAGTCTCCATCGTGAGACTTGTTACTGTTCTTGGCATATTGAATACACCACGGGGAGCTTGCTAGGCTCTGCCATGCAGGCGGGATACTCTTGGTAGCTTGCCGGGCTCTCCAAGAGGGACGAAGGAATTGAACCTGGGTCGGCTGCATGCAAGGCAAACGCCCTACCCTCTGTGCTATCACTGCATCCATTCATTTGCTAGGGTTATTATAATAAGGGACCAAACCCTGGTTAGTTGATTTGAAATATAGAACTTTTTTATCTTTTTTTTTCTGGAGGCTGAAAATGCAAGATCAAGCTGTCAGCAGGTGGTTTCCAGTGAGACTTACTCCTTGGTGTGCATATGGGCGCCTCCCTGCAGCCTCTTTGCCTTCTGTTCATATACCTCCCTCTATTGTCTATGAGTGACAGGCTTTCTTTCTTATCAGGACACCAGGCAGATTGGATTAGGGTCTACTCTAACAGCATCATTTTAACTTATTAGCCACTTCCTTTAAAAGACCTGGCTCCTAGAGAGAAAACAAAAGGGAATGCTCTGCCACAGAGGTGGGGTGGGATGGGGGAATGGGGAGGGGAGGGATACTTGGAGCACTGGAGATGGAGAATGGGCACTGGTGGAGAGTTGGGTACTCAATCACTGTATACTGAAACCCAAGCACAAAAAAAATTGTAAGTCTACAACTGTACCACATGGTGTTTCACTAATAAAAATAATTTTTTAAAAAAAGACCTGGCTCCTATGGGTACTCGATCATTGTATAACTGAAACCCAAACACAAAAATTTGTAAGTCTACAACTGTACCTCATGATGTTTCACTAATAAAAATTGAAAAAAAAAAAGACCTGGCTCCAAGAGAATTACATTCCAAGGTGTTGGGGAACTTCAACATATGAATTGGGTGGGGGGAAATGCACATCTCATTCCACAAGAGATCCTCGTCCAGAGGATAATGGGATAAAGAAATGCATGATGTCTGGACAGGGACTAAGGCGAGAGCACGGATGTTTGGGGTCATTAATGGGTTAAATTCTCTTTGTTCTCTGGGTAATAATGTTGCTCCCCTGATAGCTCCAGGACCTCCTTTCTCTCAGATAAGGCTAATCCCTCTAACATCAGGGTTGTCAGTTGAAAAGCTGACTTCCCAGAGGTGACAGGCCACCTGCTCCCAATCTTCTTGAAAAGGAAATGCAAGAGAACCTTAGATCTCTGGAGGGGACTGGGATGTCCTCTTCCTTCTCTCTCAGCCATGGAAGCAGGCATGTCCCTCCAAAAGTCTGGACTTAAAGATAAATGGCTAATGTTTTCTCAGTGGAACAGCTCTTGTCCCTATTCCCAAAAGGGATTTCGATGAAAGATTAAGGTTTGACTCTAGATAGTATCAATTCCAAACAGATGTTAAGCTAGGAAGCAAATTACTTCCTTGGAGGGGGCAGAGGACGGGGTGAGGGAAGACAGTCCTTAGAGAAAGATTGTGAGGAGGGGGCTGGAACACTACTGCCCAAAAGCGATGTCTGAATACTCCAATGAAGTTGTGTACTTACTATACCTCAGTTTCCTCATTTTTAAACAAATAGCATTTTTGTCTGTGTCACGGCACTAAGATGCTTAAAAAAGAGAAAGCAGGTCAGTGACATATAATAAGCCATCCACTCATATCAGCTACTGTCATCAATAAATTTTTCCAGGAAACTTCCATCAGGGAAATTGCTGGTGAGACTCGTGAGAATAAGGGTACACTTTTCCTACTGGAAAACACAAATCTGTAAAGTGAGGTTTTTGCAACATCTAGCGCAGAGCAGTGGAGGCTTCTCTGGACAAGATGGAGATGAGCTTTAATGGGCAACACATTTAAATTCCTGGCAATGCTTTATCGAGATGGGTGAACTCTTGGAAGGATACTGAGAAGAGAGATTACCCAGGAAAATTTTAACCTTGAAATCATAGCCCAAACCAAAAATTCTTGAGTTTTGCTCATAAAAACCCCTCAGAGAATCTGAGAAACACACTAGTCCTTTCCAGAAAAATCTGTTTAGCACATAAAACTCACACAGAGTTCCAAAGTGACCTTGTGACACCAAAGCCCATCATGGATTCTGAAATAATTTGATCCCAGATTATATCTCTCCAAGGAGAAAGAAAAGCCTGTGGATGGTAGGGACTTGGCATCAGGAAAGATCTGGAAGCAAATGCACTGTGCTCAAGAGCTGGGCCAGGACACCTGAGGCAACTCGCGACATCACTGCCCAGTGCCTGCCACACAGAATTTGTATCCAAAAGTAGTTCCATAGTCACATGGGCACTGAACCACCCATGTGTGCCTCTCTCTGAAGAAAGGGTCTACTAAGATAGAGGCAAGCAACAGTGAGAAAACTTGACTGTGATGTGGGGGCCAGAGTACCCCTGAGCCATGGCAAGAGCTGAGCTCACCTTCCCAACCTTGTCACTGGCTGCTCATCAGTGAGTGGGTTTGCCAGAATCACTATGGATCTATCAGCTGCTCCCACCCTACTTCTTGTTTATTCTTTAAATCTTCCTCCCAGCCTTTGCACACTGCCATCACTGGCCTGCGGTCCTCTGGGTCTCCTGTCTGGCCTGTGTTCTTCCTCAGGGGAGCCCAGATTGTGCCCTCACCATAGCCTGCCATTCCTGAATACTCTTCAGTGGCCTAATCCCTTCTATCTCCAGCCTCTTCAGGGCCTACTAGGTTCTAAGCTCTACACTCCCAGCTTCTGCATGGCCAGGTCCCCTTATCAGGTCTCTGGCACATGTCACACGTTAACTCCTTGAGGAAGTCTCTCCTCCACCCTCAACATCTCTTACCATGATCCAAAATTTAGGCAGTGGAGCTTTTTTTTTCTGCTATCCCTTCAAGACAGCCTCCTACCCACAACACATATCACCCCACCTGCAAGCTCCACTCTCCTCCCCTGCCTCAGCAGTGCTGGTGATGGGACCAGCAGTGCTCCATCAAGAGACCTTCCCTGATCTCTCCTTGCCTTATATCTGCCTCATGTTCTTCCCTGGGGCAGCAGTCATCCTGGTGTGTACTGAGCTACTACAGCGATGAATGGGTTAATGCATGTGATACACTTTGAACAGAGCCTGAAAAAGCACAAATCTGGTGATTCATTATCACTGTTGGGGGATGTTATCATTACCCTCATTATCATATCATTAACTATCCCAGGGCCTGACACAGGCACACTGAATAAATCCTTATTAAAAGAATGAATGGACGATAAAGCTCTGTAAGGCTTGCAGACATCATTGTGCTTCTTATTTTTGCTTAGATTCTTTTTAAGAAAGCATTTTCTTCTCTTCAAATTATATTAGGGATGAGAATTCTGGAACTGGAAATACCTGAAATGAAGACACAGAAAGCCTGGGGACAGGTCATAGTGACTACTTCAGGTCTAAATTTTCAGGAGTGTTTTGGGGGCATGGTGGTTAAAGGGGTAACAACTTCCTGAGTTCTTTCTTCCCAACTGCTTTCTTTAGCTGCACTGCAGTAAAGAAACCTAGGGAAGTGGTGGAGCACATACAATCCGACTGAGATTTCATTAACTTGCGTTCATTTGTGTCACTTAATTATTGCGGTCTCCGGCCTTCTCTAATAAATGTGTTTTCCTAACCCACAGCCTCTGGGCTATCATTCTAACCATATCTATTATGACTGAATGGCTTCTTGGGAACAGAGCGACCTTCTTTGAATTGCAGGCTAAGTAAGGCATACTAACGAGCTTCCTGCTCTGTGCAGAGAGTGGGCAGTCCAGGTCTCTATATTCTGGCAACCAGATTCTACAACTTCACTGTAACTCCCCTACCTCAATAAGATTGGCCTGGTGTGTTTGTACAACAGTGTATAGGTGTATATACAGTCACTGCAAACTCTGAAAAAAACCACAACCTTTGGGGAAAAAAACAGGGCCTGCTTGGGGCTTTAAATATTTAGGCAACTGGAAAAACTCATCCATTTTGTTCTGTTAGCTTCTCTAGGGGAATGTGAAGGCACTGAGATAAGCCAAAAAGCAGGTCCTCTAGATGGGACAATTCAGAACCTAGGTCTTAGGCATCAACATTCCTATTAAAAGAGAATTTGGGGCCTATAGCGGGTTTTATTTCCTTCTGCTGAATGCTTTGAGTTAAAAGTGCTCCTTTTTTCTTGTGCCCTCTAGAAAGCTCACCCTGGGCAGCAAAAGCTGGGCATTGAACTGCAACGTCAAAAAACAGATGAGGATCTGTCTTTGTATTACTGTATTTTGTCTTCATAAACATGTAGAAAAGCACAATTAACAAGATAATGTATACTTTTTTGGGAAACAGATTTACCTTCTTGGTTATGTTTTAATTTGCCCTGGATTAAAATTAGCTTGCCTTGTCTAAACTGACAATGAGTGGAGAGGAGAGAGATGGTGAGCCTTGGAGGGTCTGGGTGGGAGGGGGTGGCACTGCTGAGATTCCAGGAGGAGTATTTCTTTGAGAGCTTGCCTCAGGTTCCCACTTTTACTCTTATAAAAGGTCCTTATGAAGTGGAAAAGCATCCCTCATTTGCTTCCAGAGATTCACTGTGACTATCTGAGAACAGATCTTTCTTCAAACTCACTGGATTAGTTCACAGAACTCAAAGAAATCTTTCTACATATTACTAGTTTATTTGAAAAAGATATAATTTGGAACAGCAAGACAGAAGAGCTGCATAGGTGAAGATATGGGGCAAAGTGATGGAACTTCATATCTTCTCCCAGGAGTCATTCAAGCCCATCCAAGTATCATCAACCCTGAGCTCTTCAGAAAGACAGCACTCCCATCCCTTCAGGTTATTGTAAAGGTTTCACTGTATATGCAAGACTAATTAAATCATTGGCATTAGTGATTGATCCAAACTCTCCTCCAACTCTATCCCAGGAGGCCAGGAGGGTGAAATTTCTAACCCTATAGTAACTCAGTTGGTTTTCCTGAAAACCAGCCACTATCCTTAGGTGCTTTCCAAAAGTCACCTTTTTTTAAAAATGAAGAGACTTGATAATCACAATAAATTCATCTCTATGCCAGAAATGAGGAAGAAGAACAAATACATATTTCCTATTATATATAAGAACATCACAATTATCTTACACAGTCTGAGTTATGTGGGTTGGGAAGATCAGCATTTTGCAGCCAGTTCCAGCCTGCAGAATGTACAATGTTCCACTGTACAATGTTGACTACGTTTTATAGTACTGTGGTAGCCAGGAGTCACATATAGCTAGTGAATAGTTAAAACGAGAGTAGTAAAGAAAAAAATTTTAAATTTTGGTTCGTTTTGATTAATTTAAAATTAAATATGCTTACATGATTCATAGCTATAAGACTGTCAATATGAACTAGAATGTTGAAGTTTTGCCACATATGCCATAGAAGAATTATGCCCTCTACCACTCATCAGAAGGTCAATATTATTAAGGGCATTGAAAAATATTCTTGGTAAAATCCATCTAGAATATGATGTTAAAATATAAAGCTTCTGAACTTGCAGCTCACAGAGAAAGTATATAGACAATTCTTAGGCCCTTTGTATTTCTGTCTTATGTCTTCATCTTGGTTGTTAAAAAAAATAGGTATAGGAAAGTATTGAAATGTAGTCATGGACTCTATGTGCTAGCTCGGGAATAAGCTTTTATTTAATCTTTGCCAACAGTTCTATGAGGTAGTTACTATCTCCCTTTTTCAGTTAAGCAAACTGAGGTTTGGAGAGTTTCATTCATTGGCCAATATGTAGCAGCACAGGGACTTTTACACAGACTTATCTTATTCCACTATATTTTTACTCATGTGCATAATCAGTGGTTCCAGAATTCAAGTCACATATGCCCTTTTCTTCTCCAGTTCTTTACACACAAAGAATCTGGTCCTTGATTGTTTTCTTTCATTTTCCCCTTCATAAATGGTTTAACACTAAGTAAAGAAGTGTTTGGTACCACAAAATATTAATACCTAGCATTTACCTGTTTATAAAACATACTGACAGTATTTTACTCTGTCTACTCATTAAAAACAATGAAAAATTATTATAATTTTCTTTTTACCGAGGAAAATAGAAACCCAGAAAAGCTCATAGTTTACCCAATTTTCAGGCTTCAGATAGACTCTGGGAGACAGTTTCTTAATTTTCTCAGAACAATATTGACCCCTTCACAGAATATTGTTTAGAAATAACTCAAAAATTAATAGCATGGGGTTTCAAGGAAAACCAATTAGGCTGAAGCATAAAGTATTTTTTAATCAAATGTGAGACTTAAACATTATATATGTGCTTAAGTTACTCAATCAGTTTCAGCCACTCTAATAACTTTTGCAACTTCAAAGTATTGTCAGTACAAGCTAGACTTTAAGGTATGCGCAGCAGTAATAATAAAATATAAAAATATACTTTTTTTGAGTGGTGATAATCATACAGGTATTATCAATACTATTGTGTTCATTATACACAGTTAAAAAATAAATGAAGATAATATTTCATTTCAGTTAATGGTTAGTAAAAAATGTAACATTTTTTCCATATAAATTTCTAGCACTTTTGAATACTACACATAGAATTTCCTAGGATCATTCACTTAGGATTTCAATTGTCCGTCTGAGGCTCTCATATTCCCAGAATGTGTCCTATTTTTCAATAAAGGTCAATGAAGATACATTGAATCTTTTCTCAGGTATCCCTTCTTCATTACTCAGGAGAAAATTTGAGACAATCACAATACTTTTATTCTGATGAACTGTAGAGAGCTGAGACTTCCTCTGGTTATATTTGTCACTTTGACAAATTAAGTGACCTTAATCAATGTCACTGTCATGCATGGGTAGCCTCTTCCCACATATGGCTATTTAATTTTAACAAAATTTTTAAGTTTTCCTGGTTGTACTAATTTTATTTCAACTGTTCAGTAGCCAGATGTGACGGCTGATTAACACAGAACTACAGAACATTGCCATTTGAGTGCAAATTCTACTGTATTAACTTGAATTTAGCAACAAACAGGGTCATCTGACCACTAGAATGGACAACACACAAGGTCTGTCTCTATATAGTCTCATGAAGAACTTAAAGTTGCTGATTCTGCTGTACCCCAGGATTGAGACACATTGAGCATCCCTACATCCTTCTTTCATGCAGCAGCTTCCTGGTCAAGGGTCAAGGAGGTATGCCTGAGTATATTCTCTTACATTCACAGACTCATGGTCTCTTGTTTGCCTTTCATTTTATGTTTATTCCCTTCCCAACTGCCACTATCCGTAAGTGGTATTGATGTTGTAATGACCATGGTTTTCACATATGCCTGGTTGTGGGTGCAGAATGGGGATCTCACATCAGGTTACAGTGCTTCACACTCGGAAGAACTTCTCACCAAGCTCTGCACTCCTTTAATTATGAGTGTGTTGTGTTGCTTGCCTCAGTGCTCATCAAGTCTCACACTCTTAGTTGAGACACTCAGTTATGGTTGTGGTATTCACTGGGGGTTGCTGCAACATTCACTCATGTCCTCACCAGAGATCAAACTTCTAAGTCATGATACACTTGTTGTAGTATAAGTGCAAATTATTTGCATCACCGGGGACACACATGACTGAGCTGCCAGACTCAGAAAGCAGGATCACAATCAGTGCATGTGAACTTTAACTTGTGACAAGCAACTTGCAAGCCAGTGATCTAAGCCCCAGTGATATTTTCTTCCAGAATGCTTATCTTTTTAAATCTTTTCTCCATAACTGATTCTCACAATATCTTTAGATAATACATAGTATGATCAGATAATCCTTGCTTTGTAACATGAGGTACAAAGTGATTAGGGAACTGTCACAAACTAAGCGTGTTGTCCTATAGAGAACTTAAGGCTCCCACTTTCAAAATTCTATTCATTTAGTTAGAAACTGAAATGGAGAATGGGGCGGAGAAGACAGAGACAGGAAGCTGGCAAATCAGGCCAGCTGGTGTTCATTTAACAGGAATGTATTCAAAGTTTCCAGAACAAACACTTGAAAAGAGAAAAGAAAGAAAGGTGACCCTGAAGATTTGTCATCTCAAATTTCAAGGATCACACTGCATATGGCGGCGTGCCCAGACCTAGCAGCAGCTCCTGGCTATGGGGAGATGCTGGATGTCTCTAAGCTCTTCTGGACAGATTTATAGTGATTTCTTGATGTACTCAAGCAGAGTGACTAGCTGTCCCAAATCATCCCAGAAATTTAGAAGAACAAATAGGGGAAATGGCATTTATACTCTCACCCTTGAGTAAATCACTTTATTATTTTTTTCAAGTATCACATGTTGGGTGAGAAAAATCACTGAAAGACTGTTTTTCCCTTTCTCATTAGTCTTAGCCCATTAACTGAATGATAAACAAGGATTTAATTAAAAGTCACTGTCAGATTTAAAACTCATGACACTCACCAGAAATAAACTCTGTAGTTGAAAGGATCACAGTATAGAGTAGCAGGGGGAATTCTAAGAAACTTATTTAACTGGAAACTCATTTACTTCAGTGGAGAAACCCCAAATACTTGATTTTAACCTGTCAAGGATCCTTAATTTGTTTTTCATCATCGTGAGAGACATGGAGGGCTCAAGTATTTGAAGTAATCTATCACTCTCTGTCCTTTCATTTCCCTCTTTGAACATTTAGTAGAGAAATTGGAGCTAAAATCTGAACATATAGTCTGTATGTGTCAGAAAAATAACCCCAAAATATCTTTTCCAAGCATGGTATATAACTGTCATCAGTGTCACTATTGAAACTCTCTAGAATAATATGGATACAGAGAATTCCATATGAATTCAACAAGAAGTACACTTGTTTCCAAGCTTTTATCACAATAAAAGTGATGTCATACAGCCACAAGACATGGAAGGGGGTTGGACAAGAATACCAACAGCTTACCTGGTCACCAGGAAGATACTTGTTATGTTTGCTATTGTGCAGAAGAGACAAAAGTGCATGGGACTTCTTTCTCCTAACCCAGTGCTGACAAAATGCGCATTTGTTATCTCACTCTTCTTTTCTCTCCCTTAGGGAAGGATTTGAAAACAGGGAGCAAAGAAGTGTGCAAATGGAGTTAGTTATGAAGGTCATCCTAGGTTCCTATCAAAATTCTGGGCAAGGTCCACCCTCACTGTAGCTGACTTTGCCAGTAGAGTCCATACATGTTCTCAGAACCCTGCTTCAAACGCAGCCTCTACCAGTTCAAAATAGCATAAGAGACAGAATCCCCATATGCTGTTTCAACCTTTGACTATCTAAAGACAATTCATCTTCTTCCTGCTCCTCATTTTCAGTCCCCAACGCGATTAATGATAAAATGGCTGCTATGGATCAGCAGCCCTCACTATACAATGGACTCTTCTTTGATGCATTATAGTAGGTGATCATAATTATTCTCATTCCTATGCAGGAAAGCATATACATATACAGGTAAAATTTCAGCAATAATAGTTTAGGGCAGCATTTCTCAACCTTATAGCTGCAAGGTGTATGCCAAGAAGTTTCTTCCATGTGTGCCCCTAAGTTTTTCCAAGGGATCCATAGATAAAAATATCCTACAAGGAGGTGGCAGAACAATGGTACAGTAGATAAGGTGCTGATGACACAGCAGGTGAAGCGTGGCTAACCTGAGTTCTATCCTCAACACCCTGAGTACCTCCCTGACTGCAGAGCCAGCAAGCAGCAAGCCCTGAGCATTGATGAGTGTGTCACAAAAATTTTTTAAAAAATTCTAAAAGGGAGGCAGGGGGTCAGGGTGGCAAGAAATTAGAGGGTCAACTAGCAAGACAGGGAAGGCACAGGAAAGAAACAAGTTTGGGAAAGAGGCCTAGACACTCCCCCTCCTCCACTTTTTTTTTTCTAAAATCACTTTTTTTAAAAATCTAAGATCACTAAACAACATGACTTTCTGTCTCTTCTCTGTCATCTGTCACTTCTTTTCTTAATTTGCCCTAACTTTATAGAATATTCTTATTCTGGCCACTACTTGGATGGCATTATACCTTGGCAGAGAGAACACCATGGCCAGATGTGTTTGTCTCCCAATTCCAGAGCCAAGGCATGTTGTTTCCTGTATCTAAAATGATGAAGTGCCACTGTCATAGTGGGAAGATTCTAAAAAGTGCTGTAGGCAGGAAGAGCACATTATTCATTTGACAAATTTGGTCTCCAAGCAGAAGGCACTTGACCCTGGGAGATTCCAGGAACTGTGTGATGATCGTCATGTCTAATGAATGCCCCAGTCACAAGACCCCCTGGCTCTGTCCTCTTGATTTGAGTAAAGCATTAGGGATAAAACACAAGAATGAAGTATTTTTGAATACTAATAAGCACTTGTCCTTAGTCAAGTGCAGGAAGCCTAACTTAGCATATTGCTGACCTCTGAATTTTTCAGTTCCAAAAACTATAGGAAGGCCTAGAGGTCAAGGAGATGAGCCAGTAGTCTCTGCAAAATCAGTGATCATGGTGCAGTCATGGTGAGAATGAATCAACAGAAAATAACAAGAGATTTTCAGAATAGCAAAAAATGTAGTAAATATAGACAAAATTTACATTGAAAACCACCACAGAGGAAACAAGGAAAAGATACTAAGAAAAGGAGTAGACATTTCCTGCTAATAAAGAGGACCACTGAGGAAAAAAACAAAAAGTGTCCTGGCATTGGAATTGGGGCAAAGTAAAGACAATAACTTGAGAGAAAGGAGAAACTAGATTGTCAAAATAAAAAGCAGGGAGACCTGCCTCAAGCATAGGTCTTTGCCATTCTCCCTCTGTTTGTTCTTCTGCCTTTACAACTACTTAGATTCTCAGATGCATCGTGTAGATTAATCCCAAACTTTGCTCATGTTCTTCTCTCAGTCCGCAATGTCCCTTTTCTTTCTCACCTGTAAAACTCTTAAAACATCATTGAACTTACTACCCTGCTGCTTCTTCTGCCAGTATTCTCTCAACAGCCAGTCATCAGAGAAAAGTATAGATTTTACATATAGATATATGTATGTATACACATATGGATATCTATTCTTTTCTCATATATACATATATATGAATATGTATAGTTTTCTAATATATATGTATATATACATATATATATATATATGGAAGCACCTTATATCTGCCACATTCCACTTTTCTCTGGTGATTTCATTTGCCTGTTTCTTTTACCAGATCATAAATTTCTTTAGGATGAGAACTTTCTATCCAAGTAATTTTATTCCAACTAATCTTATTCCAGATACTTAGTAATCTCTAATGCATGAGATATGTTAATAAATATATATATGATGGTTGACCATCTACAACAGAATTTTTAAAATCATAGTGTCAGAAGACTAACTTAAAAATTTATTTTCATTGAGGGACAGAAGTTTAGGGAAGAGGTTAACAAATGTTTGTCTATGAGCCAAATCTGGTATAACATCTAAGATTTTAAAATAACTTTTTCATATGAAATTCACATACTGGAAGCTGAAGAGAGAGTATAGTAAGTAAAGCAATTGCCTCATATGCAGCAGACCTGAATTCAATTCCCAGCACCTTAAATGGTCCCCTGAGCCTTACCAGGAGTGAACTCTAAGAACAGAACCAAGAGTAAGTCCTGAGCATAGCCAGGTATAGCACAAAAATAAATTAAAAATTCACATGTCATTTAATTTACCCATTTATGTTACAGAATTTAATGTTTTAGTATGGTAATGGAATTGTGCAAACATCATCACAGTTTAATTTTGGAATGTTTCCATCCTGCAGAAAAGAAATCCCATTAGCAGTCAGTCTTCATTGATTTTCTCTATCCATTTCCGCCCTCACCTCCGTCCTAAGCAACTGCTGACTTTTTACACTGTCTACTCTAAAATTTTCATGTAAATAGAGCCACATAATAGGTAGTCATTGCATCTGTTTTCTTTCACTTCTCATAATGTTTACAAAATCCATCCATTTTATATCATGCATCACTTCTTCACTAATTTTTATGGCCAAATATTGTATGAATATACCACATTTAATTATCCATTCATCAACTAGTGGATATTTTGGCTTTTTTACATTTTGACTATTACAAGTAATGTTGGACTGGAGTGATAGCACAGCGGTAGGGCGTTTGCCCTGCGTGCAGCCTGCCCGGCCGAGCCAGGTTTGATTCTTCCACCCCTCTCGGAGAGCCCGGCAAGCTACCGAGAGTATCTCGCCCGCACGGCAAAGCCTGGCAAGCTACCCGTGAGGTATTCGATAGGACAAACACAGTAACAACAAAGTCTCACACTGGAGACGTTACTGGGCCCACTCAAGCAAATTGATGAACAACGGGAGGACATTGACAGTGACTTTTGATTATTAATATTGTTGCAAATAGCTGTTAATGGACTCTTTAGCATAATCTCTATGTCCATATCATGCTTATGGCATGTCATTTGTAAGAGATAATTTCTTCCTTTCAAATATGAATGTGTTTAACTTGTTCTTCTCGCCTAGTTGTTCTTTTACTACAATTACTGAGCAGAAGGAAAGAGGAGACATCCTACTTCATTTCTAATATAGGGGAGGGAGGGTATTCTGGTTTTTACCATTTAATATAATTGTGTTTGCAGATGTCGTTTATCAAATTAGTAAGTTTTCTTGCATCTCTAATTTGTTAAGCTTTTTTATTACTGTCACCTGTTTTCAGAAATAAGGTTTCATTGGAACACAGTTGTATTCATTTACTTACATATTCTCTATAGCTGCTTTTTGCTCTTAGTAGCACAACTGAGCAGCTGTTACAGAAGCCATATAACCCACACAGCTTAAAATATTTACTACCTAGTCTTTCATAGAAAAAAAGTTTAATGACCACTGTTTTAGAAGAAAAGCAAGGGGCAAGCCTGCTGGATAAAAATCAGTAGTAAAAGCTGGAGAGGATATAAAATGCTAGAGAAAGTGATGAACCAGATTATGGAAGCTGAGAACACCTGGCACAAAAGATGGGAATAAAGGAGCTTTCACGGGGAATCTTAAGAAGACAATAGCCTTGAAGGGAAAGATAGCAAGAGTATGCATGGTGAAGAGAAATTTAAGGAAAGGAGCAACCCCAGGAGGAGGCAGAAGTTATCCAGGCTGGGTGTGGAGCAAGAAAGAGGTGAGGTTGAGGGGGGTGGTTAAGAAGCTGGACAAGACAGGGAAGGGAAGGCTGAAAGGTCTATAGAAGGCTTGCAAGGTGATTTGGGCAAAGAGTGCAAGGAGGAGTCGAGGCTTCTGGTTTTGAGTCTTAGTTCAGCTGTTCCTTAAGAGGTCTCTTCATCAACTTGACCTCACCTAAGTCATGAAGAAAAATGAAAAATATTAATTTCATAACTAAATATTTCTAGCCTCTATTTTCCTGAATTCTATGCTTTTGTTGCAAAGAAAATGAGGAAGAAAATTACCAACTTTTCTCTTGATTCTGTCTTAGAATGATAGTTTCCTTCCTATCTTTAATTTAATGCTAATGTAGCCCAGAATATCTCAGCTGGCTTTTTGGGGGGCCCTAATTATAAAGATTATGCATATACTGAAACATGGTTCTCTAATTTATTGTAAACCAGAATCTCCTGGAAGGTTTATTGAACTGGAGGTTGCTTTACCCAATCTCCAGAGCCTAAACTAATAGGAAGTGTGTGCTGTGGAGGGTGTGTGTATGTGTGTGTGTGTGTGTGTGTGTGTGTGTAGTGTGTGTGTCTGTGTGTAAAAATATGCATTTCTAGGAAGTTCCCAAGTGCTGCTACTGCAGAGACTACTGGCCTAAGGTAAACAATATAACCCCTATTTTTCCATTTCTGTTATTAGAAATAAGAGAGCCCTATATTTTTTCTTCTTCACAGCTTTTTGCTATTCAGTAATATACCTCAAAAAGCTGCTCCATATATATGTAAGTCAAGAGACTCTACTAGATGTTCACCAGACCCAAGTAATCTGCAGAGACCCCAGAGCTATTGCAGTTCTTTGAGACCTATTTTCCACATAACCCTGGGGTAGTCACTTACCTTCCATTTACTATTTGGGAAATGAGGGTGATTCAACAGCACACGATGCCATAAGAATTGATCATCAAGAGTTTGTCAAGTGCTCCAGAGGGCACTTGATGAAAGATGGCAATAAGAATGGCAGAGTACTGAATGAGAAAGAACCTTGATTGAAGAGTGTGCACAGGGTAAAGAAATAGACTCATAAAAACCTTTCTGACAAACATGTAAGGTACAAAAATTGAAATTTACAGCTATTTGGAGACAAGAATTGCATACTCTGCTTTGAGGCATTAGTGATATATATCTCAAGGTATCCTTTAAAGACTATTTTACATTGTCAATGATGGACTAAAAATAAGTCTTCTTTCCCTCATTTGAGATGGCAACCTTCCCAGCTGCTGACCAGGTTCACACCCCAAGGCTCCTAATTCCAGCTTTTTTAAAAGCACATCAGGATCAACATATGCATTGTAGTACTTAACTCCTACACCCTGCTCAGTTCTGGCCTCTCCCCACCAGTGTCTTTGGTTGTGACATTTCATTCAATCTAACAGATGCCTTTAGGAATAATAGCCAAAGTTGACTGTACACTAACTTTGGATAATAAATACCAGACTGAACACTTAGCTTTTATATCCCTAGAAGAGATACTAATATTATATTTTTTTAGAAGAGGAAAGCAAGGACTTGTGTGGGTAACTTGTGGCCAAACTGGGTTCAATTCCCAGCATCCCATATGGTACCCCGAGCACAACCAGGAGTAATTCCTGAGTGCATGAGCCAGGAGTAACTCCTGAGCATCTCTGGGTGTGACCCCCTCCCCCAAAAAGACCATAATAACTAATAAGACAGGAACCTTGTGAATCTGACAATTAAGTGCCTGGAATCTTTACTATTGTCTCTACCATACTAGTAGAAAGACATATGATAGAGAGGGAAAGAGAAAAACAGAGAAAGAGAGAGAAGGAAATAGAGAAATAGAGAGAAGCAAATAAGAAACTGACTTTAAACTCTATGCCCACTCCCCCTGTCATACTTCTCTCCATATGCTTCACCTCCTATCAGCCACTAAATGGTTGCTCCAGAAGTACAAGGATTTGCCTTTTCATTAGTATCCCTATAGTTTAGTTCTGTGTTGGGCACAAGGTAGGACTGTAGCACTGTCCTCTGTTGTTCATCGATTTGCTCGACTGGGCACCAGTAACGTCTCCACTGTGAGATTTGTTGTTACTATTTTGGGCATATTGAATACGTCATGGGTAGCTTGCCAGGCTTTGCCGTGGGGGCAGGATACTCTCAGTAGCTTGCCAGGCTCTCCAAGAGGGGTGGAAGAATCAAACTTGGGTCAGTCACATGCAAGGGCATTTGCCCTACCCGCTATGCTATCACTCCAGCTCTGGGCACATGGTAAGAATGTGAAAATATTTTGAATGTGACAGAAAAAACAAAATACCCTATCAACAGTAAGAGGCTTGTACCTTCCCAATCAGTTTCTAATTATGCGTAAAGACCTTCCTAGCCCTGGGTCAACAAAGTCAGAACCCACATGTTGTTTGTACAGAATAACTTTAATATAAAAATCATTAACTGGATAGTAATTATCTAGACATCAGAGAAAAATCACAGATAATTATAGAGTTAACTACTGCAGAGAGCAGTGAAATATACCACACCTCCAAAGATATACACATGTCCTTCACTGACCGGGATAACCCTAAGGAACACAAAAACTGAAGAAAGAAGTGAATAATGAATAGTGAGTATCTTCTTCCTCCAGCATCATCACAATCTCCCCATGATGACCCCTAATGAAGAGCCTTACAGAGAGTCATCTTGCAAAGCAGAAATGTGCTTTTCAAACTCTGTTCTAATACAACAGAATACTTTATAAAAGTGATTTGCTGGTGAAACACACTAACTTAGTAGTGGAAACAGCTCATCAGAGTGGTTATTAGGAGCCTACAACTTTTAACTTTAGCTAAAATAAGATGTTAATAAGGGGCTCTTTCTCATAGTCTATAATTTTATTTTATACCTTTCTCCTCTCTTTTTCAGCATTTTTTCCTAGGAGTGACTCAGAAGTGACTATTCTGCACTGTTTGCCCTACAGAGACTGGCAAACCCTACAGAGACTGGCTCTTTTCCTCTAGACTTGATATAAACAATTCCAGGATCTGCCAAAAGAAACCATGGAGACTTTTTAAGGACAGACTAAAAGAAATTTAAACATTTCGCTGTAAATTGGAGTGAATCCCTTCCCCCACAGCATCATAGATCTTTGAATGCCCAAAACACCCAAATACAGCCACATTGGATATTTATTTCTCTACTCACCAACCAAAACAAAATAAAGCAAACCAAAACAACCCAACTCTCTGACCCAACTGCTGGTGGTTCTAGAACAAAACAATATATAAACTTGCCAGTTACAGGCACCTCTTAGCCAGACTCTGCCCACACCAAGCATAAGATGGAAAGTGTTAGTTAGACTTTTCTTGATCATCAGTCCCTGAGTTCATTCTTTGATGTATGCAGGGTCTTCATCCTGCTTTCCAGAAGTATTTTCCCCTCAAGTTCATGCCTGCCTCCCTCCTCAATAAAAGCCAGACATTGAAAATCAATGTTCCTTTTTTTAAAAAAAAAAAAAGTAAACTATGTCAGAAACCTTGAAAAACAGGATCTTTTGCTACTTGCTTTTGTTTCATTCAGTACACCCTTTTAACTTTCTGTGTCCTACATTTTTTGGTGGGATTATAAAGTTTTTACCACAATCCCTCTCTACCTAACTCTGGGTAAAAGATGTCTTTTTTCCATAAGGTATTACACATTGAGCTGTAAATACTCAATGATATAGGACACATCAGGAATGAAACTGTGTGGAGGAAAAAATTCAAGAAGAGAATAAACCTTTGAGAGCTTTTATCCCTGAAAGGCAAGTCTTGGCCCAATAAGGCCTCTCTATATATATCCTTCTAGAATAGTAACATGTATGCAAGATACTGTTTTCACAAGATATTTTCTAAAATAATCATGGTCGATTGTGATAATTTCTTTTGTTAGAATTTACATGATAATATATGTGGAGTAGAAAAAAAGAGGTATACAATATATTTATGTCTTTAGGGTTTGATCTGAATGATTATAAAATAAGGGAAGGAATGTTCCCAAAAACTGATGCTGGCAAGAACAAAACAGCCTGTTCACTGCACTTTTCAATAGGTGAACTTTTCCTATATAAAAAAAGATGAGATTCAATGCTATTGAGAGTGTGGTAAGACATAGACTCGTTTGGATTGCTGACTGTAATACAATCTTATAGTGGTTCTGAAAAACAATTTGGAACTATATACCCAGAGATTTAAAAGTGCCAGCATACTTTGTCCCATTGATTCCAATTTCATAAATCTATCCTAGAAAACAGTCAGCAGCATTATTAAAGATTTATGTTAGGTCTCTTTTTTCCCCACTGTTAGTAGAAATGTAAATGGATACAACAGTGTAAGGGATCCTCAAAAAATTAAAAATAGAACTACCATATGATATAGTAATTCCACTTCTTGAAATATATCCACAGGAAATGAAAACATTAGCACAAAAGGATATCTGTACCCTGATTTTCATAGTAGCATCACTTACAATCAATAACACATGGAACCAACCCAAGTGTTCTTCCCTGGATGAATGGATAAGAAGTTGTCCTATAAATATGCATACTGAAAAATGAGATAGGTGCTGAGAACTTCGTCAGCATGTGAGTCACACTTGTAAGAGCATAAGAGCATCAGTTTTAACTTTTCCTTCCAAAAATGCAAGCAAGTCTTTGGTTTTGGTTGTGATTATGATGCAGAAAAGTACTTCTATATCTGGTTTATAATTCAAGTCATTAAAAAGCTTCCCATATCTGATACAGCCCCTTCTTGAATTTTGCCTAGATTTGTTTTTTCAGGGAAGCAGAGCTTTTCCATTTTTACCACTCCTCCCTTTTTTTTTAATCTTATAGATTGTAGCTCTGAGGTAATGAGACACGCCTGACTGTCATGCAATGCTATCATGGATCTCTGCTTTCATGGTCTTCTATCACTTTTAATTTTATTTCCAGGTCAATTACTGGACATGACCTTTTTCTAGCAGCATTATCAATGGTCCATGTATAATGAGGGTCTGGGATGAACAAAACAAAAAATGTTGATCAACACAAGGGGAAACAATGTTATCAAGAGATGTGGAAAGGGTGGTATGGTGCCACCTAGCAAGTCAACCTGTACCTGCAGGGCAAGTGCATCATCAACCTGATGGTGCCTTCAGACTTCCTGATACCCCAAAATTGCCACTGTGCCTCTGGCCGGACCCCAACAACTTGGGACCAAGTTTCCTGAGAAATTAAATGACCAAAAATTAGATATGTGGGAGTCATCCCACAAACCACCTCTCGCTCAGCTAGACTAGCTCATTTATCAGCTTTGCTTCAGAGACCCATAAATAAATCCTGAAAGAGATCAAAAGTAGACCATTTAAGCACATTAACAGCCATGATTCAGAGGCTTACAAATGAATCTTTTTTTTTTTTTTTGCTTTTTGGGTCACACCCGGCGATGCACAGGAGTTACTCCTGGTTCATGCACTCAGGAATTACTCCTGGCCAGTGCTCGGGGGACCATATGGGATGCTGGGAATCAAACCTAGGTCAGCTGCGTGCAAGGAAAACACCTACCTGCTGTGCTATTGCTCCAGCCCCACAAATGAATCTTGGAGAGCAGCACACCACAGAGATGTTTCCACACCCTGCACCAGGCTGATTTCACCGGGTCACCTCGAAGGAAGGCAGATGTGTCCCTCTGCCTGCCCCAAATGAATCCCTGCAGCCAAAAACCTCCAGAACCCAAGTGCCACCATGCTCACGGCTGACCTTCACAGGCTTGTCCCCGGGGCATGAGAATGAATCTGCTGAAAAATCCAAGTATGAAGGACCAGTGACTGAAAACTTCAGGTTTCATGGAGTTGAGGATAGGGGACCTCCCCCCCCCGCATCCCCACCCTTCCGGTTTCCTAGCAGTCATGCCCAAGAACTGCATTTAGGTGCCACTGAAAGTCATTAACAGACATGATTCAGAGACCCAAAAATGAATATTAGAAGAGAGCATCATGCCACAGATATGCCTCTGAACCCCAAATGTTTAAAAATTTTAGAATTCTAGGAGCGCACAGCCAATTTTGCAGCCACATAATACCTCAAACTATTCATGGCAAGCAAAACAAAATAAATTATTTAGCACCTGCCTAAGGGGTAGACTGGCAATGGGACGATTCACAGTAATGGTGGTGGGAAGGTACAATGGTGGTGGGATTGGTGTTGAAATACTGAATATAAACAATTATTGTGAACAACTTTATGAAAAATTTTTAAAAATTTAAATTTAAAAATAATGCAGAGTTTATGATTGTTTCAATCAGCTTACTCAGTGACTGAATAAATAGCAGTACTCCAAAAAAAAGAGATGGGGGGGGTGGTGCCAGCAGCAGGTCAACCTGTACCTGCTGGGCAAGTGCATCAGTAGCCTGTTGCTTCAGACTTCCTGATACCCCTAAATTGCCACTTCCTGATACCCCAAAATTATCCATGCCTTTGGCCAGACCTCAACAACTTGGAACCAACTTTACCAAGAAATTAAATGACCAAAAATTAGGTATGTGGGGGTCATGCCCACAAACCACCTCTGGCTCTACTATGCAAACTCATTTATTGGCTTTGCTTCAAAAGACCAATAAATAAATCTCGAAAGAGATCAAAAGTTGCAGTTAATCTTGGACTCGTTCATGAATTAACAGACTGGCATAAATAGGAGGGAGTGGGTTAGCCTGGTGCCCACCCAAGCAGAGCCCCTGGCAGCTGCTTGCTCCCACAATCCAAAATCACTGCCATGCCCCGACCTGATTCTACTATCTTAGGACTAATCTGACCAAGATATAATCTGCTGAAACTTCTGGCATGCGGGTTTTGTGACTAAAATCTTCAACTTTCTTGTAGTTGGGATGGGTTACCTCCCCAACAACTCCCTGTACTTCTGGAAGCCTCAATAGTCACACCCACACCTCAAAGCTCCCACCCAATTGAAAGGCTACTCCAACCTTACTGTTCTGATAAAAATACTGAATGCACAGAACAAACACCATGACCTCTTAGCACCTGTATTGCAAACCATAATGCACTAAAGGAAAAGGAGAGAGAGTGCAAGAAAGAAAGTGCCTCTTACAGAAAGATCTGAGGGTGTTGGGGGATGGTGGTAGGAAAACAAAGGACATTGGTGGTGGGAGATGTACACTGTGGAGGGATGGGTGCAGGATCATTGTATAACTAAAACCCAATTATTAGCATTGTAATGGGCTACCTCACGAATATTCAATTAAAATTGTTTTTTAAAAGTAATGTGGAGTTTATGCCCAATTCAATCAGCTTAATCAGTGGCTACTACATTTAAAGAGAGAGAGAAAGAGAGAGAGAGAGATGTAGAAAACATAAGATGTTTTCTTGTGCCAGCATAAAATGCAACACCATTACAGTGTCAGTATCATCACTGGGAAATTTGGGACCTTTATTGTATATTTGGCTTAAAATTTACCAAAATTTCATTATTCGGTTCACAACAGTTGTTTACAATGAAATATTATTAAATATCAAAAAGGAAATTCTAAAGTTTGTAATCATAATATAGACAGACCTTGAAGGCATTATACTAAGTGAAATAAATTGACAGAAAAAGACAAAATACCATATGACTTAATTATACATGGAATTCAAAAATATAAAACAGAATTCAGGTGCTGGAGTTATAGTAAAGCAGATAAGGCGTTTGCCTTTGGTCCCCCAGTACTGCCAGGAGTAATTCCTGCATGCAGAGCCAGGAGTAACCCCTAAGCATCGCTGGATGTGACCCAAAAAGCAATAAAAAAAACAATTCATAGTAAAAGGCATTATATTTGTGGTTACCGAAGCTTGGAGAAGAGGGAATTAGGTAGAGATGGTCAAAAGGTACAAAGTTCCATATAGACAAGAATAAATACTAGGGATGCAATGCACAACAGGATGACTATAACTAACACTGCTATTTGATACAGGAAGGTTGTTAAAAAGAAAATCCTAAAAGTTGTCACAGGAGAAAATTTTTTCTTCTTTCTTTCTCTTACATCTGCGAGAAGACACATGCTAGCTGAACTTACTGTAGTCATCATTTCACAGTATACATAAATCAAACCACCATGGCACATATCTTACACTTATATTGATATATATTTTTTAAGTATTTCCCAGTAAATGATGTGTAAATATTTGTGAATGTCATTTATAATAATAAAAAACGTTTATAAGTAACCCACACATAGGAAAGATTAGATATACCAGAACTCATTCATATGATAGACTTTTAATTAGTATTTTTAAAAATCATGTTATTGAGGAAAATTTAGTAACACAAAAAATGCTAGTGATGAATCAGAACATACAAAACAACAAAATACAGAGATCTATATAGTTTGAACCTGATGTT
Organism: Sorex fumeus; assembly: GCF_029834395.1. Classification (NCBI taxonomy): domain Eukaryota; kingdom Metazoa; phylum Chordata; class Mammalia; order Eulipotyphla; family Soricidae; genus Sorex; species Sorex fumeus. The sequence goes on from NW_026606155.1 coordinate 29,591,149, forward strand.
GCAGAAAGTGAATATAATGCAGTTATTATATATGGACATATATGTGTGTATGCATCTCTCAGATGTTTGATGAATGACTGGTGAGTTTTAGTTCCTTAGTAGGTTCAACTACAATTTCAACATTTTTAACAATAAAATGTTTATTTTATAAATGTACATGAAAATGAAATGAAGTAAAATGAAACTAGTATATCTATTAAGTACTTTCAATATCTGAGTATAGTGGAGTTAAAATAATTCTCTCCATTTCTTTTCTTATACATAAAACCTACTGACTTGTGAACTTTAAAACATCATTTTTCTTGTTATCTAAGGCTTATACATTATGATTGAATAAAGCTCCAGTGTCAGCAGCTAGGACAGCATGCTTCAAGTTAACTGTAAATTGGGCAGTTCTGAGATATACCCGAGAAGTGTCTGAAAAATGTGGGAAAGGGCTGATTTAATTTTTGAAAATTTTGGAATGAAACTATGTGTAATAATACATCGTTTCCTTTTGAAGAAAATTACTAAAACAACATAAAAGCTATTAGGCTTTCTCTCAAGTCTTTCAGAGTAAATTGGCTATTTGGAGCTTTTCCAACTCCCGTTTTTCTTTCTATTCAGCAAATTGAGCTTTTGGGATGGATGAGAAAAAGGAATTATTATCTAAGCTACTTAAATATTTAATCATTAAGGTGTAGGATACTTTATTTTCCAAGAGCAGCTCCCATCTCATTTGGTTATTAAAATAATCCAATGAGGTCAACAGAATAAGTATGATAATTCCAAGTTTTAGAAATTAAATAACTGATGAATAATGATATATTTGCCTAAAGAATCCAAAGATTGCCTCTGAAAGCCTTTAACCTATTGTTGACCAAGTTTTCTCTGCTCAGTCTGGGACAATCAGAATTTCGTATTATATTCAGAGACCACATCCCCAAATGTACTATTTAAAACCTAAGAGACCAGAGATGAGTGTCCAAAGATGTGGAGACTTTTTCCCAGGCTGATACTATAGGCCATTTCCACTTACAGAGCAACAAATTCTTCAAAAGACTCTGGGATCCATGGTGGTGGGAAATGGGCACTGGTGTAGGGATGGGTATTTGATCATTGTAAAATTGAATCCCAAGCACAAAAATTTGTAAGTCTACAACTGTACCTCATGGTGTCTCAATAATAAAAATTAAAAATAGAATAAAATAAAAATTTGAAAGAAAAAAAGAGACTATGGATCGGAGCTACACTTGACTAGTCTAGGTCAGGGCCTGAATAGTACCTGAGCTCCAACTTTCCCTGGAATATCTGACCTCCTAATTCTAGACTGGCCCTTTCCCTTGAGGTTTAAATTCCATTCTACTTGGCTTTGAGTTTCCCAGATCTGATCCTGACCCTATCTGGCTCATACTTAGGTACATACACACACACACACACACACACACACACACACACACCACACCTGCACACACACAAAAACACTCTCACCATCAACTATACTATCTTCATTTATATTCTGGATTTTTCTGAACACCCTACAGTTTGTCACAAGGCCACACATCCAATCCATGTAATTTTAAGAACTTAATAGAATCAGCGTATGCAGTCAAATTATTCTTCTCATGTTTCTTCTTTCCTCCTCCTTTCCTTTCCGCACTTACATTCTTTTCTTCCTTCATCTCCTTCACTCTTTCTTTCTCTTCTTTCTTTTGGTTTGTTGTTTTATGTCATTGGATCTTTGATGCTAAGGGCTGAATTGGTTAAATTCCTACAATCAAGGCACGTTGTCATCATTTGTGTCCATGTGACATCTCCGATGAATCACATGGACACAATGGAATAATATATATACATATATATGTCTTATAGATAGATTGACTGATAGATAGATAGGTATTTGGATAGACTGATATTCTGTTATACCAAAGCCTCTCCTTGGGCAATTACAGTATTTTTAATGCATGCCATTTTGGTGATAAGTGGTATAACAAAAGGTAAATCTTGGTATACATATATTTCTAATTGATATAAGCAAACTGGTATTAGAGATCCCATAGTTTTATAATTTCTCCATGTAACTAGGTGCTTATCAGGTCCAAAGCTTCTGGCCCCTGCACCCATGAATGTAAACACACATTTATCCATCCTTTCCACAATCACCATTGTCCAATAATCATGAAAAGCCAATGCAAACAGAACTTACTGTGCCCTACCCCATTGTTGAACTTCATTACTGCCTGGTGTGCTTCTGTAGACCATAAATTCTCAGAGAAAGGGTGCTTACTAGAGTAAAATGAAGGGGGCTAGAGCGATAGTAAAGGGGGTAGGGCATTTGCCTTGCATGCAGCCAACCCGGGTTTGATCTTCGGCATCCCATATGGTCCCCCAAGCACTCCAGGAGTAATTCCTGAGTGCAGAGCCAGGAGCAACCCCTGTGCATCACCAGGTGTGAACCCTCCCCCCAAAAAAAGCAAAAAAAAAATAGAGTAAAAAAACGTTTGATCTTAAATGACCACAAGGCTACATAGCCTTGATTTCTCCCATCTCACAATCTCAAAAAAAAGAAAAAAGTTTGCTTCTACTTGTGTCTCTGTATAACTCACTGGAATCCTTGTCCTGACTCCTTTTAAAAACTCTAAAAGTTTCTAAAAGAAAATTTTTCTAGAAACTCTCAAAGTTTCTAAAAGGAGTCAGAAAGTTTCTTCTGTAAAGACAGAATAAATATTTTATATTTTAAGAGTTGTATAGTAACTATTGCAATTACTCAGCTTGTATCTAGTCCTAAAACAAACACATACAATATATAAACTAATGTGTGTCATTCCGTCTCAATAAAAGTTCATTTACAAAAGGAGTAATTGAGAAGCGAGCTAGCTTGAACTCTTGAGCAGGGTTTGATCACAAGTCCGGGGTTTGATCACAAGTCGGCCTCAGTTGCAAGACTCCAATATGCCAATTTATCTTATAATTCTGTTTCTACTGACCTCATGGAAGAGATAAAGAAGTGATTAATTTGGGGAACCCCAATTTTCTTACTGACTTGTTTCTTGCCTTGATTTATTAGATTCCCTACTGGCAGAAAGTTGAGATGGTGAAATGACTCATCCCCACCGCATCCTCCTCAAACTCTGACATATCTGTGGTTATAGGATATATGGCTGGAGTGATAGCACAGTGGTAGGGTGTTTGCCTTGCACGCAGCCAACATGGCCGACCCGAGTTCAATTCCTCCACCCCTCTCGGAGAGCCCAGCAAGCTATCGAGAGTATCTTGCCAGCACGGCAGAGCCTGGCAAGCTAGCCGTGATGTATTCGATATGCCAAACACAGTAACAACAAAGTCTCCAATGGAGATGTTACTGGGCCCACTCGAGCAAATCAATGAACAACGGGAGGACAGTGACAGTGACAGTGACAGGATATATTCCATAAAAGTTTGCTGAATGAAATAAGTTATTGCATATAAACATTTAAGTTTTGTCAGGTAGGCAACTTGCCCCAAACTGGGAAAAAATTAACTTATCTTGAGTAGGAAACATTTTCATGGCAAGCCCAAAGACACAGTCCATATCCTGCCCCTGAGTGAGCCAGACTCCTGTGCCAGGCCACCAGAGATCAGATACTAAAAGGTAAAAGGTACTGCTCAAAGACAAGAGTGTGCATGTGTCCATGTGTTTGTGTGTGTGTTTTAAATTGTAATCTTTGAATTGAGTCACTTTAATCTTTTTCAGAACATAACTTGGTAAAGGAAGAAAGGGAAGAGAGAAAGGATTGAATGTGCGAGGAGAGAGATCTAAATTTAAACCAAAAAGGTTAAGCATATTGAGTGAATTTTCATATTTTCATATCCAATATACTTTTTACACAAAAGTTCATTTTAATCAAATATACTTTAGATTGGAAATTAACTAGTTGAGGTATATGATGAAAGAGAAAACTTCCTCTTACCTAAAATTCTCAGTGAAACACTGTATATCCTTCCAGAGAAGAATCCATAGAATATACAAGTACAAATCTATTTAACAACTTTATGCAAGATTCATATAGTTCAGAATTTTTCTTTTTCACTTTATTCAAGTCTATGTCTTGGATTTAAGCCTGCTATTTACTGTCTTTTTTTTTTAGTATTCTTGGAAATATACCTGTTCTGAATTACTTTATCTCTTCTTTTGTATTCTTTAGAACTAGTCAAGGTTTTTTCTTGTTTCCATTCTACTTCCTTACATCCCCGTTAGTTTATTTTTTGCTATATTACTTGTTCCTTCTTGGCAGTAGGATGGAGGGGAAATGGTGAGATCCCTATGAATGAAATTTTCTTTCTAGTGACTCAATGGATATTAACCTGGGCACACCTGTAGAACTCGATAATTTCCTAACTCTAAGTAACTAACCATGCATGACTGTAAAGTCCGTATGATAGCATATTTACAAATTCTGCAGCTTAGAATATGAATAATTAGAGGGATATTTTTTCTGCCCCCATACCTAGTAGTTCAAGGTTAACTACAGCTATAAATGGTATCAAACTATTATGTAAGAAAGAACTATCTCTTCACTCCCAGTTTTTGTTTTTATCAGGATGAACTCATGAATATGTACTTCATTCTCTAGGTGATTACTCAGTTCTAGCATTGTTTTATTCAAATTGTTCCAAATTAGGTCATTGGTTGATCCTTTAAATTAATTACATGTTTTGGTGGGGTTGGCCACACTCAGCCATACTGCTACAAACTAGCATGCATTGGCATGGAGTGGCACCTATGAGAAGAGATTGGCACAAAATGGTAAGGGTTAGCACAGATTGGCATAAGAGTGTCATGGACTTCCATTAGCTGGCATGAACTGACACATGTTATCATGGATTGTCATGGATTTTCTGTGACTGGCATGAGTTGACATTGATTGTCATAGAGTAATATCACTGACATTGGTAGACATTATTTGGCAAGGTCAACACTGACTGGCAAAGCATGATATTTTATGGAATAAAATGGCATTGTTGGCACAGAGTGATAGATGCTGGCACAGAGTGGCATTATTGGCACCAGCTAACATTGACTGGTATGAGTTGGCATAGACTGGAATAGGTTAGCATTAATAGGCATCATCTAGCATGTGTTTGGCATTGGTTTGGTACCAAATCACCTGATTTGGCATGGATTGCCACAGGTTTGTGTGTTGACTTGCATAACCTGACATAGGATGGCATCTGCTGCTATGTACTGGCATTAAATGGCAGATATATGGCATTTGGTATAATAGTTTGGCACTGAATGTTTGTATTGATTGGCATAAGTAGGCATAGAATAGCCTATGTTGCTGACTGGCACAGGTTGGCATCAGTTGGTAAGGGAGGAAACCATTGGTTAGCATGGACTGGCATGTTTCTGCACCAATTATAATGGGTTAGAACAGCTGAAATTGTTTGGCATGGACTGGCATTCATTGGCATAGGCTGGCAATAGTTAACATGAATTGACACAGAATAGCGTGTGTTGGCATTGTTTACAGCACATTGGCCTGGACTGGGACAGCTTGGCATCAGCTGACATGGAATAGCATGGGTTGGCATGTAGTATCACACCATAATTAGTCTGCTTGCTTATATGCAAGAACTATTTGCTTTGCTACTGCTTTTTTTTTTGGAAGTGCCACACCTGGCTCTGTTCAGGGCTTACTTCTGGCTCTGAGTTCAGGGATTACTTCCTGGTTACTTTTATTAGAGAAAACTTAGGTCCTCTCAGCACTCAGAGTTGGGATGAACTCACAAAAATACACAAATTACATCTCAGCTATTTCTTTGTCTGTCCATAGAAACATTAAAAAAAAAACATGAGTTCGTGGACTGGAGTGATAATACAGAGGGTAGAGTTGCTTTGCATGCAGCTGACCCGGGTTCAATCCCCAGCATCCCATATGGTCCCCCAAGCACCGCCAGGAGTAATTCCTGAGTGCAGAGTCAGGAGTAACCCCTGAACATCGCTGGGTGTGACCCAAAAAGCAAAAATAAATAAATAAATAAATAAATAAATAAATACATTTTTTAAATGAGTTCATACTAATGTCTCTGATTCCTATCCAACACTACACAGCTTATTGTAGTATTTTTTTCTTATTTTTAACTATTTCTCCAAAAGTAGAAAACCTGATTCTCCTTGCTTACATTTATGTATTCTATCCTAGTATCAGCTGGAGCAATAGCACAGTGTTAGGGCATTTGTTTTGCATGCGGCTAACCTGGCCAACCTGGCTTTGATTCCTTCGTCCCTCTCGGAGAGCCCGGCAAGCTACCTACAGTATCTCGCCCGCACGGCAAAGCCTGGTAAGCTTCATGTGACATATTCGTTATGCCAAACACAGTAACAACAAGTCTCACAATGGAAACGTTACTGGTGCCCACTCAAGCAAATTGATGAACAATGGGAGGACAGTGGACAGTGCTATATCCTACTATTAACAAGTACTTACAAAATGCAAACCAATGCCAATGTGAGAAACAGATTTAATATGTAGAGTGTAATGTCTATGTGTAGTACCTTTTTGCTTTTAGCCTTATGGAATCTAGTCAGCATAACCATTTTCTAGAGTTATGTAGGTCAGTGTGTTTTTCTTTCCCATTCATTTAGTGCTTTGCATTTTCTAACAGGTTTATTTGGTATGCTTTGTAATCCAGTCTTGGTACCCAGAATGTAGATTCTGATTGAATTTAATCATATGTTTGTATTTTGAAGTGTGTAGAAAACATGGTAATTCTAAAAATGTACAAAAAGTTATATTTAGAGATATCACCCTCTCCTCATTAATATGACCAGATTCCCATTCCCCGTCTTCCTATCATTTAAGACCATCAATCTCACTAAAGCTTCATGATATTTTTTCACAGTAAGTAGATATATTTTAGTACCTTTTCTTATATAAAAAGTAACATACAGAAGACACTTTTTGTTCAATGCTTTTTTTTCTTGACAATATATCATAGAATTTACTTCAAATTAGTTTTTGAAGAACTTCTTTGTTTTGTACTGTTATATAGTACTTCATGTTGAAGATATGCTATTATTTATTCAAATACTCTTCTTTGAGTAGACATTTAGTTTTTTAATAACATTAAAATTAAAGACTGTGCTACAATTAACTTGTACACTGGCATTTTATATTTTGCATGCTTGCATTCAGGGTAGGTTCTAGAAATATGATTTCTGAATCAAAATTTAATGTCAAATTTCCCTTCCAAAGGTTCAATGTGTATTTTTTTAAAAAAAATACCATGTGAAACAATGGGAAGTTTTCATAAACTAGATTTCTTTGTATATGAAAATGTAACTGCAGCATTGAAGAAAGATATTTTTGCAAATATTTAAGTCGTGTGCTAAACTATCTACTTTTTAAATGAACACCACTTTTGTTAAATAAAAAATACCTCACATACCAAATATAGTTATTCATATTTGGAATTTGGCATGAACTTAGGAGAGAAATGACAGTACTTGTTACCAATGATAAAATACTAGTTTTCAAGCAAAAATTAGCATTTCTGAAAGCTTAAACACTCCACTGTTAGTTTCCCAAAAGTTAAAACATCTTTGGATGAGATTGGTGTGATATTGAGGTGATTTTTATATTGCATAATTAAATGTATCAACATTTGAAGGATCTGCATAACTCAATAAAACAGCATACAGCAGGTTCTCAAATACTTTTGTTTGCTTGTCACATTTTATGAGGAAAAAGACCCAACCCCTGCTAAGTTAAACCCAAGTTATTTTAGGGTCTTCTTTGTTATATTCTTTTTCTCTTTCATTGTAGAGACAATTTTCAAGACTTTATCAACAACCTTAAATGAGGACATACCCTATTTTGAATAACAAATGCACAATTTTATGAAATTTTGTAATTTAAAAATAGAAAAATCCACTCAAAGAGCAAGATAAATGGAAAGACATAATTTCAGATCCCATACTAGAAAAAAAGCACTTTTAAGAAACTGCCATTTATAAAATTTTGGTGCAATATCAAAGAGTATTCACTATAATCTGAAAAAGTTATTAAACTAGTCTATATTTTTCAACAATTTTATATGAAGTCATATTTTCTCATATACTTCAACCAAACTAAGATATTACAACAGATAGTGAAGAAATAGATATTGGAAAATAACTGTCTTAAAATTAGACATTAAAGACATGTAAAACAATACTACTCTTGTCACTGTTTTGTAAAATATAGTGTCTTTCAGGCTGCAGAGGTAGATCAATGGACTGGAGTGCAAGCTTGCATAGAGTAGGCCCAAATTTAACTCAATTACCATCAGAAGTGACCTCTAAGCACCAAACTAGGAGAAGCCCCTGATCATCACCAAGTGAAGCCCTGAAATCAACAAATATTTATTTTAAAACTTACATAAAGTAAGTTGCAGTACTACACTTTCAATAACGTAACAATAAGTTATTTTTTAATTATTTTTATTTTATTGAATCACTGTGACATAGTGATGCTTCATGCTTAGGTTGTAATCACACAATGATCAAACACCCATCCTTCCTCCAGTGCACATTCCCCACCACCAATATCCCCGGTATATCCCCCCTTTCCCACCCTCCCCCTGCCTCTATGGCAGACACGATTCCCCATAATCTCTCTCTACTTTTAGGCATTATGGTTTGCAATACAGACACTGAGAGGTTATCATGTTTGGTCCTTTATCCACTTTCTGCATACATCTCCCATCACAACCGATTCCTCCAGCCATCTTTTTCTTAGTGATCCCTTCTCTATTCCAGCTGCCTTCTCCCCTTTGCTCATGAGGCAGCCTTCCAGCTATGGAACAATCTATCTGTACCATGTATCTACTGTCCTTAGGAGTCAGCCTCATGTTATGTTGTTTTATACTCCACAAATGAGTGCAGTCCTTCTATGTCTGCCCCTCTCTTTCTGACTCATTTCACTTAGCATGATACTCTTCATGTCTATCCATTTATAAGCAAAGTTCATGACTTCATCTCTCCTGACAGCTGTATAGTATTCCATTGTATAGATGTACCAAAGTTTCTTTAAGCAGTTGTCTGTTCTAGGGCACTTGGGTTGTTTCCAGATTTTGGCTATTGTGAACAGTGCTGCAATGAATATATAGGTACAAATGTCATTTCTACTGTGCTTTTTTGCATCCTCGGGATATATTCCCAGAAGTAGTATTGCGGGGTCATATGGAAGCTCAATTTCTAGTTTTTGAAGGATTGTCCATATTGTTTTCCAGAAAGGTGGACTAGTGGGCATTCCCACCAACAGTGAAAGTGTGTCCCTTTTCCCCCACATCCACGCCAGCACAGGTTGCTTTTGTTCTTTTGAATGTGTGCCAGTCTCTGTGGTGTGAGATGATATCTCATTGTTGTTTTGATTTGCATCTCCCTGATGGCTAGTGATGTGGAGCATTTCTCCATGTGCCTTTTGGCCATTTGTATTTCATTTTTGTGGAAACTTCTGTTCATTTCTTCTCCCCACTTTTTGATGGGGTTGGAGGTTTTTTTCTCGTACAATTCTACTAGTGTTTTGTATATCCTGGATGTTAATCCCTTATCAGATGGATATTGGGTAAATATTCTTTTCCCATTTTGTGTGCTCTTTCTTTATTTTGGTCACTGTTTCTTTTGAAGTACAGAAGCATCTAGTTTGATGTAGTCCCATATGTTTATGTTTGCTTCCACTTGCATGGTCAGTACTGTTTCATTTTTACTACCCTGTAATTATTTATTATTTTTTAATGTGCTAAAATATATTTACAAAACCAAACATTCCATTGCTGGCCTTATTAAGTGCACAAATTACATGATCACTAATAGAAGATTTTACCTATTAAGTGATAACTCCTAACCCTAGCCTATCCTAGGTATTTCAAGTAGCAGAATTCTATATTATTGTTTATCCTTTTGTATTTGGTTTTTTTCACCTACTATTTTCAACTATTATCATATACCAGAACTTCATTCTTCATGAATAACATTTTTGCATGCTTACTCTGTGCTACATATTATTTACTCATTAACTTATTGGTTGGTGTACATTTGAGTTGTTTTCACCTTTGAGCTATTATGTAAAAAAGCTGTAATGCAATGAATGTACAAGTATCTGTTTGAGTCCCGGCTTTCAATTCATTTTGCATACATCTGTAGGAGTGGAATTGATGGGTCACAGGGTAGTGTTTTGTTTAGCCTGAAAGGACATTATTGCTATGATTTTAATGGGTTTTTAATTTTTTTATAAATTTTTACTTTAATTTATAATGCAGTAAACATCAATAGAAATAATCCACATACATAAAAAGAATGTGGAGTCCTCAGTAATTATTCTGGTGTAAAAGGATCCTGAGACAAAACTGTTTATGAAGCACTGCTATTCAGCAAAGAAGGTTAGCAAATAGGGCAATTTGTCAACAACATGTATGAATTTCATAAATATAACATTGAGTAAAAGTGCTTATAATAAAGTTGAAAATCATTCAAACAAAACTATGTCATTTTCAAAACACAGGTAGGTAGTTAAAACTGAAACTAAATGGGTTCACACAAAATCAGAACAGAGATAGCCTCCAGCAAAAAGGAAGCAAAGAAATCAGGCAAAGTCTTATGGAGGGACTGGGGGCTGCCAACAGTATTTTATTTTATTATCTGTGTGATAGAATAGTAAAATCTATTTTTATGGTTTAGCATGCTTTTACAATGTTGTATTTAGTGTTTTTACAATTAAAAAACGGTCAATAAAAATTATTTGGAAAATGGCAACATGAGAGGGCCACAATAGATAATAGCCCAGAATAGAGTAGATCCAGCAATATGATGAATGAAATTATCATGACTAGCTATTAGTATCACTTGGAATTGAGAAATGACTCTACCTTCCCAACACTCTCTACACCATAAAAATATGTATGAGGAACTGTTCTCAAAGAGATTAAGCCAGCAACTACTAATATCTTTCAAACCATTAAACTCATATTCCCTCAGCAACACCTCTAGATTGAAGTCTATTTTTGGAAGGAGGGCTCTCAAGCAATGCTCCAAGTCATATGGTAGCCCCACCAGTGATTATCTGTCAACTGGACCCTTGGTTCAGGGCAAAGACCCAAGGATGTGATGTTGGTTGGGCCTGCACTGCCAGGGATACCATGCACAATCCAGAACCACACCTGGCAGTCTTTGTCTTCCAGGGATGCACCTGATGATGCTTGGAAGATCATATGATACTGGAAATAGAATGTGTTTGGCATGCACCTAATCATTCTACCATCGGAGGCCCAAAACTCTATTTTATTGTATGTCAATATCCAAAAACATTTCGTTTATTTGGTCTCTGTACTCCATGATGAATAAAAATTCCTTGAAGACTTGTTGTCTTAGATCTTCTCAATAAGCTTCCCACTATGAACACAATGCTACTTCCTACTCAACAGTAAGGAACTCTTCATTAAAAATTGTCCCTTTTGGAGACCCCTGCCCCCAGCCTCATTCAACATCACAGCAAATCAAATATGATAGTGTTCTTTTGTGGGTTAGAGCACACCTGTCTGTGCTCAGGGCTTAATCCTGGCTCCGAGCTCAGAGATACTTCTCACCGGAAGTGAGGGTACCATATGTGGTGCTGGGGATCTAATCAGATTGGCCATATGCAAGACAAGTACCTTACTGTATTATCTCTCTAGCCATCTTACAGTGATCTTATAGGTTACATTTAGTTTAATAATTTTGCTATAATAAAATTAAGGTATATAGTATTTTTATAATTCTATACTTTGAACTGTGGGCTGGAGCGATAGCACAGTGGGTAGGACCTGCCTTGCACGTGGCCGACCAGGCTGACCCAAGTTCGATTCCCCCGCCCTTCTCAGAGAGCCTGGCAAGCTACCGAGAGTATCTTGCCCACACAGCAAAGTCTGGCAAGCTACCCGTGACCTATTCGATGTGCCAAACACAGTAACAACAAATCTCACAATGAAGATGTTACTGGGCCCTCTTGAGCAAATCAATGAACAAGGGAAGGACTGTGATACAGTGCAGTGCTACTTTGAACTGTAACACTGTAGCACTGTCCTCCCATTTTTCATCAATTTGCTCGAGTGGGCACCAGTAACATTTCCATTGTGAGACTTGTTACTGTTTTGGGCATATCGAATACACCTCAGGGAGCTTGCCAGTCTCTGCTGTGCGGGTGGGATACTCTTGGTAGCTTGCCGGATTCTCTGAGAGGGATAGAGATATCAAATCTGGGTCGGCCGCGTGCCAAGGCAAATGCCCTACCCGCTGAGCTATCGCTGTGCTGTGCTTTAGCAATAAGTATGTTGTAATGTGAGTAAAATTCATTTGAATGGAAATTACATTCACCAAATTAAAAATTGGAGGGGGCACACCCAGATGCCTGGCATACTCAGGGACCATATATATGGGATGCCAGGGATTGAACCCACACAGAGCAAATGCTTTGAACTATGCTTGTAAAAGACTTTGAAATGAACATCCCTACAAAGATCAGTTTATCTTCAGAGGAAACTTGAATGTTGTCTAAGGAAACTTATGTGATTTGATTTATGGTATTTGAAGTTCATTGTCTTTGAGCTGTTTTAAAACTCTGTAAATCATAAAACTCTGTTAACAACATAAATCATTCTGTTCTATAAATTAAAAATACATTTTGTCAAGCATATGAACAATTGATTTCTCTTCCCTCTCACATTGTAAAAAACCAAACATATATGTCTGTCTTTGAAATCTTTTTTAATTTAATTCTAACAACTTACTGGTTCTCTTATTAATGAATAATTTAAATAAAATTAATCACTTAATCACTTAATCCCCATTATTCATCGATTTACTTGAGCGGGTGCCAGTAACGTCTCCATTCATCCCAGTTCCGTGCTAGCGTAGCCCAATGGTATCTGTTCGTTCTAGGAACATGCAGAGCCTCAAACCGATCATTCAGGGTCTTGACGAAGAAGTCTGACCATCTTGTCGGTGGGCGTCCACGTGATCTTTTGATGTCCCGTGGAATCCAATCAGTAATGGCTCTAGTCCAGCGGTTGTCTGTAAACCTCATTACGTGTCCAGCCCATCTGATTTTTGATGTCTTGGCAAATGAGACAGAGTCCCTGATTCTTGAGCGTTGACGAAGATCAGAACTCCGGATTCTATCTCTCATTTGAGTGAATAGTGATATTCCAAGCATAGCTCTTTCGATTCCTCTTTGAGAGACCCGAATAGCGTTCTCATTCTGTTTTTGTAGGGTCCAGGTCTCTGAGGCATATGTTAATGCAGGAAGAACAGTGGAATCAAAGAGATGTGCTCCTAGCTGGAGGTTCTTTGTCCTTTTAGTTATTTCTTCAACGTTCTTGAAGGCATTCCAAGCCGCTCTCTTCCTCCTGCGCAACTCAGGTGCCAGGTCATTCATCATGTTGATTTCTCGACCTAGGTATATATAATTGTTGCATTCGGAGATGGTGGTTCCGTTGAGAGCGAATGGAGCGTCAGGAACAAGGCTGTTTCTCATAAACATTGTCTTCGTAAGATTCAGCTGTAGTCTGACCTTTCCACATTCACGGTCAAAGTCGTTCAGCATTTGTGCCGCTTGACTGATGTTTGGTGTTATTAGAACGATGTCATCAGCAAAGCGGAGGTGGTGTAGTTGCCGACCATCTATCTTCACTCCCATGCTTTCCCATTCTAGTCGTCGCATGATGTTCTCGAGGGTGGCACTGAAGAGTTTTGGTGAAATGGTATCACCCTGCCGAACCCATCTCTTGACATCAATGATTACTTCTTTGTAGAATGGTGAGATCCTGGTAGTGAATCCATAATAGAGCTCTCGGAGGATCCTGATGTATTGAGTTTGTATGCCCTGATTGGCTAGGGCTTCCATGACCACTTCTGTCTCAACAGAATCAAAGGCCTTCTTTAAATCAATGAATGTTAGAGAGAGCGGCATCTTGAACTCCCGATAAACCTCAATGAGCTTAGTAATCGTGTGGATATGGTCGATGGTACTGAATCCTTTTCGGAATCCGGCTTGTTCACATGGTTGTCCTTCATCTAGTGTTCTGCTAATCCTATTCAGGATGACTCGAGTGAACAGTTTGTAGACGACAGACAATAGGCAGATTGGGCGATAGTTGCCAATGCCGTGGATGTCTCCCTTCTTGTATAGTAGTACAGTCCTGCTGGTTTTCCATTGGGATGGAACCTTGCATTCAGACAGGTAGTGTGTGAAGAGTCGAGCCAATGTATTGATGAGTACTGATGGTAAGTTCTTCAGTTGTTCAGGTCTGATCTTGTCTGGGCCAGGTGCTCTTTGTTTCTTTACCAACGAGATGGCATGTTGGATTTCAGAAGGGAGAACATTGGGAACGACATATCCATCATGTGGTATGTGGTATGAGGGCAAGTGGACATGGCTATTAAAGAGATCTGAGTAGAAGTCATGAATAATCTTCTCCATTGCCCTTCTGGAAGATGTGATAGATCCATCATGATGTCAGAGGGCAGTCATCTTGGTTTTGTAGGTGGTGAAGGACAGGTGGGCATTACGATTGCTTTTCCCAGCTTCTGCCGCATCTACCAGTACTGCTGCTCTCCTGTTTTTGAGGTCATCCTTGATGGCTTCTCTGCACTGTTTTGCCAGTTCGGATGTTCGCTTGTGGTTGCCTGAGGCATGTGCCAAGCCACGTTGGCGAATAAGTTCAAGAGTGTTCGAAGAAAGGCGGTTTTTTGTGGTTATCTCTCTCTTGGCATTCCTCGCACAATCATGGAGGTGCTGAATCATTCGATTGTATTCCTCATCAATGTTGTCAATGACGGCATCTTCCCATGTTGTCGCAACAGAGCCAAAGAGCTCCCAGTTGGTGGTCGTTCTGGGAGTCCTCTTCTTAAACCTTGCATTCTTTTCTCCTCGTTCTGTGAGGTAGAATTTTGCATGAAGAAGACGGTGGTCTGATCCCGTTTGGAATTTTGGGACAACAGCAACATCGGCTAGGCAAAACCACCAATTGAATATGATGTGGTCTATTTCATTGTGGAACCGTCCATCGGGAGACTCCCATGTCCAACGTTTAGATTCAGCCTTTTGGAACTGTGAGTTACCATGGAAGGTTTTGGTTGACATGATGAACTCAGACAGTCTGTCACCCTGTTCGTTCCATTCTAGGCCATGGAACCCGATGTGGAGTTCATTGACTGATCTTCTTGGTCCTATCTTGGCATTAAAATCACCGACAATGATCTTGTAGAAGGTGTGATCTTCTTTATAGAACTTCTCCAGCTCCATGTAGAACTTCTCAGTTTCTCTTTCACCATAACTGGATGTTGGTGCATAGACAACAAAGATAGAAACTGCCGGTAGTGAGCCACAACTATTCAAGTGTAATCGTCCAATTCGGGTTGTTAGGCATTCGAATGAATCAATGCTCATGGCTAAGTTTGTGTTGACAAGGATACCGACACCACCGACGCCTCTTTTATCACATGTTCCAAGGAACAGTTCTTCTCCAGTGTCGAAAACGGCATGATGTGATTGATGTCTTCTCGTTTCGGTCAGACCAATGCTGTAGTACTTGATCTTTCGCACTTGTACCATAAGGTCTTCAAATGGATGCAGCAGATGCCAGCGTATGAGCATTAAAAGTACAGACAATCATTTTTGTTTTTCTTCGTTTTGGCAGGCTATTTCTGCCTTGGTATTTTATCAGCCTTTCCTTCCATATCCTTTTCGACTCTGCCATATTCAGGGTTAGGGGAATGAGATCCATTTATTACTGGATTTGGCATATCAATTTGGTCTATTTGGCATAGACCACGGATAGCTTGCCAGGCTCTGCCATTTTTTTTATTAAATAAATAATTAAATAAAATTATTAACAAATATTTATTTTCTATTTTTATAAGGCAGGCTTTTACAGTTCTTCAAGAGTTATTATCAATAGGGATCCTCCACATCAGTATACCCCAAAGATTCTCCCGACAGCAGGAACATTATCATACCTGTAAAGAGCATCTTGTGACAACAGAAGCCAATCTCTTTTTAGTTTGTTCTTTTTGGTCTTCCCAGAGATGCATGGGGGCCACTAAGGCCATACCTCAAATGATGCTTGAGGGGTCATGCTGCGCTGGGGTTGGAACTTAGGGCCTCCAGGACACAAATCCTGTGCTCCAGCCCTCGGAGCTATATCCCAGGAATATGGATTTTTAACTTCCAGAGGAGAACCTGAAATAGCAGAACAACTTTGTTAATTCTCAACTACTCTAGCCTTTTTCTTCCATCTTTACCGATTTTATGTTTTGTGTTTTCTACCTTCACTTTACTCTGCTTGTGACTGAGAAGTTATTTCCCAGAAGTTTGAGCGATAGTACAGTTGGTAGTGTACTTGCTTTACACATGGCCAACTTGGGCCATGGAACCACAGATGATTCCTAGAGCCAGTCAGGCATGATACTTGGCACAGAACCACAAGTAAGCCCTGAGCACCACCAAGTGTAGCCCTCCCTCAGTAAGAGAGAAGTTCTTCCCCAAAGTGACTTAATAAATAGAAATTTGTTTTTATAATCTGATCATTTAATGATCTCTAAAAGATTTATGAATTGCATAAATTTGTTCTCTGTTATATAAACAGAAGGCAGAGAATATAGTGAGTTAGTCTTATTTCTCTGTCAATTTGTCTATCTTAACCTCAAAGAATTTTGTACTTACAGAAGAATAACACTTTGATACCAAAGAATAATACGTTGATATCAAAGAATAACACTTTGATATCAGTGACTTTTTGTGTTTCTGTGTCTCTATGTCTCTTAGCCTCTGGACCTATGGCTAAAATTGTAGAATTGATTTAAATGTTTCTTTTTTTAATTAATGAATTTCCTCTTTCTCTTTTCTTTTTTTTTTATATTGTAGTTATGGCTGCAATGAGCTGGGGGGTTTGGGGCTCAGTACTTGTGGGGGGTTTATTCTTTAGTTATGTATGGTGCTTGCACATGTATTATCCAGGGTCAGTAGTGATGCTTATAAACATTCAGGTTATAGTGCTTACCAAGAACTGTGCTGTGCTTACAGGCATGCTGACTGTGGGGTCAGACTCCTACCCCACCTGGCCCAACCACACTTTAGTTGACTTCAGTGCTTGCCTGGGTGTGTGCTGGAACTCACACATTCTATTGTTGTGCCAGGCATCCCAGAAACAGGGATTGCTGTTCATGGACTTGTTTTCATGTTAATCATGGACTTGTGTTTATAAGGCAGATGCTTACTGTCACCAAGCCATTGCAAGACTGTCAAGCTCTGTGAGTATGTTTGTGTGTGTACTCAAGTCTTTACCTCTTGCAGTATAAGTGTGAAATACTTTCCTACTTTGAGAGGTTATTAATAAGTTTGATAATCAAGAGTCTCAATAAAGCTCTATTCTGATTAACTTCAATAGATAAATAAGTGATTATATAAATCAAATATTCCTAACATTTTAATAAAATGAGAATGAATCCAAATATTGTAAATGTACAGCAGCAAAATAATTCTCTGAGAAGCATTTTAGAATCAAAATTTAGGGAGATAGTACAAGAGGAGGGCACATGAAGTTCGATCCTAGCACACATGGTCACCTAAGCATTGCCACTGGGTGTGACCCTGGTGGTACATGGCACCACAGGGTTCAAACAACACTGTATATTCAGGCCTTCCATTGAACCACACGCCCAGTTACCCAGTTGGCTGAGAATCACCAGGAATAGCCTCCAAGTCCATTGAGTACTACTTGGGAAGGCACTTCTACACCAAGAAAAAAAAATCTAATAAATTTATATAGGTAAGATAAGACAGACAAAGACTAACTTCACATGTGCACTTTTCTGGATTATTAGTACCTACTCTGAGTAATCAGTATTTAGTATAATATAATCATCCATTATTTTCTATCTACTTCAGTATATTTTCTCTTATAGTTATACAGATTGATGATCAAATAAACATTTGTCATATTACATAATTTCATGTTCAACAAAAAAGAATCATTATTTTCATGACTATGTCAGAAGTAATTATATTTTATAGCATTACAACTTAAAAGTAATTTATCACATTCTTTGATTAATTTTTAATAAATAAATAGTTTTTATTATGTTCTTATTGTATATCATATAGATTTTTCGTTACTTCTATTTATTTTATTTTAAAATATTTTTATTGTGTCATCATAGTTTGTGTAGCATTGAAATTATTCTTTTATATTTATAGGTCTGCCACACCAATCCCTCCATCATATAGCAAGATCCTTCCGTTGTTGTCCCAGAGTCCCTTTCCCCCTCAGCCTCCTCATTTTCCAGTGCTCTTGATCATGAATAAGGGTTTGTTTTCATTGGAAACTGTCTAATCTCTGTCTTTGTTTATTTATACATTGCATATGAGTGAGATCACCTTTTTTTTTGTTTTTTGCTTTCTGGGCTGAAGTGATAGCACAGCAGGTAGGGTGTTTACCTTGCATGCTGCCTACCCAGTTTCAATTCCCCCAGCCCTCTCGGAGAGCCTGGCAAGCTACTGAGAGTATCCTGTCCACATAACAGAGCCTGGCAAGCTACCCATGGTGTATTCGATATGCCAAAAACAGTAACAACAAGTCTCACAATGGAGACGTTACTGGTGCCTGCTCAAGCAAATTGATGAACAACGGGAGAACAGTGCTACAGTGCTACAGTGCTTTCTGACCTACTTCACTTAGCACGACACCGTCCATTTACATCCAAATTGCAGCAAACTGAAAATTCTCTTCTTTTCGCATAGTTGAGTAATACTTCCACTGTTTATGGCAACCACAATTTCTTTATTTTATTTTTATTTTTATTTTTATTTTGCTTTTTGGGTCACACCTGGCGATGCACAGAGGTTACTCCTGGCTCATGCACCCATGAATTACTTCTGGCGATGCTCTGGGGACCATATGGTATTCTGGGAATTGAACTCAGGTTGGCCACATGCACATAGGCAAATGCTCTACCCACTGTGCTATTGCTCCAGCCCCCCACAATTTCTTTATGGACACATCCATTGTTGGAAAATGGTGTTATTTCCATATCTTAGATATTATAAGTAATGCTGAAATGAACATAGTTATGCATATGTCCTTTTGATTTAATGTATTTGTGTTCTCAGGTAGATGTCCAGGAGGGGATACTCCTGAGTAATTTAAGGCCTTGGTATTAAACTGATTTAATTAATGAATATTTAGTGAATATCCAAAAAATTATAAGTTAGATAATATACAGAAACATGTCAACAATCAAATACTCTATAAATATGTCTATGGGTCATATAGTGAACATGTTCATTTGTGTGTGTATTGCTGTAGGAAATTGTTTTCATGAGTTTTACCTAGTCTGTTATATCATGTTTATATATGGCAGAAAATTCTCAATTATCCATCCACATATATTTTTCTCTTTGAATGAAAAACTTGTTACTTGGTTAAAGGTTATATGATTAGGTACACAAGAGATAGCACAACAGGCTGAGCACATGCTTTGCATGTAAGAGACCTGGTTTAATCCCCAGTAATTCATGATCTCTCAAGCACCACTGAGAACAACCCCTGCCACAGTGCTGGGAGTAGCCCCTGAACACTGCCAGGTGTTACCCCAAAAGACATAGTAAAAAATATAATGAATATGATTGCTGTTACACTGAAGAGCAATAGTGACAGAAAAATCCAGCTGAAGATACTCTTTGATTTTTCCAAGAAAGAGTAGTTTTTAAAGTGTTCCTTGTATACTAACTGGAGAGATACTCCTGAGTAATTTAAGGCATTGGTACTAAACTGATTTAATTACAGGAAGTAAGGAGCTTGGTCTTATAGTGCTTGCATGCACTATAAGTTCATATGCATTCTAGAAATCACTTGATCACTTCACATCCCATTATTTATCGATTTGCTCAAGCAGGTGCCAGTAACATCTCCATTCATCCATGTCGTGTGCTAGTATAGCCCAAAGACATCTACTCGCTCCAGGAACATGAAGAGCTGATCATTTAAACTGATCATTTAAGGTCTTGACGAAGAAGTCTGACAATCTCATAGTGGGCGGCCACTTGATCTTTTGACATCCGATGGAATCCAGTAGGTAAAGGTTGTAGTCCAGTGGTCGTCTCCAAATCAAAGTACATGTCCAGCAGATCTGATTTTCAACGCCTTGGCAAACAAGACAGCGTCCCTGATTCTCAATCATCGATGGAGGTGTTGGAACTCTGGATTCTTTCTCTCATTTGAGTGACGCATGATACTCCAAGCATAGATCTTTGGGAGACCCAAATAGCATTCTCATCCTGTTTTCATAGGGCCCAGGTCTCTGAGGCGTATATTAATGCAGGAAGAACAGTGGAATCAAAGAGATGTGCCCATGGCCAGAGGTTCTTCATCCTCTTAGCTATTTCTTCGATGCTCTTGAAGGTGTTCCAAGCCACTCTCTTCCTCCTGTGCAACTCAGGTGCCAGGTCATTCGTCATATTGACTTCTCGACTTAGGTACATATAACTGTTGCATTTGAAGATGTTTATTCCCTTGAGAGCGAATGGAATGTCAGGAATGAGACTGTTTCTCATAAACATTGTCTTCGTAAGATTCAGCTGCAGTCTGACCTTTCCATGCTCACGGTTGAAGTCGGCCAGCATTTGTGCCACTTGGAGAATGTTTGGTGTTATTAGAATGATGTCATCAGCGAAATGGAAGTGGTATAGTTGCCAACAGTCTATCTTCACTCCCATTCCTTCCCATTCCAGTCATCGCATGATGTTTTTGAGGGTGGCACTGAAGAGTTTCAGTGAAATGGTGTCACCCTGACACAAACCCCTCTCTTGATGTCGATGATCACTTCCTTGTAGAATGGTGAGATCCTGGAAGTGAACACGTAATACAGCTCATGGAAGATCCTGATGTATTGATTTTGAATGCCCTGTTTGGCTAGGGCTTCCATGATCGCTTCAGTTTCAAAAGAATCAAAGGCCTTCTTTAAATCAATGAATGTTAGACATAGCAGCATCTTGAACTCCTAAGAAACCTCAATGAGCTTGCTTATCATGTGGATATGGTCGATTGTGCTGAATACTTTTTGGAACCTGGCTTGCTCTCATGGTTGTCTTTCATCTAGTGTTCTGCCAATCCTATTCAATCCTATGACTCAAATGAACAGCTTGTAGACAACAGACAATAGGCAGATCGGCCGAGAGTTGCCATTGTTGTGCATGTCTCCCTTCTTGTACAGTAGAACAGTTCTGCTGGTTTTCCACTGGGACAAAACCTTGCATTCAGACAGGAAGCATGAGAAGAGCCGAGCCAGAGTATTGACGAGTACTGATGGCAAATTCTTCAGGTGTTCAGGTCTGACTTTGTCTGGGCCAGGTGCTGTTTGCTTCTTTGGTTTTTTCTTTCTTTCTTTTTTTTGCTTTTGTTTTTGGGTCACACCTGGCAATACACAGGGGTTACTTCTGACTCATGCACTCAGGAATTACTCCTGGCAATGCTCGGGGGACCATATGGGATGCTGGGAATCGAACCCGGGTGAGCCATGTGCAAGGCAAATACCCTACCCTCTGTGCTATTGTGTCAGCCCTGCTGTCCGCTTATTTACCAACAAAATGGTGTGTCGGATTTCAGAAGGGAGAACATTGGAAATGACATACTCATCCTGTGGAATTTGGTATTTGGGCTACAGGTAGATGTGGCTATCGAAGAGATCCCAGTAGAAGTTATGGATAATCTTCTCCATTGCCTTTCTGGAAGATGTGATAGATCAATCAGGATGTCAGAGGGTAGTCATCTTGGTCTTGCAGTTGGCGAAGGACAGGCGGGTGTTGCGAATGTTTTTCCCAGCTTCTGCCGCATCTGCCAGCACTGCTGCTCTTCTCTCTTTGAGATCTTCCTTGATCGCTCTCTGCACTGCTTTGCAAGCTTGGACGTTCACTTCTGGTTTCCTGAGATTTGCGTCAAGCCATGTTGATGAATGAGCTCGAGAGTTTTCAAAGACAGGCGTCTTTTTTTTTATTATTATTAGTGAAACACCATGAGGTACAGTTATAGACTTACAAATTTTTGTGCTTGGGTTTCAGTTATACAATGACCAAGTACCCATCCCTCCACCAGTAACCATGTTCCACCACCACGGGTCCCAGTAGCCCTCCCACCCCCCATCCCCCCATCCCACCCTGCCTCTGTGGCAGGGCATTCCCTTTTGTTCTCTCTCTCTCTCCTTTTGGGTGTTGTGGTTTGCAAGAGAGGCATTGCAGTCATGTTTGGTCTATCATCTACTTTCAGCATGCTTCTCCCATCCTGGGAGGATCCTCCCAACACCCTTTATTTGGTACTCCCTTCTCTATCTGAGCTCCCTTTTCCCCTAGCACGTGTGTCTGGCCTCCAAGCCATGGAGCAATTTCCTGGTACTAATCTCAGCCATACTTGGGTGTTAGTCTCCTATTTTGTTACTTTATGTTCCCCAGATGAATGCAATCTTTCTATGTCTATCCCGCTCTTTCTGACTCATTTCGCTTAGCATACTTTCCATGTAGTACCACTTGTATGTAAATTTTATGACTTCCTCTTTTCTAACAGCTACATAGTACTCCATTGTGTAAATGTACCAAAGTTTCTTTAACCAATCATCTGTTCTCGGGCACTCAGGTTTTTTCTAGATTTTGGCTATTGTAAAGAGTGCTACAATGAAGAAACAAGTGCAGATGTCACTTCGGCTATACTTTTTTGCCTCTCTGGGATATATTCCCAGGAGTGGTATTGCTGGGTCAAATGGGAGCTCAAATTCTAATTTTTTGAGAATCATTCATACTGTTTTCCAAAAGGGTTGAACCAGTCGGCATTCCCACCAGCAGTGAAGGAGGGTCCCTTTCTCGCCACTTCTGCGCCAGCACTGGTTGCTTTTGTTCTTTTGGATGTGGGCCAGTCTCGGTGGTGTGAAATGATATCTCATTGTTGTTTTGATCTGCATCTCCCTGATGATTAATGAGGTAGAGCATTTTCTCATGTGCTTTTTTGCAATTTGGATTTCTTCTTTGAGAAAGTTTCTGTTCATTTCATCGCCCCATTTTTTGATGGGGTTGGGTGTTTTCTTCTTGCGGAGTTCAACCAGTACCTTGTATACAAGCCTTGATATCAACCCCTTGTCAGGTGTGTATTTGGCGAATATCCTTTCCCATTCTGTAGACAAGACAGGCGTCTTTTTGTGGCCTACTCTCTCTAAGCATTCCTCACACAATCATGGAGGTGCTGAACCAGTCGATCGTATTCTTCGTCAATGTTGTCAAAGACAGCATCTTCCCATGTTGCCGCAATAGTGCCAAAAAGCTCATTGACATTCTAGAAATAAGGAATACAAGAAGCAAAGTGGGTAGAGTGATTTGTTGGAACCTATAATTAATACTTTTTGAGAGTATTAATTGATAGCTTGATAATCCTCTAGCACCCCCATTCAAGGCAGGCCCAGAGGCCCAGAGGAGTCTGTTCTCTGCCAGAGCCGCTCTCTGCTCTTGCTGTTTCTTTAAGGTTTGAGTATCTGAGCAAACACGAAGGTGCCATCCTTAGATGGGGGAGTCTCTAGATGCTTTGGGAAAGGCATTGCAGCCGGAGAACTTTCTGGTAGTTGTAGCTAGGCTAAGAAACTGCAGGCATTCATTTGCTTTGAAGAGTTTCCAGTTTGCTGACCAGGAGTCAGGTCTGACACCGGTGTGAACATTTCCTCCATGTTTGCATGAAACCCCTTGTGTTCCCTTTGCATGTTAGGGCTGTGTGCAATGCACCCTGTGCTTTTCTTGTTCCTCTGCTACCCAGTAGGTCGTTAGAGAGAAACCGGGAGGGTCCGCTCCCACAGCAGATATTCCTAGCTCCGTCCCACCCCACTGGCTCTCCCCGTCTCCCTCCCTGCTTTCCCTTACACAGGACAGAGACGTGCCATTATGCCGTTTTCAAATAAGAAATGAAAATCAAAGCCTCTTAATAGCCTCCAGACCCTCCTTCCCCATAGGCGCCTAGCCTCAGACCACATAGTGGCTAGACCTGGGTGTCCTGATCTTTCAGTACTCACGGGCTGACGCAGACATGTCTACTTGGGCCGCCCATAAGCTTTCTGCTTTGGGATGGCCAGGAGGGTAGGCGCAGGCTGGACCGGGCAAGAGGGCTGTTGGGTCCAGGACAAAGGGGATTGAAGACTTATGGAGGCGCCCCAAGCAGGAGTCAACATTGGCAGGAAGTTCTGGACTGGATTTTGGCTTGAGGGTGCCGGAAGGTGGAGTGGGAGTTTGCAGGACAAGGTTGACTGTTGGGCAGTCACAGAGCGCACGAGGCTGGCTGCCCAGGGACTGGCCATCTTGTCCTCGCAAGGCAGGGCTGAGGCCAGGATAGAAGACTGTGGCCTGCAGGATGCTCTATGGGCTGCCACTGCGGGGATCTGTGAGTCTGCTCTGCTCGTCTCCCTGGGATGGGAGGGGGATTACCCAGCTATGCTCAGCCTGTTCACAGGGGAACGGAACCTCCAAGGACCTTTCCTGAAAGAGTAAAGGAACCCTGAGGGCTGGGGACCTTAACCTCTTAACTAGCTCTGACCCAAGACCGCTACAGAGAAACTGAAGAAATGCCAATTTATGGGTTTATCGATTCCTTCCTTCCTTCCTTCCTTCCTTCCTTCCTTCCTTCCTCCCGTCCTCTTTCCCTACTCCCTTCCTCCTTCCCTTTCTTCCTCCCTCCCTCTGTTCCTCTCTTCTTTCCATCACTATGTTGAAATAATTGTCATTGAAGGTCCTTTCTAAGCCCCAGAAATAGTTTGTGATACTCTTACTCTATCAAGTAGGGCGTTTGCCTTGCACGCGGCCGACATGGCTGACCCAGGTTCAATTCTTCTGCCCCTCTCAGAGAGCCGAGCAAGCTACTGAGAGTATCTCGCTTGCACAGCAAAGCCTGGCAAGCTACCTGTGACATACTTGATATGCCAAAACACAGTAACAAGAAGTCTCACAATGGAGACGTTACTGGGCCCACTCAAGCAAATCGATGAACAACAGGAGGACAGTGCTACAGGACAGATAATTTAGGAACAGCCTAAATGAAGTTGAATGTCTTTTCTGAATTTGCACTGTTCTAAGGACTGGAGAAATTTTGGAACCCTACCTCTGACCTCAGAAGATATGCCTATCTACTATGCAAAATATCCACTGGATCTTATGTCAACTGTCTTAGGGGCATCCTCTCAAGATTATCCAACCCTTCCCCTTTTTGTTCTTTCACCCACAGGGCCCATTCTCCTTGAATTCGGCTAAGGAGATACCTAGCCGGAAAGCACAATGTTCATGGGTATTAGATTTCAAAACCTGCCAGTTGAGGCACAATCCTGATCCCAGTGGAAGTTAGAAATTTTTGAGCAAGTTTCTCAGCTTATCAAAAAAAGAATATTAATAATATATAATTATTATATATTATTTTCTTCAAGATTCTCTTGAAGGGAAATGAGATAACAGTATAAGATGTTTGGCACCTATTCTGGCACACAGTAAATGTTCCGTAAGTAGTAGTCATAATAACATTTATCTCAGATTCCTGCTTCTCTGGGGTTTTGGAAATCTCTGAAACACAATTGGACTGGGGGATTGGGTTCTAAGAAGAGAACGGTAAGACACAACTTGCAAAAGAATTTACACATAAAGGAAATTATTTCATAATGGAACAAGTCTTTCGAAGTAAGGATTTATATTCTAGTGACAATGTACACAAAATTAAATTGGAAAATTACAAGGGAAATTTCAGGAGGAATCTTAATGGGTCAAAATCCCAGAGGCGGGGCTGGAACGATAGTACAGCAGGTAAGGCGTTTTGCTTGTATGTAGTGGACCTGGGTTCATTCCCAGCATCCTATATGGTCCCCCCGAACACCACCAGGAGTAATTCCTGAGTGCAAAGCAGGAGAGCATTGAGTCTTTATGCAGTCTCAGCAGTACTAGGATGCAGAAATAGCATAATCACAGAAATTCAACAGTCAAAAACAAGTCAAAAATTCAAGACAAGTCAAAAATTCAATTCAGACAAGTCAAAAATTCAAGTTGAGTCTCAATCTATTCCTGAGAGAGTTATTTGTCAGTGAGTGAAGTATAATACAGGAAGAAATTGTAAGGATTAAAAACTGGATCTGTCTCTAGTAAAGACCACATCTTAAAAGAAAGCTAAGCATAGGAAGCCACTGGCACTTTGTTTGGCCAATTGCTCAGGATTCTCACCCAAGAGCACTGGTCAAATAAAAGCTGACTTTAAAGTGAGGAATCATTCAGAAGAGGGTCCAGCACTTTACTCATTGCTAAATAAGGTAGGTCATAGCTGAGGTTGTTCCATTGTTGACTCTGTACTGAACAGTTGCCTCTGAAAAGAGTTTAAGGTTGTGCAGAATTCGGAGAGAATGAGATCATTCCACTGGCAGAGAACAAAATGGTCATCATATCCAATGAAGTCCTCCAGACACTTGGTAGTTGAGATTTGAACATGTCCCTTGGTAACTGCAGTGTAACCAAAAAATGTACCTGGATACATGTAATACATCTTTTTTTGGGGGGGTGGAGGAAACAGGGTGGTGCATACCTGGTAGGGCTTAGAGGTTGCTCCAGTGGTGCTCGGAGAACAAAGCAATGCTGAGGATTGAGCCCTCTCAGCCAGTTCCCTGGCCACAATATAAAGGGTCTCCCATTAAAAAACAAACACACTCACTCCATCTTCATTCTCAAAGTTATTCCCTGCCTCTCTACTTCATGGGATAGCAAAACCTCTCAGAAGAGGTATTCTTGTGCCCTGGTTGCATTTTCTCACCTCTCATTCCTGGAATACTTCAATCATGTTCATTGTTCCACTCAAGCAAATGCTACTAATGATCTCCAAGTCACTGGCTGCAGTGGACAACTTACAATTTTCTTAAGCTGGTAGCATTTCATGTTTTGAAGACATCCTTTGGATATCTCCAAGTCACTGAATTCTTTCCCTGACTCTTAAATTAGTTCTGATACACTTCTCCCAAGTTCAGGTGATACCATTGTCTAACTAGCTGTGCCAGGCAGAATTAATCTAGAAACACACACACATTTTTTCCTGTCTTCAATATCTAAACCATCAACAAGCACTGCTGATTTTACCTTCTAAATATTCCCTCAGCCTGTCCATTTCCTTCCATTCTCTTAACCATTGTTCTCTTACCAACTGCCATCTCCTTTCAATTGAGCAAACATATCACCTCTTAATTGTTGTATCACATAGCTCTTTGCCCTGAGTGAATACTGAAAGATATTTGAAAAACAAAAGCAGATTTAGATGTTTTTAAAAAATCTGTCTCTTCTCTCTCACCCCATATCTTCACTCACACTCTCTCTCTTCTCTCCCCCTCTTCCTCCCTCCCTCTGTCTCTCTGTCTCCGTCTCTATCTCAGTCTCTGTCTCTCTCTCTCTCACACACACACACATATACACACACACACACACACACTCACACACACACACACACCACCTTCTTAAAACCCTTAAGAGGTTTTTCTTACTTCAAAGCTCCACACTGTAACTGGTCCCTGCGTTTCAGAGCATAAAAGTAGTTGTAGTAAAACGTGGCATCTATCCCAAAACACACACAAAATAACATATTTGAAGGGTTATTGTATATCTATGTTTAGCACCACACTTTGTGCAATTGCCAAGATATGAAAACAACATAAATGCCTAACTACAGATCAAGGAGTTGTGGTATATATAAACAATAGAATACTATACTACTCTAAGAAAGAACAAAATCATGAAATTTGCAGCAACATGGGTGGAACTAAAGGATATCCTGTTGAGTTAAGTAAATCAGAAGAAATGTGACGATATAAAATGATCTCTTTATTTGTGGGACTTAAAGATGCACTGTGAGGTAGCAATAAAATTCCAGAGACACCATAATGGGAAAACAGATCCACATAATTGAGTTGGAAAGGGTTTGGAAGGGAGGGGTGTTGGGATCCTTGGGAGAGGGAGAGTCAGTCGTGATAGTGTGGTGTTGGAATTATGTTCATGAGAACCATTATTAACAGCATTCTAAGCCACAGAATAGTAATTAAAAATCACTGTCACTGTATCACTGTCATCCCACTGTTCATTGATTTCCTCGAGCAGGCACCAGTAAAGTCACCATTCATCCTAGCCCTGAAATTTTAGCAAGTGCCACATTGGAGGCTCTTTCAGGGTCAGGGAAATGAGATCCATCATTGTTTCTCGGTTTTGACTTATCGAATACGCCACAGAGAGCTTGCCAGACTTTGCCGTGTGGGAAGGATACTCTCGGTAACCTGCCGGCTTCTCCTAGAGTGAGATCTAGACAATTAGAGGTCCGGGAGTTTCAGGGAGCTTGGTTTTATAGTCTCTGGATCTTGGCTGTTGATGGGATTACACAGTGCCAGGAACAGTTGGTGGGTGTAACTGCCTAGCTACTGGAAGATGGGGCATCTGGGTGGAGGAAGCCCACTCCCGATTTGAGCAGGCTTGCAAATCTCAGCCCCGGGCCCTGCACACCTGGGTTCCTCTGCTGATTGCTTCATGCATGAGGCTCATCCGAGCGTGTGGAAGAGAAACAAGTTCCCGGAAGAGAACAATGCAGAGTCTCCTGCCTCTGCACCTGGCTGTCCTCACTGGGGCCCCTTGGATGGGGGTGGGTTGAGTTTCCCTCCCCACCCCGAGCAGAGTCCTGGCAGCTGAAGACCTCTAGAACTCAGCCACAGCCATGCTTAATTTAAAATAATTTTTAAAAGTTAAATTTTGTTCTTTTGGGCAATACCTGATAGTATTCAGGGGTTACTTCTGACTTTTCACTCAGGAATTACTACTGGCAGTGGTTGGGGGACCATATAAGATGCCAGGGATTAAACCCATTTCAGTCACATGCAAGACTAGCACCTTTCCTACTGTCCTATGTCTCCAGCCCCACAATAAATAATAATAATAATAATAACTACAGAAGGAAAAAACACCAACTTGTTTTCTAATATTTATAGATCAAAGATTTTAGATACATTTTTGTGAATGCAAAATCTTCACCACTGATACTCCTGAGCTTTGTAGGACTTAGTTCCCCAGGCCCTTCCTCCCAGTGGCACTGCAGAGAGTATGACTAAGACATAGCACCCTCCTAAATCAGGACAATCTCATGTACTTCTTCTCCTATTCCATTCCTCAGCCTGAGAAATACTCCCAAATGGCTGACCAGAATAATTGCCCATAGTTATCTACATGAACACACACAAGGAGACCCCGTTCTGTCAGCCACTTATGACTATGCAGTGATCAAAGTGTGAATGCAGATGATGCTGGAAGGTCTTGGCAGGTCTCTGTTCATTTGCAATTCCCAGACTCTTCAATATTTTCAAAAATGAAAATATTGAGCAGTAATGGTGCTTAGGCTCAGAGTTAGAAAGTAGAAAATTTTACTGGAAAGTAGAAGAGAAAGGAAAAGAAACTCCCCAGGTGGAAAGGAACTTTGTATAGAACTAAGTTCAAAGTATGGGGATTTTGTGTAGGCCCTTTTAAAGGCTCTCTGGTCAGTTGAATTTCTGATCAACTGATAAATGTTACAGTGGATACAAAGAAGTTACAGGCAAAAGGGTCTTCCTGTAGACCTTTTTTTAAATGTAAATTGGGTTCTTGGCAAGTGTTACCAGGCTGCAAGGATCTAATAGATTCTTGTCTGACCATTTGAAACATTATCTTAGCTTCCTGGTGAGCCTAAACTCTGGGGCAGAATTTTACCATGGACAATTGTTAACTTCCTTTTAATCTAAACCCAGACATTTGCAGAAAGTCAAAAATGTAGGATGGACCAGCCAATAATGGGACTTCCCACAGCAGCTGGCAAGGGTAAACTAGGGCTTCCTCATTGAATGCTATGTCCAACCACATGCTTTGGGGGGAGGGAGCCTACTGCTCAGGGAGCCTAGTGGGACACTCCTGCCAATGCTTGGTCCAGCTCTGTGGGATGAAGTTTCAATTATTGGACCCAGCAATGCAGTTCTGCTCAGTCTGGTGGTACTGGGGACCACCAGGCAACCTCAGTGATATTTGGGGGACCATATGGTACCATGGATAGAAAATGAAATTTTTCTATACAAGGCATGTGCTTCAGAACTTTGAGTTACCTCCCAGGATTCCAATTATACTCTTTTAACTTGCAACAAAGAAATGGCCTATACCCAACATTTGCACCCTTTGAACTGATTATTCCCTTTTATTCCTGCAACCTTGACATTATGTGTATATGGGAGAAGTGTTCTTTTCCTTCATTTCTTTTCCTGTAGATTTCTAACATTGCTTCACTAGAGTAATTGTGGATATCCTCACCACTCAAAAAAAAAAGACAACTCAATGCCAATGAATTTGTAGATTCATCTTTGAAAAACTACTTTTGTATTCTAGACTTGTCTTAACTTTTTGATAATAGAGACATGCATGAACAGAAATTTCTTCTTGTCTGGAACAGGCTGTGCTTTCTCAATGGCACATTCATCTCTGAGGAGGAAGTGGGAGAGGGATTCACTTTCACTTGACACAAATCAAATAAAAACATAAAAATTCTAAGAGATTCTTATATTCATTTTCAGGTCTTCATTTTCAGCCTCAGGTTTGTTAGGGAAATAAGAACAATATTGATGTATGTATACCTTCTTGTAGTTAAAGCAAGAATGATGAAGTAGGTATGAGAGGGAGGGAGAGGGGAGGGGAGAGGGAGACAGGAAGGGGGGCAAGGAAAGAGGAAATGGTGGAGAGAGAGAGGGGGAGAGAGATTCTTAACATTTATCTCTTAAACAAGATATGTGAGTAGTCAAATACCATTTGGCAGGGCAAATATTTACAGAGTCTGCAAAAAGTCTTGAATGTCAGAGCAAGAAATGCGGAGACTGAGCCAGGGCTGAGCAAAGTCCAGTGGAGATACCAGGTCCCAATGGCTGGGATTAAGGGTGTCATTTAACACCGAGCCATGATGTTGCCTCCTTGGCCC
The DNA here is from genome assembly GCF_029834395.1 of Sorex fumeus. Classification (NCBI taxonomy): domain Eukaryota; kingdom Metazoa; phylum Chordata; class Mammalia; order Eulipotyphla; family Soricidae; genus Sorex; species Sorex fumeus. Next base: position 29,622,181 of record NW_026606155.1, read on the forward strand.
CATAGCTAAATTGGGCACTTTATTTTCATTTCCTAGATTCACCATGGACTCATCTTCTTCAGGATTAGTAGCTGAGTGCCCTTTTCACTCCCCTAAACTCTGATCTCCAGAGCATCTTTCCCATAACATTCAGTTGGATTATAGGGCTGTGGAGTTTTTTGTGAAGCTTTCCTAGTCCTCCTCCTAAAAAGAAAAAACAGAGTGCTGAAGAGCCACAGGAACCTCACTGTTAATAGCAAGCAAGGAGATGAGAGGTTTCTCTAGAGACCTTAGCTAGAAAAAGCACTTGGAGGCATACAACCAGGCAGCAGTGAGGCAACACAGCAGGGAGTGCTGGGAAGAATTTCCACTAACAAACTCCATAGCTCTGTAACTTCTAGAGAAGCCAGGCTTGCTTCAACAGCAGATATTTTTTTAAGACAGGATGTTTGATTTATACCCTCCTAGAGCAGTGGTGTTTAATTGATGCTGGTTACAAAGACATCTGAGTTGTTTTCCGTCTTCTGTAATTCATATGAAGCACTTGAGGCTGCAATGCTGGAGGCAACTGTCTGGGAACCACTTTTTTATATGTATACCCACCCTTCACTCCCCGTGGTGTCCTATAAGAACTTCTCTTCCAGGGAAGTGGCTTGCTGGCTTCTGTTGCTCCCTGGTTTAGTTATATTGATTGAGTAAGCCATTTGATCTCTGCCTCAGTTTCCTCAACAAACTATATTTCTGTGGCAAGCATCCATTAAATATTAGCTCATGCTGTTCTTAATTTGACAAATGCCAGGAAGATGTACGCTGAGGAATAAATCCAGCTGTGTTTCAGATGAAACAGTAATTGATTGGGTACCTTCAGGTCAGGTGGTGATGGATATACATTAAAAATACAATCAATTCTACTGAGTTACATGCTTTAAAATGGTTTAGAGAAGGATTTCTCAACCTTTTTTTATTGACAGTGATTCCCCTTCAACCTTGTTTCCTTCCTGTGCCACCTTTAATTGGCTCCCTCATCACATGGCCCCCTCATTTACACAATTTCCACTAGTGGAATAGCCTTGAAGGCCCACAGAGGGTCATATAACCCTGGGTTTAAAAGCACTGATTTAGAGAGAAAATTTTATGTTACTGTATTTTATAACATAAACTTGGTGGGGGCACACTTGGCAGTGCTTGGGGATTACTACTGTTTCTGTGCTCAGGGATCACTCCTGGTGGGGGTTAGGGAGCCATATGGAGTGCCAAGGATCAAACCTGGGTCCACTGCATACAAAAAAAGGGACTTGCCTGCTGTACTCTCTCTGACCTGTAGCACTGTAGTACTGTCCTCCTGGTGTTCATCTAATTGCTCGAGCGAGCACAAGTACGTCTCCATTGTGAGACTTGTTGTTACTGTTTTTGTCATATCAAATATGCCACGGGGAGCTTGCCAGGCTCTGCCACATGGGTGGGATACTCTCGGTAGCTTCCCGGGCTCTCCGAGAGGGATGGAAGAATTGAACACAGGTCGGCCGCGTGCAAGGCAAACGCCCTACCTGTTGTACTATCTCTGCTATCTCTCTGGCCTACCAAAAAATGTTTAAGTCATAATAAACAAAGGATTAGAAAATATAGAGAGGAGCTGAGTATGGCAAACAGAATAATGGTATTTTGCTTTGTGTATCATTTAGACATATAGACCTGAGTTGGATTATCCCTGTAGCACTGTAGCACTGTCATCCCTTTGTTCATCGATTTGCTGAAGCGGGCACCAGTAACGTCTCCATTGTGAGACTTGTTGTTACTGTTTTGGCATATTGAATATGCTATGAGTAGCTTTCCAGGCTCTGCTGTGTGGGCGGGATACTCCCAATTATCCCTAACACTCAAAAAAAACAACCAATCTTTTAAAATTATTTCTCCAAAATATCCTTGCCCTAATCCCCAGAAATTGTGAGCATTATAAAAGAAGTTGGAAGCTGCTCTGGAGTTAATACCAGTTGGGAGACTCTGGTCACAAGATGCCTTATAAAGAGAAAAGGAGCTAGGAAAGGTTGGTATCAGAGATGCAACAGAAGCAGAGGTCAAAAGGGAGAAGATTCACGCTGCTGGCTTGGATGATGGAAGAAAGGGCCCAAAAGCCAAAAATCTGGAAGCAGGAAGAGGCAAGGAAGCAGACTGTTGCCGGAACTTCCAGGAGGAACCCAGTCCTGCTGACCCTTTTATTTTAGATAAGGGAAACTCCTGACCTCCAGACCTATAAGGCAATAAATCTGTGTTATTTCCAACATCAAATTTGTGGTAATTCTTTCAGCTGTCCAGAAGGAGAGTTGGGCAGACAGGAGCAGAGATAGGAATGAGAGGAAGTAGAAAAGCAGCTCTATCCTAGCAAGGGCTCCTCCTGGAAGTCTGGCCCTATCAGGAAAATTAACTGCTTATCATTTTCATAACTTCCTGGTATCAGTGGTATAAAGTCCAGAGAATGTGGAAGGGGATCAACAATGGGGTGTGGGAACAGTGACCAAGATCCGAAGTCCTCTGTCATTTGCCCTGGGAACACCTCAGAGGAAAGCCTGTTGAGAATGGGTGGTCACGGGATTTTGGCTTTGAGTTTCCACAGATCTGTGCAGGAACCTCATCAATAAAATGGAGGTGACTTTTACACAAAGCTGATGAGACTCAGTCTCTGCACACATTGAGCTCACAAGCCAGTTCTCAAACATACTTATCAAATGTGTAAACCAACAAATGCATAAAGAGAAAAGTGAAAAGAGGCTGAGTGCTATTAAAAAGGATTTGCATTTGATACTTTGGAGCTTGAAGGCGGCCACTGAGAGTGAGTGAGAGATTGCATACAGACCCCCTTTCCTGTTCCTCTCAGTGAGCAGTGCCCCTCCCTGCAGTCTCACATGGGCAGGTGTCCCGAGCCCCATAAGGAAAGGTGGTGGTGAGTGTGCGGCTGCAGCTGTCATTGGTATGCAGGCAGATGCTCCAGAGAATTTGAAATCTGAGGGGGGTGGAAGCTAATAACCATAATCAATGTTGCATTTGCCAAAGGCCAAAAGAAAAATGAACCTTTAATTGAGCAAGATTTGGCATCCATCAATGATGTGACTTTAGTCAGGCAAAACCGACAGATTACTGAGTCAGACATCCCACTGTGAGAATTGTTCAGTACTGGGGCAAAGAATGCAAAGTGTGGATAAGCAGCAGAGCTTACCAGCACTATAGTCACTATGAAAAAAAATGTTCCCTATCTCTTTTTATCTATGTTATCTGTATTGAGTTGTTTATAAGTTTTGTTCTGACAGAACCTAACTTTGTAGTTGCAAGTTCTTCACAGAAGCTTGTGTTTTACTATATGATTATGATAATTTCTAAGAGACAACTGGATTTAATTATACTGCAGATACCTGGCCAGAGAGTTGATAGAAAGACACTGGTAGTCACTGTAGCAGGATCCAGAACTCTGATGAAAAGGTGGTGACATGGTAGCATGGGCTTAGTATCTTCTTAAATCTTTGCAGGAAAAGAGCTGAACACAGAGCTGCTCTGTAGCAAAGCCAATAAAGTTGGCTGTTGCCAGAATTTTCCACAAAGCTAGCCAATGAAGTAGCCCCCTGAAACCCCAAAGCAAACAGATTGGGAGAGTCCACCAATAGCAAGAACCTCCAAGTCTCATAGCACCTTGAGAAAACCACAGAGTTCTAAGCCTGGAGGCGGAGAACAGGAAAACCCTGAACAGGAAACTAGCTACAGGTAGAAACACTTGCAGGCCTGTGGAGAGCATTTCCTGGCACCTGAAGGAACCTCTGAATTATGAACCTTTCAAACGGTTTCCGGATCACTACGGCTTCCCTCCTTCACCTGCAACATGGGGAAAAACTTATTGGGATAGCCGTAATATAGTATTTAGTGAGGCTGCAGCAAGATGATAGCATAGCCACTTTGAGAACTCTGAGCATGGAACAATTTACACAAACTCCAATTTGCCTCTCCAGGAAGAGATTATTCCAGAAATGATGTTTAGATGAGAGTGAGGCTAGACTACCTTCTTTACTCTGGTCTTTGGACTGACACAATTTAAGTTCTGAACTTGGTAGCTGATCATATTGTTGGTCTTCACCAAGCAGCAGAAATCTGTGCAGGAACCTTATGTGCATGTTTGAGACCACGTGTAATAATGTTACATAACCTTGAGAGATGGGAACTAGAGTGGCTTCCAGCCCCATAATAGGGTTCCCATTCCCAACCAGATCAGTCCATTGTTCTTATCTTAATTTGATTCCAAGGAATATTTTTCCCAAGAGTGGGAGGGTACAGAAATTTCTGAAATTTTCTCATTTTAAAATTTCTTCAGTCTCTGGCCCACATCCAAAAGAACAAAAGCAACCGATGCTGGCGTGGATGTGGCGAGAAAGGGACACTCCTTCACTGTTGGTGGGAATGTCCACTGGTTCAGCCCTTCTGGAAAACAGTATGGACGATTCTCAAAAAATTAGAAATTGAGCTCCCATTTGACCCAGCAATACCACTCCTGGGAATATATCCCAGAGAGGCAAAAATGTATAGTCGAAGTGACATCTGCACTTGTTTGTTCATTGCAGCACTCTTTACAATAGCCAGAAACTGGAAGAAACCTGAATGCCCAAGAACAGATGACTGGTTAAAGAAACTTTGGTACATCTACACAATGGAGTACTATGTAGCTCTTAGAAAAGATGAAGTCATGAAATTTACATACAAGTGGTACAATATGGAAAGTATCATGCTAAGCGAAATGAGTCAGAAAGAGAGGGATAGACATAGAAAGATTGCATTCATCTGGGGGATATAAAGTAACAAAGTATGAGATTAATACCCAAGAATAGCTGAGATCAGCACCAGGAGGATTACTCCATAACTTAGAGGCCAGCTGGGTATCCTAGAGGAAAGGGCAGTTCAGATAGAGAAGGGAGCACCAAATAAAGTATGTTTGGAGGATCCTCCCAGGAGGGGAGATGCATGTCGAAAGTAGACTATGGACTGAACATGTTTGCCACTCAATGCCTCTTTTGCAGACCACAACACCCAAAAGGAGAGAGAGAACACAGGGGATTGCCCTGCCACAGAGACAGGGGGGATGGGGGGATGGGGGTGGGAGGGATATTATCCATGGTGGTGGAAAATGGGCACTGGTGGAGGGATGGGTATCTGATCATTGTATAATTGAAACCAAAGCACAAAAAATTGTAAATCTACAACTTTAAAAAAAATAAAATAAAATAAAGGGGAAAAAAAATTTCTTCAGTCTCCTCTCAATGTTTCCTCCATGTTCTTCCTCTTTCTCAGTATCTTTCTATCAATCTTCAACCTAAGAACTAATTCAAAGCTTTATTTTATTCTCCTCTTCTGCCAGTTCTCTCTGTTTGTAATAATACAATCCATATGCCCACTGCAGAATATAGACATTCTTTTAACTTACCTAGACTTATATCTTTCAAATATCACAGGCAATCTCCTGCCAACATGCCAAGACTTATTCACTGGGTCCACCAAGTACCTGCAGATCTATGATTGTTTCCTTAATGACTGCTCTAAAATTAAATAATCTTTAAAAGTCAGCAGTAAAGTTTTAGAAAATTCATGTAATTAACTATTTTAATGGAAGTGTGCCTTAGAAAATAGAAGTAAAGAGGCAAAACATACCTACTATTCACTTTGGTTAAAGAAACAGAAACTCCTAGCAGCCTGGTTGCTAGCCCCTGGAAACCAGAATCAACAGGTCAGCACCCATGTGTCCAAGTTTGTGTGAATTAAGGTCAAAGAGGGGAAATAGCCCCTTAAGGACTAGTTTTGAAAAACACCCACATTTTATTGGGGTAATATGGTTTGTGATACACTGAGAATACACAGAAGCTTTCTAATATGTAGACTTTCCCATTCACACATACTCTCCCTCACACATGTATATTCAGGTATTATTTTCCTTATGTCAACAAGAACACTAACTTCACACATAATTCTGATAAAATGGTGGCACAATTTATTGGTATGTAGTAATGCCAGTCAACCACAAGAAGGAAAGAAATCAAAATCACCTCCTAAGATTTCACAAAGAATTTGGTAATGAACAGCACATATTTGGTTAACAGTATCACTGGAAAAAATCTCCCAGTGATACCTATTGAACTGCTATAAAATTGGCATTCAAGCACATAAGCAGTTGAGAAACCCTCAATTAATATTTGTATCCTTATGGCTAGATCCAGAACTCACCTGGATGATTCTCTTTTTTTTTTTAATTGAATCACTCTAAGTACCTGGATGATTCTTAACACAAAATGTAGTTACCAAATATACCAGACAAATGGAAATATTTTCAGTGTCTTGTTTTTTTCTACCATAACCCCCATCTTTGATACCAGTAGTTTTTTGTAGCTTTCAATTTCAGAGAATTACTTTCGAATCTCCTATGAAAGTTTAAAGTTTCTCCTATGAAACCTGCTATATATCTCTGAATGAGACAGCAAACTCCTTAAATACAAGTGCCAGATCTTCTGATTTTTATCTTTCCCCTTTAAATTCTTAATCCTATGTCTTTCAAAAAGCAAACACCTAATTGACATTATCTAACCAGAAGGCCCTAGTGTGGACATGGAGATATTGATATGATGTCAGTTCTGAATTATACTTGGTTATATGAAAAAACTGTTAAGAGGAGCTGGACACTTTCCTCTAAAACCATCTCTTCCTGCACTTACTGCAAATGCTATGATTTATTCATTCCTTGATGTATTTTTGTCTTGACTCTAGTTTTTTAAATCATGCCATTAGGATTTTTGTTACTCATTCAAACAGCAAGTTGGAAAGAGAAACCTTTCTAAATTGCTAGCATTCTAGAGAATCATGAGTTTGAAGCTAAAAGGTAGTCCTATGCAAGAAAAGGTCAAGTGTGGTTGCTCAACTCAAGGCAGAGCATTTTAGGCTTAACACCTGCCCTAGTCAGATCAAATGCAGAAAAGCCTGCTTCTGAGCTCCTACAACCTGGCTATTACCTGAGTCTTGCCCCTGCCCTTCACCCAATTTTAAGTTTCTTAATCATCTGGTTATAAACTCTTAGGAATTTCACAGAAGAAAGCAACAGCAGAGCTTTAAATTAAGAAAGATAAATGAACACAGGCCTATGGAACAGGATCCATTCCTGCTGAAGAAGACCAGTTTTGTGTCATAGTGGTACAAGCATGATTGAACGGGGAAGTTGACTTCGCACTAAAATTGGACACCCCTGGAAATGATTATTTTCTAACTTTCTTTTATTCTTCCTTATGGGCCAGATCTAACTGCCTTGTCTTATAATAATGTACAAAATAATACATTTTAAGCCAAAGGGATAATTCATCTGGTTTAGCCTACCGTCTCACCAGTGACATCACTTGTAGCTATCTAGTGACTAAGTATAAACAGATTTCAGACAAGAAGAATGAGCCTACAAGAGAGGAAGACAAGATCATAGACAGTAATCATAATCTCTTAGTGTGCCTCTGGCCAAATGCCATTTGAAAACACACAAGGAATGCTTGTAAGAGTCCCTTTTAGATCTGACTGCCAGTTCCCCTGTGGTCTTCATCAGGACCACTACTACACAGTGAACGGACAGTCACTTGTTATCTGGTTGAGTTAACCAGGATTTGTCTACAAAGATCCTATATTTGAATCCTGAAGTGAGGCAATGAAATATGCTCTGCTCTTCCTCCCCACTAATGCAGGGGATTTGGAAGGTCACTTTCATCAGACCTATGTGCCAACCATCCCATTCCTGAAGATAAATCCGAAGAGCTTCTGGCACACAGGAAAAGCTTGTAAAAATGTGAGAAAACAAATAAGCAAAAGCAATCAAACCAAATAAATGAAACCAAAGGAAAAGCCTCTTCTGCAGCTGTCAGGGCGTTTCCTGGGCATGCTTGTAGTATCCTCTGCCAACGCCAGACCCTGAGTTTGAGCCTGGTTGCATCCTTATTTGAGAAATATCCCCATCTCAATATATCTCTGTGATGAGAGGCACCATTTTCTCTACTCTTCTCTAAACAACCCTCTTGTGAAAGCAATCAAATCAAGGGTTATAATTAGTACCCAAACCAAGTACTATGATAATCCAGACAAGCCCAGACAGAGAAGCAGCCCTTCAGCACTCTTCCTATAGCATCTGAAGGGAAAAAAAACCAGATCTGTTATGTCCACTGATTGGTAGAACTTAAAGCAAAGGTCTTCAAATAAGGTCCCACTGAATTTTTAATGGAATTTTATGACAGTTCTGGCATAAAAATGATTTGCAGGCACAGGAGTGCTCATCTGTAATTTCAGGATTTGGGGTAATGGTCACAGTCAAGACCATGCTCTTATTTTTGTGATTTTTTTCCTTAGGAAAAGTAAAGGGATATTCCAGAGAGGAATCATTTGCAGCATAAACATCATTTGTGTACATTTTATTGCAGTAGCATTGCTTATCACATAATATATTTTGAATATGCATCATTAAAAATCAAATGGGCATAGGCTGTATTAAGCTCTCCACTGAAAGTCAAAAAATCTATCTTTCATCATATATTTGTCACTATTGTCCCAATTTACCCAATTACTTTCCAGCTTTCTGGTAATCCTAATTGGTTTAATCATCCAAAATTTTGTTTTTGTTTTAGTTTATCTATTTCTTATCTATATATGACATGCAAGTGAAATCATACATTTATCTTTCTCCGTCTAGCTTATTTCACTAAGCATGATACCCTGGAGGTCCATCCACATCATTGCAAATGGCAAAATTGTATATGTTTTTTAGTTGAATTGCTTTCATTGTGTATATACACCACATCTTCTTTATCTATTTGTCAACTAATGGACACTGAGGCTTATTTCACTTCTTGTCTATTAAAGTGATGCTTTGATAAATGTTACAGATAACATAATGTGTGCAAGTATTCTTTTAAGTCCATGTTTTCACATTTTTTAGATACTCAGAAGTGGAAAACTGGATTATGTGGAATTTCTATTCTTAATTTCTTCTTTTCCTTTGTTATTGTTGTTGAAGTTGCAATTACCAAGGGTCACACATACTTGACCATGATGCTCACTGGGGTTTGCACACTTAATTAGGGGGTGCTTTACTTGGTGTCACACATTTGGTTGAAGTGCTGAAATAGTTAGTTGCTGTGTTTACAAAGAGCTGTATACTTTATTGTGGTACCAAGGATCACAAACTACAGTTTGATTGGGATTACACTCTACACATAGGTAGAGCTCGGAATGGAACCCTGGAAGGGCCTCATGCCTGCAACATAAACAGTCTACCACTGAACAATCCCAGAACCCTGAGTTCTAACTCTTGAAGACTATCCATATAGCTTTCCATAATAATTGCACAAAAGAACAATCCCATCAATGTATACTGTGTATTCCCTTCTCTCCACATCTTCAACACTTGTTTCTTATTTTTGGAATAACAGCCTTTGTGAGGTGAACTCATGTTGTTCTGATTTGAATTTGTCTTTGGATAGTTTTCTGTACAGATTTTATATGCAGATTTAAAAAAACATTCAAAAGGTTAAAATCAGGTCAAAGAAATAGTACAGTGGGTAGAGCATTTGCCTTGCATAGGGCCAGCCCAGGTTCAATTCTGACACACCATACAGTTCTCTGAACATGGTTCAGAGTTATCTCTAAGCCCAGAGCCATAAGTAAGGCTGAGCACAGCTAGGTATGGCACAAAACATAAAAATTAGGGATTAGAGAGGTAATATAGTCAAGGTGTTTGCCTTGCAGTGGTTGACCTCTGTTCAATACCCAGCATAACATTTGGTTCTCTGAGAATTTTCAAGAGTGACCTCTGAGCACATAACCAGGAGTAAGTCCTACACACTGCCACCTATGGCCCCCAAACAAAATACAGTGCAGTAAAGTGAATATAAGGAGAAGATAGCCAATTGCATTGGATCCAGAACCATTTTGATGGCCTCTGTAAGAGACCATTACCCTAGTGTCTGAGTTGCCATTCTTCTTCCTGATACTTGCCTCTCTATTTTCCAAAGGAGGAATCTGTTAAGTTCTAACCAATTTTCTTCATCTATTGCCACTGGCGTGGAAGGGATAAAACAACAGAATAGCTACCTTGTCAAGGTTCAGTAATATAATTGTTCTTAATAAGGAAATAGTAGAGAAGAAAAAGAAAACTTTTCCCTACTACTAAGCAATTCTACTGGAGAAACTCCCTTGCATTTTATGATGCAGGATATTCTTATTTATGTAATGTAGATCAGAAGGGTCAAATTCAAAAAGCAGAATTCTCCCCATTTCCCAATCAAAGCAGATTGAAGAGAGACCAAATATCTTCTCTTCAAAACATTTTGGATGCTGGAACAAGAATGAAAGGGAAAGGCAGAGAGATATGCTTATTGGAGGTTGATTAAATGCTTTAAAGTGTAAACTTCCTTGCCCTCCCTAAACTATGTCCTCTCAACCCTGTATCACCTGTGTTCCTACTGAGAGGAATGGTTAATTCATGAGAGGTCAGTGCATTTACATAGACCTACTCCAATTTATCAGAGAAGCTAGAGGAGCAAGACGGAAATGGGTGGTTGACACACCATTATACAATCATCTGGAAATCTAATTTGTGGAACCAGTAGCCATCTGTTCCATGGGTAATGTGCCAAGTTACCTGCCAACAGCAGAACAAGTTTTATGCTATTGGGTAACTAATTGCATCTATGGGACCAACGCAGCATGAGCCTTGACTCAGGGAGTGTGATCTTCCACTAAATTACTACTTCTACTTGAAATTTTCTCTGACAGTAAATATACTACAGAGCCTCTCATGTGACACAGAATCAGAGGGATAGAGAGGTTCAAGGTGGTCTTGTGTCTCCCAAAATGTAGTAGGTCAAAAGACATGAGAGGCAAGCCCATTCACGGAGCTGTATAAGACTTTGCTTCTGAAAATCCTGTTTTCCCTCCTGGACAAATAAGCTCTTTAGAGACAGTGGGAGTGGACTCACATCTTAACACTAGTGCCTGCAGATGATAAGGTTATCCACATTCATCCATAGTAATAAATTCCTCATAGAAAGGCCTCTTGGTCATTGGCATTACACACAATAACCAGTACCTAGAAGAAGATGGCTATAGCAAGGGGACGATTTTTCTCCACACGCTTTTATTCTAGGTAAGGTGTTCCCATAGAATACAAATACGCACACAACCACAAACACACATGTACACACATGAACAAACGCAATCTTTTTTTTAATAATGATCAATAAATTATCATGGCGGATTGGATAGATGGAAGGAAGGAAGGATGGATGGATGGATGGATGGATGGATGAATGGATGGATGGATGGATGCACCTATTCTGCCTAAAGGATCTTAATCACAAAGTCCAAATGACAGTGTTTTAGACAGACTTTTAAACATAATTTATCAGTATTATTTTTTATAACAGAGGGTGTTAAGAATACTATGTATGGTGTAGCTGTATCAATATCAGCTACTCTGGAGACTAGAACAGCTCACTCCCCACATGCCTATATAACCTCTCATTAAATCCATGACATGCTGACTGACTCTCCTCTTCAGTGAAAAAAATATTCCTGTTGCCCAAGTAGACCATTACTGAGCACAATACCCACGTGTAATGGATACTCGGCAAAAATTTTAGTACAAGCAAGAGGAAAAACACAAAACAAGGGAATTAACTAGTTGAGGGTGGTGGTAGATGGGAGTTTAGTTGAGTGCTAATGAAGCTGAACTGCCAATAAGCGGCTTGAATCAAAGGCACTTTAGATTCTAGTCTGCTGGAGATCCATTTCAGGGTGTTGCAGCAGAGCTGCTATGGAAGGAAGCTCCCAGATAAGCAGAGCATCATTAGGCTGGGCCCATTTCAAAACATAGATAAGCAATATTTGAAAAGATTGAGTTGACTTTGGAATTCAATCTCCATTATCTAGGCAAACAGAAGTTTCTTGTGGTGAAGATATTACCACAGTGCAAAATAGTTGGCTATCTACCAGTTTGTTTATTTGGTTTGTTTGACTTGGCTGTTTGGGTTATTTTTAATCATTTTGAAAAGCAACCTATAGAATAATTTCCTAATTATAAGCTAAATTAGGTCAATTGGAAAATTTTATGTCGTGGGAACACTCAAGTTGGATGGTAAATGGCAATGGAAGAAATATTGGTCATGACAGTCTGTGGTGACAAAGGGGACACCTGCCCAGGCATATGCAAGTGACTGTCTAAAAACTGACTGTCCAACAGAAGCCCTGATTTGTAGTGTGTGTGGCACTTATATGGATGTATGTATTCCCACCGTGACTTATTCAAGCTAAAAACACGTTGTCACTAAACATGCTGTTAGGAAAGTAGACAACCCCTATCCACCATGCACCCATCAGACAGATTGATTCAGGTGGCATAACTCACAAGACTCACCCACTTTGGTAAGGGTTGAACATTAACTTTTAAAAATACAGGGGCTGTAGTGATAGCACAGTGGGTAGGGTGTTTGCCTTGCACACGGTGGACCTGGTTCGATTCCCAGCATCCCATATGGTCCCCTGAGCTACCGCCAGGAGTAATTCCTGAGTGCAGAGCCAGGAGTAACCCCTGTGCATCAACAGATGTGACCCAAAAAGTCAAAGTAAATAAATAAATAAAAATACATGTGGTACCATAATTACATTCAAAAAATTAATAAAAATTGTTATATAAAAAGTTTTTCATAAAATATTAAGGGATAATTATAAAACTTAGTCTTCTAGCTTGAGGCAAAATTTTTGTCAACAAAGTTCCTAAATCATAGCATTGATTCCTAACCACTTTCAATGACATTTGATATGTAATAGAAATTGCAATGCTGGAAAATTGCACCAAAGTGATCTATCAGTAGCAGAACTTTAGTCCAAACTCTACATTTATCTTTACTGAAAAACTTAGGAAATGTTTTAAATAACAAGTTTTATTTTTTTTAATTTTATTGAATCACCGTGAGGTGGTTACAAACTTTCATGTTTGGGTTACAATCACACAATGATCAAACACCCATCCCTCCACCAGTGCACATTCCCCACCACCAATATCCCTGATATACCTCCCCTTTCCCACCTTCCCGGTACTTCCATGGCAGAAATGATTCCCCATAATCTCTTTGTGCTTTGGGGAATTATGGCTTTCAATACAGACACTGAGAGGTTATCATGTTTGCTCCTTTATCCACTTTCTGCACACATCTCCCATCCTGACCAATTCCTCCAGCCATCTTTTCCTTAGCAATCCCTTATCTATTCCAGCTGCCTTCTCCCCTTTGCTCATGAGGCAGGCTTCCAGCTATGGAGTTAAATAACAAGTTTTCTTAAGCATCTCTTGATTTACAGTTTATTCTCAATTGTATTGACTCAGCTTTAATAACTGCAAAAGCCAATGCCTTTCTTATAGGTGTATCAGGTGACATTTATTTTTGTTCAAAAGAGTAAATGTCTTTTCCAGAGAATTTGGGTGCAAATAATAATTCTAAACAAAGAATAAATTTCCTAAAGGACATAAAATAAAAAATATTCTATGTATTTTATTTGTAAGTGTCTTCTACCTGATCCAGAACTATCGGACTCTTCTATTTGAAAGTCCAAGAAATATCTCTGATGGGGAGCTTACTGAAAGAGTTTGCTTGGGAGACCCATTCCTTCAGTGCTGAGTATTTCCTCTGTAAGGTTCAATGGGTGCTCAAAATAGGACAACAATTCCCTTGTGGGTTTTTTTTCTTCCAGTCAAACAGTGTTACAAAGGGTAAGAAACCAGAAATGAATAAGCTAGTGATTGTGTTAATTCAGTGTTACATGACACGTGATCTCTTCCAGCCCTCCTCTAGGGAAAAGAATCAGGTCTTGAGGACTAATGCTCGAATGACTGATTTCCCCGCTTTTTGAGCTGTAAGAAAACTCTAAAACTTCCCTTGCTCAGTTCCATAATTCATAGGTGAGGTATTTCCCACTGCCCCATCCCATGTCTCCAAGTCTGTCTTCTGCCTCATCACTCATTCACCCCTCTATCCAAAACTGATTCCAGAAGGGAGTCAGACACACATGTCTAATTGTGGCACCAGTTCCATTTCCATACATCCACTTTTGTGGGGTTCCTTGCTAGATCTTTGTTCAAAAGTCAAATATTTCTAATATAGTTTTACATGGTGAAATTCTAGCTTAAGCTGGCATTTATTTAACTCATTTTCTAACAGGAAAGTAAGTTAAGAAAAAAAAAAAGCAGAGTTAGCTGATTCTCAGCTAGGGATGGTTGCTAGGAAACCATTCTATGGAAAATTAGAATCACATTAGCTCTGAAAACTACCAAATTAATGTGAGAACAATCCGTTCAATGATGAATCCATACTTCCCATGATATTTTTTCTCCCTTATGGTTAGATTGCTATTTAAATAATTAACTTTTATCTACCATTTATGTTGTAGCTTTCCAGTTTGTCTTGAAACTCTCACAGAGTAAGTCTTCTGCATGTCATTGGGAAATGATTCTCCAGTCCCCAATGCCTAGTCATTATGGCTTAACCAATGTGTCCTGTATTCTAAGGGAGATGGTCATATGGAAATGTCTTCATATTTTAGTGTAAATATCAGGTAAATTTTAGGTAAATTTCAGTGATAATGAAATGTATCTCAAAACTATTTTCTTTTTTTCACTTGTGTTTCTGCTTTCTACTCTTAAATTTATTGCTTTGTTTTGGGGCCACACCTGTCTGTGCTCAGGGTTTACTTCTGGCTCAGTATTCAGGGACCATGTCTGAATTGCTTAGAGGACCACATACAGGGCCAGAGATGGGGATCGAACCTGGATTGGCCCAATGCAAGGCAAGCACCTTACACACTATACTATCTTTCTGACCCTATTGCTCTTAAATTCGAAGTTGCTAAAGGGAATATTGCTAGAATATTGAAGATATGATTATAGAAATGTATGCAATCTTTTTAAATGATTTGGAAAAATCTGTTAAAATTGAATATATATGACCCACAAGTTCATTGCTAGATATATAAAGCCCTAATACAGCTGAGAAAATTAAAAAAAAAAACTCACTGAAACTTTGCCCACAACAGTTTTTTAAAGGAAAAATGGCAATTTAGGTATCAGTATAAAGATTGTGACTAAACTAAGCCACGACAAAAAGGAAACAGGGTTTTCATTTGAATTAATTTGCTTCTCAAAATGTTTTAATAGTATACTTACCTGGCAGGGGAGATACCATGATCACAAAGGAGGTTTTCCCAGGGTGAGCCTTATCCACTGCACTCTGGATGTGCTGAGCTCTGTGATTTCTCCAAATGTGTGAAACTCAGCTGCATAATTTGTGATAATGGGGGATTGCATTTGCGCTCTCCCTTGGAAAAAACGAGTTTTTTTTCTTTGCTTTGTTGGGGAACGGGTGATGGGGGTATCACATCCAGCAATGCTCAGGGGTTACTCCTGGCTCTGCACTAGGAATTTCTCCTTACAGGGGAGGCAATATGGGATGCCAGGTTTTGAACCCGGATGAGCTGTATGCAAGGCAAACACCCTACCCGCTGCACTATAGTTCTGGCAGCCCCCCTCAAAACGTAATGTTTTAATGGTAAATGGTTCTTTTTGTTCAGATAATGCACATTTTCATATCTCTGAGCTAGTACTGCCATGAAATAGCTTTAAGTAAATGTTAAGTGAACCAAAAAGTTTTTAAATCAAAATAAATGTCCATCAAAAACTGAATAGAAAGCTGAGGAGATAGTAGAGCAGGTAAGGCATTTGCCTTGTACATAGTCAACCCAGTTTCTATCTTCAGTACTCCATATGATACTCCTGAGTCCACCAGAAGTAATCTCTGAGTACAGAGCCAGGAATAAGCCTTGAGCACAGCTGGATGGGGCCCCCCAACCCAAAGAAACAGACACACACAAAAATATATAAATCAATACTGCTTTCATTAAATAGCATACTATTAAAAGTATATTAGTTACACCAAACTATCATTCTCTACTGTACAACACTAGATCTCACTATTCCATGCTACATAGCTAATAGATGAGCTGCAGCTGCATGGCAACATGGTAAATCACTGAGAAAAACAAACCTATTTGCAGATAAATATATGCCACATGATATCATTTATTTGAAGTTTAGGAGATGCAAAACCAAATTGTATATGCATATATTTTTAAAAAAATCACAAATAGTTGTAAGAATAAAAGCAATAAATTCAATATAGTGGTTATCTTTAGTGAGGAGGAAAGAAGGTGTGTTAGGGTGGGCTATGGTGTTTTCTCTATAATGTTTTGTTTATAAATACATATATGTGTTTACATAAACATACACATACATACATATAAAGCATAAAAAATTTTAAACACTGGATGAAACTGAGTGGTAATAGTATGAATGGCTCTTGTCCTTTTGCCTTTATATTTGATATATTGCATATTTGTTTCAGAAACTGGTTTTAGGATGGCAAAAAGCCTAAGATTCCTTTGTCAACACAGATTGCCATTTTCCAAATCTGTCACAAAGAATGTATGATAGCATTTAAGTTCAGAAAATTTTGTTCCCAGCCAGTTATATGGATAGATTTGAAGTTCTATCTATACATTAGAAGAGCCTCATGGGTGGGTCTTTTAAATATCTTCTGAAACAAAGAAAGCTTAGATCATAATGCATAATTTTTAATATAGCAAGTAATAAATCTTTTTCTTCTTCTTCTTTTGCTTTGCTTGAAGAATTCATCACTTTGGAAGCTAAAAAGACCTGGAGCTTTTAATGAGATCATAAGATTCACCTGGTATGCTGGATAAATAGATTCCCAAATTTCAACTCTTTACCGTCTATTCAGCACTCACCACTGCTGGTTATGTATGCCATGACTGAAGCAATATCTTTTCCACTCTTCCCAATTACTCCATCTAATACTGAACCCGGAATTTTTCAGGCACGTGGTCTCCCACCTCATGAACCAAGAATATTTACAATTCTTACTATTAAAATACATTGCAAGCATTGCAGGTGCCAAAGTACTATTAGAAGATAAATAACTTATTGGAAATCTGTAAAAATAATCACTTACAGTTTACTATTCAACATGCATTTATTCACTATGTCTGTACTAAATGTCTGCTATGTGTGCCTTTTCTCTTAATCGTACTCTATTCAAATTTCTTGCACATATACATATGTAAAAATTTATATAAATACATCAATGTGGTCTGATGAGTTATCATCTTGGCTTGCTTTCTTCTGAAAAAAATGAACCAATGTGCAAGAAAAGCCTTTTTAAAAAATGTAGTCTTTTTGTGTCCTTTTTTTAAACCTCTCTCTATGCTCCTCCTCTTTCCATCCTATTTGCTACTCTCTTGCCTAAACAATCCATGCTGACATAATATGTACACTTCAGTATACCTCTTTATTCTTGTATTATTTTTTTAGGGAGGTGCTGAAAATTGAACTCATGGCCTTATATGTGCAAGACAGGTTCCCTACCTCTGACACATATCCCCAGCTATGCTCATGTAGTTTTAACAGATATTTATGTACATATAACTGAACATAGATAGTGGAATACATAGAATACTTGTAGTAAAAGTTAAGGTCTTTCCAATCACAAATACAAACAAACTCTATGATTGGGCCAACAGAACTGAAAACTGAGGCTGCCCAAGGATAGAGCTTGAGAAGAAACCTAAGGACAGTGTTGGAGAGATTTTGATACTCTGGTGGTGAGTATGGTGGTATAGCTTTGTAAACAGAAAAGAATATTTTCACTGCCATAAGTCTAATACCTATTTTTTAATAACAGGGGTAAGATACAGTATTTCCCTGTCAAGAGCATATCTTTGGGGACAAAATACAAACACAAAATGATTGACAAAGAAGACAAGTAAGTGAAATTAACATAGCAATACAGTACAATCATTAAATAGTGAATAAATACATAAGAGGTCTACCATCTTGAATATTGTAAATTTATTAAAGTCAGGACATAGAAACCATAAGAGGTCACTGTCTTTGCTTCTGTGTCATGGATCACCTGGACCAATAGTAGCTTAAAGCCTGGATTATGTGTCTGCAAAAATTGTCCTTCCTCTCTTGGTGGGCATTCAGACAGGTCGCGAGTGAAGAGCCGAGCCAGTGTATTGATGAGTACTGATGGCAGGTTCTTCAGGTGTTCAGGTCTGACCTTGTCTGGGCCGGGTGCTGTTTGTTTCTTTACCGACGAAATGGTGTGTCGGATTTCAGAAGGGAGAACGTTGGGAACGACATATCCATCCTATGGAATTTGGTATGTCGGCAAGTAGACATGCAAGGTTCCGTCCCAATGGAAAATCAGCAGGACCGTACTACTGTTCAAGAAGGGAGACATCCATGACATTGGCAACTATCGCCCGATCTGCCTATTGTCTGTCATCTACAAGTTGTTCACTCGAGTCATCCTGAATAGGATTGGCAGAACACTAGATGAAGGACAACCATGCGAGCAAGCAGGGTTCCGCAAAGGATTCAACACCATCGACCATATCCACACGATAACCAAGCTCATTGAGGTTTCTCGGGAGTTCAAGATGCCGCTCTGCTTAACGTTCATTGATTTAAAGAAGGCCTTTGATTCTGTTGAGACGGAAGCGGTCATTGAAGCCCTAGCCAATCAGGGCATTCAAGCCCAATACATCAGGATCCTCCGTGAGCTGTATTGCGGATTCACTACCAGGATCTCACCATTCTACAAAGAAGTGATCGTTGATGTCAAGAGAGGGGTTCAGCAGGGTGATACCATTTCACTGAAACTCTTCAGTGCCACCCTCGAGAACATCATGCGACGACTGGAATGGGAAGGAATGGGAGTGAAGATAGATGGTCGGCAACTACACCACCTCCGCTTTGCTGATGACATTGTTTTAATAACACTAAACATCAGCCAAGCGGCACAAATGCTGGCCGACTTTGACCAGGAGTGTGGAAAGATAGGACTACAGCTGAATCTTACGAAGACAATGTTTATGAGAAACAGCCTCGTTCCTGATGCCCCATTCGCTCTCAACGGAATGACCATCTCTGAATGCAACAGCTATGTGTACCTAGGTCGAGAAGTCAACATGACAAATGACCTGGCACCCGAGCTGCGCAGGAGGAAGAGAGTGGCTTGGAACGCCTTCAAGAAAGTCGAAGAAATAGCTAAGAGGACGAAGAACCTCCGGCTCCGGGCACATCTCTTTGATTCCACTGTTCTTCCTGCATTAACATATGCCTCAGAGACCTGGGCCCTACGCAAACAGAATGAGAACGCTATTCAGGTCTCCCAAAGAAGAATAGAAAGAGCTATGCTTGGAATACCATGTTTCACTCAAATGAGAGAAAGAATCTGGAGTTCTGACATCCGTCGACGATCAAGAATCAGGGACGCTGTCTCATTTGCCAAGGTGTCAAAAATCAGATGGGCTGGTCATGTAATGAGATTTAAAGACGACCGCTGGACTAGAGCTGTTACTGACTGGATTCCACGGGACATCAAAAGACCCCGTGGCTGCCCACCTACCAGATGGTCAGACTTCTTCAAGATCATGAACGATCGGTTTGAGGCTCTTCATGTTCTCAGAGCAAACAGATGCCATTGGGCTACACTAGCACGCGACAGGGACAAATGGAGACGTTACTGGTGCCCGCTCGAGGAAATCGACAACTAACGGGAAGTTAAGTGATTAAGTGAACTCTTGGTGGGCCTCTTAAAACACAGCTAAGGGGAAAGTCCCTCCCAAGGTGATAATCCCAGAACCCTCGATCATCTGAAGCAGGAGCAAGATGAACTTCCACCAAGCCAAGGCACCACATTGAACTTGGCAAACAGCTCACTGATATTTGCAGTCACAATATTGCAAATGTTATTTTCTGTAAGAAATGCATTTCCAAAGCAGATGCTTCCCACCATCTATCCACTTGACTGCCTAGAAATGAAGCAATTCCTCTCCCGGTCTCCCAGGAGGGGATCAGTGTGTTGTGTATTGAGAGCCAGTGACAGAGACTTGGCAGCCAAATGGAAAGGAAGAGCTAGCATCCTCCTGGACGCTGCTGAGTAGGCTTCTTCCTTGAGGTGACAAAGCCACACTTAGAGATGTGGGACGTCAATCCCACCTTTTTAGGTTGGCCCTGTGCCCTGATTGAACAGGGAAGTGAGACTTAAAGTAGAAATTGATCCCCTTTAATGTACCAAGAATTGAAGTATAAAATGAAAAGTGGGAAAAAAAATTTTAAGTGATGCTGAAACCAATAAGACAGCAAAACTCATCAAGGGTGTAGGCTTCAGAAGGCGAAAAGAAACAACCCTCAAGTTGATGGGTTGAAGTTTTCCTAGAGTATGGATAGATTGGCTCCATGTTTTCCAAACGTCTTTGCAGAACAGGAGTATAGGATCCAAGGTACTCTCCATACCCACCCCAGTCTTTGGAAGCTCAAGGCATCCTATAAAACCAAGAAACCTATAGTATTATTACTGGCATGGTTAACTCCATGCATATGCAATGGTGATGAAAAGAGTTTATTCAGATCCTCTGAGAAATGCTGTTGCACTCTATTAAGTGAGTGACAGAATCTTAAAGTCACCACACTTTATATTTGAATACCTAAAAATTCAGCATGAAGGTGAATGGAAAGAGAATGAGACATGTGATTCATGATCTAGAGCCACTAAAGCACTCTGGCTGACATTTTGTTGGTCCTTTCACCTCATTTCTTTATCTGTCCAATGATGATATTACTATTTGACTATGAGCACTGTGTGTTGTTATGGTGACACTGTAGTCTCTTACTAGAAATAGTAACAGTAATGAAATCATAAGGTTTTCATGGTTCCATGTCTGATTTTCAGTTGCTGAAGATTTGAGAGGAGCCTGGGATGGAGCTCAGAAGACAGTATGACATGGAATCTTTTAAAGGAGATGCCGAGGTGGCCTCATTACCTGCCTGCTAAAGGGGCTTGGAGTTGGGAGGGCAAGAAAAAAAGGCCATTCTCATTCAGCTAAGTAAATGACAACATGAGTAGATATAGAAAGAGGTTGAGAGTGAAACCAATCATTGAGAACTTAAATAACTGGAGAACTAAAGAACTCAAGTGAGCCTAAAGCCTACAGATGGATTTCATAAGAAAATATACAGAGAGTTATCTGTGTCTTCAGCATAGAGGGGCAATCCAGAAGCAGATCCCTTCTCTCCTTTACTAAGTGTCTTCTAGGTATCGTCTCCCAATCTTTAGCCCCAACTTATCTTTGAGAAGGCAGAGAACACACTATCACTGTGAAGATCCATTTCCACTGCTACCTGATGCAGTCAGTCTAGACATTGGGTGAGGAGAAGATGAAGAACTTTACTAACAATCTGGCAAGTTGGAAGATGGTATATGAAATCCTAAAGAATCATCTGGTCTGCATGATACCAGAAGTAGCTTACACGGCAAAAGGAGCCAGGAAGTCATTTTTAAGATAAAAAACTTCACTCCAGAGCCCAGAACATTTGTTCCATAGTTGATTCTAGAAAACTGTTTGATATTCCCTCTCCACCATCATGTGACCCTGGCAGCCCCCTTTTACTCTCTAGACAGATGTCTCAAGTGTCTCTTCTTTACACACCCAGCTGGAGCTTATTCTGATCAGCTTCCAAATAAGAAAGTAAATTGATGGATTGACCCATCACCTGTCCACTCTCTAACAGGCTTGTCTTGCTCAGAACCCATGGCTCTCACTCTGAGAACTGAGTTGAGTTTTCTTGACTCTTAATCTACTTCTGTTTCCTCTTTCGGAGGTAGAAATGCCCATACCTTGACATAAAGTCAAACCAGTCTCAGAAATTCTACCTTGTACTTTTTCATAGTTTTGTTTTATTGATAGGAGGCTTGGGAACATAAAGAGGAATATTGGAAAATAAAGGTTGGAGAAGGGCCTTGAGATAGTCCAATAGGTAGTATACTTGCCTTGCAGGCAGTTTATCTTGGTTTGATCTCTAAAACCCCAAATTTCCCCCCTGTCAGGAGTGATCCCTGAGCACAGAGGCAGGAGTAAGCCCTGAGCATCACCAGGTGAGCCTTAAAACAAAAATAAACAAATATTCGAGAAAAAGACTATATTGGAACATGACTCATAAATATGAAGAAAGATGGTACTCTGAATTCTAAAGACTATACAAACAAGCCAAGATAGAGATTTTAAAGAACTTATTTATTTGTGGAAATGTCCTTTGAGCAACTTCCAGGCAGTTGGGCAAAGAGATTCCCATATAGATGCCTCATACAGTCACACTCTATTCTGCCATATGCTCTCTGGTGTCCTGATTCCTCTCTGAAACCAGTAGAAATTTCTTTTCCTTGACCCACTCCTCCAGCAGTAGTTAATCACAAGTGTCTGAACCCATAACTCCTAGATCTATGGGATCAAGGACCCTTGAGGTATAAACTTTGCTTTCTGAAGATGGGCCCAAGGCAATCTCTCGGCTGTGATTCTTTCCCCCATTCTCTGCATTGGTGTTTGCGGGGAGTGGGAGGTGAGGGGCAGGTTCATTAGTACTAAGTACTCAGAGCAAGGCAGTAGAGTGAATTGAGTAAGGAAGTGAGCTTTGGTGTTAGAGCCTGGTGCTGCTGTGTGGCTGGGGCAGGCTATTCAGCTTCTATCGGTCTATTCTCATCTACACAGTGTTGGCGGTGATACTAATAAGAAGACCTACTTCAGAGGGTCATTGTGAGGATTAAATGGTGCTTAGCACAGCAGCTGACACATTGTAAGCACTCCATAAATGTTAGCTATTGCTATTAATACCCAGCAGGCTTCCACCGCATTGCTTTGGCAAGGACACTGCCCTGTGCTCTGCAGGACTCACACTGCTTTTCCCTCTTGACATTCTGTCCTTCAGCACCCTGGCCAGAGACCTACAAACTCCAGCCTGCCAACACCCCTCCTCCCAGGTGATGCTGTTTCACTAGACTTTACATAACAGGCTTAAGAGGGCACCTCGCTTGATCCGCGGTCTTTTCCACACCACCGGTCCATGGGCTTGCCTATCTCCCTGGGGAACTGGTTGTTCAGAACTTCAATCACCTATAAATGGCAACATATCAGGAAGCAAAACCAATGCACACACAGGCACTGTGGTTCTTCCAAGAGAAGAAAGCCCTTTGATGACCAAGGGGAGGCCCTGATTCTAACCACTCTTCTTTTTAAATCCCAGGGTTCCAGAGCCTTGACTGCTTAACACAGTGGAGACACAAGATCTAACCGGACAAATGTGATTGAGGACTGCCCAGCCTGTGATGTCTCTCCCCTGGTCTTTCCCAGAGGGGATTCAGGTTGGAAAACATTGATTTAGTATCACATGGCTGGTTTAATGAAGGATCTTAGAGACAAAGGCGGCAGCTACAATCCCACAGCCCTCTGACAGAAAGGGGAGCTGACAAATGCCCCCTAGGTGTTACTTCAACTTGGTTTTTTTTGAGCTTCCGGAGCAGGAAAGCAATTATTTCTTTGCTAAACCTAGGAAAAGACAGAGAAACAGACTCCTGAAAAAGTGGAACTCAATCTACAGAGAAACAGACAGTGATGAACAAAAGCATTATGGTTTTAATTGGAAGACAGTTTATGATATTTTACAGATAAGAAAACTGAGGTTTAGGAAGAGGCAGTCCATTTTCCAAGATCACAACTTCTTAGAGATAGGCATAAATGGATAACAGAACATTCGCATGCATATGCAGTTATAGCAGCTATATTATTTATCTAGAACTTTCCATGTTTCATACAGTGCTTAGAGATTTACACAAGCATGGAGTGTTTGGTTTAATCTCTCTGTGCTCCTGAGGCCCACATATAAAATGGAAATAATGATCATATTCACTTAATGGTGGTCAGGATTAAGTTAATTACTGTGCATGTCTTCTATCAAGGTCTTAGAGAACTGTCTTCTTTCTTACCAGCACTATTACCACAAAACCCTCTCTTCCTCCCCCTTCTCTTCTTCCTCACCTCTTCTTCCTTCTCCTCTTTCTCCTCCTCCTTCACCTGCCCTTCTTCTTACTCCTTATTCCTTCTTATCATGCTCATCATCAATATTGTTGTTACCTTTATAAAACTAATATCAGGAAGTGTTGATGTGCCTCAGAAGAAAGGGTAATTTTAAAATAAGTAAGGCCTTTGACCAAAGTTAGTGTAGTTAGCAAGAAAATAGTTTTGATCACTGCAGCAATGTCAAAAAACAGGGGACTGCAGTGAAGGTGTTGCCCTCTGCCTCTGCAGGTAGTAGGCCACATCAGATCCTGAGAGGAAGGAGTAAGAAAGTGAGCAACACTCACAGCAGCTCAGAAGACCACAGGCATGAGGAGATAACTGTGATGCCAACAGGAATCAAAGGGACAAGACTTCACTGGAGTCAAGAACAGGAGCTTGGATGATGAGGCTAGGAGGAATGAGGCCAAAGATACGAGCTTGAAATAAAATTTATGTAATTGATATGAGAGCTTGCCTTTGCCAGCGAATTTATATTGTTCCCTTATTTAGTAAGGTTTTTTTCCAGTAAATCTCTGAATTTTATAGTAATGTTGGATGTGGGCACTATACTAGTTACAGGGTGGGTTTAAGGAATTCTTGAGTGCATTTTGGCAAGAAGGGTCTTCAGACATTTGCATCTGAAGCTCTGGGAACCCTAAGCCTTCAGGATTGGGCCTGATTGGGTGAACAGCCTTTTCCAGTCTTCAAGCCAAAGAGGATGCTGTAGTAAAGACCAGAACATTTCTTTGGGCCAAATATCTGTCCTACATATTGCCCTGCCATCTCATAAAACCACCTGACTACCTGGCTGTGTCTGGCCATCAACAATCTTGCTGACCAAAGGTAGCAATTGTGGCCTGGCAAATGCTCCCTGCTGTAATTCCTTTGGACCACACTGGGCTCCTGGATGAGGAAAGGTACTTCTTAACTCCTCTCCACAGATGCTTTTGTGACTAGGATTTTGAGGGCAACCAGAATCCAGTGTCCAGAGGAATTAGCCATTGATATCTAGTAACTGGAATCTGGGCTTCAGACTTTACCTGCCCCTGATTGATTGGCAATACTATGGAGGATGCTGCATTTAGCAGACACTTTTAGTATGCAGAGTTGGAGGTTTCCAAATAGGTAGGAGATGATGAGACTTAGGAGGATAAAGACAAACACAATTTATTCTGCATCAGCTGCCATTTGCAGGCTGCTCTCTGCCTTCTTCCCTTCCCCTCTCCTCCTCCTTTGGTTCCTCCTCATTCTTTCCCTTGATCATGTCATTCTCTTCTACTCCTGTATCTTCAGCTATCATCTCTAGATACACAAGGCCCAAATGCACATTTCTAGCTCCTCTTTGTTCCTTACATGAATTCCACATTTCCAAACTTCTCCTGAACATCTCTAACAGAAGTGGATTCTTGAGGAGTCTGAGCAAATACAGTTGATAGGGTGCTGCCTCGCACAGAGTAGACCCAGGTTAAATCCCCAGTATCTCATAATCTTCTAGCCCACTGGGAGTAATTCCTGAGTGCAGAGCCAAAAGTAACTACTGAACACCATTAGGTATAACCCAAAAGCAAATAAACAAAGAAAAAAGGATGTTTTCATCTCCCCATCAATATCTCAGAACTAATGTCATCAGATACCTACTCTTTTGAAGCTTGTTGCTCCTTCAGAACACCTTCCCACAGCTGGAAGTATCTTGTTCCATAACTTTCACACTCTAGAAAATCTCAGTACTCTGATTTCTCTTCATCCTGGCCCACCATATTCAATGGATTTCCAAGCCCTGCCAATTCTGTCTTCGAAGGACAGTGCTTTATTCTGTTCTCTCCTTTTGGCTCCTCCTCCTTGCTGCTACTTTACCATTGCCTCTAAACAAAGTATTCTAAAACCTCCTAATTGATCTGCCAACCTCAACCGTTCCCTGTCCCTATGCCAGTTCTTTCCAGGCTCTGTTGCCAGATTAATTGTCCAAAATGTCATGTTAGATTCTATCACCCCCTTAAACTAAGGCAGGGGGTACGACTTTTTTCCTCCAGTCATTGTCTCCAAAATAAAATGTTTGGGGCTGGAGAGATAGCACAGCAGGTAGGGTGTTTGCCTTGCACGCAGCCAACCTGGGTTCAATTCCCAGCTTCCCATATGGTCCTCTGAGCACCGCCAGGTGTAACTCCTGAGTGCAGAGCCAGGAGTAACCCCTGTGCATTGCCATGTGTGACCCAAGAAGCAAAAAAAAAAAATGCTCTTTGATGTTTCAAAAGTTAGAGAGGGTCTGGAATAAGCTTTTCCTGTGACTCAATTTAAATAGAATTGCCTTGGATGGGAGATGTGTGCCAAAAGTAAATAATGGACCAAACATGATGACCTCTCAGTGTCTGTATTGCAAACCATAATGCTCAAAAGTAGAGAATATGGGGAATATTGTCTGCTATAGAGGTAGGGGGAGGGTGGAGAAGGAGGTATACTGAGGAGATTGAAGGTGGGGAATGTGCACTGGTGGAGGGATGGGTGTTTGTTCATTGTGTGATTGTAATTCAAACATAAAAGCTTGTAACTATCTCATGGTGATTCAATAAAATTAAAAAAAAATAGATTGGTGCCTTATGGAAAAGAGTAGTGATATCCAGAGACAGTGGAAGAAAGACTTACACTAACTGTGTCATTCATGAGCACTAGAAGAAGACAGCAGGACGCTGTATCTTCCATTATTGCAGTCACATCATCTACTTTAAACTTCAGAGCTCTTTAATCACTTCTAAAAGGAAAACAAAATTGAAAAGCAAAACTCACATAAGGGACTATTTTCCAGTTCTATCATATACCCAACTACTCCTATATATTATCCACATCCCCATGTCTTAAGCTGTGTATCTATAAATCAAGTCTACCTCAAGGCCCTACTTTAGTTCTACCTCCTTCCTAAAACATACCTATTTCTCCTATCTGTCAAATATCTCCCTTATAGTCTTTAACTTGTAATGTTCCATCCCTCCTTGATGCCATACTTTCCTTTCAAGAATGAACTTGATAGCAGAAGCAAGATGACTTGTCCAGTAATTTGCACATGGTAGAAAAACATTTGCCAGATGAACAAATACATAGACAAATGCATTATGTGTCCCTAATAATGATACCATCCATCAGTTTTTAAAATTAGAATAATAATAATAATTTCACAATTTGAATCATTGGCTGATCATTAGCAATTAGGGCTATTGCAGAAATGCAAACTGAGTTCCAACCAACCTGTTTTCCCTGAATTTTAAAAGCCTGAGAACTTTACTATTGAACAGTCCAGTCCATCCTTTTATTGGGCTTTCTAAGAAACATGTGTGAAGGATAATTGAGCCTCTCCAGGGCCCTTGCTCTTCTGAGGCGGATGAGGAAGCCCGGGAGAGCATCTTGGCAGCTTGCTGCCATTTGAGGGATTTATGCTGATTGTGTTGCAGATGGCATGTGGCTTCAGTTTGCCTCCTACAACTTCATTGTTCTCCTTTGGCTTTCAGAGAGTCAAAAATTAATGGACTCAGAGCGTCCTGAAAATAAAAGGAAAAAATGCATGCCCTGAGTTTAAAAGATGGAGGTGAATTTAGATCTGAGTGTTTAAGAATTCTCATCATCTGTTTCTGTACATAGGTATAACCCAGAGGGAGTTGAGCCCAGATGCCCACTTGTCTGATTATCGAAACCTAGTAGGGAGGTTTTCTTCTAGAAATATGTAGAGAAATTCTAATGGTCTTGTGTAGGGGGAGAGGGTTGAAACATTTTCATTTCATTTTCATTTCATCATCCTGTTATTCGTCGATTGCCTCGAGCAGGCCCCAGTAACGTCTCTTTCATCCTAGCCCTGAGATTATATTCAAGGCTCTTTAGGAGAAAGAGACCCATCATTGTTACTGGTATTTGGCATATTTAGTACGCCACGGGGAGTTTGCCAGACTCTGTCCTGTGGGCAGGCTACATTCGATAGCCTGCAAGTTTGTCCAAAGTAGGAATGAGATAATAAGATGTCATAAAAAGATGTTTTGAGGTTCCGGGAGCTGGATTTTATAGCCTCTGAGTCTTGGCCATTGATGGGATTACACGGCGCCAGGGGGCCAGGTGGTGGGTGTGACCCCCGCCTACTGGAATTTGGAGGATCTGGGTGGAGGATGCTCGACTCCAATCCCAGTAGGCTTGGAGATCTCGGCCCCGGAACCCGCGTGGCTTTGTCCCTCTGCCAGTACCTTCATGTGTGCGGAGAGTGGTCTCAGCATGGTGGTGGCTGGGCCTGGAGGTCTTCGGCTGTCGGAGCCCTGGTCGGGGCGGGGAGGAAAGCTCAACCGCTCCCCTCCAAGGGGCTCCGGTGAAGAACAGCCAGGCGCGGGGCAGAAGACTGCACTTGTCTGATTATCGAAACCTAGTAGGGAGGTTTTCTTCTAGAAATATGTAGAGAAATTCTAATGGTCTTATGTAGGGGGAGAGGGTTGAAACATACATACTTAAAAACAAAACATCATTCAAGGTAAGTTTGGTGTGTGGGAATATTTGGAAACCAGTGACCTCATGGAAGGACTCTACAGAGAGCAGAATCATTGTACAGACTGTGGCAATGCTAAGCTAGCCTGGAGCCTGAGTCTGAGACCACCTCCAGGTCAGCTGGGTGAGATAGTGGTTTCCTGCTTGAGTATCTAGAAGCACAATTTGAACAGCTTAATTCCTGGACACAACCCATCTCTTTCTGAACCAATAGGTGTTGGTAACCCATATCTAACAACATATCTAACAGCATTAGGCATAAGGCCAAAATTTTGGAGGCCCAAGGATCACATGGGGAGAGTCTCATCTTTTCTTTGTTGTTTTTTTCCTCTCCCTGTGACTTATCTTTCATTTAGGCATTGTGATTTACAGTAGTGTTAACATTAATGTTTCAGAAACACAATGTCACTGCACCATGCTTCTTCAGAGTATCAGAATCTCTTCAATTCTGTGAGGTGATAATTTTTATTTAGTTAGTGAGAATTATAATTAATTTAACTTAGTTTATTTCATTTAATTTAATGTGGTTACAATAATGTTAATGCTTCTGGTATTGATGTACACAGCTAATGCACCCCACTATCATCAAAGTGTTCACTACCCTACACCCATGTCCTTCCATTATTTCTAGTTTGTCACTTTATTCCATATCTCTCGGCCCCTACCCCCAAAAAAACTTTCTTTCCTCACTGTCTGGTAGTCTGAGTGTTGTAATATCAAATTAAGGGTTTGCCATTGTTGGATACTGTCTATTTCCTTCCTTTAAATAGATGTCTTACCTTTAATGATGGAACCAACCCTAATTTTGAGGTTGCCCTGTAGCATGTGAATCTTTGGCAATGACTCCAAAGTCCCTGTCTATCGCCTCAGCAGTCTTTTCAACTGATCCTCCACCCCTCACTGCCATAGCCAGCATACAACCACAATGTTCCTTAGTCCCCACAGCAATACTGCAGGGCATCTGTTCTTAAAGGCATAATAATTTTGTCTTTATTGTTTTGAATTTGGGGGCTGCACCATTTGTGCCTTGACTTTATACTTTACTATGTGTTCAGGGAGTACTCTGACAAGGTTTGAGGGACCACATGTAGTTCTGGGGATTGAACCCATGGCAGCCATGTGCAAGGCACGTGCCTTACCCCTGTACTATTTCTTTTTGTTTGGCGGTGGGAAGGGTGTCATACACAGTGGTTCTGAGGGGCTACTCCTGGCTCTGAACTCAGGAATTGCTCCTGACAATGCTCAGGGGACATATGGAATGCCAGAGATTGAACTCAAGTTGGACACATGCAAGGCAAACGCCCTACTCACTGTATTATTACTCCAGGCCCCAAAATGCATGAAAATATCTTTGCCTAATGGTGGAGAATCCTGGACAAGGATCTCACATTCTCATCAACAGCCATTCAGCTACATATCCTCTTCAAAGGAGATAGTCCATTCTTTTTTTTTTCATTAATTTTTATTAGTAAAACACCATGAGATACAGTTGTAGACTTGCAATATTTTGTGCTTGAGTCTCAATTATACAATGATCAAATACCCATCCCTCCACCATTGCCCATTTTCCACCACGATGGATCCCAGTATCCCTCCCACCCCCATCCCCCCATCCCACCCTGCCTCTGTGGCAGGGCATTCCCTTTAGTTCTCTCTCCTTTTGGGTGCTGTGGTTTTCAAAAGTGGCATTGAGTGATAACCCATGCTTAAGAGGAGAATAGTAACTTCTCCCCCTCTCAAACCCCAGGTCAGTATTGCACCTCCACGTCCTTCTCTCTGTACTCCTCCAACACTGGACTCTCCTGACTAGAACACAACTCCTTCCTAAGACTTGTATGATCCTTCATGACTGTGATTATTCATTCATCCTGGCTGTGCATCACTGAAGCCAGCATTCCGTGGCCACAGTCACTGAGTCCTTCCTTTCATGAGAAGTAATTGCATCAGCCTCCACCTGAAGAGGCTCACAGGAAATTCTTGTGCAAGTCACCTTGTAGAATAGAGCAGTGCAATGTGAAAAGTGAAGAGGGACGAGATATAACTGGTGCCATTTCTATCCACACCCCTCTACCAACCCTGGATGCCAAGAGCTCCTGAATCCCATTTCCCTGACTATAGGTGAGGTGTCATTGGCATCAACCACTTGATACAACCCTAATGTCCCATGCTTTCTGTCTGGTTAGGCTTATAGTTCTAGCAGCCCTTGGGGACACATTTTGTGCTGGAGTGCCATGGTGGCAGAACCTGACCTTCAAACCAGGCAGCCCAGTTTTAACCCAGATCTGTCACTAAGGAATGGCCCAGCCTTCATCAGGTCAGTTTGTCTATGGGAATGGCATTACTTAACTTATCATGGGTAAGCATAGATGATACAATATGTGCAAGATAGGAAGTCCCTCAAAAAGTGCCAGTTTAGGACTTTGAAGGTAGAAACTTCAGATGCAAGAGAGTGGAGCACGACTGTGGCAGGGTTTTGAGAAATCTCTGTCCTTCTACTCACCCTAAATCCCAAATTCTTCAGGGCCCACTAGCTTTCTGTGAGACCCCTGCTCAGAGCCACAATCCCAGTAGCAGCAATAAGAACAAGAGGCTCCCTTGGATGAGGACCGTGGCTAGCCTCTTCTTGGGCTCTCTTTCCAGTCCTGACTGGAAACAGAGTATATGGATAGTATATTCCTATCACCAATGACTCCGTTTTCCCTCCTGTTTCCATCATGCCTCTCTCTTTTTCTCTCTCTGTCCTATTACCCCCCACTTTCTGGCATCTTGTTCTGCAACACAGATACTGAGAGGTTATCATATTTGTTCATTTACTTACCTTCAGCACACAGTTCCTATCCAGAGTGATCATTTTCAACTATCTTTGCCATAATGGTTCTCTATCCCAATTGCCTTCTCTCCCAGCACTTGAGAAAGGCTTCCAACCACAGACTAATCCTCCTTGCCCTGTGCAAGGCTTCTTGAGACTTCGAGCTCAAATCAACATCTCAGATTATTCTGCTTTTTCCACTGGCCAAGTGAAAGGGAGATCAAGTGCAAGTACAAGACAAATAAGACTTCAATCACTGATCTCTGGTAGTTCCTGTTCACTCTGGGGAGAGATAGGAGCCCTCTCATTCTATACTCCCAAGCTACAGAAAATGACTCCTACTAACAAGCCTAGAGGATTCTGAAGAGCTATAGGAGTAAGCTCCTCTCCATCATGACCTACAAATCAACCTTTGAGGTTCTCTCCAATCCCATGCTGCGCTCACAAACGGGTCTACAGGACACAGAGGCAGGCAACGAGAGGTGAGGTGTGGAAAGTGGGTCTGCTGACAGGACTGAAGGTATGTTTGATGGATGCCTGGCCAGAAAATAGCATTTGGCAGCACAAGAAGGGGGTCCTGGCTGTCATAGCAACTCCCTATGTCTTCTGAAACAGTCTGGTCACTGTTGGAACTTACCCTGCTTTGGCAATTCCAAGTGGATGATCATCTCAGGAAATCAGACTACAACTTTCTTTTTTCCCATGCCCCTAGTGAGTGGACTTCTGTGAAATGTGGACTACGTTTCTCCAGCCCTGCTGGGAAGATATGCATTGTTTATTTTTGGCAGAGAATGCTGTTAACATGTTCAATGGAAGCTAGAGCTTTGTTCCGCTTGCCAGCTGATGCACTGAAACCTGCAATCTCAATCTGCCCTGTGCACATGTGCATGCCTGTGTGTCTTAATTGCTTCTGTGAATTAAACCAGCCTGAAAACAGGGCCTTAAATCAGGACGTCATGATTATAAGTCCACAGGTCTACTGGGGAATCTTCAGGGCCCAGCCAGGCTCCCCCATGCACCAGCAATCAGCTGAGGGCTGTCCACATCTGGGAAATGGGCACTGTGGAGGGATGGGAGGTTATCTTTTACCTACTTTCAGCACACAGTCCCTATCCAGAGTGGTCATTTCCAACTATCTTTATCAAATTGGTCCTTTCTCTATCCCAATTGCCTTCTCCCCCAGCACATGTCAGTCTGGAGGTAGTGAGCTGATCAGTGATGGCCCCAAGCAGGGACAACTAGACCTTCCACAATGTAACCTTCCCATTAGGGAATACTTTCCAGGAGTCCCTGTCAAATTGACAGGCTCTTGTAAGTGTTCAAGGCTTCTTTTTCTCTTAACTTTTATTTTTTAAATTGAGTCACCATTAGATACACAGTTACAAAGCTGTTCATGATCAGATATCAGTCATACAATGATCCAATACCCATCCTTCCACCAGTGTCCATTTCCCACCACC